>NC_134855.1:148896916-150167205 GCF_049852395.1 Peromyscus maniculatus bairdii
GAGGAGTTATCAACACAGAGGCCTCAGGAAGATTCAATAAGAGGCGGCATTTTTCCTCCCTATGTGCCATGGTAGAAAAAAAAGGAGGTGTAATTTATTGTTGTGGCTGGTAAGGTACAGATATGTGGTTATCCTGAAGGAAGCAATGTGGAGCTGTTGAAAGAGACCCTCCAAAGCAGACTTGGACAAGAGGGACTGGAGACAGGCAGTGTTGATTGCTAAGTACTTGGCTTAAGGTCTCGTGTGTCCTAGGCAGTGGGTAAGTGGGGACGAGGCCAGCTCATCACCCACCACATGTCCTGGTTTGGCACTGTGCTTGGAAACTTGAAGGAAGCACAAAAACCCCAAATGATCCCAGCGGTAGCACTTTAAGTAAACGCAGGCTGAGAAACAGGACCGTGTGGAGCCACGGTCTGGGCGAGAGGGAGAAGGCGTAACCATTGTTTGGAGACTTTTACTAATAAGTACATTTTTGATCATCAATCTGCTTTGCAGAATATTAAAGAAGTTTGGGAAAATGTTGAAAAATTAAAAAGTAGGTGCATTAAATCTTACAACAATTTTAATTAATTTTTTGAGACAGGGTAACTCTATGTATCCCTGGCTGGTCTGGAACTTGTTATGTAGATCAGGCTGGCCTTGAGCTCCTAGAGATTGGCCTGCCTCTGCCTCTCGAGTGCTGGGATGAAAGGTGTGGGTGACTGCACCTAGCCAAGCTGAGATATTTTTACTTCAGGAAAGAGTCATTATGATTCTATTTTTCCGATGTTAATGGAAACAAGCCCATCATTATTATCTTTGCTCATCTATTGCCATTCATTTGTTCATTCTCTGTGTGGGTGTGTGGCGGGGGGCACTGGTGTGCCTCGGTTAGAGGACAATTTGTCCTCTTCTACCATGTCCATCTCAGGCTGTCAAGCCTGCTGGAATGCATCTCTCCCCCTTGGGCCATCTTTCCGGTCCTATTCATCTATTTATTTATTTATTTATTTATTTATTTATTTATTTATTTATTTATTTATTTATTTATTTACTTATTTTTATTTAGTTTTTGGGTGTGCTTCAAAGGTTTACAACACACTTATAATGGGATTATATAACATTATAATGGGATGATATAATATTTTCGAAATTTAATTCTGAGAAAGATCGCAAATTACAGGTAGATAAAGCCGGGCTGGTGAGACGGCTCAGCAGGTAAAAGCACTTACACCTGGATGATGAACTCTTGCCATCCTGAGTTCAATCCCCGGAATCCACCTGAAAATGGAAGGTGAGAATTGACTCTGTACGGTTGTCCTTGGACCTCCACATGTATGCCATGCCATGAGTGCCCCACACACATACTGATAATAAATGAAATTAGGAAAATACATAAAGCTTACTCATCTAGAGATGAATATTCTCCATTTTGCCTCAGGTGCTAACATGGATCTACATAAGCCCTGTGATTAGTGTGGTTGTAAATTTTTTTTGTTTGTATGTCTATGTTCATGTGCGTATATGTTTATGTGTGTGTGCACATTCATCTGTGTGTGTGAGCATGTGTGCCCATGTGTGCGTGGGTGAATGTTTATGTGTGTGTGTGCATGTGTGTGTATGTATGTGTGTGTGCATGTGTGTGTATATGTGTGTTCATGGGTGCATGTGTGTGTGCATGTGTGTGGGTATGTGTGTGTGTGTGTGTGTGCAGGGACACAGGACAGCCTCAGGTATAGTCTGTCAGATGCTTATTTTTGTGTAAGATGCGGTTTCTCATTGGCCTAGAACTCTGCTACATAGGCTTTGCTACCTGGTCAGAAAGTGTCCATGGGTCCACCCGACTCTCCCTCGCATCCCACCACTGCTGGGATTACAGGCACGTACACCAAACCTGGCCTTGGAGGTGAGTTCTAGGGTTTAGTCTCTGGTCCCCACACTGACAAGGCAAGCACTTCACGGAGCTCTCCCCAGCCCCGATCCTGCTTTCAGTTAAAAGGGCCATTCATCTTGGTTTGCTATTATTTTTTAATTTTGATTTTGACTTTTTAAAAAAGATATGATTCATATTGAGTCCTAAGATTTGGTTTTTGTGTCCTCTGAAGTTCTGTGATCCCCTTTCCTAGACCCAGGCCTAAAGTTTGTGATGTGTTAGTTCACGGTGTCTTCGGTGGCTCCGCCTGAGACTTGTACGGTGGATAAAGCCGAGTGCAGGGACTTTTGGTGTCCACTCCACACAAGTCCTCCAGCTCAGAGGATTATCAGCGACTTTGTACTACAGGCCTTGGACACTGAACCTGCTTCCTCTGGTGCTGGCGTGATGCTCTGTCTGCAGGGCAGCAGCCGAGGGCTCTCGCGCTTGGGAGGAGTCTTCAGCCGACATCACAGGGGACTTCGCTTGGCAAATGCTTCTTTGCTGTTGGGCCCCACACATCCCCAGAGAGTCCCACACTGCTTTATCTATGTCTCCTGGGGCTGACTCTTCAGAGACTCCTTATCCTCTGAACCTCTCTCGGAGAGCCCAGTCTGGGACCTTGAAACTCAGAGGTGTCAGATGAGAAATGCACTGAAATAGAAGAAAGAAAGAAATGTGCTGAGTTTATCCATTACATTTTAATTGTTTTTTCAGACAGGGTTTCATGTAGGCCAAACTGGTCTTGCGCTTGCTGTGTACTGAAGATGACTTTGAATGTTTAAAAAAGACTTGCTGTGTGGGTGTGTATGTTTGTGCGCCATACGCTTTCAGTGCCCGTGGAGACCGGCAGAGGCCACCGGAGGCCACTGGGACCCTGTGAGGCTGGAGTTGCAGGTGGCTGTGCACCCCTGTGCAGGGGTGCTGGGGACTGGACAGACATGCCCACAGGCCGGTAGGAGCTAGGCAATCCCTCAACTGAGACTTCCATGTCAGGGGGCTCTAGGCTGTGTCAAGTTGACAGTTAAAGCTAACTAGGGTCGAGGTCGTGTTTTCAAAGTCCCCACTTCAGGATCATCTCCTGTAAATCTACCTTCTGTCTGTCTGTCTCTCCATTTAATTAATTAAAACATTGTTATTTGAAAATTCAATACAGTATTTTTTAATCGTATATTCCCCATCCCCCAATACCTCCCAGATCCTCCTCCCTCCCTCCCTCCCTCCACAACATCAAGTTCTTTCTATCTCTTAATAAAATCAAAATAAAACAAAAATAAAAGAAAAAGCCATGAGTAAACTCGGAGTCTGATTCATGTTGGCCAACTACTCCTGAGCATGGGGCCTGTCCCAGAGTGTGGCTGGTATTTTCAGTCGGGATATAAAAAACAGGCTTCATGAGGACATTTTTCATACACACACATCCTTGTGCCTCGCTCATACCCCCCACTACCCTTCACTAATTTCCATTTCTACCTAAATAAATTTACTTAGCTGTCGCATCTAAGCGAAACTCTAGCCTTTGTAAGCCCTTTTGAGCAGTCAGCGGAGTGTTCTGGCTGGTTGGTCTGGGATGGCTCTTACGTTCTGTAGGTAATGGGTGGGTCAAATTGCCTGTTAGTACTGATTTTTTTAAGTTGGGCAAGATGTAGAAAAACCGAGCAAACAAACAAACAACGTAAAACAAAGCTGCATGAAAAATGTCAGGGATGGTGTGAAGAACTAGAATCAACATTCAAACTGCACGTGCGTCTCAATTTTTCTTTGTTACTCTGTCAGTGTTTTGAAAAGTCTAAATTATGCTTGCAAAAACTTAACGTATGCATACATATGTATGAAAGTCTACAACTTAGCAGGGCGGAGAGACAAGCCTAGTAGTGAGTAAGAGGCGGAGGAAGTGGTTAGAGTTGGTTTCTTACAGGGGTGGAGTCGTGGGTCGTTCTGGCAGCTTCTCTGGGGGTGGGGCGTATACACAGATCTGAGACCTATAAAGGGGCTTCTTCTGCCCTCTGCTTCAGTCTGCACCCTCCTCATCCATGCAAGTCCAGCCCCTCTGTCTCTCTCCAGGCTCATGACTCTCAGAACATGGTCTCCCGTCTTCCCAGGGTTCTCAAATCAGTTTTGCCTCAGAGGGCATTTTCTTCTTTTTGTTGCTGTTATAACTGAAAGAATGTTATTGACACCTAGGTGGGACAGGCCAGGGATGCTAATGAACTTCAGCAGGGCATGTGACAGGCCCCCTCCCCAATAAGGATTGCCAGCCCCAAACACTAGTGATGTTCATGGTAGAGTTTCCATTCTTATTTTTCCCACTCATGGACTTTTAATTTAGTACCCAAAGCAATTTTTACTTCCTAAAACATAAATCTTTTACTTTATAAACTTCACTTCCTTGCCTTAGACTTTTACTGAGTTCTCATTGCCTGCAGGGTAAAAAAATCTGAATCCTTGCACAGGAGCATAAAACCTCCATTGCCCACCTCTCTCTCCTCTTTCTCCCCGCCCTTCTTCCTGCTCAGAGTTGATAGGTGGACCAAGTCTTTGCTCACTGGTCGGACCTAGCATACGGTGTTTTCAGAGTCAGGGCCAGTGTCTCATCTCACTTTGTGTGGTGGTTGGAATGAGAATAGCCCCCATAGGCTCATGTGTTTGAATGCTTGGTTCCCAGTTGGTGGAACTGTTTGGGAAGGATTAGGAGGTGTGGCCTTGTTAGAGGAGGTGTGTCCTAGGAGGCGGGGCAGCCTTTGAAGCTTCAAAAGACTCACACCATTTCTTGTGTGCTCTCTACCTCCTCCTTGTGGATCCAGATGTGAGCTCTCATCTGTTCCCGTCACCATGCCTTTGCTCCACCATCACAAACCCTAAGCCCCATGAAATGGTTCCTTTTATAAATTGCCTTGCTTATGATGTTTTGTCACAGTAAGGGAAAAGTAACGGAGACACCTTGTCACTTGTGTGCCAGAGCCATTAGACATCAGCTTATGGATTAGTTTCCTTGTGCTGGTTATTTTGAACTGTCATGCTGGCACAACCTGGAGTCACCTGAGAAGGGAGTCTCAACTGAGGGACTTCCCACATCAGATTGGCCTATGAGAAGGTCTTTGAGGGACTGTCTCGATGTTGATTGATCGAGGAAGGACCCAATGGTGAGTGGTACCGTTTCATAGGCAGGACCCTGCACTGTGAGGAGGAAGGTTTGCTGAAGCAAGCAAGTAGGCAGGTGGTGTGGCCAAGGAACGTTGGTTTCTCTGCTCTTGACTGTGGATGTGATGTGAATGGCTGGTTTAACTTCCTGTCTTGACTTTGCTAATGATGGACTGTGACCTGGAACTGAAAGACAACAATCCCTTTGTCACCTTGGTTGCTTATTGGTGGGGGCTGAGCACATCCTCAGAGGGGAAACTGGAACATTTCCCTGATGGCAGCCACCACTTCCAACACTATGATTAGTCCCTTTGGCTGTGATCGCTTGGCCTTAGAGGGCAGGGATTCTGTCTGCGTGTCCTGTTCTTACAGGTCCTGGTAAGAACCTCTGTAAACAGAGGCTCTTGTAAACACAGACATGATTGTTCGCATCTCTGGGTTGTGAATATTCCGATGTGTTGTGTAATGACACCAACCAAGAAATAAGGAGAGAGATAGGAATCCAAGATGGTGGAACTCAGGCGATGCAATATCAATGGTTGTTTTGAACTCTGGATAGGACAGAGGATGACAACAGTTCCCTGTTTTTGAGGTGATATGTTCCAAAGTCCCCTAGTGGATATCCAAAGGCGTTGACAGTACTAACCCTATACACACCATGTTTTGCCTGTATATACTGTTATGATTTTGGGATCTGAAGTGCCCTCCCCCGCAAGTCTCATGTGTTGAAGCTTAGGTCTTCAGTTTAATGATCTGAGGTTTGTTGGGGGTGGGTGTTGACATAATCGTGGATTAATCCATTGGGAGATTCAAGTTTTTCAATTGGTTATTATTGTATGTGTGTACATGTGTGGGTGTGAATGCCATGGTACATGTGTGGAGGTCAGAACAACCTGAAGCAGTCAGTTCTCTCCTCCACCTTAGGTGGGTTCTTGGGGTTGAATTTAGGTCTCTAGGCCTGCTCAGCAAGGAGCTTACCACACCTTTACCCGAGGAGCTGTCTCCCTGGTCTTGGATTTTATTTTACTTTTTGAGACAAGATCTCATGTATCCCAGTTGGCCTGGACCATCTGATTTTCCTGCTCTACCTCCTGAGTGTAAGGATTGCAGGAGTGGACCACCATATCCATGGCTTCATGCATGCTAGGTAAACACTTTACCAACCAAGCCACATGCCCAGAGTTGTTGTTCATAGATTCTTAATTTGATTGCAGCATTAAGTGGGAGTGGTAGCTGGGAGGCAGGGCCTGTTGGAAAGCGGTTCTGTGCTTTTGAAGGCTGTGTTTATCCCTGGCCCGTCTCTGCTCTCTCTGTTTCTGCTTCCCGGCCTCCGCAAAGTGAGCACCTCCTTTTGTTATACACTCGCACAGACATGACATTCCACCTCACCACGGTCCCACCACCACGACGTTCCCCTTCACCACAGTCTGACCGCCATGGCATTCAGCCTCACCACAGGCCCACTGTGGTGATACACCACCTCACTACAGCCCCACAGCCACACCATTTTGCCTCACCATAGGCCCTTTGCAGTGGAGATGGCCAAGCATGGATTGAAATCTATGAAACCGGGACAAAACAGTCTCCTTCCTTAAGCCGTAAATCTCAGTGTTTTGCCATAAAAATGGTTGCTTTAAAATTAAAAAAAAGAAAGAACACCTGACCAATACTCAGATATACTTATGATAAAAATTGAGTCTATAAATGAGGTGCCATGAAAGAAAATAACAATAATAAAGTTGAAGAGTTATAGCAATGTTCAGTCCCAAAAGTTGTATGAATGTGGTTTGTTTCTTTCAAAATAACTTTTACATTTGCCATCACATAAATGAAGCTCTTGACAATTTCTACATTTCTGGTGTCTTTATTTATGTATTTCAGGACATTATCAAGTAAAATAAAATTTATTTAATTGCTAGCACTGCCATACTTTGATGGTTGGTTTAATAATGGAGACAGTGACTGGGATTCCAACAGTGGGTAGCAATCACAGTGTAGATACACTGGATAAAGGACAACCCAATACACAGTGTGGGTACACCAGACAGAGGATAATATTATACACAGTGTGGATACACCAGACAGAGGACAATCCTATACACAGTGTGGATACACTGGACAGAGGACAATCTTATACACAGTGTGGATACACTGGACAGAGGACAATCCTGTACATAGTGTGGATACACTGGACAGAGGACAATCTCATATGCAGTATGGATACTCTGGACAGAGGAAAATCTCATATGCAGTGTGGATACACCAGACAGAGGACAATCCTATACACAATTCACGTCCTGAGCAGGACAGAGCAGCATAGTTTGTGATTTCACCATACTACTAAGGACAGTAAGCAATTGAAAATGTGAATTATGTGCCATGCTTGTTGAGCATGCATAGGGACTTGGGTTCATTTCCCAGTACTAACTCTCATCCTCCCAAGAGAGTTCTCTTTAGCCTTCAAGTTTATAAATATCCACAAACATATTTTTTTTAAAAACATAAAGTCAAATAAACTTAATAAATAAGAATAAAGTCGGGCATGATAGTGCATGCTAGTAATCCTAGCACTCTGGGACAGAGGCAGGAGGAACAGGAGACCAAAGGCATCCTTAGCTATATAACAAGGGCAAAGCCAGCCTGGACTACTTGAGACTCCACCTCAAGACATCATCATCGTCACCACCAACAGGAACAAACACCACCACCACCACCACCACCACCACCACCACCACCAACAACAACAACAACATCAACAACAACAACAACTCAGATCCTTATGAAAGGACATGACTTATTTCTAGACTTTTGCATGTAGCATTTTTGCACTGGCATTGACCACAGATGACTGAAATATTAGAAAGTGAATGTGTGGGTGATGGTGGGGGCTGTGGTTATGATATTGGTTAATTTTTTAATAAGACAATGAACGATGTTGTCAAGAACTGTGGAGGGCCTGAGATTTATCTTCTTGTGGGCTGAAAGGCTGGCCTGCAGCAGTCTCCTAGACAGGAATGGAAGACATAAGACCCCTAGGTCGGAACAAAGAGCATCACTGTCAAAGTCCAGCAGGCAGCCTGTGCCTCAGTTTCTGCTGACTTCTTTTCCCCTTCTGTCCTATGTGGGCAGCATGGAGTATGTTTGTGAGACTTTTCCTGGGAAGACTCCAACAAATATCATCTTATCCCAGATGGGGCATTCATGACAGACCACCAAAGTCTAACTTGTTGACTTAATGAATTTATTGGGGTTACTTACAGGAAGAGAAATGACTCAAAGACAACTGTGTCACCAAAAGCTCACCCCAGTATGGATGAGTGTGGTGATATTTCATCTGTGTACCCCAATAAAGTTTATCTGATGATCAGAGGAAAAAGCCAGCCATTATAGTAAATATAGAGGTCAGGCAGCGGTAGCACATGCCTTTAATCCTATCACTCAGAAGGCAGAGATCTGTTTTTGATCTCTGTGAATTCAAGGTCACACTGGGAATAGAGCCAGGCGTGGTGGTAAATAGCTTTAATCCCAGCACTAACCATAAAGGTCTGGAGGTTTGTACAGACAGACATGAAGTGACAGAGCTGGACAGGAAAAGAAAGTGATGTAGCTGGGCAGAGAGAGGAAGTGAGATGCAGAACAGAAAGGCATATAGGTTTGGGTATACAGGAAGTAGGTCTCTCTTAGGCTGAGGATCTCCAAGTGGTGATAATATGGCTGGCTTCTTTCTGCTTTTCTGATCTCACGGTTTTAACCCCAATAATCTGGCTCTGGGTTATTTATTAATAAGACCATTTAGCAATTCATCTACAGATGAGGGCTTGAGAAAGCTAGAACTCTGGAGCCCTCTGTATGACTTGCAGGCAGCTTCACGGGTCAGAGAATCTCCTCTAGGCATCTGGGCTGGTCAGAGAGTCTCTTCTCCCAGCACACCTTCACTGCGTCAGTAACACTATAAAGGAGCCTTGAAAGTCTTGCTTGTTTCAGGAACTTCCTGAGACTTGTGAGTTGGTTACCTCTGGAGTCCCATGAGCATCCTTCCTCCCTCATCCAGGGAATGTTTCAATTTAGAGGAAACTAGTACTCAACACAGTGGCTTTGGTAAGTGCGAATTGATAGTTGGTTCACTTGGTACCTGAGGATCATTAGGTTTGTGTAATCTCCAGTATCTCAAGGTGGGTTCTAGAAAAGCTGCCCCTTGCCGCAAAGGAAGCCATAATTTTTTCCCCTGGTCAGGAAGCTTACCTACACTCTGTCCTGGATGTGTTCACTACCTCTTTTCTTAAAACTGCTTGCTATCTAAACATCCCCCAGAAAACAGTGAGACAAGTGATGTCCTAGGACACGTGAGTGTGCTGTGGAGAACTGTCCACCCCAGTGTCACAATGATACATTGGACTGTCAGTCAGGCAGGGATTCAGTCTCCTCCCTGCCACTTGAAGACTGGGGTGATGTGTCTGCATATCCTCATTTGCATGCAAGATGGAGAAGCAGGAGAAAGTGCAGCTACATGGTGGATTTTTATCTTTTAATGTATTATTTTTTTTTATTATTACCAGATAATAATATACAAAATAACGGGGTTTATTTGAACATTTTCATGCATATATAGAATATGCTTTGATTGTATTCATCTCACTATTTCTTTCTTTTATCTCATGTTTGTTTTTTTGGTATATGTAGCATTTTGTTTTAAAGTTAACTTATTATTATTGCCTATGCACATGTATGTGTATGTGGATGATGATGATGATGGTAGTGGTGGTGGTGGTGGTGGGTGTGCACTCACGGCCGTGTGCCTGTGTGAGCATGGGTGCTGCACCATGCACATCAAGGTCAGAGGACAACTTTTGAGAGCTGGCTCTCTCTTTCCACTGTGGCTTCAGCTGTGTAACTCGGTCATCAGGCTGTGCACACTATTTCACTGGCTGAGCCGTCTCACCAACCTCGGTGTGACATTTGAAAATACGTTGCTCTGGGAATGGCACCAGGCCCCCTCACCACATGTTCCTGGACTGACTTTTTGTCACCCAAATATTTCCTGATTTCATCTGTCTTCACCTCAGAACTGCCATCTTGCTTCAGGCTGTCTCCTTCATGTACCAGGGTCTGTGGCGATGGCTTCCTAAGAGGCTTTTCTAGTCATGTTCAGCCTCCTGAAGCCCCATGAGTGTCTCATCTCTTCAATGGAAATGGCAATATCTCTACTTCACAGATCTTTTGGAGAGTGTGTGGGAGGATGCAAATCAGCCAGCGAGGGCTGAGACTCATTTAAAGTCAGTCAGTGGGGGGCTGGAGAGATGGCTCAGTGCTAAGAGCGCTCCCTGCTCTTGTAAGGGACCCAAGTTCAGTTCCCAGCACCCATGCTGGGCAGCCCACAGTTGCCTGTAACTCCAGCTCCAGGGGACCCCACCCCTTTGCCCTCCACAAGCACCCACATGCACAATACTCCCCCTACATAACTTAAAAAAATAACTCAATGCTTTGTACACATATGCATACATCTGCCTCATATATGTGGAAGGCTGTGAATCCTGGCCTCTCTCTATTGGTTACTTTTCTTGTTCTGGTGACTAAATGCCTGACAAGAAGCAACTCAGGGTTTATTTCAGCTCACAGTTTGAGGGTGTCATCCATCATGGTGGGGAGGACAGGGCATCAGGAGCGTGGCATTTGCAGTTAGGAAGCAGAGGGGCATGAACGCTGGTGGTCAGCTTACCTATCCTTTTTATTTAGTCAGGGACCCCAGACCATAGGATGGTGCTGTCCACGTTCAGAGTGGGTCTTCCCAACTCATTCAACCTTTCTGGAAGCACCCAGGAGTGTGTTTTTATTTTTATTTTATGTGTTTTGTCTGTATGTATGTCTGTGTGAAGATGCTGGATCCCTTAGAAATGGAGTTACAGACAGTTGTGAGCTGCCATGTGGTTGCTGAGATTTAAACCTGGGTCCTCTGGAACCTGGGTCCTCTTAACCACTGAGCCATCTCTCCAGTCCCCCTCCCTCACCCCCCAATTTGATTTCTCACAACTCACATGTACTTGGAGGTCAGATATTCAGAGTAAAAACCCTCTTCCTGGTGTTGAGTCAAGTCCCAAGTACATTCTACTGAAAGCTGCTGTCAAGGAGCAGGGGTGAGATGGGAAGGGTTGAGATGCGAAGGGTTGAGATGGGAGGGGTTGAGATGGGAAGGTTTGAGATGGGAGGGGTTGAAATGGGAAGGGGTGAGATGGGAAGGGGTTGAAATGGGAAGTGGTGAGATGGGAGGGGTTAATTTGGGAAGGATTGAGATGTGAAGGGGTGAGATGGGAAGGGTTGAGATGGGAGGGGTTGAGATGGGAAGGTTTGAGATGGGAGGGGTTGAAATGGGAAGGGGTGAGATGGGAAGGGGTTGAAATGGGAAGGGGTGAGATGGGAGGGGTTAAGTTGGGAAGGATTGAGATGGGAAGGGGTGAGATGGGAAGGGTTGAGATGGGAGGGGTTGAGGTGGGAAGGGTGAGATGGGAGGGGTTAAGTTGGGAAGGATTGAGATGGGAAGGGGTGAGATGATGGGAAGGGTTGAGATGGGAGGGGTTGAGGTGGGAAGGCGTGAGATGGGAAGGGGTGAGATGGGTCATTGTTTACCCTTCAGGACAATATAGTTTCAATTATTCCCTTTGCCAATCACACTCACGTCCCTGGGCTTGTCCATCTACAGAGCACATCAGAACTTTTAACATATGCGTTTGAAAGCCTTCTTCTGTGATTAATTAAACATGTTTGGGGCAAGAGAGGAGGAATCAAATTACCACATGTTCGATAAGTATATGATTAAAAATATTTATTATGCTGATGCAGGAAAGAATAATATGTTAAACAGATAAGCATGTAATAATGCATATTTTCCCCATAAAATTTAATTTATCCCTTGGGCTGGATATAAACTTTCCTTTTGAACATCTTGCCTTCTAACTGGGGACTGCTGAGCTAAACTTCTTATTTTTTACAGCAAATTGATCACTACTGTAATATTTCAGGGGCAAAATGATCCTCACCAGTCAGTTTGATTTCAAAGGCCAAAATTTATAGTTTTGTTTCTGATTTAATGATAAAGGTTTTTAAGGTATCGAGTATTTTGTCACCTATCAGCACATGAGGTGGAACTTCCAAATGGAAAAAAAAACCCAACAAAGAAGCTAGCCATAAATAATTTACTACAGAATGACAAAGAGGTTAATATTCCCTCGGGGCCGGTGGGGAATCACTCAGTTTTCTGTCCTTGTGCACACATGTCCTCATCACTATGGAAGATGTGTTTTATAATCTTTATGCTCCCAGAAGAGGAACCGCAAAAAATGCTGGAACCCAGGGCTATAAGCACTTTGCCTAAGAGTAAGGGAAACTTTATTATATGCATGTTTCCCCTTGTGCCCACTTGAGTTCATCTATGGTGGATCAAATGTAGTTATTGTACACTTCTGATACGTTGGTAATAAGTGCAAACTGTGTGACTCTCTCTGTGTGGTGTGTGTGTGTGTGTGTGAGTGTGCATGTGTGTGGGTGCCTATCCGGAGGTGGTGTATGTGTGAGTGTGCATATGTGTGGGTGCCCATCCGGAGGTGGTGTGTGTGTGAGTGTGCATGTGTGTGGGTGCCCATCTGGAGGTGGTGTGTGTGTGAGTGTGCATGTGTGTGGGTGCCCACCTGGAGGCTAGAGGATGTCATCAGGTAGCCTCCTCTATCACTGCTGGCCTTATTCCTTTGACAGGGTCCTTCACTGAACCTGCAACTCACAGTTTTCCAGGTAGGCTGGCAGCCAGCAAGCCCCAGAGACCATTCTTCCTCTAGCTCCCTCCGGCATGGGGGCTACAGGTGTACACAGCCGTGCCCATATTTTTACATGGGCACTGGGGATTTGAGCTCAGGCTTTCATGTCTGCACGGGGAGGGCTCTTATCTACTGAGATGTCTCCTCAGCCCAGGTGTAGACGTTAATGATGAGAAAGATCCTGAGTCAGGGCAAGTACTCCCCCACGGCTGCTTCCAGACCAGACACCACAGCAATCAAATCGTGACCGTCACATGAGTCAGGAGGACCGCATTGTCCCCCCTCAGCTCTGTTTTCTGGGGTTCTGAAGGCTTTGCGCCCACCTCCTTTGCAAGTGCATGGCACAGATTCCTGATCATCTAAGTAGATTAGTAGAGAGACGCTGTCTTGAGGACTGTAGCAAATTTGTAGAAAAACTGAAGTTTGTCAAAGAAAACAGAGTGGGGCGAGATGCAGCGTGCAAAAGAGACAGTGTGGGCAATCTGCTCTGACCGAGCTGGACCTGCGGGTAATCTGAGACTGCCTTCAGAAGGGTTGGTTTGACATTAAACTGGGGAAAACAAATGTGATTGTCTCGGCTTTCACCACCAAACATTACTTCCCCCCAAACAACACTTCCATCACACAGCGGCGTCTACCTGTCCTGGCAGAGCTGAACCATTGATCTGGGGCTTAACCAGGGCTTAGCTGTGATGGTCTATTTCATCACAGGGAGCACGCATGTTGAGTCAGCAAGGCCAAGTGTACTTCTCAGAGACATCATCTCCAGACAGCTGGGGTCTGGGAGGTTCTTCTTGTTTTTAACCTTCACTCAGCTCCATGTTTTAGGGAGGGAGCTGGCCTTTTCTAGCTATGACATTAAGCATATCTGTTTGGACAGTGCCCTTGAGTGACAAGTCTCACTGATAATTTTAAATGGAACGTCAAATCACATAGCCGCTAGCATTTTATGAGATGCCCGCTTCAGGGTACGGTCGTTAGCATTTGTAGAAGCCTTAGGATGGGCTTAGTCCTTGGGTTTAAAAACTTCTCTTGCTATTCTGTGGCGTTAAGCTGTTGCTGCACAGAAACCAGCTACTGGTGTGATATGTTTATTGCTCCTGTTCAGAATGGCCCCGGGAGGGTCCTGCTGCCCCATCGGGACTGGTCACCTATCTGTGGGCTGGCTCTCTTAGCTGGGCCACTAGGTGACCTGGTGATGCTCACTGTCTCTTCCATTCTTGGCAGGCCAGCCTGGGCACATTCCCATGGCAGAGGCAATGGAACCCACATTGCCCAGGGCTTCTTTGAGGCTCAGGCTGGGATCTCCAGCTCCATATTTTCATTGCATTCTATTAGCCAAAGCAAGACAAGGTATCAGACAAGGTGGAAAAGAAGTTCTACTTGGTTTTACCTTATAATATGAATAGTTGAAAATTTTCAGTTATTGTGTGTGTGTGTGGTTTTTATGTGCCGTGTGTGTGTGTGTGTGTGTGTGTGTGTGTGTGTGTGTTGTGTATGTGCCGTGTGTCTGTGTGTGTACAGGTCTGTGTGCCTGGGGGGAGATCCAAGGTTGACACTTGCTGTCGTCTTCTATTGCTTTCTACCTCACTCTGTAGCTTTGATCGACCAGGAACTTGCCATGTAGGCCAGGCTGGCCTTGAACTCACAGAGATCTGACAGCCTCTGCCTCCCCAGTGCTGGGATTAAAGCACCATGACTCCGGGTTTCTTCATCTGTCTCTAAAAAATATTTATTTTTATTTTTAATTATGTGGGCATGTGTGTATCTGTGTGTGGATATGTGCATGAGTGAATGCAGAGTCCCTCAGAATCCAGAAGAGGGCGCTGGATCCACTGGAACTAAAGTTACAGGCAGTTGTGAGCTGCCTGATGTAGGTGCTGGGACCTGGACTCTCTAGCCCCTTGACCTTTGTTTTTTAAAGTCTCAATAAAAATGTATTTATTTATTTTTTATTACATGTATTTATTTATGTATGTATGGGGGAGTGGCATGCCATAGCATGTGGGCAGAGGAGGCCAGTGAACCATTCACAGGAGTCAGTTCTGTCTTTCTATCACACAGGTCATAGGAACAGAACTCATGTGGTCAGGTTTGGCAGCAAGCGTTTTTTATTAACAGTCATCTCACTGGCTGCACAACCTATTTTTGTGACAGAGAAGCTCACCCATTTGGCTGGACTGGCTGGCCAGCAAGCTGGGGACCCGCCCGTCTCTGCCTCCCCCCCCCCCCCCCCCCCCCCCCCCGCCACCCCGCACTGGCGCACTGGGATTACAGACTTGCACCTACATTATGCTCCGAAAGGCTCTACCCTTTTAAAGAGAAAAAAATGCAAAGTGACTTGTTAAAAAGTATGAATAAAGGGCTGGAAAAGAGTTGGTTCTCCCACAGCTCTTTCATCTACGGAGGACTGCAAGGAAGTAGCTGTCCCTCCTGTTTGTGGCAGAGCCTAAGGCGGCACAGAGTGAGGGCGAAGTAACAGAGGTCGCAGAGCTGGCTAGGGGGAGCTCCCGGAACTGCGAGAGCCTGGTCTCTTTATGACCGTTCCGGACAGTTTGATTAGAACAGACCCTCGAGTCGATCATGGACAAACACTCTGGAAAATGACATAGTGTCGTGGTGGAGGACGATAAATGTTTGCGGCAAACTGAGCTGTGCGGTGGGATTTTATTTCCTGTAATTCAACCACATTGCTGACTGGGTGTTCTCATGCTGCTGAGCCAGCAGAAAAGTGAAACTCAATTCTTTTCAGAGATCCGAGCCCGGGGTGGACAGACATCAGTGCTCTTGCTGCTGTGCATCAGGCATCCTTTCTGTGTGTGAGCAATACTTGGCTGTGTGAAGGAGCCTGCTTCCCACTACTGAAAACCAAAATTGGGCTGGCAAGAAAGCACACTAAGGCTGAGGCAGGTGGATCTCTGTGAGTTCAAGGCCAGCCTATTCTACATAGTGAGTTCCAGTCCACCCAGGGCTGCATATGAGATCTCATCTGAGGTGGTTTGAAGGAGAATGACCCCCATAGGCTCATATATTTGAATGTTTGGTCTGTGGTTGGTGGAATTGTTTGAGAAGGATTAGGAGGTATGGCTTTGCTGAAGTAGGTGTGGTCTTGTTGGAGGAGGTGTTGCAGCATGAATCTTAGAAGATCTTATTAATAAAATCAAGCCTGAGGCCAGTTATTGGGGTGAATGCTGGAAGATCAGAGAGACAGAACAGGTCACAGCTTCTTCCTCACCTTGCCAGTTTCTCAGCTGATCCTGTTTCCTTAGACTGGGAGCTCCTGAGTCCTCATCCGAATGGATCTCAGCTGAACTGCTGCTGGAAGCCTAAAAGCTTAACCAGCCAAATGCTTCTAGTTCCTGGTCTTCAAGCCTTATATATCTTTCTGCCATCACTCCCTGGGATTAAAGGCTTGCTTCTTGGGATTAAAGGTGTGAGTTACCATGCCTGGCTGTTTCCAATGTGGCCTTGAACTTACAGAGATCCAGAGGGATTTCTGCCTCTGGAATGTTAGGATTAAAGGCGTGTGCTACCACTGCCTGACCTCTATGTTTAATATTGTGGCTGTTCTTTTCTCTGACCCCAGATAAGTTTATTAGGGTGCACAATATTTCAGGGAGCACAATACCACCACAAGGTGTGTCATTGAGGGTGGGCTTAGAAGTTTCAAAAGCCCAAGGCATTCCCCCCCCTCTGTCATGGCTGTGTCTCAGGATGTAAGCTCTCAGCTGCAGCCCCAGTGCCATCCCTCCTGCTTGACGTGCTCCTCACCACGATGGTCTCGAACTCTTAACCCTCTGGACTCTTAACCCTTAGTACCATGAGCCTCAAATTAAGTACTTTCTTTTATAAGTTCTCTTGATCATGGTGTTTTGTCATGGCAACAGAAAAGTAACCAAGACACTGTCTACAAACAAACATTAAAACAACAACATCGCCGGGCAGTGGTGGCGCATGCCTTTAATCCCAGCACTCGGGAGGCAGAGCCAGGCGGATCTCTGTGAGTTCGAGGCCAGCCTGGGCTACCAAGTGAGTCCCAGGAAAGGCGCAAAGCTACACAGAGAAACCCTGTCTCGAAAAACCAAAAAACAAACAAACAAACAAAAAAACCCCCAAAAAACCACCAACAACATCAACAAAATCCAACAGCTGAGTGTGTCATCAGTTATCTGGAAGTTCTGTGTCGCAATTCAGAACCCCAAACAGGACAAGACAGGAAGTAAACAGAGCCTGTCCCAGTCACTGCCAGCAACAATGGCCAGGGCGTATTCAAGTGGCAGGGAGGGGGAGCGGGAGGGAGGAAGGTGTTTGCACCTTGGTGTTCGGTGCCCAGTATTGGCAGAACCAAGGCCCGCCATTGCGTATCTGCGTCAACATTGCTGCCATGCGTTAGCTCTGGGTTGGGCACTGTTCTGATTGCCAAGGCTACAAATGTGGTTCTCTGAAGCACTTAGAAGATTTTACATGCTCACATGCGTGTATTTGCACACATGTGCCTGCATGCGTATTTTGTGTGTGTGGTGTGCACACCTGTGCTCATCAGTGTGGAGGTCAGACTATGACCTCGTGCCATTCCTCAGGTGCCTTCCACTTTTTGGCAAAGGCAGGTTTCTCAGTGGCCTGGAACTTTGCCAAGTCAGCCAGTTAGGTTCCAGGGATCTGCTTGTCTCTGCCTCCCTTCTCGCCACTGCTGGGGTTATAGGTCAGGCCACCATTGGGTTGTGGTGTTCTGGGGATTGAACTCAGGTCCCCATGCTTATGAGGCAAGTGTTTTACTGACTGAACCATTTCCCAGCTCCTAGAATTACCTGTTGCTGCCCGCCACCATTGGCCCTCATCCTTTCCAGTTTGTCCTACATTTGGGGCCTTCTATGTGTCCAGGCACAAGAGGTACTGGGTTAGGGCCACATTGGAGCATACTGGTATATAGACGCAGGAAGTAGGTCTCTTTTGGAGAGGTAGGACCACCGCAACAGTGAAGGGTAAGGTTTTTAGCTCTTAGCTATTGCTCTGACCTCTTGGCTTCCATCTCTGAATTGGCTCTGTGTTTCTTATTTAATAAGATGGTTGGTTACTTCTACAGGTTCCCAGTCGGAACCTTGGCAGGTGGCACAGTATGAAAGGTGGGGCCCAGCTGGAGGAAACAGGTTTTCAGTGGTGTACCTGGTCCCCAGTCCCACTCTGCCTTTATTGCATGTTCCCGCAGTGGTGACATCCTGCCTTGCCTTGAGCCTAAAGCAATGGGTCTGGACACCTGTGGATGACGGCCTCTGTGGTTGAGCTCCAAACGCACCCTTCCTGCCCAGGCTGTGGCATTTGTCACAGCTGTGAAATCTGAGAGTCACCTGCTATGCCATCACCCCTTGGGGGGCTTCCTGCCTTTCCAGTGGCCCATAGGGACTGGAAGGACAGGTCCGCTCCTCTCCAAGCCCTTGGTACCTGCCCTCCTTTTGTTCACTCAGATTCTTCCTCTCTAGCATGGATTCTCTCTCGATTATGGGAAACCTTTCTTTTACACATTTCCCCAAACACATGAGGATTTATGCTCTGCCATGGACTGACGCGCGCCTGACCATTTGATTGAAAGGGAGGGAAAAGGCTGGGTTAGACCCCACTTCCTGCGGAGCACCCTACAGGAAGCTGCCTCCTTGAGAATGAGCTCCAAGCACGCAGCTTCAGTATGCCGTCTCTTATCTTCCTTCTGTTCCACACGACCCAGGTTCCAGACGAAGGGAAGAGCCACATGTCCTGAAGGCCCTATGCTTTCCACGCGCTCAGTCTGCCACCCTAACCCCCAAACTTTTAAGAGTCAGAATTCCGATTTAACTACCCTTTGAGAAGAGCTGAAGAGGAATCCCCAGTGGAGATGAACATCAATATTATTTGAATAATAATAGCCACTTCAGCAAGTGGTTCCTTCTCTGTTCTGGAAGCTTTTGGTTGGCTGGAGTAAGTAGTTCATAATTTGAGTTTTTGGACTGTGGGGTTAGGCAAAGTTGTTTGTTCAGGAATTAAATATATAGGACTAGGTGCGTGGGAGGAACTCAGGTTCCCGGAAATAAACAGAACGATAATTTTAATGTCATTTTAAATTTAAGTGGGCTAGAAATTACCTATGGGGATGCTGCCTGTTTGCTTCCCTTTGTCTCGAGATGGTAATTTCCTGGCATTTCTTCCTTCTTTCAAGGCATTTATTGAGATTTCTCCATCTGTAAGAAATTATGCTAACCAGGGTTTCATGTGTACAATGGAGTGCTAAGCAGGTGGGAATAATGGGGTGCAAGGGGAATAATGGGGTGCAAACACAAAGCAGTTTCAGTTTGTCTTTTACCCTGACTTAAAACTTTATTAAAGTGGGAAGCTTTTCTCAGCCCACTCTACAAGGCTTTCCTGACTCTGTGTGTGTGTGTATGAGAGAGACAGACAGATACACATACAGACAGACAGACACACAGAATGTGGAGGCCAGAGAACAACTTTCAGGAGCTTGTTCTCTTCTCCCACCACGGTGGTCTCTGGGATTGAATTTAGCTCGTCAGCCTTGGTGACAAACGCCTTTATCTTCTGAACCACCTCACTGGCCCTTCATAAAAATTCTATAGGCATTTTACCCAACAGTCTTTGTTAATGAAGAAGCATATTTTGCTACATATTGTAAGCCTACCTTTGAACCCGGCTTAAAATCAAAGCCCCTTTCCCTTACCTATCTTCTTCAGCATGCTGCAAGCCAACCTCATCTGTCTCCCTTGTACCTCGGGGTTTGTGAAGATGGAGGAGTTGGAGGCAAAGTTGGTTCACACATTACTGCTGGATGTGGGATGGTTTCCTGCGGTGGATGACCAGGGGTTGGGGGTTGAGCTGACCGTCTCCTTAAGGTGTGGCCCTGAGTCCTCTGGATACCCCTCCCTGCCTTGGTGGAAGGCTCACATTGGGATGTCTTTTTTTATTCCCTGTTCATGCTCAAGCCATCCAGGTGCCCCTGGTGCAGTTTGGTGGGTCTACAGGGACCTGGCTGTGTGGGTCTGAGTCTCTACGAATACACTTCCAGCTCCCAAGGGTCATACTTCTCTGAGTCTGTCTGGGACTTGGAAGGGAAGATGTCTTCCACATGGTACTGAGAGAAGAGCGGGTGAGACCCAAACAAGTCCTAGAGAAAGGTGAGTCAAGATGGGATCCTGTCTGGCGGGTGAGACAGCTCCATGTGCAAAGGATCTCAGCACCAGGCTAATGGTGTGAACTCCATCTCTGTAACCTACACAGTGGAAGGAGGTGATCCACTCCTGTGTATTGTTTTCTGACCACCGCACATATACCATGTCATGTGTGCCTCCCTACAAAAAGAATAAACGTGAAAATATGTTATTAAAAAATACAGGTAGGCTGGGCGGTGGTGGTGCACGCCTTTAATCCCAGCACTCAGGAGGCAGAGGCAGGCGGATCTCTGTGAGTTTGAGGCCAGCCTGGGCTACCAAGTGAGTTCCAGGAAAGGCGCAAAGCTACACAAGAGAAATCCTGTCTCGAAAAACCAAAAAAAAAAAAAAAAAAAAAAAAAAAAAAAAAAACAGGTTCCAGCCACAGGCTTTATTACAGGACCGGGGCTGGGTTTTCTGAGAGGTTTTATTTTAGCTGCATCTCTGGAAGGAACACGGTTTACAGGAACCCAGTGCATCCAGCTTTGTTACGACAATCCAAAATACCTGCCACGCTTGCCAAGGTTCTTCTTCCACCCTAGCTGAGAACCACAGTGGAGGGGAAACAGAGTCAGTGTCTCCTTGGCTTTCTAGAGACACGTGTTCAGTCTTACCAGAGGGGACAGGGCGAACTTCGATGCCCTGCAAAGCCCTCTCCAAGAAGGTGAGGGACTGAGGTGGGTTATTCTGTTTAATGAGAGCTTCTGGGCTTGCGGCACTGCTCTGCATTTTGTTTTCCTTGTTTAGTATAAATGCGATCCAATTTAATCTGCATATAAACACACCCATTGCATATTAAAATCAACATATTATAAACACGAGGCTGAACACTTTCTTGAAGAAGCAAGCTAAAAAAAATCCATGCATATTAATATCACAGATAAGCCAATTATTATATTGAGTCGTAAATAAAAAACAATATGATTAAGCTAAATCTGAGCTCTTCTTAAAGTCAAATGTACGATATTAAGATCAGGCTGTTTTAGAAACAATATCATGAACCCTTGCATTTACATGCAATGTGTTTAAAATTAATTTCCCAGGGCGATATCTTATTTTGTCTCACCTATACTAATAAGGTTCATGAAACATTGATATTACTTAATATCACAATGCAGAGAGGAAGCCATTTCTCTGCTCTTAATTGAGGCAAACCATATCGCTCAGTTTCATGGTTTCCATGGCCACCATGAGGGTGCCCAGGTATGCAGAGTCCTTGATGACGTCTTGGAAGGGGATGATGCTGACCTGGCTTGTTAAACCCTCAGCATTTCATGCCATCTAATGCTAATAACCTATGTAATAAAGTAAGTATTTTTCTGGCCATTTGCTACTTGCCAAGTCCTCTGCACAGTGATTATTGGACTTAGTCTTATATTAACCTGGAAGTTTGGTATTATTATCAGTGCCATTACATGGGAAGAAAAAAATGAGTTTTAAAATTTTTAATTTTACTTTTTGTGTGTCTGAGTGTTTTTTCCTGCATGTATATCTGTGCACCATGTGCATACAGTACCTGGAGGCCAGAAGAGGGGATCAGATTACCTGGAACTGGAGTTACAGATGTCTGTGAGTCAAATTTAAGTGCTGAGAATCAAATTTGGGTCCTCTGGAAAAGCAGCCAGTGCTCTTAACCATCTCTCTGGCTCCAGGAATCACTTTCCACTCAGGTCAACTGTTACATGGGACACTACTGATTCAACACTGTCAGGAAATCTGTGTGTGTGTGTGTGTGTGTGTGTGTGTGTGTGTGTGTGTGAGTGTTTGTATGTGTGAGTATGTGTGTGCAGAGGAGGATTTCAGGTGTCTGCCCCATCACTTTTTACCTTATTCCTTTTTTCCAGACAGGGTCTTTCTATGTAGTGCTGATTGTCCTGGAATTCATCTGTAGCCCAGGCTGGCCTGGAACTCAGATATCTCCCTGCTTCTGCCTCCCGAGGGCTGGGATGAAAGGTGTGCGCCACCACTGCCCGGTTTACACCTTATTCCCTTGATACAGGGTCTCCCACCTTATTCCTTTGATGCAGGGTCTCCCACTAAACGTGGAGCCAGACTGGATGTCGGCAAACCCCAGTGATCCTCCCATCTCCTCAAAATGCCGGGGTCTCGGTGTGCACAGCCACAGCTGACTTTTTTGTGCATGCTGGAGATTTGACTGCAGGTCAAAACGCTAGCTCTGCAACGCTCCCCTGTCAGAGCCGTTTTTCCAGGACCACGTCTTCAGATTTGCAAAGAGGAGCTAGCAACTCAAATTCTTATCTGAGATCACTCGAATTTCTTTCTAAATACTAGCAACTAAACAAAAATAACAGTGACCACTCTAGTGTCCTACTGCGAGGGACAGGTGACGGATGCCGTCACACCAGGGTGGCTCCCAGGCTAACAGTGTGCAGCCTTGCTTTGTCTGAAGCATCCTTCCGCCCTTGCTTTGGGTCCTGCTCACTGTTGGTGGGTGGACATTGGTGCTGAGCTTGCTGGGGTTCTGGTGTGAGAACCCTGGGTGAGTCTCCATGCATAAGAATGGATGCATGATTATAAAAACAAATAATCCACAGGATACTCTTTTTACTGTAGGTGTTACATGTGTGCAGGTGAACATGTATATGTGTGTGTGTGTGTGTGTTTACATGTGCACATATGTTCACATGGAGGCCAGAGGACAGCCATGGATGTCACACTCAGGAAGGTTCTCCACCATCTTTTTGACAGAATTCTTCACTGGACCTGGAGCTTCCTGTGAGGTGAGGTTGGTTGACGGTGAGCCCCAGGGACTGGATGTCTCCACACGCCCAGTGCTGGGATCACCAGTGCCTATGACCATGCCCGGCCTCTTCTGTGGCTTCTGGGAATGGAACTCAGGGCCGCAGGCTTGTGCGCTCTACCAACCGAACTGGCTCCTCTGGCCCGAAAGGATGCTTCTGCTGCTATTTCCCCTCTTTCTGTGCACATGGGCGTGACAATACCCTGAATGCAGGGAAGCCACAAACTAGGTCATTTTCTTGGACATCAAAATTCTCTGAAACAAAAGCAGAAAAAAAAATTGATCGTTTTGTGCTAAAGAAGTACACGCGTTTCCCTGCAAACACCCAGGGTTTAATATATTACAACCAAGTCTGACGAAAATGTAAAATTCATGCACCCTGAAAACGGAATTTTTATTAATTTAAGCGGGAATCCTAAATCAGTTTTCCTGTAAGAATGCAATCAACTGTTTAGTTTCCCTTCAGACAGACTTGACCTCTGCAAGGAACACAGTTATTTGTTTTAATTTCTCCCCCCTTCATTTTTTATAGAATTCAATAATGGTGAGGTAACAAATGAGAGGACAAAAATATTCCAGAACACTCGAGGGCATACATGGGCGTATAAACAGTGAAGCTGTTCCCCAAGTCCTGTCATTGGTCGGTCCATTTGACTTTATAATTTGGGCTGTCTGCTTATTACTAAATTTAACTTGTGTGTGGAGAGCGCACCACAGAACTCTAGCCAATGGTAAGCTTAGAATACGAAATACCAAGGTACCCATTTCATCTGTACTTCTGTCTCCTTGTGTATCTGTCCATCTGGGTCTGGAGCTATTTAGCACAGTCTATCAAGGAAAGCATGTCCAAGCCTTTGTTTCTTTCTCCTTTTTGTTTGTGGGGACTGGGTCCCCCCGTATTTTTCAGTCATTTTCTCTCTACTCACCGGCAAATGCTCCGGTGCAGATGGCCCTTTATTATTCCCTCTAAACTTTCTTTGTTCCCATCTCTGTCTTTTATTATTTCTCCTGTGTCATCAGAAGCTGACTGCCGGAGTCTGCCAATTAGCCTTTGTCTGTCAGCGCCAGCCTCGGCGTCCCGAGGAGCTAATGTGCAAGGCAAGGGGCAGGCTTATTTCCTATGCAGCACCGTGTCCCTAAGTAGAGACATGCCATTACTGACAGAAGAGCTGAGGATGGGCTCCGGTTAGCTACTGACAAACTTGGTGTGTGTGTGTGTGTGTGTGTGTGTGTGTGTGTGTGTGTGTGTGTGTGGTGTACTGGGGGAGTGAGGTGGGTGGGTTTGGAAGCCACATTCTCTCACACCAAGAAGCAAATTGAACTCGCTACCTACCTTGCCACATCTGCACTTGAACACCCACGGGTCTAGCTACCTTGTCACATGGTGGCTACTGTCTCTTGGTACTGGTGGGTGCAAATGGGCAGGTCACAGGACTGGAAAAGTCCAATCGTTGGTCTCAGTTTCTCAGCTCTTCACCATAAAGTGCCCCCGGCTCTCAGTGAGTGTTTCTTGGTGTCTTTCAGAATCTGGTAGATGGTTTATGGGAACACTTAAAAAACAAAAACAAAAACAAAAACCCCCAAACCTTGGGCATCAAGACAAATATTTTATGACATTTTAGAATTACACAGATGAGCAACCAGAGACCGTGAAAGGAGAAGTAACTTGTTTGAGCTTTCAGAATCAACAAGTGATGGAATTAAGATTTGAACACAGACCTCCTGCCCGCACAGACCAGATTTGTAACCAAAACAGTTACATCAAAATGATACTCTAGGCTGTCTGGCTGAGGGGGAAATACCTTGCCTCTGGATTCTGACCTTTCCCATGACCTCTCATTATCAAAGTGTTGTTTAAACAGTATTTGGGTTCTGCGCTAGAGAGATGGCTCAGTGGTTAGGAACACTTGCTGCTCTTTGGAGGGCCTGGGTTTAGTTCTTAGTACCCATGTCTGATATCTCACAGCCGCCTGTCATTTCAGCTTCAGGGGATCCGATGCCCTCTTCTGGCTGCTGCAGGTATCTTCACACACACACACACACACACACACACACACACACACACACACACACACATTATTTAACAAAACATAAAGAATAAACAAAAAACATTGAGGGGCTGGTGAAATGGCTGGGTGGGTGAAGGTGCTTGCTGTATAAATCTTATAACCTGAGTTTGATCCCAGAATCCACTATGGAAGGGGAGAACAACCTCTTGAAGGTTGCCCTCTGCATCTCTGCCCACACCCTGACATGCACACTGCCCCTACAACAATAATGAATAAATTAAAAACTAAAAAAGAAATATTCTTACATACTATCCAAGACTTTTCAACAATATTCATAACCGCATATGCGTATGAGCAGCATTACCTTTTGAAATGTGATTTCTAGAAGTTGGCCATCTGTTAAGAAGAATTGAGAACTTTGAAAATGTTGCTTCAAATATGGTGATTTTTGGTGCATGCAAAAGTTTAAGGCCAGCGTCATCTTTGGCTTTCTCCACCTCCTTGGGACCTCAGTCACTAGAGGGAGTGACGTAATGCTGGTCACTGCCTGGTGTCATAGCTGCAACAGCCCCTCACTCCCGTCAGGGTGCCTAGGAGCCTCCCAAGTATACACCATCCACAGGATTGCCACTCCTCCAGGAGCAACGGCCTTTCCCTCCCTCCTCCCTCCTCCCCCCTCCTTCCCTCCCTTCCCTTCTTCCCTCTCTTCTCCCTCCCTCCTCCTCCCCATTTTTTTTTTTTTTTTTTTTTTGGTTTTTGGAGACAGGGTTTCTCTGCGTAGCTTTGCACCTTTCCTGGAGTTCACTTGGTAGCCCAGGCTGGCCTCGAACTCACAAAGATTCGACTGGCTCTGCCTCTCGAGTGCTGGGATTAAAGGCGTGCGCCACCACCGCCCGGCTCTCCTCCCCATTCTTAGCACTGAGAACTGAACCTTGCCAAATCGCACATAGTGCGTGGTCCCAGCAACCTGGCTCGAGGCAGGAGGGAATGAAGAAAGGACAGCTCAGAGACGCTCTGTAGAAGGCCGGCTCAGGTGGGCGGTGCTTGCTCTGATGAGTGGCACTGACCACACAGCAATGGGAACCTCAGTGAATTTATTAGGTGCAGCAGTAGGAAGGGGAGTTGGCGAGTCTCTTGGGAGTCTACGGCTCTGGAGGGAGCAGTCTCAGGCTGCAAACATCCGGGAGGAAGAAGCTGGAGTAGCTGTCTTTGCACACACTGCTCAGTCATTCATAAACTTATTCTTGCACACACTGTCAACATTCACAATCGGACTAGAGAATTGGCTGTGCTGTTTCTCAGACTGACCCACACGGGGAAGACTTTGCCAATATTTCATAGGTCTAAGGCCTTTTTAAATTTTTTTTTTTTATTTTTCCCAAGACAGGGCTTCTTTGTGTAACCTTGGCTGTCCTGGAACTTGCTTTGTAAATAAGACTGGCCTCAAACTCAGGGAGATCCACCTGCCTCTGCCTCCCGAGTGCTGGGATTAAAGGCGTGCGTCACCATCAGTGGCCTGGTAAGGTCTTGGTTCTTAATACAGCTGGCTTGCATTAAACAATACACACCCACTCAGGACTTCACTATTTCAGGACTTTACTCACTCCCTAAAGAACCTAGGGCTTCTCTAGCCTAGGCAAACACTGTTACCGCATCCAGCTTCTTTTTGTGAGAACTCTTTGCAAGAGAAACTATGGGCTGGAGGATATGGGTGAGAAATCAGCTCTGTGTTCTTCTGAGTCCTAGCAAGAATCTTAACCAAACTGCATCCTTAGTGAACATCTCTGTGAACAGAAGGGTAGATCTCATCCTCTTTAGTTTCTCTGAGAAGTAAGACTTGAATGGGTTGTCTTGCTGGGTGGTGACATCAGGAAATATCTGGAAGGAGTTGGGGGTTGAGACAGAGAAAGAAAGTGGAGTCATCAAGGCATCCACCACCAGTGAGGGATCCCCAGAGAAGGGAGGGAGTTAGGTATTGAGACCCCAATCCTATCCATTGCTGATTGAAGTCTGCTTCTACAGGAGACTTAAGCCCTGGTCTACCAAGCCAGAGGCTAGAGGAGCCCCTCATGCCAAAAAATGTGGATGCTATGGGTGACAGATATCAGCAAGGGACTCAGGTGTCAGAGCCTGGCACACATGCACGAGAATGACAGACAGGAACACCTGTGGGCTGCTAACTTGTGGATTTCTTAGATAGATTTGCATGTCTCTATCCATGTCTCATGTGGCTCATGCCTGCATCGGGGAGGCAGAGGCAGGCTCTCTATGCCATCTGTCTTTCCATTTCAATGCTAGGAAAATTGTATCAACTCAGAATTTGCCAAAATGTTTTTTTTTTTTCCCCTTAGTATTGTTGTTGAACCAGCCTGCACCCAGGAGTTTGAATTAGTGAAAGGACGTTTCTCCTCCACTTCTTTAAGTGGCAGGCTGTCTCTGCTTCCATGTGATAATAAGAATATTGAATCAGAGGCTTGGAGCAATGACTCAGCTGTTAAGAATTCGGCTGCTCTTGCAGAGGACCCAGGTTCAGTTTTCAGCACTCACATGGTGGATCAGCTCCAGGGATTGCTGCCCTCTTATGGCCTCTAGGGGTACTACACACATGGCACACACATAAATGCAGTCTAACACTCATACACATAAATAGAAAAAAAGGTTTAAAATGGTCAAATCATAAAACCTTGGGTTGGGGGTCATTTTTATTTTGATTTTTTGGTCATTTCCTCCCTTCCCACTTTCTACCATTATTTGTGTTCCTCTTTATTTTAGATTTGGTCTTTGATTGAACCTAATCTCTCTCCTCAGTACTTTTCTAAGCTGTGTTCAGCAATTTGCAGAGTCTCAAAAACTGGAAAGAATCCTTTCTGTCAGTGAGATGGGAATGGCATGTGACTCGCACACGGTGGCCCAGGCTTCATCTCAAAGTTTGGTGTCATTCTAGCAGATGGAGAGAAAAGGTTTTTCTTGGAAATCATCCTGCCTCCCAGTGACTGAAAAAACAAGCTTTTATTTCATTTTTACACTACTGCATTTTTTGGTCTTTTCTTCCTCCACACTAGCTGTCCCTGCCACTCACCTTGCCTGTATCTGTTAGCAGGTGCCTCTGCTATCTCCTGGCTCTGCTCTGCTCACCTCCTTGCTGCTGCCTGGGCTAGCTATGGTTTAACTTCTCCCTGATTTCTTCATCTGTAGAGCTGGCATGATAAAACCCAGCTTGTAAGTCCTTACAGTCATTAGACTGCATGCCTTACAAGATGCTTAGTCCGATGTCTGTAACACAGTAAGACAGGTGATCAGCTGCAGCTTCCATTACACAGCAGTGACACACATGCCTGTCCTGGACACAGGAGCAACACACACACACACACACACACACACACACACACACATGCACAGTAGATTTTTTTTTGCTGGTTTTTGAGTCTACGTGCACATCTAATGGAGATTATCAAGTGGCAGATTTGTGGTTGGTATGTGGTGTATATGTGCACCACAGCATTAGTACAAATCTACATACATTGTGTGTGTGTGTGTGCATACAAATGCCATGGTGCCCATAGGAGGTCCATTGAAGTTGGTTCTCTCCTTCCCCGACGTGGGTCCTGGGAATTGAACTCAAGTCATTAGAGTTGGTGGCAAGTGCTTTACCTGCTGAACCATCTTGCCAGCCCACAATCTAGATTCCGAAACATCATTTTACCACAGCTTGATGGATGCCTATATCATGTGTTAGGCGTCTTTTAGCCTTTTTGATCACTGATGATGTGGTGCCTGCCTCTTCTGCAGGAGATGAAGTCACAGTCACTTCGGGGTGATTGTTCTCAGCGCCTCTTCCTCCCCCATTGGCTCCTGTGGCTCACCTCTGTGAGGATGGGAATGGATCTCTATTTGGCTCTCTGTGGGGGGAGAAAAACAATTAGAGGAGTTGCTAATGGCCCCTGGGAACTCACTATGCACAGGTACCTCATTGCAAATGCCTTTGCACACCTGCAGAGCCCCGCTTCCTTGACTGGTGTGATGGATGGGAGGACAGTGAGTGAGCGCCAGACAGCGAGTCACTGCAGGGCCAGGTGAGGTACGAGGCTGGAGAGCCTGTGCCTAGAAAGGGAAATTCCCCTGTAGGGTTGCAGACCCCCCTCTGCCACTATGTCCACCTTCTCTTCAGACTCTTAGACGGTACCGAGTGACCTCAGCGTTGCCCCCGCCTCTAGAGCTTCTGAGGCACAGATTGGACCTTGATTTGAGGCTCAGGTTGTCTGCATTCATGGTTCCCCTGGAGAGCAGACACAATATTGGTTCCTTTTCCCAACAGATAGCAACTGGTGTTCTCCAGTGACTGCAAAGGACTGAGTGCTGACTTCCTGAGCTGAGTAGTGCTGTGTCTTAAGTGGGCGTGAACATTGCACACACACATACACACACACACACTTTCACACATATCACACACACATACATCATACATACCCTCACTCACCCTCATACACATCATACACAGTTACATCCCACACACACTCACTCTCTCACATATCACACACACATACATCACACACACACTCACCCTCACACACATCACATACACATACATCACACACACTCACATTCATACTCACACCAACACTTACATACCCATCCACAGACTCACCCATGCTTCATACACACTCTTTTTCACACTCTCACACTCTCCTACACAAACACATAATCACACACCCCACACACATACTCATGAACGCACTTGCTCACACACACTCATATTCACACACACACTAACATTCACATGCACACTCTCATATTCGCACTCCTATACACTCACACATTTTCTCACACACACATTCACTTCCACATATTCACACAGAGTCACACACAACCCCCCCCACCACTCCTCTTCCTCCTCTGGTGTTTTGAGACAGTGTCTCACTATAGCTCAGGCTCAATTTTCCTACTTTAGCCAACTGCATGCTGGGATTGTTATGCCACACCATAGGATTTTTCTTTTCCTTAAAACAAACAAACAAACAAACAAACAAACAAACAAACAAACCTGCAAATACTTATTATTATTATTTTATTTCATGTATATGAGTTTTTCACTTACATATATATGACCAAGCCTGGTATTCTCAGAAGACAGAAGAGGGCTTTGGATCTCCTGGGACTGGAGTTATTGATGGTGATAAGCTGCCACATGAGGGCTGGGACTTGAACTCAGGTCCTTTGGAAGGGCAACCAGTGGCCTTAACCACTGAGTCATCTCTCCAGTCTGAAATTTTCTCTTCCTTCCTTCCTTCCTTCCTTCCTTCCTTCCTTCCTTCCTTCCTTCCTTCCTTCCTTCCTTCCTTCCTTCCTTTCTTCTTTCTTTTTTTTTTTTAGGCAGGGTTTCTCTGTATAGCCCTGGCTGTACTGGAACTCACTCTGTAGCCCAGGCTGGCCTCGAACTCACAGAGATCCTCCTGCCTCTGCCTCTTGAGTGCTGGGATTAAAGGCGTGCGCCACCACTGCCCAGTGGGACTTTCTTTAGAAGGCCTTTTCTTAGTTACTGTAAGGTCCCTCCTGATTCCTCAGCTCCTTCCTTTCTGGTGTCCCTCTCTATTGACCTTGCCTGGGCTCTCTCTTCCCTCCCTGTACTGTCCTCCACCCTGTGTGGTACCTAAGTTCTGCACACACATCTATTATCTCATGCAAACAACCATTGAAATTATTTTCCTGGAAATACCTTTCTCCTGTGTGTTGCACCTTGAGGAATGTATTTTATTTTTATCTTACATTTCTAAACAATGAGTGCTAGCATTTATTGCACTTATGAGGCACTGGGCGCTTTGCTAAATCTTACCATGCAGTATTTATTCATGTATCAAGACAAACCTGTGGGAATGTTTTCCATTCTCGATCATTCAACTAGCAAACATTTTTTTTCTTTTTTTCAGGGGAGGGGGGCATCAATGGCTATAGGAGGCATTGTTCTAAATCATAGTCAATACATGAGGACCTGTCCACCTGTTTATAGAAATAAAGTTTTATTAAAACATAGCCATGGTCAACTGCTCGCATGCATCCACTCCACAATGGCAGTGTTGAGAGTCGCAACCGAGAGGACATTACCATTAGGTCTGGTGAGATGGCTCGGTCGGGAAAGGTGCTTGCCACCCAGTCTGGCTACCTGAGTGGAAGGAGAGAACTGACTTTTGCAAGCTGTTGTCTGAGCTCCATGCATACTGTGACATTCACACCCATGCATGTGCACGCATGCACACATGTGTGCACACACACATACACAAGTAAGTATAATTTAAAGGATTCATTATTTGGCATTTTTTTTGAAAACCTTGTTAACTCCCATTCTAGATGTTGGTGACATAGCAGAGAACAGAGCAGAAGCAAACTTCTGCCACACGGAGCCCCCAGCCCACGTGCATCTGAGATCCACAAGTGGCTATGCTAGGTTTTGTAGCCTCCCTTTCAGCTAGGTGTGTCCACGTGACAGGTCCAGCCAATAGCATCTGTGCGGAGGTGCTGCAAGCTTCTCGTCATGCTGGCTCATAGCAGTGTCCTCTGTGTGATCATCATTGTTCTTCCTGGACGGAGATGGACACAGAAAGTTGACACTGCTCTCAGATGAGGTCCTTTATCATCCTGGTCTTGAATGATAGCACAGAACGGATGCTTCTTCTCCCCTTCCCCTGGATATACTCATCAAGAACCACTCAGTATTGCTGTATCTGTGAGAAATAGGATCAAATAGCTTTTATCAGACTATAACCTACAAAACTTGACCTACACATAAAAAGCTTGCCAAGCCCTTGCTTTAGAGTTAATTGATATTCTAATTTTGTGTTAGTTATTTTAAACCCCTTTTCATATCTTCGCACATCTGATTATGTGTGTACAATGGCTCTTTTATTTTTTTGAGACAGGGTCTCACTATGTAGCCCTGGTTGGCCCGGAACTCTCTGTGTAGATCAGGTTGGCTTCAACTCAGAGATCTACCTGTCTCTACCTCCAGTGTTCTAGGATTAAAGGCATGTGCCAATACAACCTGCATGATGGTCAGTCTAGATTGCCAGCCTGGTCACATCTGACACTGAGGTGCGTCTCTGGGAAGTGTGTGAGCACACTTGCAGGAAGGATCAGCCAACGTGAGAAGGACCCAGATTGGAGGGCAGCAGCCTGAAGCCTCTGAAGAGTCCAGGGAAAAGGGGATTGCTTGCTGGCCTATCCCAGTCCTTGCTGGTGAGGGTATCTGATCTAGGTTCTGATGATGCCACTGCCGTGGCTGCCATCTTCAGCTGCCATCAGACTCCATTTTCTTCAGGTTCCAACCTGGAGTGAAGACCAGTGACTCCAGGAAACCTCTGGGCCGTCAGCACCAGATTGGGACTTGCCGAGACGGCCAATGTGTTGTCGTGAGCAGTCCAGGGTTCTCAGCCTCTCCAGGGTTCAGATAACCATTGCTGGGTTATGTAGCCCTACTGTGATATGCAGCCTGATGATTCCCCCTTTAAACATCTATACATTCCATCGGTTCTGCTTCCATAGGGAGCCTCCCTAGCACATGAAGACATACCTGTGTATAGATGCACACCCCGTATCTACAGATACATACATAGTTTTAGCCAAAGGGGGCATTTTATATAACTGGTGCTCATGATATATATGTCTTGGACATTTTCCCTCTCTCAATAGTTATTATTGTTGTTGAGTTTTCTTTCTGTGTGTGTGTGTGTGTGTGTGTTGTACATGTATAATGTATGTGCAGAAGTGTGCACAGGTGAGTGCACAGGCAGCCTGGAGGAGGATGTTGGCTGTCCTGCTGGGCCATTCTCTCTGCTATTCCCTAGAGACAGGATCTCTCACTAGACCCAGGGCTAGGCTGGGCGTCAGCAAGCCCCGACGATCCTCTTGTCTCTGCCCCCCACAGCAGCGGGCTTACAGTATGTGCTGTACTTGGCTTTTTAGGTGGGAGCCGGGGATTCAGACTCAGGATCTCATACTTGTACAGCAAGCACTCTTACCCGCGGAGCCACATCCCTGACTCTCCTGCATTTTGAGTGAAGTACACATTCCACTGTATGGGGATGCACTAATGCCTTTGATCCTCTGCTCTCTTGATGGCTGTAAAGCTGGTTTCCCATTTCTGTCAACAATTTGAGTGAGTTTTCACAGTACCTATGGAGTCGCAGCCTTGATCCGCTTGCTTTGTAGAACTTGAAGTTATTACTGTAGGGAGGCTGACTTCCTTCAGCGCTGGCATTTCTCACACACAGTAAACAGGACCAAAAATACCTTCCGCATTTTGGATCTTAATTATGCATCGATACACTTAGTTAAAATTCACATTGTCAGTGAAAGGTAAGGACCACGTTAGATTGTGGGCGCTGGCATCGTGGTTCACACACATTTAAGCTTTAAAAAATCTGTTGGTACATTATGGTAGTTTTTCCAGAAAGAAACACGAAGTTTGAAAACGCGTTTTGAAAAGAAGACAGAAGGAGATATGAACCCCGTGGAAGAAGTCCAGCGCATTCTAGAGCAGGTGAAGCCATGCACAATTAAAAATGGAGCCAGCATCACACCTCCATATGCAGGCTGTTTCACACAGGCACCCGCCCCCCCCCCCCCGAGAATTTGGCAAAGCCAGAGGATGAAAGCCCAAGGTATCAGATTCCAGGAACAAACCATTTTGCAAAGCCAAGTGCTCAAGCTTTCGTGATTTGGGTTCAAGTCCTTCCCAGACTTGAGCTTTCTTCTGGGCTCCAAGGCAAGAGTCTCATTTTTACTTTTCTGACCCTCGACAGATTCCCTTGGAGAGACTCCCCACAGCGGGTTGATGCTGACTCTTCGCCTTGTTTGGTGCCTCTCCAGCTATGAGCCCCGTTTTCCTCACCTTCTATTCCACGCTCAGTTTACTTCCCTTACAGATGGAGGCATTGTGAGATGTCCTCAGTTCTTATTTTGTCTGCTGTCCTGGAGCCCCTGCCCCATCCAGGGACCCTCCCGCTCTCCCTCCTGTGGCAGTGTGGGGCTGTGGGGCATCCATCCTACCACGGTCCTCTGTTCCTCTCCTCACTGCCAGACCTGGGCTCTGCTCCCTTGACTTGGCTGCTGTCCTTTGTTCTGGTTCTTTGTTTTCAGGGCTGACCTGTTGCTTCATTGGGATCGTCTTTGTACTTGGAACCATCTTAAGGGACATTGTAAACATCTAAAGAAGAAAGAGTCTGTTTCCCTTATGGCTTCTTCCAGTCCCTTCCCTTCCTTTTGTCATTTGTCTTCCCCCAACACACACACTCTCTCTCTCCCTTCCTCCTTTCTCTCTCTCTCCCTTCCTCCTTTCTCTCTTTCTGCCTGTGTCTGCAGGTGCTTGTGGAGGCCAGAGGACCCCTTCCATGTTGTCCTTTGGGTGCTCTCCACCTAGAGTTTTCTTTTCTCTTTTCCTTTCTTTCCCCCTTTTTAAGACAGGGTCTCTCATTCTCAGGGAACATGTTGACTGGCCAGCAATCCCCAGAGATCCACCTGCCTTTGCTTCCTTGGCACTGGGATTATAAACTCGTGCCTTTTTGCCTCGCTCCCCCACAAAAGGTTCTGGAGAAATAAACTCAGGTCCTCAGGCTTGCAAGTCAAGCACGTCACCAATTGAGCCTTGCCCTTTGCCTTCGGAAGTAGAACCTCTGTCTTAGGAAGGTTACCTAAGCATACACTACTGAGAATAATGTGTGTGTGTGTGTGTGTGTGTGTGTGTGTGTGTGTGTGTGTGTCCCCAATTTCTGGCCAACGGGAAGTAAGACATGCTCTTTGCAACTATTCTTGTCTAGACAGGCCACGTACAGCTGCCTTGCTGGAGCACGGCATGGTGGTTGGTGTAGAGCTGGGTATTTGGACTCAACTGTAGTCACTGTGCATTGGCTGTGGCAGACTCGATGATCAGAGACACAATAGGAAAGAGATCAACATCCCCCGACAGCAAAGTTAGGAAGAGACGCAGCCGGAGCACAGAATGTGGTGGCACATGAGACTGTGTCCCCACTTTTGGAGGTTGTCCAAGGGAGGGAGAGGCCAGCAGGGGCATGTGCTCACGTGTGCAATGCACTGGACTAACTGTGTATTTAACTCCAAGGGATGAAATTTGTCCACAAGTGACTACATTTTCTGCTGTCATGAAAACTGGGGACTTGAGATAAAAAGATTGAGGACTGAGGTAATGACTCTATCAGGACCCTGAGGAACTGAGGTCACACTTCCAGAACCCACATGGAAAAAGCCAGATGTGGTGGCACAAGCTTGGAATTCCAGCCCTCAGAGGTTGGAGATGTGATGGTGCCTGGGGCTCACCGGAATGTGTATGATCTATAATATGTATCTACCTCAGCTTATTTCAATTCTCTTTCAGACAAAAACTTCAATGAGATCATCGTGTTTTTTTTTTAAAATTAATAATACGTTCACAGCTTTGTCATACTGCTTTAACAACAAATATAACTGAAAAAAGATGGGATAAAGGCAATATACTGGGATGGGGTGTGGATCAGTGGTAGAGCATTTGCTTGCTTAGCATAAGACCCCGAGTTTAATCCACATTGTTATAAAAATAAAAGTGGGTGAGAATATGCTTTAAAAATTTATTTCTCAAGCACCAGGTATGGTGGCACATGCCTGTCACCTTAGCACTCAGGATGTAGAGGCAGGAAGGTTGGGGGTTCAAATCATCTCCAACTACATAGAGAGTTCAGGGCCCGCCTGAGCTACTTGACACCCTATCCTAAAAAAAAAAAAAAAAAAAACAAAACAGCTTTTAGAACCTATTAATTCAGCAGGCAGCTAGCTTCTACCAATTCAAAAGCTCATGATGTCATCGAGTAGGATCTTGAGCCTATGGGAAAACTAGCCCCCATCTTTCTGTACCTGCCTCTCTGATGTACCCACCAAATTTAAACTCTCTTTGGTTCATGGCTTTCTCTGTCCTGTAAAACTATAAAAACATTATGAAACTGCTGCCACATTGGAACATGGAGTCTGGGGTAACTTAAACCTGTGCTCCTGGGCCATGCTCCCTCAAAATGGCTTCAGAATCTGCTCTTGTTTCCTTTAAGACAAGAGCTGTAGTCTTTGCCTCGATGGTTCTGTAGGCAGGCGGGCTGCATAAGAAAGCTAGATGTGTTTGAGCCTTTGAGCGAGTCAGAAAGAAGCGATCCTCTGTGCTTTCTGCTTCAAGTTCTTCTTTAAGTTCCTTCTGTGATTTCCTGAGGGAATGTGACCCTGAAGTGTAAACCAAATAAATCCTTTCTTTCCCTAAGCTGGTTTCAGCCGGAATGTTTTATCACAGCCACAGAACGAAATTGGAACAGGTGCTTCAGACTCAAGTTGCCCACTCGAGGCCAGGCTCCCTGGGTGGTTGAGGTAGTCATGGCACCCAAACCTGACTGAATGTGCAGGAATAAAATGGTTTTCTGTAACTAGTTTCAATCACATGTCCACATGTCTATATGTGTGTGTGTGCGTGCGTGCGTGCGTGCGTGCGTGCGTGTGCGCGTGCCCGTCAACCACTTTGTTTTATGATGCTGGTTGTCCTGACTAGTTTAATGTCAACTTCACACAAGCTAAAGTCATCAAAGAGGAAACCTCAATTAAGAAAATGCCTCCATCGGATCAGGCTGTAGGCGAGCCTGCGCGGCATTTCTTAACTAGTGATTATGGGGAGGGCCCAGCCCATTGTGGGCAGTGCCACCCCTGGGCTGGTGGTCCTGGGTTCTATAAGAAAGCAGGCTGAGCAAGCCATGGTGAAACAAGCCAGTAAGCAGCTCCCCTCCATGGCTTATGCATCAGCTGTTGGCTCCAGGTTCCTGTCCTCACTGCTTCTGATGATGAACTGTGAGTGAAATAAACCCTTTCCTCCCCATACTGCTTTTGGTCAGGGGGAGGGGTTTCATCCCAGCCCGAGTGACCCTGACTAAGACACGGTCCTCCAGTCCACAGACAGAGATCAGGACATCTTGTGTAGTTCTGTCCTGGCTGAAAACCCCTGCACGGGTCCCATTTAGTTTTTGATCACATCAACCTAGTGAAGATTTGGGTAAGGGTCAAATTCTCACCTTCTTTCCCCTGGAAGATATCATTAAAGGGCTTCTTATTAGCGTCTGCGTCTGCTCCTCCCTGCTAGGTTTACTCCTGATGTTTCTCCTTTTCCTTCTGACGGTCTTGCCCCCAACCTCCCAGTCCTGGATTTACCCTTCCCAGTCCCATCGCCCCACGCCCACTCTCTCCCCATTCAGCTCTCCTCCACATTCTCTCTCTCTCTCTCTCTCTCTCTCTCTCTCTCTCTCTCTCTCTCTCTCTCTCTCTCTCCCTCTCCCTCTCCCTCTCCCTCTCCCTCTCCCTCTCCCTCTCCCTCTCCCTCTCCCTCTCCCTCTCCCTCTCCCTCTCCCTCTCTCTCTCACCATAGGGCCACTCAGGTCATTATGCTGTGGCAAGCACCTTTACCCCCTGAGCCATCCGGTCAGTCCTTTTTCTTATCCTTTTATTGTGACTCTGAGAGAGGACAATGACCATGGTTCCACATCCTGCCTGTCAGTTCAGATACAGCACTACACGTACACGACCACGCCAGACCACGTCGTTCTAGGGCGTCGTAGCTGGTGCTGCACCGGTAGCCATGTGTACCCGTGAAAGCATTGATGCTTTTCCTAGCAAGGGACTCTAGGGAAAATTGGGGTTCAAATGACTCAAGGGGACAGTTCCAGAGCTGTGCAAGTTGGGAACTTCTGCTACAAAGAAGCTTCTGAAAGAGGCTGATGAAATCCTGCCCAGCACCCACACCCTCTGAGCCCCCAGCCCCTCATGCTGTGTTCTCTCGCAGCTCACCGGCTGATTACTCAGAGCAACTCTGCCTTGAAAGAGTGTAGACTCTCCTGGGAGACCACACTAGGAGCATACCTGGGGGGACTGTCGGGATTTTGTTATTTGAGGTGGGAAGACCTTCCTACTGTAGGTGACATCACTTCCTGGGTGGGACTCTGGACCGTATGGGTGCAGAAAGGGAGCTGAGCAGCAGCATGCATCCATTGACCTCTGCTTCCTGATTGGATGCAGCTGCTGCAAGCTCCTGCCACCTAGATGTCCCCTGAGGGATGGACTGTGCTCTTGAACCGTGAGCCAGAACAAGCTGTGTCCTCCTTAAGTTGCATTTGTCGGGGGACTGTGTCCCAGCAGCAGGGAAGAACCTAAGACTCTCCCTCGGAGCTCTTGCTGGCTGCCTGGGTGTGCTTGGGGCAGTTGGCAAGATTAGTCCTCACTAAAACAGGTGCCTATGGATGGGTAAATGCCCCAGTTCACTTGTCCCTTAGGGGGCAGTCTTGAGGTGTGTCCCCGGGTGACTGCGTCTGTCTGGAAACAGTGTTGCTTCTTTTCCCCTTTCCGGTCTCACTTCCCACCTCCCTGTGAGTCTGTCCCTGGACCACCCCCACGGAAGGGCTCTGCATCCACCTGTGTGACTTAGAGAAGTGCACTGTCTGTCTTCCTGTTTGACAGGAAGCCGGGAGAGGGACTGTGCTGGAGCAGGCCACCCAAGAACTCAGCGAGGACACCAAGCACCCGTCCTCTAGCCTGCTCTTCCTCCCCCGGGTGCGGCTTTTTGTCCTCTGTCACGTGGGTTCAGGACCACGAGGAGCTCAGCTGGTACACCTAGGCTGTGCACACCCAATGGGGGACGCTGGTGGCCGTGGGAAGGGGGAAGGAAGGGTAGTGGGTGGGAAGGCTTTTTCCTTGCACCCATCTCTCTTCATAATGAGAAAAACATCCTTCCCATAGTGCATTTCTTCTGTGTGTGTGGGTTCATGTGCGTGGATGTCATTCACACAAGCATGTATGGAAGTCAGAGGACAATGTCGAGTGTTGTTCCTCGGGAGCCACCTCGCCCATCTTTTCTTTTTTGAGACAATGTCTCTTGATGACCCAGGTCCTGCCAATTATGCTAGGCCAGCTGGCTAGTGAGTCCTGGGTGTTGCCCTGTCTCTGCTTCTCCAGGAATAATAACAAACACATACCCTCACATCCAGCATTCTTATATGGCTTCTTGGAATCAAACTCAGGACCTCATATTTGCAAATGCTGTGGTCACTGAGATATTTCCCAAGCTCCCAGAATGCTGTTCTTTGTATCTCTTAGGTCAGAACTGGATTACATGGCTGGCCCATGCTGCAAAGGAGGCTGGGAAAGCAGAGGCCGGTCTTCCCAGGCCCTGGGCGCTAGTTAGGGGACTGGGGATGATTATTTCACAGCATGGCACATTTCTTCTTTTGAATTGGCTTTGTGAAGATGGGCAGGAAGACCACAACTTGATTTGTAGTTCACAGGGACAACACGGAGTCCAATGTGCTTTTGGAGAAGAGTTTTAACGTGTTCATGGCTGAAAAGTTTAAATTTTACAGCAAAAGTTTGAAATCCCTGTAAACGACAGAGATGAAAAGGTCGGCATTTCAATCTGTTTCCTTTACCAGATGGCTTCCAGTGAGCCGCGCCCTGCATGTGTTCAGGGCACCGTGGCTCCCCATCAAGCTGGCGAGGCGGTTTATGACATCAACGAGTCCCAGGGTGAATTACTGCGGGTCCTTGGCTCCTCGCTCAGCTCTCCTGCCATCAATTATAAGGCTGTGTGTGATGCTGATGAGGAAGGTGTCAGCGGAAGAAGCACACGCTGGTGGCTGATTGAAAATAACGTCCGGGACAAAGGTCCACCAGGGGAGCCGAGGATGGGCCCACGCACTCACGGAAGTCAAGGGAGATATAGGCTTTGATAGTCGGGGATGTCACACGATTTAGAGAGAGTGATACATCATATGATTAAAAAAGTACACACTGGGGCTGCCAAGGCGGCTCAGCAGGTAAGGGTGACTGTGGCCAAATTCATGGGACAAGTTCAATCCCTGGGACCCACCCGGTGGGAGCAGTTAGCCGGCTCCTGCAAGTTGTCCTCTGACTTTCACAAGGGCACTGTGGCACACACATTTGTGCAAGTGCATTGCACACACACACACACACACACACACACACACACACACAGAAAATAAAAATGTAATAAATAAAAATACACTCTAAGAAGCCACTGACTGTTGCCTGCTGTAGAGAATTCCACACGGACAACCTCTGCAGCTCCTCCGGGAAGGCCTAGCTCACTCGACACTGGGTGCTGTACATCCATTTGAGAGTGGAAAAAAGTAAATACTCATCACTCCTGACCTCTCAAGGGTCAAATGACAGGAATCAAGGGTTAGCAGAAATGCATTTTTCTCTCCTGGAACATGACAAAATTAGGTGTGGCTTTAAAAACATGACATTGTTGTGGCTGGAACATTTTTCTGGGCAACGGAATTCTTCTAGAAATGGTGGTATTATCTGAGCTGGAAGAGTTGAAAGAATTTGAATGATTGATTGGAGGGCAAGCTTGTCCCTTCAGTTCTACACAGTGACTGTGACTGGTTTCAGACACCTGGGCCCGTGGCTAACCTGGGGCTGCAGAGCCTGGAACACTGGTGGGGATACTTGTCAACTCTGAGACACAGCCAAGTGCCACCTTGATGCTAGGGAGCATTTTTCCCACATCATTTTTTTTTTTTTGAGACAGAGTTTCTCTATAGCCCTGGCTGTCCTGGAACTCACTCTGTAGACCAGGCTGGCCTCGAACTCAGAGATCCGCCTGCCTTTGCCTCCTGAGTGCTGGGATTAAAAAAAGGTTTATTATTTTTGTTTTATGTGTATGGGTGTTTTGCCTTGGTGTATATGTCAACACATTATGTGTGTCAAGTGCCAGCAGAAATTATAGTTATAGAAGGTTGGGAGCTGCCATGTGGGTGCTGGGAATTGAACCCAGGTCCTCTAGAAGAGCAGCCAGTGCTTTTGACCTTTGAGCCGTCTCTCCGGCCCCCGGGGAGCTTCTTTGAAGTAGCTTTTGTCATCCTCTGGATGTACCTAATAGCTGTGCTGAGCAGTGTGGATAAGACCTGCCCAGTACAGTAGCCATCAACTCTGTGAAACAATTTCAGTTTTTTAAGATATATGTATTTTGTTATGTATTTGTCTGTGTGTGAATATGCGCACACACATTTGGGCGCCTTGGAGACCAGAAGAAGCTGTGGTGGTTTGGGTGAGAGTGGACCCCACAGGCTCATATATTGGCACACTTAGTCCATAGTTAGTGGAATTATTTGGAAAGGATTAGGAATTGTGGCCTTGTTGGAGGAGGTGTGTCTTTGAGGTTTCAAAAGCCCATGCCAGGCCCGGTCTCTCTCTGCCCGCTGTCTGGGGATCTCAGATACTGCTCCAGCACCGTGCCTGCCTGCTTCCCGCCATGATGATCAAGCCTCCAGTTAAGTGCTTTAGTTTGTAAGAGCTGCCTTGGTCATGGGGTCTCATCACAGCAATAGAACAATAACTAAGATGAGTGGTGGGCAATTGTGAGCTGCCTGAAGTGGGCTCTAGGAAGCAAACACAGAACACTGGTCCTCGGAAAGGGCAGCTGGTGCTCCTAACTGTTAGTGCCTTTCCAGCCCCAGGGCTATTTTAGTTTAGTGGCTCATTTATTTATTTATTTATTTTTATTTTGAGACAGGGTTCCCTGGCTGTCCTGGAACTGGCTATTTTAGCTTTAATTGACATTAATTATAATTATAGTTTAAATTCCAGTCTGTGAGTCTCGCTGGCCACATGTGGCTAGTGGCTGACACCGTGGGCAGCAAAGGCACAGAGCACTTCCGTAATCCCAGAAAAGGCTGGTTCTGGATCAGGCTAAAACAAGGCAGCTACTGCCTCCCACCTTGATGGAGCAAACAGGACAGCTTCCCCACCCAGCAAACTGACACTAACAATTGCCAAGTCTGGTTTATGAAGGAAACAAAGAGCTGCTGTCAGAGACAGACTTACGGTTGGCAGGGCCCAGTGAGGAGCCGAGAGTGATGGGCCCTTGTCAAAAGCATTAAGACCCTGAGTCTGGTGTGGTGCAGGTCTGTCAGCTCGGCTCTAAGAAGATTGAGATGTGAGGAGCGTGAGTTCAAGGCTAGCCTGTGCTACATACTCAGACCCTCCTGCCTCAAAACAAAATAAAACAAAAACTGAGACTCTGAAACAGCTGAGAAAGCATATATGGAGTATGAGGTTCTTCCCACGCGAGCTGCACCCCAATCTGAGAGTGACAGACTAAAGTGCAGGGGTACGGAGACCCACAGATGTGTCTAGAGGGTGTCAGTGGACAGTGATAAGAATCCGAGGTACTAAAGATGAGAGAGTGCCTGGTGAGGCTGTGCATGCAAGGTCACAGAGCATTCCAGAAGGCTGGGGGAGGTCAGGGGGCAGGAGCTGGGGCCAGAGGCTGCTGTGTCCTCGCAATCCAGGGCCAGGAAGGTTTTTTCTTTTTTTCTTTTTCAGGTGTACTTTACTATTTGTGTGTGTGTGTGTGTGTGTGTGTGTGTGTGTGTGTGTGTGTGTGTGCGCGTGCGCGCACTCATGCATATGCATGTGGGTGCCTGTGGATGCCAAATGAGGTCATCAGGTTTCTTGGAGGTGGAGTGACAGGAAATTGTGCCGTGAGTGTTGGGACCAGAATACTGGTCCCCTGAAGGAGCAGCCAGTGCTCTGAACCACTGTGCCGTCTCCCGGACCCCAAACTGTCCTTTCTGTAGTACAAATGCTTTGGCTTGGTTCAGTGTAGGACTCTTCATTTTTGGGATAAAACCCCAAACTCCCAAAGACTTTAAAATTAGCATACTTTGATTATGCACGAGTTAATTAGAATACATTAGTCATACATAATAGTCATCCTCATTATAGTATTTTCATACATGCGTATGGTGTATTTTGATCATATTCATTCTATTCCCCTTTCTTTTTTCTTTTTTGTTTTTTTGAGACAGGGTTTCTCTGTGTATCCCTGGCTGTCCTGGAACTCACTCTGTAGACCAGGCTGGCCTTGAACTCACAGAGATCCACTTGGCTCTGCCTCCCGAGTACTGGGATTAAAGGCGTGCGCCACCACTGACTGCCTGGCCCCATTCCCCTTTCTTGTTCCCTCCCACTTTTGCTGATCCCTTCTTCCTAACAAGACCTCCTTCTATGTGTGTGTGTGTGTGTGTGGTGTGAGGTGTGTGTTTATGTATGTGTGTGATTATGTATGTGTTTATGTGTGTGTGTGTGTGTGTGTGGGCTTATGTGATGTGTGTGTGTATTTATGTATATGTGTATATGTATGTATGTGTGAATGTAGTGTATGTGTGGTGTGTATGAGTGTGTGATGTATGTGTTTATGTATGTGTGTGTGATGTATGTGATGTATGTGTTTATGTATGTGTGTGTGATGTATGTGATGTATGTGTTTATGTATGTGTGTGATGTATGTGATGTATGTGTTTATGTATGTGTGTGTGTATGTGTGTGTATGATGTGTGTGTGTGATATATGTGTTTATGTATGTGTGTGATGTGTGTTTATGTATGTGTGTGTGATGTATGTTTATGTATGTGTGTGTGTATGTGTGTGTATGAGTGTGTGATGTATGTGCTTATGTATGTGTGTGACATGTGTGTGATGTATGTGTTTATGTATGTGTGTGTGTATGTGTGTAAGAGTGTGTGATGTATGTGTGTGATGTGTGTGTATGATGTGTGTGTGTGTGTGATGTGTGTGATGTGTGTGTATGGTGTATGTGTGTGTGTGTGATGTGTGTGTATGTGGTATGTGTGTGTGTGATGTGTGTGTATGATGTGTGTGTGTGTGTGTGTGTGTGTGTGTGTGTGTGTGTGTGTGATGTGTGTGTATGTGGTATGTGTGTGTGGTGTGTGTGTCCCGGTGACTTGATCTGGTTTGCTTACTGGAGGCTGGGGGAGGGTTATTTACAGGAGCAAGTGTGGCATACCAGTGGCGCACCACTGAAGACAATGATGTCCTTTGGACTCATTAGGAGGATGTGGGCGTCTCTAGGTTGGAATCCTTAGGAGACAGGCTGAAGTCTCACTTTTTCCTTTTGAGGAGAGGGAAGGAGAGGAGTGTGAGGCCGAGGAAGTGACCGGCTCCGAGTCTCGATCTGGCGCTCTACTGTGAAGGAAGTCGGTACACATCCTGTGGGAGCCCCTCCTGGAGGCAGGGCTGGGCTGGAAGATTCCAGACTGTTCCAAGTGTCAGAGAAAGCGTTGCCTACTTGCTTCCGCACGTGCTACTTCCCGAGAAGGTGTTTCATCAACAGAAATGCTGATTCTCTGGCTTTCTCACGCTAAATTTAGAAATGACATTTGCATTTCCGAAGATCAACAGCGCCCGCTTAGAAACAGCTCCCAGAGCTCAGCGGCCAAGTGAATAGTTTTCCTTTCTTGGCTGTTGGGAATTAGCAAAATTAGGACGTGCCTGTAGTAGGGTAGATGATGATAGTTTAATATAGCGAATGCATCCTTTTTAGGAGGTAAAAATGAATTGTACCTTGACTTTCAAGAAGGCTGGGGGTGGGATTTACCCCCTGTACTTTCTACCTCATTCATTTACAATATGACCGCAGGGACTCTAGCTGAATATTGCCTGTGTCCCCAACTTCCCTCTTCTTCCTCGGTCCTTCTCAGTGCCTGTTTTGTCTTTATTTTGGGGTGGGGGGAGCAGTGGATGGACTAATTTTAATCTGAAAGTTTCTTATTAAAATTTATTTATTTATTTATTGTGCACACGCACGTGTGTGGGTGCACACAGGTCGCAGGGTGTTGTGGAGGTCAAAGGGCAACTTGCAGGTGTTGGTTTTATCCTTCGTCTGGGATCCGGGGTGGAACTCAGGCCGTCAGGCTTGGTGGCAAGCACCTTTTACCTGCTGAGCCATCTCGCTGGCCCCAAACCTGAGCATTTCTGATGCCTCATTGACAGCTCAAGTTTAGACAGAAGTTCCTTTTATTCCACAGCTCGCCGTTTCTGACTGTGGCCCTGTGCGCTTCTTAGTCTGGCCAATGGAGTTCAAATATTTGAAGTGTTACACTGACATTTTTCCATCTTGGCAGAGTTCTTATAGCTATTGAGCAAAGGAACGAACAGCTTGTTTCCTGGTCAAGAGGGCGGGAAACTGTCGACTCCCATCTGTCCGAGGGGTTGTCGATCTCCTTTTGGTGGTAATGTTCCACCACTTTCCAGAGTCTATGAAACCATGAACGTGTGTCACCAGGAGAGGGCAGTGTGCGCTCTCTTCAGGAGCCCGTACAAACCCTGCGTACAAACCCTGCGTTTCCCTGTCGTAGGTAAAAGGATTTGTCTGGCAAAGGGCAAACCCATTAGGCATCAACATCTTGCATTTTCTTGTGTTGCTTGTCATCATGGAAGCAATGATTGGAAAGTCCTGATTACCTGCACGATCTCGACAGCACACGTCTCCAAGCATTCGCTTTCCAAGTTACCGCTTTTGGTTTTCACACAGGAGCGAGAGACCTAGGAGCACTTTCCTCCGTTGTTAGGCAAGCCTGTCTTCACTCTGGTCCTGAGGTAACAAGACAGCAACAGCTAAAGTTTAAAAAAGAGCCTTTATTCGCCTTCCCTGGGGTGGGGGATGTCATAATGTTCTGGAAAGTTCTCGCTGATGAAAACCTAAGGCAAACACACATGAACAATTAGTGAATTATTTTTTTCAGACCTGTTTTTTTTTGTCTTCATGAGATACCTAAAAGAGTAGGAGCTTTGTTCTGTTTTGCTATTTCTTATGGACCCCATAAGCCAGAAATCAAAGTCCAGAGGTGGCATTTGTACGTTTGAAATATGGCCTGCTGAGATACCATAGAACCTCAATAGACGGATCTCTTTGGCAAATGGACCTGGAATTGGTAAAATCACGATTGTGTCAATGTTCCAGCCCATGTTTGTTCAGGTGTGAAGCAGGGAAGGAAGGGTCCGGGACACACTTTTCCCTTTTTATACAAAATTCAGCAAACGGATTGCTTGCTTTAGAACTGCAGGGCAGAGTCGCCTCTGGAGGCTGCTGGGTGGTATTCTGCTGACGGAGGGTTCACACTGCTGTGCTGCCAGGCTCTCTAGAGGGCAGTAAGGGTTGGCTGTTCTTTGCGGATTTTCTAAGATGAGGGATCTTCCCTGGGCAGCTGCAAAGGTCAGGTAGGGCAGCCAGTGCTGCCACAGGGGGAGAGGCAGAGTGTTCCAGAAAGGTGATGCTGGGTCCTCTTAGGTCTTGAGAGCTGGTATCTGGCGATGATGGACAGAAAGAGCTTCCTCCTTTTCCCAGCCGGAACAGTTAGAGCGAATATGGTTACAAGTGCACCTTCGTACTGATGGCTGGCCGGGGATTCAAGGATGGCTGCAGAAAGCTCATGGTGATAAGCCCTAGCGGGGAGCTGGGAGGGGAAGTTTGTGACCCTAGAGTGACCCTAGGGTACTCTACCGGGGACAGTCATGCTCCTAGGAGACATCTGGAGACTCATTTGATGTTTTTATTCAGAGAGAAGAGCTTGGGGTGGTTAGGGATGAGAGGGCTCCTGTATTGATGAAGAAGTATTGATACCACACCCCAGCAGAACAGGGTGAGAAGCGGGGATAGACCCACTGGGGAGGGAGGGGAGGAGGGAGGGGAGGAGGGAGGGGAGGAGGGAGGGGACTTAGGGAGCCAAGCACAAAGTACAAAGTTCCAGGAACCAACAGAGCGTGTGGCAAGAGAGGGAGTTTAGGTGAGGTGGCCAAGTGAGGTCCCTTCTGAGCTGCTGGGAGTTTGGGACTGGGCCTTGCTGGAACTCTCTGCTGGCCTCATACACTAAGCCTTGCTCAACCTCCTGCCTCCCTCCCTCCCTCCCTCCCTCCCTCCCTCCCTCCCTCCCTCCCTCCCTCCCTGCAGGCCCAGCATAGAAACAATGATGTTCCCTTGTGGAGGCTTGTCTACGGGAACAGGAGTTCCCCAACCAGAACAGGGCAGACTTTGGATGGGTATTACAGAGCTCAGCGGCTCTGACTCTCAATCAGGGGTAATTTGGTGTCCGGGTGGTATTAACGGTGTCAGGAGACACACTTAGGTTCTCATGACTGAGTTGGGGTGTTGCAGGCACTCAGTAGGCAGAGGCCATGGGTGTGTTTTAGAGTGTGCAGTGGAGAGGGAGCTGCCCTCTGCCCCAGGTCCTATCTGCCGTCATCACAGAGGTTGTTGTTCCGGTTCAGATGGACACAATGCAGTTCCCATCCTTGCCTGCCCCAGGTCAAACACGTCCCCAGTTTGAAGAATTTACTACCCACCAGCTGTGGTGCTGTGAGCCTTTAATCCCAGCATGCAGGAGGCAGAGGCAGGTGGATCTCTGTGAGTTTGATGCCAGCCTGCTCTGTATAGGAATCCGCTCTCAAAACCAAAACCCAAACCAAAACAAACAGACAAACAAAAAACCAACTCATCCTTTGCAGATGGAAGGATGGAATAATGGGAATTACATTCATTGCGCGTGTGTGTGTGTGTGTGTGCGTGCGTGCGTGTGTGCGTGCGTGTGTGTGTGTGTGTGTGTGTGTGTGTGTGTGTGTGTGTGTGTGTATGTGTGTGTGTGTACAACTGAGGTCAGAGGATAGCCTTGGGCGTCTTTCTTCCTCAGGAGCCATCTGCTTTTGGTTCTTGAGACAGTCTTTCAGTGGCCTGGAGCTCAGCAGTTAGGCTAGCCTGGCTGGCTGGGAAGCTCCAGGATCCTCTTGTCTCTCCCCAGCACTAGGGCTGTGGGTGGGGCCACTATGCCGGCTTTTACATGAACTTGGGGTTTGTATTCTAGTCCTCAGGTTTAACCTATGGAGCCAGCCCCTCTGCCCCTGGATCTGGATTCCCTCCGTGCAGGCTACCTAAGGCTTCACATGCCTGCTCCTCACCAGCCTCTTTGTTTGTCTGTGGTGCTGGACAGTGGGGGCTGTAGGTTGTGAGCCTCTAAAGAGCACACACAAGGTCACACACAAGGTCACACAGTGCCCTGCTGGCCCAGGAGCAGCTCTCTTGTAGAAGATGTCTAGATTTATTATTTTTTTTTAAAGATTTGCTCATTTCATTTTTATGAGTATTTTGCTACTTACATGTATGTGCACCACATGTATATAGTGCTTGTGGAGGCCAGAAGTGGGCACTAGACCCCCTGGAACCAGAGTTCTAGACGGCTGTGAGCTGTCATGTGGGTGCTGGGATTTGAACCCAGGTCCTCCGCAAGAGCAGCCAGTGCTCTTAACCACCGAGCAATCTCTCCAGCTTGCTAATGTCTGTTTTCGGCCACTGCTTTCTGCATTTTCGTCTGCCAAAGTTTGGGAATTAAGTCATCACTGTCAAAGTCACCGTCCTCAGGGGAGAACGGAGCTTTCTGTGACACAACGCTGCACCGCAAACTGAAGCTAATTCTTTAAAAAATTATGACATGACATCATGCTTTGATGTAATGTGATGTGACAGGCGGTGAGCTTTATTTCTGTAAGATCTCCTCAACATAAAGCAGGAAATGGATTAATATGGTTTACACTGCCCGGGACCCCAGAGACTGGACCAGACACCCCATCAGGTTCAGCCACGTGCCCTACACACCGGGGCGGCAGCGTCCAGCTGGGTGCTTAGATCCGTTTGGTGTGTACAGCTTGGATTCCACATTCTTTCTGAGACTCTCTTAGGGGTCAGGATGGAAATGAAGCGTGGGAGGGGGATGGGCCTAGGTCACCTGATTCATGCTACTGAGTTATGTGACTTTAGAGTGGGAATTCCCATGGCTTCCTGGAGCATGGTCTTCAATCACAGTTCATCTCATGTGAAAGGAGGCTGGGTTTTAATGGTTGTCTGGTTCTGGGCTAAGAAAACCTTTGAGAATTCCTATGGGTTCACTGTAATGAATAATTAATTCAACCAGCATGGAAAGGGGTAGCTTAGATGGCGTCTATTTGGCCATCCTAACCCAAGGCATCTATTTCTTGGTCCACAGATGGGCACAGAGTGAGAATTCTTCTCAGATTCGGAAGACGGGGGGTCCTAGAAGAGGGTTGAAGTGACTGGTTGAGTGACTGGTTGGCTTGAGGTAGCTTGGCTGGTTCCAAAGCCTGCGATCTGTGGTTATAACCTCGCTAAACTCATTGTGAGGGGAGCAATGCCCAGTGGCAAGTTTAAAAGCTGAGTCCGGATGAATGTAAGCCTGGAAACTCGGTGAGATGGGAGAAGAGAATGAGTTACATTCAGATATGGGAATGAATGATTCTCATTGGAGGAGAGTCAGCAGAGGAGTGACTGCATCTTGTCCTGGTCCAGACGGCTCAGTAGCATCTCCCTGAAGCAATCCCTGTGTTGGGGGATTTTCTTTTGTCTCTCTGTGTGTACATGGATGTGTGCATATTTGCATGTATGTGTGTATGTGGAGGCAACCTCGGGTGTTGTTCCCCAGGCACTGTGCTTGTTCTTCAGACAGAATCCCTTACGAGCCTGCAGCTGACCAGCTCAGCTAGGCTGGCGGCTAGTGAGCCCCAGAGACCCTCCTGTCTCTGCCTCCCGAGCACTGGGGTTACAAGTGCACTTGACTTTTTTTTTTTGAGACATAGTTTCTCTGTGTAGCTTTGGTGCCTTTCCTGGAACTCACTCTGTAGCCCAGGCTGGCCTCAAAATCACAGAGATCCGCCTGCCTCTGCCTCCCGAGTGCTGGGATTAAAGGCGTGCGCCATTACCGCCTGGCCACAAGTGCACTTGACTTTTTATAATGTGGGTTCTGGGCATTAAACTCAGGTCCTCAGCACACACTCTACCAACTGAACCATCTCCCTACTTCCTTTGGGGATCGGAAGATTCTGAAGTTGTGTGTGAGTCTAAAGAAAAAGAGTCACAATTGATTGGCAATGTCTGCCGGGGATGTAGAAGTTCTGCATGACAGCACCTGGGATACATGTTCAGAACAGCTAATTCAAAGGCATGCTTGTTCTGGGTTTCAGAGATGGAGGGAGGGAAGGAGGGATGGAGGAGAGAGAGAGTAGAGAGAGAGAGACAAGAAAAAGGAAAAAGAGGAGAAAAAGAAAAGGAGAAGAGGAACAGGGAGAGAGAGAGACAGGGGTAGGGGGAGAAAGAGAGAGAGAGAGAGAGAGAGAGAGAGAGAGAGAGAGAGAGAGAGAGAGAGAGAGATGATTGATTAGTAATGTCTACCATGGGTGTATGAGTTATGGGAGATAACACACTTTCTATATCGACAGCTTCTGACTTAGACATAGTGCGCAGCACTGACATACATCATTTCTCTAATTGTCTTTGGCAGGTGCCTGTTTGATTTTGCCTTGTTATATTTTTATTTGCTTGTCAGGTAACCTCTGACCAGGGGACCAACAGCTGAGATAGCACATCTGGAACCATGGAGAATGTGGCTTGCTGGCTCTCATGCAGGCTCAAGATCAGCCAGCTTCCTTGTACAGCTGAGGACCACGGGCCCAGGGAATGACTCCACCCACAGTGGGCGGGCATTCCTACATCAATTAACAATCAAGACAATATGATTGGTCCAACCCCGCAGCTGAGACTCCCTTTTCAGGTAACTAGGCTGTGCCAAGGTGACAGTCAAGGCTGACTAGGACAGTAGAGGAGCCAGGATCTTAGGAACGACACCAGCAAGAACTTGGTGTCTGAGTGGAGTGGAACCGCCTAAGACTTTAAGGCACATGTGAAGATAAGAGTGAGGACAGCCAGGAAAGAGGTCATGGGGAGGTCACAGGAGAGAAGTGACATGCAGGGTACCCCATGAAGGTGACTCTCACAGGGTGAAGAGTCTAGGAAGGATGCTATGAGAAGACTGAAGGTGAACAGCTCCTGGTGGGCTACCAGTACCAACACACAGAGTATAGAATCTACAAGCTGGCCATATTGAATTGCCTGGAATGTTCTGGAATGTCTATTGTGCAGCTTGGAGAGCTGCTCCGTAGGTGCCTCTTCCACCTGCTTTCCACTGTGACCTGTCCCCACTGACATCCACCTCACTGTCACCTGTTGCCAGGGCTAAAAAATTGCCATTTCCCAAGGCTGGAAACTGGGTGATGAGATAAAAGTCATTCTGATTCCAGAATGTTCCTTACCCTTCCCAGAGTCTGTGCATGTGAAAGAGGCCTCTGGCGTGGCTTGTTTCTCTTTCTCCCTTTCCTGCCTCCAAAGAGGAAGTTGTATCCTTTGGACCTTGGTGATGGTTAGGAAGAGAGCGAGAGAGCAGAAAAGGATGTTGTAGAGAAAACAGAGTACCAGAGGGAAGGGCTGGGCTGTGGGGAGCCATGGAGGAGATGGGGGTATTTCTGGTGATCAAGAGATATGGATGAAGCTCACATCACATTTACTGTGCACTGCATGTTCCCTTAGCTGGGACCCAGATTGGGACCTGCATAGGCCCAGTCCCAGTTCACCACTTCCTGAGTATCATCTATAGGGTCACTTGGGTCTCATTCCCCTTTCTCATCAACCAGTCTGAAGACTCATCACCAGGAGCTGAGTTCCAAAGTCATCCTGAGGAATCAAAATCACTGACAGTTCCCAAGCTGTTGCATGAATGTGGTCACCCTCAGCAAGTCCAGGACTGGAGTCAATGTTCACAGAGCTCAGGTCCCCAGAAAAAGCTCCAGATGTGAGGGTCAGCTTGTGATTGGAAAGATAAGTCATGTAAGAAGTGTGTGTGTGTGTGTGTGTGTGTGTGTGTGTGTGCGCGTGTGCGCGTGCGCATGCATGCTGGGGATTCAAACTCAGGTCCTAATGCTTGTGCAGCAAGTACTTTACCCACTGAACCATGTTCTCAGTGTGAGATGGATGGCCATGCTGCTGGTAGGGTGCAGGCAGAGCACCCTCAGGGAGCCTGACTTTGATGTTCTCTCTGACATCTGTCTGTCTCACTAAGGTGTCTCCTGCCAAGCACGGTCCTTGCAGGTGAGTTTGGTTCTGTCCGCCCCTCTTGGCCTCACACCTACTTCTACTGCAGTCAGACTTGGGTGTGTGGTCTGTGACACTATGAAATGCAAGCTGTCTTGTTAGAGTCTCTATTGCTGTGAAGAGACACCATGACTACGGCAACTTTTATAAAGGAAAACATTTAATAAGGTGGCTTACAGTTCAGAGGTTCAGTCCATTATCATCATGGTGGGACATGGTGGCATGCAGGCAGACATGGTGCTGGAGAAGGAGCTGAGAGTCCTGCATCTTGTGCAGGCAACAGGAAGTGGTCTGTCTCACTGGACATGGCTTGAACATATATAAGACCCCCACAGTGACATATTTCCTCCAACAAGGTCACACCTACTCCAACAAGGCCACACCTCCTAATAGTGCCACTCCCTTTGGGGGCCATTTTCTTTTAAACCAGTACACAAGCATTGTGGACACTGTGGGATGGCTTCCCAGGGCTGTGACATGTTGGGTCAGGAGGACCCCTCTGTAAGCTTTCTGCTGCCTCCGTGGTCATTAAGGAGAATATGGAAATTATTTTGGTAGTTAGGAAGAAAAGCAAACTGAATTCACATGTGTTCTCTGCAGGGTCTGCTTCCTGGCTGCACAGGTCTGGCATGGAGATCTGGAAGGTTCTGGGGCATCGTGTGCACTGGCTCTCTGGAAGCCAGCTAATAACTTCTCATTACCACGAATAAATAAAAGAGAGTGGGGTTCCACCAGATGGGGGTGAATAGTCTCAGGCTCAGTGGGTGAAGACTGTGTATTTTCCTGTACCGATACAGCTGGTGATCTTCTGGAAAGTGCCCACGAAGCTCTATGTGACCACGGAGAAAGGGGGACCTGCCTGGTCCTCAGAGTGCTAGAATTGAATGAGTGAGTGGTGAAGTGAGCCCTTAGAGACTGTCTTGGTTTTGTTTCTGCTTCTGTTATAAAATGCTCTGACTGAAAAAACAAAACCAATCAACCAAACAACCAACCCCCCACCAACAAAACAAAACAAAACAAACAAAACAAAACAAAACAAAAAACAAAAGAACAACTCAGAGGAGAAAAGGCTTTATTTCAGCCTACAATTCCAGGTTACAGTTCTTTATTGTGGGGAAGTTGAGGCAGGAACTTCAAACAGCTACTCACATCCCATCAGCAGTCAAGAGCAGTGAGAAATGAATGCATACTTGCCCACTTGTTTGCTTGCTTGTGCTCAGCTCCATCTCTAAACTTACACACAGTTCAGGACCATTTGCCTAGGGCATGGTGCCACCCACAGTGGGCTGGGTCTTCTCATAGTCTGACCCAACATAGACAATCTGTCATCAAGACCCTCTTCCCGGGGTGATTCTAGGTTGTTTCCAATGGACAAAGTTAACCAGCACAGAGGTCAAAGCCATTGAGGTCATAGCCTAGTTTATTGCCTGCCAGATTTGATGTGATGCTTAGCAGGCATCAGGCCAGTTTCCACCAGTTCCACCGTTTCTATCCACTCATTTAGCGCCCAGCTTTCCTACACCCTTTGGGTTTCTTTCTTGTTTTCTCCTCCCAAGCTGCTGTTGTGTGATGTCAAGGTGAAGACTTGACCTTCTGATGGCAGAGACAGTCAGCAGACACCTATAGTGCCTGCTCTTCCTTGAGTTCCTAGACTTGAGGCCTTTGGAGGCATGTGACATTTATCCTCCCCACTCCCATCATGGCTCTCCATCAGTGTATGTCTCAAGTGTCATGCAAGCCCTGCATGATGAGGAGTGCCACTAGAAGCTGGTTTTGGGAGAGGGAAGGGAAGAGCTGGAGAAAATGAGCCCACTCCTGCACACCTTGACAGCCAGAGAGGACAGGCAACTCTTTCTGTTCATGAAAGCTGCACTCAATGACTTCATATCAGCACACGTGCCAGGCTGAGACTTACCTGGACTCTGAGCTCTGACCACGGCCTTCTTAGTCGGTAACCTTGGCTGTAAGGGGTTGTGGGCAGTGAGGTTATTAAGACAAACTGCAAAACCCAGCAATTAGACAAGAAATCCAACCACTCAAAGCAGGGAACACACAGATAGGGTCACCCTGCAGGGCATCCGGCGACTGGGGCTTTAGCGGACTCTGTTGACGCACGGCTGTCCTAGAGCAGCCTGGCAGAGCACGGCCTTTCAGAGTATGTCTACGGAGACAATTCAAAGCAGAAGAGATGGAGGCAGCTGGGAAGGGAACTGAACTGGCTGTTCCTCGACTTGGCCTTAGCCGCTGCATTTCATTGATGTGTTTGTTGGGCTCTGGCGTGAAGGAGGTTTCCAGGCGTCCAGCAACAGCCCCCAGTGTGTGGTCCAGCACAGCGAAGGCCTGTTGCCATGCCACAGTGAAGGTGGTTTGTGATGAGTTTGCTGGAGATAGTGTGTAGGGGGCACCTTCCTCCTTTGTTTGAGACAGGGTCTCGTATAGCCCAGGTTAGCCTCAAACTCATGGCATAGCTGAGGCATGTAGTTAAAGATGACCTTGGACCGCCTCTGCCTCCTGAGTGCCAGGATTACACCACTAGGTTTTATGCAGTGCTGGGATTGAACCCAGGGCTTTGTGCCTACATATAATCCCTCTGTATCCTATACATGAGCTATGTGAACTACATCCCTAGCCCATAGCTCCTTTGTAAGTGCCATCTGTAAGGATAATTTGACAATTTCCAAATGTCACTTATGTGCCACCCATACAACCCAAAGCCTGGGTATATTGCTGCTTCCTGTGTTTCATCTTGTGCCTGGCCACACTGCAGCTTCAAGTTATTGGATGTGTATGTGGGGATAAGTTAAGTCAGTTTAAAAGGGCCTCTTTCCTAAAGACACACCTCATCTCAGGGGGTTTCTAGGCCAAACACTCTCCACATTTCATCCTTCTCCCCCTTCTCTCTGGTAAACCAAGATATTCTCCCATTTCCGAAGCTTTCCTGTGTTGTGTGTGTAGAGCAGAAATAATATGTTTGTGTGCTCGGCATCTGGACCATCCATCTCATGTCTCCCAGATGCGTCTTTCAGTCCCTGAACATCTGGGTTTCCCACTTGCAAACAAATCCAAGATTACCCAAGAGTTTAAGTTAGACTTTCAGCTGGATAAATTGCCTCACACATTTGGAAGGGAAGGCTGTGTGATCACGTTTGGATTTTAAAGCAAGGCCATTGGAGGCACTGGCTCCATTGTGTATTTATGGCTTGATATTGTGCATCATCTAGATTTTAGATTTTTTTAAAGAGATTTATTTATTTATTTATCTATTTATTTATTGATTTATTTAGGTTTTTTGAGACAGGGTTTCTCTGTGTAGATTTTGGTGGCTGTCCTGGATCTCGCTTTGTAGACCAGGCTGGCCTCAAACTCACAGAGATCCTGGGATTAAAGGCGTGTGCCACCACCAACTGGCAAAGACATTTATTTTTATTTATGCATATGTGTGCATGTCTGTGTGAGTGCACGCTGCATGTGAACCAGAGCCCAAGGAGACCAGAGAAGGGTGTCAGGTCACCTGGAGCGCAAGTTACAGAAGGTTGTGAGCTGCTTGATGTAGGTGCTGGAAACTGAATTCAGGTCCTCTGGAAAAGCAGTAACTGATGGCCGAGCCATCTCCAGCTCCTGAACACAGCTTTTACCGGGGTGTTTGGGATCTGAACTTCCAGCCTCATGCTTGCCCCAACAAATGCTTTATCCACCGAGCCATCTCCAGGCCCGAAAGTTTAGATCTGAAAGTTGGTTCTGAATAGAATGTACTTGAAGATGAGGTGACATGTGTATGTGGTGTACTTACCAACCAGGGAAGTCCAAGAACTATTATTTACTGACTCATAGGAAGTGAGATAGTTTCTTTTTTTTGTATTTATTTTATTAGCATATAGTAATTCTACTTAATGGATTTCATCATGGCAGTTTCATACACATGCATATGTAAAGGAGGAGAGGAGATGTGGGAAGGTGGGTCGGGGAAGGGATGAGTAAGAACAAAGCATGGTAACATGTGTATGAAAATGCCATAATGAGGCCCATCAGTTACATGTTAACTTAAACATTCAGTTGAAATGCTAGCTTGTTTATGAGGGGCAATAAGCCCAACCTCAGCTGTTACATGTAAAACTATGAGTTGAAACTTTCACTGGCTCTAGTAGTTTCCTGGGGGTGTGGTAACAAAATACCTTGATACCCAATTATTTAGAACAACAGACGTGTTCACTCACAGCTCTGGAGGACAGGAAGTCTGAAATCTGTGTTGCTGGGCCAGAGTCAAGATGTTGACAGGGCTGTGTACAGTCACTTGCCTCTGCCTTGGTGGCTCCTGGTATTCCTTGTGGCCACATCCATTCGCCTTAGCAATCACATGCCCTTGTCTTCTCTGTGTTGAGGGTCTTTGTTCCTCCATATCTAACTTAGTCATACCTGAGAAATAGTCTTTATGGTATCAGGTAGCATTGCTGGTTTCAGCTCTTAGGATGTGGGTATCTTCTGAGGTCCATTGTTCCTCCCATCATTTACATATGTTCAGATGTCTGTGGAGGAGGTTCTACCTCAAACGTTGCCACCAGAGCTGCCCGAGGTCTTCTTCCTTCATCTATCATTCTCAGGTTGGTGCGTCCCTTGAGTTGGTATTAATAAAAAGCCACCAGGCACTGTAGACAAAGGACAGACTGGTTTTTCATGTCAAATGCTTGTCTGTTTCTGTCAATCAAGTATGGCCAGGCCCAGGCCCATTTGTCTATGAGTGTTCTATGGTTGAGTTAGTGATTGCAGCGGAGAGCCGGGGCTTGTGATGCCTCTGGTAGTCACTCCTGTTGTCCCAGGGCTTAAGGGCCTCTGCTCTTGACTGACATCCTGACAATTAACCAACTACAGTTGGGAAAAAAAAAAAAAACCCAAAGTGGCAGATAAGGCTCAGACTTGAACCGGTCAACATGGCCAGGGAAATAGAAATCTCTAACAGGGTCTTGTGTCTACTTTTGTTCCTAGTTAAATCCCGCTTAAAGCACATGTACTTGGGAGGTGGAGGCAGGAGGTTCAGGAGTTCAAGGTCATCTTAGGCTACTTGGTGTGTTCAAGGCCAGCCAGCTTGATTTACATGAGTTCTCTCAAAACATAACTGAAGTAACAGCAACTAAACTAAACCAACCAACCCAAGGCCTGCCCCCAACACCCAGACAAAGCGAACAGATAAACCAAATAAAAGAAAAATCCATGAGCGCAGGTGAGAGAGGCCTTGCTTCCCACAGATCTCAAGTCAAATGCCAGAGAGGGCAGAATGGATGCTGAGCAAGACCAGGGAGTGCATTACTGAAAATGCCTTGCTTGGCAAGAATAGAGGTCCCCACTGAGAGGAGGGGCCTCGAAGATGCAAATGAGAGGGGATGGTTGGGAATCAGGGATAGTCTGGCATCAATTTGGAGTTCCACATAGTCCTCACAGCGGAGTACAGGGACAGCCAAGGGACAGGTAGAAGATTCCAGAGAATGTAAGGGGGGGGAAGGGGGAGGCACGGGGGCGGGGCAGGGGGGAGGGGAGAGGGGGGAATGAGCCACAGAGGCAGCAGGAGAGCAATCTTGTAGGGTCAGGTGTGTGGTAGGGATGAGGGGAGAGTTAACTCCGTCAGCAGAACAGGCTGACCCAAAGGGCTTCTGGGTCTGCATCCGTTGTGAGCCCGTGTCCTTCCTCCAGCATTTAAATGGCTCTCCCGCTCCAAACATTCTGGTCCCAAGTGCAGGCCCCGCCCCACCCCCTGTTCCCTAGATCAGGATTTCTGAGAATAATGAAACTCTTCCGTGAAGAGCTTTGAACTTACAGGAGATTGTTAAAATGTGCTTAACTCTTCATCTTCGAAACCAAGACGTTTTTAAATGCTTAAACCGTTTTATCATAATTTTGCTTTTCGACAAAGTATTTTGAGATAATTTTTTAATGGAAGATGCCATATAAAAATAAATTGGTTTGAAATGGCAGAGGCTTTAAAAAGATTATCATAGATTGATAAAGTGGGTCACCTCCTTACGTGTTTGGCACCATGCCCAGGGAGGAAAAGTTAAAAAAAAAAAAAAGAAAGAAAGGAAAAAGGAAAAAAGAAAGAAAAAGGAAAGAAAGACACAAAAGTTGGGAAAGGGCAGGGAGCATTTAGCTCAGAAAGATGAGCCCTGTAATGTTCAAAGAGAACAGTGACCTTTCACCCTGCAAATGGTGACCTTTGTCCTCATGCCCTAAATGTATTCTGGGGGGAAACACTGTAACACTTTTAGATTTCTGACAGCTGAAAATGATGTGCCTATGTGTTGCTCTTAATGAAGAAATAAAAAACACAGTGTGGCCATATGATTGCCTGTACTTAATATTCCAGGGAAGCCGGGCAAGTGTTAGAAGAGGTGAAATAAGAAGGACCTTCGCCTCTGGGCAGTTAGTACCTGTCTAGAAAACCGCTCGGCCTGTCAATATATTGATGCTTGCCTCTGCACACACGGCAAAGTCTTTGGGCAACAGCGATGGGCCTCTTCCAAGCAAAAGTCTTTGGAAATTATTGTGTTAAGATTCAATATTGATCAGCCTCAGAATTTGGGCTGAGTGCAGATATATGGGCATTGTGGACCAGAATAGTGCCCCAAGATTCCATGGAAGCTTCCAGAAGCACTCCTTGACCCCAAACCCACCTGAGCTTTTTGTTAAAAAGACATCATCCTTGATCTTGCTGTAGACAAGGTATGTCAGGGTCTGGGAGTTTGATCAGTTTTTTTTCTTCGGAGTTTTAAGCTTCATTTACACTTTGACATTTAAATTTTATTCATTTTTGATAGATGATTATAGATTATTATAGATTAGATTATATACATTCATGAGTAGAAACTTAAGAGATTTAAGGTAATATGTAGGGACATACAAGCCTGGCTCTCTGATTTTCCAGGTGTTTTTTCCTCTTCCCAGATGCAAACACTGTTGCCCTATCCTTGTATGGATATTGAAAGCCTGCCAATCATGTGTCCACCTCTGTGTGTATGATAACAATACCCCTGAAAAGAAAGAGTAAAGACAAATGGACTGCGAACATACATGTGTACATATGTACACATATACAGCTCTATAGAGATACATTTAAGATAGAAAGCAGAGCAATTATATACATGATAACATGAGTTTTTCTTTAACAATTTTCTTTTTAAATTTTATGTGTATGGGTGCTTTGCCTGTGTGTACATATATGCACCATGTGTATGCCTGGTGCCTGGTGGAGGCCAGAAGAGGGCATAAGATCCCCTGCAGCTGGAGCTACAGATGGTTGGGAGCTACCATGTGGGGGCTGGGAATAGAACTCAGGTCCTCTGAAAGAGCAGCAAGTGCTCCTAACCACTAAGCCATCTCTCTGTTCTTCCCCTCTTCCATCCCCTTAAAGCTTAATTCTGTAGCTCCTCATTCAAAGCAATCTTGTTAGGTTTTGGCTGTTGACTCGATGCTTTGTCATTGATCAGAGTCTTCCTGACGGATATCCAGCTTGTCTCCAGCAACTGCCAATGACAGACAATGCTGTAAGGGATATTTTTGTCACTTTTATATAGGAGGAGAACATAAAACACTGGTAGATGGACCTTTGAATTTCAAGTCATAGAAAATGAACCTTGGCTTGTGTCAACAGAGAAAGAACTTACTAGAGGATTCACAGAAGGTGAGAGTGCAGAGAACCCAGGAAACAGTCAGACCAATCAGTGGAAGGAACTGGTATCATTCAGACAGGCCTGGAAGAAGCAGGATCTTTGGTAGAAACTGGAACTTCACTCAGGAGCACAGAAGCCGCCATTTTGGAAACTGGATGCAGCTCTTCAATGCCCTGGTACCTACGAGATAGTATGTGACCCAGTTTTAATTTTTTAATTAATTAATTGTGTGTGTGTGTGTGTGTGTGTGTGTGTGTGTGTGTGTGGTATGTCAAAGATTCTTATATTGGAACTTATGTATTATGTCTGAGCTCCAGGGGAGTCTGGGAAATCAGAATAAGGTGACAGTGAGATTTTTCTCTGATGGCCACCAAGTTTCCTAAGTGAGTTTAAGTCTTACACAAAAGGAGTCGTGATCATTGGTTTCTCCTCAAAGCTGATACAGAACCAAGGCTTTGAGCACAGGGAATTTCCTTGGAAGTTGACCCCTGGAAGCACAGGTGAAGGTCTGGGGAAACTGAGGCAGGAAATGCAGGAATGTCAACAAGGGATGTCTTAGTGTTTACCATCCAGCACTATGTTCCCTTGTGGGGGTCCTGAGGACCTTCATAAGCACACACTAGAACTGACCCAGGACTTCTGGGAAAGCTAGAGGCTGTGTCCAGTCACAGCTCATTCCCTGCTAGGGTTTACTCCAGGGGCCTCCTGCGGGGAGAACCATACAGTCCCCGGGGAGAGAAAGAGCCAGGAAGGCTTGAGATGGGAAGCATCAAAGGCTCTGGTAGACTCAGGTTGAGTGGGAAGTGGGCAGACACAGAGTCTGCTACTATGGACTCATTCATGGAATAAGCAAAAAACGGTTGGCTGGGAAGATCTCAGAGTAAGAAAGGAAAGGAGTACAGAACCTTCACTGGTCAAAGCATTTGCTTTACAGAACAAGAACCGGAGTTTGGGTCCCCAGCGTCCCTGTAAAAAGTCAGGTGGTCAGCCGGGTGTGGTGGCAAACCCCTTTAATCTCAGCACTGTGGAGGCAGGGGCAGGCAGATCTACATGAGTTTGAGACCAGCCCCAGATGAGTTTCAGGCCAGACAGGGCTAAATAGCGAGACCTTGTCAAAATAAAGAAAACAAAGCAAAGAACACCAGTTGGGTGGGTGGCCTGGACCTTTAATCCCAGTGCTGAGGAGGCAGAGACAGGAGGAGCCCCTGGAGCTTGCTGGCCACCTAGTCTAGCTAAACTGGTTCAGTGAGGGACTTTGCTTCAAAAAAGGTTAAGGTGGGAATGATTGAAAAAGACACCTGATGTTGACATCTAGCCTCCTTACACGTATACCTACAAACACATATAAACAAGTACACAGACAGACAGACAGACAGACAGACACACACACACGAAGAAAAACAACACAAGCGTAAGCAGAAAGTTAAGGCTAACTATGGTTCATTCATTGATTGCTCAACAAATACCTTCTTGATGTATCTGATCCCTATGAAGACTATATAAAACCCGATCGATAGTGGGAGCATCGTCTTCTTTGTTTGCTATCGACAGACATCAGCTAATACGAGGCGCCAGACAGTGTTTGCTTCCTTGTCAGCCGGCAGGAATGTATTTCTATATGCCAATTTCTCCCCCTCTTTCTGAGCTGTGCTGATGAGCACACATGAAATCGTGACTGCGCCATTAGGTTTGATGAATCCATATAATTGCTGCACAAATATTTTGAATTTAATTGCATGCAATGTAGTTAACACTCAGTCATCATTGCCAATAAGGGGAGCATTGGCAGAGATAATTCAAAACAGTGGGAAATCCAAAATCATTTATGGGAGGCTTTGGAGGCCGCATTTGACGCAGGGCAGCCGAGTCATCCATGTAACTGTGTTCCGGTGAAGCTAGGAGGAAGATCTATTTTCATCTGAAACAAAAAACACGGACTGACGGGAGAGAAGAACTGAAATGTATTCTGGGTGTTGGCGAAGGCTGGCGCTCAAAGTTTTCAGCCCATAGCCCCTTTTGGATACTGTAGAGTCCGGTGGCTCAAATCTCATTAAATCAGGCCATCCTCCTTGTTGCTCCTGCCTGTGACGCTCCAGCCACTGTATTAAGACATTCACAGAGATAAGTTCACTCCGTCCTCAGAGCTACCATGATTAGGGGCATAGCGTGCAGAGGAATGACACTTCTTGAATCAAACTTGGTGGTTGTCATGGGAGTTTACGCCAAGTTATTAGTTCCATGAAACAGGTCAAGCCACTAACACCAGACAGGATGAATTTCCTCACGTAGTGATAGCAATAGCGGTAAGCCATTGCTTATTGACAGCCCGTGTTGACTCTACGGGACAGGCTACATCAAACACTCTCATGTCTGGACTGAGTTAGTTTCAAAGTCAGCTTACGGGACCTGCTCCACACGGCTGCAGCCTGAGGTCTTTTTTTTTTTTTTTTCTTTTTTCTCGAGACAGAGTTTATCTGTGTAGCTTTGGAGCCTGTCCTGGATCTCACTCTGTAGCCCAGGCTGTCCTTGAACTCACAGAGACCATCTGCCTGCCCTTGCCTCCCAAGTGCTGGGATTGGAGGTGTGCGCCACTACAGTCCTGCATAACCTGAGGTCTTAGGGAACCTTCCAGAGCAGTGCTTCTTAACTTTTAAGTGCTTCTGAGCTGTTTGGACCTTACTGATGTTGGTCAGGTAGGTGTGGAGGCTCCATTGAGGAGCAAGGAGACTCTCGGTCAAGTGTTTTCATTTCAGCTTATTTTCTTTGTATCTGTAGCAAGTTTGGGAAAGAAGTGGTTCCCTTTGCTCTGTTTGCCGTCCAAGGTCCAATTCTACTGAGGGATATCTTTTTGTATGCGGTGAATATATGTTGCTCTCACTGGCTAATAAATAAGCTATTTTGGCCTATGGCAAGGCAGCTTAGAGGCTGGTGGGAAATCCAAGCAGAGAGACGGAGGGAAGAAGGGCGGAGTCAGGCAGAAGCTGCAAGCCACTGTCAGAAGCAAGATGTGAGAGAACAGGAAATGCCACGAAGCCACGTGGTAAAACATAGATTAATAGAAATGAGTTGAATTAAGAGCTAGTTAATAATGAGCCTGAGCCATAGACCATACAGTTTGTAGTTAATATAAGCCTCTGTGTGGTTACTTTATAAGTGGCTGTGGAACCACGGGTGGGAGAGATTCGTCTGGATCGCGGGGAAACTTCTGGTTATACAATTCAGACTTCAGATTTCCACAAAGTTTTCTAGTCTCCTGGATCCCTTAAAGAGCTTTCTTCCAACTCCCAGTGGGCATGTAGTCATAGTCTGAGAAACATCATAGGAACGTAGCTACGAACACAAAATGCAGGGATACTCAAACATTTCACTTAACTTGAAAGTATTCTTCATTTGATATTTGATATTCTTTGATAATTTCACACATGTATATAATGTATCTTGATCATATTTACTTCGCATAACCCCCTTTCATTCTTCCCATCCTCTCTAGGGCCCTTCTTCCCCACTTTCATGTCCCTTATAAAAAATGAACCGCTGAGTATGGTGAGAGTTGCTCACGTGAGCAGGGGGTGGGGTTGTTTACCAGAGCATAGGCAACGTGCCCGTGGCTACACCACCGATTGGCTCTCTCCTGGCAGCCACTAACTGCAGAGGGCACCTCGGGGAGGGGTGGGGCCTCACGGGCCCCTCTCCAGTCCAGGCTGGAGTTTTGACTGGTTTGATCTTGTAATCATCTTGAGAGATTCTGAGTACAGCAGCCATGTCTTGTCCATTGGTCAGCATTTCATGGCACCCTCCTCTTCCCCCAACTCTGACATCATGTGTAGCACAGAGCCCTTTAATGCTGGCCAATTTCTGTCTGTGGACATTTAATGTCTTGCATGCTTATCTGTGTCATCATCTGTAATAACAGTAACTAGTCGCTGAAGATCAGAACTCAGGCAGAATGACTTCTCACTTGATCTTCATTTGTCCCTAGGAGGACACCCTATTTCTAGTATTTAAGCCTTACTTTGTAGATTAACATCCAAGGGTGGGGGGTAGCCTAAGCGGACTCACAGGTGGTGAGTTGGACTTGAACCTAAGCCTTCTACTTAATTCTTTTAAAACTGAAGTTTTTGGGGTAGCAAATGCTGCATTAGCTCCAACTCCTGACATGCAATCACCCTGGATGACAGAGATGTCTTCCTGTGGTGCCCAGGCTGCCCTTTGAACTCCTGGGCTCTGGAGAGTCATCCCCCAGCCCCCAGGAGCTGGGACCATCGGCATGAACCATTGTAAGTAAGAAAAGCAAATGAAAATCATAAAAGAAAGACATGTTTTTCTTACTTCAAACAATAGAGAAAAAAGATGAAAGAGTAACCAGCAGAAACAAATGCTAATGGCTTCTTTTGTACGTTTCTAGATGCTTCTTTGACATATGTATTTAAGCAGATTTAAGGGCAGTCATGTTAAATTTTGTACATTTCAGAGCACATTATATATAATGTTCTTCAGCTCGCTTTTTTCCTTACATGCAATGAAATATCACTGACAGCAAGTCGATTCTGTCTTAAGCAATGTTGTCTAATTCTAACTGGCGTTTGTGATTACATGTTTATGCCCTGATTTGAGTGGCCAGTCTTCTCATGTAGTCCAGACTGGTCTTGTACGCATTAAGTAGTTGGGGATGTCTTGAGCTCTGTCCTCCTGCCTCAGTCTCCTGGAGCAAGGATTACAGGTGTGCACTACACCATCTCTTAAACATCCCCATGCTTGTGACTTACCAAGGGAGTGGGTGAGGAAGGAGAGCTGAGGGAAGGAACCAGGTAGCCCTCTAATCCTCCAGGGATGACCTCGAGATGGGGGTGTCTCAGGCTTTTGAAACGCCAACCTAACTGGTTCAGTGAGATGCTAGCAGTATCAGCTAAACATGTTTATGTGGCCAGTGGTTTTCTATGTGAGCCATGTTACAATGCGCATTCTCTGATTTGTGTCTCTTTGTGCCCCGCCCCCAATTCTTAGATATGGAAATTCTAGAATGAAGGCTGTGGTAGAAAAGTTAGGCGCCCACACAGTATCTATTCTTTCTTCCTCCTTACTGACAAAGCAGTTGTTGGCTATGCCAACAGGCCCTGCCTGTTTAAAACACATCGCTGCTATCCCTGAGCAGAGAGACAACTGTGACCAATGAAATGTAAGTGAGGTCCAGGGACCATCACAGAAGATGAAACAGAAAGATGGCAGGAGCCAGAGGTTGGGGAGGACGGCGCAGAAGAATCTTCAGGACGAGATGGGACGGCGGCACTCTTGACTTGAAGCAGCTGTGGTTGCCTACACAAGATTAAGACAGTCACAGCACAGAGGGGGAGGGGCTTGCAAGGTACCACCCACCCCTATCTGAGGCACTGTTGGCAGCTGATGACTGTGTGGGGAGAGAGGGCCAGTTTTCTTCAGGACTGTGGCCACTCGTAAATTGTCCACGCTCAAGAGGCTGTCCCCACACCTACATACACATGGGCAGCACTAATGGGACCCAGTGGGTTAGAAAAAAGGACACGTAATGGGAGAGAGGCTAGGAAGAGTTGGACAGGGAGCTGGAAGATGGACATGATCAAAATGCTTGTATGTGTGTATGAAATCTCAAAGATTAAGATAAAAATATATTAATATATGTAGATTATGTTATGGGACAGAGCTTTTGAGGACAGCTCTACCAGGGTGTGGGATGCGACATCCACACTTATGTAGGGCGTGACTTTTGTGTATCTCAGTCAATTTCCCCCTGCCCCTTGATTACCTCCTAAGGGTTCTATCTATAGAGATCTATTGTGGTTTTGGATTTCAGCATAAGACATTTTTCTTTCTTCCAGCAGGGAGACCTTACAGCTCATATCACGGACCACACAATCCTCTCAAAACTGTGCCCTGCAGGTGCCATGTGAAATGTGTGTGTGAACATAGCCCAACACCCAAGCACAGCCCGTATTCTACGATAGTCCATGTACGGAGCAGGCAGCTGGCTGCGCTGGGCTCTTCAGCCATTATTTGCTCATCCCCAGTTTCTGACCTGCTGCTTATATGTGACGCTGTTTCCACACCACTCATGCTGATGGATCTGTTTGCTCTGGGGACTGACGGGACGATATGTACACAAGCAACTGGGCACAGAACACGACACACAGGTGCTCAACATGGGTGTGCTCACTTTAATGCTCAAGTTGGTATCCACCTTGGCTTTGTTTTTTTTTTTTTTTTTTTTTTTTTTTCAGAACTTGGCTCCTTGTTAGTGTAAGTTGGCCATCTGTGTTCCACACCCATCATTTCTACGCCACTAGTATTTACTCCTCTGATTCCCCCTTACCTAACAGTGAGGTTGCTTCTGACGTGGGAATCAGGGTCTAAAGTCAGTGTGCAATGAGTATTTGATACCAACCACTGTGCCATGACAGCATTCCTTCATTTGAGCAAAACAAACAAATACACAAACGAAGACAACTGGGGCTGGAGAGACGGCTCAGTGGTTAAGAGCACCAGCAGCTCCTCCAGCGGGCCTGGGTTAGATTCCCAGCACTGACATGGTGACTCAAGATGGTCTGCAGCTCTAGTTCCAGAGCATCCTATGCCCTCTTCTGGGTTCCACAGGCACTGCACACGTGTGGTGCACAGACATCCATGCAGGTAAACAGCCATACATATGAAATGAAATAATAAAAAGACATTTGTTTGTACATGTGTGTGTGTGGGGGGGGGAGGGGGAGTAGAAGGGACTTGCATGTGCATGTGGAGAGCAGAGGGCAACCTGCAGGAGTCAGCTCTCTCTGAAATGTGGGTCCCAGGGATGGAACGCAGGCCCTTAGGCTTGGCTGTAAGCACCTTTACCCAATCAAGCATCTTGCTGGCCCCATAATGGCATTCCTCATACAAGGAACCAGTTACAGTCCCACCAGCACCTGGACCACAGAGCAAGGAGCCACCGGTGGATGATCATAGATGCACAGATAAATACCAGCATCCAAGACAAGATGGGAGAAAGAGTTCAATCCCCTCATCTCTGGACCCAGGAGAAAAAAAGCTGAGGGTTTCTCTGTGGTCTGGAAACTTTCTAGAACAGTGGTGCATGGAGCAAGAAGAATCATGTTGACATGCTGATGATTTGTTTTTATGTGACTGTGAGGCTAGCAGAGGCCTGAGACCATTTTGAGTCTTGTTAATAACAAAAATATTAAGTCTATTGTCTTCTCCACCAAGATGGGAAAGTTGCCACTGTGAAGAAAAGCCAGAATCCACATGAGAAACATTGTCTGTAGGCTTCCCTTTCATCATGCTGTGTGGCTGGGAGGAGCCAGGGGGAGAGAAAGAAGGTGGTGGATGGTGGGATGGTGGGCATCCACAGGGGGAGATGGAGCACTAGGGGTCTGCACGTGGATATTGAAAATGCAAAGTTGCTCATTGATTTGTAGCTGCATTAAGAGCAGGTGCCCAGACTCATGGTGTTGGTGGTGGAGTTCTGAACTCCGGAGATGACATGATCGCGCGCGCGCACACACATGTGTATGTGTGTGTGTGTGTGTGTGTGTGTGTGTGTGTGTGTGTGTGTGTGAGAGAGAGAGAGAGAGAGAGAGAGAGAGAGAGAGAGAGAGAGAGAGAGAGAGAGAGAGAGAGAAGAATAGGCACGTGGTCACTGGACTAGTATTACTGTAAATCCTCCTCTCTGAGAAACTGTTATTGTTTTCATTTCTCATCCTGTGCTGGAAGGCTTAAAAATGCATCATGAAGGGCCTTTGTGTGTGTGTGTGTGTGTGTGTGTGTGTGTGTGTAAAGACATTTTATGTATGTATGAAAGAGGGGGTAATGTGGAGAAGGCACACACACACAGACACACACAGACACACACACAGACACACACACAGACACAGACACACACACAGAGAGAGAGAGAGAGAGAGAGAGAGAGAGAGAGAGAGAGAGAGAGAGAGAGAGAGAGAGAGAGAGAGCGCAAGCACAGAGATGCATAGACTGACTTCTAACAAACTATAGCTTGTTCACTCACCATAGTGACTGTCTGTCCGGCTCCCTCCACGTCTTGTTGGTGTCTCTCTGGCACCTTGATTCATCTTCTATTTCCCCTCTCTTTGCCTGGAAGTCCCACCTACACCTCCTGCCTAGCTATTGGCTGTTCAGCTCTTCATTAAACCAATCACAGCAATGTATCTTCACACAGAGCACAAATGTCCCATAACAATTTGTCGTCATCATTGTTACTATTATCACTGTTAGTTTGCATATGTGTGGGGCCACATATGACACAGTGTCTGTGAGGTCAGAGGCCAACTTGTTTCTCTCTGTTCACCTGTGGGCCCCAGCAATCAACCACAGGTCGCTATGCTTGAAGGTGACGGCCTCTATCTGCTGAATCATCTCACTGGTCACAAATTCTTCTGTTGTTTGCGATGTGTGTAGCTAGCCTGTGAGCTTCCAGGGGTTCCCCTGTCTCTGCCTCCCTTTTCCATGGGAGCTCTGGGGTATGATCACGTGCTACCATGCCTGACTTTATGTGGGCAGTGGGATTCAGAGTCAGGTGCTCACGCTGGCGTGGCAAGCCCCTTACCCACTGAGTCATCTGCTCAGCCCCAAACTCATTTGTAAAATGAGCAGAAATAAATGTCTCTTAGAGACGTGCGGATTGACCAGGTGTTCTATGTCAAGTGTCCATCGGTTCAAAGCCTGTAAGGAGCATTTAGTAATGTTTCTGCTGCTCACTGATGGCACATGGGAGGGGCCTGGCAAACAGGGAAGTTCAAGATTACGGGTCACCAGCACCTACCTTGGTGTTTTCTGCATCTGAAGGGACCATCTTTCTGAGATGTCACACTTCAGATTATGACCCAGTGGTAAAGGAAGCTCACGGGAAACGGATTTTCTTCTTAATGACCTTAATAGCATCAGAGAGAATTAGCTTTCCCAGACCCAATCTTGATGCAGCTATTTGCAAAGCAGATGTTTTTATGGTTAAGGGAGGCGATTGGCTTCCTTGGGTGTATAAATGTGTTTCCAAAGCACTTTTCCCCCTCAGAGTGCAAGGCTGTGTGATTGCTGCAGATGTGCGGGCTGCTGGCTCCACTGGGCATGGGAGCCACAGCACTCTGGCTTCCCTTCACCAGGGGGACTCACTCTCCCACATCTCAGTTTCCAGCCTCTAATGCAAAGCAGCCTTATTTGCTTTGACAGGCAACTGCGGGATAAACAGAAAGGGGCAGATTTATGTAGTCAGCTAGCATTCCACCTAACAGGAAAGGAGATGAAGGCATGTAAAAAAAAAGTCTCAGACACCATGAGGCTTCCCTTTAGAGTTTTATTTCCAAGAAGCCCCAGAAAACAGAATGAGAGAACACTCCCAGAACACCTGGAGAAACAAATACTGATTGATCGACTTATAATTGTGTCATTGTCTACCAATAACTTGATGTCATTTGGAAAAAGAAAAATATCATGGACCCCTCTTCCCTTTTCTTTCAGGGTATTGTTGCCAGAGATGTTCAGATAATTTTGGAAAGATGGTCACGTTTCAAGACCTCAAACCAGTGGTTCATCTTTCTCTGAACTTGAAATATTTCTAGCTTACAGTACAGTCTTAGTGGTAAAGACAATGCTGGAAGAGGAGAATAAGAGCTCCCCCTTTTTCTCATAGGCCGTGTGTGCCTTTGGGAAAAATCAGCTAAATTTACAAAAATATAGATGGAAGAAGCCATTTTGCCTGGGTGCATGCAAAGGTGGTGCATGCCTTTGATCCCAGCACTCAGTGGGCAGAGACAAGTAGATCCCTGTGAGCTAGAGGCCAGCCTGGGCTATATGGTGAGAATGTGTCTCAAAACAAATCAAATCAATAAACAAACAAAACAAGAACCCATCCTGTAATCATATTAATGTTGTCAATTGTTTTTGCTATAGAGTTGAAGATTTTGGTCAGCAAGTCTGTTCCCATTTCTCTGTATTTCTCTTTTGTGTGTGTGCATGAGAGAGAGAGAGAGAGAGAGAGAGAGAGAGAGAGAGAGAGAGAGAGAGAGAGAGAGAGAGAGAGAATGACAAGAGAACCCCTGTAGAGGTCAGAGGATCTCAGGGGTGGTCCCCCTCTTCTACACTATTTGAGCAGGATCTCTGTGTTTCATGGCTGCACCTAACAGGTGAGGTTGCTTGCAAACCTCGGAAGAGTCTCCTGTTTCTGACTCCCATCTTGCTGGAGGAGTTCTGGGATTAAGGATGCGCTGTGCAGTATCTCCAGCTTTAGGTGCGTTTTAGGCAGCCAAATTCAGGCCATTATGCTGTGCAGCAAATGATTGCTTTATGCACTGTGGTGGTGTGCATGAGAACTGTCCTGCCTAGGCTCACACATTTGAATACCTGATCCCTGTTTGGGGAGGTTCTGGAACCTTTAGGGTGGAGCCTTTCTGGAGGAAGTACATCACTGGGGGTGGGCTTTGAGGGGTTCCAGGCTCACCCCACTTTTAGTTTGTTTTCTGTGCTTCCTGTGTGTGGATGGGGATGTGGTCTCTCAGCTTCCTGTGCTGGCCACCTGCTCCTGCGTCTCCCATGCCATTATGGACTCTCCCTCTGGAGCCATAAGCCAAAATAAACTCTTGGCCACAACTTATTTCTGGTCGTGGTGTTTTGTTACAGCAGCAAAAAGTAACTAATACAGCCACTGAGCATTCCCTTACAGCCCCTTGTACTATTTCCCAAGCATTACAGCCTTTAAAGTTTTAATTCTTTACTCAAATTGTCTCTCCAAGGAGCAGTGGTTTCCCTGAAGGTCCTTGGAATGAAGCATCCTGGGGTAAAGATGGAATGGGCATTATAGAATCTTCATCTTGGTCAATATACATTGGGATAAGACTCTATGCTACCATTAATACTTTTACCTGGTGTTTGCTGTGCATGAGGTTGGGGGCCAAGGTCAACATGCGTGACCCCAAGCTGCATGTGAGAGTGGACACGGTGCAGTTTGCTTGCCAACCCTGCCTGAAACAGAGAGGCTGGGCTTCCCTGGGCTGTGGTGGCTGTCATCACTGAGGTTAGGTATCTGTTTTTATGTCTACCCAGGTCTGAATCCCAGAAGCAACTCAGTCTGTTCCAGGACTGTGTCCCCTCACTTCCTGTCTGTGGCTGTCAGATAGAGCTGACCCCATTGCTGAGCTTAGTCACAGAGGTGGCTTTGAGAATGGACACATGACCAGCATCAGCCAATAGGACTCATCCCTTTACTTTTGTGGGAGGGTTCAGGCCTATGGTGCGCCTATGAATTCTGTTGGTTTGGATTTGTATTATACTTTAACAATTTGAGTGCTGGCACCAGACTCTGAGGACGTGAGGGAGGCAGAGTGCTGCAGCTCCCCAACTCCTTGGTCCCTGAGGGAGGGTTTTCCCTGTTTCATTTTCTGTGAAGAGATTTCAAGTTTCCAGTGCTTTCAATCCAAGGAGTCTGATTGGTTGACCCAGTGGACTGGACCTTCCCACACTAACCTGTTTAAGACAATCCTCCACAGCTGCCCAGACAGTGTAGACAGCCCCTTACTGAGACTCCTCCCTTCAGAGGTGATTCCAGCTCCTGTCAAGGTGACATTAAAGCTGAGTGTCACAGTGAACCTCTTGCAAAAGCAGAAACTGTCGGAGCTGAAGGACATCCCTGGTCCTCTCCATGCTGTGGTGGGGATGTGAAAGTCTCCCCCAGGATCACGTGTTTGCACATACAGCTTCCAGCTGTGGACGCTGTTTTGGACCAGGGCGCACAGCAAGTCGATGTAGGTCTGTAGACTCGGGGTTTGCAGGTAATAAAGTGCCTCCACGTCTCGCCTGGGCTCTCAGCATCCTGTTCTAGCTGCATGTGTGGGGCCGCAGCCGCAGCTTCTTAGTGCCTTTCCTGGCATGGCGGGCTGCACCCCCAGAGACTGTGAGCCCATGATAGCTTGCTCCCTTAAGTTGCTTCTATTGGAAATTTTGTCCCAGTGATGAGAAAGAAATCAACAGACTTCATACGAGAGGGTCTGTAAAGGAAACAGAATTTAGGATTTCACCCCTACTTTCTGATAAATTCTTTTATGTTGTTCCCTATATTTTTTTGAGATTTGTTTATTTTTATTTTATATGTATGGGTATTTTGCCCACATATGTGTGTATGCACCATGTGCATACAGTGACCTCGGAGTCCAGAAGAGGGCATCAGATCCCCTGGAACTGGTGTTACAAATGTTGTGAGCCACCACATGGGTGCTGGGAACTGAACTCCAGTTCTCTGCAAGAGCAGCCAGTGCTCTTAACCCCTGAGCCAACTCGTCAACCTCTTCCCTAGAATCTTAATAACGTGAATTCATACAGCAGGCGATGTTTGTTTTCTTCTTTTTCCAGTTTTGAGGCTTATCATGCTCTCACTTGGTTCTTAGCCCACTCCTGCCTTTGCTGTCTGTGCTGTTCCCCTGTGTGAACATGATACCATCCAATTGTCTGTTCTCCTGTTGAAGGGCAGATGTACTGATCTGGGGCAATGGCAAATTAAACCTTTATGAACAATGATACTTTTCCTAGTCTCTTAATAGCACAGACATTAAAAATTGTGTGTGTGTGTGTGTGTGTGTGTGTGTGTGTGTGTGTGTGTGTGTGTGTTCAGTGCTGGGATTGAACTTGTAGGCAGAGAGATAGTTGGTCTTGCTTTTTAAAAATCTTGTCTCTCAATTTTGGTCTTGGAGTATTTAAACATTTACATTAAGTGTGAACAGTGCTCATGTTTGTGTTTAAAACCTGTCATCTTGCTACTGGATCTCTCTCTGTCTCAAATATTCTTTGTGCTCCCATTTTGTCTTCTTCTGGGCTTTATAGTAAATACATTTTGCTGTAGTCCTTTGAGTTATTATTTTACTGATTAGGGTATTTAATACTGCTCTTTCACTCATCACCGTCTGTCTTCAAGTGACACTGTACTGCTTCACATACCTTAGTTACACCTTTCTATTGTCCCTTCATAGTAAAAATCACAGTAGTCACGTGTTTGATTTATATATACTGGCATTATTTTTGCGGGTAGAGCATTTGTCTTTTAAAGAGAGGCAACCAGAAAGGACAGTTCTTACACATCTCCTCAGTAGTCATATTCTCAGCTCCCTGACCACACTCCTTTGTGCAGTTTTACATTTTCATCCTGTGTATCTCTGTCTCGTGGTGTGAGGCTTCCTTAAAAGTTCTATGTAGAGCAGCAATGCTGAGTCTGTAGATGCTCAGCTTTGTGTGGCTGAGAAAGAACTTGCACTCATTTTGGAGTTTATGTTTTCCTGGGCACGACATTCTTAGTAGCTCTACCAGGGTCCCCGTGGTTTCTCTCTTGTTACTCTCTTATGCTGGCGTGTATGGTGAGTCTTTTGCCTCTGTCTACTTCTAGGTTTGTTTGTTTATTTGTCTGTTATTTTTATTATGGCAGGATAGGTATGTGTGCATGTGGCACACACTCAGGTAGAGAGCAGAGGACGACTAGCAGGAATCTGTTCTCTCCTTCTCCCATGTGGGTTCCAGGGCTTGAACCCAGGTCATTAGGCTTGGCGCAAGCACCCTCCCCTTGAGCCATCTCGTTGGCCTGTTTTAGGCCTTGTATCTGTGTGCTGGCCTAAGCTGTTGTGTTGTGTGTTGGACTAGTTTTCTTCACATCTCCCGTGCTTTGTGGTCTCCACCTGGTTGGAAACTCCCACGCTCTCCATCATCTCTCTAAATCCATTTCCCTTCTTTTCTGTTTCCTTACCTGAAGGAACTCTAATGAGCTCTACTTTCGGCCTCTTGGAGTCGGTCACAGCTTACTGTCGCCTGCTCAGTTCCTTCTACGGCTGTGCGTTGATGCATCGTCTCCTGCAGTATAATCCCTTGTGAATGCCATCCAGTGCTTTTCATAGCAACCTTTGCAGCTTTCATCTGAAGGGGAAATTTCTTGAAGAAATCTATGTTTCACATCCCAATTAAACACTTCCAATAAAAACGCACATTTATTTATCTATCTCTGTAATAAGTCACTTGTCTTGGAACACACAGAATTGGAGGTGAAAGCATCCATGAATCCAGACTGCAGCTTGTGAATGCCATGGTTTGGGTAATTGTAATGTCCACGTCACCCTGAATTCTCCTGGCCATTGACTCTGCAACCATCCACTGCTCAGCAATTTATCCCCAGCAAGAGGAAAGTTCAAAGACTGATCCTCTGGTGACAAGGCTCTCATGTGTTCTGCTCTCAAAAATGTAAGTTTCTGCTTTTCAGTCTCATCAGCCCACAACTATAGGCGTTGTCATTAATGGACCACGTGATGTGTGCCTCGTTGTTAGAAGCTCGGAATGTGTTTGTGTATTCATCTCCAAAACAGCCTATGGGTAGCCAAGTGTGGTGCATGCCTGTCACCCCAGCAGTTGATGGGAGCATAGGAGGATGAAGAGTTCAGGGTCAGCCTCAGCTACCTAGCAAACTTGAGCTCAGGCTTAAGCTACATGAAACTGTGTTTCAAAACAGCAACACTACCACACTATGGTTCTGTAAAGAAACACAACCATTGTATGAGTTTATATATTAAAAGGGGATTATCAGACTGGCTCAAAGGATGTGGTCCAGGTAGTCCAACAGTGGCTGTCTCACATGGGAGAGGCTGAGGACCTGGTAGATGTTAGGTACATGGTCCATGAGGCTGGATGTCTCAGCAGTCCCAATCTGGTGCTGGAGCCCTGGAGGACTCCCAGAGAGCTGCTTGACTTCAGTCTGCATGGGATCCTAAAGAACATAGTTCTAGTATCTGTGAAGGAATGTCACTACAACGGGATAGACCAACTCACCAGCCAGTGAGGGCAAGCAAACAAAAAGCAAAAGCTACCTTCTGGAAAATACCTTCAAGCAGAAACCAGTGGCTGCTGTTACGAGCCTCTGTCTATCGATGGGCTGACACAAGCCGTTGGTGTCTGGAGTCCACATAGTTGAACCTGACATGGGATTTGAAGTGAGGGTCATGCGGGATCCGAGTTTTGAAGGTCAGCTTTCTTCTTCTTTGTTAGCAGCCACTGACAAAGCAGTGTGTTAAGTAGGGCAGCTACTTAAGTTCTCAGCAGAAAAGATTTATTCTCCCCCACGTAATTTCACTGTTAGTCAGCATTCCGGCGCCAGCATTAGACTGTAGCAATCTAGGGGGATTTTTAGATTTTTCGAGAGAATGAATCATGGAGGGGAAGCTCCTGGGTAAAGCCGGAGTTGAGCTGTTTATGTTTTGAGAAATGTTGATCACATTGCAGTCAAGTTGGACCCCTGTGTTCATAACAAAGAGGAAACAAGAGGGAAGGGGCTGCTTTTGTGTGGGTTGAATCTCTCTTAATAAGGAATAATGGGCATCAACCCCTAGTTATTCAGCAAGCCAATTAAATTAAATTAGCTCAGTCGGGAAACAAAGGCGAAATCCTTCGGCTTCTCCATTTCTGCCGCGGACTCTGCGGTCACAAATCCAGGACAGAGGAGCGGTAATGCCCCTGGGAGGAGCAGCCACTTGCCCGCTTCCCTCTCCCCATGGTAAATACTCCGAGAGTCCTCCCCTCACTGAGGTGACTATAGAGAACCTTTCTCTTCTTTACAGTCACAACCAAACAAGTAGAATTAGCATCTTGGTGTCTCTCCCAAGGCAGGTGAACGTTACAGTTTGAGTCTGTATGGTATTAACCAACCACCCTGTTCTAGTGTGCCCTTGTGGCTGTGATAGGCACCATGACCAAAAGCAACCTGGGAAGGAAAGAGTTGGTTCCAGCCTTCAACCCCAGGTCACACTCCATCACTGAGGGAAGTCAGGACAGGAACTCCATCAGGGCGGGATTCTGAGGTAGGAGCTGATGCAGAAGCCATGAAGGGGTGCTGCTTCCTGGCTTGCTCGCCATGGCTTGCTCAGTCTGTTTTCTAAAACACACCAGGACCACCTGTTTAAGGATGGCCCTGTCTACAGTGGCGGGGCTCTCCCACATCAATCATCAGTCAAGAAAATGTCCCAGGCTTGCCTATTGGCCAGTCTGATGTGAGAACTTTCTCAGTTGGGGTTCCCTCTTCTATGATGACTCCAGCTTGTGTTGGGTTGACAAAAAACAACCAACACAGCTTCCCTTGGGAATGTCCTTCCACTCAGTGTATTTGAGGCCTAACAGAGATAGGCCATGCCAGGCCAGTAAAGAATGCCAGCTTCAGAGAGAGGTGTTGGGTCAAGAGTTTTTCTTTCTGGGAGCCTCCAAGATCCAGTTATGGGTTTGTGCAAACCCTGTGGCCTCATATGATAATGCTCTTTCCTACTATTATTGTTAGGAGACATTAAATCAGTCAGATTCACGAGCAACAAGAGGTCAATGTCTGATTGAAATTCATAAGGTCAAAAAGGAAACTAAAAATCAATTTATAAGATATGAAGATTTAGGCCCAAGCTATATCCACAAGCCATAAAATTTCACATCCATAAATGTAAGAAAATCAGTTATTAAACTTGAGGGGCGAAAGAAGACTTATTAAGTTTTACACACACATAAGGCGGCTAACACATAATTTTAGCAGACATTACTGAGATCCTGTGTGTAATATAAGCGATGATGGGCTAAAATGCTAAATGGTTTAGCACTAAATTATTAAGTGATGTATCCCCGAGGTATTAAACAGATCTCGAGGCAGAGCAGGTGCCTCTCTGCGAGACTGGAGCACGGGTTTAAGTGCATATTGATAACAAATGCACTTCACAAGGAAAATACTCTCAGTAATATTTTTGCTGCAGGAAAGTCTGGTGTCACGATGACTAAATGCTTCTTCTTGACAAAGAAATGTTCATCTCTCCCACCCCCTGTTTTTAAAGAGAAAAAATTAACCATGTTAAATGTTGGTCCCTACGGTGCAGAAAGGGAACTCTGGTGGGATTTGGGTATTTCCCTGTCTCTCTCCTTCCGACATCGCTACATGCCTGAAATAGAATCCGGGGTTAAAAATGATCAGCTACACCAGCAAAGCACAGTTCGTGTGGCAAATGAACCACTGATTTTGCTGGGATGAATGGGTGCAGGGAAGAATTTGGGGTGGATGGGTGTGGGGAAGACTCTGGGGTGGATGGGTGTGGGGAAGACTGGGGTGGATGGGTGTGGGGAAGACTCTGGGGTAGATGGGTGTGGGGAAGACTCTGGGGTGGATGGGTGTGGGGAAGACTCTGGGGTGGATGGGTGCAGGGAAGACTCTGGGGTGGATGAGTGCAGGGAAGACTCGGGTGGATGGGTGTGGGGAAGACTCTGGGGTGTATGGGTGCAGGGAAGACTCTGGGGTGGATGGGTGCAGGGAAGACTCTGGGGTGGATGGGTGTGGGGAAGACTCTGGGGTGGATGGGTGCAGGGAAGACTCTGGGGTGGATGGGTGTGGGGAAGACTCTGGGGTGGATGGGTGTGGGGAAGACTCTGGGGTGGATGGGTGCAGGGAAGACTCTGGGGTGGATGGGTGTGGGGAAGACTCTGGGGTGGATGGGTGCAGGGAAGACTCTGGGGTGGATGGGTGTGGGGAAGACTCTGGGGTGGATGGGTGTGGGGAAGACTCCGGGGTGGATGGGTGTGGGGAAGACTCCGGGGTGGATGGGTGCAGGGAAGACCCTGGAGTGGCAAACTTTGCATAAAAATTATGCCTGCAGACACAGAACATTTAACACATTCTCTTTGCAACCCCACCCTCCACCCCCGCCACCCATTTCCACTTTTGTTCTGGTGAGAAAAGGGAACCCAGGGCCCGTGAGCTGGCTCAGTGGCTAAGAGATCCAGTTGCCAAGCCTGACAACCTGAGTTCAGTCTTTGGGATCCACATAGTGAAAGTAGAGGATTGAATCCCTGAAGTTGTCTTCTGATACACACACACACACACACACACACACGCACACGCACACGCACACGCACACGCACACGCACACGCACACGCACACATATGCACACACACAGATGTAATAAAACATGACAGAGAAGTGGAAAGCCAAAGAAGCCTGAAGGTTTGCATCGTCATTAGAAGCTCAGATTGACAGTCACATGGATGAGGTGAGCTGAGGCTAGTTTTCTTGGTCATCTCAAAGATTTATTATTTCAAAAATTTGTGTGTGTGTGTGTGTGTGTGTGTGTGTGTGCAATGTTACACATGTGTGTGTAGGGGATTTTGGAGGCCAGAAAAGGGCATCTGATGCCCTGGAGCTGGAATTATAGGTGGTTGTGGGTCTCTACTTGGATGCTGGGGACTGAACTCAGGTCCTCTGCAAGACCATCTAGCACTCTTAACTGCTGGGCCATCTGTCCAACCCCTGTTGGTTATTTTAGAACTCATGGGTGTGGAACATAATCTGCATACAGAGCTCTGGCATGCACGTGTGTGGGTAACACTTCACAGGTCACATCTGTGAAAGGCAGAGGTGGCAAAATCTAGGGAGTACAATCCAAGAGTTTGATGCTAAAATGCCCAGGTGTTCCTTGAGAAGGAACCAATGCTAGAATTTATCAGTTGTAATATAGGACTGATTAATTTAACATCATCTCCGATATTACTTTATGAAATGATTCTCAGGCTATGGTCCAAAAGATGATTGGAATTTTTCATGACCTGGGCAGAAACTAATCTTTTTTTTTTTTTTTTTTTTTACTTTGTGGAGAAAAAAATGATCCACCAGACAGAATTTTGCTCATTTATTTTCCATCTTTTAATTTTTTTCTCTAGCTGCCCGAGAGGGCTAATAGGTAACTCAGTGGATAAACAGAATCAAGTGATAGTGATGAAAATAGCCATGGAAGACCTTATTTAGTTTGATAAACATATCTTAGGAGTGAAAGTGTATTTATAGTCTCCCCACAGTAATTGAGTTGTGATTTGGGTAGAATTTTATAAGGTACATAGCACTGTGCATTGCTGTAGCACCTTGGGCTTCCACAGCCTCTGGGTGACTTCGAGAGGCTGGGACAGCATTGGTCATGCTGGGAGATTGAACCACATATCATTTGTTTGGCAGTTTTATTTATATAACCAAGGGCAGGACTGGATATGGCCTCAGGTGCGACTGTTTCCAGTCACTCTGGTGATACCGTGGGGCTTTCTTTTCCTTCATTATGTTGGTACTCTGCTGGTGGGTTTATTGTTTGGGGGTATATGAAGCTGTTGGCATTGGTAATTCATGCCATGTCTTAGGTGAGGGTTTCAGACTCTCTGGGATGGCTTTCTATGCAGTCCTGAGAATGTTTCTGATTGGTTCTGCCTGGCTCATCTGCCCAACTGTGAACCAATCACTGTGTTCACAGTAAGGGACTTTGACTGGACAGACTGGATCTACACTGGGTGTGTAGACTGAAGGGTGAAGGAAGTTCCTGAAGAAGAGGAAATGTCTTCCTGAGAGGAGAGGACATAGACAGCCACTCAGGGTCAGAAAGGGCACTGATGGAGAGACCAGGAATCTACCCTGCAAGGCTGACTTGACTTATTCAGTTCTTCAACTGGGGCTTGGTATGAGGAAACACTCCAATGAATGAATGCATGCATGCTTGAATGAATGATGTATTCAAATGGACCATGGGAATCCAGAATTTGGTAGCAAATATCATTAATATATTGGGAATGGTGTAGTGGGTTTAAAGATGCCCTCTTTAGCACATTCCTCTTAGAGAAGGCCATCTGTTCTCCCCATCCCGTCTGACTTGGGGACAGGACCTGTTTTGACATATGCTAGTCTCTCTGACACCGATGCAACAAACCCGAGGGCAGCTGGGGGACAAGGAGCCTATGGAAGACGCTGAAGCTCCTCAGCCCACCTCAGGTGTGGCCCCAGACCTCTGTGAACCCCCAATATTGTCAAGCAAGCCTGGGGCAGACAGGCAGGGGTCACAGCCTCTCATCTACAGGCTCACAAACTAAATAAATCTTAAATGACTTAAATTCACAGTGTAGACAAGGGTGACCTTGAATTCTCTTACTTTTACCTGCCTGGGGCTGGGATGCGAAGCGCCCAGTTTTTGTGATGCTGAGGACCTAAACCCACACCAGGTAAGCATTCTGCCAACTGGGCTGTCCAACTCATTGAGTTTTCTTGGGGGGGGGGGCGGGAGGGGGTTATGATAGAAAAGCACACAGGTTGTTATCAGAAAGGAAAGACTGCCAGAGTCCAATCCCCCTGGTGACAATTTGTTTTTTGTTATTGGTCTCATTTTCATAGCCAGGAGGTTTAAACTCTCCAAGTTCATGCCTGGGTTTTCCTTTCCCCTGGCCTGCAAATATATGCTCAACATTTGCATTTTGATCAGCCTGTCTGCATTTCCCCGCCAGATCTTCACAGAGGAGGAACCGGGGAGCCTCATAATAACCTCATGACTTTACTGTCGCGTATATATCTCAGTTAACGCCGACACGATTGTTCTTGCTGACGTAACCTGAGCTAAAAATTTTCCCAGCCGAGGATTGATCATTCCTGTAATGGAGAGCTGAAGGAAATACGGGTCCCCTGCTGCCTTTCAGAAGTCAAAGCAGACAGGAGACAGGATTGAGGTAAATAAAAAACAAAATAAACAAAAAACCCCAAACTAGACATGTTCTGTTTTAGGAGACACCATCTTAATTTTTGTTTTCCTTTAAAAAGAGAAACTATTATTGCTTTGGAGTTTCTTTTATAATAAATATCAATAAAATTGTTTGGGAGTTAAAAAAATACACGTTTCTTGGATATGACTTTCAGGTGAAGTTTCATGAAATTGCTCTGTAGTCTGTGTGCATTTTTACAATAGTCAAGTATAAATTATGTCACACTGCATTATAAATTGTTATTAAAATGATCTGTAGTGTAACTAGCAGGGAACTTAAACATAACTGTAAAAAGGGAAATAAAAATCTATTAATGCAATAAACCTACTTAATAAAAGTTACTTTCGTATTCAAAAACAAAATATTAAGGCGTGCTTCAGATCTGAAAGTCAAAAATGAAGGAATAAATTAGCGGAGGTTAAGAGCCTTGCCGCAGCTGGCTAACAAAACTCCCGGGGATTATAAAATTTCATGCTCTCGTAATAAAAAGGATAAAGGATCGGCTAGAAGACCACTAAAAGTTCAAATAAATGAACATAAGAGAGAAGAGGAAGTCTGACATGATGGAGCCCGCTAATGTGTAAAGACCGGAGAGACAGTATTAACGTGTTGGAGTCCGGAATTAAATGCAAAATGAATTCGGGGAGGAGATTAATAGAAAATTATAAAGGTAAATGAGTTCGCTTTCAGGGTTTCAGAAAACTTCAGCTATCTCATTATTTTTCTTAGCACTTAAGGAGAAGCAGAGAAAGACAAATTAAAACCGGGCATAAGCCATATTGGAGTAAGTGGGAGAGCCGATTACTTGCTAACCCCAAACCCGCCCCTCCCCATATTCCCTATACTTGACCTTCAGTTGTTAAGTACCACATGACAGCCCCCAATAAAGTAAATCCTCCCATGATCCTTTGCAGCAAAATGGGACCATGAATCTAAGTTTTTGTTCCATTATGTGGGAAATGTATCTAAAAGGAGGCGGTGGGTGTTTCTTCTTCTCCCCTCCTTCCTTCCTCAGAGCTCGAATATGTTTTTGACAGCAGATATTCCAGCAACAATTTTGGATCAGGAGGTGGTCCGAGGAATAACAAAGGATGGAGGAATGACAGGACGAAAGGAACCTGGAACTTGGCGCTGTAACCCAGTGTTTCTTAGTGCCAGCCTTAAGAAACCTCAGAGTCAAAGCAGATGTTACCGGAGTGACTTCTGTGTCTAGGACGGCGGTGGCACTCACCAGCTTTAGTGTTAGAGGCGAGGTTGTGGTGGGGGTGCTGAGGGTGTGACCCAGAGACACGTCATTGCAAGACGAGGCTCATTCCAAGTGCAATTCAGCACACAAGGTCTGCAGAGGGAGAGGAGACAGCCCAGTTGGTGAAGGATTTGCCTTGCGAGCGTAACTGATGAAACCCAGGTGAAGAACCAGGCATGGTGGCTCATGCTTGTAATCCTCGCACGGGGGTGGGGGGACCCCTGGGGTTCGCTGGCCAGCCTGCCTAGCCTACTTGGGGAGCTCTGAGCCCATGAGAGACCACAGATCACAGGCGTGCAATACCACACTGTTTTATTTGATGCTGGGATCCAGGACTTGGCACATGAAATGCAGGACTCTACCCTTGAACTCTGGGTGACCTCTCACCCCACTGCTATTGATTTTCTCTTCCTGTCTGTGTGCCACAGCAGTAGGGAGGGCACTTGACACTTGTTTGCTCTTCAGGAAATGCCCACACCCTGGCCATAGAAAGTGCCCTTTGCCCTCAGTCCAGACTGAGTTTCCTTCATTCTGAACAACCTGATATCTGATACAGGGAAGTGCTTCCAAAATGAGCAGTGGGGTGCTCTCAAATAATGACACAGTGACTTAGTATTAATTATGAAAGCTCGGCCTTAGCTTAGGCTTGTTCCTAACTAGTTCTTATAACTTAACTTGTATCTTTTAATCTACGTTCTTTTACATGGCTTGGTTATCTTTCCTCTGACTTCCCATCCTACTTCCTCTGCATCTGGCTGGTGACTCCACCTTTATCCTTCCCAGCGTTCTCTCTCTGCCTGGAAGTCCCGCCTACCTCTCCTGCTTATCTATTGGCCGCTCAGGTTCTTATTACACCAATCACAGCAATCCATCTTCACAGTGTACAAATATCCCACAACACAGTAGTAGAAGTTCCCCTCTCCCTCGGAGGAGAGAATCTTCTAGACTTTCCTTTCTTATGTTCTCCAGTAAGTCCGCCCAGCATGCATGCCCCCCACCCCAGAACTGCCACTCTTCCTGTGGGTTCCCAGGTGCACCCGTGTTTGATAACCCCTCCCTTTGCACACACCAGGCAGCTTTCTAGTTCCTCCCTTCTATCCTCCTACAGTGTTTATTCTCTGCACTGTCAGTTGCGTCCCGGGCACCAGGAATACAGCAGTGAATAAAAGCCACAGAAACAGCTTTATTCCTGGCTCTGTCAGCTTCCTGGTTCCTAACACCCTAGTGGAACCGCTGGTCACTAAGGCTAAATGGTGTGCTAGGCTGATCAGGGTTGTTCGACTGGACTCAGATTTTATGTGAAATTAACAGTGACCAGAGGCAACAGAGTGGACAGGAACAACAGAGGCGCTGAAGATGAAGGTCAATAGGAGATGGGAAAAGATGGTTTTTGATTGGAGACTAGACTTTCTCAATAAACACGAATGATGATGACTTGGTGATGTCTCAGTTCCAGAAGAAAAATTGTTTGGTAAACACAGCCAGGGAAGAAACAATATTTTAAGTTAGAAAGAAATAAACAGGCTGGGTGGAAGGCGGAAGTTCATGAAAGACATGTCCTTTACTCGTACCAGGCTCCAGCTCCTTCAGGCTTCCAACACGGACTGAAAGCCAGGAGCTTTCCAAGCATCCTCCAGGTCTGCAGAGCAAGGTTGAAACTGCTCAGGTGTCCAGTCTTGTGATCTGAACATCCACTGGGGTTCCAGCTGCTGTAGTATGAAGACAGCCGTCACCATGCCGTCATGAACAACCCAGACTGTGTCATGGTTGCCCATCTAGCAATCTGTCTCTCACACATTGTCATTCTGCTGGTTCCTGCATCCCAGTGCCTCAGGCCTATCCGGGGAGCAGCTCTGGTGAATGGCAGTGTGCACACTTGGCCCTGATGATGCCACGCCCACCTTCACAGCCAGCTGAAAGCAGAAACCCATCACGCAATTCTTTCTCTTCCTTTATTTGACTTTTTTCCTTCTCTATTTTTGCTGTACTGGAGATTTAGGCAAGTACTCAGCCCCTGAGCCACATCCCAGCCTCCCATCATGCATTTCTCTAGTCACTGTGTCCGGCCATGAACTTGGCATGTTACAGTCCCTTTAGTAACCATCAGTTGGGTTGAACCAATCTTCACTCCATGTACCTCCCCAAACCTCTCACGATTTATTGGTAAAAAAATTCACCCTTAATTAGTGAAAAAAAAAACTGCCTGTGCATTGATAAATTATTCACCTTCTAAAGCCCTCTGAGCTCTTCAATCCACTGTAAATAATTTACATTCCGACTCGTGCGGTTTCCAATTTGTTTATTAATGTTATCCTGTAGAGAGAAAACAAACTAAGTGAATCCACACTAACTCACTTTGCAGATCGTTTGGAAGAAGATAAAAGATGCTTCTCTTCTCATGTGAAGACATTGAGGTCCAGTTTTTCCTGTTGGTAAGCAAAGACTGCCCCTGAACAGAGCTGTGGCATTCTCTCGTCACCATTTACGGAAACCCACTATACACACTGTAAGGAGTAATACCTGAAGCTCTAGGGCTTGGCGCATCCTCTCGACACCTGTTTGAATGAGATGCCCTCACTTACGTTTTTGGACACCTGAATACTTGGTACCCAGTTGATGGCACTGTTTGGGGGAGGTTTAGGAGGTATGGCCTTGCTGGAGGAAGTGTGTCACTGGGGTGGGGTGTGGGGTAGGGTGGGCTTTGAGGTTTCAAAAGCTGTGCACCGTTTCCAGCACATTCTTTTTGCTAAGAGCACAGGGAGCAGGGAGCAGGTAGGGCCTGGGGTGTTGAGGAAGCCTCTACCCAGTTCCCAGGCAGCTCTGGTCACAGCCATATCCCAGACTTGGATAAATCCTGCACTCATGACATTAAAATCGGGGTCTAGGGCTGGTGAGAGTCGGGGGGTAAAGTCACTTGCATGCATGATGACCTGAGTTGGATCCCCAGAGTCCGCATCAAAAGCCAGATGTGGTGGCACATATCTGCAATACCAAGACTCCCGAGTGTGATGGGAGGTGTGGACGGGAGGGTCTCCCAGAAGCTTGCAGGCCAGACAGTGTGGAGTACACTGCCTGATAAAAACAGCCAGAGAGACCCTGCCTCAAACACACGAAGAAAAGGGTTGCCAGGGGATGCTAACATCAGTAGGCACAATTCAGTGAGAATCAGGTTGTCTATGTAGCCTCAGTCCAAAAGGGGACACCAGGAGATGCCAACTATATAGAGAGGAGGCAAGTGGATCTGTTCAGAAGCTGCTGATGTTGCTGCTTTCACCACAGCCCAGTCAGCAGTCTATACCTTGTCCTGATTCCATGTACAGCGAAGCCACAGGCTAATACCGCTCACTCTGCTCTAAATGCAGCCCTTCCGACCAATCACTGAAACCTCTGGCAGACCCGGACTAAGAGATGTTTTATAAAACAACTGGGTGGTCCTCCCCAAACATATCATGGTCACAATAGACAAAGATGGACCAGGGACCAGAAAGGCAGAAGCTAAGGGGACCTGACCATGGCAAGGGTGATAGACCAAACCTTGGACCCGGAAGTGGATGCTGATGGCTGCTTGTTAATGCTTGAGAAAGATTTGTCCATTATTTAACCATTATTATGTTGATTTTGATGCCTGCCTTTACACCTGCTTATTTTCATTTGATGTGTAGGTGTGTTTGCCTGCATGTATGTCTGTGCACCATGTGTGTGCAGTGCCCTTAGAGGCCAGAAGAGGGCATCAGATCCATTAGATCGGGAGTTACAGACAGGTGTGAGCTGCCGTGTGGGTGCTGGGAACTGAACCTGGGTCCTCTGGAAGAGCAGCCAGTGCTCTTAACAGCTGAGCTGTCTCTCCATCCCCTAATTCCTGCTTTTCCTCAGTGGACAGTGAGTCTGAGGATGTGGCTTAGTGGGGAGAGGAGTTTGCTAGAATGCTCCAGCCCTGGCCACTGTGTGACTAGGTGTCTTCACTCACACCTGTAATCTCATCAGGGAGGCGGAGGCAGGAGGACCAGAAGTTCAAGGGCATAGTCAGTTATGGATTCCAGGTCAGCCTAGGAGTCCGGAGACTCCGACTCACAAAAGCAGCCGCAGCCACACTAAATAGTAACTGAGTTGCGAGTCTTGGTTTTGTGGAGTAACATTTTGGGGAAAACGGAGGAGGTTCATGACTTTTGAAACTTTTCTCCTGTCAGTTTGAAATTATCTCATCGTGAAAAATTAAGGAAAACAGATCCTAAAACTCCACTTAACCCCCTAGTTCAAAGGTCTTCACAGAGGGGTTGCCCTTCCCCTGGGAGCTGAAATTTGGTAACGCCGGGGGACAGTTTTGCCTGTCTCAGCTAGGGGCTAGGTGTGACCGGCTCCTGGAGGGACACCATAAGCCTCCCACAGTGCGTAGGGCGCACCCACAATGAAATGCGCGTGGCCCCAATCTCACCCCTGGTTTGACTGGGAGACTGTTCTAGGGTAGCTCAGTTTAAAATCCGTGGAATCACGGAATGTCAGGAGGAGCTGGGAGTTATGCAAATGCGCCGCACAGCCTGCACGTGAGTGTCTAAGCTGCACCGGAATGTGAGTTTTGGCTTCCTGTCTAGTTTCACACTGTGGAGCCTGTGAGTTCACGGGCAGCACCGACTCAGGGTTAGGGGCGCCTGGTGGGGAGTTTTGTGAAGGCACACGGGCAGTAGAGAGGCCGTCATTAGCAAACGTTTCCTTTCTCTGCGCTGGTCTAAGGCAGGCACACTCACCTGACCATTTCTAATGAGATAGAGGATATTGCCGTGTGCAGGGACTTTTCTGTCAAACCCTGCCTGGTGGGCTTGGGGAAGAACCAATCCTTCATTAATTAACCTTCACTTTCTATGTAGATTCACTCATTGAGATGCAGGTAATTAAACCAAGGTCATTTCAAGGATGGACAGGAAAAAAACAGCCACTGGAAAGAGGAAGAATTTTTGGGTAGAGGGTTTGGGATTCTATTTTTATCGCTGGGCAGAATTGTGGAATCATCTTTTCCTCGCTTGTAACTTTTTTTTTTTTTTAAAGTGAGAGAGTGTTACGTTCACCTCAGAACCAAATCTCAGGAAATTTTTAAAGATTTATTAGGCTAGTTATATCATATGGGCTTCAGAAATAAATGTTGAGAGAATAAGTTAATCTAAGGGATATTCACGATGCAAAGGAAAGAATACAGAATTATGCCGGGGACAGAAAAGCATTTTGGGGGGCCAAGAGGATGGGTTTTATTTCTATTTATTTATTTATTTTTAAATTTTATTGCTTATTTGTGTGTGTGTGTGTGTGTGTGTGTGTGTGTGTGTGTGTGTGTGTGTGTGTGTGTATGTGTGTGTATGTGTCCTGGTGCAAGCTTTTAGAGGTCTGGTGGCAATTTTCATGAGCCCAGTCTCTCCTTCCACAGTGGAACCTGGGGATCAAACGTGGGTCACCAGGCTTCGGTGACAACTGTTTTTATTTTCCGAGTCCTCTCGCTGGTGCAAGGAGCTATTTTAAATGACTATGGTCTCCTAGTGGGAGTTCTGTGTCTCTTGGTTTTTGTTGTTTTGTTTGGGGTGAGACAGTGTAGAACACGGATTTGGAGGCATGCCCAAGTGAAGTATGTAGAAGTTTACAGTGTGTCATAAACACAGCTAGGAACACGAGCTGACTCACTGTCTTGGCCTTAATCTCATCTGTTAAATGGGTCCAATGCCGGTCCCTCCTTCCAGGGTTATCGATAGGAAACTACCAGGGAGGAATGCATCCTCAGGGTGTTTACAGGGAGGCAGCCGCCCCTCAGGTAAAACCCACAATGAGCCAGGCACTGCTGCAGGGGTTTCTTTATTGCCGTCACCTTTCTGAGCCAGGGAGTGTGGTTGCTGTTCTTGTGTCTCAGACACAGAGACGACAAGTGAGTTTCATCAGTCACACAGCCATTAGGAAGGGAGTCGGGAGTTGAACCCACTAGTCTGCGCAATCCCAGAGAATTGTGGGCTCTTAGTTCACCTCGTATGGCAATTTCAGTACCTGATTAAAGCCAACACACCGTGGGATGCTTTCCTGGTAAAACAAGCGGGTCTTGGGTTGTGGAAGTGATGGCCCTTTGAAGCTCACCAGTGGTGTGTTGTCAAGTGTACTAGCCACTGAGAAGTGCCACCTAGTGGGCAAATGAGGGATGACAAGATAGCCTCCTCTGCTCTTGAGACAAGGTGGATTCTGTCTCGTCTTGGTCTCTAGAATTTTCGTTATAAAGCAAAAGTGTGTGCCGTGTCATAGTATCAGAACCACTTCCAAGTTCTGACAGGAATGTATTGAGAACTGAAGTGCTACATTAAAGTTACAGTATTACAATGGAAGCCAGATTCATCAGGCCTGTTAGTGTCCCTTAGAGGAGAAGTATGAATCTCTCGGCTCATCCTGCTGAGCACTTTGCTTCAGTCATAACGACGAAATGCTTAATTTGTTAAACATATACAGAATCAGAAGTGGAGTCATTCGGTATCTCTAATATCGCTAGCAGTTATTAAAGTCAGTTTTTATCTGTTTAAACAGGTCATTAAAAAAAAAGTGGCGTCGGAGGAAAAGGGCTGTGTCCTTTCCCCTGCAATGTTTAACACACGCTCCAATTTCTGAGTGGAAATTGTGGCAATGGAAGTCAGAAGCACGAACAGCTTAGCAGGCAGAAGTCAAGTCCTGGCCTGGCTTCCGGTGTTTGTATCGTTGCTAAGGCCGAGCAACACACAAGTCACAAGAAAAAAAAAAAAAAATCTCTTCATCAGTTGACACACCAACTATTTAAGTCACAGGTCTTGATGCCCGACTCCTCTAGGTGTTTCTGAAGATTCTGGACTTTCCCCTGACCTCTCCCAACCATGTGAGTGCTGAGGACATGTGTCTCATTCACTGAAATTTTGTTTCTCTGACTTGTCTTTTTTTTCTTTTTCTTTTTCCATGTAACATCCGTTCCACCAGAAGATAGAACCTGCTGTCGGAGAAGCCAGGGAACTTGTACAGTGCCTCTGACTCTTAGGGACCAAATGTGAATTCTTCACCTTAGAGAAAGAACACTATCTTAATCTTTTAAAAATCGGTTGTTTGTTTTTATTTTCTATGTGTTATGAGTGTTTGCCTGAATGTATGTATATGCACCACATGGGTTCAGTGCCTACAGAGGCCAGAAGGGTGTCAGAGCCCCCAGAACTGGAGTCACAGAGAATTGTGAGCTTCCAGGTGTGTGCTGAGAATTGCATCTCAGTCCTCCACAGGAGCAACAGGTGCTCTTAACTGCTGAGCTGTCTCTCCAGCCCCGCTCTGTCATTCTTTTAAAAACTGATTTGGCTAACCTAAAAATGACCAAGAGTGCTATGGCATGATTTTTTCAAATAAGTTGAACGGTGCAGACCTGTATAGGCTCATTAATTAATTAATTATTAAATTAATTAATTTAAAGATTTATTTATTTATAATGTATACAGTGTTCTGCCTGCATGCATGCCTGCACTCCAGAACAGGGCACCAGATCTCATTACAGATGGTTGTGAGCCACCATATGGGTGCTGGGAACTGAACTCAGGACCTCTGGAAGAGCAGCCAGTGCTCTTAACCTCTGAGTCACCTCTCCAGCCCCATAAGCTTTTTATTTCTCATTCATGTTCATCACTTTTCACTTCTGTGATAAGTATCTAGTAGACATTGGCCAGGTGTGGTAGCACATGCTTTTAACCCCAGCACTCAGGAAGCAGAGGCAGGTGAACCTCTGTGAGTTCAAGGCCAGCCTGGTCTACACAGTGAGTTCTGGGCCAGCCAGGGCTATGAAGTGAGACTTTCTCTAACAAAACCAAACCAAACCAGGAAAATGTATTGGGGCTGGTGATTTCAGACCCTCCAGTGAGAGTCAGCGACCCATTGCTTTGTTAGGTGAACAGCTGGTAGAAATCTCCTTCCTACAGACTGTCTTTCCGTTACTGTTTCTTTGCTTTGAAGAAGTTTTATTTTTCCCTGCTTTGACACAGGGTCTTATTATGGAACACATGATGGCCTTGAATTTACAAATCCTCCTGCCTCAGCCTCCAGAGTGTTCGTTTACAGGTGCGTCTTAGCACATTTGTCTACTACAGTAGTTTTTGAATCAATGACATCCCATCTGTCAATGAAAACATTTGAATTGTGTGTGTGTGTTTGTGTGTGTGTATGTGTGTGTGTGTATGTGTGTGTGTATGTGTGTGTGTGTATGTGTGTGTGTATATGTGTATGTATGTGTGTGTGTGTGTGTGTGTGTGTGTGTGTGTGGATCACACCCAGACCATCAGGCTTGGTGGCAAGCTCCTGTATCCACAGAGCCATCTCTTCTATTTAGAAAGACAATGCTTAGATCTTGAAGTGTCTCCGCCATGTTTCCCTCCTGTGGTTTCAAAGCTCCTGCCTCTGTTTCCAGCTGATTTTTGCACATGATTAGAGATAAGAATCCAGTTTTTATTTTCACACGGGACTGTCCAGTTTTTCCAGTGCCATTTACTAAAGAGGTTCGTTTTCTCCTTTGAATGTCTATGTTTGGTACCTTTGTTGAGACTCAGATAGCATCGGCCGTGGGTTTATTTCTGGGTCCTCTCTCCGACTGCAGGGCTCTCTCTTCATGTTTTAGCCATTTCACTCTCTCTTTAGCTCCTTGCTTTGAGGGCACCTGGCTGTCCTGTTACAAGATGACTCTGTGCAGACCTCTGAAGGTTGGGGGACAGGTGAGGCACAAGCATGGGGGAGGTGCCCTCCCTCCCTACCTCCCTCAAGCCTTCAGATGAGACTCAGGGCCAAGCGAGTCCTTACGGTAACTGAATTCAAGACATCCAGATATGGAGATACTCAGTGGGATTTTAGAGCCCTGTCCAGATCTTGTTCCTCAAAAGCCGTGAAATAATATACCATTGCTGTTTCAAGCTCTTGAATTTGGGGCAGATTACAGTAATTAGTAATTACAATAATTAGTAAATGTTGTAACATCACTTTTCAAAGTGCAAAGGATTCTGGGGCTGGAAGGTGGCTCCATGGGTAAAGTACTCGCTGCCTAAGTGCTAGGGCCTGGATTTGGAACCCAAGTATTCAGGTAAGAAAGCCAAGCATGGCATGGCTTGTCTGTAACCCCAACCCCAGGTGGGGCAGACATAGGTGGATGCCCAGGGCTCCCTGGCCAGTCAGACCAGCTGAAACAGTGAGCTCCAGGTTCAGTGAGAGACCCTGTCTCAGACATCCAATCTCTCTCTCTCTCTCTCTCTCTCTCTCTCTCTCTCTCTCTCTCTCTCTCTCTCTCTCTCTCTCTCTCTCTCTCACCCCCCCTCACACCTCCCCCCAAATATACAGGATTCTGAATTCTAAAATCTGTGGCTCCAAAGCATCCAGATCGGCAGTGAGCACCTCTGTAGGACTGGCTTGGCAGTGTGTTCATGCTAATTAAATGGCGTAGTATTTGTGAAATGCTTAGAAGAATGACTGGTGGGTTGAACTCATTAATAAGTAGCCACTGCTTTCAATCTTACTGATGTTTGTTCCTTAGTCATTTGTTAATTAGAGTCGAACACAAATTCAGGTGTTCCCATTATCGCTTTTATGAACACATTATTCTACAACCTGCTTCCCCCGCTAACAATATTTTATAGTCTTCCATGTCAATATAGGTTTAAGTTATTTTTTTAATTAACTAAATTCCCCACTGATCAATATTTATATAATTTCTCATTATTTTTTCTTTGTTTTTGTCACTATGGACAATGCTGGAAACACATTTGGAGAGTATTTTCAACTCAGCTGAGAAGTCAGAATCTAATTTTTAAAAAGTCAGGTTTCCAGAAGTGTGTAATTTACACACAGTGAGAGTCGATGTTTTCAGCGCGTGGGTCTGAGTGTTTTGTGGGAGGTAAATCGTGGAGTAACCCCCGTCATAATCAAGCCACCCCACCATTCCACTGTCCCCACACAAATTCAGTTTTGCCTAATATCTTTTATTTAAGAAGGTAGCAGCTAAGACAACATATTAGTGTACCATTTTCAACCATCATCCTGTAAGGACACCCTCCTCCACCCCCCCACCCCACCCCCGGTAACATCAAAGAAAACAAACTCAGCTAGGCTGGGAAGGTCTTCAATGACTCTCTGGCTTTTAAACCTTTGCCAAAGTGTGTGAGCTTAATTAAGTTAAAGTATTTCAAAGGGAGCGAGGTTGTAATAATTTGTTTACAACACAAGCCCCCTTTGATCATGGATGTTCACTTTCAGAGATGCCCTGTATCATTCTTGGGATGAGTGATAAAGTAAATTAACTTCGTGTAGGAAAAAAACACAGGAAATTAAAACAGTGTCTGAGGTGAGCTGCCCGGTTAATAAGGGAACGCCGTGGCTTACTGAGTTCAGGGATGAGTAGGTGTGCACTGTCTTCGGGCAATGGTATGGATTGCTTAGATGTTGGGTAAAATGAACTGAGAAGACAGCTTTAAAAACAGGCCCAGTGTCCTCCCTCTGGTGTCTGCATGGACCCTCTTGGTTCTTGAGAGGGCAGTCTCTGGGGATTCAGTAAAGCCTGATGCAGTGCCCCTGCCTTAATTTGTCTAGGAAACTCGAGGGAGGGGCCCTTGCTCCTCTGAGGCCACACTGAGCCAGAAGCAACTCAACACACCACCACCTTGCCAGTTTTCCTATCTCAAAGATTCTCATGGCTCGGAAGAGAAGGTACATAGCTAATCTAATCTTAGTATTTAAGGCTCGGGGCTCCAGCCTCCCTCCCACAGTTCACATCTCTCACAATTTCCCCTCTGTCCTAGGTTTCATTTGTTTTACTTTAGTGTGTCATCGCTGTTAAAACGGAGTAGCTGGAGTGGCACTAATTACAAGTGGGCAGGGTGGCCTGAATACAGCAGCTGGGAGCTTAGACCTCCCGAAGAGAGAGCCACAGGGGCGGGAGAAAGGATAGATTTCAGGCAGTCCTGGTGGCTGACATAGGCCCCTTGAGATACAAGTTCAAAGCCCACTTGGGCCACCAGGTGAGGTAAAGACCAGCCTGGGCCATTTAGTGAGACCTCGTCTCATAGTAAGTGGCCTGGGGATCGTTTAGTGGTAGACTGCTTGCCTGGTGTGCACAGGGCCTACGTTCCATCCCAAGTACCACAAACCAAACGCGAGTGAAGAAAACCAAACCAAACACATAACTGAACCTGGGTAACCAAGCCTGTGGCGAGCCGTCGTTCCTGGCTCCTGTCCAAGAGCCTCCAATGTCGTTACCGTCACTCTAACCATGCTCATCTGCTCAGCTCTTTGGTGGCCACGGGAGAAATGCGAGCATGGTGATTTTGAGTTAATAGCGCGTGACCTTGGATGGGAGGGTGGGAACTAGACACTGCTAATCAAAGTGATACGGGAACTTTGAAGGAATGGTCAGTTGAGTCTGTAGCTCAAATTTCCACACCAAAAAAAATCACAAAGGAACAAAGGGCAACTGTAATTGTTCTTAAAATCTCACAAGCAATTAAAGTTTCATTTAGTAAAATAATTAAACGTTAAAAAATTTAGACAGCGTCTCACTGTGCAGCCTTGGGTGGCCTGGAACTCACGAGGTAGACGAGGGTGGGCGGGAATTCACAGAAGAGTCTTCCTCTGCTTCCCCAGCTAAAGAGAGCATTACTGCTGTGGATGTTGCATTGAAATATTTTTTTTAAAAAATGAAAACACAAACGCTCTAGAAGAAATCCTGAAATAATTACTTTGTGACATTGGTCCAGTGTTTTAAACGTGACTCAAAAATCCAGAAACTGTGAAGAAAAAGAGTTCAGAGCATTAAATATATTATTAAGCATGATCACAAACACCAAAGTCAGGCGGTATCGTCCCCTGCTTCATCTCCATCTCCATCCCATGCTTGCAGCTGTCCTTCAGCGGGTGTTCATTCACTGTCCAGTGTGAGCCAGCCCAGGGGCAGGCCTGTCACGCATGCGGTCCCGGGGCTGCAGACTAGGTCCACACTCATCTCTCCCTCCGCTCTGACACCCGCCTTTACTTCCAGTTTCACTTAGTGGGTCAGCTTTGTCCTGGTCCCCTCCCGGTCCTTCCTAATGAACAGGGTGGTTTGGAGTTGGCATCTTCCTGCCTCAGCCCAGAAGCTGGGATTGCTGTAGAGCTAGGATTGCCTTCCCTCCCGTTCCTCTTTTCATCAACCCTTGTGGGAAAGGGCTGCTCACCTCCTCTGTCTTTGTTATTGTTGCTTCCCCTCTCATTTACTCCCCCACCCCCTTTCCTCTCACACTGAGCTGGTCTTGCTGGCCCCGTGTCCTTCCAGCTCTACCCTTAGTGACTCATGCCTTGCACATATGGCGCCATCCGTGTGCCTTTATTTCCCCCAAGTTCCTGGGGTTGTGGAGGTGACTGTTTCGAATGAGGTGGTTGTAGTGTTTTGACTGTGGGTCCATCGTTTGTGGTTGTGTCTGCAGTTAGTGTTCTACTCTGAGAATAGAGCTGGAGCTGACCTGCAAATGCGGGGTGAGGGTTTAGCTACCAAGTGACAACTCCAGTAAGTCCGGAGCCATGACGTCCCCACCCTGCTCCAGCCTAGTCTCCCTGGAACATTATGAACACTTCCACTGAAAAACATGAGTGATTATAAAAAAAAAAATCCAACCTAACCTGAGGCGTGCCAATCCCAATAAACACAAGGTAGATGAAAAAATCAAGGCAGCGTGATAGTGAAAGGCAGACCAAGGAAGGGTGTCAGGGGCTGGGGGAGGGGAGGGTATGGGAAGGAGGAGGGTGTCAGGGGCCGGGGGAGGGTAGGGTATGGGAAGGAGGAGGGTGTCAGGGGCTGGGGAGGTGACCATACAGGAGTGAATATGGTCAAAGAAGTTGCCTTTATGAAACCCAGCACTCTACACAGTGACTATAACCAATAAATAGTACCACAAGCAAAGTGACTCGTTAATGGGTAAACTGAGGTACTGTGCAATATTCACCACAGATGGGCGTTAGCTCTTTCAGTATAGGACCATAGTGACCATCAACCTTGGGAAAAATCTTTAATGTTATGAACAGATGACCTACTGCAAAAGACATCTTATGAAGAGAAAAATCAAGAAAGCAGAAGCTGCAAGTATTTATGTTCAAGCACATTGTTCTGAAAAATGCATATTTTTAGAGTACTGTTTTTGGATATATGTATGTGACATATATCTACATGCCTGTATGCTTGTATGTGTAAATACAGGCATGCACATGGCATATCATAAGCATGTGTATGTGAGCACAGGCATGCACATAGCATGTCATAAACATGGAGGTCAGAGGACAATCTAGGGTGTTGGTCCTTACCTTCTGGCTTCTTTGCGGCAGGGGCTATGATTTGCCACTGTACACACTAGGCTAGCCGGCTCTAGCTTCTAGAGACACACAGAGAGATCGTTCCAGCTCCCCCTCCCATCTTGCTGCAGGAGTGTTGGATGGCAGACGTGTGTGCCATTACACCCTGCTTTTAGGTGGGCTCTGGAGATTCAGACTCAGGTCCTCATGCTTGTGTGGCAGGCACTGAGCCATCTTCCCGCCCCCACCCCCACCCCTTTAAATAGGAGCAATTTTGATTCTGAAATCTGTTATTGACAGTCGAAATGAACTGGCACAGAAAACAACGGCCGAGAACCCTTTCTCCAACATTAGAGCCCCATGGAACTTTGATCCCAGAGACAAAGGAGAGACTCCTGGGACAATGCAGGTTCAATCCTGACACCAGATGTCAGTCACTAATTTGAATGAATTTTCTTAGAAGGAGTCTATGGTTTCTGATGGTGTCTGAGACCCAGGGCTGGAGGAGTAGCCCAGCTTTGGGGTGTATCTTGAGGAGTCTCTTGGGGTGGCATTCAGACATCTTACTTGGACAGTATGGCTGGTGCTGGAGAGTGAGCATCTGCTTCCATGATGGCCGATGCATGTGGCTGTGTGGGAGATGTGATTGTCTACAATGCCTGGACCTCCGGTATATCCATGGGGATGGGGTGCTGTTGCTGCTGGAATGTCCTCACAGCATGGTATGGTGATATTTTATTTGTACTGAAATATGATTTTATTTGTATGTTAATAAATAAAGTTGCCTGGGGGTCAGACCTGGGCGGTGATGGTGCATGCTTTTAATCCCAGTTCCTGGGAGGCAGAGCCAGGAGGATCTCTGTGTGTTCAGGGATACAGCCAGCATGGAGACACACGCCTTTAATCTCAGTACCAACCATAGAAGACCTGGAGGTCTGTACAGACAGGTAGTGACGAGGAGGTCATGTGGTTGGGTTTACAACCAATGAGAAGGCAGAATAGAAAGTCTATAAAAAAGACAGACAGGAAGTAGGTCTCTTGCTGAGGAAGATAGCAGCGGCAGTGAAGGGTAAGGTTTTTAGCTCTTAGCTATCGCTCTGACCTCTTGGGCTTTCATCTTTGCACTGGCTCTGTGTTTCCTATTTATTAAGATGGTTACATCTACAGCATGGCACCTAGCTTCTCACAGAACAGGGGTTGCAGGGACACAGTGTATAGAGTAGCCTCGGGAGTGAGTGCTCAGCTCTAGAAACTCCTTCTCCTCTTCCTTCTCCACTCTTCCCTCTTCCTTCCCTCCCTCCTTCACCTTCCACCCTCCACCCTTTTCCCTCCCCTCCTCCCCTCCTCTTCCTCCTCATCTTTCTCCTCCCTTCCTCCCCCTCTTCCTTCCCTCCTCCACTATCCTTTTCTTCTTCTTCTTCTTCTTCTTCTTCTTCTTCTTCTTCTTCTTCTTCTTCTTCTTCTTCTTCTTCTTCTTCTTCTTCTTCTTCTTCTTCTTCCTCCTCTTCCCCTTCCCCCTCTCCTCCTCCTCCTCCTCCTCCTCCTCCTCCTCCTCCTCCTCCTCCTCCTCCTCCTCTTTTCTATGTTCCAGGGTTTTACTGTGGCACCCATGCTGGCTTCACACTCATGGTTCTCTTGGCTCAGCCTCCTGAGCACCCGCATTACAAAACACATAACCATACCCTGCTTCATGCCTACAAGACCGTATATGATACCCAGACAAGCCCTGTCTCCCATGAAGTCCAGAAGACCAGGCTCATGGAGGCTACCCAGACAGCTGGTTGCTGCAGGTGACTGGGTCCAGTGTTCTTGTCATTGCTTTGAGTTAGGTTCATTTGTAAGAAAATGAATCACCCTTTAACCTTTGGTTGTAAAATTATAAGATTCTTTCTCTCAGTATCCCTGTGATGGGAGCTAGCCCACAGGTCATTAGAGAGAGAAACTATCTCCCAGTGAGCCTGCTGGGAACATTCCTGAAATTCATGGCACCTCTGGATTCTTAAATATTACTGGGTGAGCAATGGAAAAGTTGACACTGTATGGGAACATTTCCAGAGCTTGATTCTGCCAGGATATCTCACCACCTTATAAACCTGGGCTGTGGAATCTCTATGTAAAGCCAGAATCCCCTAACTCATCACCTCTACAGATAAGGAACTGATGGGTGGATTCACAAAGTCCCACACCAGAGAGTTGGGCCCAGACCATTGTATCTTTAAAGCGTTGGCCCAGGTATCCTGATGCTGTAGGAAAGCTGGACCACATTGTAGCAGCACATCAGGGCCTGAACGCAGAACATCCCCGTGAACTTATAGGAAAGAATTAATTGCAAAATGTGCCCCCAAGTAGCTAAACAAATTAACTTGCCATGCCGGATTATAGGTGTTAAACCAATTACATTTTAGGAAGCATCTGTCAAAAGTTGTGATTTTTATTTTTGGATTAGTTAACAGTAAGACGTTCCTGAAGGTTGTTTAACAGCAAGACTGATGGCCTAGGGAGACAGGCTTGAAACTGGGCCGGGAAATCATCGTTGAAGGCTAAGAAGAGTCTGTAGCAGTACCTGGGTCTGCCTGCCAGCAAATGTTTATGGAACCCATGCTGACTGGCTTTGCTGCATGTTAATAACAGGACAAAATTTATTTTAAATAGTGAGAAAACAGAAATATGGAAAGAAATTGAACAGAAAAGGATACTGATCAACAGATTTGATTGTAGTGTGTGTGTGTGTGTGTGTGTGTGTGTGTGTGTGTGTGTGTGTGTGTGTGTGTTCCTCAGCCGTTGTCTGGAGCCCATTGACTAGGCGAGGCTGGCTGGTCAGAGACCCAGGGAGACTCCTGTCTCTGATTCTGCAGCATTGTTACAGGTATTTACTATGTGCTTGGCATTGCATGTGGATGCTGGGGCTCTGAACTCAGCTCCTCATGATTGTGTGGCAAGTACTTCCCACCAAGGCATCTTCCCAGTCCCCAGAGTTGGGTGCTCTCAAAACTGTTTAATATGATTCCATTCTCCAAGGTCCAATTTCTCTTTTAACTAGTTTTTAGGGAAATAGAAACATAAATACTGATATATGTGTAAATATATGTACATTGTTGGTGATATTTTTCCAGCAGCAGTTACTTTATAAAAAATTAGAAAATATAGAAAACTAGGAAGAACATAGTATTTACCTATAATACCCCCATAGAACTATTGGGAATTGGTAATATTTTCAAATTTTTTTTTCTTAAAAAATGCATCAAATTTAATGAAATTGTTAGCATACTCAGCTTGTTGTTTTGTTTTAACTGTTTTAAAAGCAATATCCACGATAATTTCCCAGAGTCCTTAAACAAACTTAGACGATTTTAAAAGCCCTGTGTAACTAATTCTGTGGGTTGTTGCTAGAGTCTCCCCATTAGGAGCATGGCCTCATTTTTTCAAACGACTCGTGTGTGTGTGTGTGTGTGTGTGTGTGTGTGTGTGTGTGTGTGTATGACTGTGTGACACACACCAGTGTGTGGGAATGGATGGACATGTTTTAGCATGCCTTCAGAGCAGGGGTCTTGTGATTTTAATACATGCTTGGATTGACAAGAAATAAATCTTTTTTTTAAAAAAATGATTGAATGAATGAATGAATTGATTGATTAATTTTTTTTCCTGGCCTGGTCACATTTCCCCCTCTCTCCCTCCTCTCCTCCCAGTTCCTCCCAGAATAAATCTTTTGTTGTTCCTATTTCCCAATCTCCTTCACATTCTTTGATTTCACAATGGCTGGGGTCAGATAAAGTTGATCACATTTTTTTTTTTTTTGTCATTTTGAATGAGTGTTCTTTTCTTTTGGAAATCATCTGCTCATGTTCTTCACTCATTCTCCACAGGGATGCTTTTCCTTTTGTTTTTTTCTCTAGCTCTCCCCCTGATATTTTTGAGTCGGGGTCTCAAAATATAGAACACATCTGGTTAATACCCTAAGCTTTCATTTCTAACTATTTTTCAGTCAACCCCCTTGAAATGTCTAAAAAATTATCCTGTCTTACCCATTCCGATGAGGATTGCCCTTGACTGAATGAAGAACTGCCTGGGCAGGAGAGAGAGTGGAGAGGACCTCCCGGGAGCCTACAGTAGCTGAAGGAGCATGGAGCGTGCCTAGAGAGGCCCCGGACAGGCTGTGGCCTTGTTGAGTCTGAGATGCACCCTAGGAAGACCTTCTGGAGACAGGAAAGGGAGGGTGAGGCAAAGACGTGGTAAGCTCAGTCACTGCTGAAAACCCTTAAGCATGAAAATAAAGCTCCCTGCTTTATTTAAACGTCCGAGTGGATTTCTTCTTGATCTTTCGTGTATGAGTGAGAGTTGGGGTCAGCTTCTGACTTTTGGTGTGGATTGATTTAAACTCAATTTGGAGAGTGGATGTTGGATAAAAGAGAGGCTGCATGAGGGGCTGGAGAGATGTCCCAGTCCTTACCAACCCTCTGCCTTGGCAGAGATCAGGGTTCAGTGCGATCAGCACACATTTCTGGTGGATCATAATTGCCTGCAACTACAATTCCTGGGCATTAATGTCCTCTTTTAGCCTTGAGGGCACCAAGACACACATGTGACACATCTATATACACAGAAAGGCACTCACAAAACACATAAAATAAAATGAAAATATTTTAAAAAAGGCTATGCCTCATTTACACAATCCACTCTTTTTTTTTTTTTTTGTTTTGTTTGCAGTTTTGAGACAGAGTCTCACACTAAATCTCATGCAGGTCTAGAACTCTCTATGTAGGCCAGACTGGTCTCAAACTCATGGCAATCCTCCTGTTTGAGCCTCTTGGGTGCCATCCTGCCTAGCTCAAAGTCTGGTTTTGAAAGATCAATTAAAAAGACAGGCATTCATTCCATAGAAGATTTGGAATGGAATCTGGGGCTGGATGAGCCCCAGTGGGAAGAGCCACTTGATTTTGAAGGTGCTGTGGGCATAGGGGCCAGGTGGCTTTGAGCCTGTGTTCCCAGTGGAAGGTTTCCTGCTATGAGCTCTTGCCCTGGGGTTGACATCAGGATGCGGTTCTTCTCCCTGGGGCTGTGCCATCACGGAAGGCCCCTAGAGGAATGGTGTCAGCACTGGTGATTGATTGCTTTGTCTCCTAGTAAGCTTTGAAACTGTGTGACTATATACATAATATAAAATCGGCCATTCCTATAGTCATCTTAGGCTGGTCTGGAACTCACTCTTAGCTCTGGCTAACCCTGAACTCTCAGTGACCCTCCTGCCTCAGCTTCTCCAGTGCTGGGTTTACAGGCATGGGCTACCATGAGCTCAGAATTTCGTGTGTGTGTGTGTGTGTGTGTGTGTGTGTGTGTGTGTGTGTGTGTGTAGAGGGATATTTATACATTTATCAGTGGCTGTGAAAGCCAGGAGAAGGCATTGGCTCTCCTGAGCTGGAGTTACAGGTATTTCTGAGCTGTCTGAAGTAGGTGCTGGGACCTGAACTTGGGTCCTCTGCAAGAGCAGCCAGTGCTCTCAATGACAGGTCCAGAATATCTTAATATAAAACTATTTCCCTATGTTTGATTTCAATTTTGAGATAATTGTATGTGTGCATGTGTGTTGAACTATGCATTTTAATTTTCTGTCTCACCATGTATGGGATATTATTAGTGTTTATTTTGTATTTGGTCAATTTATTAAGCCTTTATTTCTAACTGTTTTCCAATATTTTTAATCAAATCTCTTGAATTTTCTAGAAAATTATCATAGAATCCCTCAGCACTTCTGTCTTGAACTTTTCAATAATCATGTATCAAATTATTTCTTAATACCACTTTATCAATCACATTCCTCAGGAAAGACATTCGCTAGTATTGGCCAACAATGCTTTTAATTTGCTCCTTAGTTTTGGATTTTATGGGGCTGTTGTTAAGATTTTACAAGTCTGACTTTATGTGGTGATTTGAAAGAGACGTCTTTCGTTTTATTTTGGAAGTTAACTTTCATCTTAAGTTTATTAAGAATGTGTTATGATTCAATGAGAAATTTCTCCTGCATTGCCTGTCATGTCTTTAGATTACCGCGATAAAGACTCCAGCTTTCTCCGTGCTGACATTTGTCTCGTAAAGTTCTTTGGAGCTCCAGCACTAGGCATTTTTAGAAAGTGTTTGTTTTTGTTTTAAATATGAAACTTCACATGTAAAATGCTCACCGATCGCCTTATGTCCATCAGGTCCTGTGGAGGACACAGCACGGTGAACATGTCAGACAGTCTCCTCCCTGCTGGATTTAGCAATCTGGGGGAAAACTAGAGGAGAGTGAGGATTTAAGAATCAGGGAGGTGTTTGAGATTCAGGATTCTCTGTAGCAGAACAAAGCTTCAGTTCTCTGTGTGTGCAGCTATGTAATGTGTATATATGTGGATGTATATGAATGTGTATGCATATGTGTGACATGTGTATGGGTGCATGCGAGCATATGTGCATGAATGTGTGTGTGTGTGTATCCATGTGTGCAGGTTCACCTGTACATGTGTGTATGTGCATGTGTGTAGAGGCCAGAGGCCAAGTTGGATCTTGTTCCTCAGGCACTGTTTACCTTTATTTTTGAGACAGTGTGTTGTTGCCCTGAAACTTGCCAAGTAGGGTAGACTCTCTGGGCCCCCGGGCTCCAGTGACCCTCCCGTTTCCGTCTCCACAGCACTTACCTTGCAAGCACTAGGACCCAAGTTTGATCCTCAGTGGCCACATTAAAAGAAATCCTCCTGTAGTGGTGCATGCTTGCAGTTCTAGTCCTGGAGAGGAGGAGGTTGGGGGGGGGGTGTTCATATGAACTGGCATACCCTGGTCCCCGCACAGTCAGGAGGCAGTATTGTATATTGTAAAATTAAAAAGTAATGGTTGGAAGAAAAAAATCTCCCCTTTAAAAGCTGACTAGTGTTTATCTTTGTGTGCATGTGTTGTGTGTGTATGGTGTGTGTGTGTGTGTGTGTGTGTGTGTGTGGTGTGTGTGTGTGAGAGAGAGTGTGGGCCTGAGGAAATAATCTTGGTTGTTGGTCCTTACTTTCTGACTTGTTTGAGTCAGGGTTTCGTGTTCACTGCTACGTATGACAGGTTAGCAGGCCTCTGAGATTCCAGGAATCCTCCTGCCTCAGCCTCCTGTCTCACAGTAGAAGCACTGGGGTATAGACACATGCTACCGCATCCAGCTTTGTCTGGGTCCTGGGACTCAGGTCCTGGCCTTGCAGAAATAAGGCCAAGTGTTAACTGTCTTCATGTGGCAGAATTCAGAAGTCTCTGGGTGATAAAAAAAAAAAAAAAAAAAAAAAAAAAAAAAAAAAAAAGCAAGAGAAAACAAATGGTCAAATGGTCACTAAGTTGGTTTTCCTGGGATTCTTCATAATGGGCCACAGAACCACATTTAAAAGAATTTCTTTCAACAGTTCATGCGTGTGTACCATGTATTTTGATCACCACCACCTCTTCCCAGCTCCTCAGCGCCCTCTATTTTTGAGGGTTATAGTGTTAAGGTTTACTTTATTTTTAATTATGTGTGCATGCGTGCGCGCGTGCGCGCGTCTGTGTGTGGCTATGTGCATGCCCATGCAGGTGCCTGCAGAGACCAAACGCCGCATCAGATCATCTGGAACTGGAGTTACAGGTGATTGTAAGCAGCCTGATGTGGATGTGGGTGCCAGGAGCTGAATTCTGTCCTCTGCAAGACCAGCAACTGCTCTTAGCCACTGGGCTGTCTCTCCAGCCCCCTTTTTGGTTACTAATGAATCCCTGAATTCAATCAGCGCTGTCCATGTGGACATGCTACCAGCAGCTGAGTTCCCAGAGAGCCAATGGCAGCCATCAACTGCCAAGAACCCCTAGGCTGAGGGTGGAGCCTTGTGGCCCCTCCCTCATTTATGCTGGAATTTCAACTGGTTTGCCTGGTGCAGGTAGGAACCAACCTTCCTAACCCCGTTTCCCACGACGGGAAAGGACTGTTCCTGGCTAGTGAACCATCCTGTCCATGTGACTCAGCAACACACATCTGGGCAGAGTGATCACTTGCAAATGCTCCCCCCACCCCAGCATCTGTTTCATCTAAATAAAGGGGGTTCTCATAAACACAGTGCAGCCATGGCTATGAAACCCTATCAATCCATATCTCTCCACAGGCACAGACAGGATCGTCTTTGAGAAGAAGATGAGCTGTCTCCAGATGCTCTCTCCCTAGAACAGTACTTTATAAAAATAAATGGGTTTCCAGGACTATGAATGTGTCACAGAAAAACCAAGTAAGATCTCTCAGCTTGTCACAAAGCCTGGACTTTCAGGGTGACAAGGGAAATCACTTCATGATGTCGGGAGGAAGACCATGGAAACTGAAGCCCCCAAAACAAGAAAGGGGAGGGCTGTGCACCCCTACTTCAGCACACATCCTGCAGTGTGCTTGCAGACGCCTCTCTGTGACGGGGACACCACATGAGCTCCAGGTAACAGATGGCATGGCCAAGTTCATAGCCATTACTAGGCTGGTCTGACTATAGGAACATCACAGCCTGGTGGAGGATGTGCATACAGACATGTGAAGTGTTAAATGGTAACACAAACCCAAGGGTATGTGTTAATTAATTAGTAGGCAAACGTGGTTTGAATCAGAAATTATGGCTTCCCATTTAGTGTTTTTATGGGACTCCTGAGCGTGTGAACGAGTGGGTCTCTGATCCCAGAGACCCTTGTGCCTTCCCTTGGGGTCTGGTCCCTTTCTTTGTCTTTCAACGTCAATGTGATAGTTTCTGTTTTATCTTACTATTTTTTATTTTGCTATATTTAAAAGAATGAATGAACGAATGAATGAATGAGTGAATGAATGAGTGAATGAATGAGAACCTAGCGACCAGGGTAAAAGTTAGCAACTGAACTGTTATTTATACCTACTGGGAGAGGGGAGATCCATGTCCTCCAGTGGAGTGACACCGACTGTATCATCCACTCCAGGACAGGCCTCATGCTCAGCTGTAACTCACCGACTGTGTCATCCGCTCCAGGACAGGCCTCATGCTCAGCTGTAGCTCACCGACTGTATCATGCGCTCCAGGACAGGCCTCATGCTCAGCTGTAACTCACCGACTGTGTCATCCGCTCCAGGACAGGCCTCATGCTCAGCTGTAGCTCACCAATATGTAACGGATTCCACAGGTTTGTTTGTGTGCTTTTATTTGGTTATTTATTTTTTTTTCCTTTTTGGGTGTGGTTTTGTTTTGTTTTCTTGGTTTTGGGGGGATTCATTCTTGTACTCGATCTTTGTTTTTTGAGAAAGAACTTTAAGTTGGTGGATAGGGAAGGGAAGAGGATCAGGAAGGACTTGGGGGGAAAGAATTGAAAAAAAAGATTGAAAAAAATTTAAATTTAAAAATTGTTTTAAATAATAAAAAATATAAGAAAAAAGAAGAAAATGTCCCCTAGAGTTTTTGTGTTTGAAGGCTTGGTCTTCAGTTCACAGGACTGTTTGAGACTATAGGATCTTTAGGACGTGGCTGGAGCCTTTCTGGAGGAAGTATGTCATGGAGGGGGGTGGGGTTGGGGGGGTAGGTGGGAGTGGGAGTGGGAGGTGTTGAAGCTTTATAGCCTTGTCCCATTTCCGGTTCTCTCTTCCTCTCTTCCTGTCAGGCCAGCCTTATGTTCCTGCTCCTTTGTCCTCTCTGCTTTGATAGACTGTGCCTTTCCTAGAGATAAGCCCAAGCGGGCCTTTCTACCCTAAGTCACTCTCTTTGGGGAATTCTGTCACAGCATCAGAAAAGTAACTAATGTCGGCATCAGGAGCTGAGGGGTTGTTGTGAACTAGACTAACCTGGAAAGAGGGCAGAGCCCCACGGGGACAGGGATAAGGGTCCTGAGTGGGCAGTCATAAGGGTGAGGAATTTTGGGGGGTCAGGAGAAGATGCTGCAATTGTGTCGTAAGTGGACCAGTGTGATTTTAAACTTTTCGTGAGGGAAGAGTGAGTATATGTTGGGAACGGAAGGCAGTAAGGATCAGCGTATATTTAGACAGCATGGTTATGATGTGATGTCCAGTGTGAGCCAGTGAAAATATGGCTGACAGTGAACATCTGGGGAGCTGGGAGTCAGCATCAAATCAGATGTCTGGGAAACCCAGTGTAACCTGTGACCTGTCATATAACCGCTTCTGGCAGGACGTCACCTTTGTGTGCCCTTTATGACTGTGGCCTTGAGGTGAGAGGCCAGAGCTGTGTGTCTGTAAGTCTGTCTGCTCACCTGTATGTGTTCCTATGCCTGCCCATGTGCAATGGGTGTGCTGGGCATGTGCTCCAGTGTCTCTGTGTGGCTGATGTGTGCTGTTTCTAAAGTGTGTCTTATCTGCCCACAGCTTCTCAAAATATCTCCAACATCCTGACCTCCCACAATCCCCTTCCTCTCTTGATAGCTGAGCATGGACCTCACAGGTTCCTTCAGAAGCCCTTGAATTCAGAGTCCATTTACTAGGCTGTTTCTCTGAGTGCCACCCTGTGGCATCTTGGAGGTGGGTGAGCGGTCCTAACACTGTTGCCAAGGGCTGTGGAAATCTCTATGATAATTAACTTTTAATTGAAAAGAACACTAATAATCCCTTATAAAGCTTTGTGTTGTAGAAAGGAATGCTACAGACACCAGTTCTTCAGATGGTCTCACCCAGCAGAGAGGCTGAAGGCGTCCCCAGCATCTGACTGTGTAAAGCAGTGGCTCCCAACCTTCCTAATGCTGTGACCCTTTAATACAGTTCCTCATGTGCTGACCCCCAACCATAAAATTCATTTCATTGCTACTTTATAACCATAATTTTGCTACTGTTCTGAATCATAATGTAAATATCTGATATGCAGGATATCTGATATGTGACCCCTGTGAACAGGTCTTTCAAGTTCCAAAGAGGTTGTGACCCATAGGTTGAGAACCTCTGGTGTGAAGGCCTCACCGTTGTGTGTAAAAAGAGAATATACATGTAGTATCCAGCAGGTGAACACACCAGGCCCACTCTGTAGAGTGAGTGGTGGCCTGTGTGCTGAGTTGGGACCCTGAAATGTTGGAAGCCACTGGAGAAGCATCTGGTCCTGGGCAGTTCTGTGAGTGCTCTCTCCTTGTCTTACTGACATGCTCTTCTCTTGCATGTGGCCAGATGTCCTCATTCTGTTTCTGTTGCTGTGATAAGATATTCTGATCGAATGTTAGGGTAGGAATTTATTTTATTTTAGCTCACAATTCCAGGTTACAGGCCATCATTTTGGGAAGTCAGTGTAACAGGATTCAAAGCAGCTCATCATGCCAAATCTACAGTAGAGCAGAGAGAAATGAAGGCACGTGTGTGTTCTTGCTTTCTTTATGTGCTCAGCTAGGTTTCTCCACTCCCATATGTATCAGGACCCCCTCCCTAGGGAATGGTGATGCCCACAGTGGGCTGTCTTTCCACATAAATTAACTTAATCATAACAATACCCCCTTCCACAAACTCACCCACAGGCCAGTCCAATGTAGACAATCCCTCAATGAGACTCTCTTCTCAGGTGACTAGGTTGTCAAGTTTATAATGCAAGTTCCTCATCTCATCGGGCATACAGCCGCAGCAACTCTGACACCCCCAGGGTTTCTTGTAGGCAGGTCTGGTCTGGACAGGCAAGCTAGCTGTGCTAATTTTGGGAACATCCATCTACTGAAGACATAAGAGTTGGGGCTGGACCTCCCTGGTTCCTTGACTCCCAGAAACTGATCCAGGGGCCATATTAACATTGTCTCCCTGGAGTTCAGTTGCTTGTAGCAGACCATGCTCATGACTGAGCACTCTACTGGCCTCTCTTTCCTCTCTAGCTCCCATGCACAGGCTTCCACCATGCTAAGATTCCTTTCTGTATTGCCCTTGGGTCCACATTCTTCTCTCCCATGTCACTTTTGAGAGAGCCCGGCCTGAAATATGGCCTGATCCTAAATGTGCATTTGATGAGGATTGGTAGTTCACAATGTTAATCTCATCTTTTCTTTTCATGGTGTACACGTGCACACACACATGTGTGTGTGCGTGTGTTTTAACAGGAAGGTCAGATGTGGACCTCAGTATCTTTCTCAATCGATCTCCACTTGGTATTTTGAAACATGGATTTCTCCTTGGCCTGGAGCTCATCCACTCATCTAGACTAGCTAGCTAGTGTGCCCCAGATGTTCTCATCTGCACCCCAGCACCATGCTTGCTACACTCAGTTTTTTTTTTTATTGTAAGTGTTGGGAATCCAAACTCAGGTCCTCATGCTTGCTAGACAAGTGCTTTCTGGATGGAGCTGTCTCCTTGGCCCCCGCTCCCCTGATCAGTAGTGGACACAGCAGGTCTGCTGAGCTATCAATGGACACCTCCATGGAGCCGGCACAGTGGGGTTATTCTTCATCAACTCTCGTTTCTGATCACCTTGAATTAGAAAATCAAACTCTGCATTGATTAATACAGTTTCAAGCAGCAAGCTGGGGTGAATGGATGTGCTTTAAATTAGTGTTATTAATGTTATTGAAGTTGAAATGCAGAAAGAGATTAGACCCACAAACAAACTCAAGATTACATCCTTCTTCTATTAAACCAAATATCAGTGATTTTGTTCCAGAAAAATCACATCTTCTGTCACATTAAATTAATGTTAGAAATTTAAATTTTATTGGTTTTGGTGTTAGGTTTGAATATAATTTGAAAACATATTTTGGATTTATAGTTATATCAAGGCTGTCAGCATAAGGAGTCTATAACCAGCTTTATGTTTATGTGTACTAAAATTAAATTATAATGAGTTAAAAAATACATTGTGATTCCTTGAGAACATATACAAACTCATGCGCATGCTCACACACACTTCTCTATAAAGGAGACCACTTAGGCCTAAGGAAAAATCTCTTCAGGTTTTGGGGAGCCACTGGGAAAGTTTTGACTGAAAAAAGATAACCTCATTAAAATAGCGTTTGAGGACAAACTAATAAAAGCTGGGTTTATGTAGAATGCGTAGGACCTAGAGTATAGCAGGTGTACAAACCGATTACTGGCTAAATGAATTCAACAAAACCAAGCTGAGTTAGCGTCCTGTTGTAGCGAGTTATGCGGGTCTATGTATTTAAATGATGGTCTAGCGCAGGGCACAGAAGGTTCAAAGACCTTTGTGGCTCTGCATACAGGACATGTGCTAGTCCCAGTTTTGGCAAAGTGGCATACTGAGACAAGGCTTCAGGAACAAGTGGCTCTTAGTAGTAGGTCCAGGAGACCAGGAGAGGTGGGGAGAAAGGGGAGGATGGGTGAGATAAGCAAGAGTGGGATTTGGGGGGAATCCCCAGGGGCAGGACCAGCCTGATATGCAGTGGCTGGGAAGTTAACTCTGCTTGAGCCTAGGAAGTGGGCCTCTTCTGCTCCAGCCCCAGCCAATCACTGGCCATTGATGTCAAGAAAATCTTCCCAGGAGGGCAGCAGGTGAGACCATAGTCAGAAAGCACCCAGGAGCAAGGAGGTGGGGACAATGACATGGTGTGGAAGTAGCTAAAGGGACCCAAGGAAGCTCTCCTGGAGCATCCACAGGTTGTACCATCCAAACCCAAGGAATCAGAATGATTTGAAGGCTTTGTCCCACAATGGGATGAGTGGGTAACTTATTAATAGGAAAAGGGGGCCTGGGAAGGAAACAGGCAGATGAGGCATAGCCCGTTGACTTTTCTGAGGCACAAGGCATGCTGGGAATCTGTGCCCACACCGTGGATCTTCGATAGCCATCACTATTTCTCAGCCCTCAGCTGCAACAGCTTTCTCAAGGGTCTTTAGCTCTGAAGCGTCCTCATCTCCTGACCTCCCATCTGTGTTCTCCTCTCTTCACACCCCTTCTACATCTTCATCACTGTGTTTAAGAGTTGCGGCTGGACCTCCTTCTGTTCTTCTAAGCATCACTTTGTTTTCTATGAGGTGGGTTTGTCTTTATTTCTTGCTTAGCTATCACACTTACAGCAATATATTGTAGCTATTTTCCAGTTTAAGGTATGCTTTTCTATCAAATTTTACAATTGGAGATTATTATAGGTGGCCCCAAATTGTACCTACGCAGCTTTCATTCATTTATGTTTGGTTTCTTCTAACATTTGCTCCTTTTGTGTAATGTTATAAGTGAATATATCTGTAGCTAAGTCATTGTACCATCCATTCTGTTTCCCAGTCACACAATTGCTAAATCAGGGGATTCATAGAGGAAATTCCTGATGTACTGTGTTGGATATGGCAAATGTGATGGTGACATTGTAACCAACAATGGTGATCTTGAGAAGAGAAAGGATGCATCTATAGCCTCACACATCAAGTGTATCTTCCTCAGGATTGTCAGCCTCTTCATCTTGACTGATGTGTCCGGGGTAGTGGGTTTCCAATTGGTCCACCCTCTCCTAGGCCCCAGCCTCACCAAGCTGCTTCTTCTGCTTGTGACTGCTGTGTGTCCCGCTGCGATTCTTCCACGGAGGAATTTGTCCCTTTCACTCTTTATCACTCCCTTTCATGTATTACCCATCCTCAGACGTCCATGCCAAAGTCTTCACCTGCTCTGTCTTCCCCAGGTCCTCAGGCCTCATCAGTGGCAGAGCCCTTAGCCTTCATGCTGTGTCTGTCCATTCCTGTCCTTTATGGAAAGTGAGAGTCAGGTCTTATTCCTGTGTGTGTGTACAGGCATTGGCATATGTGTGTTCATAGGTATTTAGGTATACTTGTGTGTACAAGTGGTCATACATATGTGTGCACATGTGCATAGAGGTCAGAGGAAAATCAGGGGTGCTATTCTTCAGTTGCTGTCCACTCGTTTTTGAAGCAGGGTCTCTCACTGGCTGTCCACTTGTTTTTGAAGCAGGGTCTCTCACTGGCTGTCCACCTGTTTTTGAAGCAGGGTCTCTCACTGGCTGTCCACCTGTTTTTGAAGCAGGGTCTCTCACTGGCTGTCCACCTGTTTTTGAAGCAGGGTCTCTCACTGGCTGTCCACCTGTTTTTGAAGCAGGGTCTCTCACTGACTGTCCACCTGCTTTTGAGACAGAATCTCTCACTGGCTGCCTGTTTTTGAGACAGGCTCTCTCACTGGTTTGGAGATCGCTGATTTGGCTGGGCTGCCTGGCCAGGAAGTCCCAGGGGTGCGCCTGTCTCAGCATCTTCAGTGCTGGGGTCACACACTGCCAGCACACCTGCTTCTTTTCATGTGGAATCTATGGATTGAAGTCAGGCTTCATGCTGGGAAGGTAAGTTCTATACTGATTGAGCTGTCATTCCAGGACCTCATGTCTCCTCATCCCTGCCCCCATTCCTCTTCTTCTTTTTAAAATGTATATGGATGTTTTGCCTGCATTATGTCTGTGTTCTACATGCCTGGTGCCCTCAAAGGCCAGAAGAGAGCTCTATATCTCCTGGATCTGAAATGACAGATGGTTGTGAGCTTCCATGTGAGTGCTAGGAACTGAACTCCTAACCACTGAGCCATCTCTTCAGCCTCTAATGCTTTATTCTTATTGTATTTGTGTGTTGGGACTCTGCTTTCAACTGTGTTTTTTAATCAAAATTAACTAAAACCCATGGCAAACAAATACATTTTATATGTAACAATATGCCATCTATGTTCATAGCACACACACATACACACACACACACACACACACACACACACACACACACACACGTATGCACACACACAGAGAACTGACACAGAAGTCACATGGATAGAAATTCACCATGAGTAAATGTTATTCTGCTGATTTCTATGCTGTCAGGGCACCAAATCAGTTACCCACCATGTGCCATAGTTCTCACTGTGTAAACCTCAAGAACTATTTCTTGATCTGAATTACCAAATACTGGGTCTTTGGCAGTGAATCTCAGACATTCTCTAACTTTATCTTTAAACATTCAGGATGTGTTTGTAAGACACAAAATTCTTTACACCCTATCTTAGTCACTGTGCTATCGCTGTGAAGAGACACCACGGCCACAGAAACTCTTATAAAGGAAAGCATTTTACTGGGGCTGGCTTACAGCTTCAGAGGTTTAGTCCATTGTCATCATGGCAAGAAGTATGGTAGCACGCAGACAGACATGGTGCTGAAGAAGTAGTTGAGAGTTCTACACTTTGATCTGCAGGCAGCAGAAGGAGACTGTGTACCACACTGGCCAGACTGGAGCTTATAAACCCCAAAGCCCACCCCCACAGTGGCACACTTCCTCCAACAAGGCAATACCTATTCCAACAAGGCCACACCTCCTAATTGTGCCCCTCCCTATGGGCCAAGCATGCAAACACATGAGTCTATGGGGGCCATTCCTATTCAAACCACCACAGACACCATGACCACAGCAACTCCTATAAAGGAAAGCATTTAATTGGGGCTGGCTTACAGTTTCAGAGGTTTAACCCATTATCCTTGTGGTGGGGAGTTTGGTGGCATTCAGGCAGGCATTATAGCTGAAAGTTCTATGTTCTGATCCTTAGGCAGAGGAAGAAAGAGACGCTGGGCCTGGTTTGGGCTCCTGAAATCTCAACCCCCCCCCCCCAAGTGACACACTTCCTCTAGCAAGACTATATCTACTCCAACAAACCCACACCTCCTAATCTCTCCCAGGTAGTGCCACTCCCTGACATATGATCCTATGGAGCCATTCAAGCCACCACACACTTATTGAACACAGTTTTCACACCTCAGTTACACAGTTTGTTATTAGGATCAGATATCTAGTTAGGGCCAAATTTTCTTAATTGTTCCACAAACCAGTCTTTAAAGATATTCTACCTGAGTTCCCACTAGCTTGGTTTGGTTGTCTCTGTAGGTTTCCCCATCATGATCTTGATGCCCCTTGCTCATAGAATCCCTCTTTTCTCTCTTGGACTGGACTTCTGGAGCTCAGCCTGGTGCTTGGCCGTGGATCTCTACATCTGCTTCCATCAGTTACTGGATGAAGGCTCTATGATGACAGTTAGGGTAGTCACCATTCTGATTACTAGAATAAGCCAGCTCAGGTACCCTCTCCTCTACTGCTGGTAGTCTAAGCTGGGGTCATCTTTATGGATTCCTGGGAACTTCCCTACCACCAGATTCCTCCCTGTCCCCATGATGTCTCCCTCTATCAAGTGTAGCCGGAAGGTTTCTCCAGTCCCTCCAGGCCCCATGGTCTCACAGCTGCTTATAAAATAATCACTCAGAGGCTTAATATTATTTACAAACTGTATGGTCTATGGCAGACCTCTTGATAGCTAGCTCTTATATCTTAAATTAACCCACTTCTATTAATCTATGTTTTGATATGTATTCTGTGGCTTACTGGTCTGCTGGCATGTTGTTCCTTGGGTGGCTAGAAAATCCTCAGCCAAGAAAGAGCTACTTCCTGTATACTCATGCTTATAAACTGTTCTGTGCCCTGCCATCTTACTTCTGCTCTCTGCCCAGCTACATCACTTCCTCTTTCTGCCCGGCTCTATCACTTCCCGTTTGTCTGTACAGACCTCCACACCTCTATGGTTAACTAGCACTGGGATTGAAAGTGTGTGCCACCACGACTGGCTCTGTTCTCAATGTGGCCTTGAACTCACAGAGATCCAGATGAATCTCTGCCTCCCAAATTCTAGGATTAAAGGTGTGTGCTACCACTGCCTGACTTCTATGTTTAATATAGTGCTGGCTTTGTCCTCTGATCCCCTAGCAAGCTTTATTGGGGTGCACAAATAAAATATCACCACAACCAAGATATCTCTCCCACTTCATCCCTGTTCCAGCCTGACCATCCTGTTCCCTTATGTTCTCATCCTCAATCTCCTACCCTCTATTTCCCTTCCTTACCCCCAGTTTACTCATGGATATGGGACTGGACTGGGCCCTCTGCATAAGTGAGACCATTGTGTAGCTTGGTCTGCTTAAAGGACCCCCGGCAGTAGGATCAGGATCCATCCTTGGTGCATGAGCTGGCTTTTTGGAGCCCATTACCTATGGTGGGACACCTTGCACAGCCTTGATGCAGGGGTAGGGGCTTGGACCCACCTCAACTGAATATACCGGGCTCTGCTGACTCCCTGTGGGAGGCCTTACCTTTGTGGAGGAGGCAATGGGGGTTAGATTATGGGGAAGGGTGGGGGGGCAGGAGGAGGGAAGAGAGGGGGATCTGTGGTTGGTATGTAAAATGACTAAAAAAAATTCTTAATAATGAAAAAAACAAAATGAAAAATATTTTATCTGATTGACACATCTAGTAATTTATCAGCTCCCATTTTTTCCCATTTTCCCCATCCTGACCATAGTATTCTGGGTTTCTCATAGTGGATGTTTGCTCTCTGAATTGTATTTGTTTTCAGAAGGGCTAACAAAGAGGATACACATGCGTTGAGGGGAGTCCCGGGACTGGTCCACAGACGGCAGGGATAGCCAGCGGCTCAGTGGGTGACCAGGCTGACTAGGGGCAGATGGGTCAGTAGCATCTACAGGACACAAACAGAGCGTGTGTGGCACCCCACAAAGGCAGCTGAACCCCACCACTGTCTGTGGCCATGCAGACTTCCCATAGCTCTCTGATAGACTGAGGCGTGTCTCTGGCCTCAGACACCTTTTGCTGAGATATTCTTGTTGGTATTTCAAGCCTGATGTTTACGACCTTCCCATAAGCAGGTGAGTCGAATGTTGGAGGATGTAGGAAGGCTTCCTAACCCATGGGATAAGCCGGGACCCAGGGGTTTTGTGTGAATTGTGGTAACCAGCCCATCTCTTCCCCTCATTTTATGGTTAGAAACCCATATAACATTAAGTATGCCATCTTGACTATTTTAATATCTTTATACTGTGTGTATGCATCATATATATGTATGTACATATGTGTGCACGTATCTGTGGAGGTCAGAGGTCAATGTTGTGTGTCTTCCTCAATTGTTCTCCATGTCATCTTTTGGGACAGGATGTCTTGCTGGCCCTGGAGCTACCAATTTGGCTAGACTGGCTGGCCAGGGAGTCCCAGGGACCCTCCTCTCTCTGTCTCCCCAAGTAGACATATGCAGCCACACCCAACTTGACCTGGGTGCTGGCTCCAAACTTAGGCCTCCATGCTTGAGCTGCTGGCACATTAGTGACCAAGCCGTCTCTCTAGTTCCCGCCATTTTTAAGTGTGAAGTTCGGCTGTGTTACATACACTTGTTCATTCACACGGCTGTGTGAGAGATCCTAAGAATTTCATCATCTTGCAAAATTTCAGCTCTAACTGCCCCACTCAACCCCTGTTTTCTATGCCTTAGGATATTAAATTTAATTAACTAATTAATAAGTTACTCTTTTGAAAGAGTTTACCTGGCCATGTGGTGATCCTTGGGCCTCTGCTTGCCTGGAGCTGGGATGCCTGGCACGTGCCGCCATACTTGGCTTGCTTTCCACTATTTCAGATCCCCCATTTGGGTGGATTCAGGCAGTATGTATCCTTATGCAATGGCTTATTTCCCTAGCCCTGGAGGTTCTTCCACCGTGTAGCATGAGGCAGGTTTGGAGATTGAAAATGATTTCATCTCCAGGCAACAGTGGTGCTCACCTTTAATCCCAGCACTCGGAAGGCAGAGGCGGGCAGATCTCTGTGAGTTCCTGACCAGCCTGATCTACATAGTGAGTTCCAGGACAGTCAGGGCTGTTACACAGAGAATCTCCATCTCGAGAAAGGAAATGAAACAAAACAAGAAAGAAAATGATTTCATTGTGTAAGTTGTGTTCTCCATGGTCATCCATGTCAACAGACACAGTTTGCTCACATTTCTTGCTCATGGTGAGTAATGCTGCTGTAGACACAAGTGTGCAAATAGCTCTTCTGCTTTGAATTCTTGTAAGAATATAATTTGAAAGTTAGTTTCTGGATCATATGATAGTACAATTTGTGATGTACAGTAGAGCATCAGAAATGCTAGTGTAAGGGCTAGGGTTGTAGCTCAGTGGTAAAGCACTTGCCAGATCTGTGCTGGGTTCCCTTCCCAGTAACACACACACACACACACACACACACACACACACACACACACACACACACAGAGGAAAAATTAGCATGCATTCTATGAGGTTAGGAACTATCCAAACCTTACAAATAACACTACGGATAACTCCTTGTCCTTTTAGAATGCTCAGCAAGTTCATCAAGACTGAATTTCTCTGAGGCTGTGCCTGTGCTTGGTTTGGGTTTTATGTTTGGTTAGAACCAGATACTTGATGTGATAATGTATAGGTTTCTATTTGGGGAAGAAATGGTTTCAAGTTGTAAGACTTCCCTAACCCTGAGGACATTGTCTAATTTTAGAATATTGATTTCAGTATCCTCAGTCAGTACTTGGAATCAATTTGTCCACTATATTATTGTTTTCATCAGTTGATCAACAAAATGCCATGCTTGATGCCTGCCCATCTTATGGAGGTGTCATGCATCTTTTATTTTAGATTACATTCTGTATGGTTTTTTATTTTAATTTTATTTTATTTTGGTCAACTTGATACAAACCTAGACATATCTGAGAAGGAAGAGGGCATCTTAGTTAAGAAAATTTTTTTTCCATAAGATAGCTTGTAGCCATGTCGGTGGGAGCGTTTTCTTTAATAGCGATTGATGTGAGAGGTTCTAGCCCCTGGGAACTGTGCCACCCCTGGGCAGGTTGGTTGTAGAAGGAGGAGGCTGGACAAGTCATGAGGAGCAAACCTGCATAAGCTGTTCCTTCGCGGCTTCTGGTTTGGTTCCTACCTTGAATTCCTGCCCTGATTTCCCTTCACAATGGAGTATAAACTGTAAGCTGAAATGCACCCTTCCCTCCCCAAGTTGCTTTTTGTCAGGGTGTGTAGCATGAATCTTAAAGGTTCTTATTAATAAAATCAAACCTGAGGCGAGTTATTGGGGTCCATGCTGGTAGATCAGAGAGACAGAACAATCCACAGCTATCTCACCTTGCCAGTTCCTCAGCTGGTCCTGTTTCCTTAGTCTGGAAGCCTCTGAGTCCTCATCCAGAATGAATCTCAGCTGAACTGTGTTGCTCCAAAGCCTGAAAGCTTAACCAGCCAAATGCTTAACCAGCCAAATGCTTCTAGTTTCTGGTCCTCACGCCTTATATATCTTTTTGCTTTCTACCACCACTCCCTGGGATTAAAGGCTGGCTTTCTGGGATTAAAGGCGCGTGTCACCATGCTTGGCTTTTTCCAATGTGGCCTTGAACTCACAGAGATCCAGAGGGATTTCTATCTCTGGAATGCTAGGATTAAAGGTGTGAGTGCCACCATTTTCTAGCCTTTATATCTAGTGGCTGTTCTGTCTCTGACCCCAGATAAATTTATTAGAGTACACAATATTTTGGGGAACACAATACCACCACAATGGTGTTTATCACAGCAACAGAATCCCTAAGACAAGTCATGGACTCTTAGCTCTCTTGTGTGCTTTTCCCCTTCCCACAGAAAAGTGGCGAGGTGCCTCACTTCCAAAGTTGGTTGTTTCCTTGATGCCTGTAGGAGAAAGGACTCAGTTTCTCCTTGTGCACTGCTGGCCATTCATGTTTCTCAAACCAGCCTGAGCAAGGCCATGGCTTTGCTTTTGACCACTGTCCCTTGATAACTGCCTGGGAAGTGTCAACATGGCGCCTGGCCCAGAGCTTGGGAAAGGCGTCTTGAGGCTGGTGCAGGAGCCATCGTTAATGAGAGCCTGTTGCTCGGTGCCCGTGTGTGTGGAGAGGAGAGGCCTCGACCTCTGCTTCAGTTATTAATTACCCATCAGTTTCATGTGAATTTCCCGAGCTATTTCACAAGCCCATCTTTGCACATGCCTTCCGAGCTTGGAAAGCTCCTGGCGCCTCGTCTTTGTATCGTTTGACTCCTAAGACTAAAAGCCACATCCTGTTATGTTTGGTTGCTAGGTGGAGAAATGTTATCGTGGGCTTCAGCAATAATTTATCCACAGAGCTCGAGGGCTTGTCATGTTCTCCTGACAGTGAGCCGCACCACTTTATCAGCTCGCCTGTAAATCAGGCGTGTGTGGGTGCGGATGCCAGCACTGTTTGATCTCCTGCAGACACTGCAATAATCTGCTTTTGTCTGATTGATTCCTTCACATCAGTACGAACACTCAGCAGCGCTGGGCGGAGAGGCCTCTGTTTATCTCCGCTGGTCATCTGCTGGAGGCCAACAGGGCACAAAATTCTCTTGGTGGGGAGATGCGAGAGCTTTTGGAATTAGGGCCTTTCCATCATCCCCTCCGAGCTGCCTTCGTTCAATAAATCAATGATAGTGGAATTGAATGCACCGTAAATACCTCAAACCATATCTCTTACAAGAATGTAAGAGTAATTCATAGAAACAGGAAAGGTAACTTTGTGAGAAAGAATTACAGCCCCCGCAAGCTGCCGACATCCAGGGCTCTTTGCTTCGTGGGCTCCCATCTCACCCCATGAACTCTGAGAAGAATACAGTTAGGTTGGCGTTTGTTTCCAGAAAGCGTAGGGCGGGGGATGGGGGTGGGCAAAATTGACTAGAACAGATCTTGTCTAGACTGATCATTGCTTTTCAACCTAAAAATGAGTTTTTTTTTCCTTCTCCATTCCTGTCGGCTCCTGTTACTAGTGGTCTGACTTTGGGGTGTCAAAGATGTATGGTGTCTTTTTCTGAGAGCAGGCTGGGTTCTGTTGTCTGATGGTTCATGAGCTGCCCTTCTGCCACACTTCACCCCAGGCCCACCCTGTGGGGGACTGCCAATCTTTCCGAGGCCCCCACCCCCACCTGCCAAGCCTGTTCCCCGTTTCCAGGATTACTAATTGCTGAAGGTAGTTTGGAGCATATTCTGGCGTCAGAACTCCCAGGAATCGTGTTGAAATCTGTGAGCTGATGGCTGCTTTGAGGGCGGCAGCGGCTTGCTGTGCAGTGACCTGGGAGCCGTCACAGCCGTCTTCGCCTGCCCGGGCTGAAAGCAGAGGTCAAGTTGTATTGTCGAAGTGATTGACTAAAGCCCATTGGAGAGGAGGGTTTGGCTGTAACTTCTCCCTCTTGAACGCTGGCAAGATGGAATTACATGAAGAAGCCTTCTGTTCAGAAATGAGCATAGCTTTGGGGAAAAAAGATGACTGGATTTGGCTATTTGGAGCATGCATAAGCATACAGTTAGTCCCATAATGACAATCAGTCATATTAATCAGTTATTTGTATCTAGTATATGGTTAGAAATATTTTGGGTGGTAACATGCATTATTAGAAGCAATATAACTATCGTTGAAAGAGGAAGAGACAAAACACAACCCAGGGGCCAAATTCAGTCAGTCATTTGTGATTTGTGAATAAAGTTTTATTGAGACACAGCCACATCCACATCCACTTATTTATATATCCATGATTGCCTTTCCCTACATCAGCCTAGTTGGGTGTCTGAGGCAAATAGGTGCTTACAAAGTCAAAATAGTTACCAACTAGAGAAAACACTTGCCTTCCTGGGTTTCTGTAGTTCCAGACAGTCTGTTCAAATCCTGGTTTTACCCCTTACAAGTTGTGTGACTTTGGGTAAATTACAGGATCTCTCTGACCATTGGTTTCCTGATGTGTAGGATGGGGATCATAGCATAAGCCTCCTATTACAGGTCAGTGATCTCATGAGCATCTTAGAAATGTCCCAGCTAAAGAACAGTGTCCCTCCACGTGGCTTGTTACCTGTCCCATTGTACCCAGTTGGGGCAGACACATCTGGCCTCACCTGGCCCTTTGTTGCTGATGTCCATTGTGTCCCATACCTACAACAGTGTGTGGGAGTGGACACACTCAGCTCAGAACTTTTGAGAAGGACCAGACAGAGCTTCAGATGTCTCTGGCTATGATACTTTCCCAAGTGCTGCAGATACCTCCCAAGAGGGAACTGGAAGGTTTCTCTCCAGGCCTGCAGAAACTCACTTTATCTGGTTCTTCTAATTAGAGCAACAGAGAAACCCAGTGCTGGTACCGGCTGATCTATGACACGTTGGAGATGGCATGTCTGCTCTTTACAGTTCCCAGAAGGCTTAGATGCAGTGGCAACAAAATGAAGGTTAAATCATCCGATGACATAACCTTAGGGGAAACCCCAAGTCCTGAAGGCGACAGTTCTGAAATCCACTGTTCTCTCCCTAGCCCTGTGGTCAATCAAGTTTCCTCTAAAGTTGGCAAGCTTAGTGCTGGTCTGCTCCCTTCAAGAAGCATGGGCAACAAAAACAGCAGCAGCAGCAGCAGCAGCAGCAGCAGCAGCAGCAGCAGCAACAACAACAACAGCAGCAACAACGGCAGCAGCAACAACAGCAGCAGCGACAACAGCAACCACCAAAAATAGCACACCGGAATGGGCATGGCAGTGTTTCAATAATACTTTATTTATAAAAGCAGGCAGTAGGGTGTAGCCACATGGTTTGTGAATCTTCCTCTGCAACTTCTGCCTTAAAAACATCATATCCACAGGCTGGAGAGATGGCTCAGTGGTTAGGAACATGTGCTGCTCTTCCATGTGGCTCACAACCACTGTGGTTGCAGCTCCAGGTGCTAGCAGCTCCCATCATGGTGGACACCAAGCAAAATGGGGCATCGGCAGGAAGAAGCCAGAACAAAATACATCCACAGACACACACACCAGCGGCTGACGTTCTCGGCTTAGTTTCCACTTTCCACAGCCTCATCAGCCTACAGTGCTCTAGGGAAGCATCAGATCTGTCAGTGGACCCACCATTAGATCAGAGCCCTCATGACTGATGGTTTGTGGCAACGCCCTCACAGACAAGCAGGAGTGCTCTTCACTCTTCTCCTAGGTGTTTCCTAAAGTCAGTCATGTTAATAGTCAGATTCAGCGGTTACAGGGGGGATCTGGGTGGTGAGGAGGCTCTGCTACCACAGATGGGGTCAACCTCTTCACAAAGGGCTTAGCAGAGCCGCCTTCCTCTCTTCCAACATTGTGAGTGGCTCAGTCCCTTTTCTGTTGCTGTGACAGAGCACCATGACCAAAAGGAAAGGGTTTATTTCAGCCCTTACAGTCCCCTGTCACAGTGCATCATCAAAGGAATTCAGGGAAGGCAGAGACTGAAGTGAGGCCACAGAGGACTGCTTCCTCCTGGCTTGCTCACTTTGTTTCCCACATCAAGCATCACTCAAGAGAATGCCCCACAGACTTGCCTACAGGCCAGTCACAGAGAGGCTTTTCTCATTTAAGATCCCTTCTTCACAGATGACGACATCTTGTGTCAAGTTGACATGAAAACTATCCAGCCCATGAAGTGTGTGTGTGTGTGTGTGTGTGTGTGTGTGTGTGTGTGTGTGTGTGTGTGTGTCTTGCCGGGGACATAATTCCTTCAACCAGTCTGCACCACCTCCCCAAATGGTGCCACAAAATGGGGACAAAGTGTTCAAATATGTCATGCTACGTGGGGGCATTTCTCATCTGAACTACCATAGTGAGTGTGCAGTAGTGGCACTTTGATCTTGGACTTCTCACATTCCAGGAGCAGGAACAATAAATTCCTGTTGCTTCCAAATTACTTAGTCTAAGGTGTTTTGTTATAGCAGCTTGGCCATACAGAGACAGGGCCCATCTTATAATCCCTCTTCTCTCCCACCCAAAGTGTCAGGCCCTGGGGAGCAGTGAGGAGTACAGCATCACCCAGTTAGGACCACACTGCCCACTGTCTATCTTGTTGCTTGGGCTAGGGACATCTGTCTTCAGTATGTCCTCTTTCTTTGTTCCTTCACTATTACATCTGGAAACATGGTGGACCCGCTAAAGACTACAGTTCCCAGCAGCTTTTGAGCTGGCCCGGAGACTGTGTTCAGAAGTGATCATTTGATGCTTACAGGGTGGAGCTGCTTTCTGTAGTCTCCTTCTCCCCTCCCATTAGAATGCAGACCTGAGTGGTAGGGGTGGGAGCAGACCTCAGAGCCCATGATAAACTGTGTGTGGAGAGAGTGAACAAGACAGGGCTGTGTATGCCTGGTATCACAGAGCTGTGGGATAAAGCCAGGAGCCGGCCTGTGAGCCGTTTTAGGAAAGTGTTTTTCTTTAGGCTCTTACTGTTTTGTCCCTGTTCCATCGAACAGACCAGAGTCTTCATTTGTGTGATGCTTAAATTCCATGCCCAGAAAAGCTATGCAGTCAACCTTTTTGATATTTATGGAAGCTTGAAAAAAAAAGGAAGTGACTTATGTAATACGCTCAGAACAGTGTCTCACACACAGTCAGTGTGCAAGTAAAATTTCTGCCTCGAAAGCATGAGGACCTGAGATCTTTAGAGTCCAGGAGAGGTAGCATGCGCTTGCAATCCGAGCATGGGAAGTGGAGATGGGTACCACCCTAGCCTACTCTGGGAACTCTTGGCCAGTGAAAGGTCCAGCCTCTTAAAACAAGGCGCACAGTGCCTGGGGGATGACACCTGAGGTTGACCTCTGGCCTCCACACACACAGATGCACAAACACCCACACACATGCCTAGAACCCTTAAAGTTCAAGGGACGCTTTCATGTCACATTTAAAAGAGCCTGGGGGTCAGGCTCAGGCCACTCCCAGGACTGTAAACTCCCTGACAGGAAAGTCACTCTACTTGAGCTGTGGTTGTGACCCATGTAGAGACCCACAGAGGTTTCCTAGTGAGTACTTACTCGGGGTCTGAGAATCTGAGCTTGCTTTACCCAGCAGGACTGCAAAAGGGGATGATTTGACCACGGGCATGGTTACCAGGTGTTTGGAAGGGTCTACACTTGGCTGTGTGGTATGCTTTGATCTAGCAAGGGGGAGGTCTTTTGCCCCGCCCCTTGGCATTGCTATAAAAAGCCCTTTTGAAGAGGCAGAAGGGACTGTTGGATTTTGATCCAGGTGCTCCCAAAGCTATCCTGTGTTTCTCTCTGTCTCTTCTCTGCTGTCTTTCTATCTAAAAGTTTCTTATCCTTCTCTCCTCCTCATAGGAACCCTTTAAAGGTGGGAGCTGGCCTCCCACCGACCCACAGCGTCCTGACTGGCAAGTGCTGTCCACAATGAATGCTCACTGCATGTAAGCTGGGGATTTGTTCCTTATGGCGTATAACACCTCTTGGCCATAACCATTTCGTCTTTGAAAACTCCAAACCAGGCGATTTCTAAAACCACTCCAAGCTCTAATATTCCGGGGATCTCTAGCTGTGAAGCAGTTCCCTGCCTCTCTGAGATGTTCCTGTTTTGCAGGAATTAGCAGGACACAGAGAGATGTGAGTAGACACACATACCACATGCATGAGAATTAATGTGGGCTTAGGCCATGTTAGAATTTGAATGTGCTAAGTCCCCCACAGGTTTTTGAAGACTTGGTCTCCATCTGTCATGTTGCTGTTTTGGGGAGGATTAGGAGGAGATGGCGACTCACTAGGGAAAATGGGTCATAGGGGCGGGACTTGAGGTTTGATGGACAGGCCCCACTTCCTGTCTGCTTTTGCTTCATGATCTGCAGAGGTGTGAGCAGGCAGCTGCTACAGACTTCTGATGGTGCAGCTTCTCCATCAGGATGGACCGTTTCCTGTTAAACATGAGCCCAAATGAGTGTGTTTCCCTACATGGCTTCTCGGCACAGCAATGTGAAAAGCCACCAATGCGGGCTGCTCGGGTGACCTTCAGCAAACTGCCAAACCTTGGAGCCCCAGTGTCCTCACTTATATGTAGAGTAGACCTCTGTCATTTTACCTGCCTTGTGTCTCCCGTCCCTTCCAGCCAGTGACAAAGCCCTTGCCTTCTCTCATCGCTATTCTTCTGTAACGGATGCTGCCCTTGCTTCAGGGACCTGGAGTCTGGCCACTAAGATCATTCACATCATGTGCTCATGGCACGTATGGTCAGGCTTGACCCACCCAGAATCCACATCTTCCCAGTCCAGTGAGTGGGTTGGGAATGCATGTAGATGATCCCCACCTCCTTCAAAGTAAGTTTTGGGGCTGACAATGTAGCTCAGTTGGTAGAGTGTTTGTCAGCAGGTATGCATGAAGCCCTGGGTTTGATCCCAGCATCCCAGAAACTGGGTGTGGTGGTGCTCTTTCCTTCTGGGCTCCCTCTGGCTAGCCCAGCTGCTTTCCTATGGAGCCCAGGGCCGCCTGTCTGGGGGTGGCACTACCCACTTTCAGAGAAGGCTTGTTGAAGAGCAGATGAATGAAGAGAAATGTGATTGAAGTGAGGGTGAGCCCACCAGGCGGCTCTCTGTGAGTGGGAGGAAGAACACAGGCAAAGACTCTAAGACCAGAGCAGGCTTTGTTTGCTCTGACGTCAGTGAAGGTCCAGTGTGACTGTGTGAGCATCTGACTCAACATTCTTCACACTCGTCTGTGTGCACCCACATCCACCTATTTGCATGCACGTGCAATAGCACACCATCATTCCAGTGAGCATGACCGACACACTGCCATTTACCAATTCAGAAGCAGGAGTGTGTGCTTGGAGAACTTTGGGGCCTTTGAGTACATTCTGGGTGGTGATGAGCTTACAGATGTCGGGTTGGAATTGGTCCCCTTGTGCTGTGTGAGGCAGATGATGTCTTGGGTTAGGTGGGGTTCACACTCTCTGAAATTCTGCACAGGAAGGAGTATAGACAGGAAACTATAGAGGGGACCATGAGGAGAACAAGAAGTATTGAGGAAATGTGACAGGAGAGGAAGTTACTGGGAAGTAAGGGGAGAATAGGGAGGAATGAGGGGCATGAAGATGAGTAAAAATAAAAACCACCACCATGGCAAACCCTACTGCTGTGTATGCTAATTTAAAAAGTGAAAAGACAAATGAAATTAACAATATACTTATGAGAAGGAATTTTGAGGAATGAAAAAGCATTTGCTCTCCCAATACAACCCTTGGGCATGGAGCAGATGGGAAGGAAGGAACGGAGGGCCAGCAGGAGAGGCTCCTGAGCACAGGGGGCCATCAAAGGCTTCTCAACCCCCTTACGCAGCCTCCTAGAAGAAGCACTGACCCTTTAGCTTGTCCCCAAGTGTCACTGGAGGCAGCATCTCCCATAATGAGAGGCGAGTGGGAAAATAATGCACTAAAGCTTCCTCATCACGTTTAATGAGGGGTAAGTGTTTCTCCACAATTGTATGAAAAACCCCAAACACGACTTTTAAATCAAAAAGGACAGTTTTGTTACTTTGTGTCTGCCTGTGGCTCTGGACTCCTGAGCTGAGTCTTAAAAGGGACCGTCCCATGATGACGAAGGGGTGTCTGTGACCCCTCCCCACCCCCAGGCACACATTTGTGTTTATTCTCCTCCCCCCCCCCCCCCCCCCCCCCCCGTGCTGTCACACGTTCCCTGGCCTCTGCCCTTCGCTCTCAGCCTCTGCACTTTCTCTGTAGTCTCAGAGATGCTTCATGTTGGGGACATTGCTTGGGGACATCCCTCGATGGTCATCATTATCTGCCCATCTTGGGGAAAACACAGAGTGAGACCAGAAATAAATATATTTGAAAGCAGCACATGTGTTGGATTTTTCAAATTGTGTGTGTATGTGTGTGTGCACACGCATGCGTGCATATGGGTACAGTGCCCACAGAGGCCAGAAGAGGGGGCTGAATGCCTTGGAGCTGGAGTCACAGGAGGTCGTGGCACCACCAGGTGCCAGGAACTGAACTTGTGTATTCTGCAAGAACAGCGAGAACTCTTAACAGCTAACCCATCCTTCCTCAACCTCATAAGTGCTTTTAGATGATGAGAATCCCGGACTGCTTGACCTTCTAGAGAGAAGGCCATTGCTTTAGTCTAAAAGGGAACTGTCAACAAAACGTCTACTGCTTAAAACAGTTATTTTTTTCAGTCTGGGGGGGAAGTGCTCACCATGCAAGCCCGAGGCCCTAAGCGGGATGCCCAGCCCCCACATAGAAGGTCAGCAGCAGTGAAGTGCCTCTCATCCCAGTCTCGTGGCAGAGACAGGAGGGCTCTGGAACTCACTAACCAGCTCAGCCAGGTTTATGAGCTCCAAGTTGCGATGGATTTTTCTCTGGGTCGCCAGCTCACAAAAAATGACACAGAGACTTATTAATTATGAAAGCTTGGCCTTAGCTTAGGCTTGTCCCACTAGCTCTTATTACTTAAATTAACCCATATCTATTCTGACTGCCCATCCTGCTTCCTCAACATCTGGCTGGCAACTCCGCCTTTTTTCTCCCCAGAATTCTCTGTCTAGAAGTCCCTGCCATACCCCCTGCCTAGATATTGGCCGTTTAGCTTTTTATTAAACCAACCACAGTGACACATCTTCACACAGTGTAAAGCAATATAAAGTTCAGTGAGAAATTCTATCTCAGAAACTAAACGTGGTGGAGGAAGACACTGACATCAACCTCTGCTTTCTGCCCTCCACATGCTAGTACACATATGTGATGTATCATCACATGTTCACATGCACCCTATGTGAACTCATACATAAACTTCACATCATACCTGTCCCCACACTATTCACTTTTTCATGTGAGATTATTAAAAGCCCTGTTTTGAGCTCGCTCTTGCCGAGAACCAAGGGAAAATAAAAGCATTTGTATTTAGCCCTCTCCTCCAGTTCTGTTTGTCATTCTGCTCACAAGCATGTCGTACGTCTTGCATCTGGGTGACATAACGCCCATCTGTGCTCTAGAGCAGAACATTTTGTTTCTGATTTTGAGATCTGGCAGGGGATCCCCTATGGCTGACAGGGGGAAGGTTGAAGGTCACTGAGTAGAAGGAGGGGGCAGGGACTTCAGGATCCCACAGTCAGTTCCGGGGGACACGGTGAGGGAGTCTGTGTCCTGTCCGACACTGCAGAGTTCACAGTCACTCAGACACAAGACACAGTTCTGATTCTGACCTCTGGGTTTTCTAAATTCCTGTCTTGTAGCTTAAAACCAGGTTCCTTTAGGCTAGAGACAAAGATGAATGGTGAAACTCTTGCCTGGGACCTGTCAGGCTCTGGGTTTGCTTATTACCCATCCCCACTCCAGCCCCACACAACGGAAGATGCCTTTGAGATCTAGTTCATTTCCAGAACTGGTGGAAGCATCTTTATTCACTTCTACTAATCCACTGCCTTTCACGACATACCCCTGAATTTAATTAAGGGGTTGATACTGTATGGAGAAGGTAATCCTACTACTTAGAACCTGCGGTGTCTTAAAAGGAATACGAGGCAGGGCCTGAAGAGATGCCTCAGCAGTTAAGAGAGAGCTTGCTTCTCTTCCAAGAGGACATGAGTTTGATTCCTACAACCATGTCTAGAGGCTCACAACCACCTGTAACTTCAGGTACAGGGGACCAGATGTCTTCTTCTGGCCTCTGTATGCATTGCATTTACATGGCATGCACTTATATCTGCACACATACCCTTAAACAAAAACAGAGACAAACATTTAAAAGGACTATAAGGTGGGATCCCATAAAGAATAGCACACAAGAAATTATTAAGTAATTGAATATAATAACTTAGATTCTGAGAGAACACAAATTAATATATGAAATCAAGAGGCCATTAAAAGAATCTGATAAACCTATCATTAAGCGGCTCCTTAACTGAGCTCCAAATTTCTCTCTGAGCTTCCTGATAGCCAAAGAGGAAAGGGGCTGGATGAAAGAGCTGGTTTCATAATGCTCATGGCTAAGAAACCCCCAAATATCAGTCCTTGGGCTGTAAAACATCTCCTAAACTAAAGTTTGGAAAGGCATCTCACATGGGGGCCTGGAGAAAGATACGGCTAAAAACACTCCTGCGATTATTGTAGCATTGTTCAATAAAAGCCCACGTCCTGGCATTCAGAGGACTCAGCAGGAGGCATCCTACAATCAGAAAGCCTGCTATGGTGCTCCATGACGTAGAAGATGTCACGCCTCTCATCAAGGGATTGCTCCCTTCCTGTGGCCAGCAAAGCACACAGTGCATGCACCCGCCTAAAGTGGAGAAGGTGCAGGTGAACCCGCCAAGCTCCCACCTGGGAACCCTGAGATCATGTGTGATACTTAGAGAAACCTCTGACCTCTTGGGTAAATTAATGTTTTCGTCAACTGGGATTGCTTAATTTGGGAGTGACATTGTCAAGGTTTTCCAGGCTGAGGGTTAAGTGTCTGTCCCTGATTGAGACTTGTCCACTCAGGCAGGGCTCAGAGCTGTTAATATGCCCTGGGCAGAATGTTCAACATTGTGTCATGCCTCAATCTCCTTAATCATTGCTAATGGTGATGATAAAAATAACGCAATTCAAGGCAGAGGGGGTGAAGTCAAGGCGGTGACTTGTGACTTGTGGCGTTCAGAACGAGACAAGGGAAGAAAGTGCCGGCTGGAGGAATGGGTTCTATTTCTGGCTTTGGCCAAACTGTTAGATGTGAGCCTGGTGATGCTTTTATGTCTTAATTTTTCATAGTTAGTTAAGTGCTGTGGGACGGTCTGTATGTCAAATTGCTCTGATTGGTCAATAAATAAAACACTGGTTGGCCAGTGGCTAGGCAGGAAGTAGGTGGGACAAGGAGAGAAGAGAATTCTGGGAAGTGGAAGACTGAGGCAGAGAGACACTGCAGCCGCCGCCATGACCAGCAGCATGTGAAGATGCCAGTAAGCCACCAGCCACGTGGCAAGGTATAGACTTATGGAAATGTATTAATTTAAGCTATAAGAACAGTTAGCAAGAAGCCTGCCACGGCCATACAGTTTGTAAGCAATATAAGTCTCTGTGTTTACTTGGTTGGGTCTGAGCGGCTGTGGGACTGGCGGGTGACAAGGATTTGTCCTGACTGTGGGCAAGGCAGGAAAACTAAAGCTACAGTTAAGTGAGGCGTTCTTCATGGTTTTCAAACTGTTATCCCCTTAGCAGCATCTTCAGCACCACCACCATCATCAGTATCATCAGCATCTTCATCAGTATCCGCATAATTAGCATTCTCCTTCTCTTCTTCTTCCTCTTCCCCCTTGTCCTCAGTCGCACTAATAGCAGTGCATCTTCAGCATCCTGCTCTCTCCTCTTCAGCATTCCCAGCATCACTATTATAGGTATCAGCATCCTCCTCCTCCTCTTCCTCCTCACTATCCTCATTTGCATCCTCAGCATTCTCATTCTTACCCTCAGAATCTCCAGCATCCTTGGTGTGGTGGTTTGAATGAGAATAGCCCCCAGAGGCTCATATATTTGAATTCTTGATCCCCAGTAGAATTGTTTAGGAAGGATTAGGAGGTGTGGCCTTGTTGGAGCATGAGTATCACTAAGGGTAGGCTTTGAGGTTTTAAAAGCCCATGCCAGGGCCAATTAGCACTCTTTCTGCCTCATATTTATTGTCTCAATATGTATGCTCTCAGCTGCTGCTCCAGCCCCATCTTTGCCTGCCTCCTGCCATGATGGTCATGGACTCACCCTTTGGAGCCATGAGCCCCAACAAATGCTCTCTTTTATAAGTTGCCTTGGTCATGGCGTCCTGTTAGAGCAATAGAAAAGTAACTAAGACACTCACCCCCAGCCTCAGCATTTCCACCACTACCAACAGCCGCAGTACAGAGCTAAGTGGAAATTCTGAGTCCTTAATCCCCACTTTAGACCTGTTGAACCATAAACTCTGGTTTTCAGAAAGTTCTGGGATTGTTTTTTGGTGCCTATTGATGTTTAGGAAGTTCAGGGATATTGGAGCTTCCTGTATAGATAGTGTTAAATGGTTGGTATTAAAATGGCCCAACCTTCCATTCCTCTTTCAAGCCACACCACTTGCATGCTCTCCTTAGGAAGTGCTGTCTATTCCATTAGCTGCTGAGTGCTTGCTGACCCCAGTCTTGTTTGAGCCAGCGATGAGGTCAAAGTGATGAGATGCTATTCATGAGTAACTTGGTTTCTTTTTATTTTTACACCTGTCTCTCAGTTTCTCAGATCTGTACGCAACCATGAGAGCAAGCCTGGACTACCTTGCTAAAAGATGAGACTCATATGAGGTGCGTCTTGGTCCTTCCCTAACAGGCTAGCTTAGGCTAAGACCTCCTAACCAACTTTCCAGTTGTGAGAGCTCAGGTGACATCACCAGAACCTGACCTGGTCCAAGGGACACCTGAGCTAACTCACAGATTTGACACGCAGTAAGGGTATCACTGCAAGATGCTGGGGTCTTTAAACACAGAATTAGCATGGTTAATGGATAACTGGCAGACGATCAAGACTCTGCAGTCTGGAAACTCAACTTTTCTGATTTGTGACCTGCAAAATTCCACATCACAGGTGGTGAATTTAGTCATGGAAGCACTGTGGTGGCATACCGCCTTGGCCAAACCTTCATTCTCTACCCATTCATACTCTACCAAGCCTTCATTCTCCCAAGGAGGGGGGAATTCCTGTTGTGGAATTCTCAGTTAGCTATAGGTGATCTAGGTCAACACGTTTAATCCATGTTTACGTCAGTCACCCAGCTGCCTGTTGGCTCTGCTCTCCTTTTGGGAGCACGGTGAGATGGCCCTTTCCTACTTCCTTTGGGTTAAGCCACATGACAGCTTTAGCCAAGGCGGTATGCCACCACAGTGAAAGCAACCAATAGTTGGTGTTCCACAGTACTCACTTGATCTCCCTGTACAGTCAGTTGTGGAAGGATGCACTGATAGACGGTTGACACCAGAGGAGCTCAAATACTGATTTACCACGTAGGGGACAACTTCCAGAGAGAGTTTCCAGGGCCCGAAGCTGGCTTTTCATGAGTAAGAATAAACCTTCATTTCTAGTTGTGTGGATTGGGTCCTCATTACCCCAGAGGGTTGGTAACCCTCATTCTAATGGATGCACTGGAAGGTCTTGTGGATAAGACTCTTCTGTGCTTCAAACTCTTCCCTTGGAGAATGATTTTGCTATGCTTGCTGTATCCTGATACCATGGACTGGGGCCTTAAATAATGGAAATGTATTTTCTTATAGTTCTGGGGTGACACGCCCCAGATCGAGGTTTCTCTAGTTTTGGGTCCTTCCTGGGACTTATCTTCATGGCTTTTCATGGTCTTCAAATTGTGTATGCAGTACCCTGATTTGTCTAAGTTAATTTTTTCTTACAAGGATATAAATCAGATTAGATTAGGTCTCTTATTTCAACTTAATTGCCTTAAAATATTTTTATCATTTTATGTGTATGGGTGTCTTGCTTGCGTGTACATCTGTGCATCCTGAGCATGTGTGGTATTCCTGGAAGTTGGAGGATCCCTGGAACTGTGGTAACATGGTTTAGAGCTGCTGTGTGAGCATTGGGGATTGAACCCAGGCCCTCTGGAAGCAGCCAGTGCTCTCAACAGCTGAACCATCTCTCTAGCCCTCGTTTGTTTGTTTGTTTATTTGATAGTTTCACTATGTAGCCTAAGCTGGTTCTGAACTCACAGTCTAACTTTTGCTTCCTGAGTGCTTTGCCTGGAAGGCATGCACCACCATGAATGGTTAATTCCATCTTTTTATAAAAGACAGACTCTAGATTAGTCATACTTTGAAATGCTTGGGATTAGAGCTTCAAGGTGTGGGTTTTGAGACACCATAATCCACCCACAGTGTGGAAACATATGCAGATTCTAGGCGGGCCTTGAGTAGGATCATAGGGTCCAGGGATGGTTGGGATGGGAACATTCACATAAATCTCCTTCATGTTTAAGGCTGTCCGTGGATGGTAATTGTAATGTTGAGAGTGGACTTCTTGTTGCCAGTGAGCAGGTGTCATTCCCAGTGTCCTGCACTTGGATGGCCTGCCCATCCACTCGCTCTCCTCAGCTACATTTGTGTTGTCCCCGTCAAGTGATCCCTTCTGTCACAGTGGCAGCATCAGGCAGGGGAGGTGGGCACCTCTGCAGGCCCACCTGTTCGCCTGACTGCTTCTCTTCCAGTGTGGATTGAGAATGTCTCCACAAAGCTTGGAGCCTCATTTGCACCCCCGAGAGTCAGTCCTGCATTTCCATCCATAGGGGGTCAATTCCGGCTATGCGTCTGTCAGGAGAACTTTCCTGGGGAGGTGTGAACAAGTTAGGAAGAGTCTAGACAGATCAAAGACACGATTCCATCTAGGTCCAGTGGGCGAATCACTGATTTACTGTGGCTACTTACAGGAGTGTAGTGACCAGAACATAAGCATATCACAGACAAGTCCAGCCCAGGATGGTTGATGACTCCTGAAAGCTGCATCACTGTGTCCCAAGTCTGAGAAATCACTCACCCTTCCAAGATGTGCTTCTGGAAGGCAGGAGGGAGTGGTGATTGGAATCCGAGGTTGAGGGTCTGGTTACCCTTACCTCCCTTTATAAGGAAGTGTTAATAGCCCCATTCTCCTAGAGCTGGCAGTGGCTGGCTTTGCTGGCTTTGTTGCCATGACTACAAGGGTTAGGACAAGGCATGTGGGGGTCACGATAGTAATCTCTGCTCCATGATGCTGCAGGTCGTGCTTGTCTATTCTACAATAATGGTGTGAGTTTTGGGTCTTGTCTGTGCTTGGGGGCGGGCAGGTCTGAAATTCAAAGCCTTTCCCCAGAGAGACCTCCATTCCCCCAACATTTTACTGTGTTTGCTCCTTTGGCCTCCCCTTCTCTTACTGGGTGTGGCAAGCTTGCATGACCCACTCATACACTCTAAAGTCATCCTGTCCTGGACTTTGGTTGTAAAACTCCCAAGCTAATACTTTGACACCTTTGTCCCATAGCTGCCCTGCAACAAGCCCAGCTGGGAGAAAACACAGCGAACTCTTTTTTGCACAGGGAGGAACCAGGAGGAAGGAAGAAACCAGGGATTACACAGGCCTTCCTTAATATATCAAAATATTCCCCTCTCACATCAGAATGCAGATGTTTGCCTCACAGGATCTCTTCTTTGAACTTCAACAGATAAGACCATGAATTAACCTGGAAAGAATTTGGCTTTCCTAGTGAGAATTCAACAGCTTTGGTTCATAAGGCAATCTCAGGGTCTAGGGAGTTTGGGAGAGAGCCACCTAGACTAAACTGGCCACTGTGAAAATGTAACTTGTTCATCTGGACACATTTTAGGTTTACATATTTTGTGGGTATTTTGTCGGCATGCATATATGGGGGCCACATATATGCAGTGCCCATAGAAGCTGGAAGATGGCATCAGATTCTCTGGACCTGGAGTTATTGGTGGTTACGAACCACAGTATGGCTGCTGGGAACTAAATCTAGACCCTCTGCAAGAGCAGCCAGTGTTCTCAGCCATCGGTCCCCAATGACACGACTTTTGAAATATGGTGTTGTTAGCAGGCGTTTTCCATACAAGAGAAGCATGGATATTTTTTTATCTAACTATTATGGAAAATAAGAACAATTGAGTCCAGAGATGAATTTGTGATGGAGATCGAGGGGAACAGAAGTCAGAACTGATCAACAGCACTTGTTTGAAAGCTCCTAATGGTGGCATCTGAACACCAATTTCCTCCAGGTTTGCTCCTGAGATTCACACTTGGTGATGAATGTGGGGCCAGGAATTATTTGAGGGGAAAAAAATGCTTCATTCTCTGGGATGGGGTCCTTGGCACAATGACTTGGGTTTATACGTGTCAATACCTGGGTGTCTAACATGGGCTAGTGTGGTGGCTCACAGAGGCTTCCTAGTGAGACTTTACTCAGGGTCAGAGACTCTGAGCTTGCTTTATCCAGCAGGGCTGCATAAGGAGATGATCTGACCACAGCCGTGTTTACCAGGTGTTTTGAAGGGTCTACACTTGGCTGTACGGTGTGCTTTGATCTTGCAAGGGGGAGGTCTTTTGCCTCTCCCCTTGGCATATTATAAAAAGCCCTTTTAAATAAAGGACTATGTAGCTGGGTATGGACCCAGGGCCCTCCAGAAGCTATCTTGTGTCTGTGACTTTCTTATCGTCTCTTTCTATCTTTCTATCTAATATTTCCTCATTCCTCTCTCCTCCACCTAAAAACCCTTCAAAAGTTGGGAGCAGATCAGAGCTGATCTCCCACAGACTCCCACAGGCTAGTTCGTGGCCCCTCATCAATCATTTTCCAAGTCCTTTCTATATTTTCTTTTAGTTTTTTTTAGTTTTGCTCCTCCTCCTCTCCTTCCTCCTCCTCCTCTTTCCTTCCTCCTCCTCCTCTTCTTTTCTTCCTCCTCCTCCTTCTTCCCTAAAGCAAAATATTGAGAGATGCAGATCACATACTGACCATGACCACAGCTGGAAACGTGGCTGTGGCCAGTGGCCAGGGCCAGCAGTTGTTCTCTGCAATGATGGCTTTAGCTTCTAGGGGATATGAGGACATGCCTGTAGCTGATTTTGGTTATTGGAATCCAAGAGAAGTTAGACTCTGGACAAAGGATCACCCATCTCCAAATGCTAGTAGACCCAAGGGTGAGAAATGTGGAGTCCAAAGCATATTAAAACAAAACAAAACAAAACAAAAGCATATTCAATTTAATCTCTATCAAGGAATGTGAAAGATTTGAATTGCTGCTAATGTTTTATATAGAAAGCAGGAGGTGTGTGTGTGTGTGTGTGTGTGTGTGTGTGTGTGTGTGTGTATGTGTTCAGTTGTGTGTGTGTGTATGGGGGTCTGGAGGCATACCTGCATGTGAACACCAAAAACCAACCTCAGTTGCTCTGCCCCTTGGTTTTTCATCACAGAGTCTCTCAGTCTTACCCAAGAGTGCACTTGGCTAGGCGAGCTGCCAGTGAGCCCTGAGATCTCTCTGCCTCCCTGACACAGGGATTACCAGCACCTGGCTGCTTGATTAACATTTGAGTTCTGGGGATTGAACTCAGGTCATTCTTGCACTTTCCTGACTGAGCCATCTCCCAAGCCCTGAGCTTTTTTTTTTTTTTTTTTTTTTTTTTTTTTTTTTTTTTTTTTTTTTAAATCAGAAGGATCCAGCAACCCTGAGCTCATATACGCAGGGCTGAGTAGAAGACCTTTCCTTAGCAGGGTTCATGCTCTGCATCACGCCTCTTTGTTTCTGGATGTACAGCACATGCTCCCTTTAGTTACTTACCTTGCCTTTCTGACACTTGTTGACAAGTGGTTTTGTGAGTTCCCTGGTCCCAGAGTTGGCAAACTAGGAACCACAAGACAAGCCTAACAGGCCGTCTCTTCTCATAGTCATCATCGGAACACAGTCACACGGTGTGTTTGCAGTCTTCCATCACCGTTTTTGTGTTTTATTCATGTATCCCTCTACAGTTGCAAAGGAGAGTCGATGGCATACGAAATCGAAACTATTTCCACTCCAGTCCTTTACAGAAAAAGGTTTCTGGGGCCAGGAAGGTGGCTCTGCAGGTAAAGGCACTTGCTGCCAAGCCCGACGTTGAGTCCCATCCCTGGAACCTGCATGATGGAAGGAGAGAACCGATTCCTGCAACATGTCCTCTGACTTTTCACACACTCTTCCCCAGAAATACACAAGTAAATAAATAAACAAATGAATAAATCGGGGAGCTGGGGCTCAGTGGTCTTAACCACTGGCTGCTCTTTCGGAAGATCCAGGTTTGGTTCCCATCACTGACATGGCGGCTCACCACTGTCTGTAACTCCACTTCCGGGGGATCCAGTGCCCTCTTCTGGCCTCTCAGACACTGTACACATGTGCTGCGCAGACAGACATGCAGACACAACACCCATCCACATAAAAATAAATAAATCTCTACAAACCAAATAAATAAATAGAACAATCAAAAAGAAAGGAGTTTGCTGATCCTCTTTGGAGTCTGTTGAGTTTAATTGTTAGCTTTGACCTTTGGACCCATTAGTCTAGAATGGAAATGACAACCTGTTTAATCACAAAAGCCAAAGTAAATTTCAATTAGGGACCCAGGCTCAGTCAATACTTTTCTATATTGATCACTATAATGGAACATAGATAGGATCCTCAACTGAAGCATGATAAGCAATTTTACTAGAGTCAGTTGCATGAACTCTGGTGAAAGTTAACACAAACTAATTATTCCCCATTGCAAGAGATGCATTCCCATCAGGACCAGCTTCACCTGTAGTCATGGATACATTCCTATCAGGACTGGCTTCGCCTGTAGCCATGGACACATTCCCATCAGGATTGGCTTCACATTAGCTATACATTTAATAAGGACAATGCCACCAGCTTTGTGGGCTTTCTCAGATCACCGTAGATGAGATAAGGAGTGGGAAATAGACTTCTTGACCTATTCAGTTTATTGCTCAGACACCAAATAAAATAAATACCGGACTATGCTTTGCTTGGTTTACTGGGTAAGTGCAGGGATCAGCAACCATTATCTGCAAAGCATGAGGTAGATTCTTTTTTTTGTTTATCTTTTGTTTTTTGTTTGTTTTACGAGACAGGGTTTCTCTGTGTAGCCCTGACTGTCCTAGAACTCACTATGTAGACCAAGCTGGCCTCAAACTCATAAAATCCACCTGCCTCTGCCTCTTAAATGCTGGGGTTAAAGGCATGTGCCACCAGTGTCTGGCTTTTTTTTTTAAAGATTTATTTATTTTTATGTGCATTGGTGTTTTGCCTGTGTGTATGCCTGTGTGAAGGTGCCAGGTCCCCTGGAACTGGATTTACAGACATCTGTGAGCTGCCATGTGTGTGCTGGGAATTGAACCCAGGTCCTCTGGAAGAGCAGCTCATGCTCCTAACCACTGAGGCAACTTTTTGGCTCTGAGGGCTGAATGGTCTCCGTTCTAACTATATAGAACCACGTTGGCATGGAGTGAGAGTCAGTGCAGATGGAGGCAAACAAGTGGTTGTGGCCTCATGTCAATAAAACTTTATTAGGAAAAATAAAACCAGGAAGTAAACTAGACCTCAGCCCCTCATTTGCAGATGCCCCTTCCCTGAAAGTCATCACTGGGGGTGGAAGTAGCCGAGGCACCAAATTTGGCCAAGTGGCCCTCATCTGACAATTTCTCATTTCCCACTGTCACTCTGTACTTCCAGTCGCTCAGTCTTCTTTCCACCCTGCTTGCTGGGAAAGCAGGCAGAGCAAAGAGAGCAGATGAACTCTGCTTGGGATTTTGGTGCTAAATCAGTAAAAGGGAGGGCCACCTAGATCTGAGGGGAGGAGGTGGGAAAAACACCTGCCTACTCCCGGAACCGAGCGGGTAAGGCTTCCGAGAGGAGGGGCTCACAGCAGAGTTGACTTTAAGCCCCTGATATCCTGGTTCCCCTTCACCCCATCCTTCCTGCCATCCATCTGCTCAGGTTTCTCAGTCACATCCCATTCGCTACAGGATGTGCAGCCTGGAGTGCTAAATGATAACTAACTCTTCTAAGGGAATTCTCTCTCTCTCTCTCTCTCTCTCTCTCTCTCTCTCTCTCTTTCTCTCAGTGTGTGTTTAAGGGTTTAATAATCTTTTCTCTCTTTATTTTCTGTTGAGTATAATGGTTAGATTTGTTTTATATAAAAAAATTGACAATGCCTGAATAAGCATGGTGCTTGGTAACTCATCATGTATCCAGTGTGGCTTTTTACTAGGAACTGTTCAAATAAACTCAAGCAAAAAATCATCTTTTGACTCAAGAGGGCACTTACATGTTATATAGATACAACTACATACTCACCTACGTCCATACACACAGTCTTAAAGACTCATGACAAATATGTCTATTTATTTTGTGTGCATGTGTGTGTTTATGCATATGTGCGTGGGTAGGCACGTATCATGGCATGCATGGAGAGGTCAGAGGACAACTGCTGGGAACTGGTTCTCTATTTGCACCCTATGGGTCCCTGAGGGATGGAATTCAGTGCATCAGACTTGGAGGAAGTCCCTTCACCTGCGGCACCATCTCTCCAGCCCTTAAATGTGACTTTTAATAACAAATACTTGAGGCAGCTGGTTTTAGGTTGAAAATAAGTTGAGCAACTTGCTTAAAGTAGACAGCAAAATCAGAGAGCTAACATGGAATGACTTGGTTATAGCACACGCATCCAGCTGTTTTTCAGTATACATACTTTGTTTCAAAGAACAAAGAAACAGTCACCCATTGTTTCTTCTGGGAAGAGCATTTGCCTTTTGCTGTATATTTCTTTCTAGTTTGCCTTTTGTCCTTTCTCTGTGTGAAGCATCATTAAGACCATGGTACTTTGGCTGGTTGTGATGATGCACACTTTTAACTCCAGCACAGAAGATGCAGAGCCATGGGATGTCTGTGAGTTCCAGGCCAGCTAGGCTACCCTGTAGTCAGACTTTCTTTTCCAGCACTAGCTCCAATAATGACATGGAGACTTCTTATTAATTATAAAAGCTTAGCCCATAGCTTAGGCTTATTCCTAACTAGCGCTTATAACTTAAATTAACCCGTTTATATTAATCTACATTCTGTCATGTCTTATTACCTCTCTTCCATCTTGCACCTCCTGTTTCTTCTCTGTCTCTCCTGGCTTCTCTTGATTCCTCCTCTTCTTCCTCTCTCTGCCCAGAAGTCCTGCCTATAATTCCTGACTAGCTATTGGCCATTCAGCTTTTTATTATACCAATCACAGCGATATATCTTCATACAGTGTACAAATATCCCACAGCATTTTCATTTTTTTGTCTAAATAAAAAGGAAAAGTTTTAAGTCTAACATAGTAAAACTATATACAATAAGAACAATTATTAGGTAAGAATTACATTCACAATGTCTAGTCCATTTGTATTTGGTAAATCCAGAGAAAGTGCTGTATTATATATCCTATCTTAGTGAGTCCAAAGTTTTATACCTTAACCACTTTATATTATAACTTGTATTACCAACCTAAAAATATCTTTTTAGACCTTAAAACACATTCTTAGATAAACAGCTTAAGTTTTTATGCCTCTCAACCTTTATAAACTTTACATCTTTTTTGTAAGTTTTTTTTAAAAATTTGGTAACAAGGAAAACTGTAATTATAGCCATCTCATTTTCAACTCCATCAGTGACCTGAGAAGTATATAATATTACCTGAGTAAATAGGAAGTACAGAACAAATAACTTCCAAAGCTATAGAAATGACAGAAACAGCTAGCTGTCTGAACAGTCACCCCAAGGTTCCTCTGCAACGTTGAAACATCCATCTCCAGTCTACAGGCCTAGAAATATCTGGCAGACTTCTGTGAAGTAGGGATTTTGAAGGACTGTTCTACCTTGTCTTGGCAATGTTCGGCAGTCACTTTGCTTTGTATCCTGCTTGTCCAGTTTAGGTAGTACACTGTCAGCAATTGAGGCAAGGGCAGTTTCTTGACCAAATGGCTAGCCTCACTACATCGAAAGCAAACTCCATAATGGAGATTCCTTGATGCCCATCATCCTTTTTTGAAGCAAATTGGTGCTGCCAGGAGCAGATGTGTCTCATTATCATAAAAAGCCTTATGTTATTAAAACATTTTAAATGCCATATTCTGTAGGTCTTTGAAGTGTTTCAAGACTTCTACTTACCTAAAATATATCTGTTTGACTTCAAAAACATATTTAACATGAGTATAAGTTTGACTCTTTGTGGGAACCCATTTTCAGGTTTCCTGGTGGCTTTACCCTGCAGGTCTGCATAGAGAAGATGATTGAACCACGGGCCTGAGTGCAGGTGTTTGTAAGGTTCTACACTTGACTGTAACTAGCAAGGGGGAGGTCTTTTGCTCCACCCCTTGACATTGTAATAAATAGACCTTTGGAATAAAGTGCTGGGATGGTGGATAAGAATCCAGGCCCACTTGAGTCTATCTTGTGTTTTCTCTCTGTTTCTCTATTTCTAACTAAGTCTCTTATCCCTCATTTCTCAAGAGTCCCTGTGGTAAATAAATGTGGGGCCTGGTCCCCCACAATTGTTATAGGTGACTAACTATTCACCTGTCTTTCTTTATTAATCCTAAGTAGCTTCCAAGGACTTTAACTTTACATTCTTAAATGAGCTGCATAGGCACTAAACATATATACAGTATAACAAAAATAACCTTAAATTTGTATCAATATACAAAAATCCATACCAATGTAAAATATTTGACACTAGTGGTTGTTTAAAAGTAGACTCAACAACCCACCCTTTAATCCCATCATTTCTATACTATGTCCCCCCCTTTTCCTTCAGAAAGAGATATCTGAATCTAATCTCCTTTGTTCATCTTTTTTCCCTGACCATTACCAATAACAACTTGTAATCAACCCCTCCAAATGATGACAAATGTCCATAACCCACCGAATGACCAAAACCATCTACCCCATCTCTTGGGAATGTGGGCATCGTGTTCTCTAGACTGCTTCCTGCTGTCTGGTGAGGCCAGCATCTTAGGGGACTCTGAGAAAGTTGGGATTGTGGTCAAGTCCTGGAAGAGCTAGCTGTATTATATTTTGTTTAGTCTCCGTGTGATGGGAAAGTGCAGAAATTACCTGAAGTCTTGGCTGGATAGTCTGTGAGGCTGGACCATCTCAGCTAGCAGCTTTGAAGTTGTTCTAGAGGCAGAATTTTGAGGAAACTGCAACAGAGACTTTTTTAGAGGCTAGATCACCAGAGCTACATGTCTTCATTGTTGTCTGGTCCTTTTTCCCCCAAAACACACAAACTTTTAATGGTAATATATATATATATATATATATATATATATATATATATAATTTATATATAGCAGATATCTATATATCTATAGATATCTGCATTAACACAAGTATGGAATATGCAGTGTGTACAAGTCAGTTAAAGATTTTTTTGTTTCATGTTTGAACAGGTAAAAGGCATCTGTTAACTTTATAAGTTTGTTTGGACTCTTTCTGCTAATTTCAGAGATGGGACAAGGCACAGGAATGTTCTTCTGAGAGATGTGACTATGTACACAAAGCATTTTCCTCCACCTCCATACTTAAGGGGACACCAAGATATTTTAGATATTAAAATTATATGAGTCAGTACAACAGTTAGAGAAAAACTACACAAATATGGAAAGAAGATCCAGCCCCACCACAACCAAGATAGTTGAATTAATAATGAAATCAGGGTCAGCATTGTTGATTTTTTTTTTTTTGTAGTCTGAGGCATGGGGATGGTTCATTACAGTCTCCTCATTCCACAGAACTCATGCCTGAAAGGAGATTCTCCCAACCTTCTTTTAACATTTTATTAAAAATACTTTCAGTCATGTGTATATGTCTGTCTGTCTGTGGGTATGTGTGTAAGCCCCTATAGCCACACAAGTGGCCAGGCCCCTCCGCTGAGGACCTCCAACTGCCAGGTTCTACCCACAGAACACTCTAACTGCCCTCACAGCTGGATTCTGCCCCCACCCTACAGAGTAAAAAGCCCAATCTCTGGACATGAAATCCCACCAATCTCCATCCTGAAAAGTTCCACGCTCTTCCTAAGAAACGCTATATAAGCCCTGTATCCTGTTCAGTTTGCTGCTGTTTCTCATTTGAACAGAGACAGTCACCCTCCTGTTTTTTTTCCCTCCCAATAAATCTCTTGAGTGAGGTCTGTTGTGTGGTGTGACTTTGGGGTATTCCTTGGCTCCCACCTGCCAGGATAACTTTTCATCTGGGCTGCAATGCTTACAATGTGCACAAGAGTGCAGGTGTCTAGAGTCCAGAAGAGAGTTTTGGAGTCCCTGAACCTGGAGTTAGAGAGGGTTGTGAGTCACATGTGTAGGTGGGTGTAAGACGAATCTTAAAAGGTCTTATTAATAAAAAACTCAGAGCCAGATAGATACTGGGGTGAAAGCCACAGCCATACGTTCTTACCCTAGGAAATCCTCAGCCCAAGAGAGAGCTACTTCCTGTATACTCATGCCTGTATCCTTTCTGTCCCTGTCATCTTATTTCTTCTGTCCAGCTATATCACTTCCTCTTTCTGCCCAGCGCTATCACTTCCTGTCTGTCTGTACAGACCTCCACACCTCTATGGTTAACTAGTGCTGGGAATTAAAAGTGTGTACCACCACACCTGGGTCTGTTCCCAGTGTGGACTTGAACTCGCAGAGATCCGGATGAATCTCTGCCTCCTGAATACTAGGATTAAAGGCGTGTGCTACCACTGCCTGACCTCTATGTTTAATATAGTGGCTGGCATTTTCCTCTGATCTCCAGGCAAGCTTTATTTATTAGAGCACAAGTAAAATCTCACCACAGGTGGGGCTGGGAACTGAACTTGGGTTGTCTGCAATAGCAGTGACTCTCTAAATCTCTGAGTCACGGGGTCATTTCCCTACCCTCAGAATCGCCTGTCTTGGTGGTGATGATGCTGCTGCTCAGTGGGAGGCATTCTGGTTGGTGTATTCGCTTGAAGGACAACACAGCTGGAAGGGGACAAAGCTGGACACTGCTACTGACTCTTGGTTTTGGAAGCCATCGTGACATTTACTTTGTGACCATTGCAAAAACACACTCTCTGCTCCTCAGTTGTGGACACCCACTTTGGGAAGGAGGACAACTATTTATGTCTCCAGTTGATCAGACGTATGGCAAGTCCCTTAGCACAGTGCCTGGCTTCCCTGGAAATATCAGTCACTGCTCACTGTCCTGTACCAGGGGAAGGTGCCCTGCAGACAGGCTTGCTTCACACTGTAAAGCACTGGCAGGTAGCGGAGTCTAGAGATATGGCTGAAATCTCTACAGTGCACAGGGCAGTTTCCACTACAAAGAACTTTCCAGGCCTACATATTCACAGAGCTGAGGGAGAGTGGCTGGTTAGAGTGGGTGAGGCGAGGGATGTGGTTCACCAGAGAGATCCTGGTTAACAGGGTTTGGCTTGGCTTGGATCTGCAGTTGGGGAAGTCAGCCTATGCACTCTTCAGAAGGACTCCTCCACCCCCATTCCATTTTGTTCCTGTGCCCAGAAACAGCGAGAGCAGCAATTCTGAGAAGGACAGAGGCGCTTACACAACCTTTCCCTTCGTTGTTAGGGAGTTTGGATATTTTACAGACACTCACCTGGGTCTCTGATTCATGCCCGATGGCAATCTCTAACAAACCATCAGGTGAACAGATTCTCCTAACACATTGGGGACACGGAGCGTGAAAACTTAGCAAGTCTCAGGAGATGAGGTGAGGGGCGGGGTAGTGGAAAATAGATCATCGCCATTTTGATAGACAACCCTTCATTACCACAGCTTTGTTATCTAAACACACCTCCACAAGTTTCGCGATTACGAATGGGAACAGCCATTATAACCTATGTTGGAGTCAAGTGGTTCACACGACCTTTCTCCCCACCCCTGGTGCCTTTTATTTGAAATATTATTTGGTTCCATTTTTCTTCCTGCTCTTCCCTGCTTCTCTTCAGTGTGTATGTGTGTGTGTGTGTGTGTGTGTGTGTGTGACCACAATTGTAGTTTCAGTAAATAAAACGGCTGCTTGATAACGTGGAATGGCCCAACGCTTAACTCTGCCCTTGGAGATCCTTTACATCAAATCAGCCATCAAAAAGTGGTGCAGATAAAATTTGTCATCCGGGGTTTCCTACAAAAGAATTACAGTGGAGAAATGGCCGGATCGATACTATGGATTTTCATGGCTGGGGCCGGTGGTCCGATTGCTGTGAGACACTCAGGCAGATAAAAGGGCATGGCTGCCACTCCGTCACAGACTGCTGACTCAGCACAAAGCCAGGCAGGTATTTATAGGCTGGAGTGACACAGAATTATCACCTTGCAGTGCCCGGCTCGTGTTCCCTCGGAGATTGCTTTCCTTTATGGGACTGCTAAATGCAGGTGAATGGAAAAATGATGGCTAACAGCTGTCAGAATGCAACCGAATGAAGTGCTTAAATCTTTTTTTATCCATTAAAAGGGTAACAACCAGACATAGATCATGGCACAGACATTGTAATGATATCTGGGGGCTGGTAAATGAGGGGGGTAATAAACAATGTATTCTCCCATCAGAGCAGTGGAGGGTACAGACTTGGGGGGAAGGTGGGTCTGCCCTGAGCTTGGTAAGCCACTTTAATGGGGGGCATTCCATGATGAAAGGAATGCAAACCATCACCTGGACCCCAGTCTGTAGGAGCCTGTTCTCTACCTTGGCATTCAGGTGGCATTGGGCCATGCTCTCCCTTACCTTGGCATTCAGGTGGCATTGGGCTATGCTCTCCCTTACCTTGACATTCAGGTGGCATTGGGCCATGCTCTCCCCCACCTTGGCAGAGGTGGCAGAAGATTGCTCAACAGCTTAAAGAAAGCCCGAGGGATCTACAAGGTCCTCCTGGGCCGAGTGGGATTTCTCCTGTGTCGTTTTCCAATTTCCACAGTGAAAGCTGTCCTTCATATGCATGGTGGATATAATTCCAGAGGCCGAGGACAATGTACAGATTATAGCTCTCCCCTTGCTTATTAGGGACAGTTCCTAAGACCCCTCCTCCCCGGGGCTTATCTAAAACTACAGATTCTACCAAATCCTCTAGAGATGTGGTATTCTTTCCCATAAAACACACTTATAAAGCTTAGGTTAAAACTAAGGCACTGGGAGAGAGAGCTAGAGAGAGAAAGAGGAAGATCGAAATAGCGCGAGATCGAGCGAATGTGGTGATGAGCGCTAACAAGGTTCTATCAAGATGGCTTCTCTAGCTCTCAGAACAGCTCATTGTACTGGATTACTGTTCTGGCAGTGGCGGGAGGCGACACAGTGTCTGTGGTGAACTGGATGTGGTGAATGACGCTGGCCTTCTGATGTAGCATCAGGCTGCCACGGCAGGGTTCCTGGCACTCCACACAGCCACAGCGCAGGGCACAGTGAGAGCTCATTACACCTTATGAATGGTTTATCACTGGAATTTTCCATTTCTTATTTTTCTGACTGCTGTTGGCTTTGAAATTGGGAGGAGCAGAACCATGGATAAGGCTGAACCTTCTACCCAGGGGATAGGATGAAATCTTTACTGGAACATTCCATCAACTAGCCTGTCACCAGAGAGGTTCCTTTGTCATTACTTAAATAGATAAAGTTAGTGTAATTGCCCCAATTTCTAACTAATATATCCTTGAGGAATCCTTCTGGAAGAATTTTACTAATCTATCTAGATCCATCTGTACAATATATGTCCTGTTTTTCATTTAGTGAGACTCAGCTTCCACAGGGACTCACAACATTTCTATGGCTGCCTTGTGGGATGTTAGCTTGTTTGAAAATGCAATGTGTTCTTTGGAGGCCTCCCCTTCCCCTAATATTTAATTTTTCAATGAACCATTTTTTGTTGAGCTTCAACATTACACGGAGAACATTTTCTTCATTCTCTTTAATATTTAAAAAGTACTGCAGAGCAGTAGGGAACAGAACCCAAACCGTACAGTCTCACCCATTACGAGGTATCCGGGCATCAGGAGAGTCTCCATTTTCTGAGCTCCTGTGGGGAGATGGGCTTTGTGCGGGCTGCTGAAACAGTGAGATGTGCTGCGCAACACTGATTGTTAATTTGTAGATTCTCCAGTCACCGCAGAGACAAATCTGGCCTGCCTGTGAGGAGTTTCTAGACTGGGCTAATTGAAGTGGGTAAACATACCCTAAGTGTGGGCAGTTATCTCATGGGCTGGGTTCCTGGACTGAACGAAGAGGAGAAGCAGCCTCCATCTTCCCTGCTTCCGGATTGCAGATGCACTGTGCCCAGCTGCCTTAAATTCCAGGTGGCATGCCTTCCTCCATGATGGGCTGTACCCTCTAACTGTGAGCTAGAAATATGCCTTTCCAGGGGTTGGAGAGATGGCTCAGTGGTTAAGAGCATGTATTGTTCTTGCAGAGGCCCTGCGTTTGATTCCCAGCACCCACAGCTAACAAACAGCTCACAGTTGCCTGGAACCCCAGCTCCGTTGACATGCTTCTGGCTTCCTCAAGCACACACACATGCACAGACACACATGTGCACATAAATACATGATAATAAAGCTATTTAAAAATGGTACCCTTCTTTCCTTATGTTGCTTTTGTATTGTATTTATTACAGGGAAATAAATTAACAAATACAGTGAATAAACCAGACTTTCAAGGGAAGGGTATTTAAAAAAATTAAAATTGCATATTAACTTATTTTATGTGCATATGTAGGCACGGATGTGCCATGATACATGTGGAGATGAGAAGACACTCTCAGGGGTGGATTCTGTCCTTCTACCTTATGGGGTTAGGGATGGAACCCAGGTCTTCATGAGTGACAGCAAGCACCCTTACTCACTGAGCCATCTCATTGGTCTGGGAAATACTTACTGAACGGATACTTGACCCATGTTGTATGAAGTACTAACAGCACAAAGTGAAAACCGGATGCCCCAGTTCCAAAAATACGGTTCTGTGGGGTGTTATTTCCACTTGACATACGAGGAAACTGAGGCAACAGAGAGGCCAACAGAGCTTCCCAGGTCACCTGGTCAGGTACCAGAGGAGCTTCCAAATCTTACCTTATCCAGCATTTTTGGTCCATAACTGGAGAGGAGGCAGCTTTGAACTTGGGAAGGTTTGCTGTGTCATGCTTGGAATAACCCCAGGATGGAGTTCGGGTATCAGGGAGATGGCTCAGTGGATATAGACACTCGCTGCCAAGCCTGACTACCCGTTTGATCCCTGAGACCTACATGGTAGAAGAAAGAATCCATTCTTGCAAGTTGTCCTCTGACCTCCACACATGCCCCACCCCCATACATAACTATTGTTATTTCTGGAAACATAAAGTCCAGAGATGGGGAGCTGTTTGCTTGCCTGTGTAGTGGAGTCCAGGTATACCGCCTCCAAGTTCTCTGCTAGACTGAACACGGTGTTGATGGTGAGGGTACCAAACAGGCAAGGTTCCTGGCTTCTAGATGCAGAAAGCCAATTGCAGGAAAGGGCAAGCGGGGGATAATTTAATTCAGGAAGCACATGACTACCTGGCGGCAGCATTAACAAGGCTTCTGTGCTCAGAGCATCCCTGGCTGGGATTGGGCGGATTTCAGAAACCTAACGCACACACCTCCAGGCTCCGTCCACAGGGAAATCAGGTTTGTGCCTGTTGGAATGGCCCTGGATGGGTAGGAATCATTGCTGCTTTCCTTGTGGCGCTGCTGTATGGGACTGTACCATCACAGACAATAAACAGAGAGGAAGGAGGGGGCTAAACAAACAGAGGGGGAAAATAGAAGCAAAAAACGCAGCAGAGTGAAAAAAATATCCATAAACTAGTTGTGTGCGTGTGGTTTTTTTTTTTCCTTTTCTTTTTGTCTCTCCAGTTGCTCTGATGTTCACAAAGGAAATAGACGGAATAAAATCACATCTCAGGAACACCAACATAAATTCCCCCTTGCTTTGACAAGTACGTAATTTTCTTCAGAGATGTTCTTCACGTCTGGAGAGTTACGAGGCAATTTCATTCCCATCTGACAAATTTACAAAGAAACATTAGAGAGAAGGGATTAGGGAAGCCAGCAAGCTTTATAGACTTTCCTCAGGCTGTGTTTTCCTTCCATCTCTCTGAGCTTCCTCAAGGACCATGCATGAGTGACTCACACGATGTGGACCCCGGAACCAAGACACTTAGGAAAGGCGAAGACATGAAATGTGCTTTCAGTCAACTAATTGTATTTACATTTTAGAGGGAGGAGGCGGGACTTGGGGGGCAGGAGGGAAGATGTACATTGGCAAACAGTTAAATGAGGTCTCTAGGGTATGAATTTCAAGTGGCATTTGTAAATATTGGACTTTGTTTAAGGGGAGAGGGAGCTGGACAGAGACGGGGAGGATGAGAGATGGGGAGAGAGAGAAGAAAGGAGAGAGGAACAGACAGAGAGAGGAGGAGAGGAGGAGGGAGGGAACAGAAGGAGAGAATGGTCCTGGGTTTTGATGATTTGGATTCTAGCTTGTACTTCACGAAAAGGCCAATGACAGCAAATATCAAATCACCTTTCTCACGGAATCACAGTTCCTGTTTTGATTCTGTCTCCTGCGACTCCCCTGCACAGCATTTAGAGAGGCCCTTCATGCGGGGCCCACTGGGTAAAGCGAGATGGCTGTCGACCACACTGCTGCACACTTACCTCAGACTAAGTCGTTGCTTGGGCATTGGGTCGTCATTTCTCTCTTAAATGTTGGCAGCCTTGACTTATCAGCTTGGGGGATCTGCTAACTAGCAGAGCCAACACCACACACACACACACACACACACACACACACACACACACACACGCATACATATGCATCTATATCAATGTATTTTCACTGATGGGGATTATAGAAGATTCTAGCAAGATCACCATAAGAGTTTGCTTAGAATTTTGATCAAAAATCCCAACCAATCTCAGAAGTCCAGGAAACCAATTCCTGTCCTAGAGTTGGCATTAAGAATATTGTTCCATAGATTCAGGAGAATGTGGAACCTAGATGACAGATGCATTATCACTGGGACTTAGGGAGCGAGGAAAAGGAGGAGATACGGCTTTCAAGGCCTTCCTTGAGAGCCATAAACGCTCATGGAGCTGCGTGCACACGCTGGTAGGAGAAAGAGGCTGTGTTCATGGGTATATTGCTATCGTACACTTTAGGAGCGCAGCCGGGGATCAACATCATGTGACGATTCATTGACCCTACCAAAAGGCCGAGACTGCACCTCATTTGTGTCATGAATTTGTTCCCAAAGTTGTCCAACTTATGATCATGCTTAAGTCCTTGCATTTATTTTAAACACGAGAGCAATTCACCACACCTTTGAGGTTTTAAGTCTAACACCCTAAATCCAAACTGGGAAGTTTAGTTTGTGGTCTGCTCTCCGTAAATTGTCACAATTAAAACTTTCCCTTCGGTCTGCCCTCTGAATATGCAGAACCGGGCTTCTCCTGCATGCCACCATTGTCTTGGCAACAGGGTGATCACCTGGAGGGAGGCTTGGCAGGGTCAGAGGAAGGTGGTTCCTCTGGGTCACCCTTGTCCTTGAGGAGGTCCATCTCGCCCAGTGGGACCGACGAGATGGCTTTTTTCTCACAAGCAAGATAACTACAGCACAGCCAGGAAATCAGATTGATCATGATGAGAGAGATAAAAATTTAAAATATCCCCTGGTAGGAAAATTTTTTTTTCTTTTTATTTCTGCGTTTGAATCTTTTAAATACTGTAACTTTGGGGGAAAGTTATAGAGACATAAAAGGCATATTTGAGCTGCTTTGGGGTTTATGACAGCCACTGGATAATACATTATTTTGAAAGCCTTTATAGTATACAGTTACAAACTTCCAGGAAATCTATTAAAATGCAGCATTAATTAACATAAACTTTTTATAGTGTTGCTAATATTCTGCAAACAACTAAAAGTTTAAAAGCCCTTTTTACAGTCATTTTTTTTCCTGCCTGTACCCTGCGATCATGGTGCATTATGGGAAACACTAAAGGAATGGAGAGAAATGAATTTCCCTTGATTGTTCTGATGGGCTATTCACCTCAGTATCTGTCTTCATTTGAATGAATATAAAGACAAAATCTTTGCCAGTTTGATTAGCATTCCATCTTTGGCTCATGCTGTGGACCAAAAGCGACCAGACCAGGACCTGAAAATCCATCTTTCCCATAACGATAAAATGAACTCACTTTAGAAATCAAAGGGATGTCCGCAAATCCTAGGGTATGGCTCTCAGCCACGTCCTCTCCTAAAACGTTCACACTCACTGGCAGGTTAGCCCATGCCTCAGACTACAGTTAAAACACACAGATGTGTCCGTGGTGGCTGCATTCTTAGTCATGGTTTGTTTTGAAGTCTAGTTCCTGGTTGCCTTTGTGACAGCCCGCCTTCTGAACCCAAATTGTGACCTCTTTTAGAGCAAAGTTTGGCATCTTTGAACCTCCAAAAGGAGGTTTCAGCCTATTCCCAAAGAGCCATGCTGTCTCCAGGCAGGACTGAACTGAAGATGAACGGCCCCGAGTCCCCCATCCCTAATGACATCCCAGCTCGGCAGGGAGGGCATGGCAGGGAGGCAGCTGTCCACTCCGTGTCTGCAGTCAGGAAGCAGAGGGATGAATGCTGCTGCTCAGCTCATGCTTTATTCAGTCAGGGAACCCAAGTCAGCGCTTGGTGCTGCCCACATTCCGGGTACAGCTTCCTTCTTTGGGGGGACCTCCCCAGAAACATGCTCGCACACAGCCTCCTCAGAAGGATTCCTGTATCGGTGATTCCAAAATCCAGTCGAGGTGACAGCGAAGATTAGCTGTCATGGAGAAAAATTAAGCGTAGAGTCATCAAATTCCGGCAATAATTTATTCAACAAATATATGATATTTTTATCCCCTTAGGACTGCCCTCCCATGAAGAAAAAAAGGAACAAGTGAAGAATTAATGATATGACCTGTTGGATTGTGGTAAATGATGACATGTTGCTGTTCTTCTATATTAGCAGTTTCAGGGATGATCCCATTGATGAGTAGATGTTTGAGGTAAGAATAGAGGGAAATGAAAGTAGTTCTCCCTCAAGAGAAGTCCAGGCAAAATAAATTGTAAATAGTAAAATTCCAAAGTGGGAATGGACATGCCCAGTGAGCACGTGCGTGTGGCCAGACCCAAGCAAGAGCTAGTCGAGGCGAGACGGACTTCTGTAAGAGCTCTACTCCAAGTGACGTGAAAGTCACTGGAGGGTGTCGAGGGCAAGAGGGACAAGGCACAAGTGTCCGTGTTTCACGGTCAAATTGGATGTTGGGAAAACTAGATCATGAAGGGTAGAGGTGGGAAGTCATGACTCATCAATAATTAGCTGTCATGGCAGCGGGGCAGTGAAGATGACAGTGAGGAGGAGCTGGAGAGACCACATAGTTTAGTACCGAGTCAGCAAACTCTGCTCTTGGTTTTGTTAGGAGATGCAGGAAGAAGAGACATTAAGGACAACTACTTTGCCCATGACCTGACTCTCCAGAAGGACAATATTAACATATGTCGTGCTGGACAAAAATCACTGAAGGCAGACTATCTATCTATCTATCTATCTATCTATCTATCTATCTATCTATCATCTATCTATCTATCTATCTATCTATCTATCTATCTATCTATCTATCTTCTATTTATTTTGCATGTGAGCATGTGTGTGTGTGTGTGTGTGTGTGTGTGTGTGTGTGTGTGTGTGGTGTGTCTACATGTACCATGGTGCTCATGTGAGGGGCAGAGGACACTTTGAAGGACATGTTTCTTTCCTTCTATTATGTGTGTCCAGGTAATTGAGCTCAGGTGGTAAGCTTTATGGCAAGCGACTTTCCCAGATGGGCCATCTTGCCAGCCTTGAAGGTAGGCTTCTTTTGGGTAGAAAAATAAGGAGATTGGTTTGGACTCTCTAATTTTTTCTCATTTCTTCATATTGTCACATGTGACTTTCCATTTTGCTATGTGATCAACTGATATCCAGACATTATTTGAATAGAAGGGGATCAGAATTTTTCCAAAATTTCAGTTATTTATAATAACAAACATGCTCTATTTTGCTAAACCAAAAAACATAGGTTGGTTGTGTCTCTGGCTACATGGGTCCTCCTTTTTCTTGAACATGTGTTCACACACACCCTGCTTGTGGTCTGCTCTACAAAGCACACAGCCATACCCAACAACAAAGAGGAAGGAACGGAACATCTCCCATCACAGGCATGGCCATTCACTCATTACAGAAAAGCCACCATCCAGGCCAGGTAAACTGAGTAAGATGATTCCGTATGGTCATGCAGCAGATGCCAGAGACGAGGGGCCAGAGTCCTTGCAACCTTGTAAGAAAATATCCCTAGTCATGGTTCAAACACCCAAACATCCATGGAGCAGGTTTCCTTGCTAGTGAGTGTGCCTCTTTGCTATTTATTAACTTTTTATTTATATGATTTACTCCACAATAACCCTGTGTTCTTTGGCCATTCCATGTTTTCACTCACTACTATTGGTGAAATTATTAGGGCCACTCCACGTAGTTCAAAGGAAGATTTATTTAGTGGGTAACTTACAAATGAAGGGATAGGTAGGTCACGGGGTCTAGGGAAGGTGTATTGCAGTCCAGCGGTGTTCTCTGGAGCTCTGCTCCATCAACCTCCACTGTCAAGGGTCCAGGAACAGAGAGAGCGCTTGCCCATCCAGATCTCTGGTCTCCAGGCGCCTCCCTTGGCCCCGCCTTGTAGGCATGACAGTTGGCGAAGCCTCAATGGGTGTTGGAACTTTCAGATCAAAGCTGGGATGGCTATCCACTACACACTACTCTGTAGTAAGTGCCTGATGAAGTACTTGCACACAATAGGTCTAGTTTTGTGTTTAGATGCATTGCTGCTGCTGCTGGGGATGAGTTCATCTACAGACTGGTTTCTTTTGCATAAAAAGGAATACAAAGAGGATAGAGAAAAACAAAGTCACAAAGCCCTGGCAGTAATTCAGATGCCTTCTGAGGCTGAGCAGATGCCACACATATGAGCTCCACAGGCTATGGGACAAATGGGAGTGGTAGGTTAGTCAGTGTGTGTGTGTGTGTGTGTGTGTGTGTGTGTGTGTGTGTGTGTGTGTGTACACGCTCCCCAAGGGTCAAATTAAAAATATTTTTTAAACAAGACAAAATCCCCATGCTAGTGTGAGATAAAACTATTGGAAGGCAGATTTCTCAAGACACTTGCTGGTTTGAGAAGCTTTAAAGGAGGCTGGAAGATTGGGGCTTTATCAGAAATGCGTTTTGATTTTCTGATTCTTGCTTTACTTAAAGAACATGGTTGAGGCATGACAACCCCCTTGCCTTAACCCTCCTTTACTAGGATGTTCTTTGGTGGAAAAGGTGTGTCTGTCTACTTGAAACTGGGACAAGAATTAGCTAGAGGGGATACCTTTATTTCTTTTGCCAAAGATAACTCTGGAGATAAAAAAAATATTCTCTTCGAGTTTACAAACCCAGGTCCCCACACAGAAAGCCAGCACACTGCAGACTGCTCCCCTCTGGTGCAGGGCAGAGACTGAAGGGAAGATGACGTTGATGTCTGGCCCTGGTCATGGCCCTGGGTCTGAGAAGCACACGCAGAGGTGGCTGGAAGGTCTCTAACCCTCTCTTGCCTGAGGGCTGTTCTTTAACCTCATGAGGTCTCCTAAGGCTAGGGTTATTAAATCCTATGTCCTGCCAAGAATTCCAGGGCATTCTCTCCCCACAGTATTTGGGAACTGGGGACATGCAGGACGTGGGTCATCCCTGCCTGTGGCTGTGTTTTGTTTGAGTGGCACAGCAATTATACAGTGACATAGTTTAAAAATTAATTCTAGGGCTGGGACGATGACTCATTCCTGATGTGCTTGCCTGGCAAGCATGAGGACCTGAGTTCAAGCCCCAGCCCCAGCAGAACAAAGCCAGGCATGGTCTCACAATGCCAATCCGGAAAGGCAGAGCCAGGAAGATATCTGGGGCTTGCTCGCCAGTCAACACCTAACCCACTTGCTCTGGGCTAGTGAGAAATCCTGTCACAAAAAGAAGGAAGATGTCTCCTGAAGAATAATGTCTGAAGTAGCCTTTTGATCTGCCCGTCTCTTACACACAGAGAGTCATGCATGTTCACCTGTGCACATGCATGCACCTGCACACACATGAATATGCACCTATACACACATTATATACACCAATTAATTCTATATGCCAATGTTTGGAAGCTAGGATATTTGGATGTTTACATGAAGAATAGAATTCATGACTTCTAGAATCTGAGAACTGTCATTTGAGGGTCACATCTACCCTGCCACAAGTGGCTATGGAAACTCTACCCACGTTACCAAAACCACACTCTCTGTACTCTGTCTATCCTTACCCAGCCCACTCTGGTCAATTATTTCACATGGCTGGCCCATTTTAGACGACCAGGAATGGACTCCTGACCTCTGTATTTATGCATGGCACCTGCAGCTATAATGTATATTGCTTAAATGGTTCAGACATCATCTTTCATTTGAACAGCAGCCTGCTCTTTAGTTCTCAACTTCGACTTTTAAAAACCAGAATTGTTAATTATCCTGGCGAAGCCTTCTCTGCTGTAGATGTGATCTTTGGTGGGTTAATCTAAGAGATATCCTTTCTCTTTCTTTCCCCCTTCTGGTATTTTCCCTTCTGTGCCAACTCATTCAACACGTGAGAAACCTTCAGGTGTTCAGGAGCATTGGAGAACCTTCCAGGAAATGTTGCAAATTTGCCATGTTGTCAGAGGATGAAAGCACACTGTTCAAGCCAAAAGCTTTGTGTAATTTTTTTTTTTCAAATTCAACATCCAAGTTAAAAACTTGGATGCTTTTCTGCCTTACATTTTAATGAGTAGCTTTTTCTAAAAGGCAGGAAAAAAAAGGAAAAAGAAGAAAATGAAAAGACAGAAAGAAACCCATAGGCACAAAAGTTTAAATGCTGTAACCAATAGCACTGGGTGCTGAAGGGACAAGCTCGTTTTGTGTTTTGAAAAGCACCAATACTCAAATTGGGGCTGTTGAGATGGCTCAGTGGTTAAGAGCGCTTGCTGCTCTTGCAGAGGGCTAGAGCTTGGTTCTCAGCACCAACGCTGAGTATCTTTACTGACTGTAACTCCAGCTCCAGGGGATCCGATGTTCTCTTCTGGCTTTTGTGCACACCTGCATGCATGGGCACATACCCCCTGCCCCCAATATATAAATAAAGTAAACCTTTAAAAAAACAACAGTACTCAAACAAGCGAGCAGGAGCTGAAACACTGGACAAAGAAATACTGAACGTTATGTTCTCCTGTAGTCACTGTGTCCATGAAATATGCAAACCAGGCAGTTTCGTATGGATTTCCCCCATTGTATCCTTTTATAGGTATGTGTGTAAGCCTGGGCGTCTGGTAAACTTTTATGTGTTAAATCATTCTTCCCATTAGTTTTTGTTGTAATTACCACCATGCTTATTGTAATTTCTGATTGATCTTCAATTGGTCTTGCCTAATAACACTTCATCTTGAGGTGTCTACGCCTGCAGGCTGCTCAGTTATGTGGCAAATGATTTATCTATAAACGCTCAACACACTCGGGAGTTCAATATTTAAAAGGATCTCTTTGTAAAGCAAATAATACTTCTGGTGTGCAAATAGTATGGTGGTGAGTGTTGCATTTGGATAAAAGTCGATGCTACCCTGGCAGGAAGCACATCTCCTCTCCCTTTCGGTAACTATGTTGATTTCTCGGTTCATTTCAGGTCTACCCTTCCACTAGGCTGGAATTTCCACGAGGGTAGGAATCATGCCTTCATCGTTCTCTCTCTCTCTCTCTCTCTTTCTCTCCCTACTCCTCTTTCTTTCTTTCCTTCTTTCTTTCCTTCTTTCTTTCTTTCTTTCTTTCTTTCTTTCTTTCTTTCTTTCTTTCTTTCTTTCTTTCTTTCTTTCTTTCTTTCTTTCTTCCTTCCTTCCTTCCTTCCTTCCTTCCTTCCTTCCTTTCTTCTCTCTCTCTCTTTCTCTTTCTCTTTTCTTTTTTTTTTTGAGACTGGGTTTCTCTGTGTAACAGTTCTGGCTGTCCTGGATCTTCCTCTGTTGCCCAGGCTGGCCTTTAACTCACAGAGATCCACCTGCCTCTGCCTCCCAAGTGCTGAGATTGAAGGTGTGCGCCACCACCACTGGGCCTTTCTTTCTTTCTTAAAGATTATTATTATTATTTTTTTGATTTTTAAAGTTCTGAATATGTGTCTGTGTCTCTGTGTGGGTATGTGCCTATGAATGAGGTGCCCTCAGAGGCTAGAGTGGGATCCCCTGGAGCCTAAATTACAGGTGGTTGTGAGCCACTAGATGGGGGTATTGGGAACCAAACTCTGGGCCTCTGCAAGAGCAGCATGCAATCTTTACTGCTAAGCCATTTCTCCAGCCCCCTTCCCTTTCTTTGTTAAAGAATTTTGAGGGTGGTGAACTACACAAAACATAGAACAAGCCATTTGAGTTGACTTAGGTTAGTCTATTTGTACAGTGGGGTGTTACCACACATGCTCCAGGAAGCTTGGATTTTCACAAACAGAAACCCCACCTTCTCCTTTCAGCCCCTGGAAACTGCCATCTGTTATGTCTTTAGGGATCTGAGTAGACTAGGTGCCTTGGATAAGTGGAATCGTGCAATGTCTATCCCTTTGAGATTGGCCTATTTCATTAAGGATGCTGACCTCGAGGTTCATACAGCATGCATCAGAATGTCTTTATATTTTTATAAACATATATAATGATAGTTAATACTGATTATCAGCTCAACAGGGTCTAGAATCACTAGGGCAGCTCTCTGGCTGTGTCTGTGAGGGCATTTCTAAATTTGGTTAGTAAAGGTGTACTGGCTAGTTCTATGTGCCAATTTGACACAAGCTGGCATTATCAGAGAGGAAGGAGCCTCAGTTGAGGAAATGCCTCCATGAGATCCAGCTGTAAGGCATTTTCTCATTTAGTGACCAATAAGGGACCAGTTCATTGTGGGTGGTGCCATCCCTGGGCTGGTGGTCCTGGGTACTATAAGAAAGGAGGCTGAGCAAGCCATGGGAAGCAAGCCAGTAAGCAGCTCCCCTCCATGGCCTCTGCATCAGCCCCTGCCTCCAGGTTCTGCTCTGTTTGAGTTCCTGTCCTGACTTCCTTCAGTGGTGAACAGCAAGGCTGAAGTGTAAGCCAAATTAACCCTTTGCTTCCCAACTCGCTTTTTGGTCATTGCAGCAATAGAAACCCTAACTAAGACAAAAGGTAAGAAAACCTAGCCTAAATGTGGAATTACCATTCTGTGAGCTGGAGTCCTGGATTACATAAAAATACGAAAGTGAGCTGGCACCAGCATTCATCTCCATTTCCTGATTGAATGCAAAATGACCAGCTGCCTTATGCACCTGTCACGCTGTCTTCTCTGCCACAATGGAGTCCATTCTCAAACCGAGGGCCAAGATAAGCCCCTCGTCTCTCAAGGTGCTTTTGCCATAGCAGCAGGAAAACTAAGGCAGTCCGTCCATATCTGCTGGACAAACACATAAAAGCAAGACAGAACCCATCTTCTGCAGTAGATCTCTCCAGACACATAGTAGGTCTCAAACAACACTCTACTCGCGGTTTGTGGTAAGGACCCAAGCAAACTACTGAGGTGCATTTTGGAACACAAGGGACTAGCCAGTCCTCCTGAATATATTGTTTAATACCAACATATGAAAAGCAACTCGGTGGTGTATTCTCTTGGCCTTGTAATTTGGATTGCCTTGCGCTGGCTGCTAATTAACCAGTTGGTGATATACTGCTTGTCTTTTCATCTGCCTCTGAGCTTGTCAGGAGCCAGCGACAAGCCCAGTGAAAGCGGGGGCCACTCTGATAATTAAGGTTTGGAGGGCTTCCTTACCGACCCCATCATGGGCCAATTGCTTTCTCTGCCTCCACTGATGGGCAGCTGACATCTGACAAAACACCGGCCTTCTCTCATCCGCACAGCAGCGGGACACTTTCCCACCTTTTAATGGCTGAGCGCATCTCATCCCAAGCAACTCTGACAAAATGAAAGTGCATTGTCAAAGTTGCTGGTGGAGACAACTGATCAGAAAGGAAGTCTGGAGACACCAGAACAAACTCCAGTGCACGTGCACACACACACACACACACACACACACACACACACACACACACACACACACTTTCTTATTAGCCTCTAAATGTAACAAAACAAACAATGCAAAGCTTTCTTTGAATTTGTAAATGGCACAGGAGAAGAGGTTTGCGGTCGGCGGCGTTCTACTGGAATCTCCTTTAAGCTGCAGTGGAAAGGGGAAAGAGAAGGCAAGCTGTGCAGAGCTAGTTCCTTTGAGGTGGGTGCTCTTGGCATTGGTGAGATGGCCCCGTTGGTCAAATGCTTGCTTTGCAACACAAGGAGCTGAGTTCAGTCCCCCAGAACAAAGAGAGCAGGAGTGGTGAGGTGGGCTTGCCATGCCAGCCCTGGGGACGGGGAGACAAGTGGACCGTGGCGCTCACTGCCTGGCCTGCTCAGTCTATGCGGGGATTCGGATGAAAGACTCCTGCTCTTTAAAACAAGGTGGACAACTTTTCAGGAGCAATACCTGAGGGCAGCCTCTGGCCTCCACACCCATGCCCACAGATGTGCACTCGTGTGTGTGTGTGTGTGTGTGTGTGTGTGTGTGTGTGTGTGTGTGATGAAACTCTCATCTGAAGCACTTACCTCAGTCACGTGACAGTGTGGAATACCTGCAAGCCACTGTGACAATGGCTGCACACTCACGCACACTCACGCTTACTCTGTCTTCTAGAGTCACGGTGCTCTAACAACGCTGCTGTACCCCAGACTTGCTGAGTTAGAATCTGCCTTTACCCGGTGCCCCAGGCAACTCACGTGACCTGCAAACACCTGGGAAATTGCTGTTGACATCACTTATTCCTCACGGCTCAGCGTCTATTCCTTTCCTTTCCTTTACTACTTACTCATTATTTATTTGTGTGTGTGTGAGTGTGTGTGTGAGTGAGTGTGTGTGTGTGAGTGTGTGTGTGTGAGTGTGTGTGTGAGTGTGTGTGTGAGTGAGTGTGTGAGTGTGTGTGAGTGTGTGTGTGAGTGTGTGTGTGAGTGTGTGTGAGTGTGTGTGTGAGTGTGTGTGAGTGAGTGTGTGAGTGTGTGTGTGTGAGTGTGTGTGAGTGTGAGTGTGTGTGTGTGTGTGTATGTGTGTGTGTGTGTGTACGTTAGTGCCACAGTGCGCAGAACCACTTCTAGCCTTCCACCGTGCAGATACCAGGGATCGAACTTAGGTTTCCAGGCTTGCCGGCAAGTGCCTTTACCCACTGAGCCATCTCACCAGATCTTACTCACTTCTTATCCACTTGAATTCTCATAGTTTTTGACTATTTAAACACGAGCACAAACAAGAATGACAGAACTGATGTCCTCAGGCCAGTCAGCTCCACCACACCTCAAGGGTGGGGCGGGGCAAGGGGCGCGGGTGGCGCGGAATGGTTCTTTCCTCGGGAGGTACTTGGAATGTGTTGGCGATAACTGACTTGTCGAGTGGATTGCTATGTAAAACTCAAAGCTTAACTAACACAGCCCCATTTACCCACGCATCCCTCCATCCACTCGGTAGGCGTCTCTGTTGAAAGCTGGCGGGCCTCGTGGGACTCTAGAGCAGGTGCTGTGAGCTTCGGGCACAAAAGGAGGATCTGGAATTCCTGGTTGGTAAGCGGAGAGTAAGGAAGCATGGCTGACCAGGGACAGAAGTTGAACTTGGGTGGATGTAGTCCTTCAATCCTTTACCCATCCAGTGGAATGTTCTGGAACACTGCTCCTCAGACACCACAACGGCACCCACATGATTACATCTACACCTTACATAGTCCCTGGGCACACCGTGGGAAGGGCATGGCTTCAGGTGGATGCCACTACACAGGTGAGGATTTTGGAGAAGCAGCTGTCTGGGGCTGGGAAGCCACCCTGCCTCAGAGGCAGATCCGGGAGGCCTGTAGCTAGAGTTTTCCTGCCTTGCCCACAGTCAGGACAAATCTTTGTCACCCGCCAGTCCCACAGCTGCTCAGACCCAACCAAGTAAACACAGATATTATATTGCTTATATTGCAAACACTTATATTGCTTATAAACTGTATGGCTGTGGCAGACTTTTTGCTAACTGTTCTTATATCTTAAATTAATCCATTTCTATAAATCTATACCTTGCCACGTGGCTTACTGGCATCTTCACATGCTGCTTGTCCTGATGGTGGCTGGCAGTGACTCCTTCTGCCTTCCTGTTCTTTCTTTTCTCCTCTCTGTTAGTCCCGCCTATACTTCCTGCCTAGCCGCGGGCCAATCAGTGTTTTATTTATTGACCAATCAGAGCAACACATTTGCCATACAGAACATCCCACAGCAGAGGCCCATCTCTGTGGCCAGCACAGTGGCTAAGGAAGGGGAGGTAGACTGGCTTATAAGAATGTAGGCGTGTCAGCTCCTTTTAGCTTTAGTCAAAACTTTGGACCAGCCACTCCCTGGCTGCTCGATCCTACCCAGTCATTTGACGTCTTCATGGGTGGGCTTCTTACCCATAATATGGCACCAAATGGCACCTGTCTGACAAGGTGGTTTGGGAATACTGTGGGAACAGTGGATTTAGTAACTTAGGCTATCATTATTTACACTATGATAGTATTTCTTGTCATAGTTAACAATTATAGTATTAAATAGTATTATTATAGAAATAAATGGTCTTTCTTTTGATTATAAAAGAACACACTAGGATGGTAAATGTAGGGAAGGCTGCTTTTCTCATAATGAAAACAATTAGTGTTTTACTCTTGCAGGTTTGAGATCTGTCTCTGCCCCTGCACACAAGAGACAAAACACATCTGTTTCTGGCCTGTGTGCATTTTCCTTTCTTGTCAAATTGAAGGGAACCTTGACTCTTGCCTTTACCTGACATATTCTAGAGAGGAGCTGACTATTGGATTTGTAATCCCCCTCCCCCCGAGTCTCCCTCCTCCCCCTCCCCAGCATCACAGGCTCCACTCTGGTGTGTCAGCTCCCCAGTTCGGTGGTTTGGTGACTTCCTCAGGCTCTCACCAGGGATTCTAAGAGTGAAGACATAATGCCAGGATTACGCAAGGTTGGTTACACGGGTAAATGAAGAGGACTCAGAGCTTTGTTTGAACAAATTGATGCTGTAGATCTTAGAGAGACTGGAACTTTGTCAGGATTTCAAAGCTTTCATGCAAACCCACATGACTGTGACTACTCAGGGTCTAGCAAACAGTACATTGCCTGCTGTGAGGGCTGCCATTGGTGTGTGTGTGTGTGTGTGTGTGTGTGTGTGTGTGTGTGTGTGTGCACGATCATGTGCATGTGTGTATATGATCAAGGGAATGAATATATGTGTGGGGGCATGTGCATGTGCTTGTATGTTCACGTGCATATGCAGTCTGTGTACATGTACATGTGTGTGTATTTGGAGCCCAGAGGACAACCTTAGGTGTTCCTCAGGTATCTTTTGTGACAGGACCTCTTATTGGCTTGGAGCCCGCAGAGGTAGGCTTAGCCACCTGGTCATAGGCCCCAGGGATCATGTCTCCACCTCCACAGTACCGGGATCACATGTGTGTGTCGCCATGCTTGTCTTTTCTATTAGAATGCTGCTTTTCAGTCTTTCCCTTTGTGACGAAGCCTACAGTCTGTGTGAGGACCACGGTTTGTCTTGCGTGGATTTCCCCGTCCCTCCAGTAGTGACTCCAACACAGAAAGAGTTATTTCCACCTCCCACAAATAACCGTCTGGGTTCATGTGGTGACCCTGCTCTGTAAACGCGTGGAGAGCTGAGGCTGGCTTCCTCTCGCCTGCTGCTCTCTGTTCCCAGTGGTGCTGTCTCTGTCCTCATGGCTCAACATGACTGCCAGTTGAGTGGGAGGTGAGGTCTCATGTAGCCCAGGCTGGCCTCAAATGTGTTGTGTAGTCAAGGATGAGCTTGAACTTCTGATCTTCCTTCTTCCACCTCACAAGTGCTGGGGTTACAGGTGTGCCCCACCATGACTATTTCATGTGGTGCTGGGACTCCAACCCAGGGCTCCATGCACATTAGGCAAACACGCTAACAACCCAGCTACATACCGCCCTGCCCCTGTTCACACACTTTTGAATTACACGCTCCCACTTACCTGTACGCAGAACTGTGGGATACAGACATCACGTGGTGGTGTCTTAGGCCAGGAGCTCAGTTACCACTTAAGGCAGACAGAGATGCTCTTTACAGTCTCTATAGGGTTCCTCTGGGGCCCTCTTCTCCTTCCTCAGATGCTGTGACAGGGCAGGGGTGGGGAGCAGCTTCCCCTGCCGCCGGCTGGCTCCTCAGTGGCACATGGACTGAACTTATTCATTCTTGGCTCACTCTGTCACGATGCCCGAGACTGGTTTACAGCTGCCCAGGCAGCCCACTCTGGGACGTGGTCCCGGGTCCCCACTGTGGCTGGCGGGGAGAAGGCTGCTCTTCTTTGTGAGGTTACTTCCCTGGGAAAATGGCATCCTGGAGTCACTCCTCTCATTTCTGTCTCCTCTCAGAGTTATGGAACTTTCTTACCCATCTAGAAAATTCCTATCAACCCTTTGGACCTGGGGTTTTCAGCCCAGGTGCTCTTGTCACCAAAGATAGAACAGGAGCATCTTCAGACACTGTGGTTGTCACACCTGAGTTACTGGTGCTACTGTCATCTCGTGGGCTACATAGCTCATGTACAGCGCCCCCTCTGGCTTGTTAGAGTGGGGCTGGCTGGGACCCACCCATACGCTTCTGCCTCACGAGGAGAGCTGGCTAGTTTTCCTGACTGATATGGGAGGGACAAGCCCACTGTGGGTGGTGCCATCCCTTAGCAGGTGGTCCTGGGTTTAAGAAAGCAGGCTGAGCAAGTCATGGGGGGCAAGCCAGTAATCAGAGTTCCTCCGTGGTTTGTGGTTCTGCTTCAGTTCCTGATTACAGGTTCCAGCCTTGACTAACTTCCCTCAGTGATCGAGTGTGACCCGAGAGTTGTGAGCTGAAATAAACTATTTCCTCCCCAAGTTGCTTTTGACCATCATGTTTTATCACAGCAGTAAAAAGTCTAACTGACACACCAGGACCAGGGACACCTGAAGGCTGGCATTTCTAACAAGCTCCGTGCTCGGCTAGTGAAGGTTCTTTGGGAAAATGATGTCAATGTTGTGTTTGGACACATGTGCATGTGTGTGTGTGTGTGTGTGTGTGTGTGTGTGTGTGTGTGTGTGTATGTGAATTAGAATATGTGGGGGACTTCTGGAATTGGCTCCCCTATTATGGAAGCCGAGAACCCACCTATCAGAAGCCTCCAGGCTGGAAGGCCAGAAGAACAGAAAACAGATTGTTCTGAGTGCAGATGCCAGATAATCAAGTAGCCAATGGGCTGGAGGCGCTAGAACAATGGTTCTCAACCTGTGGGTCATGTCCCCACAGGGGTCCCATATCAAATATTTACATTATGATTCACAACAGCAGTAAAATTACAGTTATGAAGTAGCAACGGAATTCTTTTATGGTTGGGGGTCACCACAACATGAGGACCTGTATTCAAGGGTCGCAGCATTTGTTGAGAACCGCTGCTCTGGAAGGTGGTGCTGGAAATTCTGCCTCCTGAGCTGGAGTCAGTAGAATTGAGAACCAGGGTCTCTGAAGTCAGAGCTGGTGAAGAGTGATGTCACTCACCCCACGGATCAGACATTTGTCTCTCCTGGAAACCCCCTCCAGACACAGTGGAAGCAATGTTGACCAGCTCTTTTAACCCAGCCATGCTGCTGCAGTAAGCCACCAGTCACAGCAGGAGAGGCTGCCGTGGCCGGTGCAGGGCCTGCACACGGAGGCCACTGTCTCACCCAGTTTCTCCTCACTGAGGCGGAAGGCGTGATACCACCCAGTCTCTTCAGTCTGGGGCTTACCCTAGCACCAGGGACTCACGAGTTCTCGCTTTATTCCAGGGTCCACCTGAGCCAATAAGGGACGAGGATTGATGTGGACCTCAGCCTCTAAGCCGTTCTTCACAGCTGTTCCTGTAGATCTGGTCCATCCATGGTCTAAAGAGTCTGTGTTCTTGGTCATGACACATTACTGTTTTTAGCAGCCAACACTTATTGCAAATGTCACAGAAGTCGGTCATCGTGAAAGCCCTTCCAGCCACTGTCCAAATATCCTGTAATCGTAGTGTGTAGATGCTGTTCATTCCCATTTGAAGGGCCAGGGAACTCAGCTCAGGGAGCTTACCTGCCTTTCCCAGCATCACACCCCAAAGTCAAGCCAGCTCTGACTTGAGAAACTGTCCTCAACATACAAACTCTTGTGTGTGTGTGTGTGTGTGTGTATGTGTATGCACACATATGTGCATAGATGTTGTGTGTGTGTATACACAGGTGTATGTGTGTGTGCATACATAGTGCTTGTGTGTGTGCATACATATGTGCTTGTGTGTGCGCACATATATATGTGCATGTGGTGTGTGTATACATATGTGTATGTGATGTGTGTTTGTATATGTGTGTGCATACATATGTGCGTGTGGGGTATGTGTGTGTGCTTGTGGGGTGTGTGTGAGCTGGAAGACAATCTTGAAAGTTGTTCATCAGATAATGTCCACTTTGTTCTTTGGACACAGGGTCTCTCACTGGCCTGGAATCCGTCAGGTATCAAGCCCCCGGTTGCTGCAAACCATACCCAGCTGTTTTTTTTTTTTTCTACATAGGTTTTGGGGATGGAATGGCAGTTGTCGCTCATGCTTCACTGACTGAATAGTGGCCTCGGCCCTGGACACACGGCCTGTGGTTCTTCCTCACATGCTTCCTGCCAGACTGAGTCCCCATTTGCAGCTGGATCTCAGCTGCCTGGTTCTGGTTGAGCCACTTTTATAGATACCAAGAACAGTCATTGTTTTAACTGGCACAGATGCCAGGCAACCCCCGGGCACTCTTCAATATAACTACAGGCATGAAGTTTTCAGGACCAGATAGATTTTTTTTTGTATTCCCTATTTTATTCTTTGCTCTCCAAGTTCATACTTCAGACTGTCAGGAGGTCCCAGAGTGCATTACTTGGCTGTGTGTGTTCCTCTCAAGGGACTCAGCACCCCACCTTTGCTGGTGTTCATATCTGCAGATCCTGCTTTCAGACCACCCAGCTCTCGATGAAGTTCAAAGGTCCCACTTCTATGGCATCCAGTTTGTTTGGTGTCCTTTATCCATCCGATCCCCTTCAGACCTTCCCTCTGTGTTGAGAATTTTCTTCCTTTAACCTTGTGTCTTCATCAGAATGTCTCCACTATGAAGAACCAGACAACAAGCCGAGGCATATCATCTTAAAAGTTGTATATGGAAGAAGATACTCTTTTTGGTGTTTTAAGATGATGTCTCTTGAAGATGGAGAAAGATAGCTCAGAGGCCAAGAACACTTGCTACTCTTTCAGAGGACCTGAGTTTGGTTGCTAGCACACATGTTGGACAGCTTACAACTGCCTATAACTCCAACTCCAGTGGATCTGACACCCTTTTCTGGCTTCCATGGGCGCTCATGCACAAAGCAAACAGCACAGTGTGTATGCATGTGCGCATGCAAACCTCCCCAAGTACTCCTTAAAAAACATGGCCATCTCTGCCATCCCTGGAGTTGCCTTATTGTCTGTGGGTTCTGCAACCCAGAGGCATGAACGTATTTTTTTTCCATATTAACTTGCATTTCCACTTAAAATATAGAGAAGTACTTATTATCTCCTCCATGTTGGTCAAATGGCCTTTCTGCTAATGATGCAATTAGTGAACTGATACAAGACAAGAGGGGGCGGTGAAACCTCTTCAGTTTCACGAAGTCAACGAAGTGGCAAATTCGCCATGTTTGCTGTGTGAGCGAAATATTCCTCAGTGCTGCGCTGTGGTAATGCATTTTCGGGCGGCGACTGCAGTTGCTGAAGCTAAGTTAGAATAATTTGATGACTGCGTGCAAGATGAACTTTCTGAAGTGCTGCTTCCTCACGGTTATCAGATTTGCTTTAGAACGGGCAGAATCTCTCTGTCACACTGGTCACACCCAGAATGTTCCTGGGCTGTGGATTTCTTTGCCCGGCCTCCTTCTGTTACCCTCTCTCCAGAACACCCCATTGTTTCCTCTCTAGAATCCCGTTTCCTGCTAAACCCTTAACCATTTAAAAAACAGACCAATTCTTCCCAATAGAGCCCCAGAGTCACCTCCCCACCCAGGGACAGTGATTATCCATGAATGCCTTGTGTCCTAGGGCAGGGGGTTTGGCTGATGGGATCTGCACTCATGGGTCTATCATCTCGGGGTAAGTCTGTTCAGCGGGGGCTTTTCAGGAGCCTGCAGGCTCCGGAGAGTCACTCCAGCACATCTCTTCCCATCTTTGGTCTCCAGGAGCACCATAGTGGCAGTTTGAAACTAGTCACACCGGCAGCATTTACAGGACGGGCAACGGGCGGCTTTACAAATCAGAGGTGGATTTCAGCCCTTACAGAGACACCTCCACACTCTTTACCTTCCTCCGGATCCCCCTCTCACTTGGAGCACACTGGCTCTTGGGATCACAGAGTTCTTTTTACCCTCCTGGTCTGAACAGACCTTTGGCATGTTGGTTGAATTAGCCAGAGAGCCAGGCTTCTTCCACATCCTGCCATGTAAGGGCTCGTCCCGGACAATGAGGGATTGTTCCCCACCCACACAATTTCTTAGCACCCCATCACAGAGGTCACCAAAAAAAGTACTTGGGTTATAAGAATCTGGACCTAGAAACAAATTCCATCTTATAAATAGCTGAGAGCGTCCTTTGTGTGACCTGAATGCTCCCTTTGCAAGCTGGAGAACTCTGCCTTGTTTGATTTGGAAGCTCACCAGGAGATTTTTATTCTTCTTTTTAAAATCATGCCTGTCCCCAGAGGCAGGGCCAACCTGGCACTTGGGTCACCCATCTGGCTACACATTCAAAGCTGCTGAATTCTGGGGACTTTATACAGCTATGTGAGCACTGGAATCTTTTATTTGGTTTTCCAGTGCGGTAGTGACCAAGTTCCTTTTCTTTTCTTTCCTTTTTACCAAGTGTAGCTCAAGCCGACCTAGAACTCTTGATCCTCCTGCCTCAGCCTCCTGAGTGCTGAGATTTTGGGACTGTTACCAGTCTGTGGGTTTTTATCCTGAAGTTGAAGCTTTTTGATGAGTTTTTAAAAACTATATGCAAGAAAAATGTGTTTTCATTTCACACGAGGCTAGCAAAAGGTCTCCAGCAGCTCTGCTTTCTCACGTCTCCTTTCTACTTCATTCCCAAGGACCTTCTGGACACACCTGGTGTCAAGATGGTTCCACTTCTGCCATCTCAGGGGCACCTTCTGGAAGCAGCTTCTGCTCTCCCCTTCTCTGATACTCATCATCCTCATCTTCTATCTCAGAGAAACTTCCAGAATCTAGATGCCCAACTTGTTTCTGTAGGGTAAAGGGCCAAAGAACACCTTGGCCCTGAAACCAGAGCCAAAGAAACACACCCCGCCTCTGACCAACTCAGAATGAAAACCAACCAATCCCTGCACATGAAATCCAGCCAATCCCTGAGCTTGTCTAAGCTTAGGGATTGAAATCTGACCAATTCCCACCCTGAAAATCTTCACCCTGGAAAAACTCCGCCCCTAAGAAATTCTATATAAGTCTTGCTCGGTTAGGGGCTGCCTTTTCCCACCTGACAGAGGCAGCCACTCTCCCGGATTCCTCCCTCCCAATAAATCTCTTGAATGAGATTTGGGCGATGACCTTCTTTTGCCAGAGCGGAATAGGGCAGAGTAACAACTTTCAGCAGTGGAGCAGAGCAGAGCTGTAACAGCTCTTGCCCGGGAGGGGCACGACTGCTGCATTTCTTCAGGGAAACTCCCTTAGCAGAGCAGAGCGGTACCGGCTCTCACTGGAGAGGGACAGAGCTGCTACAGTCCTGTGGGGAAGCCATCCCCGACGGGAACAGAGCTGTAGGCATTGCCTAGGCTTCCGATGGCCAGGATCCCTTTCACTTCAGAGCTGTAACATTTACACCTTCTCCTTCCTGTCTTTTTATTTATGTCTGCAGATTATTCTGGGAAGCCCATGGATGGACAGGTCACTTCCAAGTTCTTGTTGCTCCATGGATTCTGAGTCCTCTGAAGAGGAGGTGAATGTTCTCAGAGGTCGGGACTATTAGCACCCTGGCTTCTCTGCATCCCGAGCTGTGTTGTTCCAGGAAGTGACGACAGTAGAGCTTTCCTGATGGGTCACACTAGATGTTCACAGAGGTATTTGTCATGGCTCCAGGTCCTACACGGGACCAGCTCCTCTGGTTTCTGTTTTTCCCTTCCCTGTAGCTCACTCATAGGCAGGCACCCTTTACTGCTCCACCCTTGTTCAAGCCACCTGAGTTACGGTGCCAACCTTTCACCAGCCCCCTGCCTCCACGCCCCTCCATCCTCTGTCGACAGCCCTTTTCTAGGATCTTTTGACAGCTCGCCCTTCTCCCAGAGGGAGCACTCAAACCCAGCATGACTGTGTGCCATGACCACAGGCTCCTCTACAGTGACATCTCCCACGGTGCCCTCTGACCTTACCTTCACAGAGTCTTTGCAGTTCCTTTCTTCCCATACTTCCACCTACACACAGGATGGCTCCTCCCACTTCTGGAGCCTTCCACAGAGGTCAAGGAGGACTGTTGGCCATCCTCTGTAGGGTAGTAGTTCTCTCTGTAGAATAGTAGTCCTCTTTACAAGATAATCATCCCCTCCACCTCTGACTTAACTTTTCAGCATGGGTACCAACAACAAACACTTTGATGTATTACCGCTGTCCTCATGGAAGGGCCTTATCCTGGTTCCTAATCTCCACCTGCTCCTTCTCTTCCTTTTCCTCCTCCACTTCCTCCTTCCTCTCTTTCCTTCCTTCCCTCCTCCCTCTCCCCTGCTTCCCTCCCTCCTCCTTTTCCTCTGTTTGCTGCGTCTGGCATATAACCGGTCAGTACCGGATATTGCAAACTTTGCAGCTGTCAAATGTTTATCAATGGAATTTTATGAAGGACCCCAAAGTTATGTGCAGGGCACTGCACAGGCTGTTAAAGGAAGATTAATAGCTACAACGAGACTTTATTTGCTCTCCCACCCCTGAACTCTGACCCTGCCATGAAAGCAGCCACAGGCCACGACTAACAAACCACCATGCTTGCGTGCCAGCAACCTTTCGTTACAGGTAGGAAGCACTCTTGTTCGTTGGATGATGCAGGGCCATTCTTACAGCCATCCGGACACAGGCCAGGGTCTGCAGGCTCTGTTTTGCCAACTCCTGTCCCGAGTGTTTCAAAAGCTGATGATGCGTGATGGAGGGTTGGTGCAGGATGAGGTGCATATGAAAAATACTTTTGGCATACACGAAAGCCTGATCTTAAACCTGTGGATTTGAACCAATGTGGCCCCATGTCAGTACGACCAACTCTATGTTCTTTCACTCACAGCTTAACTGTCCCTCCGAAGACAATCCTGAAAGTGTGAAGATTGGAGCCAGGATCTGGTTTCTCCAAAAACTGTAGTCTGGCTGATCCACCCACACCCACCATCGCCAGGCTATTCATTTTAATAAACAGAACACGGAGGGGGGCAAGGTCCTGTATGTGTTCAGCTCTTGACATCCATGGCGTTTTTCTTTGCTTACAGCATTTAAATTTCCTGAACTTCAAGCCCCACTCATCATCTTTCTCAGCAAACACTTGGAAAGAAGTAGACCGTAAGACCCCAGGAAGAACAGTCCACATCCTCCCAGCAAATAAGTTAAACATAACAAATGGAAGCTTGCAAACGTCGGAATTGTAAAACTAATAGGGCTGTTAAAACCAGCTTCCCTGAAAATTATGCATTGGTTGGTCTGTTTCTTATAATGGCGAATAGTGAGTCTTGATCGTTCATCAGGGCTCATACCATAAATTAGGTTTTGAGAGAGGCTGCAAAATTCTTTACGGCCTCACAGGAAGCCACTGTGGCCGCCTTTGGAGCCCACTGCTGGATTCCAGTGGTGCCACACAGATCCGATCCCTCAAGTGAAAGTTTTAAAATGGTAACAAGTTGTCAAATGTTTATCAACGGAATTTTATGAAGGACTAAAAAGTTATGTGTACGGTACTGCACAGACCATTAAGGGAATAATAACAGCAATAAAGAGACTTTATTCTCATCAAGACTTATGTGGCAACTACCTTTCCTCCCCAAACTCGGTTAATGGAGGCTGGGAGAGATGGATAACTCAAACCTGGAAGGAGAGCGGCTTGAAACATTAGACAGAGCATCTGTGTTACGGGTTGACTGGGCTGTAATGGATACGAAGGGAGCTAGCTCTCCAGATATGGAGATGCCCCTGTATTTATGGAGAGAGATGCTCAAACTTGAAGGCCAGCTTTACAAATGCCACTGTGAGGGTGGCTAGAGGGTTCTGCTCAGCGTAGGCAGACAGTGGGTTTTGGGCTCAGAACAAGCGGGCTGAGTTTCAGATCTTCCCTCAACATCTTTCTGTTCTTTCCCCACCAAAGTTCTCTTTTGCATAAAAGGAAGGATGGGAGTGAAAATCTACCTTAACGGGTTTATTGTAACCTTTAAAAAAATAAAGCGTGTGGGTACAGTGCACATATGGAACCGAGAGCAAAAATAAAAATTCCGTAGCTGGGCGTGGTGGCACAGGCCTGGAATCTTACCAGGGAGGCTGAGATGGAGGATCGAGAGTTTAAGGCCAGCCTGGGCTGCTTATAAGACCTCTCAGGACAACAGCAGTAAAGAACTCATCTCTTTTACTTGATAGGGTTAGGGTCAATTGTGTGTCTCCTCCCTCTCTCTCTCCCTCCTTTGTTCTCTCTCTCTCTCTCTCTCTCTCTCTCTCTCTCTCTCTCTCTCTCTCTCTCTCTCGATTTACCCATTTACAGCACCAAGTAAGGGTTAACCAAGATGTCTTGCGTGAGGAGCCCAGTATAGCATTAAGGGAGGACTGGAGGGTTCCTGGCAGGATGGGGAGCTTTCTTTGAGAGAGGTGCTGGCTCTGAACTTGGCCGAACTACATTTCCCACAATCCCTTTCACTGTGGTTGTATGACCAGGCTTCTGGGGTGGGATGGGGAGGGTGGACTTGATCTGTAGCTCTCTGTGGCTCACTCATCTTGTCACTGTTGTCTTGGCCTGATGCTCTGTGGGGTCTGATCTCGTTCTCTCCTGTCCCAGCTCCACCATTTTTCCTCTCATCTTGAGCCAAGGTGTGAGTCCTGCTTTGGGGTGGCTGCAGAATGTGACCGTCACCCTGTCCTTCTTTTTGGGGGCCTCATGAACTAGCCTGGGTTTCTGTCTATTTCCAAGCTCTGGCTTCAGCTTGTAGGTTCTTTCCTGTCTCTATCCTTCTTCAGAGCCACCACCGCTGTGGGTCCCAGCATGCAACACAGGAATGACAGCTGTCAGAGACCATTAGCTCACTTGCCTTTGGTCAGATCTCTGAAAAGACACCCATGCTTGTGTACTTATCCTCACACTCGTGAGTGCTTAGACGTCTCTTCCTGGCTCTTTGAGAGAACACCTCATTGGTACATTTTTGCTGTTGCAGACAGTACCACGGCCTGGCTGTCTTGTAAACAGTAGCAGTTTATTTCTCCTGGCTCTGGAGTCTAGAAGTCTGAGGTCAAGGTGGTGGCATGGCCAGGTTCTGGAGAGGACCTCCCCCTGCTTGCAGATTGCAGTGTGCTTGTCCTCACAATTCAGGGAAAAGGCGAGCTAGCTCACTTTCTTCTTCCCACAGTGCCGTTCATGAGGCCTCCCCCATCATGACCTTATGAATCCGAAATACCCCCGCACCCCGTAAGTTGTTGCTGTCAAGTATTTTGGTCACAGCATTGTAAAAGTAATGGTTGCAGGTCCTAAGATCCTACTTCTTAAAAACATTAAGCCATGGGCTGAGGATTTCAACATGAAATTTGGGGTGGGGCACAAACATCCAATTAATAACAGATGCTCAAGAAATAAGCCACACAAGTAGCAGCCCATGACCCCATTAAAGCTGACCAGCTGTGGAAAGAATCCTTATCTTGCTCTTCCTCGGCTCTCTCCCTGACACATCAGATGGAGATTCCCAGCATGCACCTCACCAGAGGGCAGCTGAGCACTCTGGAACCCTCCAAGAATGACAAGGAATGGAGAGAGGATCTACCGGCTCAAAGCAGCTCCAGGTTCATGGCTATTCGAGAGGTGACCATCCACTTGGTTGTATTGGGTTCATTTCTTGAGTCATGAGCCCCACAAGTGGGTACTGTGCTAAATGCGGGACATGGACACAGGCATGGGTGCTCGCGCACACACAGCTAATTCGAGTGCGGCAGGTAATTTATTGGGCACCACAGAGGTTTTTGTTCTCTCTGATATATTTCCCCTGCCACACAAAGGAGGAAGCGAGGCTTTGAATTTGCCTGGTTGAATTTCAACAAGTCGGTTTAAATGCCTCATTTAGCATTTCGCAGCAGCTTGTGTGAGGTAGGGCCAAAGGCAAAATTTTCCAAGCTTAAAATTTGGAAAATGGAAAGTCATCTGAAGGGTACTAAGCTGGTGGGGTGTGAAGGGGACACTTCTGGGACATGGAGAGGTGGAGGCTGGAGTGGAGGAAGCAGAGGTCGGAAGGCAACGTCCAACCTGGGGTGTGATCTGGGTTTGCATTCTGTTGGTAGAATGAATCCCCTTCCTGCTTTGCAGAGCCCAGGACTTGGCTGATCCTGTGAGGGGAGGTCTGCATGGCATGACAATCCTCTGTTCCTTAGGAGCAGGGCTCAGCACGCAGCATGGCCTCTGTACCTTAGGAGCAGGACTCAGCATGCAGCATGGCCTCTGTACCTTAGGAGCAGGGCTCAGCATGCAGCATGGCCTCTGTTCCTTAGGAGCAGGACTCAGCATGCAGCATGGCCTCTGTACCTTAGGAGCAGGGCTCAGCATGCAGTATGGCCTCTGTTCCTTAGGAGCAGGGCTCAGTATACAGCATGGCCTCTGTTCCTTAGGAGCTAGGCTCAGTATGCAGCAACGGGTATGGCTGTTCTTAAAGCTCAAGACTCTTAGAGCTTTTGAGCTACGCTCCTTTCCTAGGTTCAGTCCCAGGAGGTAAACTGTCCAGAGCTGAGTCGTGTTGCTCCTGTGGCAGACAGCATGCTTTGCTTGCGCCCTCACCTATCTCACCGCGCCTTCTCCACTTTTCTCAACGAGTTCCTGCGGGCTTTGGGGGTTGGGTTTGCTTCCACACACAGGGCCTGCCAAGCTTGTGTTAAGTGGCCTAACCATTGACATTAGCCAGCATGGCTGGATAATCAATCAGCATGATTGCTAATTGCTCTTCTCTCTCCTTCTAAACCATTAGATGCTGCTTGTCAATCTTCTCCAGGATTGACCTTTCTCCTGCCGCAGTCACCTTCCCTTCTGGTGACTTGCAGGTCCCATGGGCCACAGAGGAAACACAGAAATCCTGGGTCCCATTCAGGCTTCTGTGAAAATGTCTCAGGAATTTGAGTCTTCAAAAATCTGCTTCTGCGGAGGACTTCGTGTGGAGAAAGCACAGTGTCAGTCATGGCCAGTGACAGGGTGCAATTAACCCATGACCAAATCACAGCAAGACGATGGGGCCAGACGGCCCTGGGAGTCCAGCAAAGGGATTTCATGTTAAGAACGGTCAGGGCGAGGGCAGACATCTCCCCAGAGCTGTACAATGGAAGGACACAGGGTGAGCTTGCCACCGCTCCGAATACTGTCATCGTGGAGGGAAACCCGGGAATGGTGCCTCAAACCAGGATTCCAAACCAGAACTGGTGATTGCACGGCACACATACCCTCTCAGGTTTGACTATTCTTGAAGCCTGAGCGTCTAGAAAATTCTAGCTTGCAATTTTGTGATCACAGATGATCTTCATTTGGAAACTGAAAATCTTAAATGGAGGGCAGAGTAAAAGGAAGAAAGAATGCTGAATTAATTAGTTCTCCAACACATGTCTAGGTGTTATTATATTAAGGGATATAATATATAATATTATATTAAAGGATAGTTTCAGCACCATGTTGATTCCCTTTAGTTGGCACACTAACAATAATAATGCTAAGAATGTTGATAAAGCAGTGTACAATACACCGATTTTGGAATGATAGATGCCATGAGGAAATCGTGTGTTGGACACATGTCAAATGCCTTGGGTAGAGAATAGAGGGGAATGGCGTTCTGCAGGCAAACGATCAGTCACTGGCTGTTTGGAAGGCAGAGCCATGATTTGTAGCGTTTGCTGTGTTTCTGGTGTAGATGCGCCCATCGAGGTTGACCTCAAGCTACCACTGTGGCTAGGGTTTGGGAAAGGCTTCACATGGTGCAAACCAAGCACCGGCACACCTCTGGCTAGTGTCATATTACTTTCAAAATGGGCTGTTGGGCAAGGACTTTGAGCTTGGGCCACGTGGCTGAGATGTGAATACCATTCGGTTCCAGGGGAAGTCTGCAAGGCAGAGTGGCACAGTGCAAGTGCCAAGATCCTGAAATGCAAACCAACTTGGTGGGTTCTCCTGGGTTAGACAGTCTCTGTGTGTGCGTGTGCGTGTGCGTGTGCGTGTGTGTGTAGGGGGTGGAGTTTGGGAGCCGAAAGCAGAGCAGGAGGTGGTTTTGAGGTGTAATGATGTCATAAAGACTATAATTGGAAGCCTGTCTGTTATTTTTCTCAGGGCTGTGATGAACACCGACAAGAGCAACCTAAGGAACCAAGGGCTCGTCCAGTCTCCTAGCTTGAGGATGGAGGCCACCCTGGCAGCAAAGGCATGGAGCAAGTGCGGTGCTGGCCACATTATATCTATGGTCAGGGAGCAGAGCCAGAGGATGCTTGCCTTCTCCTTCAATGCAGAACTCCAGCCCATGGAACGGTGCCTCCCACATGCAGGGTAAATCCTCCCCCTGAGTCAACCCAGTCGACAAAACACCCTCACAGGCATGTCTGAAGTTTCTTTCCATGGTGACTGTCCATTCCGTCAAGTTGACAGTCGATACTACACACCATGGACTTTACCACGTGAAGTTGAAGTGGAGGGTCGGCCATGCCTGTTTAGGAGGAGGCTGCCTTGAAATGTGCACAGGGTGTGTCTAGTGCATGACTGTCTTAGAGTAGAAGATGAAGAAAGAAAGATAGCTGGGCTCCGTTGATTTTTACTCTCTAGGTTTTGACTGAATCGCCATGCTGATTCTGAACCAATTTGCACAAGACCCAGCTCTCTTCATGTAGCAGATAAATGTTAATTATACCAACAGTGGTGCATTGGTATCACTGAGCGAAGCCCAGAAGGAGGACACCAGAGAACAGAGATTACAAGAAACCTCAATCATTTGCTGAACATGTGGTTAAAAATCAGCCGCTGTCTCAGGCTTTGGAAACTTGGTCCAGGTTATAGAGATGTCAAGTTGACACTTAGCCCTCAGAGATGAGAGTTGGCCAGCCCATAAAGCCTGTTGGAGTCTTGAACTGTCATACATTTATTCATTTCCTCTGATCAGGGACTCCCATTCACCCACTGAAGTGGGCACCATCTGGCACTTTCACACTCACACAGGACATTTTAAGTACAAGAATATGAAACAGAGATTCCTCTGGGAGGGGCGCTTCCCTCTTCCTCGTGTTGATTTATTTCCATCCTTCACCTCCTAGGCTCACTAACTAGTAAATGAACATTGTTTAAAGGAGGGCTGTAAGAATATTATATGTATTGATAGAAAGCAAGCTGATATCAATATTCATAGCATACTCCTTAGTTTTCATTGTCAATCTGACATAAACTAGAGGCGTTTTGGAAGTGGAAAATTCTATTGAAGAATTGCCTCCATCATATGGCCGGTGGGGCATTTTCTTGATTGTTGATTGTTGTAGGAGACTCAGTCCACTGTGGGCAGTACCATCCTTAGGCAGGTAGGCATGGGCTGAATAGGAAAGGAAGCAGAGCAAACCAGAGGGAGGAGGCAGTAAGTGGGTTTTCTCTGTGGTTTCTGATTCAGTTCTTGCCTCCAGGTTCCTGCCATGGCTTCCAATCATGAAGGACTCTAACTTGTAAGATGTAATCAACTATTTCCTTCCCAAGTTAGTTTTGATCATTGTTTTATGACAGCAACAGAAAGCAAAGCAGAGCACATATACTTATTAAGGGATCACAAGACACCCACTCAGTGTGTAGAACACTGGGTATATTCAGTTAAATGTTGGAATGGCTGTGGGGTGAGGACATTATTATTCATCTTCTATGTTCATGCTGCTGCAATAGAGTACTTGAAACTGGTCATTTATATACAGAAATTTATTTTCTCATAGTTCTGATGTTGAACAGTGTGGTACTGACATGTCCTAAACTAGTTAGAGTCTGGTGTCTGCTTTCTAGATGACACCTGGCTACCCAGTCCTCTGGAAAGGATGAGACAATGTGGTGTCCCCACACAGAGGAGGATGGAGAGTGAGGATGAGACAGTGTGGTGTCCCCTCACAGAGGAGGATGGAGAGTGAGGATGAGACAGTGTGGTGTCCCCTCACAGAGGAGGGTGGAGAGTGAGAGAAACCTCAGCTAATTCTCTCCAGCCTAATCTTCATAAGGGCGGCGTCTTCTCTCTCTGTTTCTCTTTCCCTCTCAGTCTCCCCCAGTGACTGCATTTTGTTTTACTTTTGGTGATAAGGATTGAGCCCAGGGCCACATGCAGGATGGACAAACGTAATAGCACCAGACTTCATCCCATGCCCCATTTTCTTCTAATGTCATTTGTAATGTTCAAGACCCTTGGGGTTTCATGATGAGGCCCTTAGAGCGTCTGAACCCAATATCCTCACTTTTAAATTTATTTTATTTTTATGTGTGTATGTGTGCTATGAGTACATGCATGCAGATGCCCATGGGAGCCAGAAAAAGACATTAGACCCCTTGGAGCTTTAGTGGTTGTGAGATGCCCAACATGGGTGCTGAGAACTAAATTCTGCAGCAAGTTCTCTGGACCATCCAGTCACCTCTCCTGCTCCCCAGGGTCCCCATTCAGTGATGTCTGCTGCTGTTTTCCACTCAACTCTAAAGAACAGCCCTGGACACAGGTACCATAGCTTTGAAGACTCAGCTCCTTCCCATCTGCAGAGCAGACCTCCTGGCCCGGCATATCTTGACGTTATTTCAATCGCTTGCTATCCATGACAGAATTATGTTTATGGATGGCAGTCCCCATTCTCTGGGCCCGTGTGAACGGGACAGGCTAACATCCTCATTATACACAACTGTTGTGTTCCTTTTCCTCACAAGTAAAACCCAGGCTTGTCCAGCACATTCCTTTCCCTCTTGGTTGGAAATTTCACCGCCATTTTTCCCACTCCCAAGTCTCCTCTCTCTGTTTCTCTGTCCATCTCTTTGTCTCTGTTTCTCTGTGAAGTGGAAAACCCATAACATGTCACGAAGGTCCTCCCAAGGAAGTTTGGCTTATAGTCACTGTTTGCAGCTTGTGGCCTCTGGCCCATGTGACTATCTGAAGGCCAAGTCATATTCCTTAAATTCTGCGCCTGGCAAAGCATTTGGCGGAGCCTCAGTTGGCTTATAAATGCACACCATACAATAGTGGCCGCAAACAGGTGTGAATTAAAAATTCCCTGGTCAAATTGGCTCACGCTACTTACAGACACATATTTACAGACACATTACAGATGGACACACAGCAACTGTCCCTTGATCTTTCTTGTCTGAAAAACATGAGTGTCACTATCCTCTTCATGGACACTTGGGAGGAAAATAGAAATAAAGATTTTAGAAACTAGACAGTAATTTCTCAATAAACAGCAGGGCATTTCCCCCTGTTTAGGAGCCTTACAAAATATTGTAGATGATCAGATTTCAGTACTCTCTTCTGACTCAGTAGTATCTCAGCCAGCCTTCTTCTGTTGTCATGACAGAATAACCTAGAAAACTAGCTTCAAAACAGATCTGGATTGGAGGGATTGCTCACTGGGTGAGATCACTTGTGCAAGCATGAGGGTCTGCGTGCAGATCCCCAGAATCCACATAAAGACCAGGCATAGCCATGTAACCCCAGTGCTGGGAGGGGTGTGTGGAGACAGGAGGATCACAGGCTTGCCTGCAAGCTGTCAGTCTGGCTTGAGGCTCAGTGAGAGACCTTGTCTTCAGGAACAAAGTGGAGCATGATTGGCCACTCAATGTCTGGCCACTGAGGGTGGGAGAGAGAGAGAGAGTCAGTCCCGAATCATTTCCCAATTGGCCACTAACTTGTGAATCTGTCATGCGGTCTATGCATAGATGAGCTCTTAGCTCTTGTAATCCAGTCACTTCCCAGAGACCCCACTTGGAACATCATTGTGCTGGAGTCCTAGACTTCACTACACGAGCATTTTGGGTCATGGATGCAAGCAGTAGCCTTCCATCACTGCCTACCTGTGAGCATTTTCCATAGGCTCGAACCGGGGTGGCGACTTCCAGTTGTGCAGCATCTCAGAAATCAGTTTCTTCTTCCATAAATGGAAGTGTGAGATCACATGTCAGCTTAGGAAAGTCGTTTTACTTGGTGAACATGGATCTTAACACATAGTGTTATGATTTGCTTCAGTGAACGTTGAAATTAAGGGATGTGATGTACTCAGTACTTTGTGGAACATCGTAAACAGGCTCGGTGAGGCCAGGGGTCATCATGTAGCCTTCTTCCTCCTCTTCCTCCCCCTCTTCACCTTATGGGCCAACTGATTGCATGCTGCAATGATAATGGGTACCGGTTAAGTAATGGACTGGATTAGAAAGAAAAAAAGGAGACTATGTTCAAAGATAACATTTTACCAGAAGTTACATTTTTCATGTTTCCCCTAAAAACAATATATTTAACTTAAAAATTTTGTATTTGACAGTTGTGTGTATGTACTATATGCTTGAGTGCTTGTGTGTGTGTGTGTGTGTGTGTGTGTGTGTGTGAGAGAGAGAGAGAGAGAGAGAGAGAGAGAGAGAGAGAGAGAGAGAGAGAGAGAGAGAGAGAGAGAGAGAGAGACTGTGTGCGTGGGCACCTGCATGTAGAGTCCTGAAGAAGATGTTGGGTATCTCCCTCTATGGTTCTCTGCCTTGTTCCCCTGAGACAAGGTCTCTCATGGAACCCGAAGCTTGTCACTTTAGCTGAACTGGCTGGTCAGTGAGCTCCAGGGATCCACTTTCATTGCCCCCCACCCCACTCCATGCTTGGCTCTTAAATGGCTGCTGGAGATTCGAACCCAGGTCCCCATGCTTGCACAGTAAACACTCTTACCCACTGTGCCATCTCTCTAGCCCTCAAAACCATTTCTTGAGGGTTGACTCCTACAGTTTTGCAGTTATTTATTGATATCTAAATATATTAAAAATTTGCCTTACAGGGCTGTCTGAGGGATGTGCGATTTTTGACCCACCTTCTTTGTGCTGAAAATGAATTGATGCAATTTAAATACTTTGTCTAAAAGTTATTTGGCCTGGAAAATACCAATCTAATTCCCCCACAAGTAAGAAAATTATAAGAAGAGAGATCTAATCAGTGAGCAGAATATAGCCTTAGAAAATGTGCATCAGCATACCTTAACGAAAGAAGAATAAATCTTGAAACTTTAATATCCCCCTTTCTTGGACCTAAATAGGCCCCCTTGGAAAACTATTTTATTGTTTCTCATTAAATTAGAATTGTGCTGAGGTGCCACTATCTACCGTTTTCTATTATTATTAATGTAAAAAAAAAAACCCGTTGTATATTCAGCATTTCCCTGGTTAAAGGCAACAGAAAAGAGCTTCCCCACTTCTGCGCTTAACTCCGGCTCATTTTTAAACAAAGTTCCCCCTTTTTTGTTTACATCTGCATTTAAAGGCAGCAATTCTTTCTAGTGACAATTAAGGAAATGTAATGTATGGGTGTAGTACCCGCTCTGTTAAATTACCAGCTCGTGTCGAAGAAGCCAGGGAAGAGTTACGGCAGGAAGAAGAGCCTCATTAACCTTGGGAGGATGTGGTCATCTCTGGGAAACAGGATTTGGAAGCATCGTTTTTCAAAAACTCGAGTAGCTTGGTAGTGCATTAGAGAGGAGACACCCAAGGGCTGCCTCGCCCCAGGTGAGCTGGGTGGCCCAGGGAGGTCTGGAGGGTCCCTCAGCTGTTGACAAGGCCTTGGCTGTTCCTGCAGCACAGTGGTTTGTCCCCTTCATGTCATCCAGTAAAAGATGCTGAGTGACAGCAGGGTGACGCACCAGTGGCCCAGAGGCACAGCTACCCCAAGATGTGTGATGGAAGGTGTGGGCACCATGTTCCCGATGACAACGGTTACTGAGGTGGGGTCATCTCTGTCTGGTCCTCACGGGCAGTGTGACTTTTTCTGGAGAGACATGAGCAACCATCTACTCATTCTAGACAGGGTACTAGCAACACACCAAAGAAACGACTCCGCTCATGTCTGAGTGAGTTTACAGGGGTTAACGGAGTAGGCATGGGTGAGGGTCACTTGCAGGAACATGGAGGATGCAAAGACAGATGTGCCACCAAGAGGCCCCAGCATGGGTGATGACTCATGAAGGCCACCTCTCTAGGGCCCTTGGCCCAAGTTGCAGGCAGGTCTACACAGAGTCCCCTCTCCCCATGATTATTCTCTGTTTACACAATCTTAGGAGAAGGGCTTGTAAATCTCTTGTTTCTGAGCTTTCTGATCTCATGAGACTCCCTCCTCCCTCCCAGAGGGAGAATTTCAGTTCTGAGGAAATAGTTTTGCATCTCCATTCACACTCTCTGAGACCCCTTGGTCCTTTGGAGAAAGCCTTCAATTTCTGCATGCAAAGCTCCACGGGTCACAAATATGGGCTGTGGCCTGGATGGGTCTTGTAAATTCATCTGCTAAACTTCTCAAAGTATTAAGAGATGGCGTCTCTGAGAGGTGATCAAGCCACATGAGCAAAGCGCTCATAGGAAGACGAGGGCCCTTTAAAAAGGGCTCAAGAGAGCGGCTCGGCTTCTTGCATCCTTTCCACTGCACTGGATACAGAGTCCGTGTTTTAAGGGGAAAGCCATGTTCAAGACACCATCTCCAAAGCAGTCCTGAGGCGCTCCAGAGAGCATGCCGTCACCTGTCACTGCAGCCTCTGGAATGGAATTTCTGTTCTTAAAAATTAGCCAGTCACAAGTACTATGATACAGCAAACAGGAATGGACTAAGACACCATGTTAGGACATAGCTTCCAAGTTAGCAAGGCAAAGAACATGGGGAGACTCTTGTGTATTCATAATAATTGTCAAAGTCTTCAAAAGCCTGTGACAGTGATGAGCGAGCTCCTACACTGTCTACCTGCCCGACTCATCTCATCTCATCTACTGCATTCACTTAGTGTTAGCCATGTGGGTCCCCTTGCCCTGACATTCACGGACTACCTTGCCACCTCTGTGGTTTTGGTTCAAAGCCTACCCTGGCAGTGTGGCTTTTCTTGGCTACCCGTTTAGAACATTTAGGGCCTCACTCTGTGCCAACACTAACCTCACTCCAAAATATTTGATCAATTATTCATTCTTGTTTGTTTCCTCTAAGCTGGACCGGGAGCTTTGTGAGGGCAGCAGCTTTATCCGCCTCCCCTGTCTTTATAACTACCATAGAGTGTGAGTACGTCACAGATGTGGGGATCGGTCATAGCGTGGGCTCACTGTGTGCGAGCAGAGGCTCAGGAGGCTGGGGGCTGTGAGTGGCTTGCTTAGAGGCTGGAGTGTAGACCCTGAAGGCAGAGAGATGAGGTTGGAGTGTAGCTATCCCAAAGGTGCAGTAATGGCACTCACATCCTGGGAGTAGGCAACAGCTGTCTAGCTGGATTCAAGACCTTCTCAATAGGAGGGAATTCATTCCCAGTACTAAAAACCCAGCCCTGCCTGTGGCTGGTGAGGTTACAGATCTACTACTGGCACTCCCCAAACCTTCATGATTTCTAACTGAGGTAAGTTCAGCTCTCAACTCTCAACAAAGAAGCTTCTTTTTGCGGCAGATGGTGAGCATTTCAGAAAGTCACAACTGGTCAGAATGCAGAGAGCAAGCGAAATGGGGTTCCCCGTCCACAGCTGATACAACACATCGTCTACACTGAAGACTCAGGAAACATTGAGAATGAGGGAAAGAAGAGTGTAAGAGCCAGAGGACCAGGATTTCTTCCACGAGATAGTGTCTTCTGTATACGCCAGTGAAGCTGCATCCAGGAAATCTCAACAGTATGGTTGTCTAGACAAGACCTGCAAAGTGGCAATACCACTTGACATGCGCACATGGACTGGGAAATCTCACAAGACCCCACCCCTAGATGAAGAGCTACAGGAAATGACTGCTGAGAGAGGGAGAACCAATCTTCTCTAGGGATGAGCTCTGGATAGGTTATCCAATCCCAAGAAGTCAACTTTAAACACATGTGTGTAGGAGCACCATTAAATGGACTCAGCAGGTTGTGTTTATGCATTGTACATGCATCTATTTGTAACAATTATAATTAAAGAATAAGAGGCCAAGAATCTGGAGGGAGCAGGCATGGGCATGGCAAGAGTTGGAGAGAAGAGGGGGAGAAATGCAAATGATATAAATACAATATTCATATATGAAATTCTCCAAATATAAATAAATTATAAAAAAGGAATGTTAAAATTGACTTAATTTTTAAGAAAAATGTGAACTGATAGTATAGTTTTTCTTAATTATTTTGTGCTGTAACCCTGTTCAAATAAAACAATATAAATACATAGTATATGCGACAATATACAAACATTTGTATTTTCTTTTAAAATCTTTAAATTATTTTTAAGATAGTTTACAAAGTCTTAGGTTTCATTATGCCATTTTGATACATATCCGTCATTTTATCTTTGTCTTTTTAAACTACCCTCCCCATCACATCGTCTACGTTTGGTTGCATTAAGTGTCAGCATTAGTTTTAATACCTACTCAATGCATGGGGACCTAAAGCTTCCCCTGGCCATGCCTTGGGGATTTCCTGGTTGTCCTTGGGGGTTGCTGGTGGAGCTGCACGCTCACATTGAGCTCAGTGGTACAGGCTTTTCTAGTTTGAGGAGTCAGGTAGGCTCTGTGCTGAGACCCCGGGAGGAGCGAGCCCTAAGATTGTCCTCCTGCGAGCACTATGCATTACACTTCATTTAATACATACCGCATGTAAATATGTTTCAGAGGCATAAAAGCTTCAAAACTAAACGAAAAGGAAAATTTAATAACCAGCAGATTTTCAGATTGTGCACTAAATAATCTGCCTTTCATTCGAAGAAAGGGGAGGAGAAAGGCTGAGTTTATAGACATACACAACAAATTAAAATCTAGTATCTTGGGGGTGTAAATCACCTTCCATGAGCCAAACAATGTGGCTCTCATCAGCTCTCCCCCAGCCAGCCATCTTGCCTGGGGGTTTGAAAATAATTCAGCAATGGCAAAGGCAGGTAGATGCCCCAAGAAAGGGCTAAAAACAACACATGCCACGGCACACACCTCTGCCCACTGTGTTGTGTGTATTACAGTATGCTTGCAAAATGCATTCACCATGATCCTGCCAGGGTTTAGGGGCTGAGGAAGAGAAGCATGGTGGTGCATACTTGGGATCCCAGATACTCAGGTGGCTGAGGCAGGAGGATCATAAGTTCAAGTCTAGTCTGGGTTACAGAGTAAGTTTGAGGCTAGCCTGGGCAACTTAGTGATGCCCTGCCTCAGAACAAAGAGTAAAGAGAAGGGTTAGGATGAAGCTTAGGGACAGTGCTTGCTTAGGTAGCATGGAGTTCAAAAAAGAAAAAAAATTAAGTTAAAATAAGACATTAATCAAACTGTGGTGACCCTTTTGGAGCACAGAGATCAGAGATTGGGGTGACTTTGACAGCACAGGGACCCATGGCAGCACCTGGAGAGACTTCTGGTCCTCACACCTGTGGAGGTGCTCCTGGTGGGAAGTGATGACAGATGCTGGTAAATATCAGGTAGTATGTAGGGCAGGCACACAACAAAGAGTTTCCCAGCCCTCAAATGTTCACAAGGATGGGGAGTCACGCACATGGGGTTCAATTCTAATTTTGGATGGATATGACATCATTTTAGCTAGCTTCTCTGTTGCTCTCATAAATGCCATGACCAAAAGCAACTTGAGGAGGAAAGTGTTTATTTCAATTTACAGTTCTGCATCACAGACCATCATCAAAGGAAGTCAGGCAGGAACCTGGAGGCAGGAACTGAAGCAAAGGCCATGGAGGATGCTGCTTACTGGCTTGCCCCTAGGTTCATGTTTTCCTCCCTCCCTCCCTCCCTCCCTTTATTTTTTTTTTAAATACCTTACTTATACAGCCCAACCTATCTGCCTAGGGATGGTACCACCCACAGTGGGCTGGTCAATCAGGATGTCCCATAGATACGCCCACAGGCCAGTCTGATAAAGACATTTCCTCAGCCGAGATTCCTTCTTCCCAGGTGTGTCAAGTTGAAAGCCAAGTTCAGTCATCACACCCTTCTTCCCTAAGCTGTGTTTGGTCAGGTCATTTCATCACCGAAAGGCAGTGAGGTGTCCTTCCCAGAGAGGGTGCAGTTGATGTGAATATCCCCATTGTCTTTTCATTTCTTGGATTTGATGAGGAGTCAAGGAGCTGACACAATTGATTTTGAGTTGGTACCAGGCAAAAAAAAAAGGACACATGAGTCAGGAAGACATCCCTTGTCAGACAGTGACTGAAGGGTCCACTCTCCTCAAATGGGCAAGAAATCCTATCCAGCCTGGGAAATGGCCACAAAAGAGAGATAAGCACAAACCACAGAGCCTGTTTGTCCCTGGAAGTGTCTCCTCTGTTGGTTTGAGGCAGAAGGAGAGGGAGGGATGGAGGGTTTTCATGGCCTCCGTCTATGCCACACCCGGCTTGCGGTTAGATGGAAGACTTCAGACTCCGGGGCTGTCAATCCATCACTTTTTAATGGCATCAGATTTGCTTTTAAAAATTCATGTTGTGAGCTTTGAGGAAATAATTGTAGCTCCAGAAGTTTGTTAAAGGTTGCATTCGATAGATTCTTTTTAATGGACAGCCTGATGCTTGGGTGTTTTATCTTTTGTGATGGCCCATTTTGAGGAAGGAAGAATGCAAGCCAGAGGTTTGCTGTCTACTTTTTAAACTACTTTTAAAAACAAAACTTCCCTCACTGGCCGCTGCCACTGTTCAAGTGTTTCTGTGACTTTTTCGGAAGGGAGAATTTTGTCTTTCTTACGCTTGACTGAAAAATGCGTTAAATGATGTTTTCAATCAGCAGTTCCTCTAATTGAAGAACAATGAATGTTAGAATATATCACGGATTATTATACATGCAATTTGTGTGAAAGTTTGAAGGAGTCAGTGCAGCGGCGTCAGAGTGCTGCCCAGAACCATCACACGGGGCTGATGGCTGCAATGAACACTGTTGGTGCTCAGGACTTCTCTTAGCTAATTACAGTCAACACAAAAGGACAGCGCGTAGCCGCCCAATGGAGTGGACTCCCAATGCAATCACCGTCATTGCACAAGATGGACACTTAACACAAAACTGCTAACATGGCAATTCAAACAAAAACTCTCGTGTTTTTGAGAGTAAAGTCCTGAGTTTTAGTGTTTTGATGTTTTCTGGACTGTTCTCTGAGAATGCGTGTGACAGAGTGGACTGTGCAGACACTTAAGGGCTGTTCAGTGGTAAGAAGCCCAGGATCCAAGCCAGACACCCTCAGCAGCCTCCACTCACAACTGCACCAGGGAGTCTGTTTTGTTTATTGGACGCCTGCACTAAGTTTTGTGTGAGGATAGGAATTGATGGCTGGAAAAAGGAAACTCAGAGTCACTGTTAAACATTCTGTAGGACAGAGGTTGGTAACCTTCCTAATGCTGCGACTCTTTAGTACAGTTCCTCATGTTGTGGTGACCCTCAACCATAACATTATTTTGTTGCTACTTCATAATGGTAATTTTGCTACTGTTATGAATTGCAATGTAAACATCTGATATGCAGGATATCTGATATGTTACCCCTGTAAAAGGGTTGTTTGATCCCAAGGGGGTGTGATCCAAGGGACGAGAACCACTGCTCTAGGGGAAAAGGTTTAAGAGACTTTTATTTATTATTATTATTATCATTTTATGTGTGTGCAGGTACATGTCCCAACACCTGTGTGGTCAGAGGACAACTCTGTGAAGTTGATTCTCTCCTCCTCCATCCCTTGGGCTCTGAGGATTGACATCAAGTCCCCTGATTTGGGTGACAAGAACCTTTACCCACTGATCAAAATTTCCCACCCTAAGATATATATTTTATTATATGCATTATATAATAATTTATATCTTTTATTGTATATAGTATATATTGAATATTATTAAGATAATTGTAGCAGGCTTTTTCTTTTGGGGACCAATCAGCTCTCGAACCATGACACAGGGACTTACTAGTTTTGAATGCTGAGCCTAGCTTAGGCACATTTCTGGCTAGCTCTTTTAACTTAAACTAACCTGTTTCTCTGTATCTACCTTTTGCCTTGGGACTTTTTGTCTTTTATTACTTTCTTCCTGCTGTCTTTACACCTGGCTGGCTAATGTCTGCCTGGCTTCTTGCCCTGGGCACATCCCTCCTTCTCTCCTCCTTCTCTCTTTCTTTCTAAGCCTAGATTTCTCCTACTTGTTTTCTCTGCCTGCTAACTCCGCCTATCCTTTCTCTGCCTAGCTATTGGCCATTCAGCTCTTTATTAGACCAATCAGGTGCCTTAGACAGGCAAGGTGAAAGAGATGCAATACATCTTTACATAATTAAACACGTATCCTTATATCATTAAACAAACGCAGCATAAATAAAAATCACACATCTTTACATGTTTAAACAAATGTAACACATCTTTGTCCAGTTAAAACAATATTCTACTACAGATAATGCAAGAGATTTACAATCAAGAGGAAAAATGAAATATTTTACTCACCTAGAAAAAAGGTAAAAATCAGAATGTGTTACTCATGTCTGATAGTCCATAAAGCCCACCTGCCCTCCCTCCTTCCCTCCCTTGCTCCTCCTTCCTTCCTTCCTTCTTTCCTTCCTTCCTTCCTTCCTTCCTTCCTTCCTTCCTTCCTTCCTTCCTTCCTTCCTTCCTTCCTTCCTTCTTTCCTTCCTTCCTCCCTCCCTCCCTTCCTTCCTTCCTTCCTTCCTTCTTTCCTTCCCTCTTTCCTTCTTTCCTCCCTCCCTCCCTCCTCCCCTCCCTCTCTTTTCTGACACATATTTATCACAAACAAGACTGCAGTTGGTTTCTTTTTTTCTCTTTGCTCTTTGGGGGCCCATCACCCAGCTTCCAAATAATCACACAGAGACTTATTCTTTCTTATAAATGCCCGATGTTAGCTTGGCTTGTTTCTAGCCAGCTTTTCTTAAATTATTCCATCTACCTTTTGCCTCTGGGCTTTTATCTTTCTCTATTCTGTATACTTTTCTTTACTTCTTACTCTGTGGCTTGTTATATAGCTGGGTGGCTGGCCCCTGGTGTCCTCTCTCTTTCTCTTTCTCAATCTTCTCTTTTTCTCCTCCTATTTATTTTCTATGTCTGCCAGCCCAACCTATTCCTCTTCTGCCAAGCTATTGGTCATTCAGCTCTTTATTAGACCAATCAAGTGTTTTAGAAAGGCTAAGACAGCTTCACAGAGTTAAAAAATGCAGCATATCCTTTGCATCATTAAACAAATGTTCTACAACATAAACAAATGTAACACATCTTCAACTAATATTCCACAACACAAGACCACTTCTTTCTTTTATTTTTTTTGGGGGGGTATTTTTTATTCCTGAAAAATCCTGTATATAAATTCTTCTCCTCTCAGCACTGGGACCCCACCTGGTTTGGGCTTGTACAAACTTTGTGCATGCTGTCTCAGCTTCTCTGAGTTCATATGTCCCTCAGCCCTGACATGGCTAGAAGGCCTCTTCCCCTTGGTGTCTTGATCCTTTCTAGCTCTGACAATCTTTCTGCCCTTTTTTTCCACAAAGTTCTCTGAACATTGAAGGGAGAGGTTTGACAGAGACATCCCATTTAAAATGGAGTGTTCCAAGATCTCTCACTCTCTGCACGTTGTCCAGCTGTGGGTCTCTGTATTTGTTTCTATCTACTGCAAGAGGAAGCTTCTCTGATGATGACTGAGCAAGACACTGATCTGTGAGTATAGCAGAATATCATTAGGAGTCATTATATTGTTACTTTTTTTAATAGCAGAGCAATAGTATTTGGTTTTTCCCTAGATTCATGCCCTGCCTAGTCCCAGTTTTTTGGCTACCTGAACAGTGTTAGGTAAGGGTTCCATCTCATGGAGTGGGCCTTAAGTCCAATCAGACAGTGATTGGTTACTCCCACAAGATTAGTGCCACTCTTGCACAAGTGTATCACGCGGCAGGCAGGTAGCCACTGTCAATCGGAGGGTTTATAGCTGGTTGGTGTTTATCTTTTTCCTCTGGTAGCAGCAGAGTGGCTTTCAGTACCATGAACACTATCCAGTATGGGTGAAGGCTCTCTGTAGGCCGACTCTAATGTTCATTTCCATGAGACATGGAGGTATTGTTGTCGGCAATAGAGCCTTACCATTATTAAACAAGACCATTTCAGACACTGTAAATGCCAAGCAGGATGTGAGACAGAACTGTCTGATAGTCCTGGCTCCAGCAGAAGAGGCGGGAACTATTGTGGAGAATGAATATTTTGAATGAGAAAGTCATGCAGGCACCAGCCATGTCCAAAGCTGTCATTCTACTGCCCATTCCAAGGCGCAATGTCAGGAGGCAAAGAGTCTTTTATCTGGTTAGCGACATTATGGTTGCACTTTCTGAAAAGACAGACAAGCGTCAGTGGTCACCACCCTGTAGTGTGAGAACCATTTCTGACAGAGCAAACAAAGCCATTGTATTTCAGGGAGGGGATCCTTTCCTTCATGTTGGGGTGTGCATGTATAGATAACCTGTCCTGTTACTTAATAACAAGATGACTAACCCACTGTCATAGATTGAGCTCAGGAAAATGAATGTGATTTGTTGTGTATCTTTTCAACAATTCACCCAAAAATCTGAAACACAAGGAGGAACCATTCCATCCAGATGGGGGAAACAGTGTCACTCAGAGAGAACAGCACTTCAAAGTATGGCCAGGAAAAGCTGCTATGAAGAGCACTGAATGCGACCCGAACGTGCCGTATCTATGGGGTCTCAGGACATGGGTCTCATTGTCCTGCCTACATTTCTACTCTTCATCAACGTCCTGGGCTATCCAGTTTTAGAGCTGGATATGCTTAAAGTGGACCACATGAATGCTTTTGTATACTTACCTTGATATACATATACATTCTTGAGGGATGGCAACAGTCAAACAAATTGACCCCCCCCCCCGCCACCATCCCATAAACTTCTTCTCCATTTCCTTGCTGGTAACGCATGGTCTTTGTAAATTGCCAGCATACGGTATAGTTGACCATGCTACGCAATAGCTGCAGCTTTGAACAGGTGTGTATCATCACCATATATAATAACTGACTTCTCTTTAAGTGAAAAGGCAGCCTTCAGATTGAAAGTATTCTGAAGAATATATCCAATTAGGAATCAATGTCTGAAACATATAAGGAAGTCACACAACTCAGCAGTAATGACAATAACAAAAAGAACAGCACAATTGACAAAATGTGTAAGGACTGAAGCCGCCATTTCCACAAGAAGACAGAAACGGTCTGCAGGTAGAAAGAGGTGCTCAGGGCAAGTCACCATCATGCATATGCAAATAAAAACCATGATCATACATATGCAAATCAAAACCACAATAGTGAGAACGTGGTATGGTGTAGATATTCTGGAGCTTCCCAAGGAATCAAGAAATGGGATTCTGCATGGTGCTGCATAACTAACCTTAGTGCTTGGGAGGTGGAGGCAGGAAGATCAGGAGTTCAATGCCAGCTTCAGCTATAAAGTGAGTTTGAGACCAGCCTGGGCCACATGGGATCTCAACTCAGTAAACTAAATCAAACCAAACCAAACCAAACTAAATCAAACCAAACCACCAAGATGGCTATGTTCTCATTTGGTAATGTAATGAGATGAGTGTTCTGAATCCTACACAGAGTAATTCTTGTAACAAGCTGCATTTCTACATTCTAGACTACAGAGTAAGATGTGGTAATATATTGTGTACACTAATAAACTTGCCTTAGGATCAGAGGACAGAGCCAGCCCCTAGATTAGACACAGAGGGCAGGCAGTGGCGGCACACACCTTTAATCCCAGCATTTGAGATCTCATGCCTTTGCTTGGGAAGCACACACGCCTTTAATCCCAGGAGTAATATGGCAAGGCAGAGAAAGGTATATAAGGTGTGAGGAAACAGGAACTCACTTTCTTAAGACTGAGGGTTTCATAGAGGTAAGAACTTGTGCCTGGCTCGTTCTGCTTCTCTGATCTTTCAGCTTTCACCCCAATATCTGGCTCTAGGTTTTTTTTATTAATAAGACTATTTAGCAATTTGTGTTACAGTAAGACAAGCCATTCTTTCTAGGGACAGACTATGTTTGCTGAGAGCATGAGAATCTCTAACAAGGGTGAGGATCCAGTACACATAGATATACAACTTTCCTAGACTCGGCTTTTGTCTGGGCCTGTGCTAAGTGCAGTCACCTCTGCTGCTATGACACTGGGCAACGACCCGAACTCACATTCGAAATAATTCTTCTGTAGCCATGCACTGCATAAAGTACCTCGGTAAGTGGAGATGGGGTTGGAGGATGCAGCTGGACATTCTGGAAAATGCAGTTGTCCACTGGCACCCACACCTTTGCAGCTTTCTCCTAATGCAACCAACTCATTTTACTCACCAAGAGGACTTTGGAAAGCCATTCTTTGGGGTGTTAATGTTGTCCTAGGTTGGGGGTCACTTGTTAATTTTACATCTTCCCCCCAAAGTTACAAAACAGGGAGATTGTTTAGTGGAATATTCCCCACACTGGAGGTAGCTATACTCACTTCTTCAATCCTTGATCTGAGCATGTAAAGATGAGATCAGCAGAGAGCAGAGTACAGCCAGGCTCTTAGCCAGCTCCTCTGTGCACAGGCTCCGTGGGTAAGTGACATTGTATGATTCTTATCTCCTTCAACCTTAACTTCCTTCATGGACAGAGCACAAGCCTGTCCATCCTTACATTTCCATAATGTGAATTTTCCTGTTCCCCTGACATTGCTCTCCTCCCTCCCTCCCTCCCATCTTCCTTCCTCCCTTCCTCTCTTCCTCCATTCTTTCCTCTCTCTATCCCTCCCTTTCTTCCTATCTTTTTTCCTTTTCTTTAATTTTTTTTTAAAAATTATTCTTCTCTCATATGTTTCATCCTGACTTCATTTTCTCTTCTTTCCTCCCTTCCCAGTGTCCCTGTCCACAATTCCTGTTTCACTTTAGAAAAGGATATGCCTCCCAGGAATATCAACCAAACATGGCAATAATACTAGATACTTCTCCTCATATTAAGGCTGAGTGAGGTGACCCAATAGGAGGAAAAGGGTCCCAAGAGCAGGTAAAAGAGTCAGAGACAACCCATGGTCCCACTGTTAGGGTCCCATAAGAAGACCAAGTTACACAACCAAACATATATGCAGAGGGCCTAGGTCAGACCCTTGTAGACTCTCTGATTGTTTGTTCAGTCTCTGTGAGCCCCTATGAGCCCTAGTTAGTTGATTTTGTGGGTTTTCTTGTGGTGTCCTTGACCCACCCCTGGCTCCTACAATCCTTCCTCTCCATCTTCTGCAGGATTCTCTGAGTTCTGCCTAATGTTTGGTTGTAGGTCTCTGCATCTGTTTTAATCAGTTGCTTGATGAAGCCTCTCTGAAGAGGATTATGCTAGGCTCCTGTCTATGAGTATAGCAGAATATCATTAGGAATCATTTCACTGACTTTTTTTTTCTGGTTGTGTTTGGTTCATCCTAGGTCTCTGGGCTCAAGTTTGGGGAATGCATGAATCTCCCTGGGAAGGGGAAATAGAATAGATATCATAGGTGGACTGGGGGCAAGTGGGGATGGGAATAGGAGGGATCAGGTGGGGAGAGATGGAGAGAGAGAGAGAGTACTTGGAAAGACAACTGGAACTGGGGGTGCATTTTGGGGACAAGCAATGAAAACTCCCAGGGATCTATGAAGGTGACCTAAGTCTCCTAATAATGGGGAGATACGGAGCCTCTAGCTTCACCTAGCTCCCAGGGAAAGTTCTGTCCTGCTGTAGAATGAGGAAAAGTCAGTGGGGACAGGAAACTGGGAGGTGCTGAAGATGGTTCTGGCAGAAGTGGAAAACGATTCTTGTCAGTTCCACTTTCTGCAGGGCAGGGATTCCGAAGGCCTCTCCAGAAGGCTGGCTTCATCCGGGAAAGTCTCTGCGAAAGGCACGGAGAACCGAACCCAGTTATGTCTCCCGAAAACACCGCTCTTCCCATTATCCTTCATTGCTGTTTTCGTTTCGTTTTGAAATAATAGGTGATACTAAAAGTTTATTTCTTTCAACTAATAATATGTTTATAGTGGTGTCTTTTTTTCTTACTTTTTAAAACTTATTCTGAAAAAAAAACCCACAGATAATGAAATCTTATAATAAGATGTTCGTAAAGGAATTCTTCAAGTATCCATGTTAAATGTATTTGCCAGACAGACAAAATCCCAGTGCTGAGTTATTGACAGTTGATGGCTCCTGGGAGAGGGAGACTCAGTTTTCTTTAATTGCAGCCTGTGGTGGGTTGACCATGCTCCAGGGAAGGCCACGTATCCTGGAATATACAGGCAGCACAAAATGAACTTGATGGAAAAAAGACAAAAAAAAAAAGAACACAAAGTTGGGTGTGTGGAAATGGGTGAGTCACTATTCCCATTTTAGTTTGGCCAATTCTTCCCTTATACAGACTCCAGTCTATGGTTTGCTAATGGAAAACTAATGAAAATTAGAACGTAAGTCCCATTCTCTCCTTTTAAAAATACTATTTCTTTTAATTGTTGGGATTACAATATAATTAACATTATTTCCCCTTTCCCATTCCTCCCATATTCTTTTCCTTGCTATCTTTCAAATTCATAGCCTCTTTCTTCATTAATTGCTGTTATAATTGCTGATTTATATCAGCCATATATATATGTATTCTTAGTTAGGATTTCTATTGCTGTGAAGAGGCACCATGACTACAGCAACTCTTATAAAGGAAAACATTTAATTGGGGCTGGCTTACAGTTTCAGAGATTTAGTCCATTATCATCACAGTGTGAAGCATGGCAGTGTGCAGGCAGACTTGGTGCTGGAGAAGGAGCTGAGAGTTCTACATCTTGATTCACAGGCAGCAGAAGGAGACTGTATACCACACTGGGCACAGTTTGAGCATATAAGACTTCAAAACCCACACCCACAGTGACACACTTCCTCCAACAAGGCCACACTTTCTAATAGTGCTATTCCCTACGGGCCAAGCATTTGAATGTATGAATCTATGGGGACCATATCTATTGAAACTATCATACACACACACACACACACACACACACACACACACACACACACGGTGTGTTTATATATATGTACGTGTAATGTTATCTATCTATCTCTATCTATCTATCTATCTATCTATCTATCTATCTATCTATCTATCTATCTATCTATCTATCTATCTATCTATCTATCTATCTATCATCTATTTCTCTATCATCTATCTGTCATTGATCTACCTATCTAACATCTACCTATGTATATATGTACATCTATATCTATATTCTTAAACACACAAGTACAACCTGCTCAGTCTGTATAATGTTACTCATATGTATATTTTCAGGGCCGACCACTTGGTGTTGGATAACCAATGGTGTGTTTGTTCCCGGGGAAGACTGTTTCTCCCACTCTCGTTCCTTAGTTGCCTGTAGTTCTTTGTGTAGGGTCGAGAACTCCTGGGCTTTCCTCCACCCACGTTAGTGTGTTTATTGTCTTTATACCCACAGATAAGTGTAGTCCCCACCCCTCACCAAGAGACTTCTCTCTGCAACAGACAGAGACCATTACAGAAAACTATGACCAATCAAGATGCAGAGTTGTGGAGCCCATTCTCAACTGATACATCTACAATACCACCCCCACGTAGACTCAAGGCTTTGGGATCATTGTGGGAGAGAGGGCTGAAGACTGTAAGAGTCAGAGGATCAGGGAGTGTGCTGTGAGATTGTGTCTCCCAGGAATGTGAGAAGCTACACCCATAAAATCTCACCAACATGACTGCCTAATCATGAGTGGAACAAGAAAGCTTTGTTCTTATGTGGACTGGAGAGCACCTAGGAACCACCCATTTATTCGCTGAAATAATCATATCTTTATCCATATGATAAAATGTTGACCATTTTAGGTCCCATGCTCATATCTATAGAATATGTAATAAAGTAGCTTCTTCAGGTATTACATTTTAAATGAGCTCATACTTAGTTGAGCTTGCTGCCAGAGAACTTTCATAATGCTGCAAACCAGAACACACACAGTGTCACGTATACAACTACATAGAGTGCACAGCAGTGCACTTTACAAAAAGGCAACACGGAAGGCAATGGAGTTGGGTAGGAAATCAGCTTTGCCACTAGACTTCTTGTTTGTGCATTTGCTTGGTTTGGGGACAAACTCTTACTATGTATCCCAGGCTGGTCTTGAACCCAAGACCCTTCAGCTTCAAGGAGCTAAGATTACAGGTACCCACCACCTACTTGGCTAGATAGCCATTTTCATTTCTCGTTCTTCTCTTCTGTTAATTCACATGGTGGAATTTGTACATGATGCAGCTGTCTAGCTGTCTGCCTCGTGGAGCTATTGTGAGAAACAGTGGAATTGTGTATGACTGGAAACCTACACAAACAAACGGCAGCAGGCATGGAGGTTTGAATGAGGATGAGCCCTCTAGGTTCATCTATTTGAAGATTTGGTCCCCAGTTGGTGGAATTGTTGGGGAAGGATTAGGAGGTGTGGTCTTGTTGGAGGAGGTGTGTCACTGGGAGCCACCCTTGAGGTTCCAAAAAACTGGCTATTCCCCAAGTACTCTCTCTGCCTCCTGCTAGTGGGTGAAGATGTGAGCCCCCAGCTGATGCTACTGCCACGTCTTTGCTCCACCATCACGGCCCCTAACCCTTTGAAACAGTAAGCCCCAAGTAAACGCTTCTGTAAGTTGTCTTGGTTGAGGTGTCTCATCACAGCAGTAACTAAGGAAGAGATGATGGGGAGGCTACAGAGGACATATACCAGTGACTCATGTGGGAAAATGTGATGAAGGTGGGAGACAGAAGGAGATGGCAAAGTGTGTGTACACTTTCTTCCCGATTTATTATTGTCAAATTGTTAAAAACGGGAAGAAAATCTGAGTCAAAAGACGGTATCCATAAAATGAATCAAGACAATAAAAATAAGATAAATAAAACAGACCAGCATGCCTCCAAACAGAAGCCTGAAATCCTGTTGCTAACTTTATTCTCCCCGAGAACCCGGCAAACCACATGCACTAACCCCTGAGCCTCCGGGGTGTGAGGGACTCAGCCTGAGGCACACACAGTGACACACTCTTGTCTCTTCCGATGAGCAGGGACACCTGGAGCAGCGAAAGTTATTTTGTAGTTCTAAGACATTCACCCAGACATTCCTTCCGTAACTGACTCTTTAAATCTTTAACATGTTATAAAAAGAGCAGAGAGTGGGCTGGCCGTGAGGAGGAGACACTCAGACCAAGGAACTCTAGGTCTTTCCTTTCTCAGAACATAGATTGCATGGTTCATTGTTGGGGGCAAAGCTCCACATGATCTCAGCACACGAGAAGATGCACATCAGTTAAAAAGAGTGAATGAAATAGCTCATGTAGCAGGAATCTTAGAAGGTCTTATTAATAAAACCAAACCTGAGGCCAGTTATTGGGGTGAATGCTGGAAGATCAGAGAAGCAGAACAAGCCACAACTACCTCACCTCGCCAATTCCTCAGCTGATCCTGTTTCCTCAGAATGGAAGCCTCTGAGTCCTCATCCAAATGGATCTCAGCTGAACCGCTGCTCAAAAGCCTAAAAACTTAACCAGCCAAAAGCTTCTAGTTTCTGATCCTCACGCCTTATATATCTTTCTGCTTTCTGCCATCACTCCCTGGGATTAAAGGCTCACTTCTTGGGATTAAAGGCTTGTGTCACCATGCCTGGCTGTTTCCAATGTGGCCTTGAACTCACAGAGATCCAGAGGGATTTCTGCCTCTGGAATGCTAGGATTAAAGGTGTGTACTACCACTGCCTGACCTCTATGTTTAATATTGTGGCTGTTCTGTCTCTGACCCCAGATAAGTTTATTAGCGTGCACAATATTTTGGGGAACACAATATCACCACAAGCACACACAGCCAATACCTGTTTACATAGAACATCTGGTTCTAGAGATTGTGAGACATGTACCAAGTATGGACAAAAGTGTAATGACAGCCCCCATTACCTCACCCTGTGTCAATCATCTGAGACATTTTGCCACTTTTTTAGCCTATGGGAACCATGGGTCTGCACAGGCCACAGTGAGGGCAAACCTCTCATCTTTTATTTCCTCTTTGCCTCACTCCCCTTTATTATTTTTTTCCTGGTAATTTTTAAAAGAAACACCTAGACATCTTATACATTTTAAAATATTTTTATCACATTTATTTGTTTAAGTGTATGTGTGCATACATTTAGGTCACGATGTATATGTAGAGGGATGTCAGAGGACCATTTGTGGGGGTCAGTTCTCCTGCTGTGTGGAATTGGGGGATCAGACTCAGGTTGTCAGGCTTGGTGGCAAGCACCTGTACCCACTGGACCATCTAATGAGCCCTAGTATATTTTTACTATAAATTATTCCATATTATTTCTATAGAGTAGGCTTAAGAAAGTAAACAAAAGTTAAGACTACTTTCTTACTATCACAAACAAAGAGGCAGATGCCACTTTAAAGCTGCAGATCGTTTAAAAATAACAGAGGGTGCTTGCCTAAGATGTACGTTCTGCAAGACACACTTGTTGCCTCAAGTTGTTATGCTGGCTCTGGCCACCAGGTCATTGCAGAAATGAGTGAGGTCACTGACACGGAGCTGCTTAGCCCACCACAGGGCACGGTTCCATGACAGACAGCTGCCTTTGCTTCAGACTCTGAAGGGCTGGCTCTGGCTGATTCTTCATTATAGTTTTACCTTTTTCCTTCCATTTTTGTCTGGATGCCAGACACACAGTAATTAAAGAGAAATTTGGCATTAACTGAGCACTTCTGTACCTATGTGAGGGACAGGAGTCCCAGAAGATTTCACTGGGTGTGATCTTGTTTAATGAATTGGGTATTATTATCAGGGTTTAACATTGAGGAAGCCAAGCCCGTGAAACGGTGACTGCTGATGTCATTATGAGTGGGTGCAGTGACAAGATCCGACTCCACTGCCCTTGATCTGCACTTGAGTGACTTAGGGTGGATCATCACTTTCCTCTTTGGGCAAGGGTGCTGACTAAGCTCGCAAGCTGTTCCACCTACGTTTGCCCATGTGACCCTTTTTGCAGGGTGACAAAATAACTCACTCCAGTCATCAACGTGAGTAACTGCAACTCATCTTCTAGGACCCAGCTTGGCTGCTGCCATTTCCCAAGAGAGATCTTCTCTGAGCTCCCAGCTACGGGCAGGTCACCCTGTTGAGGGGCCTCCCTGCCTCACCTGTGTTTGTTCGACCAAGCTCCCTTGAGTCTCACACCTGAAAGCAGCATGGAACAAATGCAGAAACCCAACTTCCTCTCATCTGGTCACTTGGTCAACCACCCCTGGCCCCTGGGTGCTCAGCAGACATCTGAGGGTGAAAGGAGTTGTTGAAGATAAGAACAGCCCCTTCTGAGTGTCACATCTGCATTGTGACAGTTTGTGGTTGCCTTGGGAATGGAGCTGGACCAGCCAACCTCATCACAGGAAGCCAGATAGGAATTCTAGTGCAGTGGCTATATACGGAGGAGTGTGCCTCCTAGACACAGATCTCTGGCCAGAGCCTGAGTCCTCCCGAGTCCATCTTCCTGTACAGACACTGAGAAGCGCCAGAGGGAAGGGAACTGCTCACACTCCTGTGAAGGAGATGGAGAAGGGATGGGTTCAGTCTTACTTTTTTGGGAACATGAGAAGCACAGGTGTGTGCGTGCATGCTTGTGTGGGTGGGTAGGGGGTGGCGAAGGTCACCTCCTTGTTCTCTATATATGTGACAAGACGATGGAAAAGTAATAGGAAAGAAGGGGAAGAGGTGTCGCAAAAAGACATCATCGGAGGCCACATGGGCACCATAAAAGTGTGAAGGGGAGAACAGTGTGAGTGAGAGGTGAGGGCTTTAGCGCTCTGTCAGATCTATATTCAGCTCAAAGATATTAAAACAGTGTTGAAAAGAAAGCCACCTGGTAGACAAGACCCGGGCAAGCCCAAGGATGGCCGTGAACTTCAGCTCCGCACCACTCAGGAGATGGGGGAGCAAGGGCAGAGGAGATGGCAGTGTGCTGTGAATCCCGAGCAGCTGGGGAGTCGTGGCCGATCCCTGGCAGCCTTCTTACTTCCTAAAGTCTCAAGTTCACAGAGAGAGCCCTCGAGGCCTCAGACAAGGATGTGCAGGGTCCCGTCGTATCATGGTAGTAACTGCTTCATAGAGTTTGCTTTCTCTTGGCCCACAATGAGAGGCTGGCCTTGCCCAGGGGAGAGAGCAGCTGCTCTGTTATCATGGCCTAGGACACCATTTCAGGACCGAAGGGGCCGAGTTTTGGTTTAGTGAATTCTAAGCAGGTCGTTGGAGTCTTCCTGAGGGTCCTGGGAGCATTTATTCATGGGTTTTATTCTTCCTTGTATTAATTTCTGATTTGGCTTCCAGGGTATTACAGGCCATCTGTCTCTATTATTTTTAATTAAGGTCTTTGCCATGGCTCATCTTCAGAGCCTGGGCAGGTGATATCACAGTGCCCGAGGTCTGTATGCAGGTCCTAGGTTAATGTCACCCCACAAAGTGCACAAAAGTCATTTATTGGGCTAGACCTCCATTTTACGTTTAATTATCTTAAACGTTGCAAGCTCAGCTGTTCATGTGGCCATGGTCTGTTGGATAGTGAGAATGCTGATGGAGTTCCCTTTAAATTCTGCTGGGTGGGTGGGGGGGTCAAAGGTCAGAGACCACCAAAACCAAAGGGCCTTGCAGCAGGTCCGAGATCACTGAACTGGATAACATGACCAGCAGCCCAGCACTTGCTTTTTAAAATGCATCCAGAGGCAGAGAACTAATTGAACCAACTTCCTAGAAGGTGGATCTTTAACGGGTATGAAAACAAGCCTAAAGGATGAGCTCTGGCTGTTGGCATTTAGCTCTGAGTATGTTGGTGGGGTTGGGGAAGGTAGAAATAAATTCCAAAGCTCATTCCATCCTGAAGAGGATAAATATGGCTTCCTGTAGTCAAATCTGGGCTGGAACACACCATTTTGTGTTCTTTAAATATCTGTTCCCCACGATACTTTAAAGCTGCAGGAAGGATGAGGTCTTCTACCAGGAAGGGAGGAAGTGGGGGGTGCAGGAGGCTTGGGGACCCCACATGGTTGTTCTCCTGATTCCAGGCGCCCTGCTGCTCACAGCGGCCCACAGAGCTGCAGCCAACAGCTCCCTGGCATTTGTCACTGTCCTTTGGCGAGTGCTTTGCATTGTTCAGGAAATCGTATGTGTAAAGCAGAACTGCTCGCATCCTGCTTCGACCAGGGAGCTGAGTGGTGAGGGGGCTCCACACTGAACCAGGGGCTTGTGTGTCCTATGATGAGCCCCAGCAAGAGTCATAAATAATTGTGACAAGTGCTTTTTTCTCCCTCATCCCATGTGACAGTCCTTGACTCTGCCCCCTGTCTTTTTCCCCTCTGCCTCATAGACTAGACCTGCCAGGCTGTGGGATGATAGATGTTACTGGGCAGCGAATGACAGCTGGATTGGGTTTTCAGTTCGTGCTTTAGAGGGAATCAGATATGCTGTATAAAGCAATAAAAAAGCACCCTCATAAGGCGGATTAAAAATAGCCAGCGCAGCGCTAACCCACTTTGTTGTTTATCAAAAGTTAAATCTCACACGGTAAGTCCGAGTGATGTGTTAATTTCTCAGACCCTTGTCAGCTCGACGCTCATGACAGTCACTAAAAAAGGAAAGGAAAACGGAAAGAGAAGGGAAGTGAAAACAATCGATCTGTTCCCTACTTTAGTTTTGTTTGTCTAATGAGCACAAACACTTTCCTCTCTGAATGGTGTCTAAGGAGAAAGATGAACTCTGAGCACCTGAGATCTTGCTATTTTTTTCCTTTCTTAATCTTGAAGTTTAAATATAAAATGGGGAATTTTCTTTTTATATTTCCTTCCTTCATTCCTTCCTTCCTTCCTTTCCTCCCTCCCTCCCTCCCTCCTTCCTTCCTTCCTCCCTCCCTCCCTCCCTCCCTCCCTTCTTTCCTTTCTTTCTCTCTCTTTCTTTCTTGTATCGGCTTCCCACACTTACTCTATTGATCTAGGCTCTGTGTAATGAATGATCTGGTTTTCCAGCCTCCTAGGAAATGTCATGTAGAAGTCAACCCAACTATGAGGAGTGTGTTCTGTGAAGAATTACAGCGTCCTCTGAGCCGCTCAGGCTGTGCATCAGGCATTCTGGCTTGCCTACCTTGTGTCTGGATGGACGCACCGAATTTCTATAATGTGATTTAATGACCTATTCTGCATCCCAGTTCTCAGAAGGGGCCAGCTGAGGATCTTTAGTCACTATTTCTCTGCCCCACCCCCTCCTTTGCCATCCTGGAAGGAGCTGCTGTGAAGTTTAAGAGAGCTCAGTATATCAGATCTCGATGCCTTTCCCTCTTGATTTCTCTGATGAATCACGTTAGGAAAGCTGTAGCTTCCACAGAGCCGTCTGTGGCAGGAGGTGGAGAGATGGCACAAAATGTTTATTGAAAAAACATCTTTCAGGCTGGGTACCAGGCAAAGGCTGGGGCTGGGGCTGGGGCTGGGGCTGGGGCTGGGGCGGGAAAGGTGATTTGAGTTACGCCTCTATCATTCAAATCTCGGGACAGTTCAATATGGGCGAGGCTACATTTGTAGAGTGTGGAGCTGCAGAGCATTACTGAGTGTGGTTTATGACTTTGGTGGCTGTAGCACTGTCAACATAGGACAATCTCCACGAGAAAGATCTGTTTGTCTAGAACTTTGTCACCACCAGGTTCAGTGGTTTATTTATTTATTTATTATTTATTATTTATTTATTTATTTATTTATTTATTTATTTATTTATTTATTTATTTATTTATTTTATCTCTAGTAGACATGAATTGATGAGACACATGATCTGAAGGGCAGGTTTGGACTTGCTGGTGTCTGGCTCAAAATCACAGCTGACCTTGCTGGGTCACATTAGATGAGTTGCTTGCCCACTCTGTACCTCAGTAGTTGGGACTGGGGAACCCAGGCCATAGTTGTTTCCAAACAAGGGGCGGTTTTGAGTGATAGATGAAGTGGGCAGGTGTTGTCTTCACTGTGAAATGTCCTATGGGCTCAGGGTTTGAGCTCTTGCTGACCAGAGGTTGATGCTATTTAGGTGGTGACCGAACCTGGATGAGAGGAGGTCTGCTCGCAGAAGCAGGATGCTCAGGGCAGGCCTTTCAAGGTCATGACCCCCTCTCCGATTCCTGCTAATCTCTCCACTTTCTGGTCCATCATAATGAGAATTGCCTCTGCCACATGCACTGAGCTGCCCTGCCATGCCTTCCCTGCTTGATGGACAGAACCCCCTGAGACTGTAAGACATTCTGAGAGACCAAAGTAATCAGTACAGTGGGTTTCGTGCAGTTCCTCCTGATAAATGTGGAATAAAAGACTTTATTATCATAACCATGTTTAAGGTTCAGGCACAGCATGGCTGTTCTGTTATGACTGCTTCCAGGGCTAGTGCCTGTGTCTCTTCCCTCTGAGTCCTTGCAGAATTGATGACATTATGTTGAAGAGTGATGAAAAGTCATCATAGAGATGGATCTTTGAGGCTAGACACATAGTCACATTCTACATTAATTCTGAGGAGTCTCAGCCATGTTATCTCCATAGAAGGCAGATGTTCTGTAGGATGGTGATGCTGCCTACCTAAGTAACTTCATCTCTTTCTCTCTCCCTTACTTCCTCTCTCCATCTTTCTCTTTCTTCCTTTATTTCTCTTTCTCTCTCTTTCTATGGGGTCTCATTTAGCACAAACTACCTTTAACGGGCTGTGTAGCTGAGGCTGATCTTGAACTTGTGACCCTCCTTCCTCTACCTCCTGTAGGCTGGGATTACAGGCATGTAACACCATACTCCATTTATGCATTGCTGGAGATGTTGCCCAGGGCCTCTTTGTCATAGGCCAGCATTTGTTCCGTCAGCCGAGCTACATCTCCAGCCGCAGCTCCATGTCTTCCTCCTTGGAGAAGACCTTTTCTGAGATGCTCTCTGTGGATGTGACCAGTCACGTAACTAGGTCCACTCATCGGGTCTTGCTCTGCTTTTCTCCTTGGACCCACATCTTTAACATATGGCAGGTGTCCTCCAGTGGGAAGCATAGCCATGGGCAGATTCTAATCTGCTCCTAGAATCATTAAACCAGTTTTTGGGTTTGATTCACAGTGAGAAATGGATTTGTATGTTATAATGCATGATCTACATGTGTTACATCCATCCATTTTGTTGAATCATTTGTCTCATGAAACATTAGTCATCCTTTCCTGAGTATGACACATTCTGGAATTTTTTATTCTCTTCTATCTTGTTTTTCTTTTTTAAATGCTATGTTAGATCAGGGTCTGCAAACTCCTTCTTTAGGAGGCCAGGGTGATGATTTCTCCCTTCAATAGCCTTGCCATCCTTGCATAAAGGCAGCAGCTGGCAAATGCTGGCCGACGGCACAGCTATGCCCCAAACCCCTTCCTTACGGGCACCGAAATAAGAACTTTGTATCACTTTCTTGTGTTACATGATAGGATCCTCTCCCCAGTCATGTGGACATGCTCAGTGATACCTCAGGCATGCCCAACCTTATGACACTGAGACACCACACTGTCATCTTTGGAGTTAATACCCAAGTACTGCTCAACATAGTTTAAAAAATTCCAAAAATTCATAACATTGGGGCTAGAGAGATGGCTCAGTGGTTAAGAGCACTGGTCGCTCTTCCAGAGGACCCAGGTTTAGTTCCCAGCATCCATATGATGGCCCCCAACCATCTGTAACTGCATTCCCTGGAGATCCAATGCCTTATTTAGTCCCCAAGGGCACCAGGCACTCACATGCTGCACAGACATGCATGCTGTCAAACATTTACATACATAAAACAGTAAAATAAATTTGAAAAATGTGTAACATTTTAAGTAAATTGATGAATTTGAGCTGGCCATATTCAAAGCTGTGCCTGCCTTCAGCATTCACACAGGACCCGTAGTTTGCAAACTTCTCTTCTTGGCCATTCCTCAAAGTGACTTGAGGGGACATTTGCTTGACAGAGGTATAAATGGTTCCTCAAGAAGAGAAAGCTTTGCTTTCTAGATGGGCTGTGAGATCCCAGAGTGAAGAGAAGTCTCCACCTCTTTGCGCAAGTGTTGTGACCCTTTAACGTGACGTTTGAGGTTCTGGCTTACAGTAGGGTTAGAATGGTAGTGTGGCTACAAGCTACACAACAGCAGTGTCCTGTTCAGGATCTCAGTCTGATGGAAGACTTGGAGGTTGGTGGTGTCACAGTATGGGGTGATGACAATAAGACACAGGTGTTTCACAGTCTCATAGTCGTCCTTTTCTTTTTATCTACATGCCACTTTATTTGATACAACAGTGGCTGTAAAGATGATCACTGAGGTGCCAAACCCAGGAATTCCTGTATTCCCCACAAAGAACCCTGAAAATTGTTAGAGAAAGAGGGGCATTTAAAAAAAGGTTTACTTTATTTTCATTCCATGAGTATATGTATGTGTATGTGCATGTGTGTGTGGGGGTACCCTCAGAGGCCAGAAGAAGGCATCAGATCCCTTGGCACTGGAGTTACAGGTGTGAGTTGCCTGATGTGGGTGCTGGGCACTGAACTTGGGTCCTCTGGAAGAGCAGCAAGCACTCTTAGATGCTGAGCCATCACTCCAGGCCAGGAGGGTGTTTTACCCTCCAGCCTAGGAGGAGCACTTTAAGTGGGGTGTGGGAAGGGCTCATGTCTGTAGTTTGTCTGGAGAGTCTGGAGGTCGCACAGTGGTGTGTGCACATGCTCACATACAAGGTTGACTGCAGAAAAGGCAAAGGAATGTATTGAGCACTGTCTAGAGGCAGCCAAGCCTTCTGTGTCAGCCGCTTCTCTGTTGCTGTGACAAAACACCATGACAAGGCAACATATAGAAGAAAAGAGTTTATTGGGGCTTCTGGATCCAGAGGAATAAGAGTTCATGATGGCATGGAAGCATGGTGGCGAGCTGTGGGCATGGCGGCTGGAACGGCAAGCTGACCTCACATCTAGAACCACAGCATGAAGCAGACAGAGGGAAAGGGAGGGGGAGAGAGGAAGAGAGAGAGGGAGGGAGGGAGGGAGGGAGGGAGGGAGGGAGGGAGGGAGGGAGGGAGAGAGAACAGGAAGCAGGGTGAGGCTCTAAATATGCAAACCCTGCCCCCAGTGACATGCTTCTACCAGCAAGGCTGCACTTCTCAGTGGTTTCATGACCTTCCCAGACAGTTTGACCAACTGGGGACCACAAGTCTAGATGCAAGAGCCTCTGGGGGACATTTCTCATTTGGAGCACTATACCCTCCAATAGGACTGTATCCTCCAAATGGGACTGTATCCTCCAATGGGACTGTATCATCCTATAACAACAGGACTATATCCTCCAACAAGACTGTATCCTCCAACAGGACTGTATCCTCCAACGGGACTGTATCCTCCAACGGGACTGTATCCTCCAACAGGACTGTATCCTCCAAGGGGACTGTATCCTCCAACGGGACTGTACCCTCCAACAGGACTGTATCCTCCAACGGGACTGTATCCACCAACGGGACTGTATCCTCCAACAGGACTGTATCCTCCAACGGGACTGTACCCTCCAACGGGACTGTATCCTCCAACGGGACTGTACCCTCCAACAGGACTGTATCCTCCAACGGGACTGTATCCTCCAACGGGACTGTATCCTCCAACAGGACTGTACCCTCCAATAGGACTGTATCCTCCAAATGGGACTGTATCCTCCAATGGGACTGTATCATCCTATAACAACAGGACTATATCCTCCAACAAGACTGTATCCTCCAACAGGACTGTATCCTCCAACGGGACTGTATCCTCCAACGGGACTGTATCCTCCAACAGGACTGTATCCTCCAAGGGGACTGTATCCTCCAACGGGACTGTACCCTCCAACAGGACTGTATCCTCCAACGGGACTGTATCCACCAACGGGACTGTATCCTCCAACAGGACTGTATCCTCCAACGGGACTGTACCCTCCAACGGGACTGTATCCTCCAATGGGACTGTATCATCCTATAACAACAGGACTGTACCCTCCAACAGGACTACTGAGGGTTACTAGTACAAACCATTCAACATGTCAGCAAAGTCACCCTTCAAGCCCCAACCTTGCAATAATCTGTTTTAAGTTAGAAATCCTAAATCAAAATGACCTCCTAATAACAACCCATGCATCACCTTTCTATTTGTGAACAGTTGCAGGAACCATCACAGAGCCATTCAGGACGAGAAGTCCCCACAGGGGGCTGGAGAGCTGGCTCAGTGGGTGAGTGCTTGCTATGTGAACATGAGGACCCAGGTTTGAATCCTAGCACCCCTGGAAAAGTCAAGCATGGTGATGGGCATGTTAACCCAGCATGGGAGGGTCGGAGACTGGGAGCTACTGGAGCTCACTAGCCAGACAGTTCAGCTGTAAAGAAAAACTCCAGACTCAATGAAGAGATCCTGTCTCAAAACTTAAGCTGGAGAGTAACAGAGGAAGACAGCCAATATCAACCTCTGGCTTCATATACACTTACATGTGCGCGTGCACATACACACACATATACACAGACAGGTACATGCACAGAGAGACAGACACACACACACAAACATACACACAGACACAGAAATACATACACATAGATACACACACACACACACACACACACACACACACACACACACACACACACACACACACACCATTGGGTTCCTTAGCATCTGTTTGGTATTATCTTACAGATCTTGAGAGGAGCCTGAATCCTCTTTGGAGTTAGGCCTGGCCTCTAAAACACCAAACACACAACAGGCCCCTGCGTGAGCTTCCCCCCAAAGAACTTTCACAAAGACAATTCTGTTTCTCTTTAAAAAAACAACAAGAGTGCTTCAACAGCTGTGGAAAAATCAAGTTACCGAAGTTCAACAGGGCGAGAACAAAAGAAGTGGCCTAGTTAATTCAAGTCTGTAACCCAAGAACTCCCCTTCCTCAGGCTCTGTGAAGATGGGGAGTTAGAGTGACCTCGGGTCACGGCACTATTTTCAATTAGAGAAAGTTCTAGAGAAAGGCTGTGTAAAGCAGCGTTGCATATTAAAGCCCCCGTCTCCTGGTGGCTGGGGATTAGACGTGCCACACACTACCTGGAAATCTGTAAATATTAATGGGGGATTATTCTAATGAGCATGTACTTAGTATATTTTGCAGTTCTTACTATGGGGCTGAGTAAACCGATCGCTCTGTTTTCTGGCATTTTGCAACCATGATTTGGCCTAAAGGGCAGCCAGCTTGTCGACTTAGTGGTATGCCCAGGTGCACTGTGGGCTGAGTCCCTTTGTCACTCAGGGCTCTGACAGATCCTTCGTGGCAGCAACATGGAGAGCAGCCACTGGCCTTCCATCACCCTCCCTGTCAGTCTGGTGCATTTCCTCCCCATCATGTCTCATAACCCGACTTCATCTTTGACATCTGTACCACCGCGTCTCCTCCTGCAGACCGGTCCCTTGAGACTGAAAGACTGGCCTCTACATACAGGATCAGCAAGCCTTGGTCCTTCTTCCAGCCATTTCCTGGTGCCATGCTGATTCTTAGTTTCGGGTGCTAAACATGCTCTTTACAATTTAAAGCTCTTATTTTTCATTCAGATCTGCAGTACTTAGTGGCATTATTCAAATAGGATACATTTAAATGTTTTTTAACTTGATAAAAGTATTTTATTTATTATTAGTGAATATTTATTATATGAAATGTGTTTCATTACAGCATTTTCATATGTGTGTGTATGATTAGTTTGTCTTTGCTTTATACATGCGTATGTACAGGTGGAGGCCAGAGGTCACCCTCTGGTGGTGTTCCTCAGAAGCCCAGAAGCCATTTATTTAGTTTTTGGAGTCAGGGTCTTTCCTCAGCTTGGGGCTCACCAATTCGATTACACTCGCTTGTGTGCCGCCATGTTGCCCCCCCCCCCCTTTTAAATGTGAGTGATGGGGACTGAACTCAGGCCTTCCTGCTCATGTGCCCGACACTACTAATTGAGACATCTCCCAGCTCTGATCTTTGCATTTTTTAAATGGTAGACAATGATCAAGATTTTGTAACATACAACAAAGGCATGTCAAATTCTAATTTCAGTGTCCTGTGTGACACTCTATTGATACGTTGTCGTCAGTGTAGTGGTATTTGCTCTCCCCGTATAGTTGGGGCTGGGCGGGGCTCGCATGGAGCTTGGAGCATGGGAAGTGCCAGAAGCTGGGGAAGCTGGGACTCAGATCACATGCACATCGCCATGTCCATTCACTTATGAGTGGACCTGGGCTGCCTTAGCGTTGCTGTGTAGAGTAATTGTCGCATGCTTGTGACTTCAAAGTCTAGGATATTCACCATCATGACCTTCACCAAAAAAGTTTCTGAGCCATCCCACCCCAAGGTTCAGTTCCCAGCGTCTACACGGCAGCCCACAACCGTCTGTAACTCCAGTTCCAGGGGATCTGACACCTGCACACAGATATATATCCAGGCAAAGCAACAATGCACATAAAATAAAAACAAACGAATCCTTTTTAAAAAGGACCAGGCAGATATTTTAGTTTATAAAGCATGTAAACTCGGGTTCTGTCTCTAGCACCCCCATGAAAGCACTAGAAGCCATGGTGTGCACCTCTAATTTCAGTACGTGGCGGGTGGAGACAGGAGGCTCCCTGGGCCTTGCTGGCCAGCCAGTTAAGTCAGTGAGTTCTTAGTTCAGTGAGAGGCTTCATCTCAAAAAACAAGGTGGAAGGGGCTGTGAAAGATATCTGGGATTGAGCTGTGGCCTCCACATGCTTTCACATGCATACATGCATGTGAACCTGCATGCATACTGACAGACATATTAAAGCACCCGTCAAGCGCGCGCACACACACACACACACACACACACACACACACACACACACACACACGAATAAAAAGAAATGGTAAAGCTCTTTCTCAGAAATGTCATAGAGTTCCAGATGTTCATTTCTAGAAGCCCCGCCCCTTTCATTCTCCTTTGGTCTCCTCTGTCTTCTCTAACACAGTGCCTCCCTGTCATGCTTCCGGTCTGTTATCAGAGCACAGGTTGAACTCTCTAATTTGTCCCCCCACAGGTTTAGCTCAGGTCCCTTCTAAAAAACACCACTCTCTTCCTACAAAGGCCCGTGTGACTGGGGGCCACGCTGGAGAGAGTCTGCACTACAAAAAGGCAACACGACAATGACAAGACGAAGAATGTAGCGAACACAGGAGCGCACACAAAGTTGCTAGGGAAACAGGGCCGTTCTGGAAGCTGCCAGCTCTGGTGCATTTATAAAGAGCTGACAACAACTGACCTCTGTCTCCTCATCCCTGCGTGCCGTTTACCAGGCACGCCAGAGCAGGACGGCTTGAGTGACGCATTTGATGGGCAGACTTTCAGATACCGTGATGAGAGGGTCCCGCTTCCCAGCCCTGTGAAGAGCTCCAGAGTCACAGCGTCACCTCCGCTGCCACCCAGTCTGTGCGACTGAAAGGGGGCATTTTCACATCAAGATTCCTATAGTCCCGAGGAGAAAAATGACATATTTTGTTGCATTATTTAAATATCCCTGCTGAACACCAAATTAAAAATATCCATTAAAGGTTTATTTGATATCTTCCTAATTATTGCCCATTGCGCATTTGACAAATTATTTACACATTTTAATAATTGCGACTTTCTTTGGAAGTGACAGAAAAACAATTACTTTCTCGAAATTCCACTGCGTGGATGCTTTTGAAACTACAGAACCATTAAAAACAGTCTGTCGAATTAAAGGTTGGGCAATTAATTAAGTGCAAATTCTGTAAAACTGGACCAAGGAGAATATTCATCAAACATATGAAATATGGCCTATCTTGTCCAAAAGACAAATATGTTTAAACAAAAGATGAAAATTGATGACAAAATTACGGGTCGCAAACTGCACACGGAGCCGGCAGAAGACAGCTGTGCTGGGTTTCCGCAGGCTGGGTTCACGCTCGCGGGATCTGTGATTCATTGCCATCGGAAAACTTTCCCTAGTTAACTGGAAAGTTCTGCGTGAGGGATAATAAAAGTTCCCCCTGAGAGCTCCCAGTGTGGTGACATTAATGCTTTGCTGGCCTTTAGACGGGTCTAATTAATGCAACCCAGGGTGGGCACCGTAGCCTGAGGGTTGGTCTTCCTTGGAAGATCTCAGCCCGAGTGTGGTATGTGAATGATCCCTCCTGCTGCCTCTGTTTGGAACTTCTGACATGGCTTGCTTGCTTTCCCCAGTCACATTGGTTTTGACGAGCCAAAGCCCCATTCCGCCTCTGTTTTGAAAGGACTCTAGTCGCATTAAGACTTTTGACTTTCCTGTGTAGGTAGAGTATACAGCAGGCAGGGGTCACTAGAAATCAGGACAGCAGCTTGCAGGAGACCAATCATCAGGAGCCCCAGTCCTTGCCTATTGCAAATTCTGAGGGTTGTGCTCAGGTCCACAAATCAACATCAACGCTGATACAGAGTGGGTGGAAGAGGGAGGTGGTTTCCGGACTGTGGGGACCGTTATGGATGCAAGGCTGTTATTTCCATATTAAAATGTAATGGTCTCATTAAAGTTAAAACCACTGTTAAACTTGATGGAGTAAATTAGTTAATTAACTATAGCATCCAATGTGCTCCTCCGGGGCATACCTCCGTTCCTCAAAACGGAAGTGCCGGCTCAGCTTGGAGGGTCTTATCGGGAAAAGTATAGAACACTCATCTTAGATGTCTCAGTGTACATTAAAAAAAAAAAAAGTCAAACCCTGACAGGAGAGGGTGTTAGGTAGTGTTAAATGAAGATGAGAATAGCCTCTTGCTGAAAGGGGGTAGATTTTATTTTTAAGCTGAAATTTCCGAGGATTTTCTTGTTTAAAAAAATAAAAACACTTAATAGGCAGGTTGCAAAGTGATTCTTAGGCAGCTCAATAACCACCTCCACCCGCAACCTGCTTTTCTTTGTTTGGTTACCTAAAGGTGTTTCCATGCACTTTGCAGAAACTTTTCAAAGGCTATTGGATAAGTGCCCTTGAGTCTGTACTGGCTAGTTTTCATCAACTTGAAACAAACTCGGGTCACTTAGGAAGAGGTGCCTGTGGGCAAGCCTGTAAGACATTTTCTCGAGTAATGATTGACGTGGAAAGGACCAGCCCACCGGGGGCGGTGCTATCCCCTGGGAAGCAAGCTCCATAAGAAAGCAGGCTGAGCAAGCCGTGGGGAGCAAGCCAGTAAGCAGCACCCCTCCTCGGCCTCTGCTTCAGTTCCTGCCTCCAGGTTCCCACCTCGGCTTCCCCCAGTCATGGAGTGTAACATGTACACCAAATAAATCGGTTACATTCCTATGTTAATTTTGGTCATGGTGCTTATCACAGCAACAGAAAGCAAAGCAGGGCAGTGAGCGAGTGGGTGAGCAAGTGGATGGATGGTTGTGGGTGGGTCGGGTGGACTTTTCTTGCCAGGGGCACGGCTTCTACCCTGTTGGCTACCTGAGACTTGGGGTCCATGCAGCTGCATTAGAAGGCAGATTACCTCATTCTTGGTCTATCCCAGTTTCTTCAACTTTACAAAAAGGACAATGATGAGGGCTGACTCCTAGGGTTGTTGTGGTGGATGGTACTGTACGGACAGTGCTCTCAAGAGGCCACGTGACATGGTCCCACTCAGGACTGACTAGAGTCATCATCGGGCAGAGAGAGAAAGCGAGAGAGGGCCATGTGGGGAAGGTCACAGAGGTGATGTCGCCACAGTCTAGTCTAGGTATGTCATCTCCATGACAGGCTTTGTCACAGGTGTTACGTTTATCCGATTGGTCCGGGAGTCCCTACATATGGAGCAGGGGGAAGTATGGGTTGTATTTGATTTTTAAAATCATTTTATTATTTTCTTCTCATCTCATTGTCTAATGAGAGCCTAAGAGGGAGAGCTGGTGATTGGATACAGTCTTCCTGATGCTTTTATGAACATTGGTACTTAAAAAACCAAACCAAACCAAAACAAAACAAATCAAACTTGTCTTAGGGCTGGTGAGATGGGTCAGTGGGTAAGCATATGTGCTACCATGCCTAATGGCATGGATTGGAGCCCTAGGACCTGAGTTTGATCCCCAGTGGGAGGAGACAACTGAAAGTTGTTCTCTGATATCCCACATGTATGAGGCAGTGCACACACCCCCACACACAAGAGTAATACATCTTTAAAAAATTTCAAAGAAAAAGCCATGTTCTTGAGATCCCTTCTACAGAGTGATAAGAATTAATCCCTAACAAGAATGCTGAACTTCAGCCTGGAGTGATACAGTGCACATGAAGACAGTGCGTTATAAAACCACGTTTTTGTACTTTACATTTGTGAGGGTCCTCTTTCCCACACTCACAAGAGAATTTGAAAATAAACCACGTATTTGGGAAATTAGGGCAAGAAATAGTGAAAACCCGAGAAAGCGACACAGGGATGGCAGAAAGCCAATATATAATCTAAAAACCGTATTACCATATAGCATGATTACCAAAATGTAAACCAGGTCAGGCTAATTATTTTCTAAAACTATCGGTTTGTAATGAAAATCAAATGTGAAGAAGCTGGCTCAGCTGACGCTCGGCACACCTGTGAAAAAATGACAGCGTCTCGTGGGCACACGCCAGCTCCACGCCACCACACGCTCTTCTGAACAACTGCCTGTTGCAGAGGCCACTGTTGTCCCAAGTGGTGAGGAGATGGAGGCACAGAGAGTGAAGGGCTCGCCCAAGTTTACCCAGCGAGCGAGCGAGAGAGAATGATTGAATTGGAAAGGATGTGGTTGGAGTTGGGAGAGAATGCTCTCGCCGTTCTGTTCTGCCAGCCCACCTTAGTGAGCTCCATTCCAGTCTCTGACTGCGATGTAGCCCTCCTGTATCACCAAGCCTTTCCTAAGAAAAATGAGTATGGGTCTGGAAGCAGGTGGCCTCTTAATTATTACACACACAACTGCACAAAACACTTCACAGTCTCTCCAAGTATCCACATCATCACCTGTGAAACGGAGCTGGAATTAGCACCCTTGGGCAAATAGCTAGCAGATGCCCTGCCTGGACCTCATGGCTCATCTGGGGTGTGCCCTGCTGTGTGCAGGACCCTCCCTACATTCCGATGACCTCTCCCTTAGATGCTTGCAGACTTCCTCTGGCGGTAGCAGCTAGCTCCACTGGCACGCAAGCCCGCGGGGTGTGTAAGAGGTGATGTCTCTGGGACAGCCGTCATGTGTGGGCAGTAGGAGCTGATGGGTGGATATCCTGTGCACTTTGCTCCTGGGATACAGGTCTGTGTTGCACACTCGAGGATGTATGCAGGCACTCTGAGTTCCTCTCCTCCAAAGTGGTCGCCATCTCCCCAGGGCTCTATTTGCTTTCTCCCTGCCTCCAGCTTTGTCTCCCAGTCCTTCACTGAGTTCCTGTCTGGACCTCTTTTCAAATTCAAGTGTTTCCTTTTGGGAGAATCTCAAGAAAGACTCCAACCTGCGCAGTTGTTGTAAGACTTCAAAGGGTGAAGTAGGTCACTAGTGCAGGGTCCTGGGTACCAAATGCTCAGGCATGTTTTTAGCCATTATTATTCAGTCAACGTGTGAGAGTGCAGCAGAAGTGAGCTCTTCTGCATGGAGCCTGACTCTGTTTACCCTTCACTGCTGGAAGCTTTTAGTCTCACCCATTCTTCTTCTCTGTCCACTTCACATCACAGAAAACCGCCAAGAGGACCTAGGCGACTCCCCCCCCCCCCCCGTCCCCCCCCCCCGCCCCCGCCCCTTACCAGCAGAAAATAAAAACGTCAGAGGGGAATCCCTCAACCATAACAAACCAAACCAAACCAAACAAAACCCCCCAAATCAGTCTCCCTGTCCTGCTTCCTTGAGACACTGAGGATCTGACTGGAAGCTTGCACTGCTCAGTTGAGACGGGCTGGAGAGATGGCTCAGCCGTTAAAGTCTAGGCTCACAACTACGAGTGGTGAACTTTGGTGCCTTCTGTCTGTGTGCCGTGTGAGTTGACATCTGCCATAGTTAATAGAAGCTGTCCACTTGACAGTGCAGACAAACCTTTAGGCATGTCCACGAGAGACTTTCTAGATGCAGTTAATTGATATGGGAAGGTGAGCTCTACATATGGGTTGTGCCATTCCATGCACTGAGGTCTGACTGCCTCACAAAGAGAGACTGAGCTAGCATCCGCGTTCATCTCCCTCTCCTGACTGCCGCTCCTGTGTGACGAACTGCTGTGCACCACCATGCTTTCCCCGTCATGATAGGTTCCACTTTCAAGCTGGGAACCACAATAAACGGTGTTTGTCATGCATTTAGCCACAGCAGGGATACAAGTAACTAGTCTGTCATCTGAACCAAATGTTGGGGCTGAGTCCTCCTCACTCCAGTGCGATAGTCACAGCAGGCACGACTCCATTTGTGCCACAGAGACACCACAGGATTCTCTAAGGTAGCAAAGGTGTCTTGTCAACTTTTCTTGTCCCCAGGACAGGTTGCCTGGCAAGACTGCTTGAGGAAGGATTTATTTTGGTTCATGGTTGAAAAGGGCATAGCCCATCATGGTGGGAAAGGCATGGTAGAGTTCTCGACAGTGAGGGTGTCCAGCTCAATTCCTCATATCTCCACAGTAGACAAGAAGTAGAGATGGTATCTAGCCTGGAAATGTGGCTAGAAGTGGGGTCAGTTTGGATGGAAGCCTCAAGGTTGGCCCCAGGGCCTGATATCTAACAGGCAGGCTCCATGTTCATAAGGCTTCACCATCTCTTGGAATGGCACTACCGGTGGAGACAAAGTATTCAGACATGCAGCCCACAGAGAACTACTTTACACTGAAATCACAGCAAAAATCCTGTGAGAGGTTTAAAACTCTCTGGTAGTTATATGTGGAGCAGTCCTCACGGCCGAAGAGAGGCGGAGGGCAGGGCACTGAGGTTCAGGGGTGTGGACTGAAGGAATAAATCTGGACAGGACTGTTGAGGATCAAGGCTGCTGAAGGCGGAGGCACCAACGAGAGGCATGCCTTCATGTTACTTCGCCAGCAGCGACAACAAAGAGGATGCACACACAGTCTTTGTTTAGAAGAACCTAAGTCCTCCTCAGTTTTCTTGTGCAGTGGCAAGGGATTTTGGTGAGGGACCTGGTATTCTGGTGCATACCCTATCTGATTTCTCACAGGTCAGAAATGAATTTGAGGTTGAGGATGGCAAACAGCCTAGAAATAATGATAGAGGTCTAATGCAGACGCAGATGCTCTAAACCCACACCCCCTGGATAGTGGGAAGAGAATCTCCCACTCTGGTTTGTACAGTTTCAGACAAGGTGATCCAGATCCAGGACAGAGAAACAGTTACATAATTCCTGTCCCAGCTTCCCAGTCTCTATTTATAAGTCAAGTGTTGGCATGTATGTGAGATTTAAAGCAAAGGCAGCATCCCTTGTGATCTTGTGATGTTTAATTTTTACCTTTGATTTAACGAATGCTTCTTAATGGGTAATGAGGGGAACTATACAGGGTTGCAAAGTCTCAGTTTCACTCTCTAGATGAGTTTGAAATAATAAAACCCCCTTGGCTTTGTCTAAACATCTAAGTATAGATGGTATAGATGATACCAACAGCCAGGAAAATTGTGCAGTTAGTGGCTGTAAACAGCATGACATAGCTTTATATATTTAGTGCACCTAGATATGAGGGAAGTTAGAATGTTATGAAAGCTTTTTAATTTGAAAAGATACCTTTAAAGCCATCCATTCCTGCATATAAAGATTATGAAGAAGATGCTTGTATCAGAGGCTAGCTGTTAAACTAACCCTAAGAGGGGAAAAGTCAGAATCCCCAGGCATTCTGACTCTCTTGCACCTTCCTCTGCCTGTAACTGTTATTATAATAATTGCTCATAATTAGCACGGAATGAGTGATTTGTGTGTGTGTGTGTGTGTGTGTGTGTGTGTGTGTGTGTGTGTGTGTGCATATGTGTTCATGTAGAGGCCAGAGGACTAGCCCAGGTGTCCTAATCTACTCATCTTATTGAGATGGTTTCTCATTGGCTTGAAGTTCATCAAGTCATCTAGCCTGTCCAGACAGTGAGTCCCAGGCATCCATCATCTGTCTTTGGCTCCCCAATGCTGGGATTACAAACATGTGACATAATGCCTGGCCTTTTTTTTTTTTAATATGGCTTCTGGGGGTTGGACTTCTGTCTTCATGTTTGCAAGACTAGTACTTTATCAACAGGTCTGTCTCACCCACCCAACATGTTCGCATTGGAAAGAAAATGGACAGAGACAAAAATAAAAGAAGCAATTTGCCATTACCATTGAACTTATGCCTGTCCTTGGTCATGATTATCTCCTCGGCAAGCCTATGGCTCCTAAACTGCAATGGGGTCACAGATGGAGGGCTTTTTTTCCTGGCACAGAGCCACTAGGTCTTTCCATGTGTGTGGAATTCTGGGTAAATATGTTAGGCTCCTAGTCCCTCATGTGAGAGAATTTTTGATTGTGTCTTACTCTGTAATTGTGGTCTTGCTCTGTAGCACTAAACCCAGATGTCAGCTTAGCCACGTATGCTCCAGGGGAGGTCCCACCTCTTCCCAATCATCTCACTCCTTTGATCCCATTCTTGTGTTTCCTGGATCACCTCCAGCACAAACCCATGGACTGGAGTCAGCTACTGGAGGAAGGCATCCCAAAACACCTCCAAGGGTGAGCTTTTGTTCATTGTTCATACTCATATCTCGTTTCCTCCTGCCGTGTAACCATTCCCTCCTGGTTGAAAAATTCCCTCCTAGAAGTCAGCAGGAAACTCACAAGACTGAGGAAGCCCAAGAAACTTACAAGACTCATGAGGCCCCTCCTCTAGGTTGTGTAAGCCGTAAACAATTGGTGGGCAGAGGACTCTTCAGTGGAGCTGGTGGCAAGTTGCAAGGAACTTCCAGGATGCAGATGCCTTGACTCATCACTCATGCTGGGGTGGGCTTTTGGTGATGAGGCTGTCTTGAGGTCAGCTGTGCTCCTGGAGAAACCCTAATAAACTCGTCGGCTAGACAAACTAGACTTGGGCGCAATGGTTTCCCCCCTTGTTGTTGGTGTCCTGTTGGAGGTGAACTGACTGACCTCTGTTCACATCCCCTCAGGAAGTCATAACACCTCCATCTCCCTTTCTCCTCTCTTCATATTTTTTCCTATATGTTGCTTGTAGTCACTATTTGAGGGACTAGACATTTTCAATCAAGTAGACACTCCCAAAAGAGGCAAAGGGTATCATAAATGCTGAGTTTACATCTTATGAATCCAACTATATACAGGGTCTTGAAAAAGCAAGAGGAAGAGTTACTTAAATGGCCAGGGACATTACTCTCTTCAATAAATGTGAACCCCATTGGGATTGTGAGATGGTGACAAAGAACTTCAGGCTACCCATCACCCCCACATCTTCTCACAATAAACATGATTTGCATACTGGAAGACTCAACATGGTTCTATTTTTTTAAATGCCATGTGGTCCCTAAATCAAAGCCAAGATCTGGATGAGATACTTCACTGAAGGTGCACATTCCCCTCGCCCGAAAATAGGAGGAGATTCTAACTCTGATGGACTTCCTGCAACAAACCTGTCCATCTGCCTTCTGGGGTTTCTTAAGGGACTGTGAAGAATAGTTTCCTCCTACATAATTGCCTCAGACTGACTTTCTACCCAATTCTCATCAGATGTGACTGCATGCTCATTATGATGCAACACAGCAGAGACCTTTCTGGAAGGGGCTTGTGGATGCCACCGTGGGGTCCAGAGGAGATGGGGCAGATGCTAACTAGTTATATCAGGGAAGGTTTCTCAGAATACATGCTGCCTGAGCAGGATTTCAAAGATAAACAGATATTTGCTTAATGTTTTGGGGGTGGTGGTGGAGAAAAGTGAATGTAGCTCTTAAGATTCTGCCACAAAAATGTCCACTTTGATTTCCTGGTACCAGACCACAGGCCTGTGGTCTCCATCAGGAATACAGATTGTTTGTGTTGTGTGACCTTTGAGGAAGACTGAGAGCTTTTCACTTTGATGCTTGTTGGAGTCATCTGCAATTTGCACAGAGCAGCCTGGCAAGACTTTGCCCAACTCCCTTGTTTTGTCTCCAAAAGATGCATTAGGTAATGTCAATGAGTGATTCCAGGCTGTTGGAGAAGCAGATGTTGAGGTGAGATCAGCCACAAGAGTTAGTAGGGGCAACATCTGTGAAGAAAACACAGAGAGGGGATGGGTGAGTCTCTAGGTGCTGGTGTGGTTCTGAGGTGATGTAAAGGAGTGGGAGAGACTGGGTAGGCAGAAGGCTCTTCAACCTCCACGTGGCTTTAAGGATGTTTACCAAGTTGGTGGCACAAAGGCAAGTCAGAGGCACTGTGTGGTTACAAAGCATGACCTGCTTCCATGTCCCCAGCACAGCTCAGTCCGTGGCTGCCAGTCTCTTCAGCATGCGGTGGTGATGGCCAGAAGGTTGCACTGATGCTATTGGCCTGATATGCATCTCACCGACAGAGATCTGAGATGTCTATTTTCATGCCCATTACACCTGCATTTACTCACAATATTAAACCATGGTATGGTCTGAATCTGAAACATCCCCCAGAGACTCATGTTTTGAATGCTTATTCAAATGCTGATAGCTAGTTGGGGAGGGTTGGGACCCTCAGAACATAGTGCCTGTGGGTGGAGGCAGGTCACTAGAGGTGGACCTTTGAAGGCCGTTCCTGGCCCCATTTTGTCTCATACTCTGTTTCTTGGTCATCTGTGATAGGAACAGCACCCACCACACACTCCTGCAACCGCTCCGCCATGTCTCATGCCATCATGGTCAGCAATGCAGATGCGGCTGCTGAGCTGGAGATGTGCTCTGGGTAAAGTCATTCTCACAATCTTCCTCTCTCGTTCTGGTTAGTGAAGGAGAAAGACTAAGCCTGGGTATATCCTTTGGCAGTCACCATTTTCACAGTAGGCAGTTTTCAGGCTCATCAACTCCACTTGTCTGTGATCTCCAGACACAATGGAATGCTTTTTTTGTTTTCATGAATATTCGCCACAAGGCCCTTCTATTTCTTTCTATGTGCCCGTGGTGGTTCGAGTAGGAATGGCCCCCACTGGCTCATACATTTGAATGCTTGGTCATAGTGGCAATGCTTGACAGAGATTAGGGGGTGTGGCCTTGTTGGTGAAGGCGTGGCCTTGTAGGAAGAAGTGTGTCACTAGGGGTGGGCATTGGGGTTTCAAGCCAGGCCCAGTGTCTCTCTCTGCCTGCTGCCTGTGGGTCTGGATGTAGAACTCTCAGCTCCTTCTCCAGCACCATGTCTGCCTGCATGCTTCCTGCCATGATGATGATAATGGACTAAACCTCTGCAACTGTAAGCCAGCCCCAATTAAATGTTTTCCTTTATAAGAGTTGCTGTGGTCATGGTGTCTCTTCACAGCAGTAGAACACTGACTAGAACAGTGCCCAGCAATACCCATTTTCTTTCTGCTTTCTTCCCCAGCCTCTTCTCCTTCCCCTCCCCCACTCGAGACAGAATCTCACTATGTAGCCCAATCTAGCCTCAAGCTCACCATCCTTTTGCCTCAAACTCTGTCACATTTGGATTTCAAGTGTGTGCCCCATGCTCAGCTTCTGGCTGCTAAAATAGTTTGCTTACAAAATAAATTGAATTAGACCCATACCTGGTGGCCATGAAGTACCCAGAGCAGGAGGACATTGAAAAAATGGTAAGTTTTGAAAAAAAAAACCTGGAGTCTGACTGGGTAAAGCTGAATTTAGTCAGCAGGTAGTAGTGGTATCGGCATGTGTGATCTCAGTTTGCAATGTCTTTGGTCATGCCTTTTTCTCCTGGACAGGGTTGTCACGAGGCTGTTTGGCTTTACAAGGTTTCTGCAATTCTGTGATGGGAGACACTGTAATTCAGTTACTCATCCCTTAAACAATCCCCAGTGGACAGATCCAGTGTGGATGAAGTTCTAGGGGATGAAAAGTATTGTCTTCAAATGGAGATGTATCCCTCTTCCTGTCAGTCGAAGATGAGCAGACCTGTCAGGATGCCAGCTGTGTCTTCTAGAATCCTTAGGGCAGAATTTCCCACGTTCACAGTCTCATGTGCTCCGATCTTCCTTCATAAGTATAGTTCTTCCTTCTTCCTTGAGCAGAATTAAAAAAAATTAACAACTTCAGATCGTGTTGGGTCCTCCACAGCCAGGCTCCATGAGCCTGTGTCAAAGAAAGCCTGCTTCCAGGCCACCGCCGGCCAAGCTTGGCCCCTCTATGCCAATGAGACGGCTCTCAAGCTTTAGGGACTTGGCCAGCAAAAAGCTTAATTTTTGTCAGAGTCAATGGTGATTTCTGATCTAGAACCTAAGTAGTCCGAATTTTCATGTTTTGAGGACCCTGTTGAGCAATCACTTGAGTGTCCTTAGGGCCAATATGTCATCCCTTTTGAAAGTGGTCACATCCAATAATTTTTAAATAACATTTTTTTTTGTATGTCAAAGCGTATTTTAATTAGAACTCTTTGGGATTTTTTCACAACATATATATGTATTAATATAAAGCTCATTGTTTTTCATGACTGTGTTTTTAAAATTCCTGTTTTTATTTTATGTGTATGGTGTCTTGCATGCATGTATATCTACGTGCTACACCTATGCCAGGCATCTGTGGGGGCCAGAAGAGGGTGTCAGTTCCCTTGGAACTTGAGTTACAGATGGATTGTGAACGTCTGTGTGGGTGCTGGGAATTGAACATGGGTCCTCTGCAAGAACAGCCAGGGCTCTACACTGTTGAGCCTTCTCCCCAGCTCCCATCTCTGCTGAGTGACAGTCCATTGCATGTGGTACTTGTGTTCTGTCCTGCACCACTGGACACACATTTCTGTTTTCTTCTTTATGGCTGTTAGCTGATACACCTACACATTTTGTTTCTCCTCAGAATGGAACTACTGTTGGATGATATGTGTATATATTTTCCTTTTCTAAGACCCTTCTGGACCATTGTTTTATGCTAGCCGTAGATGAGGACCCCTCCGTTCAGTGTCCTCACTAACACTTGGGACCATTTATCAACTTGCTCTTAACTGTTTTGGTGGACTTACATGGATGCTTCCTCTTGGCTTTGATTTGTATTTCTTTTATGACTGATGATAAATATATTTTTCATTTTTGTTGACCATTTATACCTACACAGATACATAATTGTGAAGGGTCTGTTCATTTTTTTAATTTAATTTTTTAAACCTATTTGCCCTCCCTTCCTCCTCCTTTCCTTCTTCTTCCTGTCTTCAAGACCAGGTTTATGTTCCATGCTGGTCCTGAACTCACTACATAGCCAAGGTTGGCCTTGACCTGATGGCAACCTTCTTGCCTCAGCGCCTAAAATGCTTGAATGACAGGTAGCTGCCACTATGCCTGGCTTTGTTAATCTTCTGATCATGTTGTTGTTTATATATTCTGACTGCAACACATCTGATTTGTAAGTATTTTTCTCTGATACTTTATCTTGCTTTTATTTTCTCAGAGTTTGACTCAGTCTTTGTACTAGCTTACTAAGAAGAAAGTTGAGACCAGTGATTTTCAGGCCCTTCTTCATAAGTAGAATCAAATGTAGTTATGAATTTGCCTCTACAGTACACTTTAACAACAACCTATAAAATTTGCAGTGTTGTAGTTTTTTTTATTGATTTAAATCTAATATTCTGACCAGTTCTTTGAAGTTTATTGAGACTTTAATAACACAGGCTTTATTAGAATAGTTTTCAACTTATAGAAAAATTGGTATGGTGTAGCCCTGATTCTAATTGGTCTTAATAAAAACCCAGAGTCAGATATTGGGGTAAATGCTGAAAGATCAGAGAAGTAAAGGAGCCAAAAACTAGAGAGACTTCTTACCTCTATGGAATCCTCAGACTGAAAGGGGCCAAGCTCCTGTCTCCATTCCACCTTATCACTTCTCTCTCCACCTAGCCACACCACTTCCTGTTTCCTCCTCCCAAATGCTGGGATTAAAGGCATGTTGTGGTGATATTTTATTTGTGCTGAAATGTGGTGATAATTTATTTGTACATTAATAAATAAAGTTTGCCTGAAGATCAGAGGAAATAGCAAGCCATTAACATGAAAGTCAGGCAGTGGTAGCACATGCCCTTAATCTGATCACTTGGCAGGCAGGGTCTTTGTGTGTTCAAGGTCACACTGGGAACAGAGCCAAATGTGGTGACACATACCTTTAATCCCAGTACCAACCATAGAGATCTGGAGGTTTGTACAGACAGGCAGTGACAAGAAAGTGAAGTAGCTGGGCTAAGAGCCAATGAGAGGGCAGAACAGCAAGGCAATAAAAGCCTGGGTAGACAGGAAGTCGTGGCATTTTGGAAGCTACAGAGCTGGCGAGGTAAAGTGGTTGGTGGCTCTCACCATTTCCCTGATCTCTAAGGCGTTCACCCCTATTTTTGGCTCTGTGGTTTTTATTTAATAAGACTGCTTAGAAATTTGTCTCCAGCATGTGCCTCCCAACTACTGGGATCTAAGGCATGAGATCTCAAGTGCTGGGATTAAAGGTGTGTGCCAACACTGCCTGGCCTCTAATGGCTAGCTCTGCACAAACAAAATATCACCACAGGATGGCAATACAGAGTTCTCATGTGCCCTGTAACCATTTTCCACATTTATTAACATTGTACATTATTGTAACAGTGAGTGACCACTGACATCAGTATCAACTAAAGCCCATCATTATAAAGTCCATTCATTTTCACCTAATGACTTTTTACTGCTCCAGGATCCCATCCATGAAAACATACCATATTTGATCATGACTCCCAGGCACCTCTTGAATGTATCATTTTTCTTGCCTTGTTTGGACGACTTGAAAGTTTTGAGAAGTATTAGTTAGATATTCTGTAGGATCACTTTCTATTGGAATTTATCTTTTTTTCATGATAAGACAGGACTGTGGGTCATCGAGAGGAAGATACAGGTGAGTCAACATAGCTTTTGCACGATGTAAAGGGTATGTGACATTACTGTGATGTGGCCATCATTTATTTACTCCTTCAGTTAAAATTCTCAATTCACTGTAAAGTTAGACTTTTTGTTACGCATTCTGTAATGTCCTCTTTGGAGGGAACTCACTGAAGAGAGCTATCAACCAGGCATATGAAGCCAATTTACTTTATATAGAGTCCTTGGATAACTCTTCCTTTTCAGAGTTTTGCATATATAATGCCATGTTTTGGGAATGTTTTGATGATCTAGGCACATACCATACCACTGAACTTTATTGTTGGCCCTGGGCATTCCATTCTCTTATGTCTACTATTGTTCTGAATGGAAATTAGCAGTTGATCTCATCTTTGTTTCTCTGTCTATAGCAAGATTTGTTTGGTTAGTTGATTTGGTGTGTGTGTGTGTGTGTGTGTGTGTGTGTGTGTGTGTAATTGCTGCTGTCACAGTTGTCTTGTATTGTTGGAGAATTTTTCTAAATAGAGATAGTATTTTTCTTTCAGAATACTGTTTTTGCTCTAGTAGTCACAATGATGGATGAAGACAAGAGTGACATTATGTCATTGATATGAATGGAGAGTACCACATCCAGTGAGTGATGTGGTCTACGTTGAGCTCTTACTTGAGTTGCTGAGTTTGTTCTGTAGAACTTCCAGGAAAAACAAACAAACAAACAAACAAACAAACAAACAAACAAACAAACCAGGAGAATTTGTTGGCCAAGCTAGATTCTCATCCCTTGAGGATATGCTCTCTCTCTCTCTCTCTCCACTTCTTTAGTAATTTCATTGGCCTTTTACAAAGTTTATTTAAACTTTCATTTTAGCATTTGTTTTTGTGCTCCTAATCTATCTTTTCATATACAGAACATCTTCACCATTATCTAGACACTTCCTTTGACAGGGAGGAAAAGGTAATTATTTTTAGATAATGTTGTTACCATGATTTTCTTGTGCATACCTGCTGACTGAATTGGATCCTTTTATCTCTGTAGACATCATGGACAGAATTATGGGAATACCTTTGGGGACAGAGAATTCTTTTAGGATTCAAGCTCATGTGGTAGTGGAGATGTAAAGAAAGAGAGGACTCATACTGACTGAAGATCTGCCATGCTTCAGATGTCATGGTAGAAACTACACAGACCCATCTTGATCTAGTAATGTTCATAGATCAGCTATTTCCTCTCCCTGTGCTTTGATTTTTCCTTCACTGAAATAAATTTATTCCCTTGTGAGTATACTAAATTGTGCCTTTAATGGTCATTTTTAGTGTAAATATTTCCCAGATTCTAGGAAGTCTTTCTTTTAGATTAGAGTGTGAATGACTAAAATTTAATGGGGACTTAGAGATTGACACATATGCACTTGAAAGCTGCATCTATCATTAATGAAATAACAAAAATATATTTTGAACTTTTGTATTGTAATACAATGATTGAATAACAAGATGTATATTGAATCTCAAATGGTAAATACTCAATGAATGATAACTGTCATCATTCATTACTCCTAACCAATACTACCCTCACATTAAATACTCTTTTCCAAAGATGTGTTTGATGGGAAGCGGCCTTGAAAAATATCCTTATATTTTTATGTATGTAGTAAAAATACATGCAGAAAATATTTACACTCTGTGCCTCTATTTTCTATGCACATTAGCATAAAAAGACTTAAAATGATTTTCAATTATCAAATCTGTTTGGTGTCCTTGATCCTATATCCAAAGTATGTTTGACTGTGTAGGATTTTCCCCTTGCACAGGTATATAGCTACTAATGTATTAATGAGAACAAGTCAAGCAAACAGGGTGTGTTTCCAGGCATACATATGTCAGTGGGAAAAGATAGAAAAGAGGATAGCTTTGAGGTTCCTCAGAGGAAAAAAATCCTAGATCAGAGACCAACCTGCCCCATGCTCAGGCAGGTGCAGGGAGGGTGGGAACCACTGCTAACTAATGTGTGATGGAGAGGTGGGAAAGATGAAAGGGTGGATCAGTGCAGGTGCTGTGGGGAGAGGCAGAACTGGAGACGTGAAGGCAGTGATAGCATGAGAGAAGGATGAGGTCAACGGTGGAACATGTCTTTTCCCAGTGGGGCTGGTGGGGTGGTGTGCAGCAGCCTGGAGCTTAAGCAGTTACGGACTCAGTTCCTGAACATGCCACCTGGCCTTGGGATGGCCCTGGTTCTGGGCAGTCATGGAGGCCCGAGATGAGGAATGGTTCACTTCTTGGATTGGACCTCCTTGAAGGACCACCATGGTCCATGACACCACTGAGGGCTATGTGTGGGTCAATGGTCTTGATGTGGCCAGGCACCATGTTGATGTGTGAAGCACCTATTGAAACTTAATGCCCGATGGATGTCCATGGTCTGTGCTTGGCCTGAAGCCACATTCATGTCCATGGGCTATGCTGCTGGGGGCCATACTGGTCTGAGTGGCCAGCACTGCCACGTGAGGCCATGGTGATGTCTGGGCCTATGCTCCTGTCAGGGTCCACAGTCCTACTGCAACTGGGGTCTGTTTTGATGGCCACCGAAGGCCATGTGGATGTCCATGGTCTACATCACTGCATGAAGCCATGCTGATGTTCGTGGTCTGGACTGCGCCCAAGGGCCTTGTTTGGGTCCATGGTCCTGCTGTAGTCAGGGGTTGTGTGTTGTTGTCTGTGCTCTCACCAGAAACCATGTGGAAGCCTATGATTCATTCTCCCCTGACTGTAAAGAGTGAGGAAGCTACTTTGGCAGTGATATTGATGACTGCACATGGACAGTTGAGAAAGAGGGACATGGAAGGCTTCCTTGACAACCTCTGATCCCCCAACCTCCCTAAAAGTAACAGCCTAATGCGAAGTTAGTGGAGAGAACTTTTAAAAAGTGTGCTAAGGGTACTGAAGTGTAGCTCTCCACCGTTCATGGCTTCTGGCAGGCATGCAGGAGCGGGAGGGACTGAGTTTTACTTAAAGGGCAGGCCACTGAGAGTTTGACCACACTCCATTGAGTATATAGATAACATAAATTGGACATTGGACTTTTTGTTGTTGTTGAGGGGGAGGCCATGGGAGGTACACATGGAAGGACTGGGAAGTGAGTGTGATTGGGTCTATGATATTAAATTCCCAAAGAATCAATAAAAATTATGTTGAATTAAAAAAAATCTTGGATCAGAGATTAAAAAAATATGATCAATGATATAAACACTTGTGTTTTTATAAGTAAAACTTTATTAACATACATGACAAACTGTAGTTGGAGGTCCAGGTGCTTATGCTTATATATAAATATATATATGTAAAGTCTTATTAGCACAATGGCAGACTATGGGCAGTATTCTAACCACTTATTTTTATAAATAAATCTTTATTAACACTTAGCCAGTCCCATTGCGTCATCTGTAGTTGTCTCCATGCTACAAGGGAGGGGCTGAGTAGTTGGACAAAGATTATGTGTCCAGAGAGCACACAATATTTACTCTCTGGTCATATAGAGGAAAACTTTGCTGGCCCCTGGCTGGAGGTCACGATTACACCAGCAATGTAGAAAAATGGGTGGAGCTGAAGACCAACATTAGTGAAATAAACCAGACTAAAATTATAACCAAAGACTACACCTTGCCATATTTGTGTATCTTAGGCAATATGTAATCATAGAGATAAAATCATATACCCACACATACACACTCAGACACACACATACATATACATACACACATACATACATATATATACATACATACATACATACATACACACCTATATACATGCATATGAGACATAAAGGGAAAGGGAGACAGAGGTATTTGAGACCATTAGGAACAGGCCTAGTAAAAAAGGAAGAATAAAGCAGACAATACAGGGAGGTGCATGCAGCTAAACAACATGATCTACTTGAGGGAAGATGATTGTGTGAAATCTATCACTGTGGACCATGAATATGCACTAAGAAGTTTTAAATTAAGAAGCATCACAAGTACAGCTTCTTCCCCAACATGGTCACTGTGAATCTCTGCTTCCCTTTAATTAAACTTTATCTTAGTAACTCCTGCTTCTATAGACCACAGCAGCTGGTTTACTCTCTAGGTGTGGCGGGAGATGGAAATGCTTCAAAAAGGCAGCACTTTGTGCCTCATGAGAATTGACTTTTTCTTTAGCTACTCAGCTCCTAACCCTGGACATAGGCACTTCCTATAGGCATGGCTACGGTGCCCTGCTTCTAAAGCAAGACTCCTAATGCTCTCTATGCTCCCTGTGGTCCCCCAGAACTGATGACATCATCATCAGGTACTTCCAGGTCTTCTGTGAGGTCTCTTAAGAAGCACAGCACAGCAGCATCCTCGTTTTGTGGCTTTGCTTTCCACAGTTTTATGGAATTACCATTAGCTTACAATGGTCTGAAAACAGTAAATGAAAAATTCCATAATTAACTATTTGTAAGCTTTAAATAACCTATGTTCTGGTACAGTGTAGTCATTTGTTCTATGTTAATATCAGTTATTGTTGTCAATCTCATAATTTAAACACTGTTGGGAGTCCTTATGCATAGAGCCCAGGACTTCACAATTTTAAGCATCTACAAAACCTTGGAATATGTCCCTGTAGACACATGGATGGGAGCTGCTGTAATTCCTGCTACTTCAGTGGCACCCGTAAGGGACCATTTATAAGCAGAGCCTCCTTACTGGGGTGGTTGGGGACTGTCTGTTTCAGGCCCTGTGGCTCTGGATTCATTGATGCTACCATATCAGTGGGATATTTGGGGAGACAAATGGGACTTTTGAGAAGAGGCATCACATTTTTTGATTTGTACATATGAGGCTGTTGTGACAGGTCATAGAAATATATCCGGATAAAATTTCTGTATTCCAATTTTTTGTAGATAGATTAAAACCATGCCCACTCACAGCCTGGGAAACTTCATTTCACATCAGATTAACTCCCATTTGCAGAAATTAATTTTGACTTGTGTGTTTGCAAAGTCCCCGTCCATTAATCCATTCACTGAACAACTTATGGAGAGCCTGTCCCATCCCAGCCACGTGGCTGTGCAGTCCCTGGGATGACACCTGCTGGGCGAGATGGCAAGGTTCCAGAGGTAAGCAACAAGAGGCATGACCGAGAGAACTGGGTGACCGGTGTGAGGGTGTTACGAGGCACTGAAGGATGAGCTGGAGGGAGGTGCACAGGGAACACCTTTCAATCCAGTGCCGTCATGGAAGGTGTCAGACTCCAGATTCTGGATTCCAGTCTTGACATATTCCTTTCTTTGTTGTATTTTTCATGCATGCATGTGTGTATGTTATGCATACTTTGATATATGTGTGTGTATGTGCTATGTATGGTGTGTGTGTGGTGTGGTGTGGTGTGTGTGTGTGTGTGTGTGTGTGTGTGTGTGTAAGCATTCCTGAGTATGATACCAAGAATCATACTCAATTGTTCATTCACCTTGTTTATTGAGGCAGGGCCTCTTAATCAAACCTAGAGCTCAGTGATATTGTTAATCTCACAAGCCAGCTTGTGTTGAGGCTCCTGTTTCTGCTTTCTAAGGCTGTAATTACAGGTGGACTGACATACCCACCTGGTATCTGTGTCAATTCTGGGGACCCAAACTCTGGACCTCTTGCTTAGATGGTCAGCACTTGAACCACGGAAGCCTCTGCTGGTTTTCTTCTGAGATAGTGTGGCACTATGCAACCAAGACTGAGCTGAAACTGATGCCCTGTGATTCCTCCTGCCTCAGTTTCCCAGTGCTGGGATCACAGATGTGCACCATCATACCCTGCAGGGCATGCACTTATCTTATGATGCTCAGCCCCAGATCCCTCATCTCTTCAAGGCAGGAACAGCAATGGGAATCTTGATAACATTTTGATCAGAATTGATGGGAGAAAGAAAATGGTTTTATGTTAATATGAGCTCATTTGCTAATGCCTCGGCTACACCACATCTCGGTGGTCATTCAAGCATCTTTTCAAGGGGCAATTGTAAGGGTTGGGTGGGGCTGAGTCTGAATCATTTTAGAATTACCCTCTGTATGTTTGTAATTTTGGTCAAATAGATCAACTTCAAGAAAACATTCCTTCTTTCAAAATTGCCTACTGGAAGGAAAATTCCCAGCGATACTTTGGTCATTCATTGTGAGTTTAAAAAAAATAATAAAAAAACCAAATCAAATTCTTTTATTAAGCAATTTGCCCCAAATCCAACTAGACTAATTAAGTCTCTACGGATAAATATATTCATAAATAGTCATGTTTTATCAAAGTCAAATATAGGGCAAACACTTGTGTTCCTGCACTACTGAGCCTGGGTTATTAAGTAAGATCCATGCCGACCTCCTTAAGATTCCATCCATTAATGAATGTTTAATAAAATTGTAAGGATGGAATATTGTTCGCAGAAGAAAGCTATCCCCAGCATTTCCAGCGGATCCAGCTCAGTGAGAAGCAGATTTTATAATTCTGATCTATCAGATAAAAATCTCACTATAAAAGGTTTTCATGGAAAATCCTAGCTGTCAACTATCAATTAAAGCTTACAATCCCATTTTTCTTATTGAACCCTAATGAAAGGTTATCTGTTCCATCAGATTGCTTTATACTCTGTTAAGATTAAACTTAACCAAAAATTAACATCAGCATTCCACAAAGAGAGCATACAAACAAGATTTGCCTCAGTGACAGGGGATCCTAAGTGTTTTTGTTGTACGCTGGGAAATACACTTTTCCACACATTTAAAAAAAATGCAAAGAATTCATTTTAAATCAGTGCAATCAGAAAATTTAACCCATCTCAAGCCACGTGTCTCTCTTGTATTTCTTTGCTCCTTGCTTCCAGCCATGTATGATATCTGAACATCATTTTTCCTTATGTCAGCAGAGTGGAGGCTTAACTGAGTACCTGCCCGCCAGCCCAGGATACAGCTGTGAGACAAGGGCTCGAACCCACCATCTCCGAGTTCAAGGTTCCTCTTTGTCAGTCACTGGCTGTGTTGTCACTTTCATGAATTTCTGAGCTTCGCATGTGTAGAGAGGAGCAGGAAGTGTTCTTTGGGTTCTGCTAAGTCTGAGAAAAGCGTGTAGATACTGTTTGGAGCATGGCATGTGTCCTGTGAGGAGCAGCTGTGCTGTGGCTGATAGGATCAATCTGTGAGGGAAAGGATGTGAGGACTCTCCCTGTGGGAAGGTGCTGCCTCCCCAAACCAGAAACCAATATAGAGGGAAGGTCTGAGTGCATCTTTACAGTGTCATCAAATGAAGTGTGTGTGTAGGTATGTGTGTGTGTGTGTGTGTGTGTGTGTGTGTGAGAGAGAGAGAGAGAGAGAGAGAGCGAGCTTGTATGTGCATATATTCGTGTGTGTGAGCTTGTGTGCATACATTTGTGTGTGTGAGCTTGTGTGCATACATTTGTGTGTGTATGTGTGAGCTTGTGTGTGCATACGTGTGTGTGTGTGTGTGTGTGTGTGTGTGTTGGAGTGTATTGTGGTCAGAGGACATCCCAAGGTATCATTTTCAGCTGCCTTTCACCTGTCTGAGAACAGGTATATCTTTGACTGGGAGCTTCACTAGGTAGGCTAGGCTAAGATGCTTCCAGAAGTCCTCCTGTCCCTGCCTCTCATCTCAACATCCGTGGGTTTGTAAGTTTGCACCATTGTGCCAGGTTTTTAACATGGAGACCAAGTTCAGGTCCCCTGTGATACAAGCACTTCCCTGCCTGAGCTACCTCCTTAGCCTGGTAACACAAGTATGATATAGTGCTTCTAGAACACATACCACACACATATGATGGAGAGGAATGCATGACGATGACCACCACACACGTGTGATAGAGAGGAATGCATGACGATGACCACCATACACATGTGATAGAGAGGAACACATGATGATGACCACCACACACATGTGATAGAGAGAACTGCATGACGATGACCACCCATGCATTCTCCCTCCTTGGAAAACTCTCTCTGAAGATGGTTAGTGTTGCCCCCTCAAACCAGGTTCACAGTAAAGTGAAATGGCATGGAGTGATGCTAATGAAATAACTGCTGTAGAGTTAGGAGACTGAGCCCTCATCCCTAACACTCACAGAGGATGGTGCTGTATGTTAAATTGCTCTGATTGGTCAATAAATAAAACACTGATTGGCCAGTGGCCAGGCAGGAAGTATAGGCAGGACTAACAGAGAAGAGAATTAAGGCAACAGGAAGGCAGAGGGAGAGACACTGCCAGCCGCCACCATGACAAACAACATGTAAAGACGCCGGTAAGCCACAAGCCATGTGGCAAGGTATAGATTTACGGAAATGGATTAATTTAAGCCATAAGAACAGTTAGCAAGAAGCCTGCCATGGCCATACAGTTTGTAAGCAATATAAGTCTCTGTGTTTACTTGGTAGGGTCTGAGCAGCTGTGGGACTGGCAGGCGACAGAGATTTGTCCTGACTGTGGGCAAGGCAGGAAAACTCTAGCTACAGGATGGTCTGTGGATGACCCTTCTACCAACCCTGTGTTCTTGCCAGATAAGCCTGGGTGGGTGTGAGTGGAGAGGTGGGGGCCATAGCCAAATGGAACACACATCCCTTCCCAGGGACACTGTCTCCCTGGTTCTGGCTGGTTGTTGCTGGATCTGCTCAGAGAACTCGAAAATTCAGACTCTGTAAGGAACTGCTAACGGCTGGTGGGAAGGCCTGTGTGAGTCAAAGTCATCTCATCTCCAGGAGGGTTCAATGTTCTCCCAAGTGGAACCCTGTGTGAACTGTTCTCTGAAAGCCCCATCACAGATCTATAGCTTTATACTTTTAAAGAAGCCTTATTTTTGTCTGACTCTCTAGCCTATAATGTTGAAAAAGAAAAGCAATTTGTAAAACCCAAATAGATTTTGGCAGGAACTTAGTTGAAATTGACTGCCTTCTATCATGAGTTAATATTAAACAGAGTTTGTCAGTGCATAAATATTTGTTTTAGGAATACCTACAGACTTCATTTTCATCTGGGTTAAGCTGTGATCTTTGGCCTGATGGCCGCAGGATATAGCACTGGATAAATCATGCTTTCTCTGACAGAAGGATGCCAGGGTGGTTGTATACAGATGGGAGGATGTGCTGATGGATGCCTGAGTTTGGGTTGCGTCTACTGTCAACAGTGAAATGCCTCTGCAGTGAGCCCATTTGATGGTTAAGCAGTCACTGCTCCAGACAGCTTGATGCCGCTGTGCTCAATCAGGTTCTAAAGATTTCAGATGCTTGCCATTAATGAACCATTTGCTTAATTGATGAAGCACTAGAAAAAGGGCTTAAGGAATTGGGTCAGAACCCTGGGCAGACCATCGCTCCTAGAGACAACCATCTTCAAGGGCAGGATAGTGAGACCTTGAAGTAGTGATGACATTGGCTGCTTCCCAGCCCCACCCCAACTCCCTGCCCTGTGTAGTAAGTGTTAATGAATGTCTAAGAAAAACAGAAAAGGGAAAAAAAAAAAAACAGTTGGCTTTACATTCCTTCAGTTCGGGCTCAGTCTCTGAAGATGAAGGTTTCATTGGTACCCAAATGATGCTCTTTCTCAGAGCAGGCCTCACTTTCTCTCTCTCTCTGGGATGCTCTCCTGAGCGCCTGCATTATATTAATTGTGGAATACACTGGCCATCTTAGAAAAATGATTAACGGCACTTCAGAAACATAGAAGTAAATAAGCCAGGCTTCAATATATGATCGTGCAGGCCTGATAGAAACCCCAGGGCAGCCATCTTTTAAGAGGTGTGAGGAGGGAGTTTAACACAAGCCCGTGGCTGCAGTACTTAAAGTCTGGCGGCTCTGTGAGTTATCACCCTGCTGTGGATGGGGCTTTCGATGAATTTGTAATTTGAAAAGTAAAATTAACCCTGAAGTATATTATTTGTTGTCTCTCTTTCCACTTGGGGAAGAGATCCTCATGTAAACAGAGCCCGCCCCTGCCCCCCTCTCTGGCTGATGTGAGGGTGAGCTCAGCATAGATACTTGCCTGATATACAGTGGCTGTTATTTTTCAGAGCACAGGCAGTCATTTTTTTTTTTTTCTTTTAAAAAGGACACCACCACCATGAAAAGTATTTTCCAGAGATTTCTGGTGCTTTCTCCATGGTTTATGTAGTCCTGTGACGTTCTGCTGAACACATGTTCACCGCATCCATTGTTGGTCTTCCTACTACAATGTGAACTTCGTGAGGCTGGGGATTGTCTTTTAGCTCAGGACTCTCTCTGCACTGGCCACAGGAATGCTGGTGCACAGCAGGTGCTCTGTGAACACTGGCTGAGGAATTCAGAAGTATGTATTTATTTTCAAGAGGAAAGGACTTTGGGAATCTTCACTATTATGGGGGAAGATGACGAGGTAAGGCAGGCATTGCCTTTCTTGCTGTATGAAGGGGCCCAGCGGCTCATTCAACCAGTTTTTGTTGGGGACCCACACTGTGCCACACCCTGATCTAAGCATCGCAGAGTCAGTGATTATCAATACATAATGTATTAGCCACTTTCATTACCTTTCCTCTGAGATAATTTAACACAGGTGTGTGTGTGTGTGTGTGTGTGTGTGTGTGTGTGTGTGTGTGTGTGTGGTGTTTGTGTGTGTGTGTGTGGTATGTGTGTGTGTGTGTTGTTTGTGTGTGTGTGTGGTGTGTGTGTGTGTGTGGTGTGTGTGTGGTGTTTGTGTGTGTGTGTGTGTGTGGTATGTGTGTGTGTGTGTGGTGTGTGTGTGGTGTTTGTGTGTGTGTGTGTGTGGTGTGTGTGTGTGTGTGTTGTTTGTGTGTGTGTGGTGTGTGTGTGTGTGTGGTGTGTGTGTGGTGTGTGTGTGGTGTTTGTGTGTGTGTGTGTGTGTGTGTGGTATGTGTGTGTGTGTTGTTTGTGTGTGTGTAAGTGCACATGAATGTAGAGGTCAGAGGCCAATTTCAGGCATTGTTTTTTTCTCACATGACATCCATCTAGTTATTTCTTTTTGAAGCAGGGTTTCTCACTGGCCTGGGCTCACCAAATAGGCAAGGCTGGCTAGCCAATGAGCCTTGGGCCAATCCTCTGTCTGCTTCTCCAGTGCAGGGACCGCAAGCAAGGGCCAGCCACCATGCTCAGCTATCTGAAACATGAGCTCTGGAGAACAAGTTCAGACCTTTGCCCTTTCCCAGTGGACAGCAGACTAACTGAGCGATCTTTCTATTCCATATAAGACTGATTTAATTAAAAGTCTGTTTCTATTTTGAAGAAAAAATACGGTACCCCAAAATTTAGGAGACAGAAATCCAACTCAGCTTGGGGAGACTGAGAGGGCATTCCCTAAGGAGTAACATTGAAACCTTGGGGTGTTAGAGTTGGAAGGCATATGTCATAGAAGGAAAGTCTGTGCAAAGGGCCTGAGGTAGGAGCAGCTTCATATCCAAACTGCAGCAAGCAGGCAAGAAGACCGTGCAGAGAGCAGGCGAGCAGGGCTGGGGAAGCTTCTGACCGCAGTTCTAGGTCCGTGAAGGCCAGCTTTGACTGTGTCCTGAGAGAGATGAGATGCTATTAAACTGAGCCAAGGATGATCAGATTGTAGTGTTTTTTTTTTTAAAAAAAATATTTTATTGAGTAAATGAGAAGTAAATGCACACAAAGACACAGACACAGACACAGACACATGCAGACAGTCAAACAGACTGACAGATAGGGTTTGGGTTTTTTTTTTTTTTTTTTTTTTTTTTTTTTTTTTTTTTTTTTTCTGAGACAGGGTTTCTCTGTGTAGCTTTGGAGCCTGTCCTGGAACTCGCTTTGTAGACCAGGCTGGCCTTGAACTCACAGAGATCTGCCTGCCTCTGCCTCCCGAGTGCTGGGATTAAAGGTGTGCGCCACCACTGCTCAGCCGGGTTTGGGTTTTTTGAAACAGGGTTTTTTTTGAAACTCACTCTATAGATCAGGCTTGCCTCGAACTCACAGAGACCTACTTTCCTCTGCACACCCCCACCTCCCAGAGTGCTGGGACTAAAGGTGTGTGCCACTACTGCCTGGCTAAAAAAAACGTATTTTTAAAAGTTGAGGGGATCCATCCTTGCCTTTAATTTTCTTAGAAGGAGGAAACTAATTGGTACTACTCAGGCAGTATCAATTAATAAATAATAATGCTTGGAAGCAACAGGGCTTCCCTCTAACCACATATACAGGGATGGTTTGGTGAGCTCTCAAGTGATGTGAAGCAGGCATGTTGGGAGATAGACTAGTTTTGTTTTTGGTCACGTGTGGTCCCTTGCTGACTCAGAATGGACACGACAGAAGTGACTTGGTTAGTCCATTCTCCTTTGTACAAGAGTAGACCACTGGTAACCCAAACCCAGAAAGACAGTCATGGAATGTACTCACTCATAGGTGGATTCTAGATATAAAATAAAGAACAATCAGACCACAACCCATAGAACCATAGAGGCTATACATATAGCATGGAGGTCCCTAGGACGACTGTGGCTTATAATAATTTTCAGTTTTATTCAATTATTGAAAAAAAAATAGCCAAATGAATGGAAACACATGAACTATGAGCCAAAGGCTGAGGGGCCCCCAGCTGGATCAGGCCCTCTGAATAGGTGAGACAGTTGATTGGCTTGATCAGTTTGGGAGGCAACTAGGCAGTGGGACCAAGTCCTGTGCTCATTGCATGAGTTGGCTGTTTGAAACCTGGAGCTTATGCAGGGACGCTTGGCTCAGTCTGGGAGGAGGGGACTGGACCTGCCTGGACTGAGTCTACCAGGTTGATCGCAGTCCTCGGGGGAGGACTTGTCCTGGAGGAGGTGGGAATGGGGGGTAGGCTGGGGGTAAGGGGAGGGTGTGGGAGGGGGGAGAATAGGGGAACCCATGGCTGATATGTAGAACTGAATGGTATTGTAAAATAATATATATATATATATATATATATATATATATATATATATATATATAAAGAGTAGACCACAAGCACCTTCTAAGTCAGGGCTAGTGGCGAGTACAAAAATATTCTACAGGAGCCATGGCATGGGTGACTGGCAAGTGTTTGATGAATGGCTGGCTGATGGACATGACAGTTCTAGCAAAGAGTGGATACACAAATAGGAAATGAACAGAAGAGATGGCTCTCAGAGCTGTCACCCTTCCTTCTAAAGGGACAGAAGATGAGGGAAGATTCCAGTTCAGAGAAAACACTTGGTTTTGGAGGCCTTAAAAGCCGTTTCTGAGCTAAGATCCCAGTATAAGCCAAGGTCACATGTAGATTTGTCCACTTTTCCTCACTTGCAATCTTAAGAGGACTGTAACTCTCAGTCAATCCACATTTCAACTTAAATACACTTCAAATTGGTCTTCTCCTAAGTTATAAGACCCATGAAGGCTTGGCTCAATGTACCTTTACTTTTTTTTTTTTTTTTCTTTTTTTTTTTTTCTTTTTTTTTTTTTGTGATATATATTTTTTATTTTACAGTACCATTCAGTTCTACATATCAGCCATGGGTTCCCCTATTCTCCCCCATCCCACGCCCTCCCCTTACCCCCAGCCCACCCTCCATTCCCATCTCCTCCAGGACAAGTCCTCCCCCCGAGGACTGTGATCGACTTGGTAGACTCAGTCCAGGGAGGTCCAGTCCCTTCCTCCCAGACTGAGCCAAGTGTCCCTGCATAAGTTCCTGGTTTCAAACAGCCAACTCATGGAATGAGCACAGGACTTGGTCCCACTGCCTAAATGCCTCCCAAACTGATCAAGCCAATCAACTGTCTCTCCTATTCAGAGGGCCTGATCCAGCAGGGAGCCCCTCAGTCTTTGGTTCATAGTTCATGTGTTTCCATTCATTTGGCTATTTTTTTTTCAATAATTGAGTAAAACTGAAATTTATTATATGCCACAGTCGTCCTACGGACCTCCATGCTATATATATATAGCCTCTATGGTTCTATGGGTTGTGGTCTGATTGTTCATTTTATATCTAGAATCCACCAATGAGTGAGTACATACCATAACTGTCTTTCTGGGTTTGGGTTACCTCACTCAGGATGATATTTTCTAGTTCCATCCATTTGCCTGCAAATTTCATGCTTTCATTGTTTTTCTCTGCTGAGTAGTACTCCATTGTGTATATGTACCACATTTTTTTCATCCATTCTTCCGTTGATGGGCATCTAGGTTGTTTCCAGGTTCTGGCTATTACAAATAGTGCTGCTATGAACATAGCTGAGCATGTATCTTTATGGTATGTATCAGCATTCTTTGGGTATATGCCCAAGAGTGGGATGGCTGGGTCTTGAGGTAGTTTGATTCCTAATTTTCTGAGAAACCGCCATACTGATTTCCATAGTGGTTGTACAAGTTTACATTCCCACCAACAGTGGAGGAGTGTTCCCTTTGCTCCACATCCTCTCCAACATTGGTTGTCATTGGTGTTTTTGATCTTAGCCATTCTAACAGGTGTAAGGTGGTATCTCAGAGTCGTTTTGATTTGCATTTCTCTGATGATTAAGGATGTTGAGCATTTCTTTAAATGTCTTTCAGCCATTTGTAGTTCTTGTTTTGTGAATTCTCTGTTTAGCTCTTTAGCCCATTTTTTAATTGGACTGTTCAGTGCTTTGATGTCTAGTTTCTTGAGTTCTTTATATATTGTGGAGATCAATCCTCTGTCAGATGTGGGGTTGGTGAAGATCTTTTCCCAATCTGTTGGCTGTCTTTTTGTCTTATTGACTGTGTCTTTTGCCCTGCAAAAGCTTCTCAGTTTTGAGAGGTCCCATTTATTAATGGTTGTGCTCAAGGTCTGTGCTGTCGGTGTTTTATTTAGGAAATGGTCTCCAGTGCCAATGCGTTCAAGAGTGCTTCCTATCTTCTTTTCTATTAAGTTTAGTGTAACTGGATTTATGTTTAGGTCTTTGATCCACTTGGACTTGAGTTTTGTGCATGGTGACAGATATGGATCTATTTGTAATCTTTTACATATTGACATCCAGTTATGCCAGCACCATTTGTTGAAGATACTTTCTTTGTTCCATTGTATAGTTTTGGCTCCTTTGTCAAAAACCAGGTGTTCATATGTGCATGGATTAATGTCAGGGTCTTCAATTCGATTCCATTGGTCCGTATGTCGGTTTTTATACCAGTACCAAGCTGTTTTTATTACTATAGCTCTATAGTAGAGTTTGAGGTCCGGGATGGTGATGCCTCCAAGGGTTGCTTTATCGTATAGGATTCTTTTAGCTATCCTGGGTCTTTTGTTTTTCCATATAAAGTTGAGTATTTTTCTTTCCAAGTCTGTGAAGAATTGTGTTGGGATTTTGATGGGGGTTGCATTGAATCTGTAGATTGCTTTTGGTAAGATTGCCATTTTTACTATGTTAATCCTACCTATCCATGAGCATGGGAGATCCTTCCATTTTCTGATATCTTCTTCAATTTCTTTCTTTAGAGATTTAAAGTTCTTATCAAAAAGGTCTTTCACTTGTTTAGTTAGTGTTATCCCAAGGTATTTTATATTATTTGTGGCTATTGTAAAGGGTGATGTTTCTCTGACTTCTTTCTCAGCCCTTTTATCATTTGTGTATAGGAGGGCTACTGATTTTTTTGAGTTGATCTTGTATCCTGCCACTTTACTGAAGGAGTTTATCAGCTGTAGAAGTTCCCTGGTAGAGTTTTTGGGGTCACTTATGTATACTATCATATCATCTGCAAATAATGAAAGTTTGACTTCTTCCTTGCCAATTTGTATCCCTTTGATCTCCTTTTGTTGTCTTATTGCTCTAGCTAGAACTTCTAGTACTATATTGAATAAATATGGGGAGAGTGGACAGCCTTGTCTTGTTCCTGAATTTAGTGGTATCGCTTTGAGTTTCTCTCCATTTAATTTGATGTTTGCTGTTGGCTTGCTATAAATTGCTTTTATTATGTTTAGAAATGTTCCTTGTATTCCTATTCTTTCTAAGACCTTTATCATGAAGGGGTGTTGGATTTTGTCAAAGGCTTTTTCAGCATCTAGGGAGATGATCATGTGGTTTTTTTCTTTCAGTTTGTTTATATGGTGTATTACATTGACTGATTTCCGTATGTTGAACCATCCTTGCATCCCTGGGATGAATCCTACTTGGTCGTGATGGATGATTGTTTTGATGTATTCTTGGATTCGGTTTGCCAATATTTTGTTGAGTATTTTTGCATCAATGTTCATGAGGGAGATTGGTCTGTAGTTCTCTTTCTTTGTTGCATCTTTGTGTGGTTTGGGTATCAGGGTAATTGTAGCCTCATAAAAAGAGTTTGGTAGTGTTCCTTCTGTTTCTATTGTGTGGAACACATTGAAGAGGATTGGTATTAGTTCTTCTTTGAAAGTCAGGTAGAATTCTGCACTGAAACCATCTGGTCCTGGGCTTTTTTTAGTTGGGAGACTTTTGATGACTGTTTCTATTTCTTTAGGGGTTATTGGTCTATTTAAATGGTTTATCTGGTCTTGATTTAATTTTGGTATTTGGTATTTATCCAGAAAATTGTCCATTTCTTCCTGGTTTTCCATTTTTGTGGAGTACAGGTTTTTGAAGTATGTTCTGATGATTCTCTGGATTTCCTCATTGTCTGTTGTTATGTCTCCCTTTTCATTTCTGATTTTGTGAATTTGGGTGTTCTCTCTTTGCCTTTTGGTTAATTTGGCTAGTGGTTTGTCTATCTTGTTGATTTTTTCAAAGAACCAACTCTTTGTTTCATTGATTTTTTGTATTGTTCTCTTGTTTTCTATTTCGTTGATTTCAGCCCTCAATTTGATTATTTCCTGGCGTCTATTTCTCCTGGGTGAGTTTGTTTCTTTTTGATCTAGAGCTTTCAGTTGTGCTGTTAATTCATTGGTATGGGATTGCTCCATCTTCTTTATGTGTGCATTTAGAGCTATGAATTTTCCTCTTAGCACTGCTTTCATAGTGTCCCATAAGTTTGGGTATGTTGTACTTTAATTTTCATTGAATTCTAGGAACTCTTTAATTTCTGTCTTTATTTCTTCCTTGACCCATTGATGTTTCAGGTGGGTATTATTCAGTTTCCATGAGTTTGTGGGTTTTCTATAATTTTTGTTGTTATTGAGTTCTAACTTTAAGGCTTGGTGGTCTGATAAAATACAGGAGGTTATTCCAATTTTTTTGTATCTGTTGAGATTTGTTTTGTGTCCAAGCATGTGGTCAATTTTTGAGAAGGTTCCATGGGGTACTGAGAAGAAAGTATATTCTTTTGTGTTAGGATGGAATATTCTGTATATATCTATTAGGTCCATTTGAGTCATAACATCTGTTAGGTCCTTTATTTCTTTGTTAAGTTTCAGTCTGGTAGATCTATCTTTTGGTGAGAGTGGTGTGTTAAAATCTCCCACTACTAATGTGCGGGGTTTGATGTGCGTTTTAAACTTTAGTAGTGTTTCTTTTATGAATGTGGGTGCTTTTGTATTTGGAGCATAAATGTTTAGAATCGAGACTTCATCTTGGTGGATTTTTCCTGTGATGAATATGTAATGTCCATCCTGGTCTCTTTTGATTGATTTTAGTTTGAAGTCTATTTTATTAGATATTAGGATAGCTACACCAGCTTGTTTCTTAGGTCCATTTGCTTGGAAAACCTTTTCCCAGCCCTTTACTCGGAGGTAGTGTCTGTCTTTGGAGTTAAGGTGTGTTTCTTGTATGCAGCATATGGATGGGTCCTGTTTTCTAATCCATTCTGTTAGTCTGTGTCTTTTTATAGGTGAGTTGAGACCATTGATATTGATGGATATTAATGACCAATGATTGTTAATTCCTGTTATTTTTTTGGTTGTGTTGTGTTGTCCTTCTGTGGTGTATGTTGGTGTAGGATTATCTATTGCTTGATTTTTCATGGATGTGTTTAGCTTCTTTGGGTTGAATTTTCCCTTCTAGTGCTTTCTGTAGGGCTGGGTTTGTGGACAGGTATTGATTAAATCTGGTTTTATCCTGGAATATTTTGTTTACTCCGCCTATGGTGATTAAGAGTTTTGCTGGGTATAATAGTCTGGGTTGGCATCCATGGTCTCTTAGTGTCTGCATGAGGTTTGTCCATGATCTTCTATTTTTCATAGTCTCTATTGAGTAGTCTGGTGTTATTCTGATGGGTTTGCCTTTATATGTTACTTGGTCCTTTTCCTTTGCAGCTCTTAATATTTTTTCTTTATTCTGTGTGTTTAGTGTTTTGATTATTATGTGGTGAGGGGACTTTTTTTTTGGATCCAGCCTATTCGGTGTTCTGTAAGCTTCTTGTATCTTCATAGGTATTTCTTTCTTTAGGTTAGGAAAGTTTTCTTCTATGATTTTGTTGAATATATTTTCTGTGCCTTTGAGTTGGTATTCTTCTCCTTCTTCTATCCCTATTATTCTTAGGTTTGGTCTTTTCATGGTGTCCCAAATTTCCTGGACGTTTTGTGTTAGGACTTTTTTGTCTTTATTGTTTTCTTTGACTGACGAATCTATTTTCTCTATCGTGTCTTCAGTGTTAGAGATTCTCTGTTCCATCTCTTGCAATCGGTTGGTTATGCTTGTTTCTGTAGTTCCTGTTCGTTTTGTCAGGATTTCTATTTCCAGCATTCCCTCAGCATGTGTTTTCTTTATTGTCTCAAATTCATTTTTCAGATCTTGGAATGTTTCTTTCATCTGTTTAATTGCTTTTTCTTGGCTTTCTTTGATTTCTTCCCATTTTTTGTTCGTTTTTTCTTCCATTTCTTTAAGGGAGTTTTTTATTTCCTCTTTAATGGAGTTTTTCATTTCCTCTTTAAGGGAAGTTTTTATTTCCTCTTTAAGGGAGTTTTTTATTTCCTCTTTAAGGAAAGTTTTTATTTCCTCTTTAAGGTAGTTTTTCAATTCCTCTTTAAGGAAAGTTTTTATTTCCTCATTGAGGGAATGTTTTATTTCTTCTTTAAGGGCCTCTATCATCTTCTTAATGTCATTTTTAGGGTTGATTTCTTCTGTTTCTTCTGTCATGGTATGTTTAGGTCTTGCAGGTGTAGAATCACTAGGTTCTGATGTTGCCATATAGGTCTTTATGTTGTTGCCTGTATTTTTGCACTGGCGCCTACTCATCTCTTCCTCTGTGAGGTGCAGGTGGTGTCTGTGTCTGAGAGTGCCTCTCTTGTTCTAATTTTTAGTCTTGGTTTAGTAGGGGTTCTTGGTTAAATTGGTGCTTTTGGGCTATTTCTTCAGGGGCAGCTGATTTCGATCGGTGAATTATATACTTATGATTCTGGTGATCTGGTTTGGTGTCTGGGTATCGCCTTCTTCTGTGTTCTCAGGTAACTTTTTGTTCATTTGTCAACTCCTCAGCTGATCTTGTTTCTTCAGACTTTAAACTGTAGGCATCTGAATCCTCTCCCAGATGGGTTTCAGCTGAGCAGGGTAGTCTCACCAATACCTCCAAGTTGTTGGGTTTCACAGGATCAGCAGCTGGGCCCTGGGTTGTCCTCAGACGGAGTGTTCAGATTCGTTCTGGTTCTGACCCACGGAGATAGCTTCTTCCCCAGATGTTGGGGTTAGGGGCGTCCCTGTTCCAAGCTGTGTCTGCTTGTCTCCGTCCCTGGGCCTGTTTACCTCTGCGGTCCGCCGCCGGGCCTGTATGTCCCTGTCAGCTGCCGCTGGGTCTGTCTACCTCTGTGGGCCGCCGCTGGGCCTGAATGTCTGTGTCGGCTGCTGCCGGGCCTGAATGTCCCTGTCGGCTGCTGCCGCCGGGTCCGTTTACCTCAGCGGGCCGCCGCTGGGCCCATCTACTTCTGTGGGCCGCCGCTGGGCCTGAATGTCTCTGCCGGCTGCCGCTGGGTCTGAATATCCCTGTCGGCTGCCGCCGCTGGGCCCGTCTACCTCCACCGGGCCCCGCCGCAGGCCTACCTGCGTCTGCTTGTCTCTGCCGCCGGGCCTGTCTACCTCTGTGGGCCGCCGCTGGGACTGAATGTCTCTGCCGGCTGCCTCCGGGCCTGAATATCCCTGTAGGCTGTCGCCGCTGGGCCCGTCTACCTCAGCGGGCTGCTGCTGGGCCCGTCTACCTCCACCGGCCCCCGCCGCAGGCCTACCTGCGTCTGCTTGTCTCTGCCGCCGGGCCTGTCTACCTCTGTGGGCCGCCGCTGGGCCTGAATGTCTCTGCCGGCTGCTTCCGGGCCTGAATATCCCTGTAGGCTGTTGCCGCTGGGCCCGTCTACCTCAGCAGGCTGCTGCTGGGCCCGTCTACCTCCGCGGGCCGCCGCCGCAGGCCTACCTGCGTCTGCTTGTCTCTGCCGCCGGGCCTGTCTACCTCTGTGGGCCGCCGCTGGGCCTGAATGTCTGTGTCGGCTGCTGCCGGGCCTGAATGTCCCTGTCGGCTGCTGCCGCCGGGTCCGTTTACCTCAGCGGGCCGCCGCTGGGCCCATCTACTTCTGTGGGCCGCCGCTGGGCCTGAATGTCTCTGCCGGCGGCCGCTGGGTCTGAATATCCCTGTCGGCTGCCGCCGCTGGGCCCGTCTACCTCCACCGGCCCCCGCCGCAGGCCTACCTGCGTCTGCTTGTCTCTGCCGCCGGGCCTGTCTACCCGTACCTTTACTTTTTCATAATGTGCATTAAAAACTAAGCACTTGCAGATTGCCAATGCAACAGCCATGCTCCTTTTCCTCCTTACAAATATTTATTATTATTATTGTGGTATCTGTATGTGTATGGTATGTGTGGGCATGCATGGGACATGACATATATACAGACATCAGGGGACAACTTACAGCAGTGAATTCTCTCTTTCCTCTGGGATGCTGGGATCAGCCTCATGTCTTCAGGCTTGTATGGCAGGCACTTGCTCCACTGAGCCATCTGGCCACCCCCATTCCCTCTTTTTCACTGAACCCCAGTGTGTCGGGCTGCCCACCTTTTCCACACACCCATGAGCATTGAGGAAAACTGACTGCAGAGCCTGAGCCCTCCTCCTCAGGTACTTTAACCCTGCTCCCTCTGTAGTGACTGGTCTGGGGGAGATGGGGAGGCCACGTGACCCAGCTCTGGTAAAGGAGAAGGAAGAAGAGGGGGTTCATGAGAAATATTTTCTCGTGTTTAAAAAGACACTAGAAGATGTTCATGCATCCACGGAGCTGTAAAACTTACCCCGTTGTGACAGAGGCCAGCTGCAAGTGATGCTCATGCATGAACAATGGTTGGGTAGCCGGGTTTGGTGATGTCTGCTCCTAATTCCCAGCTATCCAGGAAGACCACCAGTTTGAGGTCAGCCTCAGCTCCAGATCAAGTTCAAGGTCCACCTCGGCAATATAGTGAGGACTTGTTCATTTTCAGTTTTTTTTTTTTTTTTTTTTTTTTTTTTTTTTTTTAAGTAAAAGAGAGCTGGGAACATAGCTCTGTAGGTAAAATGCTTACTTAGCATGAATGAGGCTAGATTCAATCCCCAGCAACACACACACACACACACACACACACACACACACACACACACACACACAGAATTCTGACACCTGCGATTGTTCATCTTCATTGGCCACTAGACTAGACCCACAATCACCCAGAAGACCCACCTCTGGGTGTGTCAGCAATGTTTTCCACAGAAGTTTGATCCACGAGGGGATAGCATCCTCTCTGTGCTGGAGTCTCAGTAGAACGAAAAGGAGGAAGTGAGCTGAGTACAGTCCTGTACCTCCTTCTGCTTTCTGACTTGGGGTGTGATGTCATCAGCCAACACATGCTCCTGTGGCCATGCCTTCTCCTACATGATGATGAACCCTCAGACTGCCCACCAGGGTAATTTCTCCCATGTCAGGCTGTCCTTGTCAGGGGTCACAGCAACAAGAAAAGCAACAGATACAAAGCAGGTGAATGCCCCCCATCCCATTCTGAACAGGAGCTTGGGATGGCTCTACCTCTGGACACCTTGATGTAGGAGGCAGTGATACAAAGCCAGTTAGTTAACAAGTTCACAGGAGGAGACACAAGGATATTACACGGCCATTTCCACACCAAGAGAGAAGACAAATCCCCGTCAATATTTATTGATGAAAGTAAATGATGCAATAAAATTAAAAATACCATACAATAATAGAGTATAAAGTTTGCAACATAGATGTAGTAATGCGAATGGAATTCTTTGCTTTTTTTTTTTTTACTCTTGAGGGTACATGTAAGGGGTGTGTTTACATCCTCTCTTCCTCTCTCTCTGTGTTCCTGTGTGTTTGCACACACACACTACTGCACAAACTTGCTCATATGCATGTGGAGGTCAGAGGTCAATATGGGTCTTCTTCCTCTATTGCTCTATAACTTGTTTTTTGGAACAGAATCTCTCCTGAGCAAAGAGTTCCCAGGTTCAGCTAGATTGGCTTGCCAGTAAGTTCTATGGATCCCCATCTCCACCTCCCCAGTGCTGGGGTTACAGATCTCACCACTGCACCTGGCTTTATGTAGGTGCTGAGGATCCAGACTCAGGTCCTCATGGTTGTGTGACAGCCATTTTATCCACTGGGCCATCTCCTCAAGCCTGGATACTTTACTTTTTTAGTGTTCCATGGTGCTAATGTCTTGCATTGATTCATCTGTTAGGACTGTTCTTTATTCGGCAAAGTATCTGTAAATAGGGAACTGGGCAGATCAGATGTGGGGCTACCATTTCCAGGGCTTATTTTAAGGACCTATAATTTCAAGGTTTTAGTGGTTGAAAATTATTATCCCAAAGTCACCTCTACTATATATAGCTGTGTGCATCCTAATCCATCCACAAGAAACATTAAACATTTCTCTGTGAATTACCCCCGTTGCCTCACATCGTGAAAAGGCAATTGGCCAAGTTCGGGAGATGTTCATTACTTACTTTTCATGTGCCCAGTATTAGATTCCACTGACTTTATATACATGAACTCATTTAATATCCATAAAAACCCATCAGGTAGACAGGATCCTCCTTACCTTTTGGGAGCTGAGGAAATTGTGTCCTAGAATGTTTAAATAGTTCCCCGCTAAAGTTGTACCCCTGGCGTGAGTTCTCGTCTTTTTTCCGTGTTTTCAAACAAATGAACGACGTTCTCAAACCTGTCTCTGATTCCAGTATCCTATATTAATTCGTACATGGGTGTGTGTGTGTGTGGGGGGGCAGATACAGAAACAGACAATGCTTTCAAAAAAAAAAAAAAAACAGGCACCATTACATTTCTTTATGGTTAAGGAGCATCTGGAGCAATTTAAGAAGTTAGAAGAGGAATAGGATGTTTTACAACATAATGTGCCCCAGGATTGCCATCCGAGAGGGAACGTGTTCATTGAATAATGACTCCAAGCCTTGCTCTTCGGGGTTGCCTTCTCCAGACCTCTGCAGGATGACTGCAGCGAGGCGGCAGCTTTATTTATTTAGTTTAATTTTTCTTCTTTCGTTCTAGCATTCCAGGGACTAAAGCAGCACTCCAAATGATAATGTACATGAAGAAATGGGGGGAAATCAGACCCACTGTGGGGACAGAGCAAAAATAAAAACAGGAATCATGAAAAAGCAAAAAAAGAAAAAAATAATAAAAAGATTGTAAATAAACTTGTGTGGCACTAAAGGAAAAGTACATCCAGTTCAGCAATCATGGCCTCAGCTCCACTAATAACCACAGAGACCCGTCTTGGTCTTTCCCTCGCAGTAATGAGGAAGGCACAGAGGGAAAGCATGTGTTATTGTGACCCATCTAAATATGAGCCGAGATGGAACAGCTCCTCCTGAGGGCTGCCACTGAGCCCAACTATAGATGATTCTAACTCATTATCTGCCCTCACTTCTAAAAGATTAAGCAAGGGAGAAGTATAAAAGGAAATGTCTGGGCTGCCTTTCTAACCAAACAACCCAGTCTGACTTCCTCCAATGAGGGTCCTATTCAAAATGAAGCCAGAAAATGAATGCTTCCATACTTAATTGAATTAAATATAATAATAGACAGTTTTGTTGCCCCTTAAAGCTGTATGGCTTCCATGGACACTTCTGCTGCTTCCAGTCACACCGTACGTCAGGACTGGTACAGGAAGGCATGTGTTAGGAGGTCAGGGAGATGTGCATGAAAGGGCTTGTTGGCGAGCAGAGTGACCTGAACTCCATCCCATGTGAAACAGCTGGATGTGGTGGCACCCATCGGGAATCTCAGCTGTCCTTTGGCGAGATGGAAAGTGGAGACAGAATCACCTGGAAGCTTGTGGGCCCTCTGGCCTGGAGTGGTCATAGCAATGGCAGAAAGCGCAAGAGAGATGCAGCTGCCTAGGAGGAAGGAGGGACTAACTTGGGAAAGCTGTCTTCTTTCCCCTGCCCTCTCCTCCTCCCCCTCCCCTCCCTGCCCCTTCTCTTCTCCTCCCCTCCCCTCTCTTCCTCTTTCCTTCCCTCCCCTTCTTTCTCCACTCTTTCCCCCTTTCCCCTCCCCTCTCATTTTCTTTTCTCTCTCCTCTCCCTCCCCACGCCCCTTTCTATCTCTTCCTTCTGCCTCCTGTCCTCTCTTCTCTTTTTACTTTTGACACGGGACTCACTGTGTAGTGTAGTTGGCTTTGGACCCTATGCCTCCCGCCTCAAGCTCCCACCACCTTACCTGTTTACCTGGTGGATTATAAAGTCGAGGCATTCTCTCTTTGCTCACCCAGAGCCTGAAGTGCTGACCCCCTTTAAAAAATTTCGGGACTGTTTTCATTAAGATTCTTGAGCCACTGGCTCACGAAACAGATGCTGTATCAGTCTGCTTTCTGCTGCTGTAACAAAAAATACCGGAGAGGATCAGCTTATGAAGAGAAAGGTTGGTTTCGGTTCATAGCTCTGAAAGTTTCAGTCCATAGCAAGGTAGCACATCATGGTGGGGTGAGCATGGTGGAGCAAAGCCACTTAGCTTAAGGTTGAGAATGAAAGAAGAAAAAGTTAGAGGCCATGGTTCCACTGCTCCTTCAGGGACACACTCCAAGGACCCGAAGACTTCCCACTAGACTCCATCCCCTAAGGGTTATAGTCACTACTTTATATCCACTGCCCCATAGCACCATGGGCCAGGAACCAAGCTTATGATGCATGGGCCTTTTAGGACATTGTATCCAGATGATGGTAAAGACACATCATCATGCGCACTGTCATAGCCCCTCTCCTAGGGACTCACTGGGGACTCAAATAGGTCAAGACTGGCATGCCAGCAAGTGTTCCTGGGAGCAGAAGCTCCCTAAGTCTATCCAAGGGAAAGGCTCAAGTGAACCATCACTGGCTGCACCATTCTCGAGGTACATGTGGTAGAAGCTCATTCCGTGGGGTATGAGGCACTGTTTTATACTCTCTGCTGCTACACTTTGCTTCTGAGTGTCCTTTTCTCTGTGTATCTGCTTCAGTATTTGCCTGCCTGGTGAGAAGCCTTTTCTTCACTCACATATAATATTTGGACATTGTGCTGGTTGGTTTCTATTGTTAACTTGACACAACTTGGGAACAGGGAACCTCAGTTGAGGAATTGCCTTCATCAGATTGGTTGTGGCCATGTCTGTAAAAGATGGTCTTGGTTGATGTTTGATGTGGGAAGGTCCAGTCCACTGTGGGTGACACCATCCCCAGGCAGGTGAGCCTGTCCTATAAAAGGAAGCTAGATGAGAGTAAGCCAGAGCAAGGCAGTGAACAGCACTCCTCCATGGCTTCTCCTTCAGTTCCTGCAGGAGTTCCTCCCCTGACTTCCTTCGGTGATGGACTATGACTTGAGAGTTGTAAGATGAAATAAACCCTTTCCTCCTCAAGTTGCCTTTGGTCCTGGTGTTGAGTATGTTAGATAGCTGAATATCTGCTCATTCTCACCTAACTTGTAAGATGTTTATCTGGCCACTCCCACTTTCAGAGAAGGGAGAGACATAAGCATTAGGAGAGCTGAATTTTCATAATTAAATTTTGTATATTTCAAAAGCCATATACATGTTTGTTGTAGGAAATTTGGGAAATAGAAAGAAAATGAAGAAAAATATCCCATATAACCTCACTTCATTAATACACCATACCAACTTCTGTGTAAACAAGCAAAAATGAGATATTACTCAAAATGCTTATCAAGACAAAAGGACTTTAAAACCACAATACCCACTGGCTATAAGCCATTGTAGCAGCTTTCCCAGTAAGGACATGTAAAATGCAGGAAAAGGAAAATGACTGAGAAATTCCCACCGATAGAGAACCATTGTCTGAGTCAAAGTCCTCCTTTAATCTCACACTTTCAAGATCTATCTATTTCCATGCCAAACTCACAACCCCATTCTTCTTTGTGTTCCATTGTGTCTGTGAACCCTATTTTTATTGTTTGTCCATCTCTTGATGGACATCTGGGACATCCATTGCCTTGTTACTGTGAATAGAATGGCAGTGAACACAGACAAGCAGCATGCAGAGCCCTTAGGGTATGTTCTCAGGAACCTTCTCAACAGGATCTGTACAGTGCAAGAAGTTGCCCCTAGAATTAACAAATTGAGACTATATGTAGTGAACAACTTTCTACACAACAGAGAAAATGATCAACAGATAACAGTCTACAGAACTAAAAACATTCTTTTTTAACTTAAAATTTCATTGCATATGAAATTTCATTGCATGCTCCTCCCAAAATAATAAAGAAGAAATAGTAAAGGAAGAAAAGACGGAGTCTGAGGAAAAAAAATTTGACTTATTAAGAAATCTCTTTCAGTCCATAGGGCTCCACAAGGACCCGGGGACATCAATACATTCTTAAACTCACTGAACATGGTACTGTGTTACACAGGGTTTTCATACAGATATACTTCAAGTTGAGCCGTTTCCCTTCATGTCCTCAACACATGCTACTCTTTCATACCCTTTGCACTTCTGGAAGATGATCTGTTAAGTAGTTCATTGTAATTCCATTGAAATTTTCTTTCAGTAGACACTCCCAGTGTTTCCAGGTTCTTTTAATTGCAAACTAATTTTGTAAAGCTTGCCATGCATCTACTGAAGATTTACTGTTATTCGGGAGCCAAAAATAAAGTGTCATTTTCAGACAAATAGTGAGGTGGTCACAATGAGTGACTGAGCGTCTGAGATACATAAATACATGCAGGAGTCAAGCAAAACAAGGGCTTCAAAGCTGCAAATTAGAATTAAGAACTTGAAGAGAAATGAAATGCAATCCATAACTTTCATCCCGGGCAAAAACCAGCTCAAAGTGAATCAAGTAGGCTAGGCTGGTTGGCCACAGATCCAACCATCTGTGTCTGCAGCTCTGGGGCTGCAAACTCGCTCCCACACTCAGATTATTTTTGATATGGGTCCTGCGGACGAAATTCAGGTCCCTGCTTGCTCACTGACCGCAGTCTCCCCAGCCTTGTTTGGGGGCATGTTAGCTGATGCATCATCACTTAGCAAGGCAGATCCTTACTACATCTGAAAGAAGAGTGGATTTTGAGATCACCTCCACTCATTTCCTGACGCAATAGCAGGAGAGTTGGCCTTTCTAAAATTCAGCTTCCATACTGAACATGTTTCCAGATACAGCACCTGGGACAGAGGGTGTTTAGCTGCGGTATTTCCTCTGTCTGAAAACGGAGGGTAAATTTTTCCATGTTTGTGTCTTTCTGGCATCTATGTCCTGTTTGCTACCAGAAGTGTCTGAAAAGCCCATGGAAAGTCGTAATCAGAAACTGACTTCATGTCCACCTGGACTGAGCTTCTTGTCTGTGCTCACTGCCATTCTTGTTCACCTGTCTGTCTAGAGAGAGAATTACAGCACACATACCCGATCTCTACGCTTTCTGTGTCTCTGCTCATCAAAGTACACTCCTCCCAAAATAATAAAGAAGAAATAGTAAAGGAAGAAAAGATGGAGCCTGAGGAAAAAAATTGACTTATTAAGAAATCTCTTTCAGTCCATAGGGCTCCAGAAGGACCCGGGGACATCAATACATTCTTAAACTATAGAAGTAATTCCTAGTCTTGTGACTTCTAAGAATTCTCTGCAGTCTAATATGCATCCCAAGCACCCTGATAGGGTTAGAAATAGCATCTCCAATAAAATATACACCAGCATAGGGCCTGCAATGACTCATTGCTCTCCAAACCCCCGAAAGTATGCCACATTTACTTGGAAACATGCACGTGAAGTTATAACAATCTCAGAAGACATCCGTTTACGTTTTTGTTTTTTTAATTGCCCTGGATTGAAATTCCACTCTCAAAGTTGGTGCTGATAGCTCCCAACTCCACTCCCTGCATCTCTCCCGTTTCCCTCCATTGCCTTCCCTTTATGACCTTTTTTGGCTACGCCCCTTGATTTACGGCCATTTGTGTGATGGCACCACTTTGCTGTATGGCAGTTTATGTCACCCTGGTCTTGTCATAAATGACTACCATAAAATAAGGTAAAATATCATAAAACATTAGTGAGTCCCTGATACTCAAGGTTCTTCTGCATCAGCCCTGACAGGCACCAACCATAGAAAAACAGATTCAGCCTTTTGAAGGGAGAAGCATTTGACACTGAAATTTTTTAAAAGGTAAAAACCACTAAGATTCACTAAACTTTCTGTGTGCCAATCACTGAGTAGAGCTTACTGTACACACGACATGTAATCCTTGTTACTTCTCTAAACAGAAAAACTATACATCTGTATACTCCATTATACAGACAGAGAAACTGAGGCATGGAGAATCTCAACACAACCCGTGCATGGTGTAGCTTTTAAACAGTCCTCACTGTCACTGTAGGTCTGAGCTCTTAACTACCAAGTGTTGCACAGGCTGAACCCCATCATTTACAAATAAGAGGTGGAGCTGGTGACAAAGAGTAGTTTAGCATTAGTTGGCTGCTGTGTGACATGTTCCTAGAGAGGTAGGAACAAGTGTCTACTCACCCTGGACAGGGGGCTTGCTATAGACTGAAGTCAGGACACCACCAAAATCCAACTCACTGGGCCAAAGAGTTTTATTGGGGTTATTTACAGAAATATGGGTGGGGGGTTACTTATAGGAGCAGAAATGAGTCAAAGACTGCTGTATTCCCAAAGCCCACCCCAGCATGGGTGACAGCTCATGAAAGCTTGGAAATCTGGAGCACACTGCACAGCCTGCAGACAGCATGATAGACTGGAGATCGTCTTTTCCAGGCAGCTTTGCTGGGCTGAGTGTGTCTCTCAGTAGTCCCTCCTGCTTATTAAGTTTGGGAAATGCCAAGCCTAGTGGATCTGCTCAGTTTCAGGGACTTCCTGAAGACACTGGATTGTTTACTGCCAGTGTTAACAGGCCTCCCATTAGAACATCCAGAGTCTTCACCAGGTTCCCAGCAGGACGGAGTGTCTCAGAGTGGGAAGTTGCTAACAGGCAGGTTCCAGGGCTCAGGACTTGTCATCTTCATCAGCCCCTGTCTCCTTTAAGCTCTCATACACCTGGGAGCACCCGCATTGTCCACACATATGCTGTGATATCATTCTGCTGTCTAGTCCCCACCCTGTGTGCCGATCTGTCCATTCTCGATTCATTTCTGAAACTGTGATAAGATATATTGACAAGAAAACAGCTTAGGAGAGACAGGAGTTTCTATTTGCTTCATCATTCCAGGTTACAGTGTATTTTACAGGAGAAATCAAGGCAGCAGGAGCTTAAAGTACCAGTCACATCATACCCACAGCTGAGAGCAGAGAGAACTGAATGTATGTATGACTCAGCTTGCTTTCCTCCATCTCACACAGCTCAGGACCTCTGCCTAGGGAATGGTGCTACCCGTGGTGGGCTGAGTCTTCCTACATCACTCAGTTAGTTAAGACAATTTCCCCCCAGATAGGACCACCGACCAACACAGTGCACACAATCCTAGGTGCTTCTAGGCTGTGTCAAACTGACAGTCCAAGTGAACCATCACACCACACCCCACCTACTCACCCAGCTCACTCCAGACTCCGCCCTTCGGAGTCTCAGTCTTGTTTGCACCAGCTCAAGTCAGAAGTCCAAGGATCGATTGCCTTCAGCTTCTACTCTTCCCAGCTGGCAGCCTTGGCTTGGTACTTCTTCAGTGCATCTGTCTGTCCTTTCTGAAGATGGCATTTGTCTTAGTCACTGTGCTACTGCCGTGAGGAGAAACCACAACCAAAGCAACTCTTATAAAGGGAAACATTTACTTGGGGCTGGGTTACAGTGCCAGAGGCTCAGTCCATTATCATCATGGTAGGGAGCATGGTAAAAAGCATCACACCAGAACAGTAGCTGAGAAATACATCTTGTTCTACAACGAGAGAGAGAGAGAGAGAGAGAGAGAGAGAGAGAGAGAGAGAGAGAGAGCGAGAGCGAGAGAGAGAGAGAGAGAGAGAGAGAGAGAGAGAGAGAGAGAGAATCTGGCTTGGGCTTATGAAGCCTCAAAGCCTACTCTTAGTGACACACTTCCTCCACAAGGCCATACCTACTCTAACAAGGCCACACCTCCTAATCTCTCTAATTCCCAGATAGTTCTCTGCTTGGTGACTAAGTAGTCAAATATATGAGCCTATGGGGGCCATTTTTATTCAAACTGCACAGCACTATTTTCCTGAAGGTGGCTATCACTTCTCTCCTGTTGCTGGGGAACTATTTTTACAGACACTCTCATCCACGTTTCCTCCATGTTTAAGAGTCATAAGAAGCATCCAGAAAAGTTCAGCTGGCATTGGGAGGGGGCTGCTGGCCCCTGTATCACTGATATCAGCTTTATCTCATACTCTCTGTCTCTTGCGTCCCTCATAATTGCATCTCCAACCCTTGGCCTTGCACCCAGGAATCAAATTCTTACTGTCTCATTTCAGGGCAGTGGACACAGACTAAGGAAACATTTCCACACAGGTCTACCTGGATAGGTCAGTGGTTTTTCGGATTATTCAGGAGCATGAGAGACCTGAAGGATGCAGCACTACCAAAAAGCCCACCCCAGGGTGGCCAGAGACTCACAAAAGCTCCCTGCCCGGATGTCTCCACTGAAGACAGTCACGCTTTCTCCCACTGGTTTTCACTGTTGCAGAACCCGGGGACTTCTGTCAATGTCATTAGCTCCACTAGGTTCCTGAGTCTTGGGAGCCCCACCTCCATCCTCCATGAAGGAATGTTTCAATTTGGGCAGAAAAGTTGTACGACAGGCTGGAATATTTTCTGTGCAGAACACTCCACATCCTTATGTATTTCTCTCTGTCTGTTCTTCAACCCCAGCCCCTTTCCTATCCTCGCCTCTGTCTTAGTCTATCTTTCCATTTTTTTCTTTTCCCACCAGTCTATCACTGCAACGCTATGGAAGGCTCTGTCTCCTTATGCGACGGTGAGCTCCATGGGGACAGGACCAAACCTGTCAGGTCTACAGACACATTCCTAGCAATCGGCACAGGGCCCAGCATGGTGGCTTAAGAGACATTTGTCCTGAAGATGCTAAACTCTTTTGCAGGGCCTGGGAGGACAGAGGTGGATCATCTTTCATTACACACGTTAGAGCATGCACATGCTCACTGTTGGCCTGACAAGGCTGTTAATTTAACACACACTGGTTGAGTGAATTATAGACACCCTCAGAAAACCTTGGCTCACAGGACTGACAGTGAGCTGTGCTCACACTCACCACTGACAGTGGAGAGATTATGAAGAAGGGACAATGATCACAAGTCACATTAGGACAGCAGTGCCCAGGCACATTAGGAGACATGTTTGAGCTTCTTGATTATAAAAAGAAGCAGGAAAAATAGGAAGCAGGAGGAAACAGAATCAGTACGTTTCTATTTTTGTCCCCACATCCACGGTCTTTTCCAAAAATCTTTCTTGGTTTCCTCTTTCACATCCACAGTGAAGTGTAAATTATAGTTTGCAGTATAAATGGCCATTTCCAGCAAATTCTAGCAAGGAACGAAATTTTTATCCGAGACTTGAAATTTGGCATTCTTTCACCCCTTCATGCTGGGAACAATTTTTTTTTTGTCTTTACAAACTGTGATGAGAAATAAATCCAGTTGCTGTTATCTCTAGCCAGCCTACACCCCACTAAAAAATGGACTGGGAAAATGGGAATGTCTCCAAGCGAGGGCTGGCCCTTGCCATCCTCATGTGTAAAACGTGCCTTATGCCAAGGGGAAGCAAACCAGGGTCTTATAAACATGACACTCTGTTTTGGATGGTGTTGCTCTAACCCCCTCCTCTCCTCGACAATTCTTCTCATCCTGGTACCTCCAGATAATGACACTGCCACCCACAGGGAAGCCTGGTGGACCCCCAATCCTCTGGTGGGACTAAACTCTGTTTAGAAGGCTGGCAACTTGAGAGGAATACGGAGGCTTTCAGAAGGGTGTTGGGGACGGTTGGCTCAGAGCTCTCACATCTGTCCATGCACAGTGTGAGTTCTTGTTCTCTCTCTGCAGCACCAGAGTCCTTGGGCTCACACTAACCACTGAGCTATAGCCGCATTCTACCCCACCGTGGCAGGGTGTTTAGCATTCCTAGACCCTGGCACCATATACTAACCTTCAAATGGTAATGAAAAAGGAAAGTCCCTGCCCCAGTCCCAAGCACTGTTTCGGGGACACACTACTGCTTTAGCTGCAACCTGTAAGTATTGTTCGAATGTCTAAGGATCTTTTAATAAAAAACCCAGAGCCAGATATTGGGATAAAAGCTGAACGATCAGAGAAGCAGAGCAAGCCACAGCCAACCTCACCTTGCCAACTCCTCAGCCGATCCTGTTTCCATGAATCCTCAGACTGAAAGCCTCTGAGTCCTCACCAGAAAGGGTCTCAGCTGAACTGGCTTAGTTCCTGTTTCCTCACGCCTTATACACCTTTTTTCACCCTGCCGTCAATTCCTGGGATTAAAAGCGTGTGTGCTTCTCAATACTAGTATTAAAGGTGTGTGCCACCACTGCCTGGTCTCTGTGTCTAATCTTATGGCTGGTTCTGTCCTCTGATCCTCAGGCAAGATTTATTAGGGTACACAATATATCACTACATATAAGAGAGTTTTAACAACTTTTTCCAGGGATCTCAAGGCTAAGTTTCTGTAGTTGTGGCCATGAAAGCAATGTCAAGGGCAAAACCTTTGATGTTCTTATGTGGGAATGGGGACAGCAGAAAAAAAAAAAAAAACTATTCTCCGAGCATTTGTTGTGTGCTAGTCATCTTCACATTGTGGCGATATTGTGCCCCCCAATATATTGTGCACCCTAATAAACTTATCTTGGGTCAGAGAACAGAACAGCCACTAGACAGACATAAAGGCCAGAAAATGGTGGCATACACACCTTTAATCCTATCACTTAGGAGGCAGAGATCCATCTGGATCTCTGTGAGTTCAAGGCCACACTGAAACTGCCAGGCATGGTGACACACACTTTTAATCTCAGGAAATGATGGTAGGAAGCAGAAAGATATATAAGGACCAGGAACTAGGCTTGTTAACTTTTTAGGCTTTTAGCAGCAGTTCATCTAGGATCGATTTGGATGAGGACTCAGAGGCTTCCAGTTTGAGGAAACAGGATCAGCTGAGAAGTTGGAGAGGTGAGTTTGGATGTGGCTTATTCCTTTTCTCTGATCTTCCAGCGTTCACCTCAATACCTGGCTCTGGGTTTGTTTTTATTAATAAGACCTTTTAGAAATTTGTCTATATCACACTGTTGTGTGTGTCCCTTCTTTGGATCCTCAGGGACAGAGGCTCCAGGACTACAGTGAGATCTATCTGATGGTGGAACTTTCAGCTGTCCAAGGACCACTCAGAGTTGCTCCTGGTAACCCTGGAGATATGAAACCTCCAAGGGGAGGACCAAATGAATCCCCACACTCCTGATGCATCCATTTTTCTTTTCCAATGGCTTCTTGCTGTCCCTTTAAAATCACTTAGCTTAGAAACAAACTAAAATTTCTTGTTTGCAGCTATAGTGCGAAACAGCAATGGCAACATGTCACCGTCACCTGTTCAGAGGGTACTGTTTGGGATATTTGGATCTGGAATTCATGTGAATTTGGTGACATTTATTTGTGTTCATCAGAAGAGATATTAGAGAGACAGAAAGTAACTCTCTCAGGTAGCTAAAGCAGGTTGACCAGGAGGCCCTGTATCTGCCAATCAAAGAGAGGAGAGGTGGTTCAGGCTCAAATGCTGGGGTCGGAGTAAGACACAGTGTTTTAGTGGGAGCCATAACCTAGAAGGCATTGAAGGTTTCAGAGTCCAGAAGCTAAGCTACCCTTTCACAGGCAACTCTTCTGACATAGCAGAGACTTCTGTGTTTAATAGTGTTTAATGAGTCTCTGTTGCATGTGTCCCCAAGGACGGATGAAGTGCTCTGACAATGCTGTGGAATGTCTTTCTGTACACTGTGAATATGTGTTGCTCTCATTGGTTGATGAATAAAGCTGTCTGGCCAATTGCAAGGCAGAATAAGGTTAGATGGCACATTCAAACTGAAGATGGAGATGATAAAGGGCAGAGTCAGAGCAGATGCTGCAAGCTGCCCAAGAAGCAAATGTGAAAGAACCAGTAAGCCATGGACCATATGGTAATACATAGATTAATAGAAATGGGTTAATTTAAATGTAAGTGCTAGCTAGTAACAAGCCTGAGCCATCGGCCAAGCATTTATAATTAAACATTTATAATATTAAGACTCTGAGTGATGATTTAAAAGCATCTGTGGGATGGGTCAGGGCAGAGAAAAGCTTCTGTTTACAGTTTGGTATTTGAGGTGGCCACTATCCAGTATGTACCATTTATGTTCCATATGTTTGATGACTGAATGACTGAATAGTTCTACTAAGATGGAGGTTGGAGAAATTTCCCTAAAAGAGTTGTTATGGGTTAGATGTAAAATTTCCCTCACAGGTCATGTATTTGAACATTTGGTCCTCAGCTGGGAACCTTGGGAAGTGGGGCTTGGTTGAAGGAAGTGAGATTGATGGGGGTGGGGGTGGGGGTGGGGTGGGGTGGGTGTTTATGGTTTAACTCCACTTCTGTCATGAATTCTCCATTTCCTGGTCCACAGAGACGTGGTGAGAAGCTGTGCTGAAAACACCCACTGCCACCCAGAGTAACTCCCACCTTTTCTCAGGTCTGCCTTCACATCCTGCTTCCTCTGTGTCTGGCTGGCAACTCCTGACTCAGCCTTCCTGTTCCCAGAATTCTCCTCTCTCTCTGCTTATCCCGCCTATACTATACTTCCTGCCTGGCTACTGGCCAATCAGCGTTTTATTTATCAACCAAATCAGAGCAACACATTCACAGCATACAGAAAGACATCCCCAGAACTTCCCCTTTTTATTCTAATAAAAATAAAAAAGTTATAACTAATATAAGAAAAACTATATACAATAAGTACAATAACTATATACAATATATACAAACAATAAATACCTCAACAATGTCTAGTATTTGCATTTGACAAACTCAGAGAAAATATTTCATTATTTATCCTATTTTGGTAAGTCCAAATGTACCTAAATCACTTTCTATCCTAACTTATATTACTAACAGAACTATCTTACAACGTCTTTCAAATTTATACACTTACACCTCTTTAGTGAGTTTCTTTTCTGAAATTCTTAACAAGGAAAACAATAACTATAACTAATCTTCAACTCCCTCAGAGACCCAAGAAGGACATTACCTAGTAAAACAGGAAGGGCAAACAAGCGGCTTCCAAAAAAATGTGAGTTGACAGAAACAGCCAGCTTCTTGGACAGTCACCTGAGGTTTCTCTGCAACGCTGGAGCATCATCTTCAGCCTATAGGCTTAGCGTATGTGACAGACTCATTTTTCACAGGAAACCTCTGTCTCATCGTGGCCAAGTGGGTGACTCACAAGTAGGTGAGACTGAACCAGGACATTGAGGAAAATGTGTAAGCATTGAAATGAAAAGGGTTCGGTTCATTTGGCTGCCATTCTTTCCTACACAAGGCAGCTCTCACTACCTCCTCCCCAACCCCGCCCACCCCAGGATTCTCATGCCCTGTGACACTCCTAGCCTTGGCCACTGCATCTGATTATTGTCCTGTCTCTCTGCTGGATTCTGGGGTCCCTGGAGGCAAAGCCTGTGCCCAGTTCATCCCCTCATGCCATCCCTCACCCAACATCTTCCATGCAATAAGCACTTAGAGCATTTTGAGTGGATGAGCAAATTTATTCTCTCCTATAGCTTACCTCATGGACCCCATGGACTTTATAAGGAGGGCACAAGAATTTTTTCTAAGCTGAGTATTTGAGGTTTTCTTCCTCAAAGAGCCTCCTGCTGAAGGACAGCTTCTGGTTTCTTCAGAGAGAGGGAGGGAGAGAGAGAGAGAGAGAGAGAGAGAGAGAGAGAGAGAGAGAGAGAGAGAGAGAGAGAGAGAGAAAGAGAGAGAGAAAGAGAGATGACAGAGCAGACCTCCATGTTACATTTCAAACTTCTGCCAACTTTTCCTAAAAAAAGAAACAAAACAAAACAGAAAGAAAGAAACCTTCTGTACACCAGGCCTTGTATCATTTTTCAAATTTCATGCCATCCCTTTTCAGCTGGTACACATCCATCATTTTAGACAGAGTATCCATCATGACAGGAGCTAAAGAATTTCCAAAGCTGTCAGAGACTGGACACAAAGGAAGCCCCATTTCACTGGAAGCCTGATGTCTGGGGCTGGGAGTGAGGGACTATGGGGTGAAGGACTGAGGCATCCTGGGAGAATCCCAGAAGTAAGTTTCCAACAGAAGGGAGAGAAGAGCCATTTCAGAAGTCAGATCCCATCTTTCCACATAAAGCCCCATGGGGCACTGCCAAGGTCATAGCTATGTGGGTTTATTTGCAGGGCTGGGTTTATATAAAAACAATGTCTGTTTCCTAATGACAATTTCCTATAATCATACTTTCTCTAGTTTTCAGTTTTAAGAATGAATCATGCTTACTTGCAAAATATGCCTCTTCTTCTGTATTCATTATACAGAAGAAGATAAAAATCATACCATATACCAACATGCAAGATAACTACAGGTAATCTTATTTTTGGTGCATTTTTCTTTCAGTTACACGTACACAAAACACATTACATATGAATATATTACACATATTTGTGTGCATAAATGTGTGTCTAAACCATAATTATTTTTTTCTTCAGACTTGGTGTTATACTCTTTATGGAGTTTTGTGTTTTGCTTTTCTCACTACATTATAACTAAGCATTTCCCTACACTGTCAGGTATTTGGTGAAACATGATATTTTTAAGACTACATTGTGTCTGATTTCATGGATATACCATAATTTATTTATCTGTTGTTAGCCACGCTGATTGTTCTGCCTCTTTGCAATGTGGTATTTTATTTATTGTATTGTTTCTGTCTTTTAGCGATTCTGTTTATCATCTATATAATTCTCTAGAATCATAATCTTATCTTTTTATTAGAATGTCAAAGATAGGTAAATGGATTCTTTTTTTTGTAACTCTCAAAGATTTAACCTATGAGAAGCTTTTTGGTTGTCTCTTAAATCAGCAGATGTGATTATATATGTCCCCTTTTATTATATAGATTAAATCCTGTCAATTAAATGAGCATGCTTGTATTTCTTCCCTGTTTGGCAATTTGTTGCAAGCTGATGTACAGCTCCTCAGTTAGAGCAGAGGAGGCTGTGAAGATGCCTGGGATGGAGATAGAAGATTTCCTTGAGGTATGAGGAAATGATGGTGTCACTCTGGCCTGGTCAGAATCCTGGCTCTGCCCTTGGCTTGTTGGTTAAATTGGCACATTCCTGCTGAGGGCCACAATTTTCTCATGGATGGACTTGGTGGGGGATAGCACTACTAAGACCATGGGATAGGTGTGGAAGAGAATGTATAGGTCAAGCACATTAAGTATTTACCATACGGCATGAAGGGCACTGTTACTGCTATTATTATTTATACTTGCTTCTACTGTGAGGTAGGTCAAGTGTTTTTCTTCTAGGAATAATGATAGAATCTTGCCTTACTCAACCAGGTAGTTAGGAGCACACACACACAGAAACAAACTGATGTTAGAATAATTTTATGACAACTTCTTAGGACATATATTTCATAAAATTTGATCTCATCCATGGTAGAAGTGAGGTGGGAATGGTGTTTTACAATCACAGCTATTCAGGAAGTTGAGGCAGAAGGATGGTAATTTTCAAGGCTGTGCAACAAGATCCAGGTTAGCCTGGTCAATTTACTAAGACCCTATCTCAATCAATCAGTAAATAAACAAATGTGAAGAATAAAAGGGCTTAGGATGTAGCTCTGTGTCTTGGACTCAGTCCTCAGGATGGAAAAAAGCTTGTAGTGACACAGAAGTCATCACCCCCAAGTGATCCTTCAGATCTGTGTTTAGTTGTGCCACATTCCTACTCCCCGCCTGACACCCACAATCTGCCCCTGAGGGTGGATTGGTGTTTTTTTTGGTTTTTTGTTTTGTTTTGTTTTTGTTTTTTCGAGACAGGGTTTCTCTGTGTAGCTTTGCGCCTCTCTCCTGAAACTCACTTGGTAGCCCAGGCTGGCCTCGAACTCACAGAGATCCGCCTGGCTCTGCCTCCCGAGTGCTGGGATTAAAGGCGTGCGCCACCACTGCCTGGAAGGATTGGTGTTTTTTAACCTTTTGTGCACGTGGACACCACAGGTGATGCTCGGGTACTTTCCCCAGTGCAGGTGGACACCACAGGAGTGATGCTCGGGTACTTTCCCCATTGCAGGTGGACACCACAGGAGTGATGCTCGGGTACTTTCCCCAGTGCAAGGGGACACCACAGGTGTGATGCTCGGGTACTTTCCCTAGTGCAGGTGGACACCACAGGTGTGATGCTCGGGTACTTTCCCCAGTGCAGGTGGACACCACAGGAGTGATGCTCGGGTACTTTCCCCAGTGCAGGGGGACACCACAGGTGTGATGCTCGGGTACTTTCCCCAGGGCAGGTGGACACCACAGGTGTGATGCTCGGGTACTTTCCCTAGTGCAGGTGAACACCACAGGAGCCACAGGAGTGATGCTCGGGTACTTTCCCCAGGGCAGGTGGACACCACAGGTGTGATGCTCGGGTACTTTCCCCATTGCAGGTGGACACCACAGGAGTGATGCTTGGGTACTTTCCCCAGTGCAGGTGAACACCACAGGTGTGATGCTCGGGTACTTTCCCTAGTGCAGGTGAACACCACAGGAGTGATGCTCGGGTACTTTCCCCAGTGCAGGTGGACACACACAGGTGTGACGCTCGGATACTTTTCCCATTGCAAACCTACTCACCTCCACGATGACCCACATCCTCTATCAGTCTCCTGAAACAGCGTTTCCTCCAGCTGGGGCCACATCTGCAGTCACACCAAGTGAGCCTATGGGTCAGCTCACATTCAAACATGACAGAATTTTGAGAGCCACCCATGTGGGTTATCTCATAGATCAGCATTTTGTTCTTCTTTGTTGCCAAGTAGTATTCTGTGGCATAGGTATACCATACTGTTCCCTGTTTGTCAGTGGCTGGGCATTTATATTGATCCAGCTTTTCCAGGGGTCACAAACATGAAGTAAAAGCAACGAACAGATGTGGGTCCCCTTTGTGCTTGCATATATTCCCAAGAGTAGGACTGTCAAATCACATAGTGACTTATAGTCTGACTAAACCTGTTTCCAAACAGTCTTCTGAAGTGACTGCATCATTTTATGTCTCACTAGCAACTGTCTCGCATATTTACTCTGTTTCTCTTTTAACAGATGCCCCAAACACATACATTATTCTTAAATTAGGACTTTGTTTTACACAAACTAGAGTATCTAAAACACAGCACGCATGTAGGTGACAGTAGACACAGTTAAGAACTTCCTCTGGCCAAGGTTCCAGTCACTTTCCTCAGTTTCTTGTCAAATGACAAGAATAACACAAAGTAATTGCTGCTGCCTCCTTTCACAGTTGACCAACAGGAGCCACCAGGATTCATGAGGTTTCACAGCTTTTGAGTCTGAGTCAGGATTTCACAGAATCTGTGCACAAAGGCAAGAAAACTTGCCCATTGGTTCATGAGATCACCTAGGTGCAAATAATGCCTCTTAAAAAGTAGCTTTCAAATAGTTGAATGTAGATCTAGTGATGAAATTCAGTCAAATGCTTTCCTAGGGCTCTGAATTCCATGTACAGAACTGAAAATAAGTTGGAAGAGAGCAGTGTAGCGTGTGTGTGCATGGGAAGGTTTGGAGGGAGTAAAGGGAAAGTAGAAATGATGTGATAATCTCAGAAAGAAAAAGAAATGAACATACAACTTCAATGAACATTTTAAGTTATAAAATTTTATGTTCATGAGCATTTTGCCTGCATGTATGTCTATGCACCACATGTATGCAATGCCACAGAGACCAGAGAGAGAATCAGAACTCTGGAACTTCATTTATGGATGGTTGTGAGGCTCCATGTGAATGCTGGGGTTTGAACTCAAGTCATTTGGAAGAAAAGCCAGTGTTCTTAACTTTTGGATCCAATGTAACATGAATGTTAAAAGGTCTTATTAATAAAAACCCTGGGGCCTGATATTGGTATGAAAGCTGAAAGATCAGAGAGACAAAGCAATAAGCCACCTTTTACCTCTAGGACTCTTCAGCCTGAAAAAGCTTTCCTCAGCTGAAAGTTCCTGTTTCCTCACACCTTATATACCTTTCTCTGCCAACACATATCATTTCCTGTCTCAACTTTTCTAGTGCTGGGATTAAAGATGTGTGATTCCCAAGTATTAAAATTAAAGGTGTGTGCCACCACTGCCTAGCTCTGTTTCCCTCCTAGACTGAGTCAATTTCATGTAGTCCAGGGTGGCTTTGAACTCAAGGAGGATCTCTGCCTCCTGAGTACTAGGATTAAAGGTATGTGCCATCACTGCCTGGCTTCTATGTTTCATCTAGTGGCTTGTTCTGTTCTCTGATCTTCAGGTAAATTTATTAGGGTATACAATATGTCACACATTTCCTTTTTTGTCTAAAATAATAAAAGAAGGTTATAACTAATATGAGAAAAAGTATATAAAATAAGTACAATAAGTATATGCAACATATACAGTCAAGAATTACATCAACAATGTCTAGTCCATAAACATTTGACAAATTCAGAGAAAACACTCCATTATCTATCCTATTTTTGTGAGTCCAAAACGTTGTACCTAATTCACTTTCGATCCTAACTTGTATTACCAATCAAAAATATCTTTGGTGCCTTTCAAACTTATAAACTTACACCTCTTTAGTGAGTTTCTTTTCTGAATTTGTTAACATGGAAAACTATAACTATAACTATCTAGTCTTGAACTCCCTTAGAGACCCAAGAAGGAAGTAGTATTACCTAAGTAAGCAGGAAGTGCAAACAAGCGACTTCCAAAAAATGTGAGAAATGACAGAAACAGCTGACAATCTGGACAGTCACCCAAGGTTGCTATGCAACATTGGGGGATCATCTTCAGCCTACAGGTTTAGCATATCTGACAGACTCATCTGTGAAGCAGGATTTTCTAAAGGGCCTTTCTACCTTGTCTTGGCAAAGTTTGGCTGTCACCTATTTGCATCCTGCTGGTCCAGTTTAGACAGTATGTTGTCAGCAATTGAAGCAAGGGCAGTTTTTCACCCAAATAGCTAGCCTTTGCCATAAAGAAAGTAAACTCTATACAGAATTTCTTCAATGCCCATCATCTTCTCTGAAGTAGATTGGTGCTGCCATGAGCAGACATGTCTCATCGTCACAAAAAAGAATCTATGTTATTAAAATATCTTAAATGCCATATTCTATAAATCTCTGAAATGTTTGAAGATGACCTATCTAAAATATATGTTTGACCTTGAAAACATACCTAATATGACTGCAAGTTCAATTATAATAGGTGACTAAATTCTAACTTGCATTTCTTTATATCCTAATTAGTTGATAATAACTTTCAAGGACTAGAAAATTGCATTACATTGTTAAATGAGTTGTATAGGTACAATGCCTTGAACAAGATTAGAAATGTACTGTGGTGGTACTATATTCCCCAAAATATTGTGTACCTTAATAAACTTATCTGGGGTCAGAGAACAGAAAAGCCACTAGATACTTAAGATAGGCAGTGATAGCACACACCTTTAATCCTAGTATTCCAGAGGCAGAAATCCATGTGTTCAAGGATACAGCCAAACATGGTGACTCATGCCTTTAATCTCAGAAAGCGAGCCTTTAATCCCAGGGAGTGGTGGTAGAAAGCAGAAAGGTATAAAAGGCATGAGAACCAGAAACTAGAAGCATTTGGCCTGGTTAAGCATTTGGCTGGTTAAGCTTTTAGTTGGTTAAGCTTCAGGCTTTCGAGCAGCAGTTCAGCTGAGAGCCATTTGGGATGAGGACACAGAAGCATCCAGTCTTCGGAAACAAGACCAGCTGAGAAGTTGGCCAGGTGAGGTTAGCTGTGGCTTGTTCTGGCTCTCAGATCTTCCAGTTCACCCCAATACCTGGCTCAGGTTTGATTTTATTAATAAGACTCTCTAAGATTCCTGCTACAATATAGAGTATTTTCTAACAAAATCAATCTCAAATTTGTATCAATATACACAATTTGTATATAATATACAAAAATCCACTCAAATCTAATATATTTAAAACTACTAGTTGTTTTATAAAAGTAGATTCAATAATCATAAACGACAGTGAATTCCTGTTATTGTCTTTCATTACACAGCTGTCACATTCATGAACTCATAACATTTGTGGTTACCTGTATAAGACCTGCACATGATCAAGCCAGCCCCAACCTCAGCACAGCTGGATCCACAGGCTCCATGCCATACTGAAGAACTATTAGCAGTTGATAGCTGCTTGGAGAAGATGTGGCCAGCAGTAAGTTTCCCATGCTCCAGTGGATGGTCCCACACTCACGCACACACTGAGAAAATGGGAAGAGTAGGAGCAAATGGGAGTGGATATTATTATATTTTTTTGCATATGTGTTTGAAATTCTCAAAACTAAAGGAAATGTTTAAAAAGACAGTGTTTTTTGAAGCCTTCTCTGTTATTTGTTTCTCTCTCTGATAGGACATGTAACAGGAGCAACATATTAGGGAAATATGGGTTCACTGTGGTGTAGCAGGCATGGTGGGGCTCTTGGGAGCTGTGCTGCATGGCAGACTCCTCTGGGATTAGGAAACAGAACGACAGAGTTTGCACTGGAGGTTGAGTGACCTATGTTTGCTGGCATGTGCCGTGGAATAATCCTTTTGTACACTGTGAAGATGTGCTGTTCTCATTGTTAATAAAGAGCCAGCTGGTCAATAATAGCTAGGCAGGAAGAGGTTAGGCAGGAGAACCAAACTGAGAGAAAACTGGAAAGAAGGGAGGTAGAGTAGCTAGACAGATGCAGAGGAAGCAGGAGATGAAAGACTGAGCATTTATAATTAATAGTAAGTCTCTGTGTGGCTATTTGGGAGCTGATGGTCCCAATGAGAAACTCTGCCTACAAGTGAGTCCATGTTTCCCAAGCAGTCTACAACCTTCCTAAATAGTACACCTGTTGGGGAACAAGTGCTCAAACCCGTGAGCCTGTGGGGAAGGTTTGAGACACAAAGTGTAGCAACTAGGTTGATTTAGCTGGTCTGAGGTAGGCCCTCACAGAGTTTTAAAACTTGTCTGTGATTCTGTGTGCCTCCCACGTGATAAACCACAGACAGTTTTCCTCCAGGAGGCCATTCTGCCACTCCCTGTGTTCTCGGTGAACTGGAGCTGGCAGGCTCATACCAGTTGATGGGAATCCACTTTCAAATGTTCAGAAAACATCTGCTGTGAGGGCCAGCATGATGACTCAGTGGATAAAGGCACTTGCTGACAAACCAAAAGACCTGTGTCCCTGGAACTCACATGATGGGAGGAGAAAACTGATTCCTACAAGTTGTCCATGGTACACATGCTTCTTTCCCTAACTAATAAATGAATCAATAAATAAACATAATAAAGCCTTTACTTTAAAGGCCATGTACACTTATGGTTATATAAGTTAATGAATATAATAAATGGTCAAAATTTAATTCTTTGCTGATCATTTCTTGCTATTTTGCTGTGACCTATGCTCTTGAGGCTTAATCTGTTACATCTGTGGAGAGCACAGCAATTCATATGATGCTGTGTAACTTGGATCTTTGTCCACGTCTATGTCCAGTGGTATTGAGTTAGTGGTTTGAGATTATCCACAGTGGGAGCATTTATACCACAGACATTGACAAATGTTATAAATCTAGAATTTAAATTTTAAAAAATTTCTAGACTTTATAAAATATTGAAGAAATTAGTAATTTAATAAACAAGAAATTATTAGCTCATCTCTATAGATACTGTGCATCACCCATACACACACACACAAATACACATACACATATACATACACACATATATGAATACACACATAATACACACACACACACACACACACACACACACACACATGCCTATACATACAAAATACCTTCCAGTATTCAGAAAACATTATTTGATTGAGAAAAAAAGTCAATTCACATCACTGGTGAATAAACAAAATTCCAACATTCATTTGTATCTTTCATTTTCCTCTTTATGGCAAACAGAAACATTAACCAATAATCATGTCCCAGCTACCTTCACTTGTCAAGTGTAACCATAGGTTGACTATGGATACAAGGTCTGGGAAGAAAATCAATGAAAGCATTATATGAGAATCAATGAAGGCCACGGGATTTATACTAAAGAGATATTGTCTATTCTATGATGATTTGTAAATACCAGTAAAATTTATAACAGTCCCTGCATCAATGTGTATCCATCCATCTTGTCCTAGCTAACTGGTCAGAGCACTGTTTTTTTTTCTCTCTCTCTCTCTCTGCTGTTTCTTCAATAGATCTTAACTCTCCAACTCAATGATTTTCCATATGAGTTTGATAAGATTGTCCTCACAATTCCAATGGTATAATCCACACAAGGCAGGCCTCTGCATCTTACAGCCAAAGAAGGGTTCTGAATGTGTTGCTAGAATTTTCCTGATCCTGCCTGGCCCACAGTCAGGACAAATCTCCCTCACCCGCCAGCCCCACAGCCGCTCAGACCCAACCAAGTAAACACACAGAGACTCATATTTCTTATAAACTGTATGGCTGTAGCAGGCTTCTTGATATCTAGTTCTTCTATCTTAAATTAACTCATTTCTATAAATCTATACCTTGCCACATGGCTTGTGACTTACTGGTTCCTTACATCTTGCTTGTCATGGCAGCAGCTGGCAGCGTCTCCTGACTCAGCCTTCCTGTTCCCAGAATTCTCTTCTCTGCTTGTCCCGCCTATACTTCCTGCCTGGCTATTGGCCAATCAGCATTTTATCTATATAGAGTGATATCCACAGCAAAGGTGTAAATAGAATGTAGCTAGTATTATTTGCTGTGGCATAATCCTCTTATACACTGTAAAGATTTGTCATTTGAATTGGTTTAATAAAATGCTGATTAGCCAGTAGCCAGGCAGGGATTATATGTGGGACAGCCAAAGTGAGAATGATGGGATGAAGAAGGGTAGAGTCAGGAGTCACCAACCAGATGCAGAGGGAGCAGGAGATGAATGTGCCATGCTAATAAAGGTACCACCATGTGACAGAGCATAAATAAGGAATATGGGTTAATTTAAAATGCAAGAGCTAGTTAGTAATAAGCCTGAGCAATCAGCTGAGCATTTATAAATAATATTAAGTCTGCTGTGTGGTAATTTGGAAGCAGCTACCAGGACAGGGATTGAGCAGTCAGGACAGGAAAACTTCTGACTACATATGGTGCCCAATGCTAGGGCCATGTACATCCACATAAAGCCCAAGATAGCTTTAAAAAATGTTCTGAACACACAAAAATGGAGCCAGATGTGACTTGTGTCTCTCATGGCAACTGTGGTACAGAGACACATCTGGCAACTGCCAGCACACCATGAGCTAAGCCACATGGCAGGTTCCCACAGTCTCTGTAATATAGAGAGGCATCTCCCAGCCACACACTGCATGCAGGTTTAGGGTTTTGCTCATGAAGACAAAAGTTACAGATATGCAGTAAAGACAGATTCAGATGAAAAAAAAAAACACCAAAACTTCTAAATAGGTATTAAAAAATATATGTAGGCTTGGGAGAGAAAAGAAAAAGAGTAGAAAAAGTCCTTTAAAAAGGAATAGAGTAATAAAAAAGCCACTTAAAGATGGAAAATACACAGAGTCTGGATCCTGTATGTTGTTGTGTTTTATTTAAATTTTTTGGCTACTAAGATACACTGGGCTATAAAAACCACTATATTCAACTAACCTATCTATTTTAAAGACATTTTGACTTCAAAATTTAAGTCAAAAGATATGTTATTTTGGGGGAGAGGTTATGCTTTTATTTCCACAGGAAATGAGAGGCTGTGGATTCATTCTGTGTTAAAGAAAATCAGGTTTAATTGAGGAAGAACCCCTGAAATCCTGACTACAGACATAAAAAAATAAACCTAGAGGAACTACAAGACATGTGATGTATATTTTACTTGCTCAAACACAGAACAAAAAAAAATCGTCTTTGGCTGACTTGTGTACAATGCACAGTCTATATTTGTATTAATGTAGATATATATGTCATCTTTAAAAGTTCATGAATTTTCAGAGCAAGGTGACCAGACACCAACATAAATGGCCCAGGTGATCCAGCATCCAAAACAGCTTCAAGGCTGCTGACTAAGATGATCCAGCCTCACAGACTACTACAGCCAAGACTTAACAATTATCCTGATTTTCTCAGGTTCCTAAAAAGATGTCAATACCCACAAACAAGAGAAAGTAGTCTAGAGAACTACACCCACATTCCCAATATATTGGTTATGGATGTTTGCTATCATTTAAAGGGTTTGGTTACAAGTTGTTATTGGTCCTACTCCAAAAAATAAAAAAAAATAAATTAAATAAAAGCTAACCAAAAGAGTTAAATTCAAAGCTCTCTTTCTAAAGGAAAAAAAGGGGATATGATATAGAAATGATAGGAAAAAAAGGATAGATTATGGGATCTACTTTAATCCAAAAAGCAGCTATTAATCTCAAAATATTTTACAATGGTATAGATTTTGGTATATTGATACAAATTTAAAGTTAATTTTGTTATATTATATGTATATTTCTACTCTTATTTGGAGTTTTTTATTTAGGCAGTTCATTTAAAAATGTAAGGTATACTGGCCGGGCAGTGGTGGCGCATGCCTTTAATCCCAGCATTCGGGAGGCAGAGCCAGGTGGATCTCTGTGAGTTCGAGGCCAGCCTGGGCTACCAAGTGAGCTCCAGGAAAGGCGCAAAGCTACACAGAGAAACCCTGTCTTGAAAAAACCAAAAAAAAAAAAAAAAAAGTAAGGTATATTTAAGAAATACAGGTTAAGAGTCATATATAGTAGTCAAACTTATAGTAGTCAAAGATATGTTTTCAAGGTCACAAACAAATATATTTAGATAGATAAATGGTTTTCAAACACTTCAAAGACCTACAGAATATGGCATTTAATATGTTTAATAACCTAAGGCTTTTCATGACAGTGAGACACATCTGCTCCTGACAGCAACAATCTACTTCAGAGAAGATGATGGGCATTGAAGAAATTCTGTATAGAGTTTACTTTCTTTATGGCAAAGCCAGCCATTTGGGTGAAAAACTGCCCTTGCTTCAATTGCTGACAACATACTGTCTAAACTGGACCAACAGGTGTTGCTAGAGTTTTCCCGCCTTGCCCACAGTCAGGACAAATCTTTGTCACCCGCCAGTCCCACAACCGCTCAGACCCAACCAAGTAAACACAGAGACTTATATTGCATACAAACTGTATGGCCGTGGCAGGCTTCTTGCTAACTGTTCTTATAGCTTAAATTAATCCATTTCCATAAATCTATACCTTGCCATGTGGCTGGTGGCTTACCAGCGTCTTCACATGCTGCTGGTCACGGCGGCAGCTGGCAGTGTCTCTCCGCCTCAGCCTTCTGCTTCCCAGAATTCTCTTCTCTCCTTGTTCCACCTACTTCCTGCCTGGCCACTGGCCAATCAGTGTTTTATTTATTGACCAATCAGAGCAATTTGACATACAGACCATCCCACAGCAAGCAGGATGCAAATAGGTGACAGCCAAACTTTGCCAAGACAAGGTAGGTCAAGTTCTTCAAAATTTCCTGCTTCTCAGAAATGTCTGTCAGAGATACTAGGCCTGTGGGCCAAATATGAATGCGCCAACCTTGCAGTAAAACCTAGTGTGACTGTCCAGGCACCAGATGTCCCTGTTGTTAGGCAACATTTCATCCTTGTAGGGTCTTTGATGGAGTTGAAGATTACATAGTTAAAATTTTCCTTAGATATGATAAAAGATAAATTAGAAATAAAACTTTAGACTCACAAGGATATGAGAGATAATACAATATTTTCTCTAATTTTGTCAAATTCAAATGGACTGGATATTGTAACTCTAATTCTTACTTAATAACTGTTTTTGTTTTACTATATTAAGGTTAAAACCTTCCTTTTTAATTAGACAAAAAGGGGGAAGTACTGTGGAATAATCCTCTTGTACACTGTAAAGATTTGTCACTTGAACTGGTTTAATAAAATGTTGATTGGCCAGTAGCGAGGAAGTAATTATAGGTGGGTAGCCAAGCTGAGAATGATGGGATGAAGAAGGACGGAGTCAGAGGAGTCACCAGCCAGATGCAAAGGGAGCAGGAGATGAACGTGCCATGCTAATAAACCTACCACTAGAACGTCAATAAGGAATATGGGTTAATTTAAGTTGCAAGAGCTAGTTAGTAATAAGCTTGAGCTATTGCCTGAGCATTTATAATTAATATTAAGCCTCTTTGTGGTTGTTTTGGAGTCCAAAGTTGGGACAGGAAAACTCTGCCTACAATTATTGGCTTTTTTTTTAATTGCTAGGGGATTTCAATTATGCCGAGAAGCCACTCTGGCTCCCAAACTCACTTTGGATACACTTGACTGCTTAATGGGACACATACTGCCAGAAGAACAAAATCAGTGAAAACCATTTTTTCCTCTGTCTTTCTATGTGAGCATTCTGTGCGTATGCATGTGTCCTTAGGTCTGATATCAATCTCAGTTGTCATTTCTCAGTTGCTAGTCACTTCATTTTTGAGACAGGGTCTCTTAATTGGCCTGGAGAATGCTGATTAGGCTAAAATGACCAGCTAGCAAACCCTAGGGATCTACCTGTCTCCACCTTCCAAGCTCTAGGATTCCAAGTGTGTATCACAATGTCTGACATTGTGCTAGAGGTTGAATTCAGGTCTTCATGCTTGTGGCACAAGAATTTTGCCAATACAGCCACCTCTCCAGCCTCTCCTCCTCTCTTTTGGCTCATTGTCCACATGGGTAGTAATGGCTTTGTCAACTGAGGCCCCACCCATAACTGAAAACATGGTAGGAGACAATGATAGCTGCATACACCTTCCAAGACTTGGGTTTCCTTGTACACCCTGCAATGATGTTGTCCACAGCCAGTCACCCGAGTCTGGGTCATAGTGACAGACTGCTATTTCCAAGCTGGATGCACTTACTCTGGACTGCAGCCACTATAAGTATAAGGTGTTGTGTGATATTTAGTTTGAGTTCTGACAAATAAAGCTTGCCTGGAGATCAGAGGGCAGAGTTATCCACTAGTTAACCATAGAGGCCAGGCAGTAGTGGCACACACTTTTAATCCCAGCACTTGGGAAGAAGAAGTAGGAAAATCAGGAGTTCAAGGCCACCCTGGGCTACTCGAGATTGAACCAGTCTAAAAGAGAAACAGAGCTGGGCGGTGATGGCTCACACCTTTGATCCAGCACTTGGCATCATATGCCTTTGATCTCATCACTTGGGATCCCATGCCTTTAATTTCAGCACTAGGGAGGTAGAAACAGGAATATAAGATGGGTAGAGACAGGGTTTCAGCGCCCATTCAGTCTGAGGATTAGTAGAGACAGGATCACAATCCATTCTGTGTGAGATTTTGTAGAGGTAAGAAGTCTCTGGTGGCTGTTGCTCTGCTTCTCTGATCTTCAGCTTTCACCTTCAATATCTGACTCTGGGTTTTTATTGTTAAGACTAATTAGGATTGCACTTCAATAAGGAATTCCAGGTCATGTGAAGCAACACACAAGGGGGAATTCTGAATTTCTTAGTCCTCAGCCATACCACATAGATATATTCCTGCATGGCAAGTCATTCCAATATGAAAAGTGTCTTAGTTGGGATTTCTATTGCTGTGAAGAAATACCACAACCATGACAACTCTTATAAAGCAAAACATTTAATTGGGACTGGCTTACAGTTCTGAGCTTTAGTCCATTATCATCATGGTGGAAAGCTTGGTGGTGTGCAGGCAGACATGGTACTGGAGAGGTAGCTGAGAGTTCTACATCTGCACAGGCAGACAGCAGGAAGAGAGACTGATATTGAGCCTGGCTTGAGCATCTGAAATCCCAAAGCCCACCTCCCAGTGACACACTTCCTTCAACAAGGCCACACCTCCTAATAGTGCCACTCCCTATGGGCCTATGGGATGATTTTCATTTAAATAACCACAGAAAGGCTCAAAACAGCTACTAATATTTCTTTTGTACAGGAGGCTGCCACCTGGACGCAACTGCATACAGGAAAGGTGTGAGTCTACTCCATGTGTCTGTCCACCACAGCTGGTAATCTGGGCCTGGTGAGCAGCTGGGAGTCTGGCACAGCTGAGAACTGGGGCTTTTGGCTCCTCCTGTGGTCTGGATGCTTTGTACTGTGGCAGCCAGGCTCTCAGAACCAATGCCTCAAGCTTGGCTGGAGCTGCCTTACCACCTATGGTTTAGGCCCAAAGACAGACAGACAGGCAGGCAGGCAGGCAGACAGAACATCATTACTTATTCTGGACTCTTGTTCCTTAAGGCAGACAAGAAGATCCACTGTGGTTCAAAAAGGAAGTGACATCAACTCCACATTTTGATGGAGGGATGGAAAGTTCTGGAAGAGTATGTCAGACAAGATATGTCATCATGGTCCCTTTGTGGAAGTTATAATCTGTCACAGCTGGAAAAGAAGACGTGCATTCTTTTCAAAGCACAGTGCGTTCCTGGCTTTGTGCTCTTTGTGGGGAAAGTCAGCAAGAGGGCTTCATGACTTTAGAATCACAGCATAAAAGGACTGAGCATCAGGGTTCAGCTGAGGTGAACAGGCGACTATGTTCACTGACAGAAAGGCACCTGAAGGGTTAACAGCACCCCCTGTCATCTCTGCACATCTACAGTGGTAAAACCGTGGGTGCTTCCATCAAGGAAAGCTCTAGAAGCAGTCAGTGGGAGTACCAGAGGGGAAGGAAGAAGCAGAACTGTTCATTTACAGAGGAAGGCCTTCCGGTGTTTGCTAAACTCCAGGTTGGTGTGAGGCATGTTTCCCAGAACCTCTGCAGTCTAGAAACTGTGAATTGGCACGCTACCATCTCCCTGAGGTGGGTCAAGGCATGTTTCACATAAAGCCCAAATGCAAGTTCCCAGGCAGGGTGGCATCCTTGCTGTGTAGCACCCTCAAATGGCTTTAGGTTTTACTGAGAAGGAACCAGCATCAAGCAGACCAGAGACTCTGAGATGAGGGAGTTCTTTTCCAACCTCAGTCTGAACAATTCCCTTTGCTCAGCTAGAGTAACTCAGGCAGCACAAATCATACTCTAGAGGGGGTACTGAATTTTCTGGAGACCATCCAGAGCCTAGGGCCAGTTGGGCAGGTTCTGCTGACACTGTTAGTTAAGAGGGAACTAGGCAAGGCTGAGTCTTTTTGCAGTAACTGGTTTGGTTTATCATTTCTGATTTAAAGAGAAGTTGTGAGAGCAGAACATAGCATTGGCAGGCAAGATTCACACGACTTTCACGAACTTAATCGTAACATGTTTTCTTCCTCCTCTCTGTCTCCTCTCCCTATACATGCTATAGACACATAACCTCGCCTCTGTGCCTGCTCTACATGCATGGGACTTACAGTTGGCATGCATGTCTCCCCTGCCCCCATACACACTGATGTATACACTTGACCTGTTTTGGCTTGCTTTCTATGCTGTGATAAAACACTGAGCAGAACGACCTGTGGAGGCAAAGGTTGATTGTAGCTTCCAGGTTAGAGTTCAAGCTGAAGAGAAGCCACGGCAAGAGCTCCGGACAGGAAGCTGGAGGCGGGAACTGCAGCAGAAGTCATGGAGGACACTGCTTACTGACTTGCTCAGCCTGCTTCCTTATACCCCCAAAACCACCTACCTAGGGGAGGCACAGCTCACTGTGGGCTGAGCCCCCACAGCAATCACTAGGCAAGAAAATGCCCCACAGACTTGCCTACAAGCCAATATGTTATAGTTAATTTTTCAACTGATGTTCTCTCTTCCCAGATAAGTCCAGCTTGTGTCAAGTTGACAAAAAACTAACCAGTACACTCCTCCACTCATAACTATTTTAAGAGTTCACTGTGAACATAACACTTCTTCACCTATAATTTCACTGCCTATTTATTAAACACAAATTCTGTAACAGAAACAGGATGACCATGACTGGGAACTTCTGGGTGATATAAAATTAGCATCTACTATGCATACTCCATTCAGTGGCTTAGTTTCCCCAAAATATCTTCATAGTGAAGTGGAACTAAGAACAATGTCTTGTTCATTCCTTCACTGTACTGGAGAAGTGATAAAAGACACGCTCCCTAGTGTATTTATAAACCTGAGAGCAGGCTGAAGCCTGCAAGTGTGTTTTTCTTCTTCCCCCATTCTTTCTTTCTCCCTGTCTCCCTCCTTTCATCTATCTATCTATCTATCTATCTATCTATCTATCTATCTATCTATCTATCTATCTATCTATCTTTCCTCTATCATTTATCATCTCCCTCTCTATATGTATCTTTCATCTATCATCATCTACCTATCATCTATCTATCTATCTATCTATCTATCTATCTATCTATCTATCTATCTATCTATCTATCTATCATCTCTCTCTATATATATATCTATTATCTATCTTTCATCTATCTATCTCTCATCTATTTATCATTTATCATATCTATCGATCTATCTATCTATCATCTATCATCTATTTCAACAAGGTCTCATTTAGCACGGGCTGGTCTTGAACTAGGCTGTCAAGGCTTGCTCTCAACTCCTGGTCCTCTTGCCTCTGCCTCTTGAGTGGTAGAATTATAGACTCAGACCACTATGTCCAGCTTAAGAATGCTTTTTTGATATGGAAAGACAGCACCATTTTGGATGAGTACATGGTCAACACTAAAACAATGTTTGTTAAATATGCAAACCTAGACAGAGATCAGGCATAAAGGGAGCTTTGTGCCACTTGTAACCCAAGATACTTTAAGTCAAGTTTGCATGAAGTTGGAATTTTCTTATTGGAAATTAGTGGCTTCAGAGGACACAAAACACACTGTGTGTTACTCAGTTACCAGCTGGGACTGTGGCATTAACTGTCACAGCCCATAACCATCAGTGCCTGTTCTTACGCTAAAATCTGAAGAAGTCAAATAGGACACCTTTTGAATGTCATAGATAAATGAGAAAGATTTAAGTGCAAGTGGCCATTGAGGGAAGTGAAATCTGAGACTCTCAGAAGGATGGAGACCCGGGGCAGGAAAGATGAAAACATCAAAGAAAGCATGTGGTACTTGATAAGTGGCACCCAGAACTCCCATTCCCATTGGGCATCTCATGGGTGGCAGGGAACAGGGTTCACATGGTGACTCCAACACAGGTTCCAGGGAACTTGAAGATTTTCAGCCAAGACCCCTAAGAGTCCCAAGTCCCAAATACATCCAGTCCACACCCTTGAGGGCTCAACTGTCTCAGGCAGCCTATGGAAGTCCTTGCATGGGAAGGTCCCAGTGGCTGCAGTTGGAATATGTCACAGGAGCCATGTATCAAGATGCTGGACTGGTCACGTGGCTGGAGCATCTTCAGTTTCTGCCGCATTTCTCTGTTTTGCTGTTTATAACTAGATTGAAGGGAGCAGGAAGTACTTGCCAATGAGATGGCTCTTTAAGAAGACAGGATCCAGTAGGAATCATGCTTTATTTTGAAATAAAATGGGAGATTAAAGTTTCTCCTCTGGCCAAGCTGGCCCGGCTTCCAGGAAGGGGAGTAACAAGAAAGACCTGGCACTGGGGAGAGAACTCGGCCGGGTCCAACTGTGCAATGGACCAAGTAAACTGAGCACCGCAGACAGAGGCCAGGCAGGGTTTGTATCCATCGATTATTTTAATCTTCTTTCCTTTATACCCAGTTAAACACTCATAGTTATGGATTTCAAGGTAGCTAAGAGGTTGGTTAGCACTTTTTAAAAGATGCATGGATAACAGAACAAAAAAGATCTCATAGCCCTAAATGAGAATGGCTGGTCCTGTATGCAATGCAAGGAAGCATGTATGAGATTGTGTGTGTATGTGTGCACACATGCGTGCATACATGCTCATCAGAAGGGGTACATACATTTTTCAGACAGGAAGATGGGAAATTGACAAATGGAACACTTAAGCAATGTAAGAGAAATAGATTGCCTAGGCCGATTGCAGCCCTGAGCACAACTTTAAAGCTATGACATTATGCGGTAGGAAAAAAGAAAACTTTCAGAGAAAATAAAAAGTGAGGGATGGAGATAAATCTCTATTCTGTCAGTTTCTGAAATTTCCACTTGTTAAAACAAAAACACAGTTTTTCAAGTGTGCGTGGGGAGGTAGAAAGAAAGAAAATCGAATTTGACCTGCTCGAATATTTACAGTTCTAAAACTCAAATTAGTAGGGCGATTGGATGCAATTTTCATGATGATTTGCTGGTTGTTGAGTTTTTATGAAAATTATGCAATGTCAGAAATTATAAGCAAAGTTAAAAGGTTGGCAAGGAAGTGGCTTGGGTGGCAGGAGACAATCTAACTAGAAGCATTTAAGGTGACTTTCCTGGTTTTGTTGGCAGGTGACACACAGGACCCGTCGTCTCTCAGAGGACAAGGCACTTGAAGATGTTTACACAAAGAGCAGAACACAGGAAGGCAGTAGACCCCTTACTCTCATGGCAGGAGCTGGGAGATGCCTCAGTTAGCGAAGGGTTGTAATAGAACCCTAAAAGCTGAACTTGGATCTCCAGTGCCCAAGTACAAAAGCTAATGCAGTAGCAGGTCTCTGTGACCCCATCACTGATGAGGAGGTGGAGGCAGAAGGATCCTGGGGTTCACTGGCCAGCCAATCTAATCAAATTGATGAACTCCAAGTTCAGTGAGACTCTATCTCAGAAAGTAAGATGCAGAAGTGATTGAGAGAAATAGCCAACATTGAACTCTACCTCTTCACATATGGGGATGTACACTCCCCCCAAACACACACACATGCACACAGAGCATGAACACACACACACATTCATAGCCATAACGGTGTAACAGCCCCCCCATGTGTCTACTTACAGGCGAATATACACATAAGAGGCATGAGATCATTCTAGTAGAACGTTACTCAGCCATAAAAAGAACAACATTGTGATATATGCCATAATGTGGTCAAACTCTGGAAACTCTAAGAGAAAGAAGTCAGACAGTCACATATTGTATGACTCCACTTACTTGACATGTCTAGAGCAGGCGAATCTATGGAGACAGAGAGCCAGTCAATGATGCCAGGGGCTGGGAGAGAGGAGAAGGGGGTATGGCTTGTTAATGAGTAGGGTTTTGCCTGGGAGAGTAGTTAAAAGTGACTTGAACTCCATGGATGTTGTGGTTGCACATTCTGAATGTGTTTAATCCTTACAAATTGTGAGTTTAAAAATATTTATTTTATTATTTATGTGTATTATGTGTGAGCACATATACACATGTATCTGAAGGTGCCCACAGATCCCAGAAGAGGGCTTCAGATGCGCAGGAGCTGGAGTTACAGGTCACTGAGAACCAGCTTATGTGGGTCGCAGGAACTGGATTCAGATCCTCTGTAAGAGGGGCACTGGCTCCCACTGCTGAGCCATCCCTCCAGCCCTAGCACACCGTCAAATGGTTGGTTTTTCTTTCTGTGAAGCCCCTTTCCCGCAAAATAACCCACAGTAGGGCATCCTATAAAATTGCTGCTTCTCTTCAAAACTGACAGTGTCACCAGAAACAAGTGACTGTCAGAGCCAGTTAGGTCTAGGGTGGGAGGTACAACAACTAAATGTCATGTGGTCGCCCATATTGTCTCAGAAGAGAAGAAAGGCCCAGGTTAAAACCAAGGAACTCAGGATAAAACGTAGCCAGACTTCTAGAGCTGGGTAACACATATGGTTTTCAAACCTTTCTATCAGCTTTGGAAACAGGACCCTGTTCATGCACCCACGGCCTTCTGATGCATTTTGGAGGAAAGGATATTGAGGCTTGGAAATTCTTCCCGTAGGTTGCACAGTTAGAAATGATGAGTCTGGAATGGAACCCCGAACTGTATCAAAGTCCCTGCCCATGTCAGCAAAACTGGCTCAGGTTAGAGACGCTGCTGAACCAAATCAAGAAAAGGGAACAATAGCAGGTGCTGCCTGGAGGCCTATTCTGGAACATTCTGAGGCTCCCACGCATGGATCTGGCCTCTTCTTGCTTCTGCTTTCATGTCTCCGTCCTCAAGGATCTACAGCTTGCCTTCTACCCTGGTTGGCAAGCCTCTCACCCCTCCACCCCTGTTTTCAAGTTTGATTTACTGATATTTCCTTGTCTAAATGATAAAACAGAGAAAGCTTTTACCAAGTAAGTTTATCATAGAAATGTAACCATCACATGTTCTGTGCAAAATGATTCTTTTTAAAAAAGAAAATCCAGGCAAATACGTTGGAGTCATTAATTTGAATACTAAGTACAAAGTTCTGTTTAAAAACCCACAAGATGAATAAGAAATCATAATTGTGGCAAGGTGAAGGCATTCTTCAAAGCTGTCGCTCCCGTAATCCATTGAAGATGCTCTGAGGGCTGATTTAGTGCCTAGCACCTGCGCATTACCTTTCTGGGGGACATATTTCATGCAGCCTCGCATTACGGGCAGTTCCTGTCTCTGAAATGGATTGGGTTACAAAAGTTCATGGGGACTGTAACCGCTGGAATTCAGATGCTGAACACACCCTTATGAAGCCACTCCAAGATGCTGTCTGGTACCTGGCTGTGGCCATGAAGCAGTAGAAAAGGGAGACTTCGCTGGTGGAGTTTAAGTACGATGCATGCTGTCCACTGAAGGGTGAATCCCTTCTCCCTGCTTGTCTTTGCAGCTCTTCCCACACAGACTGAATGCATCCACCCTTCCGCTGGCTATAGGGATGGCCATGTGACTTGTGTTTGGGTAATGACGTACTAGCAGATCCCACACAGATTTTATTTTAAGGGTACGAATTTTGTGTATGAGTGAGTGTTTTGCCTGTGTCTTCACTACATGTGTGCAGTGCCCCTGGGGCCAGAAGAGCGCATTCAATCCCTGGAAGGGGAGTTACAGGTGGTTGCGAGCCAACATGTAGGAGCTGGGAACTGATCTCTGGTCCTCTGCAAGAGCCGTAAGTGATCTTAACCTCTGAACTCTCTCTCCAGCCCTCAGAGTAGCTTTCTGTGATATATATTCTCACTCATGAGATATTTGGGAGAAAACCATTCTGTGTGAAGGACGTTGCCATCTGACAGGAAGGTTGGGTGACTCTCTGCTGGGGTTTGGGGAGTACGGAAATGGAAAGATGAGTAGATGGGAGTTCCAGTCCGGAGGGAACTCACAGCACAATTAGGATAAACTGGATGGTACTCTTCATTTGCAGGTCACAGAAACTCAGTTCACACTGACTTCAGAGAGCACAGCCCTGCGTGGGATTGTGAGGTCCCAAAGGTCACCGCTGAGCATGTCCTCTTCAATTTAGACTCACCTCAGGCTAGAAAGGAAGCTGGGGCTTCTGTTCAGGACTCTCTGTGTTTCTTGTCTTCCTTTCCTGTGTGAACCTCCTCTCCTGTGTCCCCGCCTCCCTCCCAAACCAAATGAATATTGCCCTGGATTATATTACCAGAGTCCCTAGGGCCTGGTAATTCTAGCAGGAAGGGATACTAATCTGCTCCAGCTTCCTTTGGGTGGCTCTTGTTGGACCCATATTTGCCAAGAGTCAATTGCTGTCACAATAAGGAAGGAGGGCTGGGCGGTGGTGGTGCACTCCTTTAATCCCAGCACTTGGGAGGCAGAGGCAGGCAGATCTTTGTGAGTTTGAGGCCAGCCTGGGCTACAAAGCAAGTTCTAGGAAAGGTGCAAAACTACACAGAGAAACCCTGTCTCGAAAAACCAAAGAAGAAGAAGAAGAAGAAGAAGAAGAAGAAGAAGAAGAAGAAGAAGAAGAAGAAGAAGAAGAAGAAGAAGAAGAAGAAGAAGGAAGGAAGGAGGGCCCTGTGGGTCAGATTTGGGGAGATTGCCTCTGTGAATCTTTGAGTATGTTAGCACCCATCTAACCACTTGGGCTAGTTCCTCAAGCAGAATGGGAACCCTACTCTGAGAAGAGGAAAAGAAGAGGGTAAAGTTGACAGGCACTTACCAGAACCAATCAAAACAAACCAATCTCTATAAAGAGGACCTCATCAAGGACACAAGAAACATCTCTGCCCATTCAATTCTTTCTTCAACAAATGCCACTGGAAGTTTTAATTTTAGATGGCCACCTTTGACGTCCCCCTTTCTCCTGGGAGCCACTGTCACTATGCAAGTACCCCTTATCTGAGAGGAGCCTGCTCCATCTCTAAGCATAAGGTGGGGCTGGACTGTCTCACTCAGTGTCCAGGCTTCTCCTATTGATTTCTTTCAGGCATAAATAGCAGCAACATTTTGGGCAATGAAATATGAAATACACTCCGTTGGAAGCTTCTGGGAATGCTTTTTCTTGTTTTACAAAATGCAATTAGGAGATCTCAAATGGAGCTAACTCTTAGGCTGAGGCCACACGGGAGGCATGTTGAAATAACATGGGCTCTTGGAAGATGTTGAAGAAATTAGTGATGGGAAGAATGACCCCCCCACCCTGGGCCCCCAGCACATAAGAAAGCTACTCTCTTCAGTTGGAATCATACTAGGCTCTGTGTTTCTTATGGTGATTGTGCCCTCAACATTCCAGGCATCGAGGATAAGACATAAGGAGGGAAAACAGGTTGAGTGCAACTCACCCCAGGGGCTTGAGATAGGAGGACTTGCATCTTCCATCTGAAGAGGGTATTTCTGTCATATCTGCCTATACGTGATGAGTTATCTTGGGGATGGGAACCAAATTTAAATACAAAATTCATTTATGTCTCATATATATCTCAGAGGCAGCCTGAAGGTGACATCGTACAAAATTTTAAATTGTTTTGTGCATAATAAAAGGTTTTTAGTATAGAATTTTCCACTTCTGGTCTCATGTTGGTATTTAAAAGTTTCAGGGTTGGGAGCCTTTCAAATTTTGGGTTTTGTCACTGTTGGTGTTCAGTCTGGGACCCCTCTCTTCATATGAGGTTTCCTGGCTCCAAGGGAAGAAGTCTCCTCTCCTCCCCTCCCTCCCCTCCCCCTCTACCCTCCTTCCCCCCTCTCATGTGTGTGTGTGTGTGTGTGTGTGTGTGTTTGTGTGTGTGTGTATGTGTATGTGTCTGTGTGTCTGTCTGTATGTATGTACATGTACTGAAATGGGGGGCTGAGCATACATGTGCAGGCTAGAGGTCTGCATCAGGAGGCTTTTCTGTCACTCTCCATTTTATTTTGAGACAGGGTCTCTCATTGAACCTGTAACTAACTGCTTCGGTTAGGCTGGCTCCCCAGGGAGCCACAGGGCTGCTCCTGTCTCCACCTCCATGCTGGTTTTCATGCTTGCATGGGAAGGGTGAGTCCCTTACCGACTGAGCCATCTTGGTAGCCTCAGAAGGTATTATAATATTTTTTTCCAATTTATTCAAGCCCTTTCTCTCTATGAAGTTAACCACAGAAACAGGAAATGGATGAAGGAAAACACAAGGTCAAAGCCAGCGCTGCTTTCAGAATGGTCGCTGATTGAACATGGAGGCCCAGCCGGGAGCAAATGCCTCTTGTTTCCCAGAAACAGAATTCCCAGTGCAGGGCCCTCCCCTGGGGGGTCAGCAATGCCATCTTCACAGACAAAAGAAAACACTCATCTCTATTCCCACTTTAAAAACCCCAATTATGGACACAATGAGGATCTGTGGAACCCCACCAGCACTCATGAAAATAAGGCACTTAGCTCACGCAATCTTGTCTTTTTACTTTCAATATCACTTACAAATGTACTTTTTCCCCTTTTTTTTTTTTTACAAAATCAAATCCTTTCTCACCCATGATATGATTGTCCCTGAACAGGCTTTGAAGAATCCTGCCGTTATCGGCTCTGTACACAAACATTAGCAGGAGCCCTGCCAGGCAGGGGGACAGAAATAATTGTTCAGTCTTCATTTCCATTTAACCTTTTGCAAAAATCCTACTCTAAAAAAGTTCCCCTTGTCTCTCTCGCCAGCATCATAGTGAGATAATTCATGAGTCAGTCCATTCTTGTGGGGACAGAGAAAACTCCCCATGCATCTCCCTGCACCCCACTGTGAGAGACCATCCTGGACCCTTTGACCTTTTTAATTTAGGCATCCTGCTCTCTTCCCTCCGCACCCACATTGGTCTCTGTGTCATCTAATGGCTTCTGCACAATTAAGGCATTATGGAGGTGAATGTTAGCATGTCTCTGAAAATTTACGGAGGCCGTATATCTTGATGTTTGGAAAAGAATGTGGCTGACATTGTCTAGGAATGCAGGTGCCCAGCTCTCCCAGCTGAGGTGGAACTCGGCGCTGGCCACCTGACACAGAGGACCAGCCCGAGGACTGGGCGAGGAAGGCAAGGGACAAGAAGGAGGAGCCAGTCCAGCGTAAGTCAGGAGGGAAATGAGGTTAAACTGTTCTGGATGCAGGGGTGCCGGAGTACTGGCTAGAGGGGCTGGGGAAAGGGCTTGGCTGGAGGAGTGGGTATGAGGTGCAGGGGCCTAAGTGAACTCTCTAGACTCCACATATAAAAAGTTAGGTGTGGTGGTGTGCCTGTAACCGCAACTCCAGGGCGGCGGAGACTGGAGGATTCCAGGGGCTCACTGCCAGGCCAGCCTAGCCTAAGTGGGAGCATCACACCAGTCAGAAAACGGTCTCAAAAGCCAAGGGGGACACCACACTGAGAAATGGCACCCAAGGTTGACCTCTGGCCTCCAGATGTACACGTGTGTACCTGCAACACGCGCGCGCGCGCACACACACACACACACACACACACACACACACACGGCTAAAATGGTGTAATCTATGTTTTAAAAAGCCCCATGTTTAGATTCTCACTCTTTATACACACCTTCCCCAACTTTTGGCTTCTTATCTGTGCAATGGAAATGTGTTTACGGTGCCCCTTAGACAGCCTTGAGCTGGTCCTCATCTTGATTCCGTCAGTCAGAGCGTTACACACCGGGGGGTGGGGGCGTGGGGAGAGCATCAGTCATGCGAAAGTTTGCCCACCAGGTCTGGCAGTGAATTTCTAGGGGCAGAATTCCTGTCTGAGATGTGAGCTGTTAAATGATCTTGTCTTAGTAACAGTTTTGATTTCCCATGAACCCAAATGGGACGGACTCCAAGTACAGGAGTCAAAACAAATGAAACCCTGAGGATATCGGATAGTGGTGACCTGTAAGCAACAGGACAAGCTTCTCTTCAGTCTCCGGTCCCTTCTCCCTCCCTCCCTCCCTCCCTCCCTCCCTCCCTCCCTCCCTCCCTCCCTCCCTCCCTCCCTCCCTCTCTATCTCTATCTCTCTCCACCTTTTTCTTTTCTTTGAGATAAAGTCCTACTGTACAGTTCAAGCTGGCCTCAAACTCTTGATCCTTCTGCATCACCCTCCTGAGGGCTAGGATGACAGGCATACATCATATTGCTCAGTTTCAACCTTTTTCCAAGCTGTGAAGCAAGGGGATTTTTGAATGATAAAAAAAAATGTGTTGTAATACGTGTGCATTATGTTACGTGTATGTGTATGTGTGTGTATATGTGTGAGTGTGTGTGAATGTGTATGTGGGTATGGGGTGTTGTGAGTAATGTGTGCGTGTATATACACGTGTCTGGGTTCCACTAAAGTGTGTGTATGTGTGTGTGTGTGTGTGTGTGTGTGTGTGTGTGTGTGCATACACATGTTCTGGGGTCCACTAAAGTGTGTGTGTGTGTGTGTGTGTGTGTGTGTGTGCATACACATGTTCTGGGGTCCACTAAAGTGTGTGTGTGTGTGTGTGTGTGTGTGTGTGTGTGTGTGCATACACATGTTCTGGGGTCCACTAAAGTCTATTTAAAAGTCCTCATCAGGTATCTTTTCGGCGGGTTTATAACTGTTCCAGTGAGGTGAGGCCTGCCCTAGGACCCACCCTCCTCTCTGCGCCGAGTCTTGGGTAGCCTTCTTTTGATGAGCACACCACCTGCACCGGGAATATGCAGATGAGCATCTCTCCGAAAGGTGAGTGCAGACAATAATTATATTCTTCCAAGATCAGCAAAGTGCCACACGCTGTCTTGACTTGACTGCTTTTCTTGATGCGCACTGCCTGCCACTTAGAAGGGAAACAAATGAGGTTAGATGGCAAAGATTATGAACGGGATTAGCAATAATGAGCCGGGGAACAAAAAACATTATTACAGAAAATTGAGTTGACCTTAGATTCATAATTATTCACCTTAATTGTTTTTTTGGTAGTGTAATTTGAATGAAATTAAATAATGCCAATATTCCTTCTGCCACTGACGAGGAATCCCGTGTAAAGATGAATAACTTTCCAAACTACAGATTTGGCTGCCCTCCCAAGGCTCGCTCTTGCTATTCCAGGAAGCTCCGTGGCCTCCACAGGATGGTGAGCCACCTGGGTCAAGACCATAATTTGCTCCCCAAATACTCAGGGTCATGGGCTTTGTGGTAAAGATAAAGGGCAGACAGTCCAACCCTCCTGGGACATACCTTTTTCCTGATGCTGGACTCTTACTCTTTGTGATTTTCCTTCCAGAATGTTCTCAGCCAATTGGCCATGATCGTCTCTCCATGTGAGGGCATCGGCTTTTTCAGTTAATTGAGTAAGTTTGCAACCTTTTCTTCTGGTCCTCCTTGAGTGTGGTGTACTCAGAGCTGAGACTCACAGAGCCTTTCACTGACTCATCCATCACGTGTCAACCCAGGGGTTCCAGGCGAAGTCAGCTGTTCCCATGCTCCAGCTCAGGCCGCTGCCTTCCCTCTAACCCCATGAGAGGAGTCCTGCTGCCATTTCCACTTTGTAGACAAGAAAACTGAGGTTTGGAAAGCTGAGCAGGGGCTGCAGATGCGGCTCTGCTGGTGGAGAGTCACAGTCGCATCGAAGGGTGATTGCACCATCAAGTTGAGGTGACATCCTTTGTGAAAGAATTCCTGGAAGCTCGAACGTCAGTCCCCCTCTCAGAGCTCTCCCCCAGCATTCTGCTGCTCTCCCTCACCCTTGTCCTTGTTAGACAATCTCTGGATCTCAGAAGCTGTCACACCAGCTCCTGTGGACTCTCAGCCACTGCAGGCTGTCGGCCACTGTGAAGATATTTGTGGACAGACTTGGAATTCACCTCAATGTTACCTACACCCACCACACACACACACACACACACACACACACACACACACACACACACGCTCTACACAGTCACACACTCATGCATACACACACACAGTTGTGTCACATACTTATACTCATGCACATACAGTTGTGTCACACACATTCATGCACACACACACAGAGGTGCGTCACATACTCATACACTCATGCACACACACTCACATGCTTCACACATTCACACTCATACACACACACATATGCACACACAGAGTATTTTAAGCTTCTTACAGGCTCAGCAGAGAATGATCTCATCCACAGTGAAAAGAAGGAAGGCTTATGGAGCATGAGTGAGAGAAAAAAAAAGCCTTTATGCTAAGTGTCTACTTAACCTATTACCTAACTAACTAGTTAATAGCTAACTGAGTAACTAATGCTAAGGAGCGCTTTTGCCTGAATAGACTCAGAGTTTTTTATTTTTCAAACCTCATTTTTCAGGTGATCCTTCGGGAGTTTCACATCACACACCCCAATCCCACTCACTTCCCAGTCCTGCCAAACCACCCTTCACTCTTGTAACATTCCCTGCAAAGGAAAACTTAGAAAGAAATAATAAAAATAAAATTAAAATAAGAAATAAAAGTACAAATAAGAATATTAATTAAAAAACAAACAAAAATCCACAAACAAAACCAAAGAAATAAAGTAGCAGAGAAACAAAAACCCCCTTCACCTCAGTCTTCCCCACCTCTCCTTCACCTCTTCATTCGTCTCCGAGGCCTGGGGAGCTGCTGTGTACGGAGCACCTCACCCTTTTGTCCAAACAGCTTTACTTACAAAATGTTCACTGTGTAATGTGTTGTCGGTCAGGTTCAAGGCCTCTGGCTTTCACCCTCAATACTGGACCCTCACAGGAACTCCTCTAGGATATCCTGCTGTGGCCCCAAGTCATGGCGATCCTGTGGCTAGTCCCTTTGCATGCTCCAGCAGGTCACAGATGAGATAGATATTGGGGAGTGCCAACTCAAAGTCCTGGATGTGTGCCTTGGTGGTAGCTGAGACAGTCAGGGCTGCTGGGACCATGACCCTCAGGTAAGGGGTGGAGCCAGCTCTCCCAAGTGCAGGGGCCCGCTCTCCTATGAGGGGTGGTGATGGTTCTCCCATGCTTGGATCACCAGTCTGCTATCCCAGGGCTGGCGAGGGGTGGGGTCAGCTTAGGATGGACCTTGTACTTTGACACCTGGCTCAGCTCATAGTTCACAGGGGCCCCTGTGGTAACACGGACAATGGACATCAACAAAGACCCCAGTGACAGCAGGACCAAGGGCCCAGACATGGCCATCAGTAGCAGCTTAGGTCCAGATGTCACCATGGTCCTGGGTGGCAGCACAGACCTCCCAGATTGGCACAGGCCAGCAGAAGCATCAGCATCATCCCTGAACTCCAGCGTGGCCCCAGGTGGCAGCCCATGGCCTTTGATAGTAAGAGGAGCCACGGACATCAACACAGACCCTGGCTTAGGTAGAACCATGGGCCCAGACATGGCCCCTGGCCACATCTCAGCCCTGGACATCACTATAGCCCTGGGTGACATCACAGTCCACCCCATCTGTATGGCCCTGGCAGCAGCATGACATTTAGGCATCAATATGGCCTTAAGAGTCTTCCCAGACCCCAGGCATCCTCACAGCCTTTGGTGGTAACAGGAGCCATGGACACCAACACAGACTTTGGCAGGCACGGACCCAGACATGGCCCTTGGCAGCCAAACAGGCCTGGATGTCACCATGGCCCTGGGTAGCAAAGAGGCCACCCACATCAGCCCATTTTCACTGCCTTTACCTCTTCAAATCTGTCTTTCTCCACAGACGTGAACCATTCTCTCTCTCTCTCTCTCTCTCTCTCTCTCTCTCTCTCTCTCTCTCTCTCTCTCTCTCTCTCTCTCTCCTCTCCCATACCACACCACATATTTATTCACCATAATGGGCCCATGGTTTCTTCTATTCACCCAGGGCAGGAGGCCTCAGGCAGGCTTCTAGACTCAGAGTTTTTTCCCAATCAGTAAGTGACCAACTTGTGGGATACCCCACCCCACTGCACCAGAAGAGCATTGAGTCATCTGGCTCAACGTCACTGCAGTGACAGTGTGAGTGAGCAACCACACTTAGTCAGCATGACCCATGGCTGGGGTGCCGATAGATCCCTAGACCCCGTGTGGAAAGGTGAAGAGTGGGTTTGCTGGCTTGTAAACCCACAGCTGCTGAGAAAGAGACAGGAAGATCCTTGGTGCTTCCTACCAGCCTAGCCTACCTGTGGAGTTCTCAGCCAGCAAGAGACCAAGTATAAAAACCAAAATGGCAGATGGTTCCTGAGGAACAACACTCAAGGCTGTCTTTTGTCTCAACATATGTTCACACACACACACACACACACACACACGCACACGCACACGCACACGCACACGCACACGCACACGCACACGCACACTCACACACAATCTGCATACCCATGTACTTTGGCACACACGTGAACACGTGCACACACATACTTTTTTTTTTTAATGACTCGTGGATTATAGATCCCCAAGGATTTTAGGTGTCCTGGGAACTGGAACGCAGATCTTGCCTGCCTCAGCCTCCAAAGTCATGCTCTTAACTGTCTTAGAGTCACTGAAATGCTGTTCACTCCACACCCCCTTGGAAGAGTCTTTATCCAGTTGTTGAAGTCTTGGCCTGGAACCATGGACTCAGCCAATCTAGCACACTTTCCTTTTGTAGTAAATTCTGAAGAATCCTTCCTCTGAAGCCAACATATCCAGCTGCTCCTCACCTTTCCAAAACACACTTGTAATGGTGTAGCCGTACACAAGTGGAAATTAAGGTAGCAATTAATTAGTGAATCCAAATAAAGGCCAAGGAGCATGTTCTAAAAGAAGTTCTGAGTGATCAAATTAAGGTGAGATCAGCAGAATCAGTGTGATGAAAAAAAAAAAAAGCCTGTTAAAGAAAAATACTTTCAAGGGGCTCCCATGACTAAAGGCAATCACGGGAGAGCTGATGGGTTAACTCATTTCTGCCAAGCGTGGTATCATTGTGTTCAATCTGATAAAGGAGCCCGCAGTCACTTTCAAACGGAGGGATGGGAATTAGCACCATTCCCTTTCCAATTACTAATTTTACAGAAACACAAACAGCTCAGCAAAGGGATGTATTGTCTATTCCAAGGCTTTCTGTGAGCAAATACATTTGATAGTTGAGACGACACTCCGCATGAAATAGGCCCCTGATTTTCAATGTTGCCCTCGAATTCTTTTATTTTGCTGTCACTAGATTAAATAATTGATTGTGGGGGGCGGGACATACAATAGGGTTAGAACAATGCCAAGATCATCTCAAGAGTTCCAGAGGCGTGATTCGTGTCAAAGTAGGTATTTAAAAAGTTATATCTAGTGCTGTTCCCAAGCCAGACCCTCTGATTTAATCCCTCCCCCCATCCACTCAGCTGGTGAAAACCTCTGTGGCCAATCTTCCACGAATAACATTGCCAGCCTCTCCTGGAGATGAGGTAATCCATGCTGCTATGGACTTGAACACAGGTATGGCTGCCACTGTGACAAGGACACACTGAAGGAACACATACAAAGAAAAGGAGGTGGGGTCTTCCTTCCTGTCACAGGTCACATTCTTTCTTAATCTTAGGTCAAGAATTGTCGATGGTGACTACTGTGGCTGGTGCAAACGGTTCCTGTAATTGTCCGTGGATATTCTACTCATGCTAAGACAGCAAGATCATGGCCTTGGCTAGAGGCTTGTTACCTTTCTGTTTTAAGCCTCATCATTCAGATGCCCCAGCAGCCTTGGGAAACACTAAAAGCTTTGCCTTGGATTACTGGTGTGTCTGACGATATCATCATGTGCAATGTGTCTTCCTGAAGTTTCCATTTACTGTCCAGCTTTCCAGTGGCCTGTGGTCTTGTGTGGTGCTGCCTCAGGGCTGGTCCAGTTGCCTTTCTCTGTCTGCAATAAAACACACTGACAAAAAGTAACTTGTGGAAGAAAGGTTTACTTGGCTTACTCTTCCCTGTCACAATCTGTCAGTGAGGGAAGTTAGGGCCAAAACTTGTTAGAAATGAAGCAGAGGCCATGGAGGAACACTGCTTGTTGACTTGCTCACAGGTTTATACTGAGTTAGCTTTCTTACACAGCTTGGAGCTTGTGCTTAGGGAATGGTGCCACCCACAGCAGGCTGGCCTGCCTATATCAAAGAATAATCAAGGGAACTCCCCCTCTCCCCCACCGCCACCTCAGACATACCCAATTTGATCTGGGTGATCTCTCAGCTGAGATTCTCTTCTCAGATGGTTCTAGGTTGTGTCAATGTTGACAATTAAAGCTAACCAGAACAGTAGTTATTAAATGAATGCTCACTAAGCAAATACATTGCTTTCTCTCTAAATAAATATACAGTTATGTATTTAGATTTAGTATTCTTGGGTTATTGTCCTTAATTAGAACCTCTATGTTGTACAAGGTCCTGGTCCTACATAACCAAGACCTTCCCTGGCTGTAGCTTCATTGACCCCTCAACTCGAATGGTGTGCACATTTACATTTGTAGTGTGACTCTTCACTTGAGCACAAGACTTCTTAACTACCTTTGGCATCAGCTCTGGGACACCTCAGAGATGTCTCCAAGCTCATGTGGTCATGATTAGCTTCATTATACAACATTTCTGTCCACCCTGGATGTGGGGCCACACACTCTCTGGGAATGGTAAACCCTGTTAGCCAGCTAGTGGGAGGTCTCACCGTGAGCTCTTGTATACGTTCCTGGTGTCCTACCAATTTTACCTTTTACATAGCTCCTCAGTTCATTTGTCTCTCCCATTTCTACCACCTCTCTGACCCAAGATCTCATCACTGTCCTGTGAGTCCTATCACCTCAGCTGTCCCTGGTTTTATTCTTGGGGCCTCTCAAGCCATTCCTCAGAGACTGCCTAAAGCCATCTTTGCAAAATACAAGTCTAATCATTCCAAATTCCCTCTACAAAGCTTTCAGTGGCTTCCCCAGTGCCCTTAACATTGCAAAACAAAGCCTTAAAATATCCAATAAAACAGCATGATTTGGCTGTTGCTCATGCAGACTCCCTCCCTTTCTTAGTGCATTTCATTACACATACTCTCCAATGTCACCTCCACCTGAGGCACTCAGGTTGTTTTCCAAGTCCTTTGATACATGGCTGTTTATAGATTCCTGTCTTCACTTTCTGAGTGCTTCACAATGTACCTATTCCAGGATTTCTGTTGTGCAGCCATTGCCTCCAAGTTAAAGCTTTCTACCATGCAGGGAAGCTCCTCAATAAGGAGCCAAATGGAGGCTCATTAAGACTCATAAAGTAAACAACTCACAAGTCTCAGGAAGTTGCTGAAACTGACCAGATGTACAAAGTCCCTTCTTCCCCAATGTTATATAAGCAGTAAGAACTGCTGAGGAGACCAACTGAACAAATCAGAAGAGTCCTGTTGAGCTGCCAGCAAGTCAAGCAGAGAGCACAGAGCTCCAGCTTTCATGAGTTGTCACCCATGCTGTGGTGGCTTTCAAAGACGCAGCTACCTTGAGCCCTCCCTGCTCTGGTAAGTGATCCCTCACCCTGTTAAAATCCCTAGCAAACTCATTGCTTAATCAAGCTGGACTGTGGTGGTATCATTATTTTGGTCTGTTCTTTCCCAATCTAAGACTGTGTGTTATGTATCCCCAGGGAGAGTGTCACACATTCTCAGTTCAGAAGATTCATTTAGATCAACTGCTGTGTTTTCCATCTTACATCTCTACTTGCTAATTTTTAGTGAGTTTTCTTTCCTCTTGGATGGTAAGTCCAGGATGGCAAGGACCAAGCCTTTTCTTGTTCAACACTCTATCCTTGGCATTTGCATAATACTCTACACAGTCTATAAATATCTGTTGAAAGAGTGAATTAATAAATGGCATGGAGGGATTTAGGCAGTGACAGAAGATAATTCCCAAGGCAGCAATACCAGAGACATTTAGTGTGACAATTTTGATGGGTCAGAGACTCTCAGAGCTCAGAGCTAAACATGAATCCTCTCCTGATTAAAACACCAGGCATGATCAGATGTGCAACAATTTCTGTATTGAGTCTGTTTTTTTTTTTTTCTGCTTAGCGATCTTGAAGGAGGTCCTCTTATGGCCCATATTTTTCATATCAGTCAAGGCCACAGTGTGGCCATGATGTAGGGGCCAGAGTTCCTTCTTTATGGGAAAAGCAAACTTGGAGAGGGAGGCAAAGTTTCAGCATTGACTTTTCTGCTTCACAAATCTTTGCCAGTACTTTTCTTTCCAGGTATTCTTTCAGCAGTTAGCTGCTGTTTGAGGACACCCCCTCTTTACTTTATTTACTCTGTTCTATTGTTTTTCTCACCCAGAATTCCACTCTTTATAAACGGCCCTGGGAATGTCTGCTGTGCAGGAGACAGCTTGTTGCCATGAAAAGATCCAGAAGACCACAGCAAACTCCAAGGGGAGCAGGAAACAGCTGTTGTGGGGGCAATAGGCTGAACTGTAGCTGTTATGGTCGAATTGTCTTTTCCTCATCATTAATGTGTTGAGGCCCTAATGTCTCCCATGACAGTGCTGGAGGATAGGCGTGTGAAGAAAGTGATGAGGGTCAAATGAGGTCACTGGTTCAAGCCCAGTCTAATAGGATTAGGTTCTTCATGAGATGAGGAGACAGACCTCTTTTTCTGCCATGTGAGGAAAGAGCACCTGGGCAGCCATCTCCGCACCAGGAGGAGAGGCCTTACCTGAGATGGAACCTAGATACAACCACCATCTGGGATTTTCCACTTAACAAGAGTTCAGTTCCCATAGCAACATCTGGTACTCGGTTGTGGCAATCTGAGCAGCCTAGTATTCCACCAAAGACAATGTATGACAAGTCCTGAACTTGGTCAATGTTACTATATTTGAAAAAGAAAAGGGAGGGGAGGGTCTTGTTGATGAGATTAAGTTAGACTCCCTGAGACAAGAAATCTTGCCTTACTCAGGTGGGCTCTAACTGATATCATAATCATCTGTAATAAAAAAAATAAAGCAGGGTTTTGACACAGATTCATGCACATGTGTGAGCATGTGCTCGCGCGCGCGTGCGCGCGCGCGCACACACACACACACACACACACACACTTGGACTTGTGAGAATTGTGTAACGACAGAGTGTAACTAGAGTTTTCCTGCCTGACCCACAGTCAGGACAAATCTCTCTCACCTGCCAGTCCCACAGCCGCTCAGACCCAACCAAGTAAACACACAGAGATTTATGTTGCTTACAAACTGTATGGCCATGGCAGGTTTCTTGCTAACTGTTCTTATATCTTAAATTAACTCATTTCTATTAATATATAAGTTGCCACATGGCTCGTGGCTTACCGGTATATTTGCATGTTGCTTCTTATCATGGCGGCTGGCAGCGTCTCTCTGCCTCAGCCTTCCCCTTCCCAGCATTCTCCTCTCTGCTTGTCCCACCTATACTTCCTGCCTGGCTACTGGCCAATCAGCATTTTATTTTTTTTATTTTTTTTTTTTTTTTGGTTTTTCGAGACAGGGTTTCTCTGTGCAGCTTTGCGCCTTTCCTGGAGCTCACTTGGTAGTCTAGGCTGGCCTCGAACTCACAGAGATCCGCCTGGCTCTGCCTCCCGAGTGCTGGGATTAAAGGCGTGCGCCACCAACGCCCGGCAGCATTTTATTTATACAGAGCGATATCCACAACAACAGAGGCTAAGAGTGAAGTCAAGACCACAAACACCAGAACTGAGAATTGTCACTCGTCAGTGAAGCTGGAAGAAAAAAGGAAGAGCTTCTCACCAAAGTCCACAGTGAGATGTGGACCTCATGGACTAGACTTCAGGCTCTTGCCTTCTAGAATGGTGGGAGAGTAAATTCACGCTGGCTCACAGTACCACGTTAGTGGCAAGTTGTTGTAGCATCCACAGGATGTTGCTAAGATGAGAAGGGATGGCGTTTTTCAGTTATTCATTCTTGGTAATTCCTCTCACTTTTGACAAGCACTTAACTTGTTTTAAGAGAAGTGATAGATTTGGGTTTTCTGTACTGTGGGCCCTGGGTCCTAACCCTTGTAACCTGTCAATATTACCTTATTTGGAAAAAGAAGTCTCAGCTGGCAGGGAGCAGTGGCTTTGCTCAGGGCTTCTGCAGTTGGTAGTTGGTGCTTTGTGGAACCTAATAAAATTTAGTAGGGTTCAGGGTTGTGACTCTCATTAATTTTCCCCATGACAGTAAGATTGTCTATATCCCACAGGCAGCTGGAAAATGAGCCCAAGTCCTAGGGTGACAAGTGAGAAAAGTGGTCTGTCCTCTCTAGGGACAGGATAAAGTGAGGACACAAACTTGTAGGGTGTAAGTTTTTGTGAGAAGAATGTGCAGTCACAAATGTGTTCCAGTGAGGAACTGATTTGCTTCAGGTAAGGAACAGCCTGACACAGTGACACACGCTGTAATCCTAGTTCTTGGAGGCTGAGACAAGATGATCACTGTGAGTTTGATGCCAGTCCAAGCTACTGCGTGAGGCCTTGTCTCTGAAAAATAAAACAAAAACCCAAACAAAAGAAACAAAACAAAACAGTCCAAAGAAAAACTTTTATTTCCATTTACAGATATCACTTTGGGGTCCATGAGAAGGTTAAGTGAGTCAAGGTGCTTGCCTCCAAGCCTGATGACCTGAGTTCAATTTCCAGAAGTCCTCAGACCTCCACATGCATGCCATGGCACACATGTGCCCACATACACATACATGCAAGTAAGCAAATCAATGTATAACTAAATAAATAACCAAATTTTACTTCGTTTAAATTGTGTTTCTTATAAATAATAGATATCCAAGATAAATTATTCCCAGGCTCTCATATTTGAGAAGGCAGGAAAATGTGGATTCCACACAGGATAATTCCCAGTCGCATCCCTAATATATAACATCTTGGTGCTGAGGAGACACTTCCATTATGTGAATGTAATTTACATATACAACATAACTCATTTCCTGATGAGTTTAAGTAATTGAGGTCCCACGGCACATGTCATTCAACATCTTGAAATTTTTAGCATCTCTTTCTCAGTACACTTCAATTAAAAAACAAAACAAAACAAAAAACGCAGTACCAGTTCCACTGAGCTGTAAAGACTGTATTTAAAATTTATAGAAAAAAAATTTAAGAAAAAATTGTTAATTTATTCAACTAATAACAATGTTGGTCTGTATTTATGTCTGCAGTCACCATGCTTGTCTGGTATGTGTTCTGAGTTGGCCCAACAGCACAGATGGATTCCCCAGGATCAAGGAAAACTTTCTTAGTAGAACTCAGAACAAATATATAGTGCTCCTAGGAGGGAACCATCTACGGTCCAGGCCACAACCTGTGACTGTGGGAAGGAAGCTTCGAGTTTCAGCCACGGGGGATTTGAACCCCTGACCCCAGCCTCATTAGCACCCTGTTATAGCCAGGTGTGTTAATTGGTCACACATTGGAAAAAAATGGCAATGGAGAAAAGATGTTGGTGAATAGGATTCTTGGTTTTAATGTGCTGGTTTTGATCCAAGAGAAAAACCTGAGATTCATGGGTCAAATGCAGCTTGGCTTGAGACCTGGTGTCTTTTGGTGAGGGCGGGGCTGCTGCCATTGCTCTTTGATAGATGGGTGCAGACAGTAGGGCACTTGAGACAGCAGAGGGAAAGATGTTATAGGATGGAAGGGGACAAAGGGGGGGGGGGAGAGGAGAGACAAGAGTGGGAGGAAACAAGTTTCTTCGAAAATGCCACAATGAAAACCGACAGAGTCTATGTCCAAACCAACACTGTGTATGCAAATTAAAAACAATAAAAAACGAACAATGGGAATGGAAGCCTCAGGCAGGCACAGCGCAGTAGCCAGGCTCTCATTGGGCAGCCTTGGCAACCACTTAGTTCTCTTGGTTTCTTCTTCTCTGAAGTGGGAATCATCATGGTTGCTCCTTCAGGTGATGCCAGAATAATTTGCCTGACATGTGAAGAGTGCCCAGTAAAATTGGAAAATCTGTATGCATGCACACACATTGTCCAGGTTAGTTTCTATTGTCAACTTGGCACAACATAGAGTCACTTGGGAAGATCGAACCTCACTGAGGGATTGTCCAGATCACTTTATTTGTGGCCTTGTTTGTGAGAGAGTGTCTTAATTGAAGATTGTCACCCACTGTGGGCGACACCATTCCCCAGGCAGCTGCATAGGAAATCTAGCTGAGCAATCAGAGAGCCAGATGGTGAGCAGCACTTCTCCATGTTTTTTGCTTGAATTCCTGACTTGACCTCTGCGGGTGATGGATTATGATTTGGAGGAGCTTCACTGATACAAACCCTTTCCTCTCCATGTTGCTTCTGGTCATGACATTCATCATAGCATTAGAAAGTAGAACATGCATGAACACACATACACAAAAATAAAAATAAATTGTGAAATGTACTTTTTTTTGGAAAAAGCAAAACAAAATAAAAGTTAAGAGACAAGGTACTTAGAGATGAAGATAGTTGTGTCACAAGACAGGAGACCTTCATCAGTCTTGTCCCCAAATTCATGTTTCACCCTAAGAACTCATTTGTTCACTTATCTATGCTGACACCTCTAGCTTTGATGGCTTGGCAACTACACTGATCCACTGATAGATTTTAAATTGATGATTTCTGTGTTTATTGTGTTTTAAATGCCTCTCTTTGGTGTATCTGCTCTGACACATACCCCTTCATTCATCATCATCAATGTTTTCATTGAGAGGTTTCCATCAGTTGCAGATTTTGGTGTGTTTTCTTCTTTCAAACCCTTATGCTTTTTACTTGCTTTTCTTAAGGTAATACCTGGAGACACCAGAGCAGCCCGTTATTGCTTAATCATTATCTTCAAGTTATTCTTCAGCCAGGCCTAGTGTGCACGCCTTTAATCCCAGCACTCAGGAGGTGGAAGCAGGTAGATCTCTATGAGTTAGAGGCCAACCTGGTCTACAGAATGAGTTTCAGGACAGACAGAGCTGCCCAGCGAGACTCTGCCTTGAAAAAAACAGTTATTCTTCTAACTTTTCATCATAACTTCATTCAGCCTACATTCAGTGTATTCACAGCTGCTAATGTGAGGGTAGCAGGAGGTGGAGATTCAAGAGAACAATAATGGCGGTCCCCAGGAATGGGATTAGTGCCCCCAGCAAAGAGACCTGGAGAGCTCCTTTAACTCTTCTAACAAGTGAGCCTGGATGTGTGCTCTCACTAAAGCTGATGATGCCCTGGACTTCAAAGCCTCCAGGATGGTGAGAAATACATATGGCGATGTAGGTAACCCAGCCTGTGGTGATGTGTCATAGCAACCTGTACGGACTAAGACAATGTTCAAGAATGATGTGTGGGAGTCGGCGAGATGGCTGAGAGGGTGAAGGCGGTAACTGTGCTGACTTGGTGACCTAAGTTCCATCCCCGGCACCCACCCAAAGGTAGAAGGAAGCACTGACTCTGGAGGGTTGCTCTCTGACCTGTGTATATATGCTGTGGTATGGGTGTCCACACACACATCAGGTACAATAATAATACACATACACAACCACAACAACAATCTTTATACATGCTTGTCATACTAAGAATATTTTAGCTGCAGCATTGCTGATCTCTAATTACAAAATCATTGAGTTTTACCTATTTAACACCTATTAAGGAAATCAGATGGCTTTTAAAACCTTGAGCCATGGACTGGGCCGATGGCACAGTAAAGTGCTTGCCTTTCAAGCATGTGGATTTGAGTTTGGATTTGTGTATTGGTGTAAATACCTGGGTGCAATGCTACACACCTACAGTCCAGGACTTACGGTAGGGTGGAGACAAGGGGATCTCTGGCCAGACAGTGTAGTGGAGCCAGGTTCAGCAAGAGACCCTGTCTCAAAATGTAAGTTAGAGATGGATTGAGGACACACCGACAACCTCTGGTGTATACACACACACACACACACACACACACACACACACACACACACACCCCACACACAAGGTCTCGTTTGACCTTGAATTTCTCTGCTTTGATCTATGATGTTCTAGCTTCAGGACTTTGAGGCGGGACAGTCACTGTCACACCCACACACCTCCTCCAGCAGCATTCAGCACGCTCTCGGAAGTACACTGGCTTAAAAGCAATAACTACTCAGAAAACTGCCAACATGACCTACTTAGACATAAGGTAGGAGAGAAAAAATATTTCTCATTTTCCATAAATATATATGTCTCCAGATGTACGTATTCACAGGGAGTCGGAGCTAATAGGATTACAAAACGTTCCATGAGGTCTCCAGGGCCATAAATCAACCAACCTCCACCAGTGGCGCATCGTCCTCAGAAGCCTATCTTTAGTCTTTGAATTTTCATAAGGGAAAAAAAGAGCAGGGAGTCAGCACTTCTCAATACAGCTTATTTCTAACATTGAGGTCCTACTCTCTGGCAAAGTCCAGTGTGTACAGACGTCAGTTGCTGTCTTTTAGTTAAATGATTCTAACTCCATGGTGCACGAAGAACCAGTAATTGCACAAATGTAAACTTCCTTGCTAGCTCGTCAGCCTACATAGGGACCAGGTGCATCCGTGTTCGATCACGTCACTTTTTCTAAGCCCATCAATGTGGTCACTGTCTACTGGTGCTCGGTTCCCGAAGACATGAAAGTATTCCAGTGTGTTCCTTTGGTGTCCCCTGTGGGAGCCCACATGCTGCCTTATAAGATTAATCCAAAGAGGTGGCCAGTCGTGATGACAAGAGTGTATTAAAGGAACAGAAACTGCTCAAGCGCAGAATAAGATGAGGTTGACTGTGAATGGAGTTATTAAAGAGACAGTTGACTGGGAACGTTGATAGGCTGCAGCTGGAGAGGCTCTGGAGAGCCATCACAGGAACTGGGCAGAATGGGAACTTGCTTACAAAATTAATGAGGAAAGTGCTTGAGAAAAGACTATGTAGTATCTTAAAACAAAAGCAGACAATAGTCACACCTTCCTACTAGAGGAACTCACAGTAATATCCCATGATATTTGAAAGCTCCAAAGCTGAAATGTAAGCTTCAAAAGTTATTCTCCAGGGGCTGGAGAGATGACTCTGTGGTTAAGAGCACTTCCTGCTCTTGCAGAGGACCCAAGTTCAGTTTCTAGCATCCATGTCAGGCAGTTCACAATCCAGCATCAGAGTCTCAAACACCCTCTTCTGGCCTCCTGGAGCACTGCACTCACATATACATTCTTTCTTTACACACACACACACACACACACACACACACACACACACACACACACACACACAGAGAGAGAGAGAGAGAGAGAGAGAGAGAGAGAGAGAGAGAGAGAGAGAGAGAGAGAGAGAAATAACGATAAAAAATCTTTTAAAAAGTATATCCGAAGTTACAGGTTTGCCATGTGTGAGTCACATGAGAGAAGAATGGACAGGGTTTTTGGCAGTTTTTTTCCACACAAAGAAATAAGCCTTTAATTCTCAACATTCTTAATTTTTAAAATTATAGTATACTGAATATTGCTTCTATTATTTTTCTATTTCCCTGTGTATTTATAAAGGTAACAAAAGTTTTCAATGCCTTTACTCACATTTTAAAATCAAATTTGTTTTTGATTTTAAAGAGAGGAAATATTTGAGAACCCTTCTTTTCACTCAAGTTTCTTATTAACTAAAGATTGACCTTTGAGAAGCTTAAAATATTTTTTTGTGGTAACATGCTATTTCAACATATGTATACATCATACAGTATTTAAACTGAGTTAGGCATCTGTGTCCTCAGGCATTTATCATTGCTAATGGAGGAAATTTTGAAAATTTGAAAAATGTATGGTTCATCATTGTTCTCCATGGCTACCTAGGCTGTAGGAGGGCACCAGAACCTGTGGCTGGTGTCTGCCTTTGAACCCATTATTTGATTTTCTCCATTCCTCTCTCATTCACAAGCATTTGTGAAGGGCATGGAACAGGGGGGGGTTTACTTCAGGGGAAGGAGGCTTTGCACAGCAGTGGGTCCCGTCCTTTCCTGGCACAGTGAGTGCAGCCTGAACAGTTTTGCTTATTGAAAATTTAGAAAACAGATCAAGAGAGAAAGCTTAAATATACCGCCATTTCTTAGAGGCACTTGTAAGTGTATACATACCCTTTACCCACGGTCTTTGATTGGCAGGTGTGTATATAGAGTACACATGTACAATATATTATGTGCCTATGCTGCTTACATAATTTTATTTCCTGATTATTAATAGATTTTATTTTAGAGCATCGTTTTCCTTTTCTTTGACTTATCCCTTGACAGTTTCAGACATATCTCTAAAGCAGTTTGGTCATATCCACCCTCGTTATCTTCTCTGAGCCCCTCCCATCCTTCTGGATCCCTGCTGCAGGGTGTCCTGTATGTTGTGAATATATGTTGCTATGACTGATTGATAAACAAATGCTGATTGGCCAGTAGCCAGGCAGGAGTATAGGTGGGACAAGCAGAGAAGAGAATTCTGGGAACAGGGAGGCTGAGTCAGGAGACGCCAGCCTGCTGTCCAGGGAGCAACATGTAAAGGCGACAGGTAAAGCCACAGAACACGTGGTGACGTGTAGATTAATAGAAATGGGCTGAGTTAAGTGTAAGAGCTAGTCAGTGGTAGGCCTAAGCCAATGGCCCAACAGTTTAAATAATGTAAGTGCCTGTGTGTTTATTTTATAAGTGGGCTGCGTGACTGTGGGGGGCTTGGCAGGACCCGGAGAGAAGCTCTCCAGCTACAGATCTCTTTTTCTCAATAAAAGAAATTTTATGTCCTTTTTTTAGTGACCTGTTGAGTTTAATTAGGGTTGCCTGTGTGAGCACAAGTGAGGAGTTATTTACAGGAGCATGGGCGGCTTGCCAGGTGCTACACCACTGAAGAAAACAAGCCCCTCCCCCAGCAGCCATCAACGCCAAGTGGTCCTCAGCTGGGGGTAGTTCCTCAGGATCCTTTCACCCACCCATGCGGGAATGTTGACCAGGCTCTGCCTAGTGTAAGTAGTTGTAGCTGCTGTGAGTTCAATGCAATGACTTGCTTTCCACCCTTCTTCTTGATGTCCCCCTGCCTGTGGCTGATCAGATGTTCTGTTTAGGGCTGAGCATCACCTTTTCAGCACTTTGATCAATTATTCAACCTATGGCATCATATCACACAGGATATTTTACAGTTCTAGGAAAATCTTAGTGCTCTGACTGTGAACTCTGCCATCCCCCACAACAACCCCTGCTTTCTTTTTAGTACAAATCTCCATATTAATATGTAGGGTTTATTAGCAATTGTTTGAGTCTGCATCATACTACACAGATGAAAACATCATGGCTTACTTAAGATTATGAATTAAGTTTCACATAAACTTTACCACCATCATATTCATTATCATCATCACCATCATCATCACCATCATCACCATCATAATCATCATCATTTTGGCATTTTGTGTTCTTTTCAAACAATTAATCTTAAATGCACAATAATCGACCTCAAATCTCAAATTGGAGCCCTTGTGCTAAATATAACTTGGACTATTTGCTTTCAGTGAGCCAATAGTTAGAACAATTCACATATAAACAGGTTTTCCTTCTTTCAAAGTCTCAAGATGTGTTGACAGCAGGTGTTGGCACACATCTGCGGGAAGCTGGACCTGATGGCTGCTGTCCCTTTGGAGGGACAGCACTCACACGCCCCAGAGCACTTGTTGGTTCCTTGCTAGCTATGGTAAGCCAATGGCTTTCAAAGAAGGATGAGTCTCAGTGATATTTGGTGATTTGCATTGTTATTGACAGCCCAGATTTGTTCCAAAGGCATTTCAGATGCACTGGTAAACGTGTCCAAGCATCCAGAGCCTGTAACAATGAGCAACCTGGGCTGTGGGGTGTGGAATTTAAAAAAAATTTTTTTTAAGTAAAAAACAAGTTTTTACATTTATTCAGTGTGTGTGTGTGTGTGTGTGTGTGTGTGTGTGTGTGTGTGTGTGTGTGTGTGTTCACAATGTGGCATGAGTATGGAAGTCAGAGGATAACTTGCAGGAATCAGTTCTCTCCTTCCACAGTGTGGATTCTGGGGATCAAACTCAAATCTTCAGCCTTGATGGAAAGTGACCTGGCTGGCTGAGCCATCTCAGAAGCCCCAGTTTAAACTTGATTTATTTGTTATTTAACCATTTCAAAGGCAGGTTGGGGTGGGTCCTTCCTGGAGCCACGAGTTGGTGAGTGGTTTAGTACATCGATAGCTGGAGTCTGGACTGCCTGCTGTGGGCTCACATTTGGGCGATACACAGCTGTGGTGCTGTTTTGAAGTCTCTAAAGCCTCTAAAGGTGGAAGGTCACTAGAGGTAGGTGTGACCTGTCCCTCACTCTGGGTCTGTCTCTCTGCTTCCTGTTTCTCACTGTGTGAACAGTCCGCCCCCCCCCACACCACCATTGCTGTAGACTGAACATTCCACAGTACTTCTCTCTCTGATGAAATCCCCCTGAAAATGTGAGCTGAAGGGAACTTTCCCTTCCTTAGGCTGTGATTGCTGGGCATTCATCACAGCAGTGAGGAAACTGATATAATTACCCAGAACCTCTTGCTGCTTCCTGCTCTTTACTTCTTGTTCGAACTCCCTACTAGGAAGCAACAACCATGACATTGAAAGATTTCTGCATTCTAAGATAATTTTGCAGCTTGGATGATAGTTTACTGTTGACTCATTCTATTACTTTTAAAAGAAGGACGAAAAACATTCAGATTTGTCATTTTTTCTTTTATGTGCATGAGCATTTGTTGGAACACATGTATGTTGTACCACATGTGTCCCTGGTGCCTGCGGAGGCCAGAAGAGGTCATTGGATCCTTTTAAGCTGGAGTTACAGAAGGTTGTGAGCTGTCATGTGGGGCCTAAAGCCAGGTCCTCTGTAATAACAGCCAGTGCTCTTACCCACTGAACCATCTCTCTAACACTTCCTCAACTCCAGTGGGCTCCAGTAGCTGCCACGATGCTCCCTGTGTGGCACTCACGGCTACCAGTAGTTTCTCCCACAATCCCATAGTTCCTGTCCCTCAGCATGTCAAGTCACACCCACTTTAAATGTCCACTTCAGAATACAGTTGCTTCGCTCACGCTTTCGGGACAGTTTCTCTCCTAGGACTGCGCCTTGCTTTTGCTTCTGTCTCTGTATGGTTTTTGCTAATTTCTCACTTCATAACTGAGGTGTCTTGGCAAGTGATTTATCTTCTCACTAAGACTCTTGCAGTGGTCCCTCGACTTGTTTCAATGGGTCAAACACTTGCTGTACAAGCATGAGTTCAGATCCGAGCACCCACACAAAAGCCAGGTACGGTGATTTGTGCCTGTAATGCCAGGGTGTTGTGACACAGAAGGACCCTGGGGCTTGCATGCCAGCCAGTCTTGTAATGAGAGTAGTTTTGTTTCTACCTAATGTTTGTGTCAACATAATGTTCTTCAGTTTGTGTCTATATAATGTTGATCAGTCTTGTCTGTATCTGAAGTATATGTACAAACAGCATTTGAAAAAAGAAAGGGAGTCTCTCATTCCTGTCTTCTGGTATGGAGAGATGGGCAAGTTAAGTTCTAAGTGAACAGATTAGGATGCCACACGACAGTGTCATTTCAACAGGGACTTGAGGTAGAACTCAAAATGATGAGCAGGTTTGAAGGACCTGAAAAGACAAGGAACACGGTCAGCCACATAGATCATTTATTCTGACAACAGACGTCATTCTGGAAAGGAATCTTCTGGGGGCTAGACGCCGGGCTACACTCCTGGATCTATTTTCCCACAGTGACATTGGCTTTAGAGACATTTCCTTTTGACATAATGAGGGCTCTGTCTGAGGGCTGAAGCTGATACATATTAGGAAAAAAAATGAAATGGTAAAATAAAGAAGCTAAAGAGACCAGAGAACTGGAGATGCTCAAGATGCTGGGGATTCTACTCCCGAGAAGTTTGTTTGCTACTTGTACCAATCTGGCAGGCGTTACATACATTGGGGTTATGTTCAGCTCTGAGAAACAAACAAGATGTTTTTCTTGTCTTGTGTAACGCTGAATGCAAAGACGCGTTTCCATGACAGTGCAATGACTATACCATGTGGCTGTTCTTTAAATTTTTTTTCTGGGGTGTTTCCTTATGGTTACAAGGTGGTGGTTTCAACATCAATTTCTATATATATTCAAAGCAGAAAGAAAGGAAGGAAGAAAAGAAGGAAGGAAGAAAGACAGCTTCTACTGCAGATGGAATCTATTCTTTTTTATCAGGAAATCAGATGTGTCTCCAGAAGGTCATCCCAGCTTGTCTCTGGCCCTGTTGTCACATGTGGCTATGCTCAGACATGTGGCTGATTTGCCTGCTGCTCTGGGGATCAGTGGGTCTACATCCATCTCTTCAGTGGATGTCTGAAATTCTCAGTTCTTGTACAGACCAGTCGGCTTTCTGCAAAGCATCCCTCTCTGTGTTCATTGTTGGCGGCCATTGCGTCATCCAGGAGGCTCCCTAAGCAAAGAGCTTCCTCCCTAAGCAAAGAGCCTTCCACACCAGTATAAGTTGGGTAGTTACCTCTAGCATAAAAAAACAGGTTGAGACTGGGCGCAAATCTTTCTTCCTCCTCACACACGAAAATAAAGACATCATTTCTGAGTCCTATCAAACAGTACAGTGACGTTTAGGCTTCAAATGCTCAATCATGCCAACATCAGATCCTCTGTACAGGAACTTGGGAACCACAACAGGAGTCCACTTCATCTAACTCTGTGTTCAAGTCAATTGAAGTTCATTTGGCCGTACAAACATTATTGATGGTCACCTCTACTTACAGGTCAGGAAATGCTGTCTGATTCTCCCCTAGCTCCAGGGATGGATGGATCCATATTCATTTAAAGCAATCTTCTCATCATATTGCTTGTGGTGGTATCAGTGGGCAGTTTTTGATATGGCTGATCCCTAAATTCCCACCTGCTGGTATTCATGCCCTTGTGTAATTCTCTCACCATGAATGGAAGATGGATGTACATCTTGCTATCAATGAATCAATATGGTAAGAAATGACAAGACGTCATGACCAAGATTAGGCTACCAAAAGCTGTGATGCCTCTGCCCCAACTTTCATTTGTTTGCTCTGATGAGTGAGACCAGCTGTCTTGACTTGAACCTGTCTCTGGAGAGCCTCATGTGGCAAAGGCAAACAGTGGCATCCACACAACAGCCAATGAGAAAGAGAGGATCTCCTTTGAACCCAAATGTAGCATGAATCTTAAAGGTTCTTACTAATAAAATCAAACCTGAGGCGAGTTATTGGGATCAATGCTGGTGGATCAGAGAGACAGAACAAGCCACAGCTATCTCACCTCACCAGTTCCTCAGCTGATCCTGTTTCCTCAGACTGGAAGCCTCTGAGTCCTCATCCAGAATGAATCCCAGCTGAACTGTGCTGCTTCAAAGCCTGAAAGCTTAACCAGCCGAATGCTTAACCAGCCACATGCTTAACCAGCCAAATGCTTAACCAACCAAATGCTTCTAGTTTCTGGTCCTCACACCTTATATACCTTTCTGCTTTCTACCACCACTCCCTAGGATTAAAGGCTTGCTTTCCGGGATTAAAGGCATGTGTCACCATGCCTGGCTGTTTCCAATGTGGCCTTGAACTCAGAGATCCCAGATGGATTTCTGCCTCTGGAATCCTGGGATTAAAGGCGTGTGCTATCTCTGCCTAACTAGTGGCTTTTCTGTTCTCTGACCCCAGATAAGTTCATTAAGGAACACAATATTTTGGGGAACACAATACCACCACACCCAAAGACTCTCACCTCAGCTGTAGGACCTAGTGAAGCCATACTTGGGTGTAAAACAAATTGTTAAATGGTCTTATTAATAATAAAAAAAACAAACAAACCCTGGAGCCAGATATTGGGATTAAAACTGAGAGATCAGAAGAATAGGACAAGCCACAGCCAACCTCACTTCACCGACTCCCAAAGAGACCTATTTTCTGTATACATACGCCTATATGCCTTTCTGTCCCTGCCATCTCACTTCCTTTCTCCTCCCAGTTACGTCACTTCCTCTTTCTGCCTAGATCTGTCACTTCCTGTCTGTACAGTCCTCCAGACCTTTATGGTTAACTAGTGTTGGAATTTAAGGTATGTGTCATCATAAATGGCCCTGTTCCCAGTGCGGCCTTGAACTCACAGAGATCCAAATGGATCTCTGCCTCCTGAATGCTAGGAATAAAGGAATGTGCTACCATTGCTTGACTTCTATGTTTAATATAGTGGCTGGCTTTTTCCTCTGATCCCCAGATAAGCTTTATTAGGGTGCATAATATATTGGAGGACACAATATATCACCATACTTGGGTCTCTGACTCATTGAAACTGAGAGATAATACAGGTATTTTTTTTAATCTACTGAATTTGGGGGACATTTTTTCCACAGCAGTAGACAATGGAACAGGCTCATCCTTCTTCCCAATAATTAGTTTCTGAGTCTTTTTGTGCAGGATTAAGTCAATGGAAGGCTGCCCCTGTTATACCACTGGTAAAAAGGAGAAAGAGAGCCGGTAGAAGGGAAGCTTATTGTCAGCCACACACGAGATAAGGGAGTTCTTAGCTGTTGCTGTCTTGGGACTTTGTATGTTCACAAACTTATCTTAAAAAAAGCAAACGTCCCTTCCACACATGGAAAGAAATGCTTCTCACCATTATGTGTTGTCCTTTAGGCCTAATGTATTCAGAATTCTCAACTTTGGACCCTCCGGCAGGAACACTGGAGCCGTGGAGGCATTAAGTTTATGTCTCGATCTATAGTCAAGCTTGTTCCAGTCCATTTGGCCATGCAAGTGTCTGAGCCAGTCCTTTCCACTTAAGACATCCCGTGACCCACCCTGGTTTTCTTAAACCACTTTCTTTTTTTCATTTGTACCTCCTAAAGATGCCTATCAGTTTCAAACTGCAGCTAGGGCTGAGCGGCAAGACCTCAAGGGTCCAAGGAGGGACTTGGCTCCAAATTTTCTCTCAAATGACAATTTCCTGCATGTATGTAGCTTTACAGGAGAGGAGGAGAGATGTTTTTAAGTTTGTGAGCACAGGTTAAAAAAGTAATTGAGACTAAGTAAGTAAAAAACCACCTTCAATAAAGGAAACATTCTGTAAGCTGAAATATTGTGTGTTTTTGTGATGGCGTGTGTATATCTTCATATAAGAAACGTCACTATCGTTAGGAAATGTCACGCAAAATAACAAACACACCTTTTTCAATCTGGTTATAAATATGCAGAATGGGGTTTATTTTACGAAAGCGTTACACGCTTCCAACTGATGATATATCAATAAAGCTCTCACTCTGAGATGTCATTAAAGCCACATTTGTTCATTTCTATTTATTACGGGGGGGAAACAAAATGAAAAAAGTGGATTTGAGTCATATTTCCTGTGAGTTCATCATTTGCTGGCACATAACACTTGTGAATTTTATTCAATTCATTTAAAATGATTTCTAACATGCAGCCAGAAAGTTAAGGGCGTCAAGGAATTCAAAATGATCAGCAGGCATCCAAGATTTCTCAGGAGACAGATTCAGAATCACAAGGAAGGGAGGTTTTCCTTAAGGAACCATGTCTTAGAAAAATTACCTCTGATGAACTCAGAAGCTTCCTCATACATTTAGCTCATTTGTGTTTAGGCGTCAGTGGGCTCCAGTGACCTTCAGAAAGCTGCTTTTCTCCTCTCTGTTTTCCTTACGACTAGGTCAGACACAGGGCAGGGTCTGTGGCCCTCCTCTCAGCCACCTCCAGAACACATTCTTGTTTAGTCTGTAGCTGTGTGATTACAGAGAAGCCAGTGAGGTGAACGTGCCGTGAGAAGATGTGAATCTTTACCCAGAATTTGAACAAAACCTTTCAGAGGCTGAGCAAGCCCAGATGGATACTCAGAAGAAGCAGATCTTAAACGAGGAAGAGCCAGCCATGTGTAAATCAAGCAGGGTGAGCAAAGCACTTACCTCCTGTTGGATGATTCCTCTATTGTCCCAGAGAGTACAAAAATCTGTTTTTCTATACTGTCTCTGTCTGTTTGAGGCCCCTCTTACAGAAGTCAAGTATCTTAAAAAAAACTTTCTTTTTAGACTTATTTATTTTACAAGTGTGGGTGTTTTAAGTGCATGTATGTGTATGAACCATGTGTGTGCCTGGTGCTTATGGAGGTCAGAAGAGGATGTCAGGTCCCCTGGAACTGGAGTTATAGACAGTTGGGAGCCACCAGGTAGGTGCTGGGAACCCAGCTCCAGCACTCTGGAAGAGTAGCAAGTGCTCTTAACCCTTGGTCCATCTCTCCAGCCCCCAGAAGTCGGGTATCTTAAGGGGTGCTATGGTTTGAATGTGAAGTTTTCCCCAAAGGTTTATGGCTTGAAACCCATGTCTCCAGATGAAGGTGCTGTTCTGGAAAGGTCTAGAATCTCGATGTGCAGGACCTAGCTGGGGAAAGTGGGGCTGTCGAGGGGCCTTATTTTTGGTTCTCTTGATCCTCTGAGATACAATCAAGCAACCTCACATCCCTGCTGCCAGCCACAGTTACAGCTGCTCCTCCTGCATGTGTCTCACCATGATAGACGTCCTTTCAAGCCTTACTGTCCTATGCCGTTTTGTTTTGATTTGTTTTCTGAGAGCTTGGTCACAGAGAGGAGGAAAAACAAACAACCAAAAAAGACAAAAACAACCAACACATAAGGTTACGGGTGGATCTGAGTCACGTTTCATGTGAGTTCACCTTTTAGTGGCATACAGCACCTGTCAGTTTTATTCCAATCCTTTAGTTTAGTTGCTGGGTTATAGCTACACTAAAGGAGAGAGTTAAGAACTCGGGACCCAGAAGCAGCACATTGCAATGAAGCTGCACTTCACCATTGTGGCCATCAACACTTCCCAACCCATAGGGCCATGGAAGCCTTGATGTCAGGCGCACAAACCCTGTTTCTCACACACTGTTCGCCGCTTTTCTTTGGAGATATTAGGAAGTTTGAAGCCCATGTCCTCTAGATTCCTTTACAGCCTGATTTCAAGGTTGGAATCAGGTCCTGCTTAATAGCTGTTCTTAGAGAGAGAGAGAGAGAGAGAGAGAGAGAGAGAGAGAGAGAGAGAGAGAGAGAGAGAGAGAGAGAGAGAGGGCACGCACATGTGTTTAGACACTGCAGTGGGCCGGAGATGCTTTGCTGTGACTGATGACTGAGGACAGTGCTCATGAGGTGATACCACGTTCCAGGATCTAGTTGAATTGCATGGTGAGCATCAGTTTGGTAACAGCAAAAGTTGCCAATGAAATGGCAGTGCCATGGTTTTCAAACTAAGAGTCCCTTGTTAATGTTTTCCAACTATCTGCCAGGCAGCCCCTCAGGCTTCTGACGAGGCTTCAGTATTCCAGCGGTCCGTTCACTAATATCTACTGCATTCATTTCTGGTGCCAGCAGGACGACCAACCTCTCTCCGCTTTTCCTCCAAGTTAGCTGAAAGTCTTGCTCCCAGGGAAATACTTGAAGACTTAGAAATCCAGGATGATTGATCTCCTGAAGAGCCAGTCGTTGGCGATGAGGCATTCTACCTATCTGAAAACCTTGTCTGTGGACCTAGTGTGCACTCTTGTTCCATGAGCAGTTTAACTCACGTTACTGTAGGGAAGAAAAACCCCTGCTTTATCGGCACAAGGCAAAGCCATGAGCTAGCTGGCTGGAGAGTTCCATTAGAAGCTCCCAGAACGTTGGTATGTTCCCTAGCTGAACTCGTTGAGGGGTTTGCTACCTCTTCATCCAACCCCACTGGATCGGGCCTGTCTTTACACTTACTCATCTCTTCTTCTCTGGTAAGATACTAAGCAACACTCTTGAATAAAGAAAGACCCACTCATCTGAACAAAGGGAGCGAACCTCACTTAGACCCTTCTTTGATTTATAACCAATTCTCTTTTAACATGTGGACCCAACAAACGGGAGAGCGCTGCCTCGCTCCAACAATGAGGTTGTTAGTTAACAGAATTAACTGTGTTGTCTCACTGTGATGACAGGGTAGAGCAGGAGACGTGCAGCCGATGTAGTCACAACTGAATCGTAATGGATGAGATATTTACAGCAAAGCTGTTCAAACATTGAATAAAATATGGGAAGCGCTAAAGCAGATGTGTTTTTATTCTTCTGAGTTGAAGCTTGTAAGGTAGAAAAGGGAGTTTGAGTAATAATCGCAGGTTCTGATTCACACGCATTAATAAATATTCATACGGCAGCAGCCGTTGAAACTTTCCAAATTCAGAAATAAAGTGAGAAAGCCTGTGCTTGCCTTACACCGGGCTAAGTTTAGCTTCCCAGACAGACGTGTCAATATCTCCATTAGGCTCTCACGAAGGTCCTTTGACTTGCCACTGCCTTCTGGGTCTCGCCAGTGGGTCTTTCCCTCTTTCCTTTCTGCTTGTTCCTTCCACTTCCTGGTACTTCTCTGGCTCCAACCACCAGGAAGTAGAAAGCAATGGTGGCCTATTGATACGGAGGAAAGCTGTCATTTAGGGGGATGGTGAAGATGGAGGAAACGAGTGTCCCTCTTTTGAATTAGGTGCAGGTAAATGCACTGTTTGTCCCACTGGAAAGCACAGTCCTTTATGCATCTGAGCGGTGGCATGCTTGATTTTTGCAGTGGCATGCAAAAACTCGTGTGTTGTTTCTCTGGCTGTCACCACTGTCTTTGTTTTCAAAGAGCAGGAGTTTTCTGTTTTCTTTTAGGGCATAAGGGAAGGCTATATACTTTGCCCTTATCTGGAATAATTTGGGAATTATAAGCTGGGGTGTGTGAGCATGAGGATTCTGGGTCTGGGTTGTATTTCTTTGCCTTCCAGAGGCAGCTGTTGGGAAAGGGAGGGGAGGCTTTGTGTGGAATTGGCTTGGATTTTAAGAGGGGGAGGGAAGAAGAAAGAAAGGGAGATGAGTGAGCGTGCAGGGGCCTGGATTCCTCTGGCTGGGGGTACGGTCTCCCGGCATGGATGTGTGTTTGAGTGTGGAGAGCCTGTGATGGATGACCATGTGTGCTGCAGCCTGTAGCACAACGGGGCTCTCCGAGGTTGCTATGACACCCTTTGTTCCTCACGTCTCTGCTTTTATTGGCGTGTGTGTGTACCTTGGCTTGTATGTGGAACCACAGGGCTTTGTGTTGTGTTTTCATTTTTCCTTCTGCTTTATTAATGCCAGTGTCCTTTGTCTCCTCCACACCTCCGCCTCTGTTCCCCATGCTTGCACGGTGTCTTTCATTTGGGTCTATTCTTTGTGTTCTCCCCGATCATCTCCGTTGGTTCCAAACAAAGCCTTGCTGTTTCCTCCACTCCCGTCTCTGACTTTGACCTCAGTACCTTTCCTTTCAGTGAATTCCATCCCCACAGACTTACAGCAAGCTTTTCCTTCCCATATGCTGCTGGGTCCTCTGAAAATCTGAATATGATGTTCTGAATACTTATCTGGGGCTCAGAGTTCTAGCAATGGGGATGTCAAGGATGGTGGCCTCTGATGGGCAGGCCAGGGGACCAATCAGGGAGGGGCAGCCCAAAGCCAAGGGTCCATGGGACTGTCAGCTGGCCCAAGGCTTCCTGGCCACATGGCAGTCATTCCCTGGAGACCCTGGTCCTGGAGTAAGCAGGCTTCTCTGGAGCAGCCTGCATTAGGGTGGGGTTGGGGCACAAACATAGTAGAGAAGGACCAAAGAGGTTAGAGCAATGGTGTTGTATTTCAATTGTTTAAATTTAAGATGCTCATGTTTATAATCCCAGTACTCTCAAGGTTGAGGTGAGGGGGTAGCCTGGGGTACGTAGTGAGTCCCATAGTGAAACTCTGACTCAAAAAACTCAAACCAAACTCACCAAAGGAAAAAAATGTTCACATCAAAATGAACACTTCTTGAACAAATCCAAAGGAAATAAGCAGCCTTTGTCTATATCCATGACTGGTAGATAGTTTTGCAAAAACGATGTGAACAAAATCCAGCCCCACATGACATCCGGGAAAACACAGTATGTGGAAACTGGTAGCACTGGGTCTCTTGGCCCAAGGAGTTGGCTGGTTCACCGACTGGATGGAACGTTCTTGGCTCTGCGAACAATTAACAAGGTTTTTTTTTTTTTTTTTTTTTTCCTTAAAGGAGGGTGAGGGTGGCACTGTGAGTTATAGAAGGCATATATGTGTGTGTGTATATGTATATATAGTAACTGGTGGAGGAGATCATTATTATTTTGCAATCAGTTTGTTGGAAAGAATATCTGGAAAATTCGCCTTGCTTCTCTCCTTCAGATTTCTTTCCCCTCCTTTGGACGGCCTAAATGTTAGCTTTACCGTGCCGAGCAGCCTGCCACACTTAGCCCAGGTGAAAGGCGGATATTTGCCAGCGACTTTTTCGTCTATATTAAGACCACGCTGGCTCCAGAGCAGAGCCAAGTATGTTCGAGTGCGGAACGAAGCGGCTCTATGTGCCAATGATAAACTTCCTCTGAAAATACAGGAACTGTAAAAAGCGGGCTAGGTAGGGCGACTTGCAAATCGCTGAAAATAAGGGAATGGTTACAGTATGGCTTCTTGAGGCAAACAGCACATACTTCGTTTTTTTGATGAAAAAATTTTTTTTAAAAAAATTCATGGAGTAATGAAGATTTTCACTTGTAGAAAGGTGATAGGCGATCAAGGCAACCAGTGCATAAATCGAGGCACATTCACATAATTAAAGTAGATGTCAAATATGTCAAATAAATAAACGATTCTCTGCTTGGGACGGACTGGGTTGTAATTTTACCCCAGTTTAAATATTCCTTGTGGTGTGTATACTCCTGCAACCTCATTCTTAAGATAAGAATCTTTCTTTATGAATGAAATTTAGTTTGAGAAAATGAAGTGTCTGAGTGGATGACTTACTCAAGACAGAGCGAGGAGTCTGAATTCCATCTGTGTAGCAGCTTCTCACTGATCACCCAGCAACTGGACAGTTTCCCCTCCACTGATGCCTCCCTCGTTCGCGCTCTCCCCCTCCGTCTCCCTCTCTCTATCTCTGTCTCTGTCTCTCGCTCTCTCTCTGTCTCTCTCTCGTGTGTGTCTGTGTATGTGTGTGTTTGTGTGTGCATGTGTGTGTGTGCCCACGAGCAGGTGCATGCACATATGTGTGTGTAGGACATTAGGACAACTCAGGCATCTTTTCTCAGGCTCTGTCCTGTCTCTTTTTTTAAGACAAGGTCTCTCACTGGCCTGGAGTTCAGCAAGGTGGACTAGGCTGGCTGTCCAGTGACCCCCAGGGATCTGCTCATCTCTGCCTCTCCGGTGCTGGGATTGCAAGCACACACCGCCATGCCCAGCATTTCTTTTTAACTCCCCAGACTTTGAGGATTCAGCTCAGGTCGTTACGCTCATGAGTCACTTTACCCACTGAGATATCTCCCCAGCCTTGAGAATTTATCACTTATCATTGATAAACAGATTCTGAGCTGTGGGCCAAACATAACAACACTAAATACATTTGCTAACAGCTATAGCAAAGACTTAACTGAACCCCTGCATCTGCTTCGGAGCAATCTGGGGACATTAGCACAGCAGGTGTGGTGGGGGTGGGAGGTAGGGGTGTGTCCCTGGCAGGCGGAGGGGATGCAGATGTTTTGGCTCAATTGGGTTTTCCTGACCCGATTTGTCTGTGGAGCTCTGGTGAGTATGCGAACATCTACCACTCAAAACTGGGCCCGTGGCTCTCACAAGGAACCCGACAACCTGGCCAATCAGCTCCAACTCTACATGTTGCCAGGGAAACCAATACACAGTCGCAAAAACAGAATGATCACAGTGGGGAAAATATAAAATGAGGCCTTTTCATAGTCACAGGGAGAAAGAGCTAGCACAGGGTGACCGTATGTTGCAAAGAATGACACTGAATTCGGGCAGTGTGCACCATGAGTATGTGGCAATATCAAGAAAAGGGGTGTGTGTGTGTGTGTGTGTGTGTGTGTGTGTGTGTGTGTGTGTGTAAAACTTAAATTCATTATGTAAATGTGTAAAACTGTCAAGCAATAAAAGAATGAAAATAATAAAAAATGTATGCCTCAGCCCGGAGTGAACTCAGGGTTGGAGGGGGATGGCTAATGAAACCCTTTGTGTAGAAGGATAGGCAGGCTCCGGGATTATGAGCATGGCCATGCTTTCCCCATGGCCCTGACTCTGGGGAATGCCACCGTGTCCCCATAGCCATGGTCCCCACCTTTCCAAGCGTGTTGATGCTGCTGCTGCTCCTGGATATCAGATCACCTCTGGCTTCAGACAGTTCACTGTCTATGGGTTCACTGGTCCACCCACTTTGTACTGTGTCCCCTGTCATGGTGCCCTAAGGGTATTGAGAAGTGGAAACCACAACATACCATTTCCCTGATGAGAGTTCCCACCCAGACTTCCCATTTCACAGCGAGCGGTGACAGTTGTCCCGCCTTGGCTGAGCAGGTACTGACCCATCGGACTCTCCCGAACTCCTTGTCCTACAGTTCACCGCCATGGATTCACTGTTCCACTCCTGGAGTTTGCCAAGATCATTCACATTTGTGTTTGTTCCCTGGGGCTGTGGCAGGAAAACACATACTAGCCTGGCTGAAGTGACAGGGCTGTGTTCCCTTTCCGACCTTGAAGCCAGCTCCAAAGTTGAGGCATCTCCGTGGTCCTCCCTCCAAGGATCTCAGGGTGTCTGATCCATGTCCTTCTCTGAGCCTCTGGTGCTTGAGGGCGTCCCTAGTGTTCCTTGGCTTGAGGACTTGTCGCTCTGGTTTGTGCTTTGGTTGTCACTTGGGGGGTCCTCCTTGTGTCTCTCTTTGACCTTTATCCTGTAGTCAGGACACCAGTCACTGGGTTAAGGAGCACTGTAATGGAGTAGGGCCTTTTTCAGCATGATCCACAAAGCTTCATTTCCAAGTGCCATGTGTAGGCGGGACTCCTGTGCACCTTTGTGGGGGTTGCAATTCAGCCACCCCTTTCTGTAAGCACTGCTATAGGTGTGGACTGTGAGTCTAGATTTCCGGGCACGGGTAAATTGAGGGAGACCTTGGTGAGCTGTAGGGTGGGGGAGGAGTACAGCCTTGGCTGCCTTGGGATACACTCTGTCCCATTCTTCTGCAGAGCTCAGAGCTCTAACCTTTGCCGGCAGCACGTGTGTCAAGCTGAAGATTAAAATGTGACATTGGGATGGGGAGATGGCTCAGTAGGTAAAGTGCTTGTTGCTCAAGTGTAAGGACCCGAGTTCGATCCCTAGAACCAACAGAAAAAGCCAGATTGGTGGAACAAGCCCAGTGTTCCCTGTGACACGGGAGGTGGGGAGTGAGCAGAGAATCTTTGGAAGCTCATGAATAAGATAGCCTTATTTCAAATCAGGTGAAAATGTGAGAACTGACCCCACAGGTTACCCTCTGACCGCTACACATGTCCCAGGGCACACACACATCTGTGTTCACACACACCTCTTATACACAAATTAATAACTGAAATGTAACACAGTTGAGCTTCTTATTTTAGTATAGGAATCATTTTAGGGCTTGGTGGTTAACAGCAGGGGCTTCTCTTGCAGGGGACCCAGGTTGAATTTCCAGCTCCCACACTGCTGCTTGTAACCACTAGTATAAGCAGTGTGAGCACTCCAGTTCCAGAGTATCTGATACCCTCTCCTGGTTCCATGGGCACCCACACACACATGGTACACATACAAACAAGCAAGCATACATACACTCACACATAAATAAAAAAAGTTGAAAAAAAGAATTAGCATAGATTTATTTATTTTTTTCTGCTTATTTTCCACTTTGGAAGGCACAGCTGTAGAAAAAGACCACAGAGCATGCCCTTGTCCCTCACCAGTTAAAGATGGCAATACTGCATCTGGAAAGAACATCCCCCACCCCACATCTCCTGGCCTGCAACTGAGCCATGAGATGAGCTGTGTTCTACAGGAAGGCGGCCTAAATGAAAATGACCACTAGAGAGGCTCACCAGAAGTCACAGATCTGAGAGGACACAACCTTTCCTTTCCTGTTGTCTATGTGCTTGGCATGGAAGCCCTGCTCTTTGGGGAAACCCCACCCATCTCCCTCGCTTTGCTAGAATAGCTGAGGTTTCTCCTCTCACAACCTCTGTGCTCTTGCTCTCCGAGGAATCTATAATGTGCGATAAGCCATCTTGTCAATGCAGCTGGCTCTGGAGATGTTCTTGTTGCCTGAGGCCACTGGCATTTGTTCCCGAGCAGATGCGTCAGGGCCCACAGTTACTGCTCCCAGAATCCATGTTAAGCTGCACAAGCCACAGGGAGTTTCTCAGCTGTGCTGTGAGCTCGCCCTAGGCTTACCTCAATGCTGGATAAATGATCCACATATGAATAGCAGTCAGATATGTGCAGCAATGCTAATAATCATTCTAAGAGCACTAAGTGCTTAGAACTCAGTGTTTGTTCCTAACCGGGTACTGTACTTGGTGGCCACATGAATGTCATTGACACTCTTTATAACACTCCAAGATAAGTGCTATGTGTCTGAAGCTAGAGCAAGAAACAGCTCCTAGGTGCAGAGAAATCAAACAAGTTGTGTAATAGAGGTCTCTGCCAGGGAGGAACCCTACAGTGTAGGGGAGGTGCAACGTTAATCAGTGATGCCTATGGATTTATAATCTATCACAGGTCCTGTGGATCAGTTTGTGCTGTCCGACTTCAACACCTCATATCAAGAATGACCATGTGCTGGAGGCCAAATTTTGAAGTGACCCTTGGTGACCTCCAACCTCCTTTAATTCCCTCCCCCTTGGTTGTGGGAAGGATTTGTGACCATCAGGAGTTATGACCCTGTGAATAAAAGGACCTTCCCATTGTGATTATTTTAAGTTGTTAGTTCACCTATGGCTGGAAAGATTATTTAGGGTGAGTGGGCCAGACCTGATCAGGTGGCCCCTTAAGAGAAACAGGGCCATTTCTGGAAAGAGTCCCAGAGAATACCAGGGACAAACCTCTGCCGATATAGAGCTGGCAGGGCCACATGGCAAGAGATGTGGCTAGTGTCCTGAGTCACCAGCAGTCTAGGACAGAGACCAGAAGGAAAAAGGGGCCTTCAGTCCTTCACCCTCAAGGGAGTGGCTTCCTGCAGCAGTCTGAAGGAACCTGGAGAAGGATCTATCCCTGGTCCTCAGATGTAAACACTGCCCATGTAAACCTTGCTTTCATCCCAGTGAGATCTAGAGAGGAGGGTCCCCTGGAAAGAGGCCATGCCTGGACCTGTTAGCTTATAGACAGCAAATGGGCACTGTGCCAGGATGCTGAGCCATTGCCCATCTGAAAAACGAAAGCAGAAAACTGGCAGGTGTTCTCCGACATGCCCACTCTATTGTATGGACTCACCCAAGTGCCATGAAAGGGTTTCTGTATTTTCAAAAGATTGTCTCAGGAGATGGCTCATTCGGTAAAGTGCCTTATAAGAATGGGGACCCGAGTTCAACTCCTAGAACCAAACACACACACACACACACACACACACACACACACACACACACACACACACACACACACAATGCAAGGCACAGGCACAGGTGGGTACTTGTAATCCCAGCTAGGGAGGAGGAGACAGGTGGAGCCCTGGGGTTCACTGGCCAGCTAGTCTAGCTACTGGCTGAGTTTGGAGCCAGTGAGAGACCATCCAAAGAAGAATGTGGGCGCCTGAAATATGACTCCTGACCCTGTCTTCTTGGAGGAAGTTCACCACTGGGTGTGTCCATGAGGCTGGACGTCAGGCCACACTGCTCTACTGCATGTTCCCAGAACGGTCTGCTTCCCCTCACACAGGCTCATCAGCCGTGGAACCAAGCGACCATAGACAGAACTCTTTGAAACCATGCTCCAAAATAAATCCTTCCTTCAACTGCAGTTTGTCTCTGGTATTTGTCTCAGAAATGAAAATTCTGACCAGCACAGTGGCCTTTTGCACACAGCTCTGTGTCTGATTCTGGAGGAGACTGGCTTCCCAACCCCTTCCCGCCCTCTACCCCGCCCCCTTTTTACTCACTTCCCTGGCCCCTTTCTGCTCCTTCCTGCTTCCTTCCTTCTCCATTCCCACCCCCTTCCCACCCCCTTCCTGGTCCCTTCCTGCTCCCTTCTGAACCAAGGATGTTAATAGCCTGTTGGAATGTGGCTCTCAGCTAACTTGCCTGGAGCAGTGCTCACTGTTGTCATGTGCTCCGTTGTGGTCTTTTGTGGGATCCCCTGAGAGTTATGAATGGGGAAAGAAGATGCCCAGCTTCCGGCTGCAGCTTGCACTTTAGCAGAGAGCTTGGATTTGGTCCCCTCCCTCTTGGATTTGGTCTCTGCTCAGAATCGCCTTTGTTTGCTGCTGGGCCTTGTGCAGCATTCCTCAACTTGTGGGACGCAACACCTTTGGGGGTCTAACTGCCCTTTCACGGGGGTCTCCTAAAACCATGGATAAACACAAATATTTACATTACGATTACAGTCATGAAGTAGCAACAAAAATAACTTTGTGGTTGGGGGTCACCACAACAGGAGGAACTGTTTTAAAGGGTCGCAACATTAGGAAGGCTGAGAACCACTGCTTTAGTGGACAGAAGAGACAGGAAGGGGCTCTTTACCAGGGGAGGCCTGTTGGGAGATTTTCCTGTCAGGGCATCCCTCTCAGAAGTATTTTATTTTGAAGCAAGCTCAGGTTCAAACCCCTGAAATAGGCTCTGATGTGACGACTGAGCAATTTTCAAAGATTTGTTCATGTCTCTGATGAAACTGAATTTCCCCCCTGAATTCCATCTTCCTGCAGATTATTTTTGAGACCTTCTAGAAAGGGAAGGTGCGTTCTATTCTGATAGGGAGCACTTCTGCTTTGCATACTGACATGCATTTTAACAAGGAAAAGGTCACGGACTGGGATGGTTCTGCTTGTTGGCGTGACAGCCGACATTTACCTGAGCTTCTCGATACACCGAGGTTTAAAATAATTTAGTGAAATAATTGTCATGATTGATTTTTTATTTTCTTTTTGGACCCAGAGTTCACCTTTGTTCCTCTTGGGCTGGGTAACTTTCTGAAGCAGAAATTTTCCTTTGATGGGAATCCACTTCCGAAGTTCTGGGTGGATGGCAAACTTTGATTAAAACCACGAACTCTTTTATGATCTCTTGGCAAAAACTGGTGAACTCAATTGCTGCTGACATATTCCTTGACCAACATCTGTTCTTTGAGTGACATTAGTACAGCAGAAAATAAGCAGCTGTGATGTTTTCAGTATAATATTCTTCCTTGTAAATTCCCTGTCTCAGGGCTTCCAGAGAAGCCCAGAGAGGATGGTGGACATTTAAACACATCGCCATCACAGTAGTGGCCATGTGGCTTGGCTGGCCAATGAGATGATCAGACCTTAGACAAAGCAGAGGAAAAAGCAGTGTAGTGGTTAATTTTAACTGTGAATTTGACACAACCTAGATTCATTTGGGAAGAGAGTCTAAATGAGGGATTGTCTATACCAGACTGGCCTGTGGGCATGTCTGTAGGACATTGTCTTAATGAAGTGATGTAGAAAGACCTAGCACATTGTGGGCAGCACCATTCTCTAGGCAAGGCATCCTGAACTGTGTAAGAGAAATTGAGCTGAGCATAAAATCAGCATGCATGCATTAATTTCTCTCTGCTCTTGACTGTGAATGTGATATGATGAGCTATTTAAAGTTTCTTCTTTGATTCCCTGAAATAATGGACTATAACCTGGAGTTGTAAGCTGAAATAAACCTTTCTCTCCCCTAATTTTTTGTCAGTGAATTAATTTTGTCATCGAAACATAAATGAAACCAGAATAGCCAGTGTGTATCTTGAACAGTTTCTTTCACTCCTGATAAGAAAAGAGGGTTGTACTGAAAGGAGTGGATTTGACACCTGCAGCTCTAGATGACACCTGAAGTTCTAGAGAACACATCACAGTGAACAGAGCCATGGTCTCAGGATAGACTGGACCGGATAACCTGTGATATACCCCTTTACCATGGCAAAGGAATGCTGTGGAGATGAAGATCTAGAGAAGAGGAGGCTGTCCGGGTGGGCCAATGCAGTCAGAAGGTCCTTAAAAGACAGTGAGAAGTGGTTCAAGGTGGTGAGGATGCATGGGATGAAAACACAGGTGATGCTCTGTGAGAGATGGGTAACAGGCTGGAAGTCAAGGAATACAGGTGACTGTAGAAACTAATGAGTGAATGAATGAATGAATGAATCAAAAAGACACTGATAGTCCCCAGAGCTTCCAAGAGAAATGCAATCTTTAAAGATTTCTTCATTCTTATTTATGTGTGTATGTATATGTGCATGTGGGTGGGGGTGGCCAAGAAGCCAGAAAGGGTCATCAGATTCCCTGGAGCTGGAGTCACAGGCAGTTACAACCCTTCCCACCTGGGTGCTGGGAACTGAAGTCAGGTCCTCTGAAAAGAACAGTAAATGCTTTGAGACACTGAGCCAAGCCCTCAACCCTGATAAAATTGTTATTGACAATTTGACAACTTGGTGTGTGTGTGTGTGTGTGTGTGTGTACGTGCGCGCGCGTGCGCACACACGTTCGCGTGGGTGCAAGTAAGCATTCAGATGTATGTAGAACAATCACAGGTGTCTTCTTCAATCTTATACCACCTTGTCCTTTAAGACAAGGTCTCTCGTTGACTCGGACTTTGCTGGGTAAGCTAGGCTGACTGGTAAGATAACTCCAGGGATCTGCTGATCTCTGACTCTGGGATTGCAGGCACAGACCACCATGCCTGGCTTTCTTCACAGGGGTTCTGGGGCTTGAACCAGGTCTTTAGGTTTCTATGGCAAGTTCTTTACAGATTGAGCTGTCTGCCCAGCCCTGGTTAACAACTTTTTCTCAGTCCCATAAGACTTATTTTGCATTGTGACCTCTGGGACAGTGCGGTGATTAAGCTGCATTGCTTTAAGCCACTGAGAGAGCCGTCATTAGTTAGAGCAGTAAGAGGCAGCTAATGACAAACTGATGTGGAGGGGGTGGTACGGAGCCAGGATAGAGAAGCAGAAAGATGGCAGCATTGCCTCCCTGGGGACAGTCTGGCTGCTGTCACCTTGGTACTGAATTTGTTACTTCTGATCTTAGTCCATGCTAGACAGAAATCAACTTAATTTTTATAGAAACACCCTCATTTGGGGTTTTGGTGTTACATGTGGTGGTTATGAGTTTTCTTGGATTTGGTTATTTATTGATTTGCTATCCATTAACTTCAGGGCTAGACTGAGGATAGATGTCTCTGCTGTGACTGACACCTTACAGCATTCTCCTGTACCTAACTCACATACCAAGTCAGTGTTTCCCCTAGGCTAAGTCAGCCCAAGGCTGGGACTAGACAGCTAGAACAGCTTCCCCAGAGTCCACTAGAATCGTTCAAACCTGTCGTTTCTCTGACCATCTTTGCCTCCCGGTGGAAAACCTCAAGAGGCTGAGGTCTGTACCCTCCCCTTGCTCATTTCAGCATCCCAGAGAGCCTGATGCTGCTTTCTGCCATTCTACCGGACATACCTCTGGTTCCCAGATAGTGGAGAGTCACACTAGAGTTCTCTCTTGGTGGCTTTGACTGCGCTCTGTCATCATTCAGTGACCTTATAAACAAAGGCCTAGCACAAATCAGCCAATGGCCCAGATCCTAAGCAATGAAGAATGATAAGCAATAACAATGCAAACAAACAAACAAAAGCCAAATAAATTAGAGCATCACTTCAGAACTTGAGAATCATTTGAAGAAGATAAACAGAATGTGATAGTGGCCCCCACCCAAAAAAGTGGGGTCAGGATTTTATTTTCTTGTGTTTGGTGATATTTATCTCAAATCTGAATGCTGAAGGGTAAAGAGCAGGCCCTGTCCAAGTATTTAGGGCATGAGGCATGGAGGGGGAGTGGGAGGTTGGGGAGCTAGACAAATTAGAAGGCCAGGTGGTGGGAGCATGAGGGAGCTCCGAGAGAGACAGAGAAGGTCAGATGGTGCCAGACGAAGGTAAGGACTCTGGCTTCGCATCTAGGTACCTTGGGAAGCCACTGGAGGTTTGTAAGTGGACGCCGTTGGCTCTAATGTGCACGTTAAAGAGATCACTTCGGATATTGCAATCTTCTGCGGGGCCGCCATATGGCATGGTCCAATTCTGTCATGCCAACTTTCAAGGGTCCCTCCTGGGGTCTTAAAGATTATATTATAGCTGACTACTAATGTGCACAAGAGTTAGGATCTGGGACACCAGAGCCATGCTGCTTGTCTGTCTCTGTGTGGTTGGTTTCTACATCGGATAGGCTCTTTCTGTGAAGCGGATAACTGCAAGTACTTGGGAGTATTTTATGGATCAATGAAATAGTAATGAAGTTGGAGGTGCTTTAAGTTTATTTATAAAGCTGGGTCATCTAGAGGTCAGACACCATTACAGCAAATGCAACTGTAATGAATATCTTTGATAAATCTGGTTTTTAAGCCCTAACCCATGTCCTACTGATTTCACATATTATAAACTATAGACCCACAATTTCTTGAATGTAATTCTAGGGAGAAAACCAAAACACCCTGAAAACAAATGGTATATTTTCAGATTTTTATCAGTCACGTGATGGCCAAGATTAAAGTAAACTGATAAACTCACATATACAAGTATGAATCGACATATATATTTATCTTTATTCATCCTGTTGAATAGAAGTGATGTTATGTCACTGCATAAATATTGGGTTTGATGACACAAATCTGCACCGTCATCTTTGGAATGGTTACTTAATGTATATGAATCAAATTACCTAAGGTCCAAGGGAGACTTGAGTTCAGTAATGTATTTGAGTAACAGGATTCCAGACAGGAGATCACGAATTGCTGTGTCATGAAGACAAATGATCATGGTGGGCTTGGACTCACCTGATACATCTACATGCAACCCCAAAATCTTATGGCTCCAAGGACATCATGGAAGAATAAGTAGAAGGATTGTAAGGACCAGAGGACCAGGATGTCTGCAGGAAGATAGTGTCTTCTAATGTGACAGGGAAGCGGCACCCAGGAATTCTCAACAATATGGTCACCCAAACAAGACCTTCCCAAGGACAACAACAGCTGACATGCCAACATAGAAAGGCTATGTTGCAAGGCTACATCCCTAGATGAAGAGCTGTAGGCAATGGATGGCTGTTGAGAGAGGAAGAATTAGTCTTCTCTAGGAATGAGCACTGGGATAGGTTATTCAGTCCTAAGTGGTCAGCCCTGAGCATGTACACACACACACACACACACACACACACACACACACACACACACACACACACACTGCTAAATGACTCAGCAGGTTAGATTTCTGTATGCATACGTACATACATGTGACAATAATGGTTGAAGAGGATGTCATGAATTTGGGTGGCAGTGGGGAGAACAGGAGGAGTTGGAGGAAAAGGGTGGGTGGGACTGGTGTGAATAGTGTTTGCATGTGAAATTCTCCAAAACCATGTTAAAAGTTAAAAAATGAGTTGCTGTAATCATACACAATCATTTCTGTAGAGCATATATGACACACGCCAGAACTGTAATGGACAACATTAGAAAGAAGGCAGATCTTTACAGAACCCAGAGAAATTTCGAAACAAACATACACCCCCCCAGCATCACACACTTCCCACTATTCCATTTAACCAGTGTGAAGAATTTGACCCTTGAAGCCCCTCTGCGGTCAGAGACTGGGATGGGTATGTCTCTAGCCTCATCCCTGTAACCGAGCCTGGCAAGCAGTGGGAAATGTAAGTATTAAATCGGCCCAGGAGCCCATGGACCAGATGCTGGGTGTGGAGTGGATTCCAGCTCCTCCAGCATCCCCAGCCGTTTTGTTTCTCCTTCTATGTCGCTGCCTTGCTGAGATAGACAGCGAGGTCCTCTCCAGATAATCGAAGGCTCTGGGAGAAGGAAGGATGGAGGGGAGTGGAAAGAGTTTTTGTTTCAGTTGGATAAAGCTTAGCGATCTGTGTAAACAGCCAAGAGCCTTGTTTCTCGATAAAAGACTCTAATCAGTTCTAATCCAAGAGCATCGTTGGCACTGAGAGATTGTAAAGGCAAAATATTCACTTTGAAAAATGAAACCTATTCAATTCAGGGCATTGTAATTTCCCATTGTGAGGCTGTGGTACCGGCGATTAAATTCTATTGTGTGTCTGCAGCTCTCCTTAACGGCGATGTTTGCTATTATTAACTGATATTCTAAGAACATCCGCTCTCCATAGTGAAGTGCTGCTTGGCTCCTTATGCGAGATAATTTGCATATGTCTTGAGTTTGCCCTTCATGGTCTCTCTCTCATTCTCTGTACTGTATGTATCTGGGATCCCACCCATTAGGCTCTGCATCCTGACACACTCCCGGTGCATACTCCATTGTTTGGCCACCGTCATTCACATCTGGATAACCCTGGAAACTTATGCATGGGTCTATCAGCTAGCTTTTTCCTATGTGGCAGGAAAAATGCTTTCTGAAAATAGTGTCTTAGGCTGTGTTCCCCAGAAGCAGAACCCAAGAGGAGGATTTTTGTCAAAACACAGGTCCAATGGGCCCTGCATGTGAAATCTGTGGGGATGGAAGGCTTTCTGAGTTCAGAGTTTGTTTGTTTTTTTTTCCAGATTTTGGAATATTTATACAGGTTTTGCCAGTTGAGCATTCCTAATCCAAAAACCTAGCACCCTCTGAATTTCAAAATGTTTAAGTCTCATATTGACATCTGTGAAATTGAATTTGATCATGTTCTGTGACTTGTCCTGGGGAGACACACAAAAAAGTCCCTGTTCATTCCTGATAGAGCACCAACAGTCCACCTAAGAAAGCTACCATTAGAGTGTAGCTTGGCAGGCAATGGGTTCAAATGGAGTTACTCACAGGAGCAGGGGTAGGGGGCCACTCACAGGAGTAGGGGTGTGAGGGGTCATACATAGGAGCAGGGGTAAAGGGTCACTCACAGGAGCAGAGGTGAGGGTCACTCACAGGAGCAGGGGTGAGGGAATCACTCATGGGAGCAGGGTTGAGGGGTCACACTCAGGAGCAGAGGTGAGGGTCACTCACAGAAGCAGGGGTGAGGGTCACTCACAGGAGCAGGGGTGAGGGTCACTCACAGGAGCAGGGGTGAGGGTCACTCACAGGAGCAGGGGTGAGGGTCACTCACAGGAGCAGGGGTGAGGGTCACTCACAGGAGCAGGGGTGAGGGTCACTCACAGGAGCAGGGGTGAGGGTCACTCACAGGAGCAGGGGTGAGGGGTCACACTCAGGAGCAGAGGTGAGGGTCACTCACAGGAGCAGGGGTGAGGGTCACTCACAGGAGCAGGGGTGAGGGAATCACTCATGGGAGCAGGGTTGAGGGGTCACACTCAGGAGCAGAGGTGAGGGTCACTCACAGAAGCAGGGGTGAGGGTCACTCACAGAAGCAGGGGTGAGGGTCACTCACAGGAGCAGGGGTGAGGGTCACTCACAGGAGCAGAGGTGAGGGTCACTCACAGGAGCGGGGGTGAGGGAATCACTCATGGGAGCAGGGTTGAGGGGTCACACTCAGGAGCAGAGGTGGGGGGTCACTCACAGGAGCAGGGGTGAGGGTCACTCATTGGAAACTATACCACTGAAGAAGACTCCCTCCATGCCGGTAAGTACCCTACTTCTCCAAGGGATTTTAGCAGGCTCAGCCCTATGAGGGTCTCACATGCACCATCCCAACTGCTCTGATCTCATCACAGCAGGGGCCAGGCCATGTCATGCCTGGATGGGACAGTCCTGTCACGGGAGTGCTTCTGATTTCATATATTTAGAATAGAGACTCTTTATCTGTAACTGAGAAGTGCTCCCAGAAAAAATTAAGACATTGAGGAAGTGGAACCAGGAAGGAAAAGCCAAACACACAGGAAGTATCACCATAGCCTGGGAAGGTAACGTGGACTCAGGTCTACAGGGGTGTCTGAGATGACTGGCGAATCTGGAGCAAGGGCACTGCTTATTTCTGCTCAAGGGGACCAACAGTCATTTGTACGGGCTACAGCCAGGGTCATTAATTCCCTCACAACTCGGGCTCTGAAGGTGCAGACAGAAGGGGATTCTGAAGGGAGCCCTGACGTGAGTGTAATTACAGCCTCCATGCTAAAGGACACTGGAGCACCGGGTGGCTAGGTGGGCTTGCCTAAGACCACACCATCAGGAGCAGTAAAGAGTGAATGGGATGGGGTGGGTATTCTGCTGTGCACTCTGTCCTCTTGTCCATAGCTTCAGAAGATGCTCCTGTGTCACAAACACTAAGCGTAGGGCCAACGAAGTCACATACGCAAACCGCAGACATCACTTCCCAGTGTCAAAGCACAAGAATGACCCAAGGATGGTTTGGGACAGAAGAGGGGAGAAGAGGGAGGGCACACCAGGGAAGTCCCAGGCTTTAATCGGCCTGCCGTGGCACCTTACAGAAATAGTTTCAGGACAGGCATTACGTGAGCTCTGTTCTAAAATGGTAATTATGGCTTATTAAGCAGAAAAAATGAAAACAGATGCTGGAGAAAGGGGCCATTGTCAGGAGTCATCAGAGATGGAGTTGAGTGGAAGATTCAGAATGAAGTTCAAAGTTCCGTTTTGGCTGTCGGGGGGGGAGGGGGAAGAGAAATTAGTGATGGCTCCTAAGGGTTGGGCTTGAAATGAGCACCTGGTTGTGGGTGGGGGGAGCTAAGGAGGCTGGAGAAGCATAGGGAGTGGACAGGAAGGACTGGGGTAGGTTGGGTAGCTCATTGGGGCAAGAAGAACACATGTTGCTAATAGGTAGGAACTTCTGATACCTCAATCCATTGGTCAAGCAGATATTTCCTCCTCCAGCATCAATGCTCCACACAGAACAGAGCTGAGGTCCTCTGTTTGCAGCATAATGTTGGTCATTTGTCAATAGTACGGTTTCCATGTGTATTTAGACGCCTTACTGTAGGGAGAATAACTTCTGATCTTATCAACTCAGGCTTACATGAAGGACCTGTTCAAGACTGGGCATCAGGAAACAAATGTCCATATTCAGTTCTGGATACAGCCGCGTCTCACATTTAGCATCAATCAGAAAAAAGCAATCTTCCCCGTGTAAAGGAGAGCTGCAGAAAAATACAAAAGTCTAAATATTCTGTATCACATGAGAGAAAGAGTTAGAATGTCGCCCAAGTGAAAGGAAATCAATGGGACGACTTTGGAGACCCGTTTCAATCTGCCGCTGACATTGTTTTTTCGTAGTAATTTTCTCACAGTGTTAACAGTATTGAGTTTGCCTATTGATTCTATTATTTTTGACCTTGCATTAGTGTGGTCTAATCTTACATGCCATAAAATTTCCTTTCACAGCTAAAATTATTGTATGGCTCTGGAGGAAACTTCCAATCAGCTCGGGTCTCCCCCCCACCCCACTCCCAGGATTTTGATGGGCGTATAAACGGCTATAATGAGTTGTGTTGACTTCCAATACACTTTTGAGTTGTTTACAATTTATTAAATGCTTGAAGCGAGGTCATCATATAAACGATCAACCATATTGATGGGAACACTCAAGCCCTGATGGATTGAAGGCCACTGACAAGCCAACCAGATTGGCCAACTTGAATTTGAGTCAATAGCATAAATATATATTTGGCTCCCAAATCGAAGCCAACTTCACATTCGTTATTCTGAAAACCCTGTTAAATAAATTCCCCCAAAGGGTCCCACTGGAGAACATACTCTACTTACTGGGTAACTCCCACAGCCAGACCCTTTCTGTGAAGTCAATAATCCAAGCGGAATGAGTTCAGAAAAATGGGAGGTATTTGATGAGAGCCCAAAAGCTCTTGAATATTTTTCTTAAGAAAAGAATAGATTTACTGTTGGCTTTCAGAGGAGGGGGATTTGGCAGCTCTCTTCTCCAAGGGCTTAGGAAGTGTAGTCACAACACACCATTAGCGACTCATCCATCCTCTGTCCTAGCCCTGCAAGGCATCTCTGTAGGAGGTCAAACCACCTGTACAGCACAGCTCCCATCCCATCCGGCCTTTGAGGAAGCCCTGGCTCACTCTGTAGGCAGAGACATCTTGGGATTTACTGGCATCTCACTAATGGGTTTGCCCACAAACACTTAGAAAAGTATTGCTAGAAGAGTTAATTTGCCTCTTAATGATTTAATTATATGCTACCGCTCTGCTGTAGATGAATAACAATGCTCCTCTCTTCCCTGCTGCTGGAGGCTGCTGATTTTGGAGGCTTTTGGAAAAGCATGTCATTGGCTTTTCTCAGAGAGAGCAGAATTGAGTCACAGGGTGCTGAAAGGAACATTTTCCTAGCCCCTTTAACTATTCCCAGTCATCTGTAATGGAGTAAGGGGGCTCCATCAAGTTGACACTGATGGGCATTATGAACGTGCTGTGATTTATTTTTGCACATGGATGGATCCCATGAAGTGATTTTAGTATTCTGTTTCATGTCAAGTTCAGCGGGGTCAGCTGGTGGCATGGTGCAGAGACAGAAAGTGGACGAGGGGCTGTGGAAGTGAGCCAGTGAGTAGAGAGCTTGCTGTGAGATCCTGAGGACCGGGTTTGCATCACTTGCACCCATGCAAAATCTGGGCATGTCAGTGTATGCACTGAGCTAACAGGGTTGCTGGGATTTGATGGCCTGCTAGTATTCCTGAAGAGGTGACCTCTAGGCTCAGTCAGAGACCATTCTTCAAAATAATTAAGGTGGACAGCAATGGGGGGGCACTTGGTGCTGACCTCTGGTGTCCACTTGCACATGCACACATGCACATGTATCTGCACACACCCAAACACACACACACACACACACACACACACACACACACACACACACACACACACACACACACTGCATAGGCTAGGAGTATATTGGAGTCTTTGTATACTCAGTCTCAACTTTTCACCATCAAAGCCTATTTTCTTTTCTTTTCTTCTTTTTAGTTTTTTAAAACAACTGAGTCTAACCCCACCTTTCTGTGTTTTAAAAGGTCTGATAAGCTCTTGACCCCCTGAATGGTCTTGGTGTCTCTCTGCTTTGTGGGTCTCTCAGAAGAACTGACTCTGCTCTCTGGAAGCAGATCCTGTGGTGTGATGGGAGGGAGGAGGCTCAGGTTTTTGTTGGGATCAACTCTTTATTTTTTTTTATTTTTTATTTATTTATTTATTTATTTATTTATTTATTTATTTATTTATTTATTTATTTATTTATTTTTTGGTTTTTCGAGACAGGGTTTCTCTATGTAGCTTTGCACCTTTCCTGGAACTCACTCGGTAGCCCAGGCTGGCCTCGAATACACAGAGATCCGCCTGCCTCTGCCTCCCAAGTGCTGGGATTAAAGGCGTGTGCCACCACCGCCCAGCCAGGGATCAACTCTTAACAAGAAAAAAGTGTGGGATGGCAAGACTGGGCAGAGGCAGTACCCGAAACAGCACGTAGTCAGCCAGAGCCTTGGAAGCTCCACAGCTGGCCTTGTCCAGAGGTCCTGTGCAGGGTACAACAGGTGTCCTTTGCTCCCCTCCCTGCTCTGTCTCTGGATGGCGTCACCTGGGTCCAGCTGGCACTCCTCAGCTGGAAGTCAGTGCTGACCACAGGCCCCACAGCGGACAGTGAGGAGAGATTTGGTAGGCCTTGTCTCTGCGTTCACAGCACCCTGTCTTTATGCAGCTGTGGAAACAGCAGTCAGGGCCACAGCTCCGTCAGTAAAGCGCTTGCCTTACAAGCAGGAGGATGGCAGTTCCATCCCAGATCCTTTACCTTCTAAAAAGCCTGGGTGGATGGGCCTGGAGAGATGGCTCAGTGGATAAGAGCTCTGGCTGCTCTTCCAGAGGACCCAGGTTCAGTTCCTAGCACCCACATGGTGGCACACAGGCATCTATGACTCTAGTTCCAGGGGATTCAATTTTCTCTTCTGGCTTCTGTGGGTCCCAGGCATGCCTGTGGTGTATAACATACATGCAGGCAAAATGCACATACACATGAAATAAAATTTAAGAAGATGAAAATAAGTAAATAAATAAATACATACATACATACCCGGGCTTGGTGGTTGGTGCATGCTTGCAATCTCAACAAGGGGAAGTCGGGCTTCCTGCCAGCCTAGCCATTCTCCTTGCTGAGTTCCAGGCCAGTCTGAGACCTGACTCAAACAAACACAAAGAAACAAAACCCGAGGTGGACGGTGACTGAGAAGTGACAGCAGAGGTTGACTCTGGCTTCCACATGCCAATACATGCACACCCACCTTACCCCAGACACGAGTCACAAAAGGGAGAGCATGAGGGAGAGTAGAGGCCTAGAGTGTGTTCCCTAACTCCATCTCTAACAAGCCAGGGTGTTGGAAGAGCTGAGCAGAACTTGAACATCTGACCCACAAGATGAGGAGGATAATGGGACCCTTCTATTGAATCCCGGCGAGGGCTGGGAATAATTCTCTGTAAAGGGGACATTCTTATGCCCCTTTGGAGAGAACTCCTGTCCCGGCCACCCAGCTGTCTCCCTACCTCCACCATGCAGACCTCTCCTCTCAGCTGTTAAGCACCCACTTGCTTTCCAGTGCATGCTGAAGTTCTCTGTGAATCCCATGCAGGTGGACTGGTCTGTATCCTTGCCTGTAAGATCTAATCTTGGAGGGGCCACAGATTCGGAACAGACACTGGATTCTGCCTCCTGACCAGTGGCTGTGTGGTCCACACAGGGGTCCCCCCAGGAATCTACTGAAAATACTAGCCAGCACTTCTCACTTGGCCTCTGGACTGAGGAGGCCAAGTGGGAAGGGCCAGTCGGTAGGGTTAGAGGCCACAGATATCCGGATGCACCTTCCTGGTGCTTTCAGGACCCCAGTGAGAAAAGATCTTGCAGTGCGGCCTGGCCACCAAGGCCCACCTTTTATATGCATCACTTTGCAGTACTTTGAGGGGAGGCTTATCCTTAGGCATATTAGGAGACTCATGCATGAGGTGGGAGCTTCTCCAGCCCCCACAGCTAGCTAGGGCTGGATATCAGGACAGAACAAATGTAGTCTGACACCAGGCTCTGAGTGTGAGGCAGATGGGGACCAGGCAGGAGGCTTCACACATCCACTCCAGAGAAGCTGTGAGGTTTTGCAGCCATGCTGGTCCCAGTGCAGTGGAGCGTGGGTCTGTTTCCTCACTTTCTCCAGTGGGGGTGCGTTCATCTTCTAGTCTTTTAATCTGTTCAGTTTCACCTGACTTTAATTTCATTTTCCTGCAGATTGGCTCCCCACTACCACTGTGTTGTAGGGTATGCAAGTGCACATACATTTACAAATGGGATGTTAATATTATTATAAAATTCTATTTTTCCTATGTATATGAAGTAAAATTAAAGATGACAGAATCCTTTGTTAAAGATTTGTTTTTATTATTTTTAGATTCTGTGTATATGTGTGGTCTGTTTGTGGGTATGCACATGTGCATGTGGGTGCCTGAAGAAGCCAGGAACATCAGATGCCCTGGAGCTGGAGTTACAGACAGTTGTGAGCTGCCTTGCACGAGTGCTGGGAACCAAACTTAAGGTCCTCTGCAGAAGCACTAGGTGCTCTTACGCACCAAGCCAGCTCTCCCCGTCCCTAATGACTAAATCTTTGCTGGAAGGTGTTATTAGCAATTGGCCCCTAGCTAAACCTACATTCCATAGAATGTGAACCCAGAGAAGAGAATTCTGAAGTCAGATGCTCCTGGTTAAGTGTTCCATGCCTGTTGTACATGTGTGGCCACTGGTCATTTTTGAAAAAGTTTCTTTTACATGTCTCCATTTGCAGATGGGCTCTGTACTACCCAATGTCTTGAAGACATTGAGTGAGGCATTGATTTTTTAAGTCTGGTTCAATAAATACTCATTCCCATGATCCCACAGTCTTCTGGGTGTGAAGTTGTGCCTCACTCACACAAGGGACGGGCTCTTGTGATTTGCTCGGCTGGTGTGGTTTTCTTTTTTAGGTCGGTAGGAACAGCACTTATACTATCTGTGAGGGTAGTTTCTGGAAGTTTGCTGAGAGGCAACGCTAGGAGAGAGGAAGGGCCCCAGAATCTTCTCTTGGGTCCAGTGACTTGGTTTCTCAGTGGAAGGAGACTTCTTTCCTGAGGGAAAGAATCAGAGAGTGATAAATCCAACTCCTCCAGATGTGTCCGGCCCTAGAGGAGAGCACTCAGCAGAGCAAGTGTGGGACGTGTGTAGCCCGGGGCTTCATTTCTAAAAGGATGCACTTCCCTAGAAATGGAGCGGCCCCATTTGAAGCTCCTCCCAGAACGGTACTGCAGTCTCGTTGAACTCCAGGCTCACATCTGGAGGTGGGTTGGTCATTTCATCCCTTTGATGGTGGACAATCTTTCTTCTGCTTTCCATTCCAGCCCTTGATGTCTCATGTATGGGGGAAACATGCCTGACAGGAGAAATGAACAGGAGGGAACTCCCAGTGAACCTGCTGTGGTTGGTTCTTCTTCTCTTTAGCTAGAACATGAGAATATTTACATTGTGGTCATCACTTTCCTAGAAAGCGTGGTCCCTTCTTGTTTTGCAGCTCCCCAAGGTGATAACTCTGAGGTCAGGCTTAGAGGTACCTTGAGGGCTGGACCTTAGGAGCCCCGAGAATACCAAAAACCCAAGGATGGTCAAAACCCTTGTGACATTGGCATAATATTTGCATATAATCCACATCTACCAACACACTTTCAATCATCTCTTATTTATAACAACTAATAGAATTAAATGTTACATAAATCTATATAGCAATGCATGAACAGTAGTCACTGTTTTTAAGGCACAATGATGCGAAAGAGGTGTTCATATATGTTCAGCGCACATGTGAATTATTTTTGGATATATTGGATCCACAGTTGGTTGAATCCACAGATATGGTGACTCATGAGGGAGATAATGCAAACACAAAACTGAGAAGTGACAGTGACCAAAAGCTTGTAGAAGAGCAGAGGAGGGCTGGAGATGGAACAGTGACTGACAGAAGACATGGTAGGAAGCAGCTTCCAGCCTGGGCACGTGAAGTGCACTCCTGATGTGCCCTGCAGGACTGTGTGGCACTCATAGCTTACACGGCAGGAGGTGGGGGTACACATGAGGCACAAAGAAGCTGGTGTCTACACCTCAATCTTTACAATTTGTTGCTGAGGACTACTCCCTGGGAGAGTGGTCTCCTTACTCTTCAGGTCTTCTATGATGTGGTCAGTATGGCCATCAGAGAGAACCCATAGGCAGAAGGAACTCAGGCCATCAGGTGACAAGGGGTGGAGCAGATGAAGGAGGGCACCAGGGACAAAGGTACAAGTGTCCTTCATGGGTTGAGTCTGTTTCTAGTTTGTTTTCCATCTCTTTGGGCGCTGTGCATGGTGTGTAGGTGAGGCACATGATTGAGGTTCATTTTTGCCCCAAGAAAGTTCACAATTTAGTGAAGGATTGAGGAGACAGTAAAATAATGTCAAGCAAGCCGGGCGGTGGTGGCGCACACCTTTAATCCCAGCACTCGGGAGGCAGAGGCAGGAGGATCTCTGTGAGTTTGAGGCCAGCCTGGGCTACCAAGTGAGTCCCAGGAAAGGCACAAAGCTACACAGAGAAACCCTGTCTCGAAAAAACAAAAACAAAAAAAAATAATAATAATGTCAAGCTAGTGAGGTGAGGATTCTCTGATGTTGTGCAGCTGCTTTTTCTGGGTTGGACATGAGCACTGCCATGGTGGTCACCTCCAGGAGATTAGTCCTGTGTGTGTATGTGTATACATTCCTTATGTGTAGGGATGCACGCACAGGTGGAAATCAGAAGGCAGTCACAATGTCATTCCTCAGGTGCTGTCCACCTTGTTAACTGAGGCAGGGTCTCTCACCTGGAGATCACTCATTATGTCAGGTTTTCTTCTTTTTCACACATTGGTCAGTCATTTGCAAACACTCATGTTTGGACCAGAGAAAGGCTTTGCCATCCTCTGAGCCTCACCAGGGGAAGGCTTTGCCACTCCCCTGGGACTGGGGCATTGAGTTCTTGACATGGCTCTGTTCAGTCCGTGGCACAGCAAACATTCACTCAGGACTCCGTCACTCGTCACACACACACTCAGGGCTCCCAGCAACAGTCAGCTTGTGCTTAGCTGTCTTTTCTGCTTGTGCACCTTCAGAATTCTGTTCTGTCTGTCCTTCCTCCCTTCTGTTAGCATCAACTCTTCTCCCCCATCTCCAGCCCAGTCTCTCAGGTGAACACAACCATACTCTATCTAGACCAAATGTAACACAGTGTATTCAAGAGCTTGAAAAAGGCAAGGGGGTGGCGGTGGGATGGACAGCCACAAGCACATGATACAACAGTATTTGCTTTGTCTTGCTAAGAACTTGGAATTTCCTCACTGGAATTTTTATAAAAGAATTCCAACCCTTATCTTAAGTCACTCTTCATAGGATTAATGTACAGTCTCTTGGTTATGCTCTCCTTTAACAGATAGGAGATAAGTGTGGCTATCTTCAATGGGCAAATATTTAGAATTTTCCCCACTGAAGATAACACCTTGTATTTCATTTGTGGATTCCCATATAATTCTCCTTGTAAAGTACCCTGCATTACTTTGGAAGAAAGGAGCAACTCATTCCTACTGCTGGATTTCTGTCACTGGCCTCAGAGAGGGCTCCACCTGCCAAATAATAGGGTTTGATTAGCAAGTGACTTCAATCCCCCCCAGGCCTTTAGGGATCTGGACTGTCGAACACAGATTTGGGGTCCATTCTATGAGTGGCTAAAAGTTACAGAAACATAGCTTGCTGTCATTTTTCTCCTCACAGTCAACCAAAAAGTAGGTGACGAGAAGGTGTGTGTGTGTGTGTGTGTGTGTGTGTGTATGTGTGTGTGTGTGTGTGTGTGTGTGTGTGTGTGTGTGTGTGTGTGAAGGGGGGGCAGAGGTCAACATCTGGTATCTTCCTCAATAGTTCTTCACTTTCTTTTTTGACAAACTCTCTCGCTAATGCTGGAGCTCATCAATTCAGATAGCCTGGCTAACTAATCTGTCACCTTTCAACAAACGCTGGCATCAAAGATGTGCGCTTTCATGCCTGGATTTCACGTGGGTGCTGGGGAATCCAAACTCAGTTCCTCACGCTGGTGAAATGGGCACTTACTTTCCCAACTGACCCAACTCTCTCCCCAGTCCTCTGGAGCTGGTACTGATCTGTTGCTCTGTGAGGCTCTTCCACGGGAACTTCATCAGCAAGGCATTGACAAGAACAGTGCTGGAAATCGGTGCTTACAGCGGGAGAGTTGCACAGCACATTTCCAAAGGCCGGAGGACTGCCCCCGGCCTGCTACTCAATGCTTAGGTACACAGAAAGAATTCTAGGACAAGTGGGGGCAGTCATTCCCTAGCACACTTTCCAAATGCAGCTTCCTCACATTAAAGGTCATGTCCATCTTACCAACCCACATTCCCAGTACCTCAGACAGAAGTGGCTCAGAGTACTCTTAAATATAGGAGGTTTCAATGTAGGTCAAGGTCATGTCCTGGAAAAGAAGGAGAGATTTGGTGTCTCTCATGTGTCAGCTAAATTACGGGAAAATGCAATTACAATAAAAAAAATCATTCGCCTATGGATATGATTTAATCCACGATATGAGCTGAGGGCAAACATGAGGAAAATACAACCTTTGCTGTAAGAATTTATGCATGAGAAAATTTTAGGAAGGTTTAATACAAAGTAAAATAAGATGAGCCACATTCTTAGAGTCTAAATGTGTGACCCATCAAATGTGATAACACTGCCTTATGCATGCCAAATAATATTTAAGATAAGTTACATGAATAATAAAACACACTACATGATCACTGACCCTTGGGGAGATGCGCTCTGATTGCTGGTCCTTAGCACTGGATCACAGGTACCAGCCACCATAGTCAGCTTTTCTTTGTGGGTTCTGGGGATCAAACTCAGGTCCTTGTGTTTGGCAAGCACTTTACTGACTGCACTAATTCCCTAGCCTCTGAACGCTTCATCATTAACTGTAGGTGTAGCCAATTCAGCCAAACTTCGTCCCCTCCCCCAGCCTTGGAAGTTGGGGTGTAACTGCAATTTCCGAACATCTGGATCTTACAGGCAGCTGGTCCCCATCCTGTCTACACCCTGCTCTCCTTTCATCTCTGTCACTGTGAGGACACAGCCTGACACAAAGCAGCGTAGTGGAGGGAAGGTTTCTTTCGGCGGCTTGCGATTCCATCGTTCAGGGAATCAAGGCAAGAACGCAAGCAGCCAGTCACATCACATCCCCAGCCACGAGCAGAGAGAGGCTAAACACATCCCAGCTTTGCTTCCTTCCTTCCAATCAGCTGGCTTTCTGTACTCCCAGAGTCCGAGACCCCGCCCATGAAACGGTGCAGCCCTCATTCAGGGTGGGGTTTCTCACCTCAATTAACCGTCAAGATGACTGTCTGCCCCCCAGACATGCCAACCTGGTCTAGATAATTCCTCTATTGTGGTTCTTAAGCGATTCCAGGTTTTGCCAAGTTAATAGTTAAAGCTAGCCAGCGCTCAACCTACCCCCCTAAGTTGCCTCTTTAGAGCAAGAGATGTCCCTAGCATGGCTGTCACTCACGAAATGACAGGGAGTTCTACAGGAGCCAGGAGAAGGATCAGCTGTCTTCCTAGGACCCCACAGCAGCAGGGCTAAGAGAAGAAGCCAAGGGATACATGGTCCACGAGGACCACGAGGTGTCCTAGTTTGCGTTCTGTGGCTGTGATAAAACCCCTGACCAAAAGCAAGTTGGGGAGGAAGATGTTTATTCCAGTGTAGAGCTTGTAGTCCGCCCTCAAGGGAAGGCAAGACAGGAATGTGGAGGCAGAAACTGAGGCAGAGGCTATGAAGGAATGGGACTCACTGGCTTGTTCCTTTTCCTTGCTCAGCCCCCTTTCTTACAGCACTCAGGGCCACCAGCTCAAGGGTGGCCCCACTCACAGTGGGCGGGGCCCTTCCACGTCAACTGTTCATCAAGAAAATACCCCTCCCCACTTGCCTACTGGTCAATCTGACGGAGACATTTTCTCAATTGAGGTTCCCTCTTCTGAGAAGATCTTAGCTCCTGTCAGCTTGGCAATAAACTAACCAGCACACAGGGTGAGGACAGAGAGAAACTTCAGGTCACCAGAAGACTGAATCTCTGATGCAGGTCATTATTATTTATGTCTGCAAAGAAGGCATACGACAGACCCGGATCTATTATTAACTCAACTCTTGGTGTTTACAGAGGCCACATTGCCACCTGTTCTAGCCAAAGGTACAAAAATGTATGAGCAAGACAAAAGAAAACAAACAAACAAACAAACAAACAACAACAACAATCACAACAGACAACACCAGATGTGGAAACCCAAGATCTATTGTCTTTGTGAACAAGGAACCGAAAGTTCCCCACTTCTGTCCTCACAGCCCTTCCCAAGGTCTTCTCTGCTTTATTACTGATGCTGCTTTTGAAAATTTGGTTCATTCTCTGTCTTATTCCTTCCATTATTTTTCCAACATTCTCTCTCCTCATCTGTTGTTCTTCAGGTTTTGTGTCATAGTCACATTTTTCAAAGACTCTAATTAGTTAATTGCTCTTCTATCCTTCCATTTGGTGCTTCCTTTAGCCCAGTTCAGGAAGGAAGAACATGAGCCATTTAAAGTAACAAGTGCCATGACATGACTTCTTAAAGCGAGGTGGAAACATGAGGATTTTAACCCGATAGTCCTTCCTTCCCAGAGATAAAAAAAATATTATCACCTTCTATAAAAAATGAATTCACATTGTGGTTATGGACTGTATAGCTTAAAAAGCAATGGCCAAATTAATAAAATAAATCACAATTTTAATACTGTTTTTGGTTTGAAAGGTAACATAAATCACATTAATTGGAAGCCTATAAACATACATGTAATATAGACAGCACAGCTGGGACATGAAGTATAAATATGTTGGTTATTGCAGTGCACAGCAAACAACTAATTCTTAAAAGCTAACATCTACATAGAACAAATGAACAGGAAGCCAAACATCAATACAACAACAACTACAAATGGCTAATAAACATTTAAAAGGGTTCGCATTCAATCCTTCTTTTGCTGTGGTGAAATATCCCAACAGAAACAACTCAAAGCGGAAGTGAGTTATTTTGGCTTTTAGCTTCAGAGAGAAGGAGTCTGTCACAGTGGAGAAGGCATGCCAACAGACAGGACAGCCATGGTGGCCGGAACAGGGAGCCAGCTGCTCATATTGCTTCTGTACACAGGAAGCGAGAGTAAACAGCAAGCAAGATCAGGCTATGAACCCTCAAAGGACCCCTCCCCACCCCCAGGTGACTCACCTCCTCCAGGAAGGCTCCATCTGCTAAAGATTCCATAGCCTTCCCAAAGAGAGCCACCATTTGGTGACCAAGGGTTTAAAATCCTACAGAAGAAGCCTGTTGTGGGTCTGGGGTTGCTTAGAGATTCTCAATGACCATGAATAAATTTAATATGAAGAGGCTTTTATTTAGCTGCTGACACCTGAACTTCTTGGTGCCAGGAATGCACCTGAGGGCACTCCCAACCTGGCCCACCTAGCCATATCAGCCCAGGGCTTATAAAGGCAACCCTCACGAAGTTAACAATTTTGAGATGGTTCAGCTCATATCCTATCTTTTTGCAAGTAGGACTTGACTTTGCAACAGGTGTTTGCAGTATCTTGAGCAAGCAAGCAGTTTTTAACAAACGTGAACCAGTGGTTAGCACCTACGACCTATTATTTGCAAGAACAGCTAAGGCAGCAAGAGAATTGTACAAGATGGGCATTTCGGGAAAAGGAAAGTGGGCTGACAGGGTACAGCCTATAGTGTGCAAACCCCTAGCTTGTATAGGTTGTACCTGTCAGCCCACTGTAGATAAAATATATAAAGTCTCAAAATGCTCTAGTTTGTAAATACACACACACACACACACACACACACACACACACATACATGCATATATATAAAGCATAGTACTTAAAACCTTAAATGTAATGTTAACCATCACAAAGACATTTCATATTCAAACCATAACAAGACTTAATCTTAAAATGGGATTCCCATTTATTCTCTCTCCAGATTTAGTCCCCATGGGGACCACTTTCTCCATCTCAGTTCTAGGACCATTGCATTTAAATTGGCCTTTGGAGTCTCTTTTCCATTTCTCATGGCTCTGTTTGTTTGCTGCCACCGTACCCTGCCCTGATTGCTCTCCTTAACTTTCTTAAGAGGAGGATCAGGTTCTTTACAAAAAACTCCCTCCTTATTGGAGCCTTACCTACTAAATGAGAAAGCTGCCACACAAGGTGGCCAGTGTGACCCAGTTTGCTGATAATTTTCTTTCTGTTTCAGCATCGAAGGTATCAGAGAAAACCATAAATCCTCAGCAAAGAGGGTCAAATAGTCACCTTATTGCCATGGGAAATTAAACAGTAATCCCATCATGTCATTTCATCAGTGCATTCATTATCAAAGCATTGCAAACTGGTGGCTTAAAATAGTAGAAATTTACACATCATCTGGTGTATGACATCTACTCTCCTCAGGGCCAGATGCCCTCTGATAGCTCCAGAATATTCTTTCCTTACCTTTTCTGGATTGCAGTTCCTAGTCTGATAATCTTTGTACTCTTTATCTTGGTAGATGCATCTCTCCAACCTTTACCTCCATGAACATATGGCCATTGTCTTCCTTTGTGTCTCCATAGTCTTCCCTCTGTGCTGTGTCTGTGTCCAGACAAGTCAAAAGTCACATCCTAATGACCTCATCTTAACTTCATCAAATGTGTAAAGACCTTTAAGATGAAGTCACATTTGATTAAATTGGGGGTTAGGGTTTCTATATGCCCTTTTTGGAGAACAGAGCTCAACACATAGAGCCTGATGCTCCATCTTTTGATTATTTCGCAATGAACTCTAGAGCATCAATCATGGGAGGTTGTTGAAACAGACTGAGATGTCAGTACTTCATGTACAGGCATCAATGAGTGGCTGAGAGCTTCTGAACAAGAGTGACATACTGTTAAAATCATTTTAATAATATTAACATGGCAATAGTGTACATGATGGATTGGAGCATGATGGAAGAGGGTGATCAGGACCATGAGAAATCTCCTCGGCATAGTGCCCAGCTACAGTCCCTACGTCCTGCTGAGCTTCTGGTTCAGGAACCATTGTACATTTTCTCATCTGAAAGGCACGTAAGACAAAAGTGTGTGGAGGTGTCCTCTTCAGTGATCAGAGTGTCTTCTCAGCTGAGGAACAGCCTAGGGATTCCACCGGGATGACCCTTGAGAGGGATTTCCTTTTCAGGTGATAGTGATGAAGAGCATTTTGTTCTGTACTTTTTAATGACTCCACAGACAGCCTACAATAAAAATATTTGCAGTTTTCTTGTATCACTGTGTGTCACTGTTACCCTCTCTCCCCTACAACCCAGCCCTGTCTTTACCCAATCACATGGTCATCCTGGGTCCCATCTGACTTCAAATTTGGGCTTATTTTCTTTTATCTTCTTAGGCTTCATGACTACATTCTTCTCCTTGATTCTCTTTTGGTCTTAACCTTGGAATCTTGTTTTTATCCTTGTCACGAGCCAGTCATGGGAGGGTGGTGGGTACCTCTTGACATTATGCCTGCACTGTAGATTGCCCTAGCCATTTTCCCCTGCCAATAGACTGACTAGTGGACCTTATGAAGGGACTTTATTCCTTGATTTCCTTAAAACACCCCTTAAGAAATGGTTAGAATAGTGGCAACAGGGGTTTGAAATATTCAATACCTGAATTTCCAGCCAGTTCTACCATTTACAGAATCTGTCCATTTGGTTCTTAGACTTTGACCTTATTTTGATCTTGTTTTGCTAGAAAAGGGAAGAATGGGTACCCAGGTACAACTGGTCAGAGAACATATCCCATCTCCAAATTCAGAATCGTACAGAAACTAGATCAATTATCTGGAGTGAAGTAAAGGAGATTTCTAGAGATAGAGGGTCTGAGCCGCCATCTTGAAGATCTGTGATGTCTGCAGAAGGCATCCCTGAGAAGGAACTGCTTGGGCAGGGCTTCAGTGAAATGGTGAGGATGACAAATACAAATTCCATCTTCAAGGGGAGGAGAATCAGCTTGCATGTTCTCATTTGCCAAATACTGCCTAAAAGCCTACCAAAATACCAGCTTCTGTTGTTCTCATCTTTGGGAGCATGGTAGGGGAATTGGCCCTTTTCTTGGAATTTGCTTTCTAAAGGTGAAAGAAAGAAATGAACAAATAGTATGATCTGACTTCATGTTATTGCTGTGAGAATGAAGTAGAGAGGATGAGGAAACAGTGGTGTGGAGGAAACAGTGGTGTAGGGTAAGCAGCTGCAGGAGGCATCTCTGAGGAGGAGCTATTTGGGCAGGGCTTCCGTGAAGTGGGAAGGATGACCCAGGAGGCAGGAGGAACATGAGCCAGAGACCAGAGCCATGAGCGTGGGTGGATAGCAAGAAGAGTTGTGTGGCCAGAGAAGAAGCAAACAGCGAAGAGCCCACAACCCAAGGCAGGCAGTGGTCAGATCTTAAGTTCCCTGGGAGCATGGTGAGAACTTGAGGTTTATTTTAAGTGGGATGGAGAGCCAGGGAACAACAGGACAAGATTATGTTTTAAAGAGATGATTCTTGCTACTGTGTGGAGAACAAATGTTGGGGGGTGGTTCTGACATAAGCAGAAGGAAGGGAGAGAAAAAGATTGGCTGCTTGAGCATACTGTAAGTCCTGAAAGTGGGATATTCACTTGATCTTAGGCTACACTGGACAGCTCCCCTCTTCTTCCTCTGTTCCCTCCTTCCCTCCTTCCATCCCTCCCTCCCTCCCTCCCCCTCCCTCCCTCTCTGTCTCTCCCTCCGTCCTTCCCTCCCTCCCCCTCTCTCTTTCTTTCTTCCTTTCTTCCACCAAACCTCATGACTAGGATAGCTCCTACGAGCCTTAAATACAGAGAATCATACACAGTTATAAAATATACCACTGGGGACAACTACAGACCTATTTATGTGTTATTTTTAGCCACGGATGATGAAAGTATAATTCAGTCTATGTAAAGAACTTATTCTACTGTAGTAGTTCTCAACAGAGAGTGGTTTTCTTCTCCAGGGGATGACTGGCGGTTCCTGGAGATATGTTTGATTGGGATGGTCTCTTCTCATCTTGCAGCAGAGATTAGGATTCTGTCCTACAATGTCCTATGGTGAACAGGACAGTCCCCCACCAAAGAGAATTTCCTAACCCAGTGTCAGTGGTGCTGAGGTTGCATCACTGCTCTGATGCATCTCTCCTCTAACTTGAAGGAAGGAGAGAGGAAAATGTAAAGTGTATTTGCTGACCCAGATGTGTGGTTGTCCAGAGGAGTGAGCAGGTGTGGCTCCATCACTTGGACCATGTGTTGGTCATGCAGTGATCTACTCTGTAAAATGATTGATCTTCTGGACTGAGATCGATGATGCAGTACTGAGATGCAGATAACCCACTTGGAGAATGGACGTTTCGCTAAGGTACCATTTTCTAGTTCACCTTCCCTCTACAGTTTTAAAGATAAACATCACATAGTGCCGAATTACCATCAACGGTTTTTTACAGAAAGATGTGTGCAAATAAAAAGCAATCAGATCGGTGCCCTATATTTACCATTAATCTTCATAAATGAGGGGAAGAGAAACTCTTGGCAAAATTAACCGACTTAAAATTTTCCCCTTTCTTCACACTGAAGCCCTACTATCTTTGCAAATTAAATTCAGTAAATGAACATTTGTTGAACTGAATTGCAAATAACTCCATTTGGGAGGGAGAGAGTGGGGAGTTAGGCTGATTGTGATTTCAGGGTTGGATGAGTCATATGTCAAGCCCAGAGCAGAACTGAAAGGCGGAACTGGTCAAGGTGTGCCCACTGCAGGCAGGGTTCTTACCTCTGGCCCCAGAACCTCTGCTTTGTCCTTTCTCTTCAGAGAAGACTGCCACTGTCTGTTCACCTTTGCAGATGCTCTCCAAGGGCCCAGGTGCCGTTGGCTCCACATGCTTGTTGCAAATTTAACAAGTCCATTGTGTATGGGCATATATGTGTATCCAGATGCAGGAATGTGTGCATGCAGGTGCATAAGTGTGTGTGTGACAGCAAGTATGGGGGCAAGACTGGTACCATTTCATAGACCCTTGCTTTTTGAGACAGGGTCTCTCCCTGGCTTCTAGCTCACCGGGTAGACTAGATCCAGGTTTCTATGGTCATTGTGGGTTGGTGAGCTATGACAGAGTGACATAAAACCACCAGAAGATGATGAGCAGAGTCATGCTTTGATGTGGCTTGCCTTCCAACAAGATTATGCTGGCTACTGTGGGGATACTATGGTGGGGCAGCCGAGAGCAGAGTTCACATTCACAGCACAGGAAGAGTCACCGTGGCTTGGGTTTGGGGTCTCCAAGACAAGACGCCATCTTGACACATTGTTTTTTGGTTTGTTCCCTTTGACTTTCTGTGATAGCGAGTGGGTTTTTGTTTGTTTGTTTGTTTACAACTTGACATAAGCTAGAATCATCTGGAAGGAAGGAACCTCATATGAGAAAATGTCTCCATAAGAGGGGCCTATAGGCAAGCCTGTGGGGGCATGCTGTTGATGAATGATTTATGTAGGGGAGTCTAGCTCATATTGGGTAGGGCTATCCCTGGGGGGGGGTGGTCCCGGAGTGTATAAGAAAGCAAGCTGAGCAAGCCAATGAATTGTGCTCCTCTGGTCTCTGCCTCATTCTCTACCTCCAGGTTCCTGCCTGAGTTTCTTGTCTGATTTCCCTCAGTGATGGAGTGACCAGAGGGTTATAAGCTGGGATCACCCCTTTCCTCCTGAAGTTGTTTCTGGTCATGGTCTTTATCACAGCAACAGAAACCCTGACTAATACTCTCCTTTCCTACTGACAGTTGCTAAGTCATTATTATCACTGATATCTCTTGTATTTCAGTGAGTTTCCTGAGTCTTGTTTGTTGTTCCAGGTTCATTACTATTAAACATTGATGCTCCTGTATATGAATGATCTTCATCTTCCTATTGGCTATCTTCATTCCCATAGGCATCACCCACATTCCCCATAGCTTCAGCATAGTTCCATGACATCCTTTGTGATGAGGCTTTTCATTATGGGAGTTAGAGCTGGGTACATTGACTTGGTGCAGGCAGGATGTTTGCTCAGTTCAGATTTGTGTGTCTTCGTGAAATGGGTTTGATGAGTTTCTTGGAGCCTGACCACTGTGGGAATAATCCCAGAACTGTTTGCTCTTATTTGCTGACCATCTGAGAACCATGCCATGGTTTTACATGGGAAACAAACTCCAGCAGTCACTACTTCTAAGTGGTGTGATGCCTGTGTTCCATTGTCATTGTGCAGCACACCCATTGTGGATTGGACCTTGGTCCCTTGAGCTTGAGTTCCAGACTGGGTAGGGAGAAAGCCCCTCATTCTAGCTAGATCTGTATTAGCTAGTAGAACTTTCTCATAGGGGTTACTGAAAAGTTTCAATCCCCCAGTAGTGAGTAATGCCGCCAATGCAATAAGTCAGATCAGGCCAAATTAATAAGTCCAGGTTTAATCTGAACAGAGCAAAGCAGCTCCCTGGTGACTCTTGGGAGGCAGGGGAGAGAGAGAGAGAGAGAGAGAGAGAGAGAGAGAGAGAGAGAGAGAGAGAGAGAGAGAGAGAGAGAGAACAGGGCAGGTCTGGCGACCAGGTCTTAAGTAGCCTGCAGGCGTGGTGGTGGTCTTGAACAGTCCCAGGGAGGGGCTGACTCTTGTCAGGCTTTCTTAGGGGCAGGGTCTGGGGAGAGAGAGGTGGGGCTTCCACCTAATCACCTCAGACTCCTTGGGTATGTGGCACCTGCGCTTAAACAGTTGCAGTACAGATTCTGTCACTTTCTAGAAGCCTGGTGTGTTGTTTTTTGTTTTTCTAATTTGACATAGCCTAGAATCATCTGGGAAGAGATTCTTGATGAGGAATTACTTAGATCATGTTGACATGTGGGCATGTGTGTGTGGGATTCTCTTGAATGTTGATTGGTGTGGGAAAATCCAGACCATTTTGGGTGGCACAATTCCCTAGGTAGGACCCTGAACTATTATGAAAGTGAAGAAAGCTTGCTGGGCATACGAAGCCATCAGGCAGCATGAGTATATTTTTTCCTCTCTGCTCTTTACTGTGGATATGGTGCAACCAGCTGCTTGAGTTCCTGCCTTGGCTTCTCCACAATGGTGGACCAGGAATTATAGGCCAAATAAGCCCTTTCTTTCCTAATTATTTTTCATCTGGATGTTTTACCATAGTGACACATGTGCATTAGGACATCTCACTAATGTAACTGGGTGAATCAGACAGGTAAGAAAGCAGGGATGGAGACTATGCCATGCTGGGTGTCCAGTAACAAGCCAGAGTTGTTGGACCACTTACTTCCTGTCCTGTCAGAATATGGTCTTTATATTGACCAGTTTCCTTAAGTGAAGCCAGACATCCACATTATTGGGAACATTTTCATTATTTCTTTTCTCTTTCAGAGCAACTAACTAGGTCTTTGAACTCCATCAGGTCCTAGTTGTCTACTTTGTAACTCCTGGCTCCGAGGACACGTCTACACCCTATGTTTATCATGGTGCCTGTACCTGCTCTCAGCAAGGACAGCATGAGGGATGCAACACAGTTCTGTGTCAACAGGAACATCAGGGAGTCTTAGTTGGGGAATATCTTTGTCAAGGATGCTAAAACAGAGTACTGCAGACTACATAGGTTATCAAGCACAGAAAGTTATTTCTCACAATTCTGGAAGCTATAAAGACCAAGATTAAAGTACTGGTAGATCTTAAGTTTGGATGCATATGTTACCAGGCTTGTGTAGGGGTACAGCCTACACTCCTAATAAGCCAGGTTCAGCCACTCAAACTCCATAAGCCAATTAAACAAGCCAAATTAATATTGAAAGCAGACAGAAAAGGTTTATTCAATGTGGCTGCACTGGAAAGAGGGACAAAGATCCAAAGACTCTCCAATCCATCTCTGGGGTCCTGGCATGAGAGTGAGGGTTGTATGGTTTCACGCAATCACTGTCTGAGTCCCAAAGACCCTCCTGCAAGGTCCCCTGCCAAGTTGTAAATCTTTCTCCAAGAAATAGGTCCCTCCTTTGGCTGCCCCCAGGGCTTTAGATTTTTCACATCTTGGCTGCAGCATCCTCATCCTCCCTTCTCAGTCCCTCCTCCAACCCCCACCCCACTCCTACCCCATTCCTACCCCATTCCATCCCCTCCAGGAAACAGAGGGTCTCCCATGAATAACAATAAAACAAGACATGTCAAGTTGTAGTAAGACTAAGCACCTCACCATGTATTAAGGCTGGGCAAGGCGACCCAGTATGAGGAGTAGGGTCCAAAAGCCAGTCAAAGAGTCCAAGATAGCCCGTATTCCCACTATTAGGAGTCTCACAAGAGGACCAAGCTACATAATTGTAACATATGTGCAGAGGGCCTGGGTCAGTCTCATGCAGGCTCCCTGGTTGTCCGTTCAGTCTCTGTGAGCCCTCATGAGCCCAGGTTAGTTGATTGTGTGAGCCTTCCCATGGTGTCCTTGACCCCTCTGACTCCCAGTGCTCCTTTCTCCTCCTCTGCAGGATTCCTGAATCCCACCTAATGCCTAATGTTTGACTGTGGGTCTCTGCATCTGCCTCCATCAGTTGCTGGATAGCACCTCTCTGATGACAGTTGGGACAGGCACTATCTCGTCACAGGAGACAGCCAGATCAGCGACTTACCCACTATTGCTAGGAGTCTAAACTGGGGCCCTTCTCATAGATTCCTGGGACATCCCCCCTGCGCCAGGCTTCCACTGGACCCTGAAGTGATCTCCATCAGTCCTTTCAGCAGTCTCTCCCTTTGCGCCCCCTCCCACCTAATAGTTCATCTTCCCGTCCCCACCTGCCCTCAGGCCACTCACAAAATCTATTTCCCCTTCCCAGGGAAATCTGGGTGTCCCCCCATGAACCTTCCTTGTTACCTAGTCTCTCTTGGTCTGTGGATTGTAGCATAATTATCCTTTATTTTACAGCTAATATCTACTTACAAATGAATACATATCATGTTTGTCTTTCTCAGTCGGGGTTACCTCACTCAGTATTTTTTTCTAGTTACATCCATTTGCCTGCAAATTTCCTGGTGTCCTTGTTTTTAACAGCTGACTAACATCCCATTGTGTTAATGTACCACATTTTCTTTATCCATTCCTTGGTTGAGGGACATCTAACTTTTTCTAGGTTCTGGCTATTACAAATAAAGCTGCTATGAACATAGTTGAAGAGGTGTCCTTGTGGTATGGTTGAGCATCCTTTGGGTACAGGAACAAGAGGGGTATAGCTGGCTCTTGTGGTAGGTTGATTCCCAGTTTTATAAGGAAGTGCCGCCCTGACTTCCAAAGTGGCGGTATAAGTTTACACTCCCACCAGCAGCGGAGGAGTGTTCCCTTGCTCCACATCCTCTCCAGCATGAGTTGTCATCTGTGTTTTTTATCTTAGTCATTCTGACAGGTGTAAGATGGAACCTTAGAGTCATTTTGATTTGCATTTCTCTGATGGCTAAGGATGCTGAATATCTCCTTAAGTGTTTCTTACCCATTTGAGATTCTTCTATTGAGAATTCTGTTTAGAGCTGTATCCCATTTTTAAATTGGATTATTTGGTTTGTTGATTGCTGTGGATATTGCTCTGTATGAATAAAACACTGATTGGCCAGTAGCCAGGTAGGAAGTATAGACGGGACAAGGAGAGAGGAGAATTCTGAAAAGTGGAAGGCTGAGGCAGGGAGACACTGCCAGCTGCTGCCATGACAAGCAGCATGTGAAGATGCCGGTAAGCCACAAGCCACGTGGCCAGGTATAGATTTATAGAAATGGGTTAATTTAAGATAGGAGAAGTAGGTAACAAGAAGCCTGCCATGGCCATACAGTTTATAAGTAATATAAGCATCTGAGTGATAATTTTATAAGTGGGCTGTCGGACTGCCTGGCTTCATGGGTCCTAGAGAGAAAACTCTAACTACAGTTGATATCTAGTTTTTTGAGTTCTTTATATATTTTGGAAATCAGCCCTCTGTCAGATGTGAGGTTGGTGAAGATCTTTTCTCATTCTGTAGCCTGCTGTTTTGTTCTTAGCCTTACAGAAACTTTTCAATTTCATGAGGTCCAATTTTTTGAAATTCTAATTTCTTGGAGTCCCTTCTTTCAATAGCCCAAGAGTCAAAGGAAGAGAGGATCACAAGTGTCTCTTTAGAAAATGTCCATTGCTGCCAGGACATTTTCTGTTGCACATAGTTCATAGATGGCACATATTCTCTTTGTCTCACATGGAGAAAGGGACGAATGAGCCCCAGTGGGTCAGTTTCATAGGGTAACTAATTCCATCCACAAGAACTCTGTTCTCATGACTGAATCACTTCCCTAAAGGAGGGCGACAATGCCAGAGTCAAGTAGGGGACACTAGGAGCTGAACCAAGGTCACAAAGAACATGGTGGGGACAGCATCAAGATCTGTCATGGGTATCTGTGAGGCAAGATGGCCACACACTCTGTGCATGCTGTGACTTGAGTGACAATGGCAGACACAATTTTGTCATTATTTATCCCAAGGTATGTCCCATTTTATTGCTACTAGGTTTCTCAGAGGTTACCTATGTCCCTTGGAGGATTGAGATGGGTGTCTGGGGACAGAAAGGCCCACAGTAGGACACTGCAGGTGAAGCTCAGCCTTACTGAGGGTAGAGACTGAACTACTGCAGACAGCTCTTACAAGGAGCAGAGAGGCAGTAGGAAATGTGCAAAACAACAGTTCCTCATTCGGAATCTTGCACAAGATGCCCAATGCCACTCAAATATAGTTTCAAATCTCTTCACCGCTGAGGACTGAACAGGGGGCTGAAGGGACAATAACTAAAGCATCTTCCAGGGACTCTGGCCACCCAGGCAGTTTCCTTAGGAGAACATGATCAAGAATGTGGGCAAAGAGGTCTCAGGAGATGCCAAGGGACCAGAACATTCAGGGGAACAGAAAGAAGACTCTCCTACCAGTCAAGTGTAAAAGAGATGCATGAGGGTCTCATGGCCACAAGCAGTCAGAAAGCATGTTAGCAACATGCAGAAACAGTGAGGAGAGTGAGGCTGGGTCAACATCCACGGCTCACATGACTCATTGACAAAGGAGTGTATAGGTGGACTCCTCATGGAGCTATTGCGAGAATTAAGTGAGGGATCATTTGATTATTAATAGTCACTGGAGGTCATCCCTGATTGTAACCACTGCTGTATTCCTAGATGGATCATATTCTCTGACTCTGTCCCTCCCTCCCTCCTTCCCTTCCTCCCTCTCTCCTTCCCTCCCTCCCTTTCTCTCCCCCCATCTCTGATATAGCCTCTTGTATCCCAGGCTGGCCTCATACTCCACGTAGCTCAGAATGACCTTTAATTTTTGATTCTCCTGCCTCCCTCTTAGGTGCTGCAACTCCAGGAGTGTGCCACCATATGACAGTATTGGGGATCGAACCCACAGCCTCATGTATTCTTGGGAAGCACTCTCACACCAAGCAACATCACCAGCTCCCATCTGATCATCGTTAATATGAAAAAGGAACTGAAGGAAAACTTGTTTCATAGATAGACATGTAAAGCCTCCCCCTTTAAGACCCTTAGTAGTAGAAGCAGAGAACTTTGCATGCAAAGGGGACAGAAGACTGGGGGCCCTCGGGGAAACCTGGCACTGAGGAAGGATGCCATGCTAGTTAATACTGAAGTCGTGCTCACTCGGGGCCATTCTTGCAACTAAGTACTCTGCATTTGTCAATGATTCTAATTCTTTAGATGACCTTCCAAGCTACAAGCTATTTTTTGTCACAATTGTCCCAGCTTTCGGTTGAGAACACTGAGGTTTGTAGAAGATAATTAGCTCCCTGAAGGCCACAGGGCTTACGAAAGGCACAATTTATATTTAAGGCCAGGGGGATTGGCTCCAGAATCCACATTTCTGATCTCTATCATTTAAATTGATTGATTGATGATGTTGATGATGATGATGATGATGTGTGTATGTGTGTGTGTGAAAGTGTATACATACTCATGTGCACTTATATTGAGGTCAGAGAACAATTGACTATGTGGGTCCCAGGGATCAAACTCAGATTGTCAGGCTTGGCTGCAATCTCCTCCAGTGCTGAGCCAAAGCTACCCATTCTAGCTCTCTCTCTCTTAGCCCCAAATACTGATTTCTTCCATGGCACCATGTTCCTGCGGGGACTTCAGCAGTAGATCAACTTGCTTCTGAACTCGCATCTCTTAGGGACACCCTGGCCTTTTTTGCGGAGATGGCCTGGCTCCTGGGACAGAGAGTCGTCTTAGAGCAGGAGTTGAGTTATCTGTGGAGGTTGGAAAGTCACATGGGCTAATTGGGCACTGTTCTTGCAATGAGATGAATAAATCAAGCAGAATTAAGATTTATTAAAATTAAACGACAGCTCTTCTTCCACCAGGGTAGCCTATCTCTTAATTATTCACTAGAAGGATGGCACACAGGAGCCAAAGCTGTTGTTCTCAGCAACCATAGACAGGGCAAAGATGACTGACTTCATGCTTCACTTAATATGAGAATTGGAGGATGGTGTTTGGAACAGTTTTAAAACATCGTTTGTTTAGTTTTAGGACAGGGTCTCACTATGAAACTCTGGCTGGTCTCGAACTCCCTATGTAGACCAGGCTGGCTTGGAACTCTCTATGTAGACCAGGCTAACTTGTAACCCTCTATGTAGACCAGGCTGGCCTGGAACCCAGAGAGAGCTGCCTCCTGCATGCTGGGATTAAAGGTGTAAGAAAATATATGATCATGAAGAATGTTCTCACCACAGTGACCCTGGGAAGCTTTGAGGACTGCCTGCCAGTGACCATGTATGTGTCAGTGACATGTAGAAATATACAAATGATTTTGAATTTTCCTTTCTTGTCTTGGACTCAAATCCCTTCACCAGGCTCCCCACTTAATCTCTTCTGTCTTTCAAAGGCCTCTTCTGGTCACCTCCTCAGTACTTCAAACATTTCCCTCTTATCAGCATTCTGTGTTGACCTAAGTTTCTACCATCTAAAAAACCTTCTCTTTGTTGTATGTTTGCCTACAATGCTCTTTTGTTTTTTTTTTTGTTTTTTACCCACAATAACCATTGTGAACTATGAATGCTTATAATTTCTAAATCACTCACCACTTCACAAATAGATTTCCACCATAAAAATTTGTGAACTGAATATCCATGTTATCACATACTTGTATTTCCCTTAGGATACAGATTTTTTGAAATTTATTTTTATTTATGTATGTGTGTGTGCCTGTGTGTATGCATACCTGTTTGCCTGCAGAGGCCAAAAGAGGGCGTTGAAGCCTCTGGAGCTGGAGTTACAGGGAGTTGTGAGCTTCCCAGCCTAGGTGCCAGGAACTGAACTCAGGTCCTCTGGAAGAGCAGCAAGCGCTCCTCACTCCTGAGTCACTCTCCAGCCCTTGAAGTGCCTCTTGACCGACCCCAGTGCTTTATTCTGTGAATTCCAGTGGCCAAGACACTACCATGTTTGTCTTTGTTTCCTTGATGTCCAGCACATGGTGTTCACAGATGTGGATTTTTGAAAAATGAATTGAGTAGTGTTGCTTTAAGTGATTATGAAAATTGACTAGCTGGTCTTGTCCAGCGCACAGAGAGGGCACTTAGAAACCCAGTGAGTAATTTATAATGTGGAAACTATTCTCGAATTTCTTTTGGTCTTCACTGGTTAAACTTGAGAACACAATTGACCCTTTCTCAGAGGAGTAGGTTGGAAGCTGGTGGCAGCTTGGTGGCTTTTGGATCTGCAGATGTTCACTTCCAAATTTAATTGAAACAAAAAATTTTTTTTGATGCATTTTGTCTCTCTATTTATTTAATGTGATTTATCCTAAATACATTTCATATTGCCAAAATAGGGGGCTCCCCCACCACCTGCATCTTGTAGGGGAAATAAACAAGACCTCTCTCATCAGATGAGTTAATTACCCTGACATGTTCACTCCTCCCCAGAGATTTCGTAAACTAAAATGCTGCAAAGCTTTAATTCAAGCAAGCAGGCTGGAAACAAGGACTGTGCACTTGCATAATTCTCATCGCCAGAATCAAAAGCTCAGCACAGGCCAGACCTGGGAGGGCAAAGTAGCTTGCATTCATCAGACGAAGCTCAGATGGGGCCAGGTAACAGATCTGTGGGAGCACTGAGCTTGAACCCATTTCTCATCATGTTGGCATTATATCCCCACCTTTGTGCTTCTAAGTACTGCGTGGTCATTTTCTTCATCTGCTCCAGCGGGTAATTTTCGCCTCTTCAGAAGCGCACAGTGATGACTGGGCATACAGAACACAAAAGACGCGGTTCATCCTCCTTTTCGTCCTTTCGACAGACAGTGGCAGCTGCAGTCATTTCTCTTAAGGGACCCAACTAACCAAATCTGAGAGTGGAGCCTGTTGCGGGGCTTTAGGACAGATTCTCCAAAGCAGAGCTTGAGAGGGTGGGTCATATGCAAGAGATTCACGGAGAATTTTCTTCAGAGGAATCAGTGATGGAATGGGGGAGGGGGCGGGGAAGGAGTGGACAGGAAGCCAGAGGCGTATCACTACAGCAAATCTGTGTCACCATATCACAGAAGCTCTCCAGTGGAAACCACACCATGCTGTCATGGTTCAAATGTGACGTGTTCCCCAAAGGCTCATATTTTGGAACATGTGGTCTCCAGCTGGTGGTGCTGTTTGGAGAGGGGCATGGAACTTTTAGGAGGCAGAGCCTTGCTGGAGGAAATACGTCAGTGGGGGCGGGCTTTGAAGTTTTATAACATGGACCCACTTCCTATTTACTTTCTATTTTTTCCTCGTCTGCTTTTGCAATGAGACAAGCTGGCTTTATGTTCCTGCCTCCATGCCTTCCCTGCTGGGGTGGACTCCGTCTCTTTGGAGCTGTGATGCCAAATAAACCTTCTTGATTAAGAAGTCCCTGGCAGAGAGCTGCTCTGGGGTGAGACACAACTCCCTGTCTACTTGGTACCTTCCCTGTGAGCAAGAGTCCTCCCCCCCAAAGCCGGTGACAGCTGCTTTAAACAAGTACAAATAAGGTGGTCCCACGCTAGGAAGACCTGGCCCATCATTTTCCACTGTCAATGCTGTGCAAGTGCCTGTTGGGGGAAAAGTCCACTGAAGACTTTAGTAACGGATTTTCCTGTCCTAGCAATAAGCAGTGGGTACTCCCTTGAGATGAGGAGCACTGAGCACCCTGTTTTCATGAGAAAAAGACTACTCTATAGTGTACTGGGGGGCTTCTCAGCTGGGATGCTTGGTAGGTTGTGTGTAATCGAAATATTTCTAACTTGCAGTTCTTTTAGTGTATGTGAGGTGTACAGGGCTGTAAGTTGAGGAGGATGAGAGAAGAAAGGCAGACAGTAACTAGGGGGTCAAGACGTGGAATGCATTGAGAAACAAGATGTATCATGTTCACAGGGCCAGAGCTGGGGAAGGAGGAACCTCCTGGCCTCTCACATGCTAGGGACTACTGTAAGGATTGAGCACTCTCAATCCAGTTTATACAGCATGTAAGGAGAACATTTGAGTCTAGGTTTTTGTTTGTTTATTTTGTGTGTGTGAGGTATGGGTATGCATGTGGAGGTCAGAGGTGGGCATTGGGTGTGTCTTCCACAATCACTCCCTCCCTTATTTTTTGAGACAGGGTCTTTCCCTAAATATGGAGCTCACTCATTCAGCTAGAACTCAGGTCAGTGTACTTACACAGCAAGCAGTTTGTGTAATGTGTCATTGCTGGGAACTTTTGCCTAAAAGCAAATGAAATGAGTGACTTGGAATACCACTGCCAACTTCACAAATGCTTGACTTATTTTTAAAAAGAATACGTTTTATTTGCCACATGGTGGAAGCAGGGCTACAGACTACCCAGTTCCAGCAAGCTCCACTCACAGCTTAGCTTCTCCAGCATGGCGTCCCATGATTGATTATCTTTAAATATACTTAATGTAATATGAAAATGACCATAAGTAAGAGAGTATAAATTTACTCTTTACAAATGGTCACATAAAATTGCCCATGATCAGTGCAAGATTGAATCCATCAACATCATGTCATGGAGTGGGGAGGGACTCATGGGGCCCCACCCTTCCCTGAGAGCTTTAACTAGGGTGGGGAGACATTGTCTTTGTGAAGTGGCTCATGTTCTTGCAAACAACAACAACAACAACAACAACAACAACAACAAAAAGGCCCCTTGTCCATGCTTCTGTAAGCACCTCTAATGAAACTCATTGGGTTGAAAACTCACTGGATGAAAAGCAAACCGTAAACAAAACCAAACCATGAAAATCAAAGGAGGATGCTTGGGAGGAGAAGAGAGATGAGCTGTAGTGAGAGAAGGGCCAGAGGAGGTGATGGGCTGTCAATAAGATCAACTCCATGTTTGCCAATGTCACGGTGAGACCCATTATTGTGTGTAATTAACATGCTAATGAACGTTAAGGTGAGTAAAAATTGTACCTTTTGATAACGACCATGTGATGTTTTGATATATGTATAAAGAAAGCCTTAAAAGAGCCTGGCTTATGACTGAGGACTTGGAGGATGGCCATTTTCCACACGAATGTGAGGACCTGGGTTTAGATCTCCAGCACCCACATAAAAAGCAGGGAGTGTCTACCTGCACCTGCGTCTCTGTGGCTTGCCAAACATGTCTCAGTTCAGGAAGAGACACTGTCTCAGGGGGATGAGGCGGGGGACAATAGAGGGTGACACGAAAGTGTCCTCTTCTGGCCTCCACAGGAACGGGGCACATGCGTGTACAAAAGAGAAAAGAAAGGCAAGCCCAGCTTGCTCTGCTCAGGTGTCACTGGCGAACTGCAAGTGTGATGGCTGCACCCCAGGAATGTGGTTTTGCACACAGAGTTCTTGGGTGGTGGCTTGTTAAATCCCCACGCTGGCTTCTTCCCTCACAGCAGGCAACATTGCTGGCACAATAACTTAGTCGGTCTCTTTCCTGGTATTGACTTTACCTAAGAAACCAAATTAATTATCAGAAGGTTGCTCTGCTAAGTATGGAATTAGGAAGAAAGGAAATTGGATGGTCTTAAGGGATTGCTCTTGCAGGCTTGGCTAAGTCCCGACAAATTGCCTCTAAGGAGAAAGGAATGGGCTGCAGCAGAGACACTAGCTTTGTCCTAAGCACCTTTGTCTCGGACCTGGATGTTGACCCAGGTTTATCTTCTAAGGCTTTGGGTTTACACTTGTCATGATCATATTACCCGATTTTGAAAAATCTAAATTGTATTTTACATCAAGGCTGTTGTAAGTGTGCTGTGTGGCTGTGTCTGGGGAAGTCCTTTAAGCTGGGGGATGACGGATAATCTTCCACCAGAAATAACTTCCTCTTTTTGTCTTTCTCTTTATTCCCAGGTCTACTTCATTTTCTGTCTTTTCTATTTTTTTTTTCGTCTCACTACTGCAGTATGCCTCAAAATGCTGATAAATACATAGTAGTAAAATACACCTTATATCATTATAGTGAATATGAGCCTGCACTACAGACAATTCTCAGCCTTTTCCTTCCCTTGGTGTCTCTGTTAATCTCAGGTGGGCTAGCTCTGCCTTATCTTACTCTTAGGAAATGGGGACAGCACTAACACTATGCCATAGGTTTCTGCAGTGGTCAAGAGAGTGTGTGGACAGTCTACTGTAGTGATGCTTAGAGGATGTGCACGTGGTCTGAAGAGGCCCAGAGGCCCATACTGTATCAAATTGAGATGATGGCCATTATGAACATGAAGGGGTTATTTGCTTTTCAAGTGCGTTGACTTTTGCACTAACTGTTCAAGAGCAACATCCTTGCTGGTGCCTTGGTTTGAAGGCAGAGGAAGGCAACAAGTATAGCAGAAGGATGTCACTTCTTGGGTGCTTACAGGGGAAGGCATGAAATGCCCCCCCCCCCCCACACACAGACACAGACACAGACACACACAGAGACACACACAGACACACACACACACAGAGACACAGACACACACACACATAGACACACACAGACACACACACACAGACACACACACACACGCTCATATGCATGTATATACTTCTGGTGTATATGAGATCATGGTACTTGTATTAGGACTTTCTATAGGAGCAAAATCTATAGGATGAAAACAGAAGAATTTTAAAAATCGGCTTTCATCGCTGTAGTAACAACAGTTGACTCACACCTGAGAGGCTGAGAACCTGTTGAATGTGCATGTAGAGGTCAAAGGCCACCATCTGGTGTCTTCCCCAATCATTTCCCATCACATTTTTTGAGACAGGCTTTTATCACTGACCCTGAAGCTTAACTGTTGTCTATTGCCCAGACTGACTGGCCAGCAGGCTCTGGGAATTCATCTGTCTCTGCCTGGTCCTTGAGGCTGGGCCTCAGCAGTCAGAACAACACCACAGTAGCTGCCTCACACTGAAGAGGTTAACAACTTGGAAGTTTCTCTGTCCACAGGGCTGAGTGCCTCAGTTGCCCCAGGCTGGTGCTGAAAACCTGGAAGTTTCCTGGGGAGCCACGGGTCTTTAGTCCATGATGGAAGCCTGGACACCCTAGTTCTGATATAAGTGAAGGAATCAGTGGCAGCGACCACAGGGTCAATCAACTCAGCAGCAAGGGGCAAGGCCAACCCCCCAAATCGAGTGAGCTTTCTTCTTTCACCCCTTCTTTCATCTGGGCTGATAACTGAAGGTCCTGCCCACACCTTCTCCTGTCAATCAAGGCAATCAGGACAATTTAACATTAAAATCAACCATCACATTGGTTCTCTCCAGGGAAAGTAATCAGGAAATTGATTTGGAAGCTGAAGTTTCCTGTTTTCACGAGACCACTTTTTATTTAGAAGACTGACTGAAAAATTATGGTTATTTAGACCTAAGTATCTATCTATTGGAGTCTCTCTCTCTCTGTGTTTGTCTGTCTGTCTCTTTTTCTGTCTGTCTCTCAAATAAAATAAGTTGGAGGAACTACAACTGGTGGTACTTTTGCTGATGATCAGTATTCTTATTTTCATGCAAAAATAACAACTTAGAAAAACCAGAATTCATCATCCTGGTCTCCACCATAGTTATATTACTCCATGATTAAAGTGGGGTGATAAAAAGCATGTCAACATTTGGAATACCTTGCTGGGATTGGATGCATGCCTTCCAAAGGACCATAGGGACTTTAAAAAATATATTGTCTATTATTAATTTATTTTTATTTAATAAGACTTTATAAATACTTATTTTTAAAAATTTCCAGTTTCTGTTTCTACCCCGACAAGTATTGATCAATATGAGCCACGTAAACCAAGATTAGGGAACACTCACTGAGTTTTAAAATGTTTTCACTTCCCATTTTGCAAGGTCTTTGGAACTTTCAAGATTTATTTTTACTTTTAATGATGTGTATGTGTATGTTTCTGGGGGGACCTGTGCATATGACTGAACCCAGAGGTGTTGGGTCCTCTTAAACTGGAGTTAGAGGTGGTTATGAGCTGTCCAATGTAGTAGGCCTGAGAACTGAATTCGGGTCTTCTGCAAGGGATGGTAATGTTCTTTGCTGAGCATTACCATCTCTCCAGCCCTAGTTCATTAGTTTTGAAGAGAGTAGAGGAACCCCAAGGGCTAAAAGCTCGAGTTGATGCTTTACAACATTGTTTAACACAGTGAGTACATAATCCTCAATTCTGTTATGTAGTTATTCAAATATCTACAACCATTCATTCCCCAATGATAACTTCAAATACCCATTAACTAAATTAATTAAAAATTTGAAGCTTTATTGTATGACCAGCACAGCCATGTGCTTTGCACACATTACATAATATAAATCAGAAAAAGATGGTGATGTAGATGCAATTGTTAGATTTATTTTATAGAAAAGGGAACAATTTACAGAGACTTTAGACTTTTGACCAAAGTCCCATAGCTACACAGTAACAAAAAGGAGCTCCATGGCAGGCTGATGTGGGAGATCTACCTTTAGTGACCATTCTTTTTTTCCATGCATATGTGATAGTTGGTACTGACTATCAATTCCACAGAATGGAGAGTCACCTGAGAGGCATGATTTAGAACAGGTTATTGAAGGTTAGAAGACTCACTTTGGATGTGAGTGGTACTTTTTCTGGAGCTGGGGGCCTGGACTGAACAGAAGAGAGCTGAGCTGAGCACCAACGTCCATCTTCCTCTGCTCCATGATTGTGTATGTGATGTGACCAGCTACGGCCAGCTCCTGCTGCCTTTATTTTGCTACCATGATGGACTGTCCCTTCAAACTGTGAGCCAAAGGAAGCCCTTTCCTCTTAAGTTGCTTCTGACAGGGTGCTTCATCACAGTAACAGGAGGAGAAACTGAGACCTACACTGTCTCTGTTTCTCTCAGTCCCTATTTGAAAGCTTTGAATGCCCCATCAACTTAGATGGAGAATGAGAATTTCAATCCTCCCCTTCCCAATCAACTCAAGAAAGTCTCTCCAGAATTTTCTAGGAAACCCCTAAAGAGTTCCTCTCACAGAACCATAACCAGTTCCATCAGCGGCATCTTCAGTCTTCTTGACTCTGTCTGGTGGTTACAAGATCAGTTTGGGGAGCTTTTCAACATCTATCGATGCCTCAGACTTGGGGAGCTTTCCACCATGCACTGAAGCATTTCCTCATGGGCTCTGGGATGCCAACAAATGCTAAGCTCTGTCACAATTGGCTGTCTGATTTCCAGAACCCACTATAACACAAAACGTCTTCAAACCTTTGACAAATTTCAAGACTGCAACAGCAGAACTTTGACAGAACAATTGGTCCACAAGGATCCTCTCTCAGTCATGTGCTCAGGAGCCTTATCAGGCTTTCCGTCTAGATGGGGACTGTCTCCACCTTTCTGATCCTATCCCATGCTGTAGCCCTGGGCTAAAATGGCAGGTCCAGGAGCCCACAGCCTTCCACACCTGCTTTGGGGAGTAAATATGTTCTTAACTCCTGGCATCACATGGGTGTAAATGGAAATGAGGACTTGATGACCCACTCTGAACTTGCATAAGTATAATATTCTGGGCTTCTCCAACTGGCCCTGGCATTAGACATTTCTAGATCCATGCACGACCAAGGGATCTGCTGGAATCATGAGCCCACTTTGTACCTTGCTCATGTGTCAGGAGGGATAAAGAGAACCAGAACCAGATGGGGAGTGGATTGTCCCAGGAAGCAGTCACCATGCTAGATAGAACCTTTGTGGCAAAGCCACTGTTTCTCCCACACAGCTCCTTACAGAAACATAAATCTGAATGTTGACAAACATTTAGTATAATGAGTGTCAGGAATGGGTTCAATTTGGGAAGATTTATTGCTCCTTAGGAAATGACTTTGGGGAAGACCCGATGTTAAGCAGCAAAATTCATGAGTCCAGGAAAAGAAGGTTAAAAAACAAAAATTGACAGAACCCCGCCGCACTTTGAAAATTGTCCAGCCCAAGTTAGCAGACCACACTCAGGATGGGCGTGGGCTTTAGGAGTCTCTCCCAGGGTATTCCAGTGCCAGAGTTAAAAGACAGACTGCTATTTCTGGACTCAGAATTTCAGGACACATTTTTGGTCACAATATGATTCAAACAAATCATGACTCTGGTATCTCATTGGCCATATCACTATAGCACTTGATTTGTTTATTGAATAGATACACCTGTGTCAAAGTAGTCACGCAAATACAACTTAGAGAAAAAGCAAACAAACCCTCTAAACTCCTTCAGGAGCTGGTGGCTTGCAAATACTGAACCCAAGAGGGAGTCCACATGCTTCAATTTGTATGTGACCTTTTGAAAAGCCCCAAAGGTAGTGTTTTGCAGAAATTCTGCATTCCTCCCAACACCTGAAATGGACAGAATGGATCAATTAACAGCAACTAGGAGCTAGCTGGGTCGCTTTCCTAAGGTGGCTTCCACCAATGGGAAGCTGCCACCTTGCATTGTCCCAGAGAGACTGACCTACTTCTGATTCCGTGAGCCTGTAGTCTGAAAGGTCATTAATCTAGCCTTGGCTCATGATGTTAGAGTCTTGAGACTTCTATTTCTTAAATGCCAAAGGTGTGTCAGGTTGCCTTTCGAGATATTGGTATCTCTATTCAGGCGTGCTGTGGTGAGGAGAGAGAGCTACATCGGTAACTTCCTTTCTCACGGAGACATTTATCTACCCAAAGGAGCCGTGTGTGTGTGTGTGTGTGTGTGTGTGTGTGTGTGTGTGTGTGTGTGTGTGTGTGTCTGCGGATCCTCTCCATGGACTAAAGAGACAAACCAATCTCCCCACTCCCTTTCTTCTTGTCAAACACAGGGACAAACAGGTCTGTGTTTGCTGCGAGGTTGACAGCAGCGGATGTACTTCCTGGGAGTAGAGTTGGAGAAAAACATGAAAGTAGCAATTTCTGCTTGTCATTCTCTGCTGTGTCTCCTCCTTGTCTAGAGGATGAAATCTGAGCTCTTTGTTGTCACAGCCCAAGTTCTTGCCAGCTCCTTCTATTTCCTTCTCCAGTCTTGCTTCTCATCTTTCTCCAGACTCACCCTTGACCTGGGAGAACCAGCCATGCCGCAGCTCTCTTTAAGGCCTTTGTCAACACCCCAGTCTCCTCTCTTATCTGGCTCATTCCTCCCAGCCTTTCGGGGTTTAACTTGGCCATTGCTTTTTAGGTGGCCCGACTGGACTCTCCTCTGCTGAGGGAGGGTCTCTTCTTTGGCGTTCCCATAGCAACTGGTGCTTGCTGCATGTACTTAATTTTTGTCCCTGCAGCTACCTTTTCTGGTGCCCTCCCCCCACATCCCATCTCTTTCTCCTTGGCCTTCTTCAGTGCAAGGAATGCACTGTCCTTGTCCAAAATGCCAAAGACAAAAGATGTGATTCTCTTGGACTACATGTTGGATGTCTTCCATTCGCCTGCAGCCACCTTCCTCAGTGTTCCAGGTACCTACCTGGCTGTGGGGTCTTTGCCCTCCAGCTTCTTATTGACTGCAGCCATTGAGGGCATCAAAGACTAGAAGGCCATCACTTCCCCACCCCCTCCCAGCTGTATGCCCAAGGTATGGCTGTGACACTCCTTGCAATGTCTATGGGTCTTCTGCCCGCAGTCACCTGTCCAGACTTTGGTGGCACTTCTCTTTGCTGCTCGGGCCTGCTTAACTGATGGACTGCACCGTTGCTACTCCATATGCGCAACCCATGTCTTGTTGATGTCCTTAAAGATCACAGTCTATGAATGCAGTCCTTCCACACACGTGTGTATGTGTGTGGGCGTGTGTGTGTGTTGTGTGTGTGTTTGTGTGTGTGTGAGTGTGTGTGTGTTTGTGTGTGTGTGTATGTGTGTGTGTGGGGTGTGGGGTGTGGTGTGTGTATGTGTGTTTGTATGTGTGTGTGTGTGTGTGTGTGTGTGTGTGTGTGTGTGTGTATTCTCCTTCCTGCCGGGACTCCAAGGATGACCACTACTTTCAGTTCTCAGTCCCTGCCGCCTCTCTTTTATAGTCACTTCAATTACACCTTCATCCGCTAAACCATGCAGCCCCTACATCCTGGCAAGGTACATCACAAAAGCCACTGTTGGATTTTGTATTTCCAGGAGAAGGCTGGACACAAAGTTGCTACTTCCAGGCACATCATAGAGATGGGACGGGATTGAGATTATTAGAGTGGAAAATTTCCTTCCCATCGTGGCAGCAGATAGCCATTATCTGTTCCAATGAAAGACTCATGAATGGGTATAAAAGGAATCCATTGTATAGCATAAAACATTGAAAGTGCATTATTTTGCTCTGAAATGAGATCATCTGCTCCTGGAAGCTCCCACTCCAACACCATCCTTCTAGAACTTCTCTCCAAGGACACAGGTAAAATGCAATTTGTCTCTTAATAAGCCTCAGGAGTTTAGTTTAAAGATGTGATTACCCAGAAGGCAATGAGAGCTGTCTACAATTTCATCTGTCTCAAGAATATGCTACCCCAAAGAAAGACAAGGGAACAAGGTTTTACAGGAAAATCTGGCTTGTAAATTGGACAGAAAATAGAAGTTGTGTGTGTCTGGGATCTATCCCTGACTGGATCTCATTTTAGTTAGAGTGTTCAAAAATGGGGTTTCCTTCAGAAGCCCCACTTCTCTTTCAGAATAATAGCAAGCCAAGACATGGGTAACGTTTCTTTTACCTGGGTTTCATCATGGAGTGCTTATGGCAAGATGCATCAGGGACATTAAGACTCGAGGGTTAGCATGACTATTGTTTGTAGTCTCTTTCTCTTGAACTTTGAAATCTTATCCATCCTCACCACCTCACCCCATACTCCTAGACACCTGCACCCTTAGTCACCCCACCTCCCTACAGAGCCATAAGGGGAGGTCTTGGCATCTTTGTTTAGCAGAGGGGGGGGACACCAAGGCCTAGTAACATCAGAACTTCTTCACCTAAGTAGTGAAATTATCACCTCTTGCTTTCCAGGTCCTTCTATGTCTTGTCTACTACCTTCTAAACCCTCTCCACCCATGTCGGTGGAGGAAATCAAGTCTGATTCAGGCTACCACTCTGTCTGTCACCCTCCTCTACTTTAATATTTACCTTACTTAATTGAGTTGGTTAAAACTTGAAGGTTCAAAAATTGTCCATGAGGCCTCTTTGGTCCCCTTACTACCATCCCTCTGTGGTTCGTGAAGAGTGTGAAGCTTCACTGAATCACAATTGTATGATTAGGTAAGTGTTTTTCAAAGGCCCACAAGTTAAAGACTTAGTTGATAGCTTGAGGTATGACTGGAAGGTTGTGGAATCTTTAAAAGGTGGAGTCTGGTGGGAGGAAGTGCAAGACAAATTGCTAAATGGTCTTATTAATAAAAATTCCAGAGTCAGATATTGGATGAAAACTGAGAGATCAGAGGAATAGGACAAGCCATAGCCAACCTCACCTTACCGACTCCTCAGCCTCCAAAGAGATCTACTTCCTGTATACCCATGCCCATATGCCTTTCTGTTCTGCCATCTCACTTCCACTCTCTGCCCAGCTACATCACTTCCTCTTTCTGCCCAGCTCTGTCATTTCCTGTCTGTCTGTACAGACCTCCAGACCTTTATTGTTAACTAGTGTGTTGGAATTTAGGGCATGTGCCCCCACACCTGGCTCTGTTCCTAGTATGGCCTTGAACTCACAGAGATCCAGATGGATCTCTGCCTCCCGAATGCTGGGATTAAAGGTATGTGCTACCATTGCCTGACTTCTATGTTTAATATACTGACTGGCTTTTTCCTCTGATCTTCAGATAAGCTTTATTGGGGTGCACAAATAAAACATCACCACAAGGAAGCTAGGTCGCTGGGTGGCACACCCTAGAGGGGAATTGGAATCCAGCACTCTTTCCTCCCTTTTTGCTTTTTGGCAGGCACAGGGGTGAACAACTCACTTCTGCACAAGCTTCCTGTGGTGATGTGATGCCTCACTATAAGCCCAAAGGCCACAGATCAAGTGACCATGGACCAAAAGCTCTGAACCATGAGCCACGATGAACCTTTTCTCTTTACAAGATGATTATCTTAGGTATTGTTTCAGTGATAGAAAGACAACTAACACAATACTGTAGTGTCACTTACATCATCTGGGATTACATCTAATCCCCTTTACTTTGTACAGGACTTCATGAAAATGAAGGGTAAGGAATGATCCCAAGTGCACCCCTTCCTACCATCCTTTGTGGATCCATGGGTGCAATTAGCAGAGATCTTTCCTGTCACAGAATGATGCCTTGTCTGATTCTTCTGTCTCTTCCTAATGTCTTTGTCACCTTCATTGGCATTAGCTGTCTTTCTCAGCACCTGGGCATCCTGCATAGACATCCCAGGGCCCAAGATCATTACCAGGCACTGGGTTCATACAAATTTATTTATAGGTACATGTTGTGACATGATGCCTCTGATAGCTTGCATCTGTGTCAGGGGCAGGTCTGGACACTGGAGAATGTTGAGTGAATTTCAACTTCTGTCCTCTGAAGGATGGCAGTAATCCCCACCTGTCAGAGCAACCGACATCTCTTGACATCTCAAATGTTCCCATAGGCCCAAAGAGTCCCTAGTTAAGAGACACTGATGTTGTGCCCAACAGGTGGAGCTTTCATCCATACAGGGAGCTTAGTCTTGGCAAAAGTACAGCTAACCTTGCACATTTCTCCACTTCAAGACTCCCTGGAGCAAGCTCAGTGGTAACTGTGATTCTCTTTCAGGAACTAGGTGCTCTGGAAGTCCCAAAATCAAGATCTCCACTTGTTTATTTTTTCCTGAAGCACTTTCACTTTCTCCCCTGGAGGAGCTCAGGGTTTTAGCAATCCCACTTCTGCATGCCTGGAGCATCCAGAATTTATGAACTCGGCAGGGACACATGTCTTTGGTTACTTGGTGCTCACAGCTCAGTGTGTTGTCTCGTTTGCTTACAAGGCAGTTTGTATTATGATCCTAGCACACAAGTGAAGAAAGTAGGAGAGTCAGATGTCTAGATGATATAGGTGGTGAGTGGCAGAGTCAAGACTTGAGACAGGGTCCCTTGGATTTCAGACACTGATGGGCTGTTCATTACTGCTTTTCTAGTCATGAAATATAGGTTTGGGGCTCTCCTGTTAGAAATAGAGGAAGGTGATACCACCAGCCAGAGCTCATATCTGAATGATGCATCCAGGAGGCTGACTCCACTCCAGCAAACCAAGGACAGGCACTCTGAAGGTAACTGATCTTCAAAACATGACATAAAGGCCACACAGTGATCTCTCCTGGATATCTTGCTGACAGTCTAACATCTTCCCCCACTTAGGGGGCAGAAAGGCTTTATTTCAGATGACTCTATTACTGTTATGGAATTGTGGCCACCTAGCTTAGCTACGGTCACACCATTACTTCATTTTGGAAACAATGTGAAGTCAGGAGAATAACTGAATCTTTTAAATTCTGAACACTTGTGGATTTCAATGAGTGAATTCCTCCAGTTGACTGGAGGAATCTGCCAATTGATGGACAAATCTCTTTTGACAGTGATGGGGTTGGGGGAATGACTTAGTGGGTGAAGTATTTGCTGTGCTGAGTTTGAATCCTCAGCACCCACATAAAAAAACTGAGCATGAAGATTCAAGTCTGTGGTCCCAGTGCTGGGGAGATGGATAAGGGTGATCTTAGCGGGTCACTCGCCAGCCAGTCTAGCCAAATCAGTGAGCTCCAGATTCAGTAGGAGACCCTGCTGCTGAATCAGTGAGCTCCAGGTGCAGTGAGACACCCTGATGCTGAGTCAGTGAGCTCCAGGTGCAGTGAGACACCCTGATGCTGAGTCAGTGAGCTCCAGGTGCAGTGAGACACCCTGATGCTGAGTCAGTGAGCTCCAGGTGCAGTGAGACACCCTGATGCTGAGTCAGTGAGCTCCAGGTGCAGTGAGACACCCTGATGCTGAGTCAGTGAGCTCCAGGTGCAGTGAGACACCCTGTTTGAAAAATAAGGTAGAGAGAAATAGGGGAAGACACCTGACATCAACCTCTATCTTCCACAGACACAAGCACACTGTACCTGCACCCACATGAACAAGTATGAGTGCAAACACAAAGGAAGAAATCATAACTTTTTTGCTTTGTTCAGAGCTTTAGACTGTGATCAGAATTTAGTGATGGGTTTTGAGTTGCTCAAACCTCAATGTAGCTCTACATTATTGATGCAGAGTCTCAGAAATGTCCAGAAGCATACACACACTCCTGGTGTCTGTCAAGCTCATGACACATCACACACGAAAAAGAGATTCAGGTCGGGGAAACGTCAGGCCAAGCTTGAGCATTTCCCACAGAATCTGTTCAGGTCTTTCTTCTTGAGATGGGACAAAAAGCCAGTGTAGCTTCCATCACAACTTTCCCATTTGCTGATATCCTTTTATCAATCAAGAGCAAACTCAGGCTGGGAGCGTCACTGGGCAAATCTGTGTGGAATTTCACAGTGCTCTTCTGTCTACACCAGGACACACCTTGGGTGGTCATCTCTCTGTCTACACCAGGACATACCTTGGGTGGTTGTCTCTCTGTCTACACCAGGACACACCTTGGGTGGTCATCTCTCTGTCTACACCAGGACATACCTTGGGTGGTTGTCTCTCTGTCTACACTAGGACATACTTTGGGTGGTTGTCTCTCTGTCTACACCAGGACACATCTTGAGTGGTCATCTATTGATGGCAAAGGCTCCTTGGTGTTTCTTATTCGTGGTCTCCACTTCCATGTAGATAAAGTTTCTACAAAAGTGACAACACTAACTGAAACATGTTTGCTATATTTGTTACATTTGTGTGCAGACTTGGGGGGAATGTGACACAAACATGGGCAAAGTGTGAGAAATGCTCTTGTGGCCATTGCTAAGAACAGAGATACAAGTGGCTTTGAATCCTGAACTTATACCTCCCTGCTAGGCTGGCTCTTGTGAGCCTGGGTGGAAATGAAGGCAGCCTATGAACAGCTTTAATGAGATAATGCATGAGAACCCCTCTTTATTCCCTGGCATGTGGAAAGCACTCCACACATGGCTGCTATTTATTGTTACTATTCTATCTTGTTTTCTGTGGGCTGATGTCACTATTAGTTGAGTTGTTGACAAGCCCTGGTAATAAGGTAATAAGGACACCTGCCAGAACTGAAGAGTCAGCCTCCCCTTCTTTTTGAATGGTCTGGTTTCATTATCTCCACCCTGGAGTGGCCTTGACCAGACAAAGACTTCTGCTGGCCAATTATTGTCTGATGGCTGGGCAAGCAGAAGGACTCTTCTAACACTATTGTTCATGGCAGGTGCTCCTCAGCATTCTCCTGGTGTACAAATAATGATCCCGTGAAGGAAGTTACTTCCTTTGGTGTACAGTTCACAGGCAGTCTGATTCAGTGAGCTGTGGGAAATCATGCTGTCATAGCTACGGATGGTTTATTCACATTTTGCTTGGTCAAGAAGGGCACCTGGTTGTCTGCCATGAACAGTTCTGAGCTGTGACTATTAAGGAGATGCCCATTGCATCTCAACTGATCTGAAGCTCAGGGAAGCTTCAGAGCAAGGCCTTGAGTGAAATCTGGGCTTCAGAATTCTATCTCTGATGATTCTGCTTCCTCCTCTTCTTCCTCCTCTCTCTTCTCCTCTCCCTACTCTTCCTTCTCCTCTGTGAATTATTTCTAAAAGTTTATTTATTTTTATTTTAGTATTTTAAGTGCATGAATGTTTGCCTATTGTAGTGATAATGCCCGCGCTACCACCACCCGTTCACCATGTCCAAGAGAGGGGCTGTGGATCGAAAAACAGAGACAAAAGACAGCGGGTCACTTGCCTCAGCAGAATGCCGAATGCCGTTTATTGAAAGAGGGAGGAAACCTTAAATACAGGCTTACAGCACAATAGGAGAACTCCACAGGGCAGAAGTTTGCTATTGATGTTTACAATCTTGCATCTAAGCTGTTTACGCCCAATATGCAGGATACACAAACAATAACCTCCCTTAAGCATTCAGGAGGGTGGAAACCAGCCTAGGGAGGCCATCTGGTCAAGGTCGGCAAGCAGGCAGCAGCTACCCAAATTGGGAGGCCAGGGCCCTACAGCCTATATCTATCTTTGCTTGCCACATATGTGTCTGGTACCTGCAGAGACTAGAAGAGGACATCAGATCCCCTGCAGCTGGAGTTACAGATGGTTGTGAGCCATCACATGGGTGCTGGGAATCAAATCCAGGTCCTCTTCAAGAGTAGCAAGTACTCTTAACAGCTGAGCCATCTCTTCAGCCACTATTGATTTCTTTTGAATACCTGTCTACACCAGGACACATCACAATAGTGAATAGGTATTCACTATTGATTACTTTTCCACCATGTGGTGTGGTGTGTCTGAAAGGAAGGTGGAGTCAGAAGGGTTGTCAGTAATCAGGTCCATCTCCTTGGGAACAGAAGTCTCTCTGCTTCCATTGGTGTCTGACAAATGGGTTCTACTTATGAGCATAGGAGTTTGACCACCATTGTACAGACAGGATATGACTTTGACTTAAAGAAGGGTCTCTTTGTTACCTCGCCTCCAGCCACAATGACAACCTGCATCTCCCTTGGTCGTTGTTAATGGTTGTCAACTCCTTTGTGTGACTTAAAATGGTTCAAAACCATGTCCATATTTCATCTAGGGAAAAGGAGTGATCTGGAAAGGATGAGAAAGGTGTCGACTTTCCATGACCCAGAACTCCACTGCATCCCTCCTTCACAGCCCTGGTATTCATTTACTAAGCACCTCCATGCCGTGCACCACTGGGAAGACTGACTAGCTATTACTTCCAGTATCTAACATCAACTGAAAGTGTATCTCATTTTCTTGTCCATGAATATAAAAATTTGAGGAAATATATATTTATTGGCTTATGTATATACTTATATGTGGGTTTTGGTGTTCTGTATTTTTGGAGATGGAATATCATCTTGTAGCCCAAGATAGTTTCCAACAGTGTAGATCAGGATGGCTTCTCTTTGTGACCACTGCCAAGGTCTCAGGCATGGAATGTTGCCATTACAGGTACCACCATATTGGTTTTATTTTGTGTATTTATTGTTATATGTGATGCCCACTGTTGAGTGCTGATAGGCAGAGAGGTCCTTTCTTGGGGGAATTTACAGTTTAGGATAGCCATGAGTGAGCAAATGTAAGGAATACTGACAAACTGTAACCAGTGTTTTCATTAATGAAAACCTTCAATTTTCCATAGTCAACAATCAGGAGTCATCTTCTCTGGAAAGATGGTTTCTAAGACTCTTTGAGACAGGGTTCTTACAGATAGCCTGATCCCCAAGATACGGATGAAACAAGGGATGCTGGACTAGGGATGCTGGACTACTAGACAGCAGGAGAAATGGAAGAAGCCCTAACTGTGCAGCCACATAGAAGTGTCTTAGAAGAATCTGGTTGAGTTAAAAAGCAAATCTTCCATGATGTCATTTTTGGAAAACTAAACCCAAGAAAAATAAACAATGTATGACTTCAAGTCGCATACATATGGGATAAAACCACATATAAAAAAGGCAGGATGTGAGAAACCCAAACTCAAGGTGACATATACCAGGAGGCCAAGAGAGGGAGGAAGACATCCGAGTCTACCCAAGGTAAGTTCTAGCAACGTTGGTGGAGGTCGCTTACATATGCATTAGATGTATTTTCAGATACATCAGCATTACCTAATATAACACATTCCACTACCATAGAGGAGGAGGGGACATAAGCCACGTGCCTGCAGAATCCAGGCAGGTCCCAAAGATGTTTGGCTTGGGTGGGTCCACTGTGAGCTGCAGAGGACCTTTCTACCTACAGGGGGAGCCCGGACCCGGCTGCAGCTTAGGTTGCCTAGCAGGCTTGTGGGCCCAACACCCAGTTACCAGAGTTTCTTAAGAAGCCTGACACCTGTGCCTTTATAAGCGCTATCTCAAATTCCAAATGTTGGCGGTGGTTTCCAACTTTAAAGACTGCAGAGGCGAACAGTACTTTGGGGGACATGTTCAACCCCTGAAAGGAAGCGCAGGGAGCAAACCTTAATTCCGAGCCCACACGAACCGGGGATGTCTAATTTTACTTCTACCATATTGGCCCGCTCTGAAGGCAGGCAGGAAACCCATCCTCGCATCCACATCCCCGGGAGTGAGCTATTTCCAACCTGCCGCCCTCTGGGTGGCTGCACAGCTCTCACCTGCACTTCGCACCTCTAAGTTTGGAATGTGTGAAGGTGGTGTGAGCCCAGGGGAGGTAGGGGCTCTGCCCCAGCATGCTCTCTGTCTGTGCCCTCTGCCAGCTTGCAGGGATGCTGGTGACACCTCATAAAGGGCTCTGGGGGGAGGAATGGCTCATGTTGGCTGTCTAAGGTCATGCTGGAAGGACCTATGCCATGCTGACCCCTGCTGGGACGGAAGGCTTTCCATAGAGGAATAATGTTCTGCAGAATCTAGACGTACATGAATGGTGGGAAAGTAGAGAGGAGACTATGGTGGGGGTGGGGTGGGGCTGTGTCTAAAGTGTCTAGGAGAGAAGAAAAGATAATCTTATTCAGAATCTAGATTTAGCTATGTATGCATCTGTGGATACATGCACATGTATGTAGATGGCCTCGTGTGTGTGTGTGTGTGTGTGTGTGTGTGTGTGTACATATACATGTATATATGACAGGAGAGCAGAAAGGGACTATTTAGAAGGAAGAAAGGGACCAAGGACAGATGAGGAAGAGTATAATTCCTAGGGTCTGGGAAAGTGCTTACTGGCAAAGTGCCTGCTGTGGAAGCATGAAAACCTGAGTCCACCCCAGAGTCTGTGAAAAAACCAGGCACAACAGTCTACCTATAACTATGGAGCTGGGAAGATGGAGACGGGAGCTGCTGGCTAGTCAGTCTAGCTGAGTCCACCAACTCCTGGTTCAGTGAGAGACTGTGTCAGGTGGAGAGTTACAGGGAAACACCCAATGTCACCCTCTGGTCTCCAAACTCATGTACTCAGGTATGCACACATTTATGCTCTCGCTCTCTCTCTCAAAAGTGCAATGATTATATATGTCTGATAATGTAATGCTGAGGCCCATCCTTGTGTATGCTAACTAAAGCAATGAATACAGAGTAAATGGAAAAACAATTAGATGGCAAAGCATGCTGCCTACCTACACTCGTCCACAGTATGGCTGGGGGATTTCTATGTCTGCAGAGGTCCTCAGCTGCATTCTACCCCACTCCCCAGTCACCTGGAGGTATCTGGAGATATTTTGGGTTGCTCCAACTGGAACAAAGACATGATTAAAAGCTTGAGGAACTCACCCCAAATCACTGGTGGTGGTCGAGATCAGCAGCCCAGATAAACACCCGCCGTTATACAGAGAGACATCTTTTCTTACCCCAACATGCCAGTGAAGAATTATCCCACTAAGCCCAGAAACTGCCCCCACCAAAAAGACAAAGATAAATAAAGCCACACGCTGCCCAACTGCCGTGAGTTATGAAAGGTGTGTGTTGGGGGCAGGGCACAGGGAGGGGTGGAACGAACATGAATTTACAAGACATGCCCTTTAGCTCGAGCTGGGATTTGTGGCCACTCTTTTTGGTTTTATTAAAGCATAATGCTCGCAAGCAGAAGAGGAGATTTGTTATTCTAAGACAGTTGCACACCAAGGCGCGCTATTGTATAATCTGGCATTTTCCCCACTAGGGAGCTATGGCGCATTACTCACGAGTGACAGAACCAACGAGCTCCATCTCCCAGGAGGCCACTGCATCTGTTTAAAGGGAGCAGGCACCATGTAGATCCTCCCACCACCCCATGGAGGAACACAGGCAGAAGGTGGGTGAGCTAGCTACGTGTCTATCATCTGGGTGTGGTGGGATGAACCAGGCACTAAATCTATACTCTTCTCCCCTGGTACCTAAAACAAAGAGAGGGTCAAGTCCATCTGTGTGCCAAGAGCAGTACCACAAGACATGAGGCAGGCACCCAACTGGGAGTCAAACCTGGACTAAGTAACCACCATCAGGGGAGTCCCAGCTGGGCCCCAGCTTCTCATCACACCTATGATTGGGCTAGGAGCTTGGCCTGGGTCTGGAGGTTATAAGATGACTTTCTTGGTCCTTGCTCTCTCTCTCTCTGAAACTCAGTTTTCTCACCTAAATAGTGGGCCTATGGGGCTGGAATGTTCAATGGTTAAGAGCCCAAAGTGTGTACTGCTCTTGCAAAGAGCCTGTTTGGTTCCCAGCACCCATGTGATGTGATGCACAATTGCTTGTAACTTTAGCTCCAGGGAATCTGACACCTTCTCTTGACCTCTGAGGGCACATTCACCCTTACGTGCATATACGCGTGCGCACACATGCACACACACACACACACACACACACACACACACACACACACACACACACAGACACTACTTTTAAGTCTTTGGGTTCCTAATCATTAACTCAAAACATCACGGTGAAAGGGACAAGGATTGTCAGCAGATGTGAAGTATCTGGCTACCAATGCCTTTCTACCAGTATCCAAGATCAAAGAAGCCAGTGTGCTGCTGCTGCCCGGAGCTCACAGAACGGGTGTCAGTTGAAATGGGATCACAGATAGAAAAGCACTCTAAAAAATTCAATATGTTCTATCAATATCACATAATGAAACCAATGTGAACATCAACGTAAATTTATTGTACAGATCCTTAGAAAACAGAAAAATGTTACATCTTATAATGCCTACTGCTTGGATAGGAAGATTTTTGCTAGCTGCTTTAGTTCAAACCTTACATGTACCAAAGGGGGGGAGAAACGGAGGTGAGCGGCAAAGCTCCAGGACCCCTGCCCAGTATTCTTTGTGCTTACCAATAGGTGAACTTTCTGGAGGTTGGCCACCCAGGCAGAACATCTCTGACACAGTCATAAGCTTTGTTTTGTCTCTAAATGAGGCACGAGAACAAAACTTTTGATCATGGATAGTGAAAAGAAATGAAACCAGTCAGGGAAAATGCTTAGCAGGGACACATTGGCACGTGGGAAATCCTGCTGTGACACAGTAATTGTTAGCTTTGATTTAACAATAACTGGTTAGGTGATGTGTGTCCATGTATTCCTCCAAGGATCTGACACATATGGAGGGTATCTATCTCTTCCATGCTCCTTGTAATATAGCTTGGCATCTTGAGAATCATGTTGGTCACTCTGAAGACTTCTGAGGAAGTCGTCACCATACCGTTGTATTTCTACTCACTTCCAGTCAGGAAATTGGTGACAGCCCAGAAGATGATGGCACCAAAGTCCAATTTGTGAGCTAATAAATTTATTGGGGTCACTTGCAGGAGCAGAAACAACTCAAAGGCAGCTGTATCATTGAAAGGCCACCACAGGGTGGGTGACAACTCAAGGAAGCTGCAACCCTGGGGCTCTCTGCACAATTTGCAGGCAGATTGACAGGTCAGAGAGTCTCCTCTTCTCTTCAGTTCTTACTCCTTTTATAACCTTGAGGGTCCTTGTGAATATGGTATGTTCCAGGGACTTCCTGAGACTTGTGAGTTGTTTTTACTTTCTGAGTCTTAAGAAGCTTCCTTTTTGGGTAGGATGCTTCAATTAGGAGGAAAGGGTTACAGCAACAGTCTGGTTTTGGACACCACAGGAGAAGTCCTGGTCAAACTAGTGGCATCCTTTTGCAGTTTCAAAAAAATAGACTCTCTGGTTAACTGGAGCTTCAGAAGAGATAGAATCACACAAGTCAGATTCCCCATGGTTAACTTTGTTTTAGATCCTTCACGTTCCTGAGCTCCTTGGGGCTAAGCAGAAGGATTAGTGCCTATGCTCTTATCACACTGGGATAACCATCTTCCGCCTCCAGCCTGCACCAGAATTCCCTGCAGGGCTGGTGGATGGACACACAGGCTGATGGCCCCACCCCTCAGGGGATGGTCTCCAGCTCTTTGTTTTATATGTCTGACCCAACAAGATCACTGCTGCTGCTGTTGCTGCTGCTGCTTGTGATTCAGGGCCACAACTTAGCATTACCATCACAGGTTAGATTAGCTTGACTTTGGTTTGATGGTGTGTGAGGCTGGGTGATGCCCAGCTTTGGAGGGCACCACACTATAGCTGGCAGCATCTCTGAATGGAATAATACAAACGTCTCTAGGCATCTCTTGGTGCTCTCTACGAGCTGCAGTCACCCCTCATTGAGAGCCCTTACTTTGGGGTGGAATGACCCAGATTCTGATCCTAGTCTCTTCTTAGCATCATAAAGCTATGGCTATTGTAAGGTAAGTCTCCAGACTGCTTCATCATGTAATGGCTCCAGAACACCAACCTCAAAGTGTCCAAACAAGAATTAAGGGGTAAAAGCTGGGCACAGTGGGGCACACCTTAATTCCAATGCTTGAGAGACTGAGATGCAGGACTCATGAGTTCAATACCAGTCTGGACTGCATAGGTAGCCTCTTCCAAAAAACCAAGCCAACTAAAGGGATCATATGTTTCTCCCTTATGTGCTCACACTGGCCATTTAGTTAGTTATTGCTTTAAATGCTCTATTTCTAATCTACTTAGTGGAATGTCTTCTCACAATCAAAAGTTTTCGCAGGGAGTATGGAGGAGTGGTATCTATTTTAACCCCAGTGCCTGGGGTGAGACTGAGGCAGGAGGATTGAGTTCACAACAGCCTGGTCCATAATAGAGTCTGTCTCAAAAGGAGACAAAAAAAGAGCTTCATGTTAGATGTATCAGATTGGTTGCTAATTGAGATGAAGAACAAGAAACTTCCATAAAATGCCTAAAAACTTCCTATTTAAGGAAATAATTCTAAAGCCACAAAGTTTCTCTAGTATCCTGACCCATGTCTGGCCATTATCCAGGTAAGCAACCCAGTGTCCAGCTGGGAAGTGGCCAGTCACTAACGTTCACCTCAGCTTCATGAGCTCACCTGTCCTGAGATGGCACAGGGAGAGTCTTTTTATTTTTGAATTAGTATTTTAGATTAGAAGACAATGTAATGGGTTTCATCAAGGCTTGGCCACAAATCTATGTCATTATACATTTTTCTCACTGGCTCCCTGCCTCATGGTTCCCCTGTGTCTATGACCTGCTCCCTCTCTCCCCCAGTCTCCAGTGGGTTCTCCCCCAAGAGTGTGTGGTGGTGCCGGTTCATTCCTGTAATCCACAGTTCTCAGGAGGCCAAGGCAGAAGGATTGTGAATTTGAGGGCAGCCTAGGCTACATGACAAGACCTTGTCTCAAATAAAAGATAATAAAATAAAATATGAAACAGCTATCTGCCATTCTCTTTCCCAGCTGTGTTCTAGAAGCCAGTGTTGGAGTCTGGAGTGCTGCTGCATGCCCAAACAACTGCTCGTGAAGAGTGATAGATGCTGGCACACACGAGGGATCACAGATTTTTCTTAGGCTGTCAGCTCTTGAAATTACCCAGCAATCCCAAAATGAATTTCCACTAATCTGACAGTTTTGCCTCGCCTGACATGACGTACTGTATATTCAGTGGTCAGTGGGGACTATTTAATTGCAGTTAAGTCTGTACGGCTCACTGTGGCATTGAAAACGGAGCTGTGTAGAATCTGGTTAAACTTCCCGACTCTCCGGGCCCAGATGGGTGGGTGGAATGCAATCCTGTCTCCTTTGAATCTTTCTACCTGGAAGCACTCACTAATTAACTTCTACTGACTAGCTGCTCTAATTCATTCACTTTCGAGATTCATAAATATCAAAACTAAAGTCGAGTTGCTCCGTAGTAGGTAGAAAGTTCTGGGCATCAGATGAAACCAGTGCAGAGTTAGAACTAGATTAAAATGAAGGGGAAGATGAAGTGATATGACGCATAACGTCTTCAAGTACTGTCTGCAAGACTGACAGATTTCAAGTATATCATCTGACTTTGTTCTTATAACATTACAAAGAGAAAGGGACAATTTTCTGCCTTCCTTTGACAGCTGTGGAAGCAGACTTAGAGAGTGAAAAGAACTGCCAGAGATCTGTAGCCGGGCAGAGCAAGATATGAGGCCAGCTCTGCACCACAGCAGCACACATTCTTAAGGACTGCACAACTTTCCAGAGATGCTAACAAATTATGGTGGTATTGTGTTCCCCAAAATATTGTGTACCCTAATAAACTTATCTGGGGTCAGAGAACAGAAAAGCCACTAGATACTTAGGATAGGCAGTGGTAGCACACGCCTTTAATCCTAGCATTCCAGAGGCAGAAATCCATCACCATTTACCATGGTGACTCTCGTCTTTAATCCCAGAAAGTGAGCCTTTAATGCCAGGGAGTGGTGGTAGAAAGCAGAAAGATATGTAAGGTGTGAGGACCAGAAACTATAAGCTTTTAGCTGGTTAAGCTTTTAGGCTTTCGAGCAGCAGTTCAGCTGAGAGCCATTGGGATGAGGACACAGAAGCTTCCAGTCTGAGGAAACAAGACCAGCTGAGAAGTTGGCCAGGTGAGGTTAGCTGTGGCTTGTTCTGTTTCTCTGATCTTCCAGTATTTACCACAATAACTGGCCTCAGGTTTGATTTTATTAATAAGAACTTTGAAGATTTATGCTACATCTGGTGCCCAACGTTTGTGGTACGAATTCTTGAAAAAGCTACTTGCCTGTGGCCTTGTGGGCCCCAGCTCAGGCCCGAGCTACACTGGGCCAGTTGTGGTGGTTCACGACAGTAGCATTTGCTGAAGGAGGCAGAGACAGAAGGATCCCAAGTTTGAGGCCAGCCTAGGAGGCTTGCTAAGGAGAAGCTGTGGCCGGGACCCAGTGACAAACGGTGGTGGGACCATGGAGGCAGCGACTACTGCTTCGAGTTGCCGGCTGCTTCTCATTGTGTTGGTGACTGCGGTGATGCTGCTACCTGGGACGAAGGGTTTACTGCTCCTTGTTCAGAGAAGAATTACCAGGACCAGTCTGTTACCAGAAAGCATCCACAAAGGTCAGTTTGGAAAAGTTTGGCAAGACAAATGGTGGGGAGAAATTGCTGTGAAGATTTTCTCTTCGAGGGAAGAACATTCATGGTTCTGAGAGACAGACAGACATCAGACTGTGATTGCTCCAAACCACAGAGGAGGAAAAAATAGTCTGTAGGTAACCATGACTATGCCTAACAATGACTTTGAAATCTTCAAAAGGAAGATGGGACTGGACTATGGTAAAGCCATTAAGCTGATTAACATCACGGAAAGATAGACTTTGGACTACAAACTGTTTAGGACAATTTCTAGATGGCTAGCTGAGATGATTCAGCCTGACAGGCTACTTGAACAAGGACTTGAAACAAGCCCTGCACTTTCTCATTATGCAGTGACTGGACAAATGATACAGGACTTGACAATTAACCCAAGAATTTTCTTTTCAGGATCCTCTAAAGATGTCTTCACCCCTAGAAAGCAAGAAGTAATTTTAAGAAAACGACGCCCACATTCCCAAGAGGTGGGATGGGAGGTTTTTTGGTCATTTAATGAGTTATGGATATTGTCATTGTTTATGACGGTTGGTTACAAGTTGTTAATTGTTAATGGTCAGGAAAAAAAGCTGAACAAGATTCAGAGTTTTTGTTTAAAAAAGAAAAAAGAGAATATAGATATGAAGTAAATCATTGAATCTATTCTGAGAAAAAAGATAAAGGAATGATAGGATAAATGGGTAGATCACTGAATCTACACTGAAGAAAAAGGGGAAGATACAAAAATGACAAAAGGTAAACTACTGAATCTATTATGAAAAGAAAAAAGAGAGAATGTGAATATGATAAGATAAAAAGGGATTTTTTGAATCTATTTTAAAAAGGAACTGCTTGTTTTACATAGGATAAGTAATGAAATTTTTTGTCTGAATTTGTCAAATGTTACTGGACCGGACATTGTTAATATATATAATGGAGTCTTTTGCCTGAATCTGTCAAATGTTAATGGACTAGACATCGTTAATGTAATCTTGACTGTATATTGTATATATTTATTGGATATAGTTTTTCTTGTATTAGTTATAAGCTTTTTTTAATTTTTAGACAGAAAGAGAGGAAATGTGGTGGAATTGTGTTCCCCAAAATATTGTGTACCCTAATAAACTTATCTGGGGTCAGAGAACAGAAAAGCCACTAGATACTTAGGATAGGCAGTAGTAGCACATGCCTTTAGTCCTAGCATTCCAGAGGCAGAAATCCATCTATTCAAGGATACAGCCAAGCATGGTGACTCTTGCCTTTAATCCCAGAAAGTGAGCCTTTAATCCCAGGGAGTGGTGCTAACACTTTTGCATGTAGTGAAACTTGGATCTAGACCCCTCAAAGGGTCTTGTTCTGAATGAAGTCACCCCAAACTCAATAAGTTATCTTACAATGATTCACAAGTCATGGGGTGCTATAACATTCCATCGTGTCATATTTAATTGGGATCTTCTGACACTTCTGCTGTGTGACATGTAACTCAAGAACAGTTTTGATAAGTGTTCTGGATTGCAGCCAAATCTAATGATGCGAATCTACAAGGTAGTCACACAAATGTCCCCACAAGATGTTGTAAACAACTGAGCAGTGAGGACTTACAGGGATCCACCCATTGACTATTAAGTTTCTCCTTCTGGCAAACATTATTCCAGATGCTGGAAATACAACCTGGAATAAATCAGTCGTAAGTTTCCCATGCTCAGAGAGCTTAGGTTCTAGTGGGCAGGAGTGGCTGATTGACTAGAGGAACAAATGAAATATGGCATACATCAGGCAGCAAGTGTGAACCAGTAAAATAAATCCGGGGAAGGGAGGAGGAGGGGCTGGGATGCAGATCACGCTTATGGACACAGCAGACAATATTTGAACAAAGATATACAAGATTCAAGGAACATTTTTTGAATATTTGGAGAGGGACAGCATTCCAGGGAGAAGGACCAGCTGATGCCTGTGCCTCAATTAACGAACATCAAGGAGCCAGTGGAAGAGAAGTCTGATGCTTTTGTGCTATTGTTCTTTAAATATTAACAACCTAAGTTAAGTAGACATGCAATTAATTATACCTATTAAAGTACATAATTTGATACATATTGCTATAGGAGAGTGCTCATGAAATTGTCTCCACAGTAACAAATAAACTCATCACTTCTGGAAGTTTCCTTGGTGACCACTCACTTCCACCCATCCCTGCCCTGGGTCCCCAGCCCTATGAAATTGCTGTTCTATATATAACTAGACAACTCTATCTGCTCACCACCCCCATGGAGGAACACTGGCAGAAGGTGGGTGAGCTACGTGTCTATCATCCGGGTGTGGTGGGATGAACCAGGCACTAAATCTATGCCCTTTTCCCCTGGTACCTACAACAAGGAGAGGGTCAAGTCCATCTGTGTGCCAAGAGCAGTGCCACAAGACATGAGGCAGGCACCCAACTGGGAGTTAAAGCTTCAACTCAGTAACTACCATTAGGGGAGTCTCAGCTGTGCCTCAGTTTCTCACCATGTCTCTGATACTGGGCTAGGAGGAGCTTGGCTTGGGTTTGGAACTTACAATCTGACCTTTCCTCCATGGGGGTGGTGACCAGATAGTGTAGTGGGTAGCCATTCCAGCTTTGGTCTGGAAGTTCCAATAAGATAAAGTTGTCTAGTTATATATAGAACAGCAATTTCACAGGGCTGGGGGCCCAGGGCAGGGATGGGTTGAAGTGAGTGGTCACCAAGGAAACTTCCAGAAGTGATGAGATTATTTGTTACTGTGGAGACAATTTCATGAGCACTCTCCTATAGCAATATGTATCCAATTATGTACTTTAATAGGTACAATTAATTGCATGTCTACTGTACCTTAGGTTGTTAATATTTAAAGAACACAAAAGCACAAAAGCACCTTCTTACAAGCTGGGCGCAGTGGTGCACACCTTGATTCCAAAGCTTGAGAGACTGAGGAATGGAACTCATGAGCTCAAGACCAATCTGAATTGCATAGGGGGCCTCTCCCAAGAACCAAAACCAACTAAAGAGATCACATATCTATCTTTTATGTGCTATGTAAAACTACATACCTGTAGTTATGTAACTGTGACTAATCTTGCATTTTACAGACTTTTATATAACTCCATTTACCCAACACCCTTTCATGTTTGGCTTCCATCACTCTGCACAGTGAGTTTTGAGTTTTGTCCCTACCGTAGGCATCCCTCCTTCATTTCTCTTTATTGTTATGCATCCTCTGATCATGCAGATACTCCACGAAGTTTCCATCCATTCATCTGTGGGTGAATGTTTGAGCCATTTCTGATTTGAGGCTTCTAAAAACAGAGTTCTGTGACCATTCTCAACTAAGTATTTTTGTGTACACGTGTTTTCATCTCCCCTGGAGAGGCTCTTCGGTGGATATCTGGATTGTAAAGTATAGGTTTAATGTCTCTATAAGCTGAAAAACTTGTTTTCCAAAATATATGTACCATTTTACATTCCCCTGGCCTGGCATGAGAGATACAGTTGTTTACCATTGTCCTCAGGACCAGGAAGAGTCAGCCTTTCTGTTTCAGATATTGCAAAATTGTGGGAACTGAGGAAATAGCACAGTTGGTTCAAGGCCTTGCCATGTGCGCACAAAGACCTAAGCTTAGCACCGTGGAGAGGTTCCCATGTGGAAAGCTGGGTGTATGGTGTGAGTAAGCCTAAGCCTGAGCAAAGGCTGTCATAGAGAGATCCCCGGGGTTCTCTAGCCTGTTAGTCTGGCTGATTTGGTGAGCTGCAGCTTTAGTGAACAAGCCTGTCTCAAAAAATAAGGCGCAGAAAGGAACAAGGAAGCTATTCCATGTCCACCTGTGGCCTCTGTACAGACTCGTGCACACAGACACACAGACACACAGACACACACACACACACATACACACACACACAGACACACACACATACACACACACACAGACATGCAAGCATACACACACAGAGACACATGCATGCACACAGACAGACACACACACATACACACACCTGCATGCACACACAAACACATCCACACAATACAGCACATGTACACACCCCAAAGAGAAGTTAGACAGGAGCGCTTCCCCTTTGACCTCCCGAAGGACCGTCAGTGGTGACTGGGAACTCACTGCCATCTACCTGGCTTCTCTCCTGGCACATCTCATCAAAACCTTTGCCCACTGTTGCCACCTGCCTGGTGTCTTATTCCCACTGGGTTTTGAGTGCTCCTTGTATACTCTGCACCGTGTCTTCTGTCAGATGCCCACTCTACAGATTCTTTTCCACAGCAGGTTTGTCATCCTCCCCCATCAGTGTCTTTTAAATCGGACCAAGTGTAATCTAGTGCTTTCCCACCCCACCCCCAGTACAATCCCCACTTTGGTATTGTACACAAGAATTCTCTGCCTTTGCCTTTTGGAAAAAAAATTGATTTTTTTTCCTCACCAAGCAAAAGAGAATGTACATTGAAATTTCTTTATCTTTTCTGCTTGGTTATGCAATCAAGTTTCTTATGAGTGATGGCCATGGATAATGATTTGCTGACAATTGAATTAGAAAGCATGGCTTTCACAGTCCACTCTTCACTTCCCAGACTTCGGTCTTTGCAGTAGATAAAGCTAGACTCTGGCTGAGATGGGGTGACACATGGGTTCTCTTCTCTGATCACCCACTGTCAGAAGTTCAACTCCAGACCATTTTCCCCCTTGTAAATTTCCAACTGCAAAGATAAGGAATTCTGCTGTTTTTCTGTACTCTTGCTGAGTCCTGGCACTGTGTGTTTGGGATATAAAGAGAAATGTATTCTCTTCAACTGGGTTGGGACTGGATTCAAACCAGAGTTATAGCCAGGACACAACATTTGAGGAGAAATGTGCCAAGAACATACAAGTGTTAAGACTCCACTTGAGTGGAACAGAGTGTAAGGCTCTTCTTTACCTGTCTTGGCTCACCCTAGTTCCTGCTTTAATCTGCACTGAGAGCAGAGCAGACCCAGATGGAGACTGTTTTGAACCAGCTTTGTGTCTCTTGCCTTTGAGCATGTGTTCAAATCACCTAGATTCTGGAGGTCTGGGACAACACCTGAGAGTCTGCCATGGTGACAAGTTCCCATGCGATGTCGATGTTGCTGGTCTATGGGCCACTCATTCACTAGACAGAAACAAGGTGTTGGCTTTGCCCAAAGGAGCAGCACAGCTCCGTCTGCATCCCAGTGGAAATTTAACCCTATGATGCAAGGTCTCAACTCATGTACAAGAGACACAGAGACCTGTGGCATGAGACAGTCTTCCTATTCTTTAGTATTGAATAGCTCTGTGGAGTTTTTATGGAGGGTCATAGGGTCAGACAAGGCCACTGAGACCTGGATTGCTCCCTGCAAAACCAGCATGCTACAGATCAAGTTTCAGGAATTCTGCTATAGTTTTGCCCAGAGGAAATGGACAAGGCAACAGGAGGCTCTCAGGAAAAATGTAACAGCAAAGGTGACCACCCTGTTTCCCCACCCAAATGCTGACCTACGTCAAAGATGTCCTGGGGTGCGATGTTGTTTGATGGGGGCTCAGGTCTTAGGAAAGGCTTGTGTGAGCTGAGGCCTCACCCAGCTCCTGCAATCATGTCTCCACTCATTTCTCCCACTCCGTCTCCTGCTAATTTTTAAAAGCACAGTTGACCACTCCATCCCTCTCCATTTTGCATCTCCTTCTGTATCCAAGCTTCTCTGGAGTGGAGTTCACTTACTCCCTTTTGGAGACCAAGTCTTCTCTTGGGTTCAGCTTATAAGGTTCAAAGCAGACTTTATTCACCTCCGTGGTGGTTTGAATAAGAATGTCCCCCATAGGCCCCTGTATTCGAACACTTAGTCCCTAGTTAGTAGCACTGTTCGGAAAAGTTTAGGTGTGTCCTTGTGGGAAGAAATATTTCCAGGACCTCCGGTTTGTAGTGTGGCCCTTTGTCTGCTTTGTGTCTGGCTTCAAGAGTGAGCACACAACTCCCTGGTCCTACTGCCATGCCTCCACTCTGCCGTCATGGACTTGGGAACCATAAGCCCAAATAAACTCTCCTTCAAGTGGGCTCTAGTCACAGTGTTTTACCACAGCAATGGAAAAGCACTGACAGAATCTTTCTACCCACAGGGACCGTGGCATCTTCCTGGATAACTGGGATGTTCTATTATCCAGAATCCAGTGACTGGTACAGAAGTGCACATCACCCAGCCTAGTCAATACTGAGCTCCCTTTGAGCATCAAGGACCAGCTTTGCTGAATGGTCTAATTGTCCACAAGCGTGGCAGGCAGAGAGGCTGAAGGAATGTGCTGGAAGTCACAGCCTCCCAGTCGTGAAGCTGGACTCCAATCTGTCAATCAGGCTGCAGAGCTGGCACAGCGTGTGATTCTGGAGCCTCTGTGTTTCTTTGTGGGTGTCATAGACTGAGCCTCAGAACCCAGTGAAGGGGGACAGTACTGAGAAAAAGGGAGAGTCAGGGACCCAGCTGTCAGTAACAAATGTGGTTCTGGGTCATTTCCTCATTGCCCAGACTGGACCCGCTGATCACAGAACTTTTTGGGGGATTGAGCTGCAATGACCTTTATTAGGTGTGTGTGTGTGTGTGTGTGTGTGTGTGTGTGTGTGTGTGTGTGTGTGTGTGTGTGTGTGTGTGCACTCATTTGCACAGGTACACACATGAGGCCAGAGGCCCATCATGTTTACCGTCTTCCCCTATCCTTTATCCACCTTATTTTTTGAGATAGTTTCTCACTGAACCTAGAATTTGAAGATTTGGCTAGACTGGGCTGGCCAGTGCCCCCTCAGGATACTCTTGTCTCTACTTCTCCGGAGCCAGGATTCTAAGTGTGTACTAATGTGCCAGGCATTTTGCACACGTGCTGAGGATCTGAACTCGGGTCTTCATGCACCAAGCCATCTCCTCTGCCCTTCTCCTCCATGTTCTGAAGCATGTTTAGCAGTTTAACTACAAAATGTATAGCTATGTATATACCTATGTGTCTGTGCAAATGGATGCATGAACACTTCCATAGCTTTAGGGGCAAGAGGCTGCTTTGGACATGTCATGTCTGCAGGTGATTGGTGACGGCATTTGCTGCTCTCTGCTTCACGAGGCTCTCCTCCATTCTTTGACTTTGTGGATGGAAACAATAGATACTGAACACTCTCCGCTTTTAGTGGTTCTTAGAGCCTTTAATGTCTGATCACATCTAAGTTCTCATGATGGGTGGATTTCCAGTTTCAAATGGTAGAAGAGAGGGCTCGGTCTTAACTTCCTCCCCACTTTACTTACATTTCAATATCTTGGTAGAGCTGTTACGTGAAATTGATCCCTCAGCTTTAGGTAACAGGGTGTTTTCAGCACTGTTAGGTGCCATTATAGAATGCAGTTATTTGTCACTTTGTCATGACATCCAGCCCAAGCTTCTCTCCCGCTAATAAACCTCAATTTGGTTTTGGGTGGTAACGTCTCCCATCTGGGAGCACTGATGCTAATGGTTGTACTAACATCTTTCTTTCTGTGTCCCAGACACTCGCTTAGAACATGCACATAATGGATTTGCGTTCCTCCATATGCTTCATGTCATCATTGTCCCTGGATGTGATACAACTAAGGGTGGCCATGGTGCCCCCCATGGCCCAGCGATTGTCAGGCTGTCAGGTGGACAGGATGAGGAGGTGCCTCTGGGCCAACCTTGCAAATGTGGAGAACTGACTCCAAGTGTCAGTGACTGTGATTTTCCCTCTAGATTCCTGGAATGGGGACAATAGTGACTACCTCATGGGATTTGTGCAAAGGCCAGAAAGCTGGTACACACAACATACTTAAGGACAATGTCTTCACCAGTATTCATCAATGGAGGGATTCCTGCCCCCTGGGGGGTAGTTTGAATGTGATTGGCCCCCATAAGCTCATAGAGAATAGCAGCATTTGGAGGTGTGGTTTTGTTGGAGTAGATATGGCCTTGTTGGAGGAAGTGTGTCACAGTGGGGGCAGGTTTAGAGGTTTCCTATGCTCAAGACACCACCCAGTGTCTGAGTCCACTTTCTGTTGCCTTCAAGATGTAGCCAGGACCATGTCTGGCTGCACATCACCATGCTCCCAGCCGTGATGGTAATGGACTGAACTTCTGAACTATAAGCTGCCACCACAGTTAAATGTTTTCCTTTATGAGAGTTGCCGTGGTCATAGTGTCTCTTCACAGCAAAAGAAACCATAACCAAGACGGGGAAAAACTGGCAATGTCTTCAGATATTCTTGATGGTCAAATTGAGAAAGGGGAGGAGGGAGGTGCTTCCAGTGCCCAGTTCAAAGAGCACAGCGATGCTGTTGAATGATCTACCATGTTCCTTATGACCTCAGTGGTTCAGAGTTCACAGAGCCTGGCTTAGACTTTCAACTATGTTACTCGGAGACATGACCTTTTGGAGACTGTCTAGAAGACCATACACTCCAGGAAGGTGTGGAGAATGTCTTCTGTGCTTTCCTGTTGGATCCTTGGAGCTCAGATCGCTGCTAGGCACTTGGTAGACTCAACAAATATGTGCTACATAGATGGGCAGAGGCTGGCCCTGGAGACTTCAGTGTGTGATCACCACTTATATCCTCTCTGGCTTAGCCTGTGTCATTATTCTCTGTTTGGATCTCAGCCTTGATCAATGGAAAACTACAGAGGCCCCTTGTCACTAAGGCGTCCCCTGTGCTGGTGGAAGAGAGACAACACAGAAGCAATCTGTGTCTCGGTGACATTTTGACCATTGCACTGGCCGGATAACCTGATGCTAACACACTGTCCTATTCAAAATGATTCTAGGAGCTGGAGAGATGGCTCAGTGGTTAAAAGCATTAGCTGCTCTTGCAGAGAGTTCTGGTAGGTTCCCATCACCCATATGACAGTTTGTAACTACTTGTTAACTCCTGTTTCAGGGGTCTGGTGCCCTCTTCTGGCCTCTACAGGCACATGCATACATGTAGTAAACTTACATATATATACATAGGCACATAAATATACACATAAAAATAAAAAAAGATTCTATTAAGACACTCTTTGTTAAATTTCTGTAACCCTCAGGCAGATACAGTCTTAACTGATAACAAAGAAAAACTGTCCCTCTTTAGCTTAATGAAATTATTTGATATCTCAAGTCTGGTGAAGAAAACAATCCCACTGTTCAGCTTGTTTCAAATGGCTCTGCTTACTACAAACACATCAAAATAAAACATTCCATTGAGTAAGTATTCTGTAATATTGGAGTTCTGGTATCAAATGAACTAACTAAAGTCACATGGTCGATCAAGTTTTAGAGACTCACAAACTCATCTTAGCATAATTTTTAGGATATATCCATACCACGGTTTTTGAACCCACTTTTGTTGAGTCCCTAGCATTTACTTGAGAGGGAGATGGGCTAATATATGCCAGAGAAGAAAGAGACTGAAGCTAGGCCTAGTTCCCAGCTGTCTGGTGTCAACTGTTGGTTTCCAGGCAGGGACGGGAGGGAGGCACAGGCCTCCATGGCACTTACTAGGTAAGTCTAAGCTGCCTGGGAACAGTGAATGGCTTCTCAGGGGGTCTGGCTGAGGTGTGACACGTCTGTTCACCACAACAGCCACACGCTCACACTCCTAGCTGCATGCCTGTCACGCATCACCCGAGGCTTGCCTCCTTTATTACTGAGGAGATGCAAAAGTAGTGTTAGCTTTCTGGGCTATTTTGGGGATTAAATGAGATTATAAATGCAAAATAAAATTGGCCTCAAATATTTGAAGCCTTCTGTCAGTAAAAGAAAGAAGAAAATGTGGAAAATTACTTGTGTGTAGGCAAAACTTTACCTTTTGATGGTACATGACTTTGGGAACTCGGGCCTTCTGATGCTATTTGCTGGTTTGAGTGCTTGAAGACACCAAGCATTTTCTGAGTAAACTCTAAGGCCCCTGCTTTGGCAGCTGGGATGCAGAAGAGTTGTGGTTGGGGACAGCCTGCTAGTTAGTTCCCCATTATCAAAGTAAACACCCATGACACATCAAATGTGAGGACTAGAAGGGACCCTGAGGCTCACAGTGCATAGTCTCAGCCCATGACCATTTGCCTATGTTCCTCTGATCACAGGATGAGGCAGTTTGCCACTAAAGAAGCATTTGGTGGCTGCAACATACTCACCTCATGGCCAGCAAGCGAATGAAGATGTGGAATTCCACAACCCCTTTCAAAGGCCCCGCCCATGATGTAAAGACCTCCTCCTAGGCCCCGCCTCTTAGGGGTTCCATTTCCTCTAGCATCACCACCCTGGTGCCAAGCCTTCAGTACCTGCATGGTCCATGAGTTTGTCCCCAGGGAGCAGACAGGCCAGTTGTGTTCCCACGGACTGAGGAACCAAGGCATTCTGATACATGTTACAACACGGGTTAAGTCCCCAGAGTGTCATGTGAACTGATAGAAACCACACACAAGTGACCACACCTCTGGGATTCCATTTACACAAATCGCCCAGAGAAGGCAGGAACGTACAGACAGAATATGTATCAGTGGTTGCTGTGTGTTCTGCTTCCCTGTTTTCATCAGCTTGACAGAGACTGGAGTCACATGGGAGAAAGAACCTCAGGAAAGGACTGTCTCCATCACATGAGCCTGGCGGCACGTCCATGGGGCATTTTCTTCATTGGTGATTGAAGTGAGAGGGCCTGGCCACTGTGACTCTGAGTTGGAGAAGAAGCAGACTGAGCAAACCATGAGCAGCAAGCCAGGAAGCAGTGTTCCTCCATGGTCTCTGCATCAGTTCCTGCCTCCAGGTTCCAGCCTTCCCTTCAGTCCTTCAGTGACGGACTGTGATCTGTAAGCCAAATAAGCCCCTTCCTCCAGAGTTGATTTTAGTTAGTGTTTTATCACAGCCAACAGGAAGCTAGCTTGCACATCTAGGTTTGTGGGTGAAGGAAAAAATCCCACTGTTAGTGGAAATGGGAGATATTTTTGAGGTGCTGAAATATTCTCTTACCAATCTTTTATAAATATATAACTATTAATAGATATAACAATGTATATGTATGTATACATATTATATAAACATAATGCAGGTTGTTACATGGGTTTGCACATTTACTGAAAAATCAGTGCAATGGTTAAGTTTTATGTTATATAAATTATACCTTAAGAGATTTTAAAAAAGAATGTGCTTCAGAGTTGGATACACTTTCAAGCACCTAAATTTTGAAAGCAGGGCTCTGTTCCTGTCAGGTATTTGGTTTATAAAGAGAGGTCTGGTCTCACCCTGTTGCTGTGACACAGCACTCTGACCTAAAGCAACTTAGCAGAGGACAGGTTGATTTGGCTAACACTTCCGGGTCACAGTCCATCACTGAAGGAAGCAGGCCAAGAATTCAAGTGGGAACTGAAGCTGAAGCCATAGAGGAATGCTGCTCACTGCCTCACTCAGTGGCTCATGCTCAGCTTTCTTATACAGCCCAGGCCCTCGTGCCTAGGGAATGGCACCATTCACAGTGGGCTGAGCCGTCCTACATCTATCATCACCCAAATAATCAATAATCAACGGGCGTGATCACAGCTCAGTGTGTTCTGGGCAATTTCTCAGTTGAGGTTCTCTCAACCCAGGCAGCATTAGGTTGTGTCAAGTTCACAATAAAAAAAAGGACAAATAGTTTCTGGTCAAGGCCAACGGAGCATTAGCCCACTAAGTGAAGGACCTTGCTACTCCACTAGGAATGTTGGATATTAGACATGGGTGTTGGATGGATATGAACCTTGGCTATGCCAAGAAGGGCTCTGACTTCTGGACTCTTTTTAAACTGTGTTTGATACTTTGCACAGAATAATTTCATCTACTTGCAGGTTTTTTTTTTTTCTCAGTTTTTATTGCAAAGATCTGGTCTCAGCCACCAGGGCTACAAAGTTCAATTCAGTGGTCAGTGTAGCTCCAGTCTTGACATAGGCTTGTGGTGGGTTGAAAGAGGACTGTCCTCCACAGGCTGCACTTGGTCCTCAGTCAGTGGTGCTATTTAGGGAGGTGGTGCCGCCTTGCTGGAGGAGCTATCACATGGAGGTGTGCCTTGAGTGTTCATACTCTCCCCACACTTCCACGTCACCCTTTGCTTCATGTTTACAGGCAAAGATGCAAGTTCCCAACTTCCTTCTCTAACAACCTGCCCTCATGTTTCCCCCACCATGATGGACTCTTAACCTGCTGGAGCCATCTGCCAAATAAACTCTTCCTTCTGCAAGTTGCCTGGTTTGTGGCATTTAATCAGGGCAACAGTAAAGTAACTACTGCTACAGTGATGATACTCATCTCATTGCTCTGTTAACTGTTTTATGCCCATGATCCTGTAGACGGCTATCATTTTTATAGCATGCTTAATTTAGTAGGCTTTCTCACTTATTAAACAATAGATGGGTTGGGGATAAAAACGCAATGAACACACAGTTTCCTGTACCTGCCACGATGCCCCTGTGCTTTTAAAATGAACCAACACAGGCAGGGGTGTTGGGGGTGTTTGTCATAAATACATATACATAAGCAGCCACACACGTTTGATGGATGAGACACACAGATATAGGTGTAAGCATGAATCCTCAGCTGAAAACTGGGAGCAGCTAGTGAAAATTTGTGGCTAGATTTAAATCTCTAGAAACAGGTCTTTAGAAAGGACACATTAATGCAAGGTAGGTTTTACCAGGAAACACTCGGCGATAATTCTTCTGTTACAAGTCATACATTACCAGGCAATTAGGATTCCAAATACTTGTGGTTGAGGTTCCATGATTCACATACAATTGTTTCTTTTCAAATGATTCTTCATGGCCTTGGTAAAGCTTCAAGGACATCTAAAGCTTAAGGGAGCCCATCAAAAATGCCCCTTAAAAATCCAGACTATGATTGGTTACTAAGGCACTGTATTACTGCCTCCTGGCAGCAGGTACCCAAGTCATCTTTGAAAACCTGTCTTACCGTCTCATCAAGAACACTGCGAAATTGAGCTTGCAATTAAAAAAATAAGCTTCATCCCCCCTCCCCTCCTTCCCCCCAACCTCTCGACACAACCAAATTGAGGGTCATCAGGAAACTGGGGAAGAGATGCTTCCAGGATTTCAAAGATGCCTGGTAGGAAAATTTCTTAATTGAGCCATGCTTTCGGGCTGTGTGGAATTGTTCTTATTAAAAATTCAATAAGAACAGCAGAGAAGAGCATGGGAGGCTCTTCAAGATCAGAGCTGTGTGAGATTCTCTTAAAAGGCTTACATTAGGCTCCGTGGCTCTGCAGCCAGCATCTCCAGGCCCTACCTGTACAAAACGCAATTTTCAGCCCCTTCGCTAATGCTCTTGAGACACAGGCTATTAGAATAGGAACGGCAACAGGATGTTTCCACGGTGATCTTTGAGCGAAGCTTTGCGTTTCCACCCTGCTGTCAGCCATCTCTGTCACTCTCCTCGCTCAGTCCCGCCCTCCCTGGCCTCCCCTGCCTTTGTCACGGGTTACCAGGTCCCGTGTGTGATTCTTTTCCTTATTTTATCACTATTTTGTTTTGCATTCTGGATGAATGGAGGAGAAGTTGGCATCTCATCGTGGCTTCTCAGGTACGCACACACTACTGGAGGATGTGCCAAGAAGCCATTTTGATCCAGTGGGTGTGGGGCAGAGCTTGAGAATCCTGTTTCTATGAGTGCGGCTGCTGCTGAACTTTGAACCCTTCTAACGAAGAGTGGCAATCACCTACAGTGTACTCCCAGAAATTAGATACCAGATTCCTTTATTTTATTACAATTTATCTGTATTTAGACAAGTTTCTTTATATAGCCCTGGCTGTCCTTGAACTCACTATTTAGACCAGGCTGGCCTCAAGTTCACAAAGATCCGCCTCTGCCTCCCAAGTGCAGAAACTAAAGGGACTTCACACCTACATAGTGGCTGGGGTGGGTTAGCAGGGGCAAGGCATAGGCAGAGACTAAATCAAGACGTAAGCCAAGCAAGTATACGGAAACACAAACAGCCTCACTGCATACACCGAGTTGGTTCAGTGGGGTGGGCTGTCACTCCTGACACTGTCTGCACACAGGCTTGGTGTGTCTTTATAATGCAACTTGGGTTCTGACAAACCAGTGGGACCCAAACCAAACAAAACAAAAAGTTAAGACACTACTAGGATGGAGTTGTCTGTCAACTGATGAGATTCAGAATCACCAAGGAAACAAACCCCTTGGAGAGATTATCTGGATTATGTTAATTGAGGTAGCAGACACACTCTAAATGTACATGGGCTGGAGGCTCCAAGCTGGACATAAAAGAGAAGCAAGCTAAGCACCACCTCCAGCTCCCTGTGCTTCTCGACTGTGGACATGATGTCATCAGCTGTCTCCAGCTCCTGCAGCCCTGGCGTCCACCATGATGACTGTATCTCCTACAACCATGAGTCAATTCCTTAAGCTGAGGGGGGGGGGGAGCTGCCAGAAAGAGCAGTCTTCTGTTTTGTGTATGGAAATCCTCCTGACCCCCCCAAACCCCTCACAAAGAGTTTCCTCATTTATCACAGCTCATGAACTCCAGATCCTTCTGCCTCTGCCTCCCTAGTGCTAGGATCTCAAGAAGCTGTGTTTTTATAAGCTGAGCAAGGACTTGAGGTGTGAAATGCAAGAACATTTCATCCTTTTGAAGTTCAGTGTATGCCGAGACTACTGGCCTCATGTCGGAACCCAGAATTAAAAGGGAATTCCAGTCTCAATAAGATCACGTGATGAGACTTACCTGAAAGTAGCAGAAGTATTTGCAAGCAATAGCCTCTTAGATAATGGCTCCTTCTTATTGAGGTAATCCTGCTTGTGTTTTCTTTTCCAATATAATATTTGATTTAAAAACAGTCTTTTGACTAGGTATGGCTGTTCATGTCTTTAATCCCAACACTGGGGAAGCAGAAGTAGGGGAATTGTGAGTCCCAGGTCAGCCTGGGCTATATATTGACATCTTGTCTCAAAATGTAACTTTGGGGTTGCTGCAGGGACATGGAACTCATGTCAAATAGATCACAATTTGTCATTCTGCACCCAAATTAAGATTGAAGTGAGCACATTGTGCACCAGACTCATTACCCGGAATGTGTTCAACTGAAATGCTCATGCAAATGTGGGAAATAAAATGCATGAAAAGGGCCACCGCCCCTTGGCTTAAATAGAACACCATCTTAGACACCCTGCCAAGGACATCCAGATAGCGGTGGGTTCTGATGTTGGAAGTCCCACTAAGACAGAGCTAAGGTGCCAGCGCAGGAAGACATCCTCAATTAGGCTGTGATGGTGCTTAGAAAGAGAAATAAAGGTGTGCTCATTTGTGTGGTCTCTCTGTCTGTCAGTCAATCTGTCTAAGGGAAAGAGGCTAGAACAGGAGTTCAGAGCCTCAAGCTTGGTCCCAGTCTGGGACTCTGGCAGGCATGATTCCTGGAGAAATGGCTTAATATAGCGTCTACTGTGAGTCACAATGATATCAGCTGGCCAGGCAAGAGGAGCCCTCTCACGTAATAGTGACAAGGCTGGTGTTGGGGGTAACCAAGGGAGTGTTCTGGTTGGATGTGATGTCTGTTCCACAGCAGGGAATCCATGCCTGCTACTATAAACCATCTCAAAAGCCCATGGCTAGGGAGGTCATAAGCCCTAGGGAGGACATTAATGTTGCTAATTTGCTAAATGGACATGAACTGTCTGTCAAGCTGCCTTCTATAGAGCTACGCTTATGCACACAGAGCAGTGCTGGTACGCATACCTCCATAGGACCACATGATGAGACTTACCGGTTAGAACATACTCTTTCTGCAGCGGTCCCTAATGACTGCAGAGAATCACTGCTGTAAGTGCTTCGGCACAATTGGAACATCTGCATCACCCACTGTAAGGCTTAGAGAGCATCATGGAAGTCGGGTGCACAGGAATGTGAGACTTAGAAGACGTGATAACAGAGGTGTGGGATGGGGTCTTATGGGCAGTGCGTAGCTGTCTCACCCTTGAATTCAAAGCAGTTGTGGTAAGATCTGCACAAGATGGGGCTGCTGTGGGTGGTGGAAAACATGGGGTCACACACCATCCCCAGCATTTATATGGAATTGACGGTTGATTGAAGAGGGAGAAATATTTTCTTCAGTGATGTAGTCATTGGTAAGTTGCCTACATTGCTATGAGCAAGCTTTCACCAATACTCCTACAAAGAGCCCTTATAAAACTCATTGCTACACACACACACACACACACACACACACACACACACAGAGAGAGAGAGAGAGAGAGAGAGAGAGAGAGAGAGAGAGAAAGAAAGACAGAGACAGAGAGAGAGACAGAGAGAGAGACAGAGAGAGACAGAGACAGAGATGGAGAGGGAGAGAGAAGGAGAGAGAGAGAGAGAGAGGTGGGGGAGCAGAGGGGTAATAGACCCCCCCCCTTAACTCAATTGACTCCATGATGGAAGTGCCATTTAGGTCATAAACTCAGCACATAGACAGCACCACCCACCAAAATGAAAACCAAGACCTAATTCATCAAAGTCCACAGTTCTGGGAAAGTCTCTAAATGGACTAACCTTGCTTTTCGGCTTCTTTAATTCTGCTTCTGGCTAACGGTTCTTGCTAACTGAAGTGTGTCAACCCAGGATATGGTGTTTGTGCTTAAAAACTGATTTTGAGAAAGGCTCGAGGCTACACTGGGATCCCAAACACCCAGTGTAGTCACTGGCCGGCTAATAAAGACTTTCTTTTGGCTTACACTGGTGTCCGAGCAGTCCCCTCTGGTGGATATCCCACAGAAGAAGGAGCCATGGTTGAGAAGAGAAAGATGGTCAGTATAAAAGGAAGGGGGACAAGAAAGGCTAATAAAAGATGGATATGCTTGAAATACATTATGCTCATGTATGTAAAGGTTAAGATGCAGCCCTTCCTTATATACATAATTAATATATGTTAATGAAACATTAAAAACTTTCCTATGTCAGCATTAAAGATCTACTTCAATAGATGACATATATGTAAGATCCACATTGGTTTTAAAAAAAAGAACACTTCAAGACCTTCTTCTGTAATGCTTAATGCTTAAAACCATGCTATGTGGGAGAGCTAGGCATCCCATCCTTTTGACAACAGACACAAAAACATCTCCACGTCCCTCCCATTAGGCATGTTCTTCTTAGGGCTTTCCTGGTGGGCAAGAGGTCCAAACATGAGACACATCATGGGTTGCAGCAGCAGAACCATCCTGTGGGCTCACTGTGGGTCAGTCCCTTTCCATGTGGACTGTGTGTCGTATGTCTTCTCTTGTCTCACTGCTCAGTGACCAACAAAAACCAGGTCCTCTGTGAACAGCAGAGGAGCTGATGGCAGTGAATAATGTGTGCAGGTTTCTCATTCTGCGCCAATGCTTTTGAAAGCGGATTTCCAGGTTTGTGTTGGAACTTTCACCTGTCATCCGTGATTTCATTTGTCCATTTCAGAATCTCCCTTCTTTTATCAAACTCAGAATGCAATGCTGTCATTGTTGCAGGGTGCGAGTTTTCACAAAGGACGAGAGAGATGGGGCTGCAGCCAGGGCAGGAGGAGAGTCATAAAGGGGGAGAAGGGCCATAGTCCTACAGATATCTGCAATAACGTCCGCAGCAGCAGCTTTTTGTCATATTAACGGAGTGGTGTCGGCTCCACTCAGGGACCAGGCAGCATCCATCTAGACAATCAAAGGACATGAATCCCAGCATTCTGAGCGCTGTCCAACTGCAGATCACCACAACACATATCCATCCCTTGCTGGTTCCTGCCATTACTCCACAGGATTCTTTAAATGAGATTCCCTTGGCTCTGAGACCAGAGACAAACAGAAAAGGACCTATGCATGTATATTTGCATAGGCAGATTTACTCAGACCGCAGACTGTGTTATGTACTATACCTGCGTATTCCAGTTGGCAGTGAATTTGCAGAATGCTGGATTGCAAGTTACTAAGTATTCAAGATTCCAATATTATAATCCTTTTCTTAGTGTAAGTGACATAATTATTGTTTTCGATGAAATCAGAGATTTTCTTTATGCGATCTATTTTTAAGGAGATAGATATGTGCAAGCTTACAGCACACAAGCACCTATCATATAATTACATTCTACTCTTACACTCCATGCTGTGATTTCCTTTATGTCTTATTGGAGGTTTCATCCAGAAGTTGCATGACTAGAGGGAAAAAAACAGAAATTTTTTTGTCCATCATAAACATCAGTGCAGTTTGGTTATAACTACCTTATGGATAAGTAATACTTGTTGTGTACTTTAAATCTTACATTTTTCATATTTAACCATATCTACGCATCCTTTGGTTGCAGGTGTGCAACTTGCAGATTCTGTGTTGTTTTCTCTTGAAAGCACAAGGTGTTTGGAGAAGGTGAGCATATGTGCATGTGTGTATGTGTATATGTGGGTGTTCTTGTATGCATGTATGTATATGTGTACATTTGTAGTTGCATTTATGTATGTGTCCATGTATGTACACATGTGTGAATGTAGTGTGTGTGCTTGTGTGTATCTGAATGGATGTGTGCACGTATGTGTATGTTTATTGCATGCATGTATATTTATATGTGTGTAGATGCATGTATATGCAAGTATGTGTATTTGTGAGTGTATGTGTGTATGTGTGTGTTTGTATTATGTAACTGTGAATGTGTGTATATATTTGTATGTGTGTGTGATTTAGTGTGTCTGTGTCCATTCATGTGTGAATGTATGTGTATGACTATGTGTATGCATGCATGTGTGTACATTTGTGTATTTGTGTATACATGTATATGTGTATATGCATATGTGTGCCTTGACTCATATTTTCTTTACGTGAATGTGTCATGTATGAGGTCCTACTTTCTCCTGGAATTAAACTGCCTTTGACAGATAGTCAAATGCTGGTAACTATTCCCTAGATAAATTTCCTTTGTCTGAATATTTAAATGATTTTCTTTCTAAGGCTGATGGTCTCACTGACTGTAGCCTGGAGATTGTCACTGTGGGCTACTATTCGCAACACACAACTTGAAGGCTTCTTATTTTTTACCTTCAGGAAAGTTTTCTTCGATTACACGCACTGGAATTCCTTCTGGTCGCTGGCGATGGCTTCCTCCTTTGGAGACTTGTTTTCTCCCAGCTTTGTGTCTTCTGATTATCTGTACCACCCAGCACCTTTTCACACTTTTATCTGTTTGGGTCTTCTCTTAACTTTTATTTCATCTTATTTTAAGGATTTATATCTTATTACGTGTATGTCATGCCTGAGTGCATTGCCTATGGAGGCCGGAAGAGGACATCAGACCTCTTGGCACTAGAGTTGGGCAGTTGTGAGGCACTTGACATGTTCTCTCCTTTCTGCAGAGCAGTCATGGCTCTTAATGTCGAGTTGTCCCTCCAGCCTCAACCTCTTAGGACTGCTTTCCATTTTCCTTTTAACAATTGTTCATTTGTTGAGATTATAATAAATTTACAGCATTTTCCCTTCCCCTTTCCTCCCTCCAACCCCTCCCAGATATGCCTCTTTGCTCTCTTTCAAATCCATGGCCTCTTTCCCCACTGATTGTTACATGCAAATTTGTGTATTACATGCATACATATTCTTAAACACAGAAGTGTACCCTGCTAGTCTGGGAAGTGTTATTTGCATGTATATATTTTCAGTGTTGACCACTTCATACTGGATAATGCACTGGTGTGCTCTTCCCTGGGGGAAGACAGTTTCTCCTGCTCTCAGCTTTTCTGAGTTGCTTGCAGTTTTCTTTGTTACTGTCGGAGCCTAGTGAACTTCCCCCATCCAGGCTAGTATGTCTGTTGGTACTGTCCTTGTTCATGTCATGCTTAGGCAGTCATATTTTACAGATGTAGCCTTTGACAGTCTTAGAAGACAGACAGACTCCCCGTTCTTCTGACTCTTAGGATCTCTCCACCCCCTCTTCTGCAATGTTCCCTGAGCCTTAGGTCCGGGAGCTGTGTGGTGGATGTCAGTCATGACTGTGCTCCACAACTCTGCATTTGGTTTTCTGTAATGGGCTCTATTTCCAACCTCTTAATTTTTAAAATGTTCATTTTTAGATAGTTTGCTCATGTTAAGTCATTATGTGTTATGCTAATTCTTCTATTTGTTATTTTAATTGTATGTATTTCCTTAGTTTATATTGGACTTTATATAGTACTTTTTACTTCTAAACACTGTATTCCTTCCTCCTCACCCCTGAGGAATCCAATTCTGATTTGTGTAGTGTTTGCAGATCTTGGATAATTTCATTGTATGATAGAGTAGGGTACACTTTTGATCTGTCTGTGGACTTATCTTCCTGCACACTTTCATGCCTATAAGAATGTTACTGCCTTGTAGGTCTCTTTTCTCCTCTTGTAATTTTGCAAGGGATTTGATCTCAATATTTTTCTGTTGTCATTTGTATGTGAAATTAGTATCCCTGAAAATCTAGAAGGAACAGGGTGGCTTGGTAGAATGTCTCCAGTCTCTGAGCCCCTCTTTTCTCAGTTTACATGCAATGTGCACAAATATGCTAGCCTGTTTCCAGAGATTTCTGTGGCTCTTATGTTAAACATCCCAACTCCTATCTTTAACTAACTGTGATTTCTCCTCTCTGGTCAATTGCACATGACACTTTGGCTGTTGCTATTGGGGGCTTGTGTGGCTCAGTCAACTCCTGCCTCTTTTAGATAGTGAAATGCTCGGTAGGTAATGGCACTTGCCACCAAGCCTGACAACCCTGGTTCCACATGGTAGAAAGGGATGGCCAACTATCTCCAGTCATTCTCCAACTTCCATATATACAACATGGTGTGTCTATGACCACTAAACATATATAGACTCACACAAAACCAACCAAACAAAAAGTAACCAAATAAATAATGTAATTGTATCCTGGCCTCCTGATTTCACGGACCTTCGAAAGGCCTTAGGATTCCTGGTTTTGTCTATGACATCAAACTTGCCCCTGTGCCTTCCAGTGAGGTCCTATGGGCCATCTAGGGTTCTTCTCAAATTCACAGACATCCCATGTGCCTCCCCAACTTTCTTTGCATACCATCTGATCCACTGAGAACCCAAGGCTCTCATTCACATGTGTTCACTTGAGATAGGGAGTTTGTGGCAAGGCCTCACTCATTTGCTTTTCTATTATATGTTGCGATGAGGCTTTCATTTTGTTATTTAGTTACTGCATTTGTTCTCATATAAGTATTTCAGGCAATATAAATGTTATATTGTTACTGTTATCTCTTTCTCACCAAAAGCACCCCAAGACTGGTTAACCATCCTGCACAGTTGAAATGAGCATGCACCTGTTTCCTCCCATCTCTGTAGCACAGGTCCAGGAGACCTCCACGTGTTTAGAGCCTCCCAGGCTGAAATCAAGGTGCTGGCAGGGAAGGGTTCCCACCCAGAGTCTTGGGGGAGGAATCCTCATAGAAGCCTAGTGTGTTTTGGTAGAGTCCTATTCCCCAAAACTCTTATACTTTCTTAGTGGCTGTTATCACACACCAGGATTCCAGGAGGTCATTTCAAGGTCTCCTCCATCTTTAAAGTTAAGGATACAGCAGTAAAAAAGGTGGATGCTGAAAGTATAGTAGGTGAGTGGGTAGATAACTGCATATAAAAAGTCTAAATGCACATTCAAAGAAAAAGTAATGGAAGACCCAGACTCAATATTATCGAGCATCTCTTAAAGGCTTATGGATCATCTAACATGGAAAATGTTATTCAACTTCTGATGCAGAGCCCAATCCATCAGTCTCTCTACTACCATTGACGGATGACCTCCTCTGATAGAGGATCTAGACTCACAGGGTGTGAACAGCCAACAATGTGGGTGATGTATGGCACAGCATGCAGGGAGTCTGAAGTATGAATGAGCAGGTATGCCTGGGGTCACGGCAGCCAATGCTTCCTCTCCTCCTCATTCGCGGGACTGTTCTAGTTTGCTTCTCTGTTGTGATAAAGCAACATGACTGGGAGCCGCTTAAGGAAGAAAAGGTTCTTTTTGGTTTAGTCTTCCAGAGGGACAGAGTTCATCGTGAAGGGGAGGCAGGAGCAGGAAGCCGGCTGATCACTCTTTTTCTTTTTCTTTCTTTCTTTGGTTTTTTTGAGACAGGATTTCTCTGTGTAATTTTGGAGCCTGTCCTGGATCTTTCTCTCTGTAGACCAGGCTGGCCTTGAACTCACAGAGATTGGCCTGGCTCTGCCTCCTGAGTGCTGAGATTAAAGGCGTGCACCACCACTGCTCGGCTGGGCTGATCACATTTTATATGTACAGAGAGAGAGAGAGAGAGAGAGAGAGAGAGAGAGAGAGAGAGAGAGAGAGAGAGAGAGAGAACAGGAAGTAGGGGCCAGCAAGGCTGCACCACACCAAGGTACCATGACTACCTCAATCAACAGCACTAGTTAGGGGCCGAATGTTTGACAAGTGAGCCTTGGAAGACAGTTCTTATTGAACACTCCTCCACTAGCAAAACTCCCATCATTCTTTACTTTCTAATGGGCTCTGATCTCATATCCAACCCCTAATAAATCACACACTAGTGATCACTTTTTACAATAGGCACTGCTCCTCATGGGACCCCACTTATTTATTCAGAAATATATGTCATAAAGAGTGAATGAGACACTAATACTCAGAGCTAGGAAAAGTAATACTGTCTATTAGGGAGAATCAGCATTTGTTAGCATAAGTAAGACTCTGAGCCTTGATTATAAGTGTCACTGTGTTAAAAAACATTGACTGAACCCAGTGTGAAATTACAAGCCTGCAATGCAAACACGTTTGGGGAAACGCAAACACATTTATCCATGCATTAATTCACTCATCCACCAGCGATTCTGTGAGCGCCTCGCTGGGGCCAAGTCCGCTAAGCACGGGAGATATGGACAAGCTGCAGACTGCACTGGCCTTTGAGAGCTGGTGTTCTAGCACCGGGGGTTAGCGTGGGCAGAGTAGTGAGTGGGACACTCCCTCATTGTCACTTACCAATAGAGGCCCTGACTTTAGGACTGGGAAGGCAACACTGTTGAAACACTCTTAGGAGGTTGGTGATAGAAACAAATGGAGATTTGCGTGGCTGGCTCCTGCACCCATTTTTATTCTGTGGATGTTTGTAAGGATCACCTCCTCTTACTCATTTTTTTTTCAATTTCAACTGGGTGAAATGATACTTAAATGTTTATCAAATGCATGGATATTACTGAGTTTAATTTTTGTTCAAAGTAATTATTAATGCGGTTCAAATTCCATGAAACAGTTTTGAATTAAATACTGGTATTTTCACCTTAGATTTTTTTGGTTGATATTAATAGTATACTACTGCTACTAATGTCTACAACATAATCTTTAAAAAAGAATTTACCTATATTTATTCATTATTCTGGTGCGTGTGTGTGTGTGTGTGTGTGTGTGTGTGTGTGTGTGTGTGTGCACATGCGGAGGTCAGAGGACAGCTTACTTGAATCAATTCTTTCCTTCGGTCACGTGGGTCATGAGGGTACAATTTATGTCATCAGCTGGCAGCAGATGTCTCCACCCACTGAGCCATCCCAGCAGCCCCTACAGATGCCTCCGTACTCAAGCTCCAGGTCTTACTTCAGCTGTCACTCATCAGAGAGGTTCCCTTGACCGCTCTGTGCACTTGGTACATGGATCGTTGTCTAACAGGGCATCCCTGTAGTCTTCTTGATATGTATGTCAGGGCACGCAAACAGTTCCGTCTCTTTGTGTCCTTGTCCATCATTTCTCTCCCTCACGGTGTTGTAAACTTCAGAAGCCAGGCTTTACACCAGGGCTATCAATGCACGCCCTTCCTAATGCCTGGGACACAACAGTACTTCAATACATCTGTTAGATGAATGAAATCCACTCCCATCCCTTCCCTCTTCCCATCTCCCATTCTCCCTTTCATTCCGTTCTATTCATTTCCTAATTATTTCAGCTATTCTGCAAACATTTACAGAACCAGCAATGACACCAGCTAATTGATTTACAATGTGCCAGACATCACAGAGCAGAACAATGGGAGTATGAAGTAAATGGGGCCAGCTCCTTCTTCTGAAGCACCCACTCCGGAAGCATCATGCCACGTTCTTCCCATACATTGTTCTCCAATACTTACAGCAGCCTTGTGATAGGCATATTATCCCCATTCAACTATGGATCCAAGGCCCAGAGAAGAGAGGCTAATTGCCCATGATCACACAGCTAAGCACGGGCAGGCATAGAAAGGTGATAAAATATTTCTGCAAATCAACCACCCTGATGTCTCAAGTACACTTGCAGCTGTAAAAAATGTGAGTTATGAGAATACCTGCTATGCGTGGACAAACAGGAGCACTGGAGTTTAAGTTGGCACTTTTTTTTTTAAAATCTTAAACCTTAGCACAGCATTAAAAATAAGAACATTGTCTAATCATAGTGGCTCCCTACTCCTTTAATGTGGAGGAATGAATGCTCCAAAAGGCATTCTAGAAGGATGTTTTTGAGGTCCAGTTGAACCCAGTTATGATTACTCACTGTCACTCGGGACCACTCTACCTCCTCAGCTCTTTGCTGTCCTTCTAGAAGCCTGGATGTTACAAAAGGCTGGTTCCTTACCCAGTCTCAGTCCACGTTCACCTGAGAGAGCTTCTCTTCACTTCAGGGACATCCAGTCCTAAGCTGAATTTACATTCCTTCCCTCAGAGGATGAGCACTCATTCTGCATGAGTTAAACTTGCCAGGTGAAACCAAATCCTGTGACTTTTGTGGGTGTTACACAAGTTATCAATTCCTTTAGGAGTTTCCTTGGGAGGTGCCATGGTTTGAGTGTGAAGTCTCCCCCCAAAATGCTGAAGACAGGACGCTTGGCTCCCAGTCGGTTGTGCTATTTCAAAAAGGTCCAGAAGCTTCAGGAGGTGGGGCTTAGCTGGAGGGAAAAGGTCACCAAGCGCTATTTCCTGTCCTGAACATTCTACCTCCGTGTTGCCGTCTGCCTTGGAGAACTTCTCTGCTCCGCGCCCCCCCCCCCCGCCCCCGCCCCGTCCTTCTTCCTTGATATTTAGACTCTCCTCAGGCAAAGCAGTAGAGCCAGGGAAGCTCTGCGGAAACCTCTGGAGCTATGATCAGGAAACCTCCCTGAGCTTATAGGGAAGGTGGGCTCTGTGGGGGGGCCGCAGCTACCATGTTTACTGTCCGGAAGAGTCAAGGGCTTCTGAAGGTGGCTGGTTCCCCTTGAAAGAGGAACCCCAAGACAGCCAAGAGATAGAGAGGACTTTTTTTTTCCAGGTCATACTGCCTAGGCTATGGATCCAGCTTCAGGCCAGGGTTTCTGTCACATGCAACCGGACTGAGCTGGTTAGATGTGCAAAGGTAAGGCCCGTCAATGCTGATGTGATAGGCAAGCCTGAAAAGAAGAGAAAGGCACGCTCTCCACCTGCATCCCAGTCAGGGGGGGGTTGGGAGGACCTCTTCTGCAGATGTCACCCTAATGTGGACTCAGGATCCCAGCTGCTTCTGTCTCTTTGCTATGGATCCAGAGCCGGGACTATCTTGGGGCATTGGTGGGGAGGGAGAGCAACTTCTTCTCAAGAGCCAGCCCCTGTGAACACCATATCCTGCCTAGACTGTATTTTACAGCCATCACCAAGACACATGGCCCCCACCCAACTGCAGAAGGGACAAGCATGCTCTGGGGTGTGGTGACAGCTTATCTCCTGGTTTCATAATCTTGATCAGAATATAGGCTGTGATATGGGACAAGCTATAGATCTACCCACGGGTACTCTTGAGAGAAAGCTTAGGGATTGTCCCCTTACCAAAAGGTCAGGTAGGGTCATGATGTCACCTGGAGGTTCTCTTTTCTGATGTGGAGGGTAGTGTCACCCAGTCATTCTAGGACACACCTGAGCTCAAGGTCCCCCCCTCCAGGAAGAAGGTCCCTTTGTCCCTGTTCAGCAACTTGCATTCGGTCCCCAGAATGTGGCCTTCTCCACCTGGGGTTCCATTGTTCTTTGCTGTACAAGCCAACCATAGGCTGCTGGGCCAGTTGCCTCCCTTCCTCTTCCCTCTAGTCACGTGACCGAGCACCCAGATGCCAGGCTGTGGTCAGAATCAAAGCCCGCCATCCTCCCCAGTGAGCTGGAATGGCTGCTTTTTGCTTTTTGCTTTTTGCTGCTTTTCCTTTTCTCTGCCTTTCTCTTTTCCTTCACTTCCCTTTACACCTCCTTCCACTGTTCCCTCTTGTTCCCTTCTGTTCTTCTTTCCTCCATCCTTTCCTCCGCTCCTTCTCTTCCCCTCATCCCCTTTCCCTCCCCTTCTTTCTTCCCCCTTCCCCTTTCCCCTTCCCTCCCCTGCATTCCTTCTCTATCTCCCCTTTCCATTCTCACTTTTTAAAAATACAATGCATTGACCAATTCTTTGAGATATTCACACATTTGTACAATGAATTTAATCATGTTCTTCCTCCTCCTCCTTCCAGATTAAATCACTACCCTCACCCCCTCCCAACTTCATTTTTTAAAAACAAAACCCAGAGTCCAAACTGTGCTGCCTGTGTTCTTGTGGGTGTTGGAAGCCATTCACTGGAGCACAGTTGACCTACCAGGGGCCACACCCTTGAAGAAACTCCATTCTCCCTTTCCCAGAAGACATCAACTATCCATATTTCTTTAGCTAAGTGTGGGGCTCATGAGTCCTTCGCCTCTCCACCCATCCTGAATTTGAACACATAAACTATTTCAATTCTCAGCTAGTTCCAGGATTTTATCATTTCTTCCAGTCATGCCTTCCTGATCTCCAAGCCTCTGGCTGTTAGGGCCTATGCTACAGTTGCTAATGAATGTCTATTGAATGGGATCCCAGGACAGGTCCCTGGAAAAGTAGTGAGCTCCACCTTGTGCCCCCAGGCTGTCTGCCCACAGACTCCCCTTCCAAGGCCCATCTCCTCTGGCTTTCCTTTTGTGCATGCAGCAGGCTTGCCGTTCTCTCTCCTCCTGCATCCTATTTGGATATCTCTAACTGCAATTGACTGGGTTTTTATTAGTTCTTTGGGTACATTTTCCATTTCTCAAGGATCTCTCATCAGGGGTTCTTTGCCAGTAATTACTGTAGGGCTGACGATTCGAAGGAGCTTCCTCTCAGCGTTGAGTGATGGGGGTTCTTAATAGGGCTGCTTTTTATTTTTGAAGGAGAAAAATTAAATCAAATGTGCTGTTCATACCAGGCTTATTTAGTCTGCGAAAACACAGGAATCATTTTGTTCAAATGAGCGGGCTTCTCGATCATTCTGTCGAGTCATAGGAAAATGAACAGCCCTGTATGTATTTATCATTTCTCCATGGACCTGCAGCAAGAAGGGGTCGTAGATGGCCTGAGAGGACAGTCACACACAACAAAAGCCAACAAGGTGGAAGAGGAGCCATTCATTGGACTATTACCTCAGTCTGGGATCAGAAAGCCAGGACTTTGAGCCAGAGGCAGCTACTGTGTTCTAACAAATAAAGCTTTACTGGAAGTCAGCTGTGCCTATTTGTTTATAGATTGCCCATGACTGCTGTTCTGGTTCAACAGCCAAGACTATACGCATATATAATATACATATAATGTATATATATATATATATATATGGTGTACACACACACACACACACACACACACACACACACACACACACACACACCACTCCTCCATCCACATCCCTTACTCAGGTAAAGAGAATGGGATGGCAAGATAGCTCAACAAGAAAAGGTATCTGCTGCCAGACCAACAATCTGAGTTCAATTCCCAGGGTTCACATGGAGAAAATAGAGAATAGACCCATGAAAGTTGTCCTCTGACCGACACATGAGAGCCATGCCATGAGTATGTGTGTATGCTTAGACATACAAATTAAATAAATGTAAAACATTTTTCCAAAAGCAAAGCAAATCACAACAAAACCAGGCACAGAGAAAAAAATCAAACCGTCCTTTTCTTTATCCCTTTTTAGAAAATCTGCACCACCAGTAACTATACAACACATAGGCTGGAGACCAGCTGGGATCAACAGACACTAATGTTTGATCTTAGTGGACTCAACGTGATTTTCCCTGCACTGAAAGATGCAAACGCGATTTTTAAAGCAGAAACCTCAGTAGCCTCTGGTATCTGGCACTGATCAGTGTAACCTTCATGCTCTAAACTCACTGCCCTGTGCCCATTTGTGCCAGAAGCCACATGGATGCTTTAAGGAGGATCAGGCTCATAGCTAGTCACTTGGTGGGCACGGTATTCTACTGTTTCAGCTGAAAATCTACTTGAAGGGTGAGAAAAAAATGAGCATTCTCCCTTTTCTAAGTAAATAAATACAGGAAAAATGAAAGCAGGTCAGCTGTCAGAAGATTACATTTATATCCAAGTTGTTTGTAGTGTGAGGTGCAGGGAATTCAGGCTTTGAACTCATCTGTAGGAAGCTGCATGGTGGGGGATAATTTATTCTTCTTCAGTGCTTGGAAACAAATGGCTTTTTCTTTAAATTGTTTAAAAGAATTCAAACTAATATTCAAGACATGAAGCTGGTGTGGTGGCACAAATCTTAAATCCCAGCACTTGGAAAAATGAGACAGGAAGTCCCTAGTTCAAGGCCAGCCTGGCCTAGAGGGGAGTTCCAGGTCAGCCTGGTCTTCATAGTAGAACCCTGCCTCAAATGTGAAAAACAAAACCCAACATAAACAAACTCTCTACTCTTCAGAGCAAGAAATGACTGCCTAGGTCGCTGTCAGTAAATAGTAATCGCAACAATAATAACATGATAGTTGAGACTCCAAACTGTACTCATGATTTATGTGCCTTCCTCATTTAACATTTCTCCACATGAGCTGCCTCCGTTTTCTTTTTGCATTTCATTTATTTGTTTTGTGTCTCTGCCTATGCCCTGTACCACAGTGAGTATGTGGAGGCCAGAGGACAGTTTGTGAGAATTGGTTCTCTCCTTCTCCCATGTGGGGCCTGAGTATTCAACTCAGGTCAGCAGGCCTGGTGGCGACTGATTTTACCCACTGAGTGTTCTTGTCCACCCTTCTCCAAATTCTGAGAGGTTGGTACTAATCCTCATTTTTATGGGTGAGGGAAAGGGGACTAGAATATTAAACTCAAGTCTACCACACCATAGACCAGTGGTTTCAGTTATGATGATTTTTACCTCCTCCAACCCCAGCCTCAGGGGACCCTTAGCAAAGGGTGGACACATCTCAGGTTGCAGGTGGATGAGGAGCAGCCACCAGCATCTGTGAGTAGAAGCCCTGGGTACTACCAACACCCAACAAAGGACAGAGCGTCGAATGGAATTTTGTCCCTACAGTCAACAGCTCATGCCTCAGCTGCTTTACATCATGCAGGATTAACACACTTCTAAGGCTCTGGATCTGGAAGATGTTACAGAGAGGGTCAAGTTTCTTCATCCAGGACAGTGATCTGTGGCTCCATCTGTGTATCCTCCTCAATTGTCTTCCTTTTGGAAGTCTTACCTCAGGCTGGGTACATGGCTCAGTCAGTAAAGTTCTCACTCTGTAATCATAAAGACCCAAGCTTAAGCTTCAGGTCCATGTAATGAAAAGTTGACCATGGTGGTGCATAGTTATGACCCACCCCAGCAGTGGGGAATTTGTTGACGGATAGATGCTTAGGACTGGATGGCCAGGCAGTCTAGTCTAGTCAGCAAGTTCCAGGCCAGTGAGAGACCCTGTCTCAAAAACAAAGTGGATGGAGCCTTAAGGATGACACCAAGACTGTCCCATGGGCTCTGCACACACGTGGGCCTGTGCTAACACAGATACATGAAGTCATCTCTGATGCCATTTTCCTTGTGGCCACCAGTTCTGTATCCTATGTCTCATGGGTCTCCGTGGTCCTTCTCATGGACTTCCAATGTAACAAACAGGAAACTTCCTTCAGAGGGTGGCAGTGCCCAGGCTGTACTTCAAGCAGGCAGGTTCCTTCTACTTCCTGCTATCCCAAGGCAATCTTGTCCTGTCAACAGAATTTCCTACCCACGAGAGTGAAGACACAGCAGGAAGAGAGAAAACCCAGCCCGCTCTCTCCAGCCATAACACGTGCTTCTGACAGACAGATGGTCCCCGTCAATGCAGACACTCTGTTAATGTCTGTCTGTCTCCAGCCTTAACCTCTAATCCCTAATCTACTTTTAAAGTTCTCTTGGGCGAACTCCTTATTTATCTGGGGCCAGCAGAGAGCCTGTGGCCATTTTCATGATGGGCAACTTTGGCCTGTCCTTCAGCGGGGTAGAAATCTAAAGCGCTCACTTCTATGCACAGAAGAGTCTCAGAGACCATCCTGTGTCTGTTTCTACTCAAACATGGCATGTGCTTCAGGAAGGATGCTGTTGAGAAAGTAACTAACATCCTGTGTCCTTTCAAAGACTCCGAGTTTGGACTTCCACTTCACTATGCAGTAGAAATCTGGGTGTCCCTCTTGGTTCTGGGAAACACTTCTGTGACCTCCATTGCAGGTCAGCGCCAACTGAGTTATTGTGAGCTTGGTGTGGTGCCAGGCATCTCCGAGGATCCCCAGAAACTTAAGGACAGTCTTTTCCTCAGGGACTCTACACTGCGCTTGGGGAAATGGGACATATGCGCACACGTGGAACATGAAATAATTAAACAAGAGGTAAATCGCGGTAAGAAGCAATAATGCAAGAGGTAGAATTGACTTTTTAAAAAAACTGCATGCTTTTATTCACTTTGTGTGTGTATGTGTGCCACATGGACCACGTATACAGGTCAGAGGACAACTTGTGGAGACAATTGGTTTTTTTCTTCTACCATGTGGGGTTCAGGCTTAGCAGCAAATGCTTCCATCATTTATCCAGCCCTTAATTTAAAATTTTTTCTACTAATGCATTTTTATTAAATTTTTCCATATTATTTTGATCACATTCTTTTCCCTCCCCCAGTTCTTCCTAGATGCTTCCACAAACAACAACACAAAACTAAGAAAAAAATGAAAATAAAAACAAACTTTAAAAACACAAGAAAGTAAGAATATCAAAACAAAAAGAAAAATGAAGTTTGCAGGTAAATGGATGGAGCTAGAAACAATCATCCTGAGGAAAGTAGTCCAGACCCAAAAAGACAAACATTGCCTGTTTTCTCTTGTATATAGATGTTCGCCTTTAAGCTTAAATTCGGGTGTGTGTGTCGGGGGGCGGCACAATCGAAGTAGCCATGGAGGTTACACTGCTAGTGAGCGACCAGGGGGAGGCAAGATCTTCCCAGGAAGAGAAAACAGAATATAGTGTTATAAAGAGATAAAGGGGGCAATTAGAGTGGGGGAATTAAATCGGGAGGGTAATGGGAAAGTATGTAAAGGCAGGAATGCACGAGGGCCTTTTAAAAATGTTTTTGGTGTTCAGGAAGATGATATTTCTGTAGTCCATACCTTCAGAAGTCTTCATGTAAAAGATGGGATTCAAGAACAGGAACATATTCTAAGAGGAGTGGGAATGTTAAAGTTTGAATACAAGATACTTGAGATGCCCCCGTGTGTGTGAGCACTTCACATGAGGACTGTGGACACACGGCCAGAGGTGAGTTGTGCCGAACACAGGGATAGGGTGGGATTCAGACCTGAAATGGTCTGAAAGGCAGCAAGGAGGCATTAGTGTTTGTAGCAGGTTTTTTTTTTTTTTTTTTTTTTCTTTGTCAGATTTGGCCCCTAAATAATGACATGGTGACTTCTTATTAATTACATAAGCTTGGTCCTTAGCTTATGCTTGTTCCCAACTAGCACTTATAACTTAAATTAACCTGCTTCTACTAGTCTACATTCTGCCACATGGCTTTTCACCTCTCCTCAGTTCTGTATGTCTGATTTCCTCCATGTCTTGCTGGCATGTCCTGCCGTGCCAGATTCTGACCTCTGAGTTCCTCTCTCTGCCCAGAAGTCCTGCCTAACCTTCTCCTGCCTAGCTATTGGCTGTTTAGCTTTTTATTAAACCAATCTTAGCAATACATCTTCACACAGTGTACAAATACCCTGCAACAGATGCTTATATGCAAATTACACAACTTCCTACTGGCCTTGGCCTTCAGTCATAGCTCTCATTCAAGCCATCCTCCTAATGGCAGACAGACTTCCCTAAGAGAAAAGTCATGTGATCATGTTGTTCCTTCATTTTTAGCCATCAGATAATTTTCTGAGGAATTGAGCCTGGAATTCATACTATAGGGTTTAGGGTGTGTAAGTCAGGGATAGAGCTAATACCAGAGGATATTGATGCTGACTTTGCAGCTACAACATATGCGTGTTAAAATGAGACTTGGTTGGACGTATAGATGCTGCCGTGGACTCAGCCTCCGAGCATGGCTGCTGCTGTTTTGAAATCAGAGCAGTGGCACTTACCCACAGGAGCCTGTCACAGAGCTGGACGGATTCTCTGAGGAAAAAAGGAAATGACTCATGATGTTCACAAGGCCACTTCCTTCCCCGAGACGATGTAAGTGGTGAACAGTTGTTGGTGGAGGGACACTCATCAGTCAGTGGAGTGGATGCCCAGGTCACACAAGTGCTTGTAAGGAACTCCAGTCAACTCATTGGTTTCCAAGGTAGACTTGGCTAGAATCGTTTGCTTTGTCTGTCCTTAGCCTCTCTATCAGGGGAGAACAGAATAGACTCCCTGGGAAAAGTCACACAACTGATATGGAGCTATATGGAGAGATGTATTTATTTGTGGTGGGAATTGGCTCACACGATTATGGAAGCCAAGAAATTTTACCAACTGCCATCTTCGGCCTGAGACTCAAAAAAAGCTGATGGTGCAATTCTATGGGAGTTTGGATGAGGTGAGTGGAAGGTATGAATCATTGAGTCCACAGCCCAGGAAATCTGGGGTTCTCTAAAAGCCAAGGCGTGGGACCTGTGTTTTGGAGAGTGAAATGCTGTGTCTTCACCTGCTGTTTTGTCTGTGCCTTTGGTGGCCTTCATACGGCCAGCTCACATGGGTGACGGTGGTTTTCCTCTACTGGGTCCCCAGGTGTCAGTGGCAATCCTGTGGAGCCACTCACTCACGGACATTCGGAGTAGTGTCGTACCAGTTACGTGGGTATCTTCAGTCACCCTGTGTGGCCTTGGGTGATCTAGCCCTTTTCAGAGGGTGGGCATCTTACTCCCAAATCAGTTTTCTCTCTTGAACACCCATGTTGAGGGCCAGATCTGCTGAGACTTTCCCCAGTGCCCTGATGTATGGAGAAGGAACATTGTTCTTTGTGTAAAACAAGAAACAGGCTTGGCATGAGACAAAGCTTGTGCATGACCACTTGACCCCAGCTTTTATCTTCTTTCTCTTCTGTCTCTTCTGTTTCTCTCTTCTCCTGGCACCTCCCCCTTAGAAACCTGTCACTGAATAATGAACTGCTGCTCCACACCATACGCTCCACGCCATACCCAAATCTTGTTTTTAACACAGGAGCTTTCTGCTTTGCTCAGTCTCTGGCTTTGATTCCTGTCATCCTCAGTTGTTGATGCCTTGTCTACACTAAGATCTCAGCTCCTTCCACCTCCTGGAAGTGTCGCGACACAGTTCGGGTGTGTGTTCTGCATCGTTCTTATCACTTCAAAACATTAACCTATTTATATACTTCACTAGCAACTCAGGCCGCACTATTAGATCTCCATGGGGCCGTCACTAGGAGGCAGCTACCATCCTGCAGGTGAACCAGCGCTGTGGGTGTTAATGGTAATGGCGGCAGACAATACCACTAATAATACAAGGGCACTGAGTAGATGTGGGCAGCAAGAGGAATAGAGTAGAGACATATTGCTTCTTCCATGGAGTCTGGTTTTAAGGGAATGATGGGTGGGTCTACAGCTCATTGGGATGAGTTCCTGGAAGGATGGTGACTATAGTTTCACATGTATCAAAACAAAGTACTTGAAAGTTACCATTTGCAAAGCTGTCAAAATGAAAAGTAACGGTCAGGGAATGGGGGATGGTGGTCAGGTAATGGGGGATGGTGATCAGGGAATGGGGGGTGGTCAGTTCAGCAAGGTGACAGTGACAATGGGGGGAGGGGAAGAGGAAGAGTGGGGAGGGGAAGAAAGAGGAAGAGTGGGGGGGAAGGGAAGAGGAAGAGTAGGGAAGGGGAAGGGAAGAGGAAGAGTGGGGAGGGGGAAGGGAAGAGGAAGAGTGGGGAGGGGGAAGGGAAGAGGAAGAGTGGGGAGGGGAAGAAAGAGGAAGAGTGGGGAGGGGGAAGGGAAGAGGAAGAGTGGGGAGGGGGAAGGGAAGAGGAAGAGTGGGGAAGGGGAAGGGAAGAGGAAGAGTGGGGAAGGGGAAGGGAAGAGGAAGAGTAGGGAGGGGAAGGGAAGAGGAAGAGTGGGGAGGAAAGATGTAGAGAAGAAGCTGAAAGAGGAAGAGGAGGGGGAGGAGGAAGAAGAGGAGGCCGATAATACTAGTTTTCTTTCCCAAACCCTTTCGGACAACTCCACATGCTCCATTCCCAGAAGACTCATCTGCAATCCCAGATGTACAAACCTGGGGGGAGAAATGCCAGCTCTCAGGAGGCTGGTGGGGGAAGGGAAGACGCGCAGGAAAAGCCCAGTACAAGGCTGGAGTTTAAGGCAAATTACCATGTTTAGGGAGTGAAACAAACAAACAAACAAAACAAATAAGCCTTTCAAATTATGAGAAACATCTTGAGGGTCGTGTTAAAAGTGCAATGGACTCTCTTCCCAAGAGGATTTTAGCTGTAGAAAGCATGCAGGTTGCTCAACCTCATGTCTTAGGAGGCAGATGTAGCAATCCCAGGGCTTATGAAACTCAGACAAAGCAGGAGGAAGCTTCCTGCTATTTGGAAAGAGTGGCTTGTCTTTGTGTTTTTAAGAAGAAATGGGGGAAAGGAGTTTACAGAAATGGCTAAAACAGCTCTGTGGTACATTTAGCAGGAAGTTTAATATGTATTGATCTTTGTTTTTTATTTGTTTTCTTTTCCCCCATGGAGAACTTAGGCAAAAGGGACTTTCATTGTGGAGGTGGATTTTATTGCCAGGCTAACTAGACTTTTTCCTCCTTGCTCTACGGTAGTTGTGTAGGGAGGAGAAGGTGAGGAGAAACGGCCTTTTCAGACACCGTAGCTCCTTGTGATCCCAGAGGAATGTGGTAGCTCAATGTTAGGTTTGTAAATATTTCCCAGAAAATGGAAAAGCTGCAAACACACACATAGAGTGAGAGTCTGATTAAGAAGTGAGCATTTATATTTTTACTAGGTTTTACTTTTAACATAAAACATCTTGAAAAAAGTTTTATGATTTAGCATTTATGAATGACTAGATTTTAAGAGAATTGTAATATTTTTTTAGGGCATTTCAGCACCATGAGTTATTTCTTATAGATTCAGATAATGACATTATAAATCTTTCTGTGGAGACAATTACTAAGGCAGAAATGGCCTAGTCCCCATTGGCTTTCGGGTTCAGCTCACTGACATATTACAAGCAGGCTTACTGTGGTCATTAAAACCTGATCCAGGATTTATGGTACCTCTTTAAACTCTCAGTACTTCGAGAAGTATTGAACATAAAGGAATACAAAGTGAAGTTACAAAGGATAGTAGTCAGGCAATCACGAAAGAAGCAGAACTAATTCCCTCCACCCAAGACCACCACAAGTATCTTCAAAATATCTGAAACGGGAGCTGGAGGGTTTTAACAGGGGCAAAGTCGCACTGGCTAAGTGTAGGAGCCCCATGTGAAAGAGTTCCAGGTGAGAATCACATTTAAGGGAATTGGTATGAGACATCTCACAAAAGGTGAGGTGCTTTTGAGCGCTTTCCTGGGGAGTGGTCCACACTGGAGCAGTGCTCTGCATCCGAGAGCACACCATCTTCTGGGAAAGAAAAGGGCATGATGCTTTGCATGCACACAAACAAGAGCTTTCTTGGAGCAGTCAACATTGTCTATCCTGTTACTCACTTTGATTCCCCTGGTCTTGACCCCTCTTTTCCCCCAAATAGTATCTGCCATACTTTTTTCTAGCAAAAGATAGCCCAGCCATGTTCAAGTGTTGACTTAGCATGAAAGATGAAGTAAGAAAAGAGGCTGGTTGCTAACTCATCGCTGGAGAGGATGAATGTGTCCCAGGCAGGCCAAGGGCAGTCCTTTCTGGAGGAAAGGGTGTGTGGCTTTCACCCTTGGCCGGGAACACAGGACGACATCTAGGACCACACCACATGCTCCTGCTTCGTCATGCTGTTTATTGAACACAGCAGAACTCACCCCTCTGCTCATGAGAATACAAACAAGGTTCAAAAATGCTTTTAGCACCTTGCACAAGGAACAAGATGAAAGTTTTGAGTTTGTTTCCTTCACTGTTTGAAGTTCCCTTAATGTAACAGCCTGGCAACTTGTTCGTCATGTCTAAAAAGCAATTTTTTTTTAACTATAAACAAATAAAACCTAACAGAATCATCACATTGTTCTGTTTGCCTAAAGCACTTTGTTCTCCATGCCTGGTTCCTCAGTACACAGCTTTTAGAGTGAACGAGGCCATTTGCGTGAGTCCTGTACACATACTTCTCCAGGAGAACACTTCAGCATGGCCACCTTGTTTCTTTATAAACACCATCAGACATTCTGACAGGACCCACAGAGAAGATGGTAAACCTAAAGGCTTTTTGGTCTATATGATGCCCCTTGGAACAACTGATTCTATGCTAAAGCTCCAAAGCAGCTATAGATGATATATGAACAAGTATGTATGGATGTGGACTAATAAAACTTTATTGACAGAAATGAGCTGTGGTCCATTGTTTACAAATCTTTGCTTTTTAAGAGGACTCAATGTTTGAAATTTTGGTGTGAATTTTTCTTTTTCTCTTTTTCTTTCTTTCTTTCTTTCTTTCTTTCTTTCTTTCTTTCTTTCTTTCTTTCTTTCTTCCTTCCTTCCTTCCTTCCTTCCTTTCTTCTTTCTATCTTTCAGTTTTCTAGATTTGACTTGTTTTGATTTGACATGGTCTCCAATAGAACTTGAGAGGTATGAGAAATCTAACCTATAGGGTGGTGTACCAATGAGATTAGCCGATAGAGCCTGTCAGTGTATCCTGAGAAAACAGAGGCTAGCATGTAAAAAGAGCTCAGTGAATTCACTCTCACATGGACCAAATGTTCCCCTTGTATGGTAGCTCTGTTTGTACTTGCTCACTATTTTTGAATAACTAAGAAAATCCATATTCCCTATGGAAACTTCAAGAAATACTATCAACCAATTTAATTTAAAAAGTGAAGACTGGATTGCCAGTGATTGAATGTGCCCATCATTGTCTCAGGATAATTTCAATACTTGGTCCCCATTTGGCACTACTGTTTGGGCAATTTAGTGAGTGTGGCCTTGCTGGGGGAAGCGTGTCGCTGGAGCCAGGGTGTGAGAGTCAAAAGGCTAACACTATTTCTACCTCTCGCTCTCTCTGTTTTGTACTTCAGTTTGCAGTGACAGCCCTCGACCCCCTGCTTCTGCCACCATGGCTGCCACTGTTGCCGTGCCTTGACTGGACCATCAGGGTCTCTTCCGCTGCCACTGTTGCTGTGCCTCGACTGTGCCATCAGGAACTCATTTCCCTCTGGAGTCATTAGCCTCAGAAACCTCTTCCTTCTATAAGCTACCTTCATCATGATGTTCTGTTACAGCAACAGAGAAGTAGCTAATACATCAAGTGTGCCAGTACATACCTGCCATCCCGTAGGAAGCTGTAAGTGAGGGGTGGCTGAGACAGGAGGATCAAGAATTTGAGGACAGCCTGGGCTACGTAGCAAACTCTGATTGGAAATTACAAAACAAGTCAAACAGACAAAGAAATCGATCTGTGGATTATCTGCCACTCTGAGTAATCTAATTGGAGTGGCTTTTGATGGCTTTGTTTCTGGGGAGCCAGTGTACCCCTGTATGAATGAGCATGCATGACATGAAAACAGCCTTGTCAATGATACCATGGGCATGGCAAGGCCCCTCCCTGGTCAGGCTCAGGAAATGACAAAGCTTTCTTCTAGTCTGAGTACAGATGTTAAGAGGTTGACCATTAGCTAAAACCAATATGTAGAGAAAGTACTGAAGGAGACTCCAGAATAGTGGTGCTTCCTCCTGGTCCCTGGATGAGGCACAAACCACACACAAACACCCGTTTTCACAGAGAAATCCTTTACTAAGTGGGAAAAAAAATTTAAAAAGCAGCAAATTGACCTCATAGGCATCATTCTTAAGAAGAGTAAAGTGGGAGGTGTGTGTTAGAATGGCTGGGTGGTAAAGGATTAGGGAGTGTGGGAGGCGGGAAGGAGACAAAAGTAAGGGGACATGGGTATTTGTCCCTGAGGACAAAGAACGGCCTCTGGATAGAGGGGAGACTGAGGGTGCACGCAGGCAAATGGCGGTTTGTAAAAGGAAAAGGGGAAACCTGCTGTGGGATGGTCTGTATGTCAAATTGCTCTGATTGGTCAATAAATAAAACACTGATTGGCCAATGGCCAGGCAGGAAGTATAGGTGGGACTAACAGAGAGGAGAATTGAGAGAACAGGAAGGTGAAGGGAGACACTGCCAGCCGCCGCCATGACAAGCAGCATGTGACGATGCCGGTAAGCCACGAGCCACATGGCAAGGTATAGATTTATAGAAATGGATTAATTTAAGATGTAAGAACTAGATAGCTAGAAGCCTGAGCCATTAGGCCAAACAGTTTAAACAATGTAAGTCTCTGTGTTTACTTGGTTGGGTCTGAGCGGCTGTGGGACTGGCGGGTGACAGAGATTTGTCCTGACTGTGGGCCAGGCAGGAAAACTCTAGCTACAGAAACCCCATGTTAGGATGAGATATTTAATTTTAATTGGACATGCTAACTAGATGAACCAAAGGTGATTTTTGATAGTTGGACCTTGGTAGTCAGCCTCAGGAGGAGAACGTGGCCAAATAAGGGAACAGACCTTGGTGGCTAACTTTAGGAATGGAATCTAATGGCTTTTAGCAAGGCAGAAGGAATGGGGGAGAAGAGCAAGGCCTGCCAGAGCCACATGCTTGAGAGGGCTAGTGTCCAGTCAAGCACTAAAGCTTTGTTATCCCAGATGATGGAAGCCTGAGACTGCTCCTCTACAGAGACCCCCGCTGAGATCAGCTGACCCATCTCCTTGTTTACACTGTGTATATAAAATGGAGGAGCTGATTTCTGGGCTGCCATGCCTCCCTCAGAGCTTCTGACTCACCTGGTCCCAGTGTTTCTGTATGTGTGTCTGTCATTTCTTCATCCCCCATCACCAGGTCCATCCCCAAACCATCAGGTCACAGGCAAGAGGTGCCAGATTAGCAAGGACCCTGAGTAGGGGAACTGACGTCAGTCAGACATGCAATGCCCTGGGAGAAGCATACAGACAAAGTCAAGGGGGCCTTTACTTGTGTTGGGTGGGTGTAAAACCTGGGCAAATGGAGTCAAGAAAAAGGATTTGTTCTGGGTTTCCCAAGGAGCGGTTGTAAATATAAGTACCTGGGATAAGGTTGGAGAACAGAGGCTGCCTAGATCACCATCCTCCTCATAAGAGAAAACAATTCTGCTTTTGGAATCAGGCCTTAGGGCTCAGGGCTCAGAGCACCAGCCTGAAGACTCTGAGAGATGATGAATACCTGGGCTAGAATTGCATCCAAGGAGGGGATCCAGGCCATTCTGAGCTGCTTTGAGAGACTCTTGTGAGGCCCGTTTGTTTCTCTCACAAAATGTATCACCTTGAACAGGACGCTGGGCATCTTGGTGTGATACAGATCCTGAAGCTCTGAATACGGGGATGCATTGGGCAAACCAATCTGCAAGTTACAACTTGAGAGCCCTCTCAACCACAGAGAGCTTACCTTAGCATCAAGTCCTTTGCAAACAGAGGTGCATTGCAGGGGGGACCTTTCTAGTTTTGGAGTTTTTTCCCATTTGGGGTCAGGATGACCCTGAGAAGCCAGGCCAGAGTCTGAAATGTTTTTGCTTCTTTCTCTTCTTGGTCTGGTTCCTGAGACCACGCATAACTGCTGCTGGCCTAAGAGTCAGGCTGCATTAGGAACATTTAAGAAATAAAACAGGGGGAAGATGTGGAGAGAGAGTGAACCCCTACAGTGAGCATTTAAGACCTGAGCACAGCCATGTCAAGGACCCCAATGCCTCAAATCCATGGGAATGCAAAGGCTTTCCTCAGATCTGGTTGGGGTGGGGGTGAGGGGTGCAGGGAAGGTTTGTAACCCCATGCAAAAAGCCATGTTTACAGAAAGGCTGCTGCCTACCAAGGCTCTTCAGGAGGCAAGCTTTACCAGGGATTCATCGGGCACACATCCTTCAAGTTCCCACCACCACCATCCATGCACCGAGAGAGTACACGATAAGGTCTTCAAATGAACCTTGATGGGAGCTGAGGAAAGTCTTAAACTGAGTGGGATTTTAACCTCTCAAAACAGGAAACAAAACCATACCGTGAGACTGACTTCATCAAACACCAAAGTCCAATCCATGGACTGACCAGTAGCCTATAACAAAGAATAGCATTGCAGTGACTGAACCCATCAGGGTCCAGAACATTCTACAGTGCTGAGCACTCTTCCATCATACCATAGAGTTGGGCTGGGATGAGAAATAGTCTAGTTCTAAGGCCAAGGATATTTGGAGGGAATTCATCAAGAAAGGGTGCTATTATGAAGATTTGAAATCAGACTCCATCTTATGTGGCTGACATCTGAATGAGAGATTTGAACCAATGCTGAGACCTGCACAGCTTTGGAACCGACCTCGTGGGCTCTGGGATTACAACACATAGTATCCCATCAGGCTTTGTCACATGGGCTCTGAGGATCAAACTCAGGCCTTTAAGCTTAAGCTCACACTTTATTGACTGTGCCATTTCCCCAGCTCCGTATGGTGATCTTTTTCTGTCCCTGTCACCTCTAAGCGAAGCTGATGTGGGGGTGCTCATTCCCTGGGGAGATGTTTTTCTTGTTACTTTCCAGTCTCTGAAATCTGGCTTGGAATGAGATTTGCACGATAGGGCCCATTGTCTTATCATGGTGATTGTTTAGAATTCTCTCTGACACTGGAGAGAGGACGTCTTCTTCCCCTGGAGTTGGCCAGCTTCGTGATCTTGTAGAAGAGGAGTGTGTGTTATACCTATTACCAACAGGACAGAATGTAGAATTCCCTTTGAGATGGGTCTCCGAGCATGCCTACTAGGGATTATCTTGATTACATTAATTGATGTGAGAAGACTCTTCTTAACTGTGGGCAGGACCCATCCCTGGGGAAGAGATTCTTGACTGTATAGTGTAGAGAAATTGAGCTGAGAACTATCATGGAGACATTCATGCCTCTCTGCTTCCTGACTGTGGACACAATGTGACCAGCTGTTTCAGGCTCAGATGATACTCCTGAACTGTGAGCCAAAATAAACCATTTCTCTCTTAAGTTGCTTTTTTCCAGAGTACTTTATTACATCAATAGCAAAAGAAGCTGTGACAAGGACTATGGATTATTTCTTCTTACCACGTTAATGTTCACTATAATGACCAGATAGTGTAGGGAATGGGAGGAATTCAAGATGTCCTCCAAGGAACAGGGACAATTGTGTGCTTGGAGCAAATCTACACCAGGAAGTCCCCACCAGTCTGAGACAAGAAAGTAGAGGAGAAGATGGCACAGGTAATTAGTGGTCGGATTAGAAGATCTTCATGTAGCTTTTGGTTAAAGTTTTAAAATGGAGGGGTTTGTTTTTTGTTGTTTATCTAGTTGCTTGGTGCTCTATATTTTACATATCTAAAAAATAATACACTTCTTGCAAAGACATTTTTCTTGTCCAGTGCTTCAGTATCTTAGAAAGAGTAATTCCCATGTTTACAATGTGTGCTCAATTGTTCTTTCATATCCATTATACACTTGGAATGATATCCCTGTAAGCCGTAGGTAGGTGTCCCCCCACAACCCCTGGGTTGACAACTGTTAGCACTGGGAGATCATGAAAACGAATGAGACCGTGGGATCTGGAAAGCCTGGGGAACAGAGGGAAGATGCATTTTACAGTTTCCTCTCATCTCACTCGAACCACCTTCTCTCTGCCCTCTCTGTGATCGACACTTCATCCTGGGACCCACCCGCTCTGCCTGTAGAATATAAAAGACCCAGAGTCCCTCCCTTTCCAGTGTCTCAGACTAGAGAAATCTTCCTGGTGTGCGTTTTCTCCAAGCACTCAATTGTCCCCGTTTGTTGAAGGACATCTTGACATTGTCCCACCCCTGCATTATCTGGTCATTACATGTAGATGAAGATGTGGGAGAATTTTGCGACGAGATACACAGTGTAGGGAGAGCAATATAGAACTGAGACTTGGCCATGTTTTGTGTGTGTGTGTGTGTGTGTGTGTGTGTGTGTGTGTGTGTGTGTGTGTGTGAAAACACTAGAGGTCAACCTCAGATGTTATTCCTCATGCTGCTCAGTTTGTTTTGTGAGACAGAGTTTCTCAGTGGGGCCTGGGTCTCCCAGACTTTCTGACCTTTGAGTCCCAGGACCATCAGTCTGATTCCACAGTGTTCAGTCATGGCCAGCCTTTCTCCATGGATTTTAGGGACTGAACTAGGATTCTCATGCTTGTGAGAAGGCACTGCATCCACTCAGCTAGCTCTCCAGCTTCACGATCGTGTGTTTAATGTGACTCTTGTTCATTGATTTATGACAGGAGAACATTGGGAGGGAGATCCTAAGGCCCAAAACCAGTCAGTGTCTCCACCCTACAGGTTATGTTTTTACTCCATGGAGTAACACTGCAGAAGAATGCTGCCTTCCTGCCCTCCGGGAGCTTGTCATCTTGTGGGGGAGGGCCATTCAAACCCAATAAAGAATAGACGATCAATGAAACAGCTATGAATTGTCCTCATGGCCCTGAAAGAGATAAACAGGATGCTGAGAGAAGAATTTGGGAAGAGAGTGGTCGGGAGAGCCTGGTAGGGGAGGTGAACTCTCCATGGGTGAAGAAACATATTGCCAGGAAACCATGTGAAACACACTCACTCAAGTGACAGCCAGAAGAAATATATGGTCCCCAAGCACTGATACCACAGCAGGTATGGTGCTGTGCCTTGCTCAAAGAACAGCTAGAGGCTGGAAACATGCCAGTAGCTTCATGGTGCCAGCACATGTGTGCGCATATGTGCTCACGTATGTGTGCATATACATATACATATAGATAGGGCTCTCTCTCTCTCTCTCTCTCTCTCTCTCTCTCTCTCTCTCTCTCTCTCTCTCTCTCTCTCTCTCTCTCTGTGTGTGTGTGTGTGTGTGCATGCCAAGGTAGTTTTGTTTTTCCAGGTCCTCATTCTCCTAATGTCTTCACACAGCTGTCTCACCTGAATGCCATTTGCTAAACGAGGCAGCAGCTTTGGATTCAGGGAAACAAAGGGGATGGTTGTCATAGTAACAGAGGCCACCAGGAACCATGGCGAGCATCTCCTCCTCCTGTTCTGAATCCCTCTCTCTGGGGAAGACTCAGATTCCCCCAGCTACAGGAGGATCCTGCCAGTGGTGGTGCCCCGTGGGGGCATCTTAGTCCTCTTTACCAACCTCATCAGTTCACGGAGCTCAGGAAACTTTTCAGTCCTTGGCTCTGGGGGCAGAAGACAGCAATGAGAAAGGTCCATGGCTCCAGACCGGATACTCCCTTGGAGTATTTGCCTTTCTGGCTTCTCCTTGCCCTGTTACTGCCCTGTCAGTCTCCAGGAATAGAAAATATACGACATGGTGCCTGACTCTGTTTACCAGAAAAATCTGGAATATTCCCTGTAGAGCTGTCATGGGAGCCCCAAATTCTACCACTGATCACTCACTGTTCCCTCTCCTAGAAGAGTCATTTTTTTTGAAATATTCATCATGTTCTGATCAATTTGAACAGATCAGGGTATCTGTAAGAAGATGATGCCTGACAGCAAATGAATTGAAGCTCTTTTAATTGGAATGAAGTTCCCTTGTGAGAACTTAATTTTTTTTTATTGACACTTCCAGGAATCCATCCCAGATAATTTGAGACTTCCTTATGAAATGACATCCTCTCCTATCTATTCAGACTTAGAAATGATTCCTATTTTGGGGTGGTATGAAAGTCTTGCTTAACTTATACTTTTTTCACTCTAGACCTCAGTCATCTTGGATGCTGTTCTGGAATTTCGCTACTTTTTGATCCATTTATGTTCTCAAACGTGTTTGGGACGGAGGAAAGAGGCTTGGGTTGAGCAAAGAATCCAGAGTCCGGGACCCGGGCTCTGTGCTGGCTATATCCTTCCCCTTTTCTTATTGTCTAGGGTCGGATCTCAGCCTGCCAGCTTCCCTGATGAGTTGCAGTGAGTGCATCTGTGAAATGCGCATGGAGACTGTATCTATTTCTCCCAGTTATGGTGGTGATCAAGTCAGTGAACTAAAGTGTGTCTCTCTGACCAGGCATTGCCCAATAATGGTGTGGGGGAAGCCCGACTTACCTGCCCCACAGGTGTAAAAGCTTCCTGGAGCAGTGGTCAGTACCCACAGGTTTAAAAGCTCCCTGGAGCAGTGGTCAGTACCTCTTCCTTCTTTCTCCCCATTCCCGAGCACATGCAATGCTTGACGCTGCTGACATTCAAGAGAATCTTCCACAAAATTACATTAGCTTCATTAGTGAAAGCGATTTCTTCTTTCTCCAGTTGAGAAGAGAGAAAGTTGGTAATTAAATCTTTGGACGTTCAAGCTGAGCATGCCGGGTTCATCTCAGCCTTGAAACTTGAAGGCTCCAGGTTGCTGAGACGGCTCAGCAGATCATCTCGGCTTGCCAGGGAACCTGTCAACATGAGCCCACCCCTGCAACTGACTCCTGAAGGCCATCGTCCTCTGACCCTCCAGGCTACTGTGGTACCCACACATCATAATCATTAAAAAAGCAAACCTCAGCGTTCAGACGGGTTTTTAAGAAGTGTTGAGATAATTTGTTGTGTGGAAGTGAAGCTCCTGCCTCCCTGGGGGCTCCCCTTAGGAAGGTGCTGTGTGATTTCTAATCCCAGCAGCACAGGCTGGGACCATGAGAAAGTTCCCCACTGCACTGAGCTCTCCTCAGGCTCCCTGTAACTCCTGCTCTAAAGCTTTAAACAACTGGTACCACAGCACACTCCTCAGAGTTGCAAAGTAAAGCCAACATATGCCCAAGCAAAGGGGGTGGGTGTGATCTGAATGTGGACTGTTCCCCCCCCCCAACCCCCAACCCCGGTCTCATGTGTTTGAACACTTAGTCCCCAACTGGTGGGGCTGTCAGAGAAGAGCCCTGAGGAGGAGGAGGAGGAGGAGGAGGAGGAGGAGGAGCACGAGGAGGAGGAAGAGCCTACCCAGAGGAAGAAGGTCTCTGGGAGCAGGCCTTGAGAGTTTACAGAAGTGCCCTACCTCCTGTCTGCTCTCTACTTCCTGACTGCAGGTGCCGCTCAGTTAGCAGGATTCCTTTCCCAGCCAGGTAAACCAGTCCCTTGAATCTTGAGGCAGTATAAACACCTCCTCCTTTAAGACAGCAATGAAAAAAGATGCCTCACAGTAGACTTTGGACACAGGGTCTGCTTGTAGCTCTCAGAGACTTGGCATCTGGTCACCCATTTGGTCACACCAACGTAGAACTGTGGTGAAGTCCTCAAAATAGTGCATCAGTCTTTGCAAATGTTTCAAATTGTTAACCGACTAGATTTAAGACCCAAAGCGTTATCAGTCTCCCGTCAGCACAGACTGCTGGTAAGAACCGTGATTCCCCAAGGAAGACATGAAAGTCACTAATGAAAGGCACCAGGGCCTAAGGGGGCTGGTTCTTGTACACAGCAGTACGGCCCCTATAGATGATGTCTGTTTCTCCGATTCTTGTCCCAGCCCCCTACGGCCTCTAAACTGGAGTGTTTACAGGCTCACGATACTGCCGTGGTAAACAAAATTCTCTTTGTGTGAGGTGAGTGGGGTGTATGGGTAGATTGACAGGAAGATGAGCAAATCAGACAAGATATATTGCTTGAATTAGTTTGACCATGTGCAACAATGATAATTTCTTTGTTATAATTAAACATAAATAAGCATATCATTTATGTGAAGGCAAAAATCACATTAGCCAGTATTATTTGGATCAGTAAGTCAGCTATTCCACAGGTTTCCAGGAAAAACGTGCAGTTGGAGGCACAGGTCTGAGGCATATTGTTCAGTGACCTTGGGGAAAATGTACATCTGTACATGAACAGCACTCCATTATCATAGAACAGAAAGATTCAGAAAGCTTTTACCTAAGAGCCTTGGAGTGGGGTGGGGTAGGGTCTGTGGGAGAGGGAGGGTCTTTGTTTTTATCAGGTTATCTGAAGAGAAAAGGAAAGAGAAAAATGTATCCCAGAGTCTGCTTGTGGCTTTCAGACATGTGGCATCTGGTCACCCGTTTCTATTCAGATAAAACTCTGTTCCAACTCAAGCCTTCATGCTTGTCTGTTTTGATGGCATGAATTCCAACCTTTGGCCAAACACAGTGTTTTCAAATGCACTTGCATTGATTTACATAGCAGTTATTCATGCATTTTCATTGCTGAGTATTGTTCCATTTTATGAACAAATAATTTATATCTACTAGTACTGATGAAAATCCGTCTTTTCTATTTTTTTCCTAGTGTGAATAAAGCCACAGGGGATGTGTTTGTACAGTGATTTTCTAAGTATGTTTTAATCTCTTCAGGATGACAATTAAGGAATGGGATCACTGAATCATAAGATAGCTGGAGTTTAGTTTCTAAAAACTTCTGGGTGGATTTCTGTGGTGAAGACTCGGTGTGCTGACATGTGAGGAGTGTGTGACCCATCACTCATTGCCCAGCAGCAGCAGCACTGTCTGTCCCCATCACCGCTTTCTGCCATTCCACACGGCACAAACTAGTTCCCGATCCCCCAGTGGCCTTTGTATGTAGACACTTTCAAATCTTCAGCACCCCCAACCCGAATATCTAAAACCTTAAAAGCACCCAGACCAGAAACTTATGAGTGACCAACAGGACACAATCAGTAGACACTTCAACATTATGGGATTTTGTTTCCACACAAAATGGTTAATAATATTGCATTAAACTGCCGTCTAGCTATTACACAGGAGGCAAGTGAGGAATTCGAATTGATTGTTTAAATGTGGGTACCATCTTCATTATGTCTACACAAATATCCAGAATTTTAAAAAGTCTGAACTCTGAAACACTGTCGACAATATGCATTTTGGATAAGGATACCCAGCCTGCATCTATACATTTAGAATAAGGGATAGTAAGCCTGCATCCTTGTTCTAGAAGCACAGAGACTATGGTGCCCAGAGCTTAAGAAATTGCCAGTGTCATAGAGCTGGTTACAGACCTGGTGTGTTGACAAGCTCTTGTGTTGAATGCTGTTCTAACATTTCCTGAGAAGATGAAGACAAATGTCAATCAACCCAAAGGGGGCACTGACAACAGACTAAAGAAATGATTCTGCTCAAGTCTGATTTAGTGAACTAGAGGGGGGACTTGGGTCAATTGCCAGAGTATAGGTTACTCAAAGGCAGGTGATCCCCCAAAGCCCACCCCAGCATGAATGACTTACGAAAACTGCACCCTGCTGCTCCCTGAACAGTTTGCAGGCAGCTCTCCTGAAGAGTCTCCTCTCTCCAGCAACTGTTTAGGGGTGATGTAACCTTGCAGGGGCACTTTGGAGGCTTGTGATTTTCTGAGCTTTCTAAGTCTATGAATGGTCTGAGTTTCTGTCCTCACTCCTGGAGACAATGTTTCAATTCGCAGGGCTTGGCACCACAACTGTGAATATTGCTGTGGCTAGCAGGTAGGCGTATTTCTTTACACACCTGTGTTCTTTTCTGCTGGGTGTACCCATGCAACCAGAGTTTTTGAAGTTGCAGTCAGCTGCCGGAGATAAACAGAAACCTTTGGTGTCCATGGATGTCTTCAGAAAGGTCTCCGGTTTGGCCTTCTATGTATTTTCTTTACACAACATGGAACAGTTTCCTTGTGGCTGCTGTGAAGAAAACTCCATTTAGGACTTGTTTATCTATGTGGGGGGAAATTGACCAATAGTTTATTTCAAAGCCCAGTGAAGCCTGCGGTAAAATGCTACATAAAAATCTAGGGATGGACAAATAGAGCCAGAAGGCTTCTCTCTGCGGATAATTTTTCCAAGCTTTGCTGGATTTTCTCCTGAGTTTTCTCTTGGCATCCTGGGTCAAATGTGTCTGCTTTCCATCTTCCTCGAGGTTTAGGATGGCAGTTACCCAGTCACACCTGAATTTTGGAAAAGCAATTTGGGATATATATATATCCTGAAGACTGCAGGATGGATTGCTCATCTGATATGCAAATGTAACTGGGAATCCTGCATTCCTATTGGCCACAGCAACTGGCTCTTCTCACGGTTACCCTGAGAGGATCTGACTCCCCTTGACTTGCAGGAGAAACTCCAGGCAAGGCTGCTTTGCTAACTCATTTTCCTGGGAAAGGACCATTTCCCCTTTTATATCAATAATGTAAAACTTTAGAGATAAAGTATGTGGGGCATAGGGAAGGTGAAATGGAGACTTTACAATGTAAAGTACTTTCTCCCTGGCCCTAGTTCATTAGCGAAATCTAGTGACTTAAATTACCCAGCTAACCTCTTCTGCCACTGTGAGATTATAAATCAAGTAGGTGGCTACCACAGAAGGAGTTGTAGGGTCTTTGAGGAAGGTTCTCATCAAGCTAAGAGGGGCAGAAAATTTCCTATTACCATGTCGTGCATAAATGGAAATGCTCAAAGCCCCACTTACAGCGCATTACCTCTGTGCAATTCACTTGCTAAAATCAAAGAAACAAAATGGGAACAAATTCGCCACTTTGCATAATGGAGGAGCACAAAAAATGGTAGGGACTTTGTTCAAACAAAGACCACAGGTAACCAGGTAACAGGAGACAGACAGCATCATTCCAGCATGGGGCTGAAGCAGTGAAGGCCCTCGTTGTCTGTCTTTCTCCCTTTATTTCTGTCTGTCTCCATGACTTTATTTTGTGTGAAATTTTGAGAGATGAATTCCATTTTCTGTTAATTCAATGGCTGTCATATTGCATTTCATCACACGCCTCAGATCATCACAATGAGATGTTAGGGTTTAAATGAACAGTCTTACAACACGTCTCTTACTAAAGCAGTGTGCTTAATCCTGTCTGGCCTGCCCAGGTAGCCAGACTTCAGCTGGGTGCCTTGAGTCTGCAGACTGCAGGGGAATGACCCGAGTTTAATTGCAAACAACCTATAATTGTGAGCTGAGGCCTTGAGCTTCATGGTAGAAAGCATTGATTTCATATGTTGCCGAGGTATAAAAAGCTTGGCTATCTTTTTTTAATAAGATAGTTGAGGGGAATGCAAAAGCAGGGACTTGGAGATTTGTAAGTAGCATCTTCTAATCCTAGAACCCCTCCCTCCCCTCAGGCTTTTGTATGTATAAACTCTGTATGCTCTGATGTCCCTGGTGATTTTAGCTAACAGAGCAGAGTCTGGGCAAGGGACTCTGGGTGAGAGAAGAGCCTTTGAGGAAGCTGGGTTTGGTCATCTTTTGAGAGGGCATTGTATAGACATTAGCTTGAGAGTACCACACCCTGTAACAACTGCAGTGTGGAGAAGGGATCCAAACTGTCCTGCACTTGAAAGTTGATAAAATCAGATGCCCAAAGAGGAAAATAAGCCGAGAGTGCATCGAAAATATTTCCACACGAAGCTGATTTTTCTCCAAAGAATTATTTTTTCAGATGTATTCTTCTAAGCAGACAAAACATCAGATGGCGATGGTGGTTGTGGTGGTGGTGGTGGTGGTGGTGGTGGTGGTGGTGGTGGTGGTGGTGCACACCTTTAATCCCAGCACTTAGGAGGCAGAGGCAGGAGGATCTCTGTGAGTTCAAGGCCAGCCTGGGCTACAGAGTGAGTGCCAGGACAGGTGCAAAGCTGCACAGAGAAACCCTGTCTCGAGAAACAAAAAAATTTATTATTATATTATTGTTATTATTATTGTTGTTGTTGTTGTTGTGTGTATGCTCTCAGGTACAGGAGTGTCACCACATTTACAGCCAGAGGACAACTAACTTGCAGGAGCCAACTCCTTCTTCCCCCACAGGGGTCCCGACTCCCAGGGACCGAACTCAGGTCTTCAGGCTTGGCTGCAAGTTACTTTCCCACTGATCCATCTCGTAAGCCAACTAAGTTCATTTGAGCTGCCAAGCTACACCATCTGGACATCCCCAGACTGAGTATTGACTGCTCACAGAGGGTCCTCAAAAGAGGAGTGCCCATTTGAGTTTCTGTCTCCTTCCTTCTCTCCAGAGACAGCCTAGCATCTTGTGCGGTTTCCAGGCAGCACCCACACCCAGAAGGAGCAAGCTGCGTTTGCGTGGGGGACCTTCATTAAGGTGGGTTGCCAACTGTCAGATCGCTTCCGCCCAGCCTGCTGAGTGAGAATGCAAATCGGCCACCTCTGGTGCTGTCTCATTTGCAGCTATTGATCTATGCTTGAGGGAGGGAGGGTTCTGAAGACACAGTCTTTGAATCTCCCCAATCCAGGCTCTGCTTCCCCAGTCCCTGGAGCTCTCGGGTCCCTGGAATTCATCTTGATCTTTGTGTTCCCAACACCAACGCAGGTCATTTCAGGTGACTTAAAAGTGAGATAGCATCAGGAAGAATTTGGAAATAAAGTCTTTGTCGTGTCACATTAAGGCGGCCCTATCAAGTGGCAGTTTATCAAAAGCCACCTCACAAGGTTTTAATGAGCACGCTGCCTGTTCTTGTACAATACTAATTAATCCCATTTTTTCACACTGCTGTGACTGCTCAAGAAACCCACATTGTTTTATACTCGGTAGCAAAGCGGCTCTTACTGATTAAATCTCCTTGCCGGCGATGGAGCTTGACAACTGAATTATACCTTGCTCAAAATAATAATGGGTATCAGCTAATAAATACGGTTTAACACACACAAAACTATGCAGCCAAAATCACACCACAAAATAGTGGTTTGACTTATAGGCTCAGCAGTGTTTCATTAAACATCTGTATTATAATTCACTGGTTTTCCAACTGATGTAATAACCTAATTGATGAGAACAAAGACAAGCTTTATTTATCCACCCAATTGCTTGCTTCTCGACTCACGCTTTTTCCTGGGTGATATTGTGGAAATAAATATGCGATATTCTTTTTATAGAAGTCTAATTTAGGTCCCCTTCTCCCCCTGTTGAGAAGTCAGCGCCACCATGTATACCTGACAAGCTCTTGATCTTTTGTCATGGAGATGTTTGGATGGGATGGGTGGGGCTGTAGAGATGAGAGAGTGGGTCACTGGACCTTTGATGGAACTGGGGAATGGTCTACTAACATCTTTCCCAAGGCTGAATTCTTCTCCAATATCCGCCCCCAATCTCTGCTGATGTTCTAAATAATCCCAACAGGGCTGATATGACAATGCATAACTTCTATATGATATATGCACCTCCTCTTCAGCAGGTCCCCACCTAAGTGATACCGAAGATATGTAGAAGTAGCAAGAAAAAAAGCATCTTTCTTTGTACAAGGTGTGTGCTTGCCAGGTATGATGGTGTACATCTGCAATCTCAGCGCTTGAAAGGCTGAGGCAGGAGAATTACCCAAGTTTGAGGCTATAAAGCAAGTACCAGGATAGCCAGGGCTAACACAGCAAGGCCATCTCAATACACAATCAAAAGAGGTGTGTGTTTACTGGAGATTGAAGTAAAAAATGGTGCAGTTTTGTTGACCCTGTAGCTTAGAATTGTGTGTCTGTTGGTACCAGCTATTTAATAAATAAAACTGTGACGATAGTCTTTGAATCTTAGGAGGCAGGACATCATTTGGGCTTGCAATAGTTTCGCTTTCAGGTGAAAGTTCCAGGCTGCATCTTGACTTTCCTTCCTACTCTAATAAATAGCTCACGAGATCACCTTTTAGTGGAATTGCCCATTTTACTCTTGGTTTCGGCCTCTGTCCTTCAGCTGTGACCTTGGCAAGGATGAGCACTTTATTGAGAACATAGTTTGTCTCAAGAACTCTCCCAGCCTTGGAAACCACACACAGCCAGGGAGGAAAGTCTTACTCTCTATTATTCATTCATTCATTCATTCATTTATGATAGGGTTTCTGTTTGTTTATTTATTTATTTATTTATTTGATATAGAGTTTCTTTGTGCAGTTTTGGTGCCTGTCCTGGATCTCGCTCTGTAGACCAGGCTGGTCTTGAACTCAGAGATCCGCCTGGCTCTGCCTCCTAAGTGCTGGGATTAAAGGTGTGCGCCACCACCCAGCTATTTATTATTATTACTATTAATTTTATTATTATTGGTTTATTGAGACAGGATTTCTCTGTGTAGCCTTGGTTATCCTGGAACTCATTCTAGACTAGGCTGGCCTCAAACTCACAGAGATATACATGCCTCTGCTTCCTGAGTGCTGGGATTAAAAGCATGTGCCACCACCGCCTGGCTGAAAGTCCTTGTCTCACGAGTTTCCTTTTTGAGAGGGGAGGCAGGAGGAATCACATTAGGAGTCACAGAGGTCATGCATACAGATGTCGGTGTCTGTGACAGACAGATGTGAGGAGGGAAACTCAAGCATGTGGGCAGTTACCTCTCCTGTGCGGTCATTCACTGCACACTCACAGGACACTGGCGAGGGCAACCCTACTCGGCTGAGCCCACGTTCTGTGCTGCGCCCACGCTTCCTTCATGGTGTGGCTATGCAGAAGGGGTTCTTTCAAGAAACTGCCACAGAATATCACTTCTTCCCTTGCTCTGCCTTCCTAACGCCTTTACACATGCTCTGGGCATGCATCTCCCGATGGTCATTTGCATCTTTCCCTTGGCCACGGTGGCATTCTGAAGGGCCATCTGTCTCCTCATCTTGAATGACTGGAGAACTGAATGTTCGTTTGTTTGTTTGTTTGTTTTAATAACATCTACATTTCTTGACTCCTGCACAAACCCTAGCTTCTTCCACATGCCTATGTGGTAATAATACACCAAGATGGCCACCATGACACAGCTTAAGTCATTTAAGTAATTTCTCATACCATGCTCTCATGTCACCCTCTTTAAAAAAAAAAATCCAACAAAGCCCAAACTTGCTTTCCTTAATTTCCAGTGAGTCCACTATGGGAAAGATCTCATAAGGAGCCCTCCCTTAGGTGTTGCAGAGGTATGACTCTGTCCTACCTTCCTTCCAGGTTCCATTTGTCACCCAGCCCTGTGACCCATCTCCTCATGGGTTTCTTCTCTCTTTCTGTAATGATTTGAATGGTAATAGTCCCCATAGGCTCATATGTTTGAAAGCCTGGTCTCCGGTTGGTGCACTGTTTGGGAAGGATTAGAAGGTGTGGCTTTGTTGGAGGAGGTGTGTCATTGGGCTTTGAGGTTTCAAAAGCCCATGCTTTTCCTATTAAGCTCTCTCCCTCCCCTTCACCTCTCTCCCTTGTGAATCAAATGAAAACTCTCAGCTACTTCTCCAGCATGACACCCTCCTGGCTGCTGCCATGCTCTCCACCATGATGACCATGGATTCCATACTCTCTGGAACCATGGGGCCCAAATTAAATGCTTTATTTTATAAGTTGCCTTGGTCATGGTGTCTCTTCACAGTAATAGAAAGGTAACTAAGACATTTTCTATTCCTCCACCACTTCAGTTGGCCAAGAGTTTACTATGCCATGCCATGTTTTAGAAGATTTCAGATTCGATTGCCCTGTCCCTCTCATCTCCATGATTCTTCATAAAATACGTTTCAGCATGTTTACCTCCTGTACAGGAGTTTTGGGCACAATTGATCATTAAATAAAACAAGTTTAATTATTTCATCTTTTTACATTTGTCGTTTTATACACATGTATGATGCATCAGGTCATGTTCTCCTCTGTTTCCCTCTCTCATTTTCTCCCTTTGTGATGACTCCCTTCTGCCTCCAAACCAGAGTCCTTCTGCTTTTGTGTCTTTTCCTGGTGAAGATCTGGTTCAGGTTGCCATCCCTGTGGTGCGCTGATGATTTAAACAGCCACGTCGTATTCAGTGCTCCTCCCTATCATCTGGCTCTTACAGTCTTTCTGCCCACTTCTGTGATGTTCCTTGAGGCTTGGAAGAGGTAATACAGATGTCTCATTTAGGGTTGAACATTCAACAGTCATTTATTCTCAGCACTTTGATGTATCATTAGTTTCAGGATATCATTAGGTTTCTTTTTCTTTTCTTTTTCTTTTTTTTTTTTTGGTTTTTTGAGACAGGGTTTCTCTGTGTAGCTTTATGCCTGTCCTGGCACTCACTCTGTAGCCTAAGCTGGCCTCGAACTCACAGGAATCCGCCTGCCTCTGCCTCCCGAGTGCTGGGATTAAAGGCGTGTGCCACCACTGCCCGGCACATTAAGTTTCTTAAGGGCACAAAAAGAGGGGCACTCAGAATACAGGATGACTGACGTTCCCTATGGGAGTAAAAATCTAGACTGTATCTCAGAGAAGAGCTTTATCAGTTCTGAGAGTGAGGACAAACACATTCCATTAAATGATGAAATGGGACCCTTAACACCCACCTTGTGTTTGACCACATTGGTATTACTGTGTGTGTGTGTGTGTGTGTGTGTGTGTGTGTGTGTGTGTGTGTGTGTGTGTTTGTAGCCCTCTTTCAAAGGTGGTACAATATGGTTTGCATTAAGGTGCCATTGTGATTATGCACACTTACAGTATCATCGTTTGTAAGATGCTCAAGTCAGAGCAATTATCATTTCAGCTCCTTAAGCATTTATTATTTGTGTCAGGAACTTTTGACCACCGTGTTCTAGGTCTTTATAAAATATGCAATGGATTGTTCTTAGCTGCAGTTACCTTATTGTGAAATTAAATGCTAGAATCTAGTCTTCCTATTTAACTGCATTTGGGCATCTGCTACAATTTGAAACTGGGATGACTCCCAAGGGACCATAGGTAGAAGGTTTGGCTATGGTCACCAGCCTCTGGCACCTGTATGAGATGAGGGTCAGTAGGAGGTACTGGGAGCATTAGGGACATGCCCTTGAAAGTGGTACTGGCACCTGACCCCCTTGTTTTCTTTCTGCTTTCTTGCATACATAAAGTGAGCAGCTGAGTTATCCAGGATCCTTAAAGTATCAGGACAATAGAATGAGTACACACACACACACACACACACACACACACACACACACACACACACACACACTGTAGGAGTGTCATATATATGATTTATTAGACTGGATTTATTTAGACTGGCTTACAGGCTGTGGTCCAGCTAGTCCAACAACAGCTGTTTCACAACAGAAAAGCCCCAAATCTAACAGTTGCTCGTCGACAAGTCTGAATGTCTCAGCAGTCCAAATCTTACACAAGAGTCCAGGTGGATTCCTGGACAGCTGTACACTGGAATCCTGAAGAAATTGGATTTCGTACTGGCTGAAGCAACAGGCTAGATGGATGATTTTCTAGCAAGCATGAGGGCAAAGCAAGCCAAAAGCAAAGTTTTCTTTTTCTATGGCCTTTCATGTGGGCTGTCACCAGAAGGTGTGACCCAAATTTTGTATGGGTCTTCTTGCTTCAGATAATCTGGTTAAGAATCCCTCCCCCACCCCGCCACCACAGCTGTGCTCAGCATCTTAGCTTTTGGTTGACTGCAGATGCAGTCAAGTTGACAATCAAGATTAGCATCACAGTGGACTACTCTTCCATGCACTCCCCACAACAATGCCCTTCTTGACCATGGGCTCAAGACCAACATGGTCGGCTGACCACAGTAGAAAACCTCCGAAATTCCAAGTCAAGATAAACTGCCCTTGCCCCACAAAAATAAATGACATCAAGTCCACTAAGCCAAGAAAAATAGCCGGGGCTGAATCTGTCACTAACAAATGTGACACTGATGTCAGAAGCACACCTGGAACTGAGATCCAGACTTAACACTTGTGACTGTGTTTCACCAGTCACAGGAAATACAGTCCATTCACCTACTGAGTGATACAGGAAGTTAATTGGTGAAACTAAAGGTGGGCTTTTCTCACTCATCTGTTTGATCACCTACTTTCCTACACAGTTATAGGAGAAATTAATCTGTTCTCTTGTCTAGGATTTATATTTAGAGAATGGATTTACATCTAAGAAGGAATTTGAAGTGGCTGTTAAAAAAGTAAGTGACAATTGAATCATGAAATAATGGAAATGAGAGGTCATTTTGTCCAGCCCTCTGCCTCAGAGAAGTGCCATTTGTCTTTGATCGCTCAAGACTGGAGAACTGCACTCATTAATCTGAAAATACATATATTATATTTCTGTTGCTGTGAACCCTGGAAAAGAGTGTGTTCACCTAAATTTGCACTTAACCAAGTCAAAAATGTTAGAGAAATATGTGACAACATTTGATGAACTTCGGGGAGCCTGCAGCGCTCTTCCTTTTTCCCCATGGATATTCTTCTCATTTTTCAATTTAGGTATTAAAGTTATCTACGCACTTAAGAAGTCAGACTTAGAAGTCTTAAAGGCAAGAGAGCTTTTTACACCCCTCCCAGCAAGGTAGTCGGACCTGTTAAAAACTGCTTCAAAATGTAAAAGGCTTACCTTCAAATCATCCCAGTCACCCATCTACATTATTATCAGCTTTGATCACACAAAGTTGTACTGATGTTAAGGGGGAAAAAAAGTACCGTTTCATTGTTCAAAATCTCTTTCTTGAGTTTTGTTCATTGATTATAATTATGATGTGTGAAGTGATGAGTTTCTACATAATGGCAAGACAGGAAGATGATTTATTGTTTGGGGAGCTTTATGCAGGGAAAAAGACGCAGACAACAGGGAGCTGAGTCTCAGGATATAATTTATTAGATGCGGAGGGGATGTGGGCCTTTTGCTTTGACAAGATGTTGGCTGCTTCTTAAATGATGGGGGTTGGTTTAGGTGTGTTGAATCTCGTGGGTATGTGTCAAAGGTTTGATGCTCTCTGGCTTAAGCATCAAAGGCAATTTTAGAATTTATGAATTGGGAGATGGTTGCATCAAGGTTTGGGGAGCCAAGGAGATGAACAGGTCAATGATGAAGATGTTAATTCACCGTATCAGTTTCATTGAAATATATTGGTATGATTATTTTGCTGTATTAGGATGTATTGTCTGCTAAATGTCTGTATGGATAGTGGGAGATAGCCCAGCTCATATGAATTTCTTTATTTCTCCTTACCAAGACTAACTGGCTTTTAGTTCATAGGTGAGTGCCCATATTCTAATCAGAAAATACAACTGGGAATCATGGATAGGAAGTTTTTGCAGGAACCAGGAAGAATGCATTCCTCAATCTCAGATGCAACCTTTGTACAACATCAAAGCATTTTTGATGATATTTTCTACTATCATCCTCTGTATGAATTTGAAAAGAATAAAGAGCCCTCCTAGTCGTAAGCTGGAGTGATGGTTAAGCAGTAAAGAGTACTTGCTGCTCTCCCAGAGGATCTGAGTTCAGCTCCCAGCATCAAGTGGCCCAAAACTGCCTCTAACTCTAACCCAGAGGACCCGATGTCCTCTCTTGGCCCCCACAGGAACCCATCCATCCATATACCCCCACACAAAGACATGCACATACCCATAATTAAAAAATAAAACAGATCTCTTTTTGTGGTCAGGGTATTTTTTCCAGTTTCGTTCCCCCCCCCACAGGATTCTTATGTGTGTGAACATCAGGCCTGTGCTTTTATTTTCCCATTTGCTTGTTTGTTTTGTTCTATTTTGGTTTGTTTGATTTTGTTTTATCTTGTCTTATTTTATTATTATTCTTTAGATGCATGTTTGTTTTCTAACAAGAGACAGAAAAGGTACATTCAGATGGGAGGGGGGGTGGGGAAGATCTCAGAGGAGTTGGGGGACGGGGAACTGTAATCAGAATATATTGTATGAACAAAAATCTATTTTTAATAAAGAAAGATAGAAAAAAAGATCCCCATTTGTGCTGTTCAGAAACAAGATAAAACAGAGATGTTTGGTTTCCTCATCAAGCAGACTCTCCCTTGGTTGATGACCTGTGTCCCAAATGAGGGGCATTTGCTGAACCTGCCAGCTCTTCCCCTGGTATCCTGTCCTTACTAACGTCTATCTCATAACACATCGATCATGAAGTCTTATTCCAAAGCACACCGCGGCGGACCACTCTCTAGTCTCCCCGCCCATGGCTGCAGTCAGCACTTACCTCAGTGGATGGGAACTTTCCTTCCTTTCCTTGGCATCTACATGAGGCACAGAACAGGGAAGGCAATGGGTCTTACCTTCTCTTAGTCAAATCAAATGTAAACTAGACCAGTCCTGGCTTCAGCATACTCCTAACATCTTCCTCTTTCAATTACACTAAAATCTAAGCCATCTGCAGCATCCAAGGCCCCATGATATCCACTCTCTGACTCTTACCACTTCTCTTACTTTCCTGGATTCATCTGCGCCATTTTAAACAGGTTGCTTCCATCCCTCTGACACCCAGTGTCTTCTTGCTCTGGAGAATTTACATTTGTTAGACACTCTGATTAAAAACAGTCTTTCAGCTGCTTCTCCACACTTGTCTCAAGCCTCTTCAGAGACCCCTTTACTGGTCTGTCAGTTCAAACCCCCTCTCCTCCTGGACTCTCATCCTGACCATCCTCCCAGGTCTTAGCCATCTGAAGTCTGTGTCTCCTGTGGTGCTGCAAATCTTCCCTTTCCCCAGGGGTAGGGGGTGATGTGTGATGAATGGTAAGAGCTCTAACAAGAAGAAAATGTGTATCTAGCAATTACCACCCTGGGTGTGTTCTGAGGCACTCTGGTCTAGTTACGGGTAGGAGAAAGTGTCTTCCTGGAAGACTCATACACGAGATGCCCTGTCCTCAGTGATGGAGCTGATTTAGAAGGTTTTGGAATGTTTGGGAGGTGAGATCCAGCTGGAGAAAGCCAGTCATTAGAAGTGAGTCCATGGGAGAAGGATGCTTGACAGCCTCCCCCGTCTTTCCTGTCCACCTTGGGTGAACGCCCTCCTCCTCCTCCTCCTCCTCCTCCTCCTCCTCCTCCTCCTCCTCCTCCTCCTCTTCCTCCACCTGCCCCCACCACCATGACTTTATACCTCTAGATCAGTGGAGCAAGTGTTTCATTCTGGAATTGTTACCACTGTGAGTCAAAAGTAAATAATTGCCCCTTTCTGTTGTTTTTCCTCAGGTATTGATCATATGATAAAACAGACTAACCTAAAACCTTCAGATGATCACAAGGTCATTCACACTTGAATTTGATTCTAGTCTCTGCTATTTGCTTGCTATATGCTACTTTGTTTAAACTCTCTGGCATAGATGAAAAGGAGCCACAAATTCTGATCACATCTCTCTTTCCAAGGCATTTTCTACATCCTCATCCAAATTAATGATGGGCTTTGCCATGGCACTTCCTTTGCCTAGTGGACTAGCACTGACTGTCCGCTCTGGTGAGTCATACAAACTGCACTCAGTGCTAGCCCATGATGCTGCCCTCCAGAATTCCACCCTGGGACTGTGATGCTGTAAAGAAGCCAGTGTGGCTGAACCTGGAGAACCAGACACAGCAGGATAGGTCAGCAAAACCAAAATGAGCACTGCGGTGCCCTGCTCATCTGGATGCAGCTGTATTCATGAACTGTGAAGCACTGCAGTGTCCCTGCCCATCTGGATGCAGCTGTGTTCATGAACCTGAAGTAAAGCAACTGGGAAACCATAAGGCATAGTATTGGATCATGGAACTGTCACATTGTTGTAGGCTTTGGGGGTGACCATGGAGGACCAGAGGAGATACAGTTAACATGCAGAACATCTTCAGTCCATTCAAAGTTCTGAAAGTCTCTGAAATTGACTGGTGACATTCTCTTAAGACAAGAGTCTGATGTGCCCATGGAGTCTCATGGCGTTTGTACAACACATCTGGGGTTGATCCAATCAGATGCAGAAGAAGAGGGACTCTGTGTCAATTAAGTTTATTGGATAATTCTTTCTTGGGATAAGTAAGGCAGGAAATCAAAGTGAGAAAGTCATTTAAAATACATATCATGGCATGCACCTTTAATGCCAGTACTTGGGAGGCAGAGGCAGGTGTATCTCGGTGAGTTCCAGGCCATTCAAGGCTGCACAGTGACAGCCCATCTCAAAATAAGAACACAAATCAAATACAGGCACGACTTCTGCTTAAGTGCTCACTCAGTGTCTGCAGCCACGCCAGCACATTATGCGCATCCCCTTTATGATTGACATCAACTCTAGATTTTAGAGAACACCAAAGCAGCCATCTCATGATCAGATAAAGACGGCAAGGGCTACAAAAGCTACATTTCCTGCCTGAGACGACACAGTTTGTGGCATACCTGAGCTGTGTAACCCTGGTGATTCTATTCCAGCCTTGTGGAGCAGTCTTACCCTGGAAAGTACCTGAAGGACGAGGGCTGTATAGGGAGATTGGAGAGGCACTCAAACGTGTGTGTGCATGTTGTGTGTATTTATATGATTAAGATTCTAAGCTGGGGGAGAGACACTGCAGCCGCCACCATGACCAGCAGCATGTGAAGACGCTGGTAAGCCACCAGCCACGTGGCAAGGTATAGATTTATGGAAATGGATTAATTTAAGATATAAGAACAGTTAGCAAGAAGCCTGCCACGGCCATACAGTTTGTAAGCAATATAAGTCTCTGTGTTTACTTGGTTGGGTCTGAGCGGCTGTGGGACTGGCGGATGACAAAGATTTGTCCTGACTGTGGGCAAGGCAGGAAAACTCTAGCTACAAATGGCGCCCAACGTTTTGGCAAAAGTTTCTACCTAAAACCTGAGAAAAGATTCTAAAATGGAGCTAAAAACAGCTTCCTAATTGTCTCTCTCAAATGAGCGGCAGCCTGCTGGTTTGAGCTACTGGCAGGTTCCTAGCGTGAGAGCTCGACCTGCAGTATGGCGGGAATGAGGCCTCTGCAAGTGGCACATTAAGCTGCGTGGTGGATTTAGCCTTTGCTAGTACAAAACAAAAAGGTTTCTGGGCTACACGCTGCTTGGATAAAAGCACAGACCCACGATGGCTCCCAGAGCTGGCAGAAAACGTACCACCGCCACGTTGGGAAGCTGAAGTGGGTGGAGCCAGCAGCCACAGCACCATTTCAGGCTTAAAAGGCTGCAGTTTAAAGCAATAGGCTCAAGGTAATATAAAACATAAGCCACATAAAGATGGCTACCACACAGAGAATCTGGTTTATGTTCTCTTTGATATTCGTAACTGAAGAGAAACATTTGATTGCAAAAGCTGTTGAGTTATGCCAAAATGTGTGTTTTAAAGGTACCTTGGCTTCAAAATTTGGATGTAAGGATATGTTGCTTTGGAAAGGAGGCTCTGCTTTTGTTTCCACAGAAAGCCAGAGGCTATGGATTTGTTCCAGATTAAGATACATCAGTTTTGACCAGCCAAGACCACCTGAAAGGTCTCCAATGACACCATGGCCCAGATGATCCAACATCCAGAATCGTTTCAAGGCAACTGGCTCAGACGATACAGTCTCACAGACTACTCCATGATCCTAAAATTTTCTTTGTGTCCCCATAAGATACAGCGCCCCCCTCCAGCAGGAAGTAGTAAGAGAAGCTACGCCCAAATTCCCAAATATACCAAGCTGACTTTGGAGATGTGTAAAAGTTAAAACCTTCCTTTTAAAAAAAAAGAAAGGGGAAGTGCTGTGGGACGGTCTGTATGTTAAATTGCTCTGATTGGTCAATAAATAAAACATTGATTGGCCAGTGGCCAGGCAGGAAGGAGGTGGGACAAGGAGAGAGGAGAATTGTGGGAAGCAGAAGGCTGAGGCGGAGAGACACTGCAGCCGCCACCATGACCAGCAGCATGTGAAGACGCCGGTAAGCCACCAGCCACGTGACAAGGTATAGATTTATGGAAATGGATTAATTTAAGATATAAGAACAGTTAGTAAGAAGCCTGCCACGGCCATACAGTTTGTAAGCAATATAAAAAAAAAAAAAAAAAAAAAAAAAAAAAAGATTCTAAGCTGGGCGATGGTGGCACATGCCTTTAATCCCAGCACTAGGGAGGTAGAGGCAGTCGGATCTCTAAGAGTAGTTTGAGGCCAGCCTGGTCTACAAAACCAAAAAAAAAAAAAAGGGAATTTTTTAAACAGGTAGGTGGTAGTGCAGGTCTGTAATCCCAGTACTTGGGAGGCAGAGGCAGACAGATCTCTGTGAGTTCAAGGCCAGCCTGGTGTACAAAGCAAGTTCCAGGACAGCCAGAACTGGTAGAGCTGGTACACCTAGAAACCCTGTCTTGGAAAGAAAAAGTCTAGGACTGCAAATCACAGAAGATTCTGTAGAGATGCGACAGGAGTTCTAATGAAATTGGGGGAGTTGATGCCGAAGCAGCAAAGCGTCAGATGATGGGGGATCTGAGAACGTGAGGTGCCTGGCGCCGATCACCTGCTCTCTTCGCTCATTCAGTGTGCTGGCTTCCTGGTCATCTTGAACTAGCAGCAGGTTTACACTCTTGAGAACCACAGTCTTCCCTTTTAGAGTCATCAGCCTGGCCAATCAGAGCCGGAATCTTCTAGGATATGGTTATTAGCTGACAAACAGGCAGAGGCCTTAAAGCCACCAACCCAAAGCAGATAGGACTTAACCAGGATGGGACACAGGCTTAGAGAGGCTGGCAGTCACTTTGGTATTATGCAGAGTCTGGGAGTCATGCCAGCTTGGAGGGGAGAGATGGCAAGAGTGGCATTCGGGGTACATTTTCCCAAGTCCTGGGTAAACCTGAAGTGAGCTACGTCTGCCTGTAAACTTTTCAGTTATGTCAGCCAGTCGGGCCTCATTAATTAAATTAAATCTTCCGGTTACTGGGTGTAGGACCAATCCTGGTGTAAGAAAGTGCAATTTCTAAAATTATTCACTTGGGGAAATCCTAGTCAAATAGTGGTTTACATGTTTAACTAAAGCAAACCCTGTATACACATCATTGAGGAACACGGAGAAGACAGAATGGTAAGCCATTGTCCCGTGTTCTAAGCTTGACTCCAATACTTCGTCATCAGCTGATGCGGATCTTAGTTGTGTATCTTTTGTATGTTAAGATCTCATTCCACTTGAGGATATGCAGTTATCAGCTGTATGATTTGGGCAATGTTGCTCTCCTTCTCTAAGCTATGGTTTCTCCATTTGCAAACTATGACCACCATATTTATGGATGGTTGCTATTTTGAGTCCTGTTTTGTCTTTTGCAGATGTAAGAAAAGGGCAATTACCTGTGTGGCTGGAAAGCAGAGATTCCCAGATCCTGGATTGGAACCACCCATGTGCATCGAGGTCTTCTCTGATGGACTCTGCAGGTGTTTTTCCAAGGCTCACTGTTGGTCAGGAGGGTGAAGGAAAGCAGTGCCCGACCTTTCCTTCCCAACAGTCTAAAGGGCCAGTCCAGGTCAGCAGAGTGGCTCAAAGCCACAGGGATGTGACTTTCCCTTGCCCCTCTCTGCCATTTGTATAGTCAACTCTCTCCTGTGAGCTGGAATAAATCTTATAATCAAAGAAGGACGTGACTATGCCTAAATCCCCACTCCTGAGAAGAAAGGAAGGAAAAGGAAGGAGAGGACCTCCCTCCCCCTTTCCTACTAAGATATGATGGAGACTTTGGAAACTTACATTCCTCTTCTGGGACCCCCTTCGGTGGAGCCTGGTTCCATGGTCACACCAAGGCACAAGGGAGCCTGGGGGATGTAGTCTTTCATTAATGGCCCTGTGGTGAGGAAAATCCACTAGCGCTGTTGAAGAAGGGGCGATGCCCTGCTGTATGTATGCTCTCACATGAGAAGGAAGTTACTGGACCTTCATTTGCTCCCAAACTCCTCTTGGTTTTGGGTTTCCACCATTCCTTGGGCAGCCACATGGGTGCTCTTCCATCTGGCCTGTGCTATGACTCCTCTCTGCCATGGGCCTTTCACACACAGCAAGCACAGAGTGTCCTGGGTGTGGGTTGTGGCCAATCTCTCTGGTGTGGTCACACACACTCGAGTCCAAAGTCCTTCTGTGGTGGAAGGCTACTTCTCTGCAACTGAGAGGACTACTCCGGGCTTATGTTCACTTCTGCCTTGTTTCATAATTTTTTTTAAAGGAAAGTCTTTTCCTCTCATGCAGGAAAATCTAATTATGCAGTGACAGCAGTTGGCTGACTTGGGCACAACACAACATGTCAATTTTCAGTTGCTTACATGGGCTCGCAGAAACTGTTAGGGATTGTTTTGAAATCTGGCATACATTTCAGTCATGTTAATTCCTACAACTGTGCCAAACTTGATGAAATTTGGCTCCTCCATACTCTAGGGAAGGTGGGGGATTGGGAAAGGCAAGCTTTTTTTTTCTTGTCAGTGACATCATCTCTCTCCCTCCCCCATTATGAATAGTGTCCTCAAAAAAGCCAAGAACATAACTTTGTATTCACAAGACTGTGATAAAGTGACTTCAAGAGACCGGAGCTGTGCCGCAAACCGACTGAGGAAATACAGATGGCATCACGCTTTTCCCCTCTCCTTCCAACAGATTTGCGCCAGATGTGTGAATATTGATAATTTCTCTGGGGCTCAACTCAAGGCACAATATAGATTTCTGTTTGATGGGAGGGTAAGAGAGTGAGAAGCTGTCCCAGGGATGGTATTTACAGGAAATGTTTGCTTCTCCTCTCAAATCTGTCAAAGCAGAGCCAGAAACCCCAAATTTCCAAATGAGCCTCTGATTCACCCTTTGTTCTGGACCTGGTTTTTATCTCCCTAGTAACTGACAGACTGGAAAATTCATCAGGAAGGCACATGATGTGATTCTTAAAGTGGCAACTCTCCAGTGACTTTCCAACCCTGGTCACCAGCTTGGAGCAGGAGGGGTGGAGATTCTCAAGAAGGTATCTCAGAGAGGTACATCTGCTATGCTGTACCACCTTTGCCTTGCACAGTTAATAATAAAAAGGGTTTTCTTAAAAATGACCATTTCTGGTTTCAAGGGAATACATCAAATAATAAATCCATCATTCCCAAAGCCTCCATAGGTTTCCTTCCTTCCTTCCTTCTTTCCTTCCTCTGTCCCTCCCTCTCTCCCCTCCTTCCTTTCTTATTTTTTGAGACCGGCTCTCACATGACCCAGGTCTGCCCGGAAACTTACTCGGCAGCTGAGAAGAGCCTTGGAGTCCCTGGCCTTTTGTTTTGTCCTCTCTGATTTCCAATCTCCTGTACCTGTGCTCATTTTAACATATGATGCTGGAAACTAAGAAATTTCAAGAAAGTTCAATTTCTTAATTCAACTTTCATGTTTTTTTTTTTTTAAAACATCAGAGGGAATCATTGAAAAGAGTTAAAAAGAAACAGGAATACTTAACATTTCTTGAGAGGTTCAGCTTTGATCAAATAATTATGTTTGAAGTCAGCTTTAAAACCAGTATAAAATGTTTATACCTGGCTTTCCGTGTGAAATATTTCAAATGGCTTTAAATAGAAGGAGACATACCCTGCTGGGGAAATAGAGGTAGGGAAGAAAGAAGGGTGGGTGGAAAAAATGTACATCCTGGATGAAAAATGAAGGGTGTGGTTGGAGGTGTGCCTAAGTGGGCGGTGCCTGCTTAGAACGTAGGAAGCCCTGTTTTGAGCCTCAGTGCTGTATAAACTGGCTATGGTGGCACACACTCACCATCCCAGCATTGGGGGATGGAGGCAAGAGGATCAGAAGTTCAAGGCTCCTCTTGGATACATAGTCAGCTTAGGCTACAAGAGGCCTTGTTAAAAAAGCAAAATGCAAGGGCAGATCTCCTATGAGTATTAATAAAACAAGGCATATCAAGTTTCAGTAAGATTCAGCACCTCCTCGTGTATTCAGGCTGGGCAAGGCGACCCAGTATGAGGAGTAGGGTCCCAAAAGCCAGTAAAAGAGTTGGAGACAGCCCCTGTTCCAGCTATTAAACAGAAATGGAGGAGTGGATTGGGGGATGGGAACAGAGACGGGGTAAGGGGAGGGACTGGGAGGAGAGGAGAGATGGGGAACTGTGGCCAGGATGTAAAATGAATAAATAAATAAATATATTTATTTAAAAATATCATTCTATGTTAAAGACTACTTCAATACTTTATCTTTAAAATGATACTTTATCCTTATAATGATACTTTATCTTAAAAAACAAAACGACAACAAAAAATGAAAGGCAAGAAGGAAGGAAGGAAGGAAGGAAGGAAGGAAGGAAGGAAGGAAGGAAGGAAGGAAGGAAGGAAGGAAGGAAGGTTGGCTCTTGCTCAGGACTTTGGGCATGCCTGTTCGCTGTAATTGGAAGTTAAATTTGTTTTCGAGTTCTGTGTCAGCCACAGTGAAAGTGGAGATACAACCCTGTGTCAGAAGAGAGCACCCGTTTCCACGAGAAATCAAGTTTATTTCTAACTTTAGAGTATAATTTTGATCTTCAACAAAGGCAGATTTGTCCTCTGAGAACATCTGGTGATGGCTGGAGATGTATCTGCTTGGGTGGTGACAATGGGAAGAATGGGCAAGTTTCTGGTACCTAGTGGGCAAAGGCCAGGGATGCTGTTCAACTCCCCAGTGAACATGAAATAGTCCCACACAACATCTGAGCATCTGGTCCAGATGTCAGTCAGGGAAGAATGAGAAACCCTGGGTCATCTAACCAGAGTTTCACATGGAGGTTCTGTTGCAGCGCTGGTTATCCCCGCAGTACAAGGCTCCGCAGTGAAGTGGGTTCCTTCACATTCTCATGCCAACACATACCTGCTGCATTAACTTCTCAAGTCTCAGCTTCCTGGAGATAATTATGTAAATCCTACAGGGTGGGAAGGATCAGCTGGCTAAATGGTGGTAGAACATTTTGCACAGTTCTTGGCATGAACTAAAAGTTCCATTAAGATCCTTCTACAGGGGAGAGAGTAACGCCGAGGTGTCATTCCCAGAGATGGTGTGTTTGTGTCTGGAGGGGCTGCTGGGTGCAGCTCTGTGAGAGATGTTTAACCTGCTGATGGATGTAAGACAATCTAGAAACAGAGATGGGTGGACACACACACACACACACACACACACACACACACACACACACACAATGGTGGATAAATGGACAGACAGACTGACCTTTCATTATTAGCAGCACCGTGGCAGCTTTTAAGGAAGTTGTCAGAGTACGGTTGCTTGCAGTTGTCGGGTGAGCCCTGCTCCACGCTCTCCTGCTGTCAGACAAGCAAATGACAGAAGGATGTCTGAAGCTCTTAGTGCTCAATGCCTTGTCAGTGGCCAGGGGTTCCCACCATCCCCGGGAGATTTGATGTCTAAGGAGCAGCACAGAGCCATGCTGTCCTCCATCTTTTGCAAAGACATTCAGGGCATGGTCACAGCCTTGGAACGTAAGGGATGCTGAACAACAAAAACAAGCAGGCAAACAGACAGATCAAGCTGGTGTCCCAAGGAGGGATAGACGAGAAATGGTGTTCCACTCTACCCTAAGCTGGGCTGGCTCTCTGACGAGGATGCTGTTACATGCGGAGATCAGTATCAGATGAGATGGCTTAACTGGGCAGTGGACGTGCAAGCAGGACGGGGCTGCCTTCACATCCAGCATGAAGCTAGAAGGCAATGGAGCATTGTAGAGCTGCCGTATGGCTCCACTAGTCAAGATTCAGATGCCTCAGTTTTCAATGAGAAAAGGGGACGAAAGAGACAGCATGGCCTCCGCACAAACTCTCCATGGATGTGACTGGTGTCACATCTGTTTGGATGTCACCGACCAGTCTCATCTCTTGGCTTTTCCTGGGTGTGTAGCTAGGAAGGCCAGCTCCACTGGCCAGGTGCCTCTGCACACAGGAGAAGAGCACGTTTCCGAGGGCAGGACCCTGCGCTGCTTCATGCAGACACTATCATGGCCCTGTTAAACACCTTCTGCAGAAAGCATTTCCATTTTGAAAGCAAAGATAAAATACCCATGCCTTGAGAGCATCCGCAAGATCTAGTTTCCTTTTCAACAGTAGGAAAAATGGGAAATAGAAAAAAAAAAGTGGACAAGCAAGAAGCCTGATAGACTGGTAACACTCTAAAAAGGCCATTATTCAAATATTTATGGATCCTTGTAGCTAATGGATTTAAATTTACAATGCTGCACTTGTCAACAAGATAATTTTGCAAGAAACATTAAAGCTTGAGCAGTTCGGTCCCTTCTAACCCCGAGGCCTCTCTTCTTCCCAGGAAATGAGCAGCTGTTCTCAGTGAAAATGGAACACCCGCTCTCGGGGTGCTCTGTGGAGACCCATTGCACGTGGTATGCCAGGCCCTAAGCTGTGCTCCAGGATAGCCACCCACGATGAGTTAGAGGCACCTATTTTATCAAAAGAATAAATAAAGACTCCTTGGCATTGCTGCAGATACCTTGAATAAAATGTATTTTTAATCAAACTTGAATCAAAAACAGACAGGTATGGTGGCTCACACTAGGAATCCCAGCAACTCCTGAGGCTGAAGCAAAAGGATTACTCTGTGAGTTTGAATCCAATCTGGGATAGAGTAGGAGAGCCGGTCTCAAAAAATAAGAAGGCAGCAGTGGGATACCATATCATAAGCCACCATGAACGACATAGGATGCCTCAGTACCCCAGAACAAGTAGGGTGATAGAAAAGAGAATTTGACACCAGTTTTTAAAACTACCTTGTTAACAAAAATGGGGCATTCACAGCACCATGTATGGTGACAGTCATGAAACCACCAACAGAATTAAACAACATTTTCAGGAAAATACTTTGTGGAGTGACTCTGTAAATATACATGCAGGTTTGTTAATATCATATATCTGGCTAAATAAAATGTGTAGAACCAATAGAATTCAAGAAATGGTCTTTGTAAGCATGTTATTTTGGGACTGAAAGGCTATAAATGGCAGAGACTTTATGACATAATATTCTGATGTTTTCCAGAAACAGGGAAAACAGTGGAGAAGAGCTTGTTTGGAGAATAGATAATAAAAACCTGTATGCTGTGTGTTTCTGGGTCTTTAGAAATGCTCCAAAGCTGACAGTAGAACACTCTGGAGCCATGGTGTTCACCTACCATCCATAGAGGAACAAATGGTGAAGGTCATCCTGCAGCACTGTGGGCAAATCCCATGTGGAGAGATATCTCCTTCTAGAAACGTCCACGAGTAGATCTGGGTAATTGGGCAGTATAGCTGAGATTGTGAGTGCTATTTTTCATATCCTAAGGTTCATGAATCAATGCCTTGGTGGAAGGCCTGGGAAGGTGGGGCTTAGTGAAAATTCAGAAACTGGATCATTGGGGATGTGCCCTTGAATGAGATGCTGGGGCCCTCCCTACCTCTGCTCCCTGGCTGCACAGTTTTCTACCATCACCCCTTCCCACCATTATGCTCTGCCCAACACAGGCCCAAAGCAACAAGACTGAGGAGCCAAGGATTGATCCTTCTAGAACAATGAGTCAACATAAATCTTGCCTCCTTTGAGTTGATTTTCTCAGGTCTTCTCTTGCAGTGATGTAAGCTCTCACTAACCATATGATTACAGATCAATTATTTTCTCTTTCCACTCTCAGCCTCAAACCAACAACAACAACAACAACTACAAAACCCCAAAACAACAACAGCAGCAACAACAAATCTGTAACATCTCTTTCCTTCCAGAAGACCAAGGGCAAAATGAGTTCCCAGTTAGTAATAGTGTAGTGAGACACCTGATGCCCAGCTAAGGGGTAAATGCCAAGTGTGTTAGTCTATACAGACCTGATGGGAGTTATTGCTGTCAATGAAAGGTCTACAAAGAATTGCAAGGGCTTCAGGAAATTTTAGTAATTTTATTATAATACTAAATGAAAAAAGGCAAAAAAAAATGTGTAGCGAATATGAACACAATTGCACCAAAATAAAAAGCTGCCCAGAGAAGTTTCTGGAGTGTGCCCGACTAGTCAGGCAGATCCAGATGACGGGTAAAGTTCCCTTGTATTGATTATCACAGAAACGCTGGTAAGTTGCGGACGTTAAGTGCAGAGCTTGGCTTGAAAGCACAAAGGAGTGAAGAGCAAAGTGTGTCCACCGTTGACAGCTAAGGTCTGTGAGGGGCTGGCAGATGAATCCTTGGGTGTGTGTGGTGGGCAGGAACTGAAAATCAGTGGACTGCATGAAGGTAGAAGCCACCAAACGGTGACAGGAGAGCTCAGCACCTCTCCTGTCTTCCAGAGTCCCGACGAAGAGCCCGTGTGTCCAATGTCCCAGGTGGAAAGAACGGGCCATGTTACATTGGCCTCCCATGAAGATAAAATGTGTAGGTTTGGAACCACAATCAAACTGCCTATAGACACAAGACAGAAGCCAGGGAGAAATGGAAGGCTGTCTGGGACCAGCAAAAGCCACTGAGCCTGAGCAGAAACAGTGAATTCTGCCCTTCTCAATGTGGATGCATCCATTTACCAAGAAATTCCTCAAACTTTCTTCCCAGGGTACTTTAAGACAGATGTGAGAAGCCCCATGGAGAGAGCCATTCCAAGAGTCAATACCAAGGCTGGGATAGATGAAAATCCCACTCTTTTGGTGTTCAGTGAACTATGGCCATGAAGCCTCCTTGTTTCCCTCTTCTCTGACCACATGATGGCATGTAACATTCACTGGAGGAAGGGACCAGGAGTGGACTGGACACATGATCAATTCTACATATCTGTGAGGCTTTAACACATGACTGGCACTGTGCTGGGGAGTGGATTTGTGATGGAAAGGAGAAATAGCTGCCTTACCTGATGGTCTTAGGCAAGAAAATAAGGATTACTAATTCTTAAGAAGATGAAGAATACTAATCAGAATAAACGTGACAACACTAATCTGTACAGATTGCCCAGTCTTGTCTACAGTACAACTGGTAGAAGGGAGGGGAGATTTGAACTGTGGATTAAGCTGAAATACATAAAACTAAGTTCTAGGGGTATAGTTCTTCCTTCCTTCCTTCCTTCCTTCCTTCCTTCCTTCCTTCCTTCCTTCCTTCCTTCCTTCCTTCCTTCCTTCCTTCCTCTCTGTCCCTCTCTCTCATCCTCCCTCCCTCCCTCCCTCCCTCCCTCCCTCCCTTCCTTTTTTTAACATAATTTATATGTAAAAAAATAAATTTTGTACTTTGTACTTCCTTTGTGGTTTTTAGGAAGCATTTTTGTTGTTATGTGAAAATCTTGATTCTTCATAAGAGTAGGACTTTCTTTTTCACCAGCTGAGGAATAAAAGAATGCAGAAGTCACTTAGGAGCACATTGAACTGTTTAAAATTGATATTTTGTGGTGGGATGTTTGTTATTTTCTTCTTTATAGGATTTTTGTTTTAAAATGTTTTGTGGGGATTCACAGAGGTTTCCTAGTGAGATCTGAGCTTTCCTCACCCAGCAGGGCTGCGTGAGGGGATGGCCTGACCACGTGCATTGTTACCAGGTATGTGGAAGGGTCTGCACTTGGGCTGTGTGGTATGCTTTGACCTAGCAAGGGGGAGGTCTTTTGCTCTGCCCCTTGGCATTGTTATAAAAAGCCCTTTTGAAGAGACAGAAGGGGCCACTGGGTATTGACCCAGGTCCTCCCGAAGCTATCCTGTGTTTCTGTCTGTCTCATCTCCACTGTCTTTCTATCTAAAATATTTCTTATTCCCCTCTCCTCATAGGAACCCTTTAAAAGGTGGGAGCAGGCCTCCCACAATGTTTTACTTTATTTTCTATTTTGTTTTGTATTTATGTGGGCTTGTCATGTGCATGGGTATGTGCACATGAGTACAGTACCCACAGAGGCCAGAAGAGGGCTGTAGATTCCATGAGACTGGAGTCATTAGGCTGCTAGGGAGCCCAATGTGGGTTCTGGAAAGTGAGCTTAGATCCTCTGCAAAGACAGTGAGTGATTTTTAACTATTGAGCCATCTCTTCAGTCCCTACAAGTGTTTCTGATCAAGTCTGTGCAGATTGGTTTGTTTGTTTGTTTTGGAAATACATAAATGTGTTGTTAGATGAATGACAAGTGACCCATTTGGATTCTTAGATGGCTTTAAGTATACAGATTTTTGGTGTATTTCTCAAGTTTATCACAAACTCCAAGGCAGGCAGTCTAGAAGAGTCAATGGCAAATTGAACTGTACTGAATTTTAATATCAAAGTTGGGCCAATGTAAAAGTGACCGCAAAGAGGCAAGAGGGGAAGACAGGTTCTGATTAGAAAGCGGGTCCATGTCTGACACGCGGGAAACGCATTGTGTGAGTTCAGAGAGAGGAGATGATATGGAGAGAAGTTTGCATAGGGAGCTTAATAAATAAGTAATGGCCACCAAGGGCTTAGATGGTTTCATATTTAAAGAGATATTTATGAACTATTGCAGGGCTGGGAGAGGCTCATCACTTCTTTCTTCCCCTCTCATTACAGCCGAAGGGAGGAATGAGTTCTAAAGAAAACTGCAGACAAGCTTAGAACCACATACGACCTGTTCATTAAAAGTCAATGTGAGAGTGAGCTCAAGTTTTTATTGAAAAGTTAGTTTGAATTTCTCCCTCCCATAACAGCTTCCAAGAAGTTTCCCAAATGGACTTGGCTTAAATGCATTGCAGGGCGTCACAGGGGGCTTTGAGATGGAGTTTGCTTTAGGCATTTAGATGAGGAGCCCACACCGAGACACCAAATCCTTCTCCCCCGCCACCAGGGCTCTGAAAAAGGTGGATGCTGTGTAAAGGCCCCACCATGGTGGTATGTTTTTTTCCAGTTATGTGACACTAAGACCACCCTGAAGATGACCCCTGTGCACCATGTGACCCGCTCTGCATCGCAGCATGATCTGGGGCAGCTCAGAGAGCAAGCCACAAACCTTCATAAGACTCTGGGAGTATGAAAGCGGATGAGGTGTGTACACGCGATGCAGATAGGTAGTGTGATTTTAAGAGCATAAAAATGCCAGTGAGATCTGGAGAGAATGCTTAATTGGTAAAGTGACTTCTGTGCAGGCATGAAGCCTGGATCCCCAGCACCCACATAAACACTGGGGAAACCCAGGTCTGGGGGAGTGGAGACAAGCTGATTGCTGTCATTGGCCAGACAACTTGCTGAACTGAGAAGCTCCAGACTCAGTGAGAGACTGTCTCCACTACAGGGTGGAATAGCAAGACTAAGAAAGATGTCTGATGTCAACCTCTGGTCCCCACACATGTCCACACACCACATTGGCCCACATACCCACACAAGCACCCATCTACAACCCACACATGCACACTCTATGTGCACACATGCACCTAAGCCAGAGTATGCTCACGTCATCGTAGCTCTTCTCACCCATGCTGCCTTACTGTACACATCCCATACCTTATCTCAGCCGCAGTATCCATAGAGTGCAAACAGCAATTTCCTCCCCCACTGAGCTGCCGTTAGTGCGAAGCTGGGCAGGATATGTAAGTAACTTAGAACATTGCCTGGTGGGCATTTAATGTTCATTAAATATTACCTATTATCACAGCTGACTTCATATAAATGCCCATCAATACCAATAACTGTTTATGGTTGCACATTCCAACTCCCAGAGAAGCTGATTGCTTATCATTGTCCATATTGATTTCTCCCCCACTTTGCCTTGAACCCATTTTATGGAATGAGTGTTATTTTGTTCATTTCCTTTACACGTCATTCAGATTCCATGATGGGAAGGCCTGGAGAATTCAGGATGAAGATAGTTCTTGGTTCAATCTGCCCATCTTTTTTTGTTCCTGTAAGTGCGGAAGAGTTTTCTCAGGACAGGTGTGAGCATTCATCTCTGCCCCAGCCCATGGCAGGGGAAGCGTTTGTAATTCCTCCTCCTAGGCATTGGAAGACACTTGTATTTCATGATCCGTTATCTGCAGACAGATGTCTCAGAAAACTGTCTTGGCTTGGGATTGTCCATTCCATCATGCTGTCTGTGGAACAGTACACACAGAGTGTTGAAGGGACACACACACTTTTCTTTAAGTAAATGAGGCTTTCTTTGAAAGACAGTCCCAGTTTCCTCCATGACAGCTGTGACTCTCAGAAGACACAGAATCCCCAGAGATAAGTGACTTCATTCAGTGATAAATAGGCTTCACCCCCTGAGCAACTGCTGGGCCACCCATGGGTGAGGAATCTCTGAGTTGTCATTTAGCCCTGAATGGAGGCAATCAGCATCCCTTCTCACCACCACATTGGGCCTAACCTGAGGACCAGGGGGTGCATGGGAGAAGCAGAGCATCGTTCTTCCAGTGATAGCTTCAAGAGCAAATGGTTTAATCTAGAACAATTGGTGACAATAAACTATGACTTGAATCCCTAAAGATGCTTCCAAGCCAAATTGGCTTCCAGTGCTGATAAGTTCTCACTGCCTTCAGACTTCATCCAACACAAGTAATTATCCAAAAAGTCTCACTCTCACCCCGAAGACAGTGTACTCTAGAGAAAGACGCCACTGTGGGTATCAGACCTCCAATTTAGACACAAATCCCAATATTCATGTTAGAAGTATATGTAAAAACAAAACAAAACAAAACAAAAGAACGATACCTGGATCTGAGTAGATAAGAAGATGAGCGTGAAGGAGGTGACAAAAATGGTTTTTGAATAAAGGATGCAGAAATGATTTTTCTCTAAGCTTGAAACAGGCAGAATGAGACCAAGGAGAAAGGCAACCAAGAGACTTCACCAAATCCAAAGCAAGGAGTCAAGGTCAGAGGACACCAATGTGCATCAGCAAGAAGAAAGCATTTATTGATCACTAGCTTCGTGCTAATACTGCACTCAGTGCTTGCATACCTGATCTTCTTTCATCATCACAAGACCCCATGGCAGACTCCACACAGGATAATCACCAGAGCACAAGTTCAAAGGCGGCTTGAGTCTGTTTCAACATTCACCGCACTAACAACTTCATCCTAGGTAATGTGCATCCTCTTTCAGGCTCGGGGCTTGTTCTCGAAAGGCTATCTGCATGCCACTGGGTGGTTCTGAGGCTGTTGCATGAAGTGTGCATGCAAAGTTCTTCTGCTGGTTTATGATAAATTCTCGATAGACACTGAGGTAAAAGTATTACAGATGAAGAAAACTGATCTGAGGGTGATGTAGGAAAGTTTTCAAGCCTGGGAATCAGTGGCAGAAGCAGGATTTGATCCCTGGTCTGCACTGTGCTAGCAGCTCTCTATTTAACCCTGTACATCCAGGAACCCAGAGCTCAGAGCGGAAGGGCATGAATCTGTTCTCTGTTGCTCTAATGTGATACCTGAGGCTGGACAATGTATAAAGAGCTTTATTTAGTTTGGGGGGCTGACAGTCTAAACAGAATGTTGTTGGCTCTATCAAAGGCCTCTTGGCTACATCTTAACATGTCAAATGGTATCATAGCAGGAGTGTGTGTGGAAGGAAGTGGTCCCTTGTGGAGACAGGAAGGGGAGGACCCCAGAATTTCTCTTTTATAACTCACTCCTGTGAGTACTAACCCCAGGGGAACATCAGTTTCTTATGAGGTTGGGAAAGCCAATGAGAGCTCTCCCTCCCTTTCTCCCTCTCTTCCTCCCTCCCTCCTTCCTTCTCTGTCTCTATCTGTCTGTCTTTCTCACACACACACACACTCTCTCTCTCTGGGCTCCACCTTTTAAAGGTTCTGCTACCTTCTCATGCAGAGGCCATTGTGGCTCTGATCTTCTAACACACGAATCCTTGGGAAGACCCTAAAACCACACAAGAGGTGCAATGAAGTCCTTGCTTTGGTGATTTAGGACTAAACAGTCATTATAAATATGCTGTGTATCATCAACTAGTGAGTTCATGGCTGGAGAAAAAGACAGCAGCAAAGAGAATACACCCTTACAGGTTAGTCCACAGCTCTGAGCTCTGCGTTGTCCTTGCTAGTGGTCTTCCAACAGAGTCCTTTGTTTTCAAACAACAGAGACAGGTCAATTTGCATACTCTAAAAGGTACCGCTGGCATAATGTTACTGTACAATTTAGAAAAAAATAACTACATGCTTCCCATTAGTTCCAATTAATCATTTGAAGACTCATAAACACTCAGGAATAAAAAAAAAAAAACCCAGCATTTGTCTTTGTAAACTCCCCTGACCCCAACCCCACATGACCCCAGGCACACAGGAACTGCTTCTGAACTCCTGAGGCTGCCCCTGTTTCACAGAGTTGCCCTTGCTTCAAAAGCCACTTGCAAAGAGAAAGGCGATTGGGGCACCTAGGGGATGGCCTCAGATCCCTGCCTTCGTTTCTACTTTTTCTACATGGTGTTGTCAGGAACTGATCTCATAGCCCCTGTGGTCTTGGTCCATTGTTGCAGGGATGCTTAAGATCCTAGCTTCCACCAGATATGGCTTGAGCTTTGAGTTCCATGGTCCAAACTCTCCTTGATCTCCTCTGTGGACACAGTAATTTCTATAGTCCACCCTTCAGGTTGGAATGGCAAGACCTGCCATCTCTTGGGCTAAATGTGCATGCTGTGCCCTGGGCAGGTGCCTCCAATAAGTCTGTAGGGGAGTATGCTAACTCTGAATCACCTTCCAGGATGCTGTGCAAAGACACCTTAGACAGGAAGACCCCAGTGAAACAGAGGATGTAGAGAATGTGCATCTAAAGAAAGGCCTGGGAAACTCATCTTTGCATTAGGCGTCTTGCCTTTTCTTGTCCAGGAGTGAACACCAATGACAAATTATCCTCGAGTTGGTTCCCTAAGACTCCATTTGCTCCCTGATTTGAATAAACAAGTACAAGAAAGATTTTCTGTTTGACCAAGCAGTGCCCTCCAGTGCGTTCCTTTGCCCACTCCATCCTCTATGGCCAAGCAGTGCCCTCCAGTGTGTTCCTTTGCCCACTCCATCCTCTATGGCCAAGCAGTGCCCTCCAGTGTGTTCCTTTGCCCACTCCATCCTCTATGGCCAAGCAGTGCCCTCCAGTGTGTTCCTTTGCCCATTCCATCCTCTATGGCCAAGCAGTACCCTCCAGTGTGCTCCTTTGCCCACTCCACTCCTCTTAGTACAAATGAGTGACTTTCTTTGCCCAGTTTGACTTCACCTCTGTCCAACACAACCCTAGCACTCAACCCTGGAATTCCCAATTTGAGCAAGTGATGCTGTTTCCAAGGACATTTCCCTCTGGTCACTTCTTGGCAAAGGCTCTTGATAGATTCTGAAATCCTCTTGCCAGCTCTCAGCATGCATCAGGGTATCTGAGCCATTGTTCTGTGAGCATTTGAGCATAGATTGTTCTTTGTGGTAGGGATTGTCTTGTACATCATAGGATGCCAGAAGCACCCAGAGAGAACAAAGCATCCAGTTTCCCTCTGTGGCTTTACTGGAGAGACACAGCTGGTAGCATTTCCTACAGACACAAAGGTATCAATCCAAGGTCACTCTCTTACAAACTTGGTCATATTTTCTCCACCAAAAGTCAAGATCCAGAGTGCAACAAATGAGACAGTCTGTGAAACCTTTAAGTACAGAAATCAGAACCACATGGCCACCCGGAAGGCACCTGTCAAGCCAAGTGACCCCTCGCTGACAGCATGACAAAGTAGCTTCACTTTGTTTCTCAAGAGATCACATTTAAGAAACTCGTTGCTGATGAAGGGAAATAGGAGCTTGCCTTACAGTGGGCTGTGAAATCCTGTATTATTTAAATGGTATTTATGGTAGCCTCTACTCTCATATTACTACATGCTATTGAAAAAAGAAATAGATACATACTCCATAGCAGCATATGGTATATAAAATGCATGGGAAGCAGGGATAGGGGACGGTATAGAATGGTCAGGACAGGCCCCTCACAGTGGGGTGCTGAAGGTGAAGGTGAAGAGGGTGAGGGGATATGTTTGGAGAGGTCCTCAGCTCAGAGTGACTTTTGCTCCAAGGCACCCTTGGTAATGTCTGGAGACACCATGTGTGAGTGGTGTATGCATATGTGTATGCATAAGCATATGCAGAGATCAGAGGTTAATGTTGGGTATCTTCCTCTGTTTCTCTCCACCACCTCATTTTTTTGAGGCAGGGTCTCTCTGTCAACATGGAGCCCACTGGTTTAGCTGGGTTGACTGACAGGCAAGCCCTTGAGATCCTCTTGTCTTCACCTGTATTTATAACTTCTCTGCCATGATAAAATACCATGAGCAAATAAGTTTAATGAAGAAAGGGTTTATTATGGCTTTAATATCCCAAAGGGGTTAGAGTCTGTCATGGCAGGGAAGGCATGGCTGAAGTAGAAGGAGGAGGAATGCATTTTTATTCACACACCGGAATCAGAGAGGAGACAGAGAGGAGGGGGGTGGGGCTCTAAGCTCTTAAATCCTGATCCCTGGGTCATACTTGCTCCAGCAAAGCTACACTCCTAAAGTTTCCGTAGCCTCAAACAGCATACCAGCTTTGTTCAAATACATGTGCCTGTGAAGGATAATTCACACTCAAGCTATCACATGGTCCCTCAAAATGCTGGAGTTACAGGTGTGTGCCACAGTCCCTGATTTTTTATGTGGCAGTTGGACATCTGAGCTCAGGTCCCCAAGCTTGTGTAGTAAGTATTTTACCCATGAAACCATATCTGTAATTTTTAGAGATACTTTTGATTATCTCATTAGGGGAAGTTTGGGTGCTACTGGCATCTAAGAGTTGAAGTTCAAGGATATCACTGAATGCACTAGAGTGTACAGAATGGTGCACACCACTGAGAACTATTCAGGTCTGTCTGCCAGCAGCAGCATGGCCAAGAAGCACCGAGGAAGGCCAAGAGCTGGCAAGAGGATGCCCACACATGGCAAGAACCATAACCAAGGGATAACAAGTGTCTTGTCTTAGGGAACACCACAGCTTGTTCAGGTTGCCAATTTTGCAGTTGTGCACAGAGCTTGACCCCTGGAAAGGCCTAGGGATATTGGAGAGAGGTGAAGTCAAGATGAAGTCGGTGGTATGCATTTCAAAGGACCAGCAGGAAGGACAAGAAAAGGCAGGAAGTCAAGCAGATGGGAGTCACAGTAGAGCAAGAAATGTCCAAGGGCTCTGACTCTTCAGCATGGCTGTGAAGACACGAAGATGTAGAATTCCAGAACATTCTGAATCTTCCAGGAAAGCCTGCAGCCTGAAAGACAGTCTCTCAGCCAGATCTTGAATCTTGAATTGTCAACACACTCTGGGTTAAGAAAAGAAAAGTATCTCAGGAGAACGTAGGTCTGCAGAACTCACATGTGCACCAGCCGAGTTGAAGGCAGGCTCATACAGACTAGCATCCTCCCCTGTGCAGAGAAGTTTCTCGATAGATGGTTCCTACAGTTCTCAACTCCTCAGCCTGTGACTTCACAGAGAACAGCCAGGACACTCTGACTTGCAGGCTGCGGACATGCTGCTGTTCTTGAGTAGGGCTTTTCTCTCCCTCTTCCCTGGCGTCTTTTGTCCCATCCTTTTCTGCAGTGGTCACTCCCAATCCCACCATTACTGAGCCTCAGTGCAATAAGAAGGAAGGAAGAAGACAAAAGCCTTCCTCAGACCCAGTTGATATGTGACTTTGCTTAGCATTTTGAATATTATTAAGTGTTCGAATTTCTTCCTATGTCTTTTTCACCAAGATGACTGTCTTTCTGTTTCCTTGACAGCCTCAGCAGGACCAAATTGACAGCCCTTTAAAGGCGGCTGACGACAAGCGGCATTAATTAAGTCATTGCCGGACTGTAATTGTGTTAAGAAGTAAAAATCTAATATGAGAAAAGGTTAGCGAGTCCTCTCTTGTGTCAGATTTTCTACTCCCTATGAATATTAATGTCCTTAATGAAGACAATCTTTGCCTCATCAAGCCCAGGCGCCGCATTCAGGTGCCAAATCCCCACGCCATTGATTTGTTTTTAAAGAACAAATATGTCAGGAGAGAGTGACTGTCCTGTTTCTTATCCACATCAGAGAGGAAGCTTTTGTGTTATGGGGAAGAGTTTATGGATTTTGTGTGCATGCAGGAGCTCTCACAGAGGGGAGGGGGCTCAGCACGCCCAGGCGAGGTAAATGAGTTACAGTAATTTAATATTAGTGTTGTGTTTGATCACATTAGCTCCTTTTCTGTGTGTGCGAGCAATATTCGTCTGTTAGTGGGGTTACGATCAGCAGTTTTAATGATAAAATAGGAATTCTCTTTAGAAAAAGGGAGGCGGCAGAGGAAGCCCTGAAGTGAGATGGGGTGTGGGTGTGTGTGTGGGGGGGGGCAAGCAGCTGGTTCTTCATCGATGTGGATGCTCTTCCTCCTCTGACCTGAAGGATAATGGTGGTGCTGGGGAAGGATGCTTCTTAAGCAGGGTGGGGCCCTGCAGAACCAGCTGCTCCAAGTGCAGGCTTGTGCGAGCGCTCTCTTTCTCATTTATTATTTACTTCTATAGAATCTAATCAAAGATGAACACACCTCACCTAGCCTCCAACATTCTTAGCCATCAAGGGAGTATTCCTCCACCCATTTGAAAAAAATACATTATTTAGCATGGAGGGGTGGTACATATCTATAATCCCAGCACGTGGGAGGTGGAGACAGGAGGATTAGTTCAAGAGCAACCTTGACTTAGCAGGATGCAATGATACAGCCTATCATCACCCAGAACTGGGGAAGTAGAAGCAGGAGGCTAGCCTGGGCTATAGGAAACAATGTCCCAGACAAAACCAAAACTAAACAAATACAAAGTATGTGTTACTTGAATTCTTCTCTTGAACATTCCACCTCTAGCCACAGCAGCAGAAGTCAGTTTACCTTTCCGAGACTCTGATGATGAAGCAATAGAGTGGATTATGCCCTGGATGGCTGAAACGTGTTGATATTAGAATTCACCTGGGTGGGAACTAGTGGAGGAACTTCCAGATGGTAGCTCAGTCCTGAGACGTGTTGCTTATGCGCACAGATCAAGGTTGGTACAGTTGTTCTACATTGGCCAAGGGCTGGTGGAACCTTCCAGTCTTCCATTCATCACTTCTAGTGTGGTCCTTGAACTCACTGGGCAAGATGGCTGTTGGAATTCCAACCATCATACTTTTATTTCAGAACAGCAAGTGTGTAGCTTCAGAGCTCACAAGGAAGTTAGCAATATGTATTAAATCTTACAAGTGCTAAATAATTCATCTTTACTAAGTTTTATAATCTTATAGGATGCCTCACTGTCCAATCAGTCTTCTATTGATACATAAAAAATGAAGACGAAATCAGTAGCTTAAAGCTTTAAAAATGTTAACTCTTAGTTCCTGTTGGCCAAGAACCAGGACTTTTTTTCTGGGTCTCTGTCAATGTCAACTGGGTATTGCTGGAAACTAAGACTCCCATCTGATCTTTGGTCCCCTGGTGGTCCACACAGCTCATTTCCTATGAGTGTATGACCAACACTTCCTGATTTTTGCACTGTGAGTACAAAAATCCACTAGAAACCACTCACAGGGCCCAGAGGTCATTCACAGCTTTGCCTTGAGCCCTAGAGACAGTACATGATATGGTGGGTTACTGGGTCAGCAAGGACTTGCTCCTGCGATGGCTGCTTCATCTTCTCAGAAACTCATCTGATGATGCCAGGCCCATGCAGCTAATCAACAGTGTCAGCTGGATACATGCTAATCAAAGGAGTAGATTTCTACCACACACAGAGGGTGGGACACCCAACACTAGAGGGTGAGTGAGAGTCTTCCACCCAAATGAGAAAGGGTAGAAAGACAGAGAAATGTTTCCACGTCCAGAAGGTCGCCATCTTCATGATTAACCCCATGCTGATTTTCTAGACGAGGTCGTGACATTCACTGTTACTATACCTTGTGTGGTTAACTTGGCTATTGTTTTTACACCGTGCCCTTTAGTTTATCATACATAAAGCTTTCATGAATTTGAGAAGTGTTTGTTGAGGTTTTCCATGTGTTGAGAACTAGATAGAAGAGGCTGTCAGGGAGCTGGGAAGGAAGTGGTTAGGGCCAGAAAGCCATCATGGCACTGCACCTCATCTCACCTCACCTCAGTCTGTGAAATGGACATGATTGTATCAGGTCTTGGTTCCTGGAGACATTGGGGTGCTTAGCACCTGCCAGCATTAGTTTTTTTTATTATTATTATTATAAAGCATCTATATTCATATTGCCTGCTTTTAATTGTAAACTTTTAGAAATAAGGCATTGAGTCTAGCAGCTTTTTGGGGTGCACTGTCACATCCTTCCATCAAGCACTGAGAAGTATTAGACAGTAACTCTCATGGTGGATGCTGATGGCTCATTTCTGCCACGAGGCAGATTTCCCCCATCTTAACATATACTCAGGCATTTAGGGGTGGAGTTTGCACATTTTATTAGTTCCCTGAAAACACACTGAAGACTGCAAAGCTGTTTCTTCAGAGGGGGAATCAAGTTGGCTCCAGATCCCTTCTCTGATGCCAGACCGTGGGAAGTGAGAGAGAATGTCAGCGCTGGCAGTTGACAAACAGAGAGATGGTTCCAGAATGAAGAGGATTGGCCTAAACAGTAACTCTCCTTTGCGAGTGTTTTTCAGTGCTCTGGATGAAGAAGGGGGTAGAGGTAGCCCACAAATCTTCCCAGGTGTCCTGGAGCTCTGAGAGTGGGTATGACAACTCCGCAAGTCTAGGAGTTTAATGGTTTTCAACATATAAAAGAAAAAAATGTTTAACTATGAAAGCAATAAGTATGATATTTGCAAACTAAATACTCTGAAAAGAATAGAAATGAACAATCCGACTATTATTCCAGGGCTGGGGAGGTGGCCCTGTGGACGAAGAGCTTACACACCAGAGTGAGGACCTGAATTCAGATCCCCAGGACCCATGTGAAGCTGGACACGGGGTCACGCACCACCAGTTCCAGTGTGTCTGTGGTGGGATGGAAGGTAGAGACAGGAGGATTTCCCAGAAACTTGGGCTAACTAGCTTGGCATCTACGGTGGCAAAAAACAGACCCTGGGTCCAACTGGGAGGGAGGTTGGACTGACACCCAGGGCTGTCCTCTGACTTCCACACATGTGCTACGGCATGTCTGCACTTGCACACATGAATACAAGGCACATGTTCATGCACACATGCGTGCGCACACACACATAGATATACACACATGCACACGCAAATGCTCACACACAGATACAAAGATCAAAAAACAGTTTTTAAAGAATATTGGTCAAGTCCCCTTTGACCTCATCTTATTTTTTTTTTCATTTCTTCCCCTATGAAAACATTTAAAATCTTGAAATGTGGTTTTCTGAATATTTAATTAATTAATTTATTTCTGTGGTACTGGAGCTTGAATCCAAGGTCTCAGGTGTTTACAGAGAGCACACTGCACCACATCCCCCATTCCAAAGCGACTGAACACTCTTTATAACAACATAAATTACCACTATGCTCTACTCCCTGAGAAACTACATATAATTGTTTTGTTATTCTTACATGATGGTATAGAATTGCTTAGTGTTCTGTTTGCTTTTCTCTAGATGTATCCTTGAGTAGTGCTAATGTGTAATTTGCTTTTCTCCTTCAGCCATGTGTCTGAGGTCCCCTAGTCTCAATGTGTATTCCTTTAAAACTGCTGAGGGTCCTGTTCATTTTGTGCTGTTTGACCAGGTTGTTCCTGACTTGTTGGTACCCCCAAAATGCTGCTACCTTGAGTATCTATGTGGATTTAAAAATCCACGACAGCCTAGCTCCTCTGCCACTCTCTACTTTGACCCCTCTTGGTCAAAGTCTTTCTTTAAAAGTGTTCAAATGCTTTTTTGTGTTGTTTTCCCAATAGGTCTGTTGATAGGAGACTCATCACTGTATGAAATGCCCAATGCCTGTCACCTGCTGGGTATTAGGCACCCTAAATCAAATCAAATCAGACACTCATTTTTGCCCTCAAACAGCTCAAGAAATGAATCCCATGATTGACATGTGCATAGGGTTCTTAGGATGCGCAGGTGAACCGGGTGCAGCGAGAGGAGGGAACTAGGGGAGCCGTGCCAACTTCACCAAGCTTTAAGAATCACTCTTCAGAAAGCCTAAGACTTGTTTCCAAGCCTGCCAGAGCAGTGTGTAGAAGATTACAAGATCTTCTGCTGGGACTCCGTCTCTCATGTGGGCACCACGCATGGTTTGGATTCTCACAGGAGCCTGAATGTTGACATAGTTAAGAGTAGGACCCGAGATGAATAATTGGCTAATTGTTCTTGTGATTTAATCCTGATGACCTGAGTTCATATTTCCAGAACCCATGAAAAAGTCCGATATAGTAGCATGCATCTGTAAGCCAAGAGGTTGGCGGTGGAGAGAGAATTCTCCAGAAGCTCAAGGACTGGCTAGCTTGTAATATACAGTGCAGCAGCAGAAACCACAGAAATTCAACAAGGTGGAATGAGAGCCCGGGAATCAACCCCAAGAGAGTCCTCCGAGCTATGACGGCCACAGTCATGTGGTGCCCCAGTGCTCACAGTCACATGGCATACACACACATTCTACACACAGGATTAATAATGATAATGAAAGCCAAGACAAAAACACTGGAGAGAAGATTGTTAGAGCTGTCCTTGGATATAAAACATGTTGGCAAATTCTGAAATGTAGCCTCTTTACGTGTGCACAAGCATCAGTGCAGAAGGAACCTTCTGGAACCAGTGGCTAACTCGGTGGCCCTTTGCTAGATTTCTAGACACTGAGGTTTCAGATTGTAAGTTTTATCACTGAAGGTTTCTTTCAGTGTTCAATTCCAAATTTCGTGTCAAAAGCCTAGGCCCTTGCTTCAGCCTGCCATATTCCACGCCAGGAACAGTTTCTCTTCACGACTTCTTCTAATGCTTACACCTGGAGCTCTGAGTTTTTTCCTCAAGCACCTCCCACCCCCATGCCAGCAGGAGGGAAGGCGTGAGCTGAGGCAAGGGCCTGGCACACAGGTGGGGAAGATCAAAATGTCTTTGGCATAAGGCTTCTGTCTGCCGCCTGTACGATTGCTACCACCTACTCCAATGCTGGCAGGCAGGAGCATCGCAGCTCCTCAAAGTCCCAGGTGCTAAAGAGAGATTATTTATTCCCTGTAGGGGAGAGGATCAAATGGTCCCGAAGTTCATGGTAGCTCTGCTCATGATTGCTGAGTTATGGGATCAGCCTGTATGTCCAACAGCAGAGGAATGTCTAAAGAAAAGAGGGCATGTGTATGCACAAAAGAAACATTTCAGCCACAAAGGACACAAAGCAGTGTCATCTGTGGAGAATGGAGGCAACCAGAGGCCACAGAATTAAGTGAATTAAGACAACTGTAGAAAGACGAACTCAGGTTTTCACCCATTTGTACTTCCTAGATTTCATATCGATACACAAATTCCTGTGTGTATTTGTGACGTGAGAGTGAAGCCTTCTAGGAAGACGATAGGGCTGATGGGGTGACAGAGAAGTGAGGAAAGGGAAGGCAGGGTGTGTGAGTGGGAGCATGCTCAGCATACAAGGTGTACTTGTATGAAACTTTAAAAATAACGAAAGTTTTTAAAAAGGAAAAATGGACCTCCCCCCCATGGTGAAAGGATTTCAGTGACTTATACTTGTGAACTTTCTCTTTTAAAATGTGTGTGTGTGTGTGTGTGTGTGTACATGCGCGTGGGCATATGTATGTTGCAGGATAATATTTGGTCACACTGTGAACCCCAAGATTGTGTTAATGAAATAAAATTAACCTTGAGTCAAGAGGTGGAACCAGAAACTAGTTGGCAGGAAGCATCCGTAGAGAGTAAGAGGGAGTCCAGAAAACTCATAGAGAAAAGATAGGAAGTAATGAGGAGGGACTTTGAGTTTACGGCTCTTTTGGTTTGGGGCAGCGGAAGAGAAGCTCTTTCTGGGATGTCAGCTAAGGAGGGAGGACAGCTGATTGCTCCTCAGCCCCTCTGAGCTAACAGGTTTTCACCCCAGCATCTGACTCCTGAGTCTTTATTGGTAAATTTGTGAGATTGAGATTTAGTTTGAAAATAAGATGTGTGTGCATGTAAGTGTGTGTGTGTGTTCCTGCATGTGTGTGTACATGTGTGTTCAAGTGTGTGTGTTTGCATGCATGTGTGCATTCATGGGTGTGAATGTATGAATGTGTGTATGCATGTGTGTGTAAATGTGGGCACAGCACTATGTAGAGATCAGAGGACAATCTCAGGTGTCCATCCTTGCCTCCCAACTTAAGACAGGGTCCCTTGTTGTTCCCTACTTTGTACACCAGGTTAGCTGGCCTGCAAGCTTCTGGGGATCTCCTGTCCCTGCCTTGCCTCTCACCATGGGAGCAGGGGGATTATAAACTCTTGTGACAGCACACCCATTCTGGAGATCTGAACCCAGGGTGGCAGACGTTCAAGGCCCAGGCCTTATCCACTGAGCCATCTCCCCAGCACATGAGCTTGAATACACTTTACAGGAAAAGCTAATGGCAATCCATCCCCTCTTGGGTGTTTTCGTCTTTCCCACCCTAACAAGCAAGGTAGAAGTCACTCCAATGCCAGCGTCGCTAGTCACAGCCTCTTCACTTTTTTTTTTAGCCTTGGAAAATTTCACACAAGGAAAACTACTTGCCCTAAAGAAGGGGACCGCAGATGTGATCAAAGCCTCTCGTCACCAGGGACCTGCGTGCACTTATGCACGTGTCTGAAAACGACAGTCAAGATTAACTAGGGTTTGTTTCTGAACTAGCACAAGAAAAGTAACTAACAAAGTACACTCATGTATGTATATATACAGAGTATGAGGAGGTCTCTCAGAAAATGCTGTGAACGGTGAAGGGAAGGAGGATCTCACCCGGAGAATGCAAGTGGGGCCTCCAGGGTTGATATGCTAGTGATACCCCTGGGCTTCCCTTGTGTTGTGAATGTTCAAGTATGAACTAGACTTGGGTCTGAAGGAGCCAAACACTCACGGGCGCGCACGGGCACGCACACACACACACACACACACACACACACACACACACACACACACACGACACACCTGGCTTTCTCAGACTGCATGACCCAGGGGCAACTTAGTGGCAGGGGGAACTTCAACGATAACCATTCCATGTCAGCCACACGCCATAGAAACAAAACCTTGCTCCATCCTCCCAACACAGCTCAGGCCTGGTGGGAAACAACCTCTTCACCCCAGGAAGATGTGAATGCTGAGGCTTCTGGAAGACTCAGGAGCTGAAAAGGTGGGAAACATCTGAACTTCCATTATCACCCCCAGGGTATCTGTGGGTGTGGGGGAGAAAGAGGCTGGCACACCTCCTCTCAGCCAGAGGCAGCTGTGGAGGTCTCTGGGAGCCAGGCCTCCTACCTAGCTCTATAGACGGGGGTGGGGGTGTTGGAGACACTGTGCTCTGGCTATGATCTAGTCTGTGCTTCATTTTACTTTCAGGACTATGATTACCCACAAGTGACCGGAAAAAGACTGGGCCACTGATGTCCTGTCGTGCAGCATGAGGCTTGACATGCAACTGACTGACATGTAACAGTTCCCAGGGAGGAGGGACTCACGAAGCCCAGCCCCTCTGAGGATATGTAAATGCATTAATGGTTGCTGGGAAAGGGAGGGGGATAACATTCTATAGTAGTGTAGTCATTCCTAAGCAGCCCAAAATCCTGTGGGGGATCCCTCGCAATGTTCCTATGACTGACCCTAACTGAATCCTCTGATTTCACCAGGCTGTATTCGGATGGAATCATTTAATTGGTATTTTTTGGGGGAGGGGAGATTCTATCTGGGGTGAACAGACATTTGTTCATCTCCTGGGAAAAGTTCACACAACGGTAGGGAAGCTGGACTTCTACCAGGGGCGGGAGACTGTGGCTACTGAAGGGCAGTATGAAGGATGCTTGCAGTGAGGAAGTAACGGGTATTTATCACTGTCAATGTCCTGCCTGTGATGTCGCACCATGGCTTTGCAAGATGTTTCCTCCCAAAGAAACTGGGTCAAGGGCACGTCGGGTCTCCCTGTATCATTAACTATTGCATGTGAGTCAGAACAAAGGGTTTAATTGGTGAATGTAAAATGGGAACACAAAAGATGCTGCTCTCTGCTCTTCATTCATTGTCCATTTTCTTTCCTCACAAAGGCATTTAGGGAAAGGTTTACTGCACCCAGGCACGGAGGATCCGAAAATATTTGTCTTCTTAATGGCCGGTTACTCTCTTGTGGAGACATCAACTGTAAGACAATAAACAGACAAACATCCTCTCAGCTAGAAACAGATCGTTTAGAAGCGCCACACTTCATCACCACAGTCCACTTATATCCTTTAGAAACTACGTTAGGACAGCCACCGAGCCCCTGCCCCATATAACTGAAGGAGTCTTCTCTACAGCCAGGTGATAACACTCTTGTAAGAGGGCAAGATTGTCCACACAAGGACAAAAAGCGGCGGCACACGGGAGCCTTGTGCCGGAACTTCCTTACCGTTATAGGAGCTCTTCTGGAGATGGCCTGAAAAGCCTGTCTGGAAAGTACTGCAGCCACCCAAGCATCACCTCGCTGTCTCGGATCCAGCCTTGCACTGTGTAGTTCAAGGTCACCCCCCTTGCTTCCTGGTTGTTCTCTGCCCCATCAGTGCCGGTCCATCCAGGCTGGAGAGCTGCTCATGCAAGAACTCACAGAGTGATTCTGATGGATGACAGACCAGATCTGATGGAAGAAGAGCCGCCAGCGCCTCTCAGCCAAGCTCACTTCCATCTCTTCCTCCTTCAAATCTCATTCCACTATTCCAGTGCGTTTTTTCTATAGCTCCAAGGAAACATTTCTATAAACCCCACTGACTCTTCTTTTGTGAGTGAATGAATCTGCCAATAGTTTTGGAATTATGCTGTTGCCAGAATGAATCCAGTGTAGGCTAATGTTCCCTAAATTCACTCTGCACATTGGTGACAGTGTGATGAAGTCACTTCTTAAAAAACAAAACAACAACAACAACAAAACAAATCTTCAATGGAAAAACAGAAAGCAAGCAAGGAAACATCACACATGATTTATAAGCCAAACAGACCCCATTTGACGGATGGTCCTTACCTATGAAAACATGTTTATTGTCATTGGTAGTTAAATTTTGCTTTGTTGTTTTATGTATATATATATAAACATATATACATACACACATATAATGTTTTGAGACAAGGTCTTATGTAGTCTAGGCTGGCTTAGAACTTGCAGTGATTCTTCTCTTGTCTCAGTCTCCTGCATCTTGAGATTACAAGGATGTGCCACCATTCTGCATTCTCTATTTTGTTTCATGGATGACTTTCTTTTGCAAATTAACATTCCTGTTATTCCAGCACTCAGGAGGTAGAGGCAGTAAAATCAGTAGTTCATGATCATCCTGAGCTACACAGTGAGTTAGAGGCCAGCCTAGACTACATAAGACTATCTATCAGGAAATAATGAAAAAAGTTGGCTTTCCTATGATGATATAACCTCTCCTTCACAACCACCTCTCAATATAGCTGTAGTTGAAAACATTACCAGAGAGATTGGAGACACTGTGTGTATGTATGTGCACTGTGTGTGTGCGGTACTTTGGAAGGTCAGGAGGGAGCATCAGATTCCCTGGAACCGGCATTATAAACAATTAATGAGCCACTTTGTAGGTTCAGGGAACCCACCTTGCAGCCAGTGAGTGCTCTTAACTGCTGAGCCCTTTCTAGCCTGGTTCCTTGTATTTTCTAGGTCACATATATTTGTTTCACTTCAGCATTTGGGGGAAATGTTACCAAGTCTGAAGTGTTATATATGTGAGTGAGAAAAACAGCAGAAAGAAGAACTTTACATAAAATTAGTCAGGCAAATTGCTGTGGAAATAATGCATTTTAGGCAAGATTATTTGAAAGTGCCAGGAGACTTGACTGAGCTGGAGAAAGAGGCTGAACATGAGGATAAATTAATAGAAGAGGTTGAGATCTCACAGCTGCCTGTACATCCCAGGCAGAAAAACGGATGTGGAAGGAGAAAGAGCTGAGTATCAGGGATTGGGGTGGGGGGACTGAGAATGCACTCTTCTCTCTGCTCCAAGGCATTGTCCCTTAAGGAAACGGGTCTAGTCGTAATGTCAAATCCTTCCTTCGGGTTGAGAAAAGAAGCCCTCCAAACTTTTCCATGAAAGACATTTTCTCTATTTTTAGATATTGATCACTCAAATGGAAAACTAAAATGTGAATCAAGAGTACTTACATTGTGTCATGTATCTATTCTTTATGTACGTGTATGTGTTCGTATGTTTATGCATAAGTGTGTAAATATGTTAATAAGTTTCTGTTTCACAACCCAGGAGCCCTTGTTTGTTAGGAAAATTATTGCTGAAGGTGTTTGGTTATACAATAAGAAATATTATGCTGTAATGTCAAAAATTGTGCTGAGGTTGACATGGTTGCTCATACCTTAGTCCCAGTACTTGTGAGGCTGAAGCAGGAGGAGTAAGTGTTCAAGACCAGCCTAAACCACATAGTTCCAGGCTAACCTAGGCCAATCCCCTCCCGCTCCCCCAAATTGATTTGGGGCATGTAAAATACACAACAACCATTGAATACTTATATCTGATACCCAGTTAAGCCAAAGTGACAATGTTGTAAGTTTTCTATCCCAAGAGTTTGCATCCATGCCATTTTTCTTTTATTATTGAAAAGGTTGACCCATGTGGGTATTGGCCTCTCTGGCTCTTCTCATCTCTCTCTTATTCTGATTTCTCCTGTCTTCTCATCAACGAAGGCTACCTGCGTGTGTTCATGCTCTGGGTACTGAATCTAACTGAGCAGGGGCGATGCACGGGCAGGCATAGTCCAGTTTTCGTCAACAGCAGAGAGAATTCACAGGCTTCTTGTCACCTCTGTGGAATGAGCAATGTGAGAATAACCACCCTCTGATGGCACTCATGCCCAGAAGGGTGGCCATTCAGACAACAGCCACTGTGGCAGCCGAAGTCCAAAGACAGAACCCAGCCCTGCAATGTTACAGAAGCTTTCCTTGTGTGGGAAAACTCATGTTCCATATTGTTATCAGAGAGAACCCACACGGCATCTCTAGCTGTGAGCTGCATCCCACTGGAGACTGAAGTGCACATAGAACAGCGGTTCTCAACCTTTCTGGTGCTGCGACCCTTTAGTACAGTTCCTCATGTGCAGGGAGAGCTTCAGTGCTCTCTCTCTCTCTCTCTCTCTCTCTCTCTCTCTCTCTCTCTCTCTCTCTCTCTCTCTTCCTTTATTAAGGGGCTCTATGGGGAAAAGAGACTCACTGACACAGGATACAGTAAATCTAGCTGTAGAGTCCTTGGAAAGCTGGAGACCGATCACATGCTGCTTCACGATGCCTGATTTGGTTTTTGCCACCCAAGAGACCGAGACCCCCTTTCTCCTCCCTTTTAAATGGTCATGTAGGCAGATAAGAAGCACCGCCTCTATCAGGCCAGATAGCCCAAGGTCATGGGTGGAGAGAATTCCCACTACACTCATGTTGTGGTCACCCACAATCATAAAATTATTCTGTTGCTACTTCATAGCTATAATTTTGCTACTATTATGAATTGTACTGTAAATATCTGATATGCAGGATATGCGACCCATATGAAAGGGTCATGTGACCCACAAGTTGAGAATGACTGACATGGAAGGACTTGAACTGGGGGGCTGACTGGTTCATATGACTGACCTCTGGGTATGAATTTGCAAGAGCTTTTGTAGACAACTCAGGTTCTCCTCAGGAGGAGGAAGAGGTTTAGAGTATGTAGTACTTCTCAAGTAATGGGGTCGTGTCTACCCTCCTACCTCCACAGCACCCTGAGGAACACTGGAAACATCCAGAGATAGTGTTAACCGTCACATCCAGAGTAGGGATGCAGAGTGTAGTTGTTTCTCTTCTGCTGCTGTGATTAAGTTTTCTGACAGAAAGCAACTTAGGGAAGAACGGAGTTTGTTTAAACCAATAAGTCTAGGTTATAGTCTAGCATCATGGGGAAGTCAAGGAAAGAACTTCATATAACTGGTCCCATCTCATTCACAGTCAAGAGCAGAAAGAAACAAACCCTCGCATGCTTGCTTGCTTGCTTTCTTATGCTCAGACCAATGTCTCCACTCTCACACTGTTCAGGAGGGGCCCAGCCTAGGGAATGGTGCCACCCGCAGTGAGTTAAGCCTTCCCACATCAATGAACTTAGTTAAGATGACATACCCACAGGCCCACCAGTGTAGATAATCCCTCCCTGAGAGTCTCCTCACGTGATTCTAGGTGGTGTAAGTTAACAATTGAACTATCACAAGATACTACTGAAGATAACGAAGTGTAGGACAGTTTCCACCATGAAGATTTCTCTGGCCCATGGAGCTTTTGATGCTAAGGTTAAGGGCCCTGGTTTATGAGAAGCTGAAGGCTGCTGCTGTGGTGAGTGTTGTGCCCTCTATGGGGCCACCTCCACAGTCTCAATGGGGTTTCAGTTCTCCCAGTTCTGCCTTTGCCACATTGGGCAGCATCACCCAGAACTGCTGTGCAGTTCATAGTGTAGAACCAGCCTGGTCCCGAACACCTTGTACCTTTAACACTTTACACTGTAGTTCATTTGGTGGGACAGAGAGTGGCCCTTATCTGGACAGCCATGATGGGATCCATGCTGCTCTATGCATGTGGGAATCAGTGACACATCTGTATGTTCTGGAAACTTCATTTTAATAGATCTCATGTTTTAAAAGCAAAGTTCCATCAACACAGGCTCACAACATCTCATAGGTCCCCTCACCTGCTAGTTTGAGCAGCCTGCCTGTCATAAACAACAAGAGCTGTAGGAAACAGAGGCATGAGGAAGACACACAAGGTCCTCCCTGTACACCCCCACCCCAGGACCTCATGGAGTAAAGCCGGCATGGCCAAGGCTTCTCTGGAAGGGCCTCTCCTGGTAGTGGATACTTCAGCCTAATGGGGGTCCACTCTTTCTGTCTTAATTGCTCAACTTTGCTGAAGTAGGTAACAACATTTTAGGTAATATGCAAATGAGTGGGCACGTTGTGTTCTGATAAAACTTTATTTATAAAAGCAGGGTGCTGGCACGATTTCCCCCACGTGGTGCAGTTCTCTGATCTGTGGTCTAGGTGACCCAGGCAGACATTATTCAGATAATTTCCCATTTGTCTGGCGCCACATCCTCTTGGCTCTGGATGTGATAATTCCTTTGTTACAGTAGATGTGAAGTGTCAGCACAGTTGAAATGTCACCTGCCCAGTGAACCCCTACCCAACCATGGCTTCAGTAGAACATCTCCTTTACTTTACAAGACCCTGCATTAGGGACTTCGTGTGCATCACAACCCAAGTGTCTTTTCTTAAACTTGTTACGTCCTTTTCATTCTTTATATAAAAAACAAGAGCCTTACTACTTTCACATCTGTGTTCCCCTCTTACAGCAGTGCCTGGCACAGAGCAGGACACACACACACACACACACACACACACACGAGGACACATACACACGGTCATACACATGGACACACACACTCACACACACAGACACAAACACATGACACACATGGATGCACACACTCACACACATGGACACACACATACAAAGATACACATGACACACACACGAGGACACACACAACTAGCAGGACACATACACATACAGTCACACACATGGGCATACACAAGAACACACACAAGACACAAACACACACACAACACACACATGAGAGCACACACAGGGTCACACACATGGATGCACACACTCACACACATGGACACACACATAGCAGGACACACATATACATACACACATGGACACACACACAGACACAAACACACATGACACACATATACAGCAGGACATACATACACAGACACACATACAGCAGATACACACACACACACACGTGCACAAAATAAACTTATAAACACGTATTTAGTAGTTGTTCTGGAAAGAGGGGTTAAAAATGGGACTTAAATTTGTCCTGAGGGAGAGGATCAAATTTTGTACTTGTTTCCCTTAAATGGTCATTGAAAGAGCAGCTAATTCTAGCAGCCAGCATTAACTGATGACTCTCATGTGCCAGGCAATGGTCTAGGCATTTACACATATTAGCATTTTTATGAGGTAAGAATTGATATTATCATTCATTGTGTAAGTGAGAAAAGAACCCGGAGATTAGGAACTTGCCTCTAATAACTAGTGAGTCTGAGGCTGGAAACTAGAGAGGCTGCTCCAAGCAAGAGGATCTCTGATGCTTCCACACACTCTCCAGCTCATCAAGATGAAGACATAAACATTTAAAATACGGTTTGGGGGATGGCTCAGCGGGCCAGTCTGCTTGCTGCATAAACGTAAGAACCTTAGTTCAAATTCTCGGCAGCCATATACAAAGCCCTGTGTGTCCCCATGTGGCCCTGTGCGGTCCTGTGTGGCCCCGTGTGGCCCTGTGCGGCCCTGTGTGCTTGGAACCCAGAGCTGGCAGTGGGAGTGGGGGCAGAGATGAGAGCATCACCGGAGCTTACTGGTTGCCAGCCCAGCTCTGTCTTGACAGAGCAAGACAGCAAACATCCTCCTGTGGTCTCTGGGTATGCACATCCCCATGCTCGCATGTACAGACACCTTCACATCTACACCAAACACACACACTTATATCTATACCAAACATACACCCTCACATCTACACCAAACACACCCTCACATCTACACCAAACACACACACTCATACCTACACCAAACATACACCCTCATACCTACACCAAACACACCCTCACACCTACACCAAACATATACCCACACCTACAACATACATACACACACACACACACACACACACACACACACACACACACACACACACACATCAAATACTAAAACTGAAACTCCCCATCTTAGGAAGGCTTATTTTGTTACTCTTAGGAAATAACTGTTTATTAGTTACTTGCTGCTGTGATAAAATGCCACGACCAGAAGACTTGTGAGTTTATTTTGGCTTTTGATCTAGGGGAAGAGTCCATATTGGTGGGGGAGGCCTTGCAGCCAGCAGTTAGATCAGGAGGCTGAGAAATTCCATCTCTAATCATAAATACAAAGTGGAGAGAGTGACATGGAAGTTGAGGGGAGCCATAAACACTCAAAGTTCACCCCTCGTGACATACTTCCTCCAGCAAATCCATACCTCTTAACCTCCCCAAACAGAGCCGCCAACTGGGGAACAACTTCAAATACCTGAGCCTATGGGGGAAAGTTCTCATTTAAACCACTACACCCTGATTTAAGGAGGCAGAGAGGACCAGCAATGATAACAGTCCAAAACACACCTAACCCAGCATGCACCTGTGGGGTATCTATAATAATTACTCCTCTTGAAAGGGAAGATTGATTTGAAGGGCTGGAGGAGAAGGGACAGAGAGCAGAAGACAGACAGAGACAGAGATGGACAGATGTAGCTGGAGTTTTCCTGGTCCTGCCTGTCCCATGGTTAGGACAAATCTCTCTCACCTGCCAGTCCTGCAGCCACTCAGACCCAACCAAGTAAACACAGAAAGACTTATTTTACTTATAAACTGTATGGCCATGGCAGGCTTCTCGTTATCTAGTTCTTATATCTTAAATTAACCCATTTCTATTAATCTATAAGTTGCCACATGGCTCATGGCTTACCAGTATCTTAACATCGGTTTCTTATCATGGCAGCTGGCAGCATCTCTCTGACTCAGCCTTCCATTTCCCAGAATTCTCCTCTCTCCTTGTCCCACCTATACTTCCTGCCTGGCTACTGGCCAATCAGTATTTTATTTATTAATCAATCAGAACAACACATTTAACATACAGAACATCCCACAGCAGACAGAGACGGAGATGGCAGAGACAGATGACAGAGACAGAGATGGATAGAGACAGAGATGGATAGAGACAGACGACAGAGGCAGGGATGGCAGAGACAGAGGCAGACAAAGAGACAGAGACAGAGGTGGCAGAGATAGAGACGGACAGAGACAGAGACAGACGGCAGAGATGAAGAACAAGGCTGCCTGGATTGACCAAGAAGTCAAAGAGAAGAAGCAGTTTTGTGGGCATGTGTCTCCAGTTCTGGAAATGTCACTTTTCAGGTCTAAGGGAGATCAGAGAAAAAGTCCTGGGAAATAAAACAAGTTTCAAATCATTGCTGTTCCTCCAAGACAGCTCCAAAGAGACATTCTTTCTCCAAAGAGTTAGCGAGTGGCTAGTGAGGCTGTCCTTCCCTCAGTCATACACCACAGTGGCATTCCCAGTCCAGGGGCGTGATACTTGGTCGCAAATCTTGACCCCTAGCTCTGAAGACTTCAACTTGGAATTGTAAAAGCCTTCTTCCAGAAGAACGCAAAGCCGGCTCTAGCCTGTTAAGTAAGCGACAAATTCCCGACAGTCTGACTGGGGTTGGGTGGAATTATTTATATAATTCTGAGAAAATGCTTGTGCTCAGAAGGGAGTCCCACATTCTTTTTGCTCATTCACTATGACTAGAAGTCATTTCTTGTGGGTTTATCAGGAAGGGGAAATAGAGTGGATCTGAAGCCACGCTGCCTCCCTGAGGGTCCTTTGGCTGCATCTACGTGGGAGACCATGTTTGGTTAGGCTGTGCAGACTCTGGTCCCAGGACTGTTGAACTTGGATTCTAGATGGGCATGGTTCATCCTGTCTGGCTGCAGGTCTTTTGTCAGTTTTTGTCATTATTTGCTAGCCATATTCAATTTGGAACAGCCAGGAAACAATCCATTTTCTGTCCTGTAAATGAGGATCTCATTTTCATCTTACCATGAAAATGGGGCATTTGGTGAGACCTGCTTCCCACTGGCTAGAATTCAAATACATATCCATCTCCGGCTTCCAGGCCTCAGGAGAGTGGATCCCTGTCCATCTTCCTGCTTCAACTCACCCCCTCCTTCATTCTTTCCCCTTGCAGCTCCAGACCTTCTGTTTTATTGAGCCGATAGGATCCCTTCTGTAGATTCAGTTTCTGTCCCTGGAGATTATTTCTTTCTGCCCCAACCCAGTTTGCCCCAGTCCGTCCTTTCAACATGAGCCCCAAAAGCAGCCTAGTCTTAAGTATACCAAGACGCCCCTCCTTCTGAACTACGAGGCGGCATAATTCTACAAACCTTATCTGCCTAAGGCATGGTCTGTTGCTAAAACTGGAGTAACTTCATGCCAGCACCCTTTATAGTCTTCCTTTCCTGGTGCTGTGATAAAACACCCCGACAAAACAGCTTAAGGGAGAATGGATTTGTCTGACACACAAGTCCAGGTTGCAGTCTGCCATAGCGTCGCAGGGGGGAGGTCAAGGTAGGAGGGCCTTGAAGCAGCTGGTCACATGACGTCCCCATTCAAGAGCAGAAGGCAGTGGATGAAGGCACCTAGTGCTTAGCTCAGGTTCCTTGCTCTTCGGCAGTTCAGAATCTCCCTCCTGGGAAATGGCACCACCCACAGTTAACATATCGATTAATTATATATCAATTAATATATCAATACCATCCTCCACAGACATGCCCACTGGCCAAACTGATCTATACAATCCCTCATAGAGACTCCCTTTCCAGATCATTCTAGATTGTGTCAAGTTGACACTTAAAATTTAAAACCCCAGCACCATTTCTCAAAAGTTTGTGACCACATGCAATAGGGAAATGGGTGAAAAGAAATGCTTGTTTTAGAGAAGAACTTCTAGATTGTTAAAAAATATTGTGAAAACCAAATAGAGACCACTTAAACGATGTGTTTTCTAAATGTTCTGACAGGAAGGACTCACAGATCTGAGACCATCTTGTGGCAATGCTGGTGTCTGTATGAAGGGATGTTTCCCACAAATCAGCTCTTGGGAACTGTGTTCCCTCCATTACAGTACCAAGCAACTTAAACGCCCCCTTGGTTATGACTCAGATGTCACTAACCACTGTATCTTCAGAGGACTGCGTTCCCATTTCATTTTCCATCCCGAGATCACCTTGGGAGAAGGGAAGGGCAGTGAGTTTAGGAATATTTAAGATGTCAAGTCAGTATTTTGAATAACACTACTTCAGGGAGTGTGGGAAAAATGAAGACAGATTCAGTTCTGGAAAAATAATCAGATTTTGAAATATAGCCTTTAAAACTGGACAGTCAAGAAAAAAAATCCAAGAAATCAATTCCAGTAGAAGACAAAGGAGAAGCTGGAATCTAGAGCTGTGTTAGAATGAGCCTTAATAGAAACTAAAAGCATGTTCAGAGTGGTTCATCTCTGAAACCTAAGAGAAGATGGGCTCGGCAGAGGGTCCTCACCAGGGCCCCAGGGAATAGTATTTCTGCTTTATTTAATGACTTGCGGGTGTGACTCATGAATTTGATGGTAAACAGGGCAGTCTCATAGCCTCAGGTATTTTTTAACTGAAAAGAAGGGCAGGCACGCAGGGGTATAAAAAGGACATGAATTTGATAATAAAATAACATGCGGGTCTGTAGAGGGAGTAAGCATCTCCATGCAATGCAAAGCTAAATAGATTACCATATGCTTCCTTCAGGAGCATTTGAAAAACGAAGACCAAATGTGTTTTATAGAGTGAGCTCTTCCTAGCACAGATAGCCACTGACTTGAAGCCGCAGCTAAAATAAATATGGTACCTTCTGAATGCTATTCACAGACACCGGTGACCTATCAATTTTCCTATCTCGGGAAAAGCGAACCAGAGGATGACAGCCCTCTCCCAGAAGAGTGGTTGATATACGTTAAGTGGCTGTGACTCTGCTTCTGATTATTAATTGTGGCTAATATAGAGCAAGAAGGCGTCCCCAGGCTCTGTGGATGCTTCCTGGAGCAGAGGGTCTGCAGGCAGAGTGAACAGAATGAGAATTTCCAGATTTGATTTCTGGCTGCACGCCGGACCCTGCAGCCAAGCGTACCAGTGCTTCAGAAGGTAAAGTATCAAATACCTGATGAGAAGCAGCTTAGGGATGGGGAGACACATGCTCACGGTTTGAGAGGGCAAAGTCCATCGTGGTGGAGAAGGCCACATGTGGAAGTGGAAGTATGACGTGGCTGTTTCGTACATCTCAAGTCAGAAAGCAGAGAAAGGGCAGAAGTGAGGCCAGGGTCACGTGACCGGCTTGCTTCAGCTGGGCCACAGTCTCCTCAAACAAACAGCATCACCAGCTGTGCGTCAAATGCTCCAATGCATGAGCCTGTGTGGATACTGCAGAGTTAAACCATAACAAAGGCCCTGGGAGGGATGCTGCCAGTGTGTTGTCATGGTTATCTGCCTAGATAACATCTGCAAAGTGAAATGTTTTAAGTACAATTGGTTACGATGTTGTCTCCAAGGCCTTCAACTCCCTCTCCATCACCCTTCATCCTTCCTTTGGAATTAGGTGCTATTTGAATGACTATTGGCATTCTGAAATCTGGTTATAGGAAAGGTGAGTCCAGGGTGAGTTTAGATGGGGGTTAATATGATGAATTGATGTGGTCCTCTGTCATTGGCACTTATGGTTAAGATCCTGTTAGCATCTTGGTGTAGGAGTGATGTCTGGGGAGATGCTACACCTACTGTACAGATGAACCATTGCTATGGTGGGCAAGCTCAGGGTGAATGTCAGCACCACAAAATGAATATAACCTGAGATGCCTGATGGCCATTAGAAGAAAACTGTGACTGGGACCAAAAGAATCTGGAAGTTTGCCTGGCCCTGAGGAGGAAGAAGAAGACTTGATTCTCTTCAGCACCTGAGGAAACTGGGTATTAACACTCAAGAACGTTCTCATTAATGTTGCATATTAAATTATAAATATGTAATGTATTATTTTTCTTTTTTATGGGAAAAATTTTAAGGTCACAATTCTACTATTTGAATATCTTGCTGATTTGACACTGAATTTTGTAATAAAATACATAAAGATAACATAAAACATAATATATTATTAAGTGTGTTAGTGGCAAGTGGACAGCTGGGAGCCTTAATTCAAAGACTGGTTAAGGTCAGTCATGACATGAAGGCTTGAAACTGACCCCAAATCCTACAGCTCATGCACAAAGTTTGAGCCTTCCCCAAATCCTACAAATATTCTAAAAAGCAAATGCTGAGATCAAGAATGTCTTTCGAACGTCATAGGAATATTTGTAAATTGTCAATAGTTTTTAGAAAATTTGATCACTCACAGTAGGAGAAAGACTAAACATTTTCTGTTTTTCTGAAGAAGTCATTTTTAAAATAAATTCTTGTAATTAAGAGGTGATCCAAGAGTAAGAAACAAAAAATATTTTAGAGGTGTGAGACAATTCATAAAATCGGAAGTTATTTTTCTGGATTTTGTGATGTTTGTGACTTGTTAGTTTTTTAAAATCAGTCATTTGGCCTGACTTGATTTCTCATTCTGAATAAGTATTCATTTCCTTAGCAAACTTTATTTCTTTTCTTTTTTTTTTTAGTTTCCATTCTTTCTTTTTATTTATTTTTTTTTCCATTTTACATACTAATCCCTGTCTCCTCTCCCTCCCCTACTTCCACTCCCCCCATCCCACCCCCATCCTCCTCATAGGGGGTAAGGCTTCCCTTGGGTAGTCAACACAGGCTGGCACACCAAGTTGGGGCAGGACTGAGCTGCCTCATGGCTGAGTAAGGCATGGCACCCTAGGGAATGGGCTCTGAAAAGCCAGTTTGTGTTCTTGGGATAAGTCCTGGTCTCATTGCCAGGGGACCCACAAATACATCAAGCCACACTACTGTCACCCACATTCAGAGGGCTTTGTGGAGTCCCATGCAGGCTCCCCAGCTGTCAGTCCAGAGTCCATGAGCTCATGATGACGGGAAAAACCACAGCGATAACTGATCCAAGCAAACTTTATTTCTGTGCTTTGGGTCCTCTGTTTAAAGGATGGCTCCAAATGGAATGAGTATAAGATCAAGGAAACAAATAAACGAGTATCAGAAGATCAAGGAACCATGCATGTTAGCCCGGAGTCTGGAGACACTGAGTGCTCCATCCACATAGGCTTCTGTGATCTTACCTGGAAAAAATAGGGGTGGACTTGCAAGATGGCTCAGTACCATAAAGATGCTTGCTCCCAATACTGATGAGCTGAGTTCAATCCCTGGACCACACATGGTGGAAGGAGAGAAGCCATTCCAAGGGGTGGTCCTCTGACTTCCATATGTACACTGTGTCCCATGTGTGCCCATGCACACACACAAGCCTATACATGCACACACACACACACACACACACACACACACACACACACACACACACACACACACACCCAAAAATGGATAAATACAAAAGGCCTTTTAAAAGAAGAGGTTGGGTAGCTACACCAACAGGGTGATTGATTGCAAAGGGGACATTCGGAAGATAAAGTGTCACATCTGAGTTTGCAGGACAGTACTATGGACCCAGCTTTGTGCAATGCCTTTGTATGGAGGCTTGTAACAGGATCATAGGTGCTGGACACCTGTATGGTTTCAGCTGAGCCTTCAGCCTGACTGTGGAGCTCCCTGTACCCCATCTGAACCCTGCAGTAGAGCGCCACAGGGTCACATATGTGGCTCTCAGGAAGATGAGGTGGGAGAGATTGGGGGAGAATTACTTGCTAATAGCTTGTGAGTTCTCAACTCCAGTTTCTTCTCATCCTGCTTACTTTGCAGCTTCCAAAGGCTGGAGGAACAGCTTTCTGCTTCTCTAGCTTCTAGAAAGCTCTGTCATGGAGGGTTGGATTTTCCACATACATGCTAAGCACAAAGCCAGTTTGCAGGCTTTGGCCTAGTCAGTATCAAGAACTGGGGGGCAGAGTATCTTTGTTTCTGCCATGGTAGTAGGGAACAGCACCTGTCATAGGGCATCCCATAGATGTTGTGTGTGGTGGGGGGGACTGAGTGCACATATGTATGAGTGTTCACATGTGTGAGAGCATGTGTGTGGGTATACAGCCATATATGCATGTGCAGGTGTAGAGGAAGGGTTCAAGGCTTGCCCCGGTCCAAGGCCATACTGAGCAATTTAATGTTATGCTGTCTAAAAATTATCTTTAGAATGGCAAATGTTAGCTCAATGGTAGAGATCCCTGGGTCGCCTGAGTGTGCAAGGTACAAGTGATTGAACTCACTGTATGGTACTTCTTACATGGTGTTGCCACTACATGGGTGCCCCAAATAGTTTGTGGTGGGTTGGGTCACCTGGGAGCAACTGGATTCACTGACTGTCCTTGGAGGGAAACTGAGACACAACTTCCCCACCCTCATCACAGTGGAAGAAGATGGGTCATGAGCCACAGGCGACCCATGGGAAGGACGCTTCCTCCAATGGACACTTTTGCTGAAGAAATGAAGGAAGTGAATCAATAGGCTAGTGCCATATTCAAGAACCTGCCAGAAAGTCCCCTCACCGCTTCCTTGTGTCCCATGGCCTCATCTGCTATGGAGCCTGAGTAGAGCTGTGATTGAGACCATCCGCTCTTCTCAGGTTTCCATCACGGTTCGCGCTCCATGGAGCGACATCATTGGACAAAGATTTCCCCTGGGCTGTTTTCAGTTCCCTAACCTGTAAAATGAGATACAGTTTTGCTTGTTGGGTCCTTAATACTGGACAATATTTAACTAGAGAATGGCAAATGTTTGTGAAACCTTAGTGAGGGGACATCCCTTGTGCATTTTATACCTGTAGTCCTCAAATTCACTCAGTTATATACTAGTTTCCTGATTGTTTGTCCATATCCAAACATCTTCTATAATCCTACTTCTAATAATACTTACTCATTATTTTTATTGAACCTAAAGCACTCCAATTTGCTCTATCAATGATATTAAGGATTGATTATACAAATTAAGTTTTCCTAACATCTACTCCTTTATTACTCTGTGAATAACATTTGAAAATCAGTTGATGCCAGGTGTGGAGGCTGAGGCAGGAGGATCGAGAGTTCAAGTCCAGTTTCAGCTAAATAGCAGGTGCAAGGCAAGGCTGCACTATATAAGTAGACCTGCCTCAAAGCAAGCAAGCAAGCAAACAATACATGAATGAATGAGTAAAATGATATTAGTTTTTGTATTTCTTAAAGTCACCTTGAGTAACACCAATGGCATGGGCACCATGGTTTAAGAAATAATATGGGAACAGCTGTTTTGATGTTTGCTTTCCCTGATTTTATTATTAACTCACTAACTTACTGATCCCTGTAGATATTCAATTACTAAGTCACTACTGAGTGAAATTGTTTATCAACAGCCATTTACTAAGTATCTAGGGTGCTCAGGCTCTGTGCTGGATGACGAAGGGATGTCAATACCAGCTAGCTAAGTCCTTGCCCTGGGGAGCTCAATGAGGGAGCCAGCCATGCACATAGGCAATTAATATAAGCTTAGAAGGGCCTAAGAGACCATAAAATAGGGTTCAGGGAGCCAGAGGTAGAGCGAAGGCCCCCTTTGCCTGGAGGAGTCAGTCAGTAATCCCACTGTCAAGTGACTCTCGGAGGACATACATTCAACTCTCCCTTTCCCCGGGTGCTCATGATGCAATCGTGTTTGGTTATTGCCAATGGGTGTGAATGTCAGGAGGAAAAAGTTCTTTGTTGAGTGAAATGATAGAGAGAGTTCACCATGAAGAACTCTGGCCGAGACAGACACTTCACGCAGCTTCCTTCAGTCCTCGACTCTTTCAACACGGGTTTGTTGAGTATGTGCTGTGCGCTTGGCCTTGAGAATTTGAGGTCTGTCACCCTGAAGAGCGAAATGCATTGTGAAGGTCAGCTGCTAGGATAGACACAATAATTGATTAAGAACTGTGGCAACTGCCGTGAAGGTATATGTCACAGAAATACAAAATTCAAAGTAGACTAGAGACTGACATGTTCAACTTTAAAAATTGTTAATTCTTTGAGAATTTCATACAATGTGTTTTGATAATATTTATCCCATCTCTTCCCCAACTTCTCCCAAATCCCCTCCCCTACAACCTTGTGTCTTCTTCTTCTTCTTCTTCTTCTTCTTCTTCTTCTTCTTCTTCTTCTTCTTCTTCTTCTTCTTCTTCTTCTTCTTCTTCTTTTCTCCCTCTCTCTCTCTCTCTCATATATATATGTATGTATATATACATACATATATATATGTATATATACATACATACATATATATATATATATATATATATATATATATATCAAATAACCCATTGGCTCCATTTTGTGCTGTTCATATACTCCTAAGTGTGGGGTCATCCAGCAGACCTGCCAGGAGTTATACCCTTAAATAAAGCTGACTCTCCCTCCCACAGAAGCCATCAACTGTCCATTTCTCCTTTGTTATGGGTGATGGCTAACAAATTTGTCCCTCTTCCATGTTACAGTGTTGACCAGCTTGGTTTTGTGCAAGCAGATTCAACAGCTATAAACTCATGAATGGAACTGTCCTGTTATATCCAGAAGATACTGTAACAGGTCTTTCATTGGACCACCAACTCCCAAATAATGACACAGAGATTTCTTATTAATAATGAAAGCTTGCCTTAACTTAGGTATATATATATATATATATATATATATATATATATATATATATATATATATATATATATATATATAATCTTATAACTTAAATTAACTCACTTATATTAATCTATGTTCTGCCATGTGGCTTGTTACCTCTACTCCATACTGTTTACATCTGACTACCTCTGAGTCTCACTAGTGAATCCCACCTCTCTTCTTTTCAGAATTCCTATCTGTTTCAGGAAGTCCTGCCTAGCTATTGGCAGTTCAGCTCTTTATTAAACCAATCAGAAGGTGCCTTGGAAATGACACATCCTCACAGTGTACAAAAAGATTATCTCACAACAAGATACTGTTTTTCTCTGGTCTTCCCTGACCTCTGGCTCTTACAATCCAAAAAAAATGAAAGCTGTAATGAGTTCAATGTACACAACCCTATTGTGTTAAACAAAAAACTCTGCTTCCTTGAAGTAATCCATCACCTCTGATTCTTAAAATCCTTCCATCTCCTTTTCACATAGATCCACAAGCCTATGGAATGATGCCATCCATACCCAAGATTGGTGCTCCCCTTACTTAATTATCTCTGGAATTATCCTCACATAATAATTAAGTACACCTAGAAGTGTACTTCATGAATCTCCTAGGTGTTTCCAATCCAGTCAAATTGGTAGTCAGGGTTAACTAACACAATCCTCTACTAATCCTTCAAAGAGGGTGTCTGTGTCCCCAAAAGCTGTTCATCTAGGCCATCTTAAGCCTTTCACCATGCTAAGATGTCTACACCCCAACACAGCTTTAACCACAATGCCACCCCCAACTCCATACCCAGAAGCTTCTTTCTGTTCTTTGGCTCCTCTCTGAATGTTTGTTGATCCATCATCTAAAAGTGGATGATCAATACTTTCATTCCAAGAAGCCAAGGAGCTACCAATGTGGTGTTAATTGTTACATGCCTTAGTCTCGTGATGCTTTCTTCTTCCGGCCGTGTGGCTGAGGAAATCAGAGGTCTCCACTTGGAGCATGTGCTGGGTCTCGGGCAGTTCCTCTTGTACCTAAGAACTGTCTCTTTCTACTGCTGGAGAAAGAAAACAAATGTTCTCACACCCAGCCACAGTGGCTACTTTTGCAGAAGCAGATGGAGGGACTATTTACAAGGATGGCACTAGTCCTCTGCCTGGCTCAGAGACTTCCTTCCTTCTCTCTTCATTTCTCATTGGAAGCCCCCCACCACACTTGCCAGCTTTTCAAAAGGTTTTCATTGCCACTAAAATTTAAACTTTTCAACATCTCCTCTCGATTATGACGTAGAGGATATTTCTATGCATATGGACTTCTTTCTTTCTTTCTTTCTTTCCTTCTTTCTTTCTTTCTTTCTTTCTTTCTTTCTTTCTTTCTTTCTTTCTTTCTTTCTTTCTTTCTTTCTTTCTTCATTTTCCTTCTTTCCTTCCTTCTTTGTTTCTTTTCTTCCTAACTTCCTCCTCCTCCTCTTCTTCTTTTTCATCTTCTCCTCCTCTTCCTCCTCCCCCTCCTTCTCCTCCTCCTCCTTCTTCTTTATGGGGTGAGGAAAACAACTCATTATGTTTTTTTTTTTAAGTTTGGCTTTCTTGTCTATTTTGGAGGTATTTGTTGATCCATCATGTAAACTCCCCTTTAGAATACCCCACATTTAAAAGTAAGAGAATAAAACAGTCGATAAAAGACAAAGGGTAGGAGCTGAGTCCACATCTACTGGGAAATCTCTTATTCTGAAGACTCCAGATTCTGCTGGAATCTCCCCAAATCTCTCTATTCATGTGGTTTTGCTAGGATCCATCTCTGTTGAAAAATCTAGTTTAAGCTGCCTGGCAGTCTGAAAAAAGGAAGATCTATTAATTTAATCATTTGTATGAATCACGTCTAAATGATCTCAGCAGAGAAAATGTGTAAGCCATTTAAATCCCATCACTACATATTATATAATAATTACTGCTAATTCCAGTTTGGATGGGCCACAATTTGGCTTTCCATCCCCTGCTTCTGCATACAGAGAATTGCAATGACCTCACCGGATTTAGCCTCTCCAGCCTTTAGGCTTTCTTTGGCCTTCCTCATTAGGAACTTAATAGCCACATTCTGCTTTGAGGGTCCAGTCAACTCCTAGTCTGTTCCGTGCTGGTAATTAGCATTCATTTTGTGATTTCAGAGTTCAAGCTCCTCACTGAACAGAGCCCGGTGTTAATCACTACTGTCTTCCTCCCTTTGACTCTGATCTGTCAGTACCGTGCGGCTTGTCCCATACCTAATTTTTTGCCCTTACCAGCCGACTAGCACCTCCGCATCCCACAGAGTCAGAATTGGCAACTTTTGACAGATCTGTAATCATGCCGTACTCATCAACGCCATGCCCGTTAGTCATTTCATTTCCACATTCTAACAGTTAATATGCCTTAATTTCTCTCACTTTGTGAATATTTAATTCCTCCCTTTTCAACATCATTTTTAGGTTGTGTGAATCATTTTCAAAGCCTTTGCTCTTCTCCCTGCACTATCATCTGCATATTTTATGAAATGGCGCGGTTAAGTCTCCGAGGGCTCTTGAGAAAGATGGAGCTGGCAACCTGCTCATTAGCTGTGTACCTGGGACTGTGTGAGTCCCAGATAATGGCCGGCTCCCATCTGGATTCGAATTAGGATTCGCTGACAAATATCGGCCAGAATCTGTCCTGGGGATGTCATTGCTTGTTGGTGCCTTTGCCTTCTTTCAGAGAGCTCTGGAAAACTGGTTTGGGGTGGGGGTGGGGAGAGAGCTGCCTTAGGGAGTCTCACATCCTGGCACCTTAGGCAGTCTGGTTGTTGACGTGGAGACACCCAAAGCTCTAGCACATCAGCACCTGGAAAGGAGACAGAATTCCCCTGAAAGGACAAGTGCTGAAGGTCAGGTGCCGTGACCCACAGCTTTTACACATGCCAGAAGAGACCAGTGACCAACTGTCCCTACCTGGCTAAGACTAGGGTTTCCCAGGATAGGGGACTCACAGTCAGGATGGTCCTACGAGGATGCTGTCACCACACTATGGTTCACTAAGGAGCCTTGTGAAATGCTCCCAGCATCTAGTCTTAAAACTGTGGAATGAGTCTTTATGTAAAGACTTCGGGGAGAAACCACAGCCCCAGAGCTAACAAGCTGAGCGTGAGTGCTGCAGCTGCATTTACAGACTTAACCATCTGCATGCAACATCCAGATTCCATATAGAATCCAAGATTCCCACTTCTAAAGACACAGAAGACAAGACTCCACCAGATCTCTGTTCTTCGTGGAAGTGAAGGGGCAGCTGGGGCCACACAACACCTGGGCCTGTAGGTGGGCCATCTGTTCTGTTTCTTTATTTTCTCTTGCTGGATCCATCCATCCTGTGCACCTCTCCGGTCTCAGTTTGCATCTGCTTTGTGTTTCTGAATTTAAGAGTGCTGAGTCCATGGTGTACCCATCATGTCTCTGTTCCATTGTGTCTTGACTATCTGCCTTTGTGCAAGAAAAGCAAACGGACTGGGCCCCTACTTTATTACCATGCTATGCTTTAGATCTTAAATACCCTACAGAGGGTCATGTGCACAAAGCTTGATTGGCAGGCTGAGGCACTGCTGGAAGGTGTCCATAGTCTTTAAAGGTTGGGCCTAGTGGCTGTTAAGGCCGTTGGAGGGGATCTGGGATGCTGACTTCTTCCTGTTCCTTTCTGTATAACCCTGAGGTGAGCAGCTTTGTTCTGCCATGGACTCCAAGACATGGCAACACCAGGGGGCCAAAAGGGCAATGGGCTGAATTTTCTGAGCATGAGCTGAAATAAATCTTCCCATCTCATCAATTTATTTGTCTCAGGCATTTTGTTATAGCAATGGAAAGGTGACCCACACATCTAATTGATAAAATGATTCGCCTATAATGTCATAATAAATACAGACCTGAGTAAAATATGTACATTGAAAAAATGTATCTAAATAGATTAGTAGGCTTGGTATATACAAATCGTTCATTAAAGTGGTCTTTATCATGTTAGTAGTAGCAGGAGTTTTGCAGTAAAATAATATAAAGCTTAGAAATGTCCAATAGATGCCCTAACACATATACTACACAAATAAAATCAGTGAAACAAGATTACTGTAAGAATTAAAAATAATGTCATGGAGAGTAGAGAGGTGGGAAATATTACTTCCTCTGCAAGCATGGGGACCTGAGTTTGAATCCCCAGAACCCACGGGAAAAGATAGGTGAACATGCCTATAACCCCAATAATACTGTGTGGGTGGACACTGTGTGTCTCAATCTGTTGGAACAGACTGACCACAAGGGCTCTCTGACCAGGCAGTGGAGCCAAAGAGTGAGCTTAGAACTTGGTGAGAGATCCTGCCTCAAAGCAATAAAGAGGAGAGTGTTAGAGGGAGACACCTGATGTCCTGCTCTGGCCTCTGCATGTACATCCCACTCATGCATTTAACACACACACACACACACACACACACACACACACGCACGCACGCACGCACGCACGCACGCACGCACGCAGGCACATATGCATGCTGTAATGTCTTTTCAAAACAATACCAAGCACACTCCAAAAGCAATTTCAACAGTTTCACTCATGCAATTAATGATGTCCTTGACCCCCTGTTGCAGAAGATTGTGTTCTGTTCTTGATGTGTTAATCATCCTCCCAGGTTCCTCTCTGCACCGGTTAATCCCCTGACACCTTCAGCATTCAGTAAGCCTGTACCTTTCATTCAGAGTGAACTTTGGGGATAGAATCTGTTTCCTAAAGATTTTCTCCAGCGGAAACAGTTGTATCCAATAGTCATCTTATGTCAACAGGGATTTCCCTGGCAGGCAACAATGATGTAACACTAATACCCTGGATTTACACAGCAAACTCCCCCCCAACAGCTCAAAGATACTACCATTTATTTACTTTTAAATGTTTTTCCCTTTAAATGGAGTTGGCAGTGGCACTTCTTGCCCATAGCTGTGCTCAGGAGTGACCTGGGAACCCTGTAGTTGGAGGAAAATTATTTTGGCAACCAGACATCAGTGGCACATGCCTGTAAGTCCAGTTCTCAAGAAGCTAAGGCAAGAGACCATCTTGGACTTTATAGGGAGTTCTAGTCCAGCCTGGGCTGGAAATTCTGTCTCAAATAAGACAAAACAAAAACAAGTGCTTTTGATTTTAAGTCATCTGGACCTAGGTTTGAGTCTGTGGTTGGTCGCCCGAGTCATCCAAATTGCATAGTTTTGAAGAGTGTGATGAAGTTGTCTGCAAAGCTGTGGGAAGGGCACAGAGAACCCACTGGGAACAACAGGGCCTGAAGCACTTGTAATGGCTTTTTAAACCACTCTACTACTCAAGAAGAAAGAGAAGGGCAAGTGGGCTGGGAGAGAGGTCAGCCAGTAAAATGGGTTATTGTGCAAACCCGAGTTCCCAAGTTCAGTTCCAAGTGCCCACATAAAAGCCCATGTGAGGTAAAGGCCCTGTAATCTCAGGGCCAAGGAGATAGAGACAGTTGAATCTCCAGACTCACTGGCCAGCCAGCTTCACCTTAAGGAAATGTACAACAAATCTCTCTTATAAAACATTTTCAAGGGAAGAGATTTTCCCACTGTCACAGGATTCCAAGCCAACCTCAGGCCTGAATAAAAACGGATATGCTGTTTTGTTTACTTAGAATATTCCTAACAGATGTGTGGGGACATTAGAGTCCCCTAGGGATGTTGTTTTCAAGAGGCAGGCCTTCTCATACCATGGACTGGATTTTTTGCTGTGTGTTGTTAATTGTGGAAAATAGATCACCTCTGCCTTAGCGACCAGGTCTGAACATTTCAGATGACAATAAACTCTATTTTGTGGCAGTTATCACTCCAGACATAAAGATATATAAGTGAATGTTCTTTGGAAGGTTCTCTGAGACACTATATACATGAAATATAATAATAATAATAATATAATAAACATTTTTAGTTTTGCAAAACAGATCATCCAATCTTACAAATAGAAGATGATCTGGGATCTGTGGGAGATGGCACAGTGCATTGGAGGACCTGCTGCACAATCACGAAGACCTGAGTTCAAATCCCCAGCACCCTTGTGAAAAGGAAATGGTGGCAGACACCTGTCACAGCATCACTATCAGGGAAGGAGGCTTGCTGGCTGCCAGCCCAGTTCCAGGTGTAGTGAGAGATCCTGTCTGGAAGGAGTAAGACAGAGTGACAGAGGAAAATGCCCACTGTCTTTCTCTGTCCTCCACATACACATGCAAGGGTGTGCCCGGCCACACAAGGGTGAACATATACTGTAACACACACACACACACACACACACACACACACACACACACACACACACACACACACACGGTGGAGAGAGATACCATTCTGCAGACTACTATCTCTGGGGAAGGACCATCATTTGGAGGATCTTAAATCCTTCAAATGAAGAAGGTCCCTCCGCTGCACAGAAATCCCACAATCCACTGGGCCACACTGTCTAAAGAGTCCTCTTAATTTCACCCCACTGCTCATCTACTATGAGTGCTGTTCGAATATCTCTGAGAGGTGGCAGCCCTTCCCAAATTAGTCAATTAAACAAGCTATTGTTTCTGATTAAGATATCACATCCCAGAGAATAATAGCAATTAGAGCTGGAACAGGGACCCCATGGGTCGCGCAGTCCACTTCCCTGCCAGCCCTTGAGAACGTTTTACATTACACCGTAGTTTTATGTGGTTTTCCTGATTTGGGTTTTAAGATTCCAACACCCGTCAGTGTTAATTACATTCTGGCTGGACATCTCCAGCACGACTTGACTGACTTAGCATGGCCAATTCTCACAAACTGACACTGAATTATGGCTTCTTGGTCGGCTCTGGTCATCACAGAACATTGGACAGTTATTGGGAATGCTTTTGGAGTGTAGGAAGCAGTGTGGGGATTTGATTTCGTGGGAAATTAGAGGGGCATTTTTACGTAGGAAAACGCTGTTGTCAGAGTTACTGAGTTTCTAAATGCTGGTTATAGAGCAGGTGTTTGATTTTCAGTTGGTTGATTTTCAGAGAGTGGATGTCTCTCTGAGGGTAAGGGTTGTTTTAGGAGTTCAGGGAATGTCGTCCAGGAGAAAGACGCTCAGGTTTCTCAGATTTCCAATGTGACTCTGAACCACTTCCCCCACTGCATGGGGGGCTGGAAGGGGTCTTTGTAGGGGAAATGGCCCTTGGGAAGTTAATGCAAAATGATGCTGATAACAGGATTAGCTTATCACGATGCACTGCTGGACCCTGCTGCACACTAGAGCTGTTCACGCCACTCCGTTCTCGATGCTGGCTGCTCTATTTCTCAACGTACAAAGCAAGAAACAGAAGCTGAGTGGTGGTGGCGGCGGCGGCGGTGGCAGCGGGGTGCACGCCTTAAATCCCAGCACTCAGGAGGCAGGGCCAGGCAGATCTCTGTGAGTTCAAGGCCAGCCTGGTCTACAGAGCAAGTTCCAAGACAGCCAAAGTTACATAGAGAAACCCTATTTCCAAAAACCAAAAGGAAAGAAAAGAAAAGAAAAGGAACATAGGTCACCATGAAGTGACCACACCAGTGTCACAGTGATAAATAGCAGTCTAATTTTAACAAATATATTATAGATCAAATTTAGTCTGTTTAATGTCTTAAAATAACATTTATTAAATTAAAGAACTAATATGTTATTAATTCAACCTATAAATATTTAATATTATATGAATATAATTATTATCTTCTGTGTAATAATTGTTCAATGGATTGGTTTATTACATAAGATGTTCAGCATGTTAGTAAAATAAAAGTCTATTTTAAAATTAAGCTACTTGTAAATATCAATCTGAAACCTTTCAGTTTTGTTATTTCAATTTAAATGGTCTGGGCTCCATTTTGGTGCATTCTTATATTGAAATGTCTGGAAACCATTTTTCCTTTGTAGGCTGTAGTCTGATCCTGTGATGAGGCTCTGGTTGCTGAGTTTGGCCTGGGCACTGTCTAGGCTTCCTCAGTGCCGCAGTCCTCCTCACACCTGAGGAGAAAGAAAGTGTTTGTTTTGTTAAAAAATATCACGTAAATCTGCCTCAGAGTGATTTACAAAATAAATATATTTCACACAATATTGCTATCTATGTGTTTGTCATATCTTAGATGACAAAAACATAAGTATATTGTATTTTAATTTTAAAACAATGTAGGAGCAAAATGATAGAATGACCACTTTCTTCTTGCAGTCCGTAGCCTATAGCCCAACTCTGACAAGTTTTCCAGCATTAATTTTTGTTTCTATTTTGAGAGAGGTATTATAACTTTTTAAGTAATATAAGTTTTATGTAATTTTGTATAACAAAGAGAGATGGCACCACACATTTTTGTGCTGAGTTTTTTAAAAGCACATCATAACATTAATGAACAAGTGTCTTGTGTAATAGACACCACACATCATACCCTTTTAAACCCTCCTTATATATTAATTCATTTGATGTCGCTGACTGTCCTGGGGGACAGGCATACACATGCTGTTCTTTCCCAAACAATGAGACAGGAAGTCTAAGAGGTTAGATAGGTAGCTGGAGATGTGAATGAGGCTGAGACTCACACCTTGGACATCTTGCACTATTAGAAACAACAATGAATGTTGCTATTTTTAACATGTGCATAATAGTTTACCTCTTCCTAAATCAGTTTCTTAAAATGACCGTTTGGATCTTTTCTCTTCCCTCTAAACACTGCTACAGTGGTGGGGATTGGCTTCACACAGCTGCTTCGAACACTTCAAAATGGAGCAAATGGGTGCATTTAAACTTCCTGACCTAAAACAAAAGAAAACAACAAACAAAATCAAACAAAAAACAAACAACAAGCAAAAAACCATGCTAGTAGAAGTTGCTTGAGTGTTTCTCTTATTCTAGAAGCCCTTCTCTAAATCTTTAAGTGGAACCTGGGTCTTCCTGAGTTCTCAAGCAGAGAGTTGGAGACACTGAGCATAGTACCCTCTCTCACACAGACGAATCTTGCTCTGTTGGCTCCTGGGTCTGAGAACAGAGAAGCTAAGACACACTGGCCCTTCTATGTCCTTCTGTACCATGGTACACAAAGGCATGACCTTCCTTCAGAATGTGAAGATTTTAACCTTCCAATCTTACTCCTTAAACTCTTGGTAGTTAAATCGATGCTCTCCACCCCACCCCACACCCCAGAAAATTTAATTCCTCAGTAAGCCTTAAATCGTGTCTTGTGACATTTTGAGTTGCAGTAAGTGAGTGGTAGGTCTACTGTTATGGGAGCCAGGATGTAGAGGTTGACTTTCTCAAGGTGTACATAGCACCCCGGCCTTTTCAACAAAAGATTACCCAGTGTAAGATGCTTGTAGGTTCGGACCTAAGAAAAGCTCCAACTCAATGATCGCACTCTCTTTGATACTATCAGGAGTCTGCCTGTGGCCAAGCACAGACACACCTGCCCTTGGCTTCCCTAAGGTTCCCATGAATGTTCTTTTTTACTGTAGTAGGCTCTAATTGCTTGGCTTCACAGCTATTCCCATTAAGAAACAGTCTACTACATGGAGGTTAGTACTGTTCCTGCACAGGATGAGGCATGGTGGACCACATTCACCTATAACTCCAGTTCCAGGGGATCCTATGCATTCTCTTGACCTCAGTGGGAAGCAGACACACAGAGCACATATACATACATGTAAGCAAAATGCTCATATGCATAAAATAAAATACTTCAATCTCAAATAATGAAATATCTAGGCAATGAGACAACAAAATGGATGTTGTAAGAATTGAAACTGGTGAAGAGTTCAGAAGAGGCTAGAAGAACCTGGGGAGATAGCTCAGCTGGTAGAGGGATTTCCACACAAGCACAAAGACCCTAGTGCAATCCTCAGAACCCACTTAAAGGTCAGCTGGGTTATTGAATGCTTTTAATCCCAGCTCAGGGTGGGTGGGGTAGGGGGAGGAGTCAGAGACAGGCAGGTGGATCCCTGGGGTTCACTCCCCAACTAAGCTAGCCTAAATGGTGATCCTATGCTCAGGAGAGATCTTGCTTCAAAACACAAGGTGGAGGGCTCCTGATGAATGATAACTGAGATTGTCCTCTGGTCTTGATATGAGCTAAGCCACAGACAAAAGCCATTTTTGATTTTTATCCGAAGAGAGAAAGAACATCAAAGGCCACAAAAGAATGAATGGAAATGTCTTTGAATTCTCCCTCTTCCGTTATGCCTGCTCTTTGACACCACCAAGCACTTCCTGTTGTCTCCCCAGGATACCTGGTCTCCAAGCCTCTCCTGTCTCCTGCCTGCACTTTCCCTTGCTGACTCTTCCTGCTTCTACCGGGTCTCAGATATGGCTGCAATGCCAGTCACTTAGGTCATGCCTCAGACCAGTGGAATCAGAAACCTGGAGTGCGGGTGTAGCCATTATGAGTTTTTCACAAACTCTCTGGTTAATGACTTCTAAAATGTCAAGCCTAACCATTTCTTCTCCAGTGCTCTTTCTGCAGTTTTCATAGTGACTGTCTTACCACAGATCCCAATGTAGAGAGAATCCTGTTGCAGAAAGGCTTCCATTTTCAAAGCCTACAGCCTTTGGTGAACACCAGGGATCTGGAGGAAACAGGGCCTTTTAAATTTAGGATTGTATATATTCTCCTTTGCATGAATTTCCCTAGCCTGCTTCATTAGTTAGGAACGTCCTCCATCTCAGCTATCAGACCTTGCTTCAGCCCATGCTCTTCCAGAGCTCCATTCCTGTGCTCTGCTATTCAGTCGCTTCCACCTTCAGTCATCTTAGACTAACATTTCATGGCCCAGCTCACACCTCCTTTCTCAGCACTCACACAAACCTAGCGCTCCTTTCTCCAGTTCTCATAGTGACTGTATTACCACAGACCCCAATGTAGAGAGGATCCTGTTGCATAAATGTAGACGTACCTATTTTTTTTCTACAAATTTTTTTAACCCAACAATCTTTATTTCCACTGATGGCTGAAAATTCTTGGTTTTATCATTTTGAATACTTCCAGGTTAAGTCTTAATAGTATTGAGGTTACAGTGTCCATCTTCCCTTGGTTCCATGATCTTCAGAGAACTAGTATACAACAAGAAAGTCTTCAAGAGCAAGAGAAAAACTTCTAGGGCTCATGCCATCCTTGGGCCCCCTGACTTTCACTTCAGGGAGGTGATTCCCTCTAGTGCCTGAAGGTCATGATTTTCAATCTCCTTCTCATGTCTGGCCTCACTGTATTCTCCATCTGTTTCTTATGTTTTTGCAAATATTCATGCTTGGGATACGTGAGAACACTTGGCCACAATGGTATGATGAGACCCCTGTGTCACTGTCTGTCCTTTGGGCTCTTGATGTTGGGACGTCCCTGAGCACTTACCAGGACTCCTCAGTAGCAGTGTTTCTTGAGTACCATCTTACAGCAGTGTCCCACTGGGTGTGAGAGGAGGAGGGAGTGAGTTCTATGTCCTCTCCATGGGGACTTTCCCGAGCTTACTTGGTGACATCTCTCCACCCAGCTTCTCTTATCCAAGGCTCTGCACTCCAGGGACAAAGGGTAAAGCTGTTTTTTGGACAGCTGCCCAAGGCTTTGGTTTTATCCAAAACTTTCCCCATCAATGTCATGACTGAAAATTTTCCTTCCTGGATGAGAACAAAGCCGTACAATTATCTCCCTTTATTTGGATTGCTGGTACCCTAATCGCTCTGCCAGATTTCTGAAAATCAAGCATTTGGGTTTTCAGTGAACTATCTGTTTTATGTCTTCCATCAATTGCAAACTTTTTTTTTGTTTTGTTTTGGTCTTAGCATGCATCTGCCTTCCCCTGGGGAGTGTTCATGGAAGTTACAGACACGTGGTAGAACGCAGAGAAACCTGTCTATGTTGCACCACGGCAGCATCTCTGATGCATGATAGCATTTATCATTCCGAGTCTCCATTGTCACCTTACCTGTGAGCTGGGAGCCTTTCTGTCATCGTCTCAGGAGAGACCCTTCTGGCGACACTCGTAAGTGCTCAATTTATCAATAAACAAATACTTATTGAGTGCCACTTTGTGTAAGACACTGGGCTGCTTAGTGATGATTGCATTGATCAATCTAGACCTACGACTTTGATGAAGCTTGTGTCTAGCCAGAAAGAGGGTGGGTAACAAATCCCAGTACAATGAATTTAGCGGTCACTGTCTCTGCCGTTTGCCATTTGTGTCTCCTGCTTTTGGAGGCATGTGACACAGGTTTCTGATTTATCTTCTGGAGAAGGACCCCTTGGACATAAATAAGTAAACATTGAGTAGGAAACGATATCTGAGTGGAGTGAGGAAGAGGCTTGCTCCATTAGGGAACAGCACAAAACCTGGATGGAGGTGGTGCCAGGACCGCAGCTTGTTCAAAACACAAAGCGAAGGTCCATTTGGCTTGAGGACAGAGAAAGATGGAGGCGGGGAGAGAAATGTCTGAATGATGAGCTGGTGAGTGGACAGGAAGCAGACCAGGCATCTTAATGTTTATTAAATAAATCCACGAACAAATGGGCTCCGAGAAAGCGGAGACGTTGACTTCTGCTCCGAGTTAAGCCTAACAGTTGCCTAGAATCTGCGGCTGTGGCTGACTCATTCAATTATGCACGCTGTAATCACAAACCAGTGACAGGGCGAGGGAAGGACCGGTGAAGGTATCCAGCCTCTCGGGTGCAAAACCCCGCTGACTGCATCTTCTCGACAGCTGCGTCTTCACGGCACTTTCCCCTCCACCCATTGGTGCCTTCCAGAAGAGCCAAGGCATGCTGGGAGGGAGGGGGCGTTCCCGTAGCTGGTGTCCAGTATCAAAGGACAGCAAGAGATCTGCTGAAGGACAGGACTGACTTAAGGCCTGGTCAGGAAGACTTTGACAAACCCTTAGGCCCATCTTATCAGAGAGTTTTTTTTTTTTTTTCAGAAGGATAGTCCCAGGGTATGGTTCCACTTTCCCATACTGAATCAAGAAAGCTGTGAATGACTTAATCCAGGGCTCGCAGGTACCAAGCAGGAGGGTCAACCTCAGGACCACTGCTCTGAGTCAGTATGCCAGAGATTCGAGGAGAGTCGTGGGCTGTGGGCTTGGCTGGTGGCAGCCATCCAATTGGAACAACAAGGATGCTGTCCTCCCCCTGTTCCTCCAAGGCTCTAATAAAAGTCAGATGGGGGAACCGATCAGATCGCTCTCTTGGCCCAGACCCCCTTTAAATCAAACAGAGGTCTATTTTGGCTCTCTCTGTTAAGCAGACCCAGAGACCTGACATTTTGTGTTTATTTGAAATGATAAGCTTAATCATGAGCGAAATGTTAAGAGAGATGATAGAACTGGCCACAGTAAGGTCACATCATGTCCCTGCCAAACATAATACAGCCTCTCGCCTCCGCCAGGTTGCCAGGCCCTGCCACAGGGGGCCTGAGGCGCTGGCAAATGGGAACCAGAGTCTGTCTATGTGATAATTAGTCCATGGTGCTCGGCAGAGCCTGCCAAATCTGCCATATGGTAGTTTTATGACCTGGACTGCTGTTATCTCCAGAGAAAGCTAACATCATAATCTCATTTCCTCGTTATCTGTGATGAGAACTTGAACCTTCCACAGGGCAAACACGCAAGGGGGTGAGGGAGCCTCGGATTCCAGAGCTTGAAGACATTTCTGCTGAACTGCAAGAGAGGAAGTGTGAAGGCTGACAACGGTTGCCCTCAAAGGCGCCCTAGGGGCTTCTAGGAAGCTTGATGTGTGCGTTATATGGACCCTGTTAGAACCCCTGATACAGGAAGACAAGCAGGGCTGACCTCTGGAAGTGTCACAGCCAGGATTCCGTCTGTCCTCTTGTATGTTTTAGGAATAGACAGGCCAAGGGTTATTTTTCATGATTTATTTTGTTGTTTTTCTTACATGTGGTTATGAGTGTATATATTCATGCAAGCACAGATGCCCATGGAGGCCAGAGGCATTGGATCCCCTGGTGCTAATGGTTGTGAGTCACCTGGTGTCAGTGCTGGGGGTGAAATTTCAGTCCTCTGGAAGAACAGCAAATGCTCGTAACAGTCTAGCTATTCTTCCAGCTCCCAGCCAAGGGTTCTCTATTAGACTTTTCTATAGGGTCACCGGTAGGATTTCCAGAGGCATCATAGACTTCAGTGAATTCCCAAAGGGGTTGTATTGAGAGGGGAAGCTTCGACATAATCCACACAGCCATGGCTAAGAATAGCAGGCCATCATGTTTTCTCAGTGAGCTCCACCATGGAGGAGAAAGGCTGTGGGTGACTTCTAGGTCCATGCACTGTGTCTCTGTCTGCACATTTTTTCTCCTGCTTAAGGAGGGGTGTGGTATAAGAGGAGGCCGGAACAGCTGGAATGACCATAGCCTCATAGGTGTGAGAAGAAGCCTCCAATCTCAGATACTCTCTAAGGTAATTTCTCTCGTGAGATTTGGGGTGGAGAGTGCCCACTGCCTTGTTCCTAATATTTGTTTTCCCCTCTCTTCTCCTCTCGGGGTAACCTGAGCCTAGTTAAAGGGAGCCCTTCACAGCCCTGTGTGGGGCTAGCAGCGGCCATGCAGAGCCTTCTGTTGGAGTGCCGAGAGAGAAAAATGCAACAATGGACTGAGTTTTGGTGTTGGTTTCCTTTCCTCCCGCTTCCAGGCTTTGTTTTTATTTTTCTGGAACACCGATACAGTGGTCTGAGTTCTAGTAGCCACAGAAGATTTCCAGAAAGAACTGGAAGCTTGAAGCCTTGGGCTAGGGATGTAAGAGCAGAAATAAATGAGCTAGAGTTCCCAGAGAGAGGTGAAGCCATCTCGTTCATCAGCTCCCCAAACATCTACTGGCAGGCTCTGGTGTGAAATCCATTTCTATGTCACTATCTGTGTTTTTAATTACATATTAAAACTGTATTTTATTTATAAATGATTCGACTTCTTATGTCAAATGATAGAAGTCACTTATTCCAATGTAAGATTATCTTCTCTTTCTTGATGTCTTTTGGAGTTCCAAGAGTCTGCCCAGGAAGCAGATGTGGGGCTGTGTTGTAGTATTCTGCTTATTGCTCTGCAAGGGAGCACCCGACATCTCTGTCTCTTTCTCACCCTATATGTGTATAAAGGTTCTCTATTAATATATTATCTAGATGTATATGCATTTGTGTTTCCACATTTTATCATTGCATGACACACATAAATACTTCCAATTTTTAATTCATATCACCCATAGTCTTTAAAAAATGATGTGCTTACATTGAGGTCAACTTGTTAGTCAATGAACAGAACATATTTTTGTAAAGCCGTGATGTCACCAGCTCGGCTTCGCGTGCACACCTGGTGTGACCCGAGTTTAGCCAGGGTAGAAGAGCATCAGTTGTCGAGTGATGTACTGAGAGTGTTGTCTCAGAGGCCTCAAAAACACGTTCACGCTGGCCAATTCCCTAGGACAGAATCCTGTCCTGGTGCCAAGAGGGCCTGGAGATGGGCTTGGCCCACGATCAAGGTCAGAGTGTCCATAGGCACGGGCGTTCCCAGGCAGGACTGCAGCCTGCCCCTCATCCATCTTGATCACGGTAACTCTTATCAGTTGATCTTGTCGGGATGTTTTCTACAGAAATCGCCTGATTGTGTGAACCAGATCACATGACTGTCGATAAATCACTCTCATCATCCCTTGGTATTTTGAAAACTGATGAAACGTCTGGTTCTCGGCTCCGTACTTTGTATGCAAATGATGAATTATAGATGGAAACGAGGAGAAGGTTGTCTCTGGCTGGCTGGCTTGAAAAGGAGTGGATGAGAGGAAGCTCTCTGCCGCTCCTGACTATTTATTGTGACATTGCTGAGAAAAATTCAAACCCCAAAGACTCTGGTTCTCTTGGGACATTGTTAGCCTTCTGCAGGAATTATTAAAATGTACAGAACTGTAGAAGCCATGCTTTATAATAATTAATCAGGGTCTGTTGATTAATAAAGCTCATATTTTAGTCTCGATGATTCAGGGGATCATCCGAAGGACAGTGTCCCTGTCACTTTGATTAAGAAACCCGACTTCGCAGTGGAGAGGAGAGGAGAGACAGTTGCGCTTCCTCCGTCTCCCCATAAAATAAATATTGAATGAGAATATTAACTCCTTAACCTTGGCAACAATTTGTAATTTTCATAAGGGGGGAAAACTCGCATATTCAGCAAATAAATCGCTGTGGGGATTTCAGGAAAACAAATTGGAGGAAATGAAGAATGCTGCCATATGAATTCTGTCACTTTTATGGGCCAGAGTGATTAATTTGTTTGTTTGGGTCCCTCAATTAAGGCCACAAATAGAGTAAGGTGTTGGGAGCAAGTTCTCAGTGTTGTCTGGGACAGAGCAGTCAAGTGCTGGGGAGGAGAGGCCGTGGGGGAGGGGGGCATGAGTGGCTGCCCCCAGCCTTGAGCCTTCATACCACACCAGATCCACTCCACCTGGGGTTAGCTGCTGAAGCTGTAATTTCCCTCTGTGAGGACTTTTAAGCTGGTTTTAACTGATAACCCCTTTTGCTGCACAGCTACACTGGAAAAGCATGAGCTAGAATGAGCAGGGCCAACCAGAGATGGTCCTGGGTTATCTAATTACTTTGAACTCAATTTGACCAGGACTAGAGAGAAAATAAACAACCCATGATCTATTTACTTTGCTAGCTAAATGGTTTCTTTTGTCTGTGAAAAATTAAAAATCAGAAGAAGAAGAAAGAAGGAAGAAAAAAGAAGCCAAGACTTTAGAGGCCAGCACCAAATGCCTGGTTTTTGTAATTTTACAGTCACCTGGGGCCCGAGATGTATTTCTCTCCTCCTCTGACCTTCTGCAGTGCTACACGGGGGATAATGTTTGTGGAAATATTTGCCAGTGTGTGTAATAAGCTTTTTGTTTTGGGGGCCAGCTCGGCTTAAAACTTACTGCCCAGGGACCCTGGATAATCCACATTTTTGTTTATAAGCTTTATTTGTCCTCTTACAGGCTCCCAGGCCATCCCTCTATAGGGGTTGGCGATTTAATGTGATTATTTTTAATTTTACTCCAACATTGACTTTTTTGAAGGAGAGGTGTGTGCTAGTGTGTTAGTGGCATAAAGAGGAGAGGTAAGTGAAACAGATGTGTTTCATATTCTCCTCAGAAGAGATGAAAAGGCAGAGAAAATGATCTGTTAGGTGGTGGAAGACCTAGGATTTTCTGCAGATTCCTATCGGATCTACCTGGCTTTGCCCTTTTCCAGCAATATGGCTTGGATCAACTTCCTTTATCTTTTTGAATCTGACTTCTGATTTGAAAAGAAAGGTTTCTGTTAATATCAGCTGTAGACAAATTGCTAAATGCTCTTACTAGTAAAAAACATGGAGCCAGAAACTGGGGTTAAAGCTGGGAGATCAGAGCAATGGGAAAAGCCATAAGCCAACCTCTCCTCACAGACCTTCAGTCTCAAAGAGGCCTATTTCCTCTATACCCACACCTATATTCCTTTCTGTTCTGCATCTCATTTCCTCTCTCAGTCCAGCTGCATCACTCCATCTTCCAGCTCAGCTCTGCCACTTCCTGTCTGTTGGTACAGACCTCCAGACCTTTATGGTTGGTGCTGGGATTTAAGGCATGTACCACCAATGCCTGGCTTTGTTCCCAGTGTGGCCTTGAACTCACAGAGATCCAGACAGATCCCTGCCTTCTGAGTGATAGGATTAAAGGCATGTGCTACCATTGCCTGACTTATATGTTTAAAATAGTGGCTGGCTTTCTCATCTGATCCTCAGATGAACTTTGTTAAAAGACACAGATAAAGTATCACCACAATCAGCTTCTTAGGGTAGATGTGATGATGAAGGGAAACACAATAATGTATTGTTCCTAGCACTTGGCATATATTTAAGTATTCAAAAAATGGTAGAATGTGTTGATGATGGTGGTGAAGGGGGTGTGGATTGTTTACAAGTTGAGACCAAAAGAAGACAGAAAGAGAAATGGGTGATGGGAGAGTTAGCTGGAGATTGGCTCTGAGTCACGGGAGGCAGAAGACCAGGGTGGTGGAAACATGTCTCTGTATGTGAACTGTGATGGAGCTGGAGGAGGATCAGGTTTGTGCCTCAGGTTCTTCTTTTCAGTTACACGTTATACAGGTGAACAAGATCTGGTCAATGCTGGAAGAGAGTACTCTGGAAGAGCATGTGAAGAGTGAGAAATGGACCCAGGCAGGATGACAAAGGCAGCTGACAGAAGTACTGAGCGGTAGGCAGAGGAGGACCTCTGATGTCACTAATATATCAGTGATTGCATAGATACTGGAGATGAATGGATCAGAGAGGTTTTCTATGAAGGAACTTGGAAACCAATCATTTGGCAAACTGATTCTCTCAAAGGCTTGATTTTTGGCTAAAGGAAAAGAAACAAAGCCTAAAGAAACAAAAAGGCTGATGGCCAATCATACAACCAGCTGCTAAGGAGAGCCATCTCATGGGGGTACACAGCCAATGCTTAATGGTTGTCTGTTGGGTATTAACTATTGTGTATCTTCCAGTGATTTTGTGTGGGGTTGGACATGATTCTAATGGAAGTCTTTACTGAAGTCCAAAAGTAAACAATAAGAACTACAAAATCCATAGTGTGATACTGGCCTGAAATATAGAAATAAATATACTAGGTTTTAAATAAATGATTGAATAAGCAAACATGGTGGTCTGAATGACGGTGGCCTTCATAGGCTCATCTATTCAAATACTTGGTTTCCAGTTGGTGGAACTGTTTGGGAAGGTTTAGAAGGTGTAGCCTTTTTGGGAATGATGTGTCACTGGGGGCAGGCTTTGATATTTCAAGAGACTCAAACCATTCCCAATATGTCTCTCTCTCTCTCTCTCTTTCTCTGTCTCTACCTTGCAGATAAAGATGTGAGCTCTCAGCTATTCCTACCACCATACCTTTGCTCCACCATCATGGACTCTGATGAACTGAGATTATAAGCCAATTAAATGCTTTCTTTTATTCGTTGCTTTGGTGATAGTGTTTTTTCACAGCAGGAGTAATAACTAAAAGAGTAAATAAATGTGGAAGCCTATGCAGCTGTCCTACCCAGATGAATTCTCGATAATATGTGTAGATACAAAATCCTCAAAGAGTTGGACTACAACTACCCCTTCTTAGGGGAAGAGTGTTCATTGACACTTTTTTCTGATGAGTACATTAAGGAAAAGAAGTAAAGAGTATCTGTAGAGTGAACAAGCCTGACAAATGCTACCTCAGCTGAATGACCTAGATAATGAGTGAGAGTAGACATCTTGATGATAGTAGAAACAAATAGACGCACTGTGGTGAAAATCTGGTTTCCTCTTGATTTCTTCTCCATCAACACCATGACTCATCAGGATAAAAACAACAATCCCACTGAGGAACATTCTACAAATCACTTAATGATATTCCTCAAAAATGTCACAGTCATTGTCTTAGTTAGGGTTTCTATTGCTGTGAAAAGACGCCATGACCATAGCAACTCCTTATAAAGGAAAACATTTCATTGGGGTGCTTTACTGTTTCAGAAGTTTAGTCCATAATCATCATGGTGTGAGATGGTGGCCTGCAGGTAGACATGGTGCCGGAGAAGTAGCTGAGAATCCTACATCTTGACTCATAGGCAACAGGAAATGGTCTGTTTCACTGGGCAAGGCTTAAGCATATATGAGACCTCAAAGACCGCCTCCACAGTGGCACACTTCCTCCGACAAGACCACACGTATTCCAACAAGGTCACACATCCTAATAATGCCTCTTTTTGGGGAGCGTTTTCTTTCAAACCACCACATTATCTCTGTCAAGAAGTACCTAGAAGACATAATAGAGACAAGGTGACTAAGTGTGACATAGGAGTCCTGAGGCATAAAGAGGACCTGAGTCAAAAGAGGGCAGCAATCTGATGCCTTCCTCTATGGCTCTCCAAGTCTCTCAGTGAATTGGTAGCTCACCAGTTGTCTAGACTGACTGGTCAACGAGCGTCTACAACTCTGCTGAGATTACAGGCACCTGCTGCCATGCCTGCTTTTCGTTTGGCCTGGGGGATCTGAACTCAGATCTCAGGCTTGCACAGGAAGTGCCTTATCAGCTGAACCATCTCCCCAGCCCTATGGAGGTCATTTTTGAAGGTCAACAATCATAAACTTTTGTAGAAAGTGCTGAGTAAGTGGTGAGACTCTACATCAGAATAATCACTGTCAACTTTTATTTTACACTACCAGGAATCAAACCCAATGACTTCTGCATGAGAGGCAAGTGCTCTATCACAGGGGGATGCCCGCAGCTCCACTGTTGTCTGTTTAGCCTGTGCAAAGAAGAGTCCCTCTTGAAAATGGAGACCTGGGTGTCAGCATGTGACTTCCTTTTGTCGCTGAAAGAAAGCTTTGCTTGGGGGAGAGTCGCACCCAGGAGGGAGGTCCCTACCTCCTGGAAACTGTTCTCCGGTGTCCACCAGACACTTGTGCTGTCCCCTGTTCCATCTCCTGCTCCTCTTCTTCAGGGGCAATTGACTTAAGTTCCCTGTAGAAATGGCCCTTCGCTTCTGTGGTTCCTGGAGTTGTTTTGACGATCTGGTAAGATGGGTAATGTAAACCTCTTTAAACAGTGGCAAGCTCACGATTACATTAGAAATGCTAATTCTCAGAGTTCTCATTTTTCCTTAACAACATAGTTCAAGTGATGCTTAAAATAATAAATTTACCATTGTTAAATCATCCTTTAATTGTTACAGAATTTAGAGTATTGTCATTTTTGATCAATACATAAAGCTTTAGTTAATATCCTTTACGTATGTGTGTGCTGCTCTGATAACTTCCTATGGATAAATTACCAGAAGTGAGTGATTTATTATTTTTTGTTGTATATTCAGAGGATGTGAATGATTGTAAGACTCTTGCAGCATATCTCAAACTTGTCTTCAGATAAAGAATAAACCATTTTATACTTTCAATCATCATATGAGACATCAGCTTTTAGTAGTGTGTGCTCTGCCTTAGTCATTTTAATTTTTCTTCTATACCAAGCCATTCTGTATAGGAGGAATTTCCTTATTTTGGGGGCAGAGGGTTAGAACTCCCACAGTCACCCAGCTCCGTGTTGCCTTGAAGCCAAGATATCGCCACCCTGCCCCAGTGTGACACCCACGTTTGTCTAGAACCCAAGTGGAAAGCAGACTTCAGGGATGCCTCCCTGGTAGCTGTGGGGCTCAGAAACTAAGATCCAGTCCCTGAAGCTGTGTGAGCATGGGGTTAACCCTTACAGCATCGGGAGGTCCATGAGCCATGTACACTAAGCCAGCCCTGGGCCACCTCTGCATGTCACCTGAAGCAGTCTACACAGCTCCTTGTTCCAGGTTTGCCTGCATCTTTCCCACAAAGGCTGTGCGTGACCCAGTAATATGATAATAAATTACCTTCTTGCTCTAATCAACCCAAATATGTCAGCATGGTTTGCAGAGAGACCCCTAATGCTTACATAGGCTGTCTCCCTATCCCTCTCTGTCCATCTGCTGGGTGGAAATGTGACACTCCTTTGTTTCAATGGTTGTTACTGAGTGTCAGAATCTCTTCACACGTGCCCTGATTGACTGAATCTTCCTCGTTCCTTCCCTCTCAGTAGGAGATGCTCTTGTTTCCCTACAGAAGATGAGTCAGGGACTCTCAGCAAAGAAAGAGGACGAGAGAGGAAGGTCATGGTGCTTGGGATGAAATGTCACTGCCCTACTTTTTGTCCACTATACCGTCCTTTTCACCCACATCATAGGTGACGTTTTATGTGTAAGTTGCATGTGCTACACTATTTCCTAAAGACTTCCCATGCATGGTTGACCTAAACTACAAAAATCCAAGAGACAGCCCAGAAATGAAGGAGAAAAGTAATCTAAAACAAGGTTATGAACTCACCAGAGGGCACCTCTTTAGGAAGAGGTGGAATTGGGATGATGACCCTGGCTGGCTAATTCCAGAGACATAGCTTATACATTATTTCTATATTGAATCAACATTTCTAAATACTGTAAAACCCTAATTACAATGATCATATACATAGATGTGCAAAATTGTTAATGAAGCCTTACCAACAACTGTCTGTTACAGGGCATGGTTGTTTTAGGGCAGTGGTCCTCAACCTTCCGAATGCTGCAACCCTTTAATACCTCATGTTGTGGTGACCTCCAACAATAAAATTATTTCATTACTACTTCATAACTGTAATGTTGCTACTGTTATGAAGCATCATGTAAATATCTGGTATGCAGGATATCTGATATGTGACCCCCCCAAGGGGTCACAACCTACAGGTTGAGAACCACTGTTGTAAGGTGTCTGTGAGCCTAGCATGTCACAGTCTCTATTTCAGTCAAGTTCAAGGTTTCCTGGAGATTCCTGCCGTAACTTATTAAAATGAGGCAGTGGGGGCAAGCTGAGGAAGGGGCCGTTCATTCGTGGTGGGTTTCATTGACTAACACCGGTGCTGGCTTCTGCTCCATTCCTGCTTCTCAGAGTGCTAATGGCGAGATTCGGTCCCCACAACCCTATTACTGGTGGCAGTGGAATATAATCAGGCAGAACCTGCAGGATAAGTCAAAAGATTAAATTAAGTTGGGATTTGAATCCCCACTAAACAAGAATCAAACAAAGATTAGATTTCTGGACCCCGGTCTCAGAATGGCTTTCAAGGGCTTGTCTCAAACAACAACAAACATAGATCATTATTCACTTCGACCATGACCGAGGCCATGTTAAAGGAAATGCAGGCGGAGAGAGATGAGGGAGCCAAGGACCAACCCACGATGGAGTTGAGTTCTGCATCCCGGGAGTGCTCTGGATTCCCAGAGCTTGTTTCTTTCCTGACCTACTCAGGAGAAGGCTGACATCAAATTCAAACCCAGAAACATGGAAACTATAGGTCTGAGAGATCCACCACTCTACTCTTGGCTTGTCTGCATTCAAGTTCAGATAGCACAAGGCGTGTTTGGGTTTGGAAAAGTCATTAACATTTTTTTTTTAAATAAAGCTTCCATTTGGGTAAGGGTTGTGGGAAGAATTTTGCTTCCTTGGGTTTTTCTTGATCTAATTTCTCTTTTTGTTGATGGTCTTCTGCTCTAAAATAAAAATACATATTGTTGTCAAATTGCCTGCAGTTGACTATTTTCCCATTGTAACAGCAGCTCTTAATTTGGTGATTTCTCTGAACACAAAGATTATTTTTTTTTTTAAAAAAATGTATTTTTCAAAATCTCATATCATTTCTACCCCCACTTCCAACTCCTCTTGTTCCCCCCCACACTCAGCTCTGTCTCTCTCTCTCTCTCACGTTCATGACCACTATTTCTTTAATTATCATTGTTACATATGTACATATATAAATGTATACAAGCAACATTCCGAGTCCATTCAGAGTTGCACATGTGTATGGTTTTAGAGCTGACCACTTATCATCAGTTAGGGGGTTCATCCCTAAGGGAGACTTTCTCTCTCTAAGCAGTCATTAGAGGTCATTGTCTGTAGCTCTTCACCTAAGGATGAGGCCTTCTGAGATTTCCCCCATCCATGTCGGCATGTTAACTGGTGTTGTTATTGTCTGGGTCTTGTTTAGGGGACCACATTGTTGAAATTTCTTGGGTACCACCTCTCTGTCCTATCCAGAGACGCACTCTGCAGCAGACTTCATGGTCTTCTCTTTCTTGAGCCTTTCTGGCCCTCTTCCGAGACGCTCCCTCAGCCGCAGTATTCGAGCCACCATGTCATAAGTGTGGCACTCGGGGCTGGCCCCTTGTAGTCACTTGTGCTCTGCAGTTTGGCCAGCTGTGAATTTCTGTAATGGTCTCTGTCGGCTGCAAAAAGAAGTGTCTTTTAGGAGGATCGAGAGCTTTCTTAACCCAGTGTAATTTCTAGCTGCATGCTAAATACTTATCCTTCCACCCAAGGGCTGATTCTTGACAATAAATCACAATCCGGGTGGTTCCCACAAGAGTCAGACTTTGTAAAGAAAATGGTCAAAATGGACAAAAAAAATATGTAAATGCGTTGTTCAGAATGCATTATTCACAACAGGAAAAACGGAACAATTTAAATTTTCAATAGCCAGGCAAATACGCATTGGTGGTGGTTCTTCCCTTTGGAATGTTTCTTTAGGCTTCTCTGTTTCTCCTGTGGTGGCTTGAGGAGTCACATGCTTCATGGACATATATTCATGCCATGTCAGTGTCTCTTCTCTGGGGATTTCATTCTTCTTGTAGTCCTCAATATGAGGTTGAATTATTTTGCAAGGGTGGGTAAAATAGAGCCATAGTGAGGCAAAGACACCAAGTGTCGACTCAGCCAACATACCGATTTCTCTCTATTAACAAACTTCAGCAGCATAGAGAATCTGCTGACATCTGCTTATCTGTTCTAGAATGTGTGGATCGGTGGTCGTTATAATTGAAAGGACACCTAAAATGTATGGCTCACAGTACATGTTGAGCAGTCCCCTCAAAACATTCTCTGTCACATCATCCTCAAAACAACGAATAAGGCAGATTCACCTCTCAGTTGAGGGTCTGAGAGTTGATATAGAGGGCTGGAAGGCGATCGTCACATGATCAGACTCTCACTGCTCATTAGTGGAGAAGTTTGGGGTTCATACCCTAATGGTTTGATGTTCTCATGTTCCTAATGACTACCTAGTGCTAAATCCATTTTAAAGTAGACAGTCCCATTCTCTGTCCTTATGCCAAGGGCATTGACAATTGACAAGAAAAATTTCTCCCTTTGGTAGAAGTTTGCATCCATTCTATTTGTGGTGATTGTTCTGTGCTTTTGTCTGTTTGGTGTCATCACTATTTTGACTCTTCATTGTGTGTGTCCACTCCTGTGTGTGAGCATGTGTGCATTCCTATGCTGTAGTGTGCACGTGGAACTCAGAGGACAAGCTCAGCTGCCAGTCCTTATCTGCCATCTTGCTTCAGTCAGGGTCTCTTTATTGTTTACTACTGCATATGCCAGACTAGTTGGCCCGACAGCTTCTGGGGATGCTCTTGTCTCAGCCTCCGTCTCTCTGTAGGAGAGCTGGGATTACAGGTGAGCCCCACCACATCCACCTGTAAGTGGATGCTGTATATGGGTCCGAGATCAAGTCTTCATGCTTGCACAGAAGCGTTTTACCCACTGAACCATCTCTGGGTAAAGCCATCTCCAGCCTTCCCTCTGCTCTTCATTTAAGGTACCATCACTTCTCTTCAATCTCAGGGTTAGCAATGGCCAGTCAAGTTTCTGCATCTCTCCTTGGCCCAACAGAAGTGCGCAGGATCCCAGCTAGACCAAAGGATTCCATCTCCCAGCAGGAGCTGGCTCTCCTCCGTGGCCCTGGTTCCTGTGCTGTTTGCTAACTGGTCCTCTAGTTTCCCCTTCTTTGTATGCCGTGTTATACATCCTGCCTGTCAGCTGGCTTCTCCCCCACCCCCTTCTTTCTTTACTCGGGCACAATGGACTTGTGTTGTGAGCATCTCAAGACTTTTCATTGGCTCACCTGCTAAGGGAGATGTATTGAAGGACAAAGATTCCTTCTGCTTAGGGGTTCTTTCTTTGTGCTCCCCAAATTAAAAATAATGGTGAAAGCTGACTTCTGGGTGCTTTTTGTATGTAGTCATTGTGCAAAGTGCCACGTGTGCATTCTTTGCAGATGAGGGAACTGGTGGAGGGAACGAGCAGGCTATAAAGCAGAGATGGATGGTGTCCACAGAACTCCAAACAAACTGAGCCAGGTCCCCAGTGTCTCATCCTCAGGAGAGGTTTAAGTCACTGATGTCTCTGACTCAAAACAAAGCCTGGTCAAAGGATCAGTCATGAGATACTTGTCATCGGCCAAGCATTCTGCTATAGATGTGTTCCTTTAGCGCTTAAGCCTATGCACAGGTATGTATTACAACATCTGCCAGGAACACGCTTTCCTGGGCCTTCTGGTCCCCTCTTTGCCCATCACCACTCCTGTCCTGCCTCGGCTGGAACGAGACTGCTCAGAAAGAGCAATCTGACAAGCTCATCTAAGTGTTCCCTGACTCCAGCCACCGATTATCCCTTAATTTTCCTCCAGGCTCTCCTAAGTGCCAGAAATTATATTCCTGTGGTTTCTTGTGCATTATGTCACCCTGTTAGAATGCAAATTCCCATGACCCTCTTGTTCACCTCAGTATTTCCCGCACATGTAACTGTTTCTGACATAGCGCAGACGCTCACATTTGCTTAACACATAAATAGAAGAATACATTTTTACTAGCTTATAACTCGTATGCACACACCTCTTGATTGCCGCCTGTGTGACAATCATTTGGTGGCTTCTCTGAGTACAGTTCTGTTCTTTCATCTGGAAAATGGGGGCAGATACATCCCTTCCTCTGAGGCAGCTTTTAGACTTCCATGAAGCAGTATGCACGGAGTGCTGAAGGTGTCTCTAATTGGAGACAGGGTTCTGCTGGAGGGGAGGGGAGAAGGGAATCCCCACTTCCGTTTTGTCTTTATTCATCAACGATTTAAACAGCCTCCCCTTCACTCCACTTGTGCGCACAAAAATACAAAATTGTACAGTCATGGATTGCAAAGGAGGATTTAAAAAAATACTAGAAATTTAATAGATTTGGAAACTGGGGAGAATATATAAAATTAGATCTTCAACATCCTGTATTGATGTAAATTTACAATGTTAGGATTCTTTGGCTTGAAGTTGGATTCCATATCAAACAAACTAACGCACAAAAATACACTCATTTCACAGAAACAGCCAGGACAGTCTGGCAGGGCCGATCCGTCAGCTCAGAGACGTTGGCAGCCTGTGTCTCTCCAGCTCCCAGCTCTGCTTCCCTGAGGTGACGTCACACAGAGCTGGTCACTTCTCTTCACACACTTCCTCTCTGACATCAGATTCTCAGCCTTTCAGCTAAAAGTGTCTATGAACTGAGAGCACACGCTCTTCCTTGTCCCCAGCAAGAGTTTCTAGATTGCCTGGCTGGCCTGGCTGGCCTGGCTTTGGCACATGGTCCTTGGCAATCAAAGCAGCCGTAGAAATAAGTGCTTCTGGTGGGCCAGGACTAGAGGATGTGTTGGGGCCGGAAGTCAAGAGTAGATTCCACCATTTGGCCTGAGAGTGGGGGAGAACTAGCTTCTGCGGGAACTAGGGGTTTTATTACCAAAAGGGAAACCGGGGAAGGTGGGCAACAAGAGACGTTCAACTATTCCCTGGGCTTCAGGAGCACGGTGATGATCTGACAGAGGTTCTGGAGGTGAAAGAGAGGAGGGGTGCAGAGATGGCTCAGCTGGCAACGTTCCTGGCACACAAGCCGGGGGACCTCAGCACCTATGGCAGATGGGAATGAAAGCATGCGTCTGCGTTCCTAACACTGGACAGACAGAGACAGGAGGCCGTCTGGAGTCTGATGCCTGGCCAGTCTAGGTGAATCAGTCACTAGCAAGTTCAATGATAGACACTGTGGTCTACAAAGCCTGTGAAGAAGACACTGGACAGCAACCTCTGACCTCCTCATGCATTTGTAAGCATGTGCATATGTGCCTCCAAACACACACACACACACACACACACACACACACACACACACACACACACGTTTATGATTTTTTTTTTAAAGAACTGATAGGGCCATGCAATGACCCCATAGCTTGTGCGAGATTCCTCACCTAGAAACAGGGTGACTAGCCTTTCGTTTTGGTAAAACTGGGAACATTGCAGATACAGTGGGATGAGTCAGAAGCCCTGTGAAGGTGTTGAGGGGACCACAGCTCATTGCTGGTGCTGTCTTCTTTCTATGTCCCATTCATGCCAACAGTCCACCAAGTTTCACTGAGCACTCCAAAGTCCTCAGCTAAGCTAGACACTGACCATTCCCAGATAAAATGCAAAGTATTGATGGCCAAAGGCAAATAATTAGACAGGAATAGAGCAGTCTGAGTCCTGAAGCAGTGGGTCCATTGGATGGTGCAAGAACATTGGGGGAAGGCCTTCTCTTGAGGGTAGGGCTTGTGTGAGAGATTAGCTGTCAGAATATCCCCAGAGAAGGCAACCTCTGATGTCAGTATTGGAACAGAAACTGGAAAAAGACTTACTGTTCCTGATTGCAAGTAAATAAATTTTCCATCCAACAGGATGAAAAAACATGAGTCATGTTTTGTGAAATTGAGAAAGGCACCTGCTTCTCCCCAGGAGTGACTCCTCCTGCCTGTCAGCTTACAATACACATTAAGAATAGAATAGAGACGTGCAGAAGTATAGACAAGCCCAATCGAAGTATGTGTGAACATTTGGGTCTGAGATGACTGGCTGGTGTCCGTCTGTTGATATTTGAGTTCTCCTAGAAGAGGATAAATGTCTCTGAAAGCTTGCTTCCATTGGCCTCTGATGCTGAGACTCTCACCATCCCCACTGAGTGCAGTGCTGGACTGCCCACACCATACAGTCCACTGTGGTCCACTGTGGCTAAGAGCTCCTGTGATAGTGACGTCTCACCAAAAGCAGATGAAGGATGGCTCTTAAGACAAGCCTCAAATATCAATTTATCCTCTAAACAAACATATGAATACACACACACACACACACACACACACACACACAGAGAGAGAGAGAGAGAGAGAGAGAGAGAGAGAGAGAGAGAGAGAGAGAGAGAGAGAGAGAGAGACATACAACACACATGTGGTAAGAACAACCATTCTAAACATCTTCTGTTTCAAAGAGATTGTATATGAAGGAAGGTTTGCATCAGGGAGAAATCCAACGCATTTCGATTCATAAATAGAATTGGTGTGGGAGTTGATTGTTTTCTCTCCTGAGGGATAAACATTTTAATTTAATAACAGTCAGAAAGTGTCTAAGTGTGCTTGAGGGAAAGAAAAATGTGGTATTCCTGGGGGTGGAGCAGATCCTTTTCTCTTGCTGAATAATTGGAAAGAGGCATTTCAGAGCAGTGCTACTCAAAAATACTAACCAAAATATCCCAAGTGTCAAAATCAATAACAAAATAACTGTAGTGGAACATTTGTATGGCTCACACTAATATGTGGCAGGCAGTTTCCATATATCATTTGATCAATTCCTCATGTCAAGAGGGTCTCTGCTTTACAGGTAGGTAAACTGAGGCTAACAGAAGTTGACTAGTTCAAAAGTAAGGTATAGAGAAGACATTCAAGTCTAAGTCTGTATGGTTGACCTTGAAGTTTATTTTAATATTAATCATTTTAATATCAGGCTAACAGAGCAAGCTAGGTAGGCCACAGATTTGTATGAAGACAGGACTTGAAAAGGAAAGAACCAAAATAGAAAAATAAATTTATACAGTATTTATTAAGAGAATACTGCCACAGCTGAGGCAACAGACAGTGAGGTGGCCAAGCCAAGAAAATAAAATTATATGTGTGAAAAAGAAAAGGAAAACATACACACAAAGGGAGTCATCACATAAATAGAATTTGGTCATGTTTGTGCTCATGTGTTGCTGGGCCTCTGGGGAGGAGGCTGGCTATTCTTCATGCACACACATGAAGCAACAGGGCATTGGCCATTTCTGCCTTCATCTTCCTTGCTTTGGCCACAGCTAATGATGCCCTGCTTTGTTAGTTACACTTCTGGTCACTGGGGCAACACACCCGATGGAAGGAGCGGCATTTATTTTGGTCACAAAAGTTTATACCTTCAGGAGAAGGAAGGCATGGGAAGAGCAGGTAGCTTGCAGAGGTAGCTACTCACAGGAGACTGACCCGGAAGCAGCTCAGACAGGAAGCAGAGACCTGGCTCCCATAATTCTTCCTCTGTCAATCATGCTTCTTGCCACAGAGGCTTCACAACCCCCTCCAAGCAGCTCCAGCAGCTTGGCATCCTGTGTTCAAGCTCATGGGCCTGTAAGGGATGTCACACATTAGACCCTAACACCTACAAAGGTGGTTTTCACAAGCCTTTTGGACTCAACCAGTGTATAAAGACCTTAGTCTGCACTCATAATAATAGCTAATGCTTAAAGAATGCTTACTCCAACCTGGATACATCAACTAATTAAATTCCTTAGAGTGTCTCCATGAAGAAAGCACTCTTCTTACTGTCTCTGGTTTGTTTGTTTGTTTTTAAGAAAAGGAAACTGAGGCACAAAGAGGTGTAACTTACTTAGGTAAGTCATCCAGCCTCAGAGGCCAGGTACCTAAGCACCAGGCTATACTGCTAGATCATGATTCTTTTACTATAAAGGACCAGATAGTAAACACCCAGGCTTTGCAGATCATAATGAGTGAGTTACAACTTTTAATTTCCATTGTGTAACTACAACTACCTAGACTATAAAGAAATGGATGAGTAGGACATATCAATAAAACTTTATTTATAAAGTTATTATTTATTTATAAATAAATCACTTATATATTTATTTGTTTGTTTATAAACAGACCTCAGGCTAGACTTACCACAATTGGTCTAGACCAGTTTATAAAGTATATGCTGCATGATCTTCTTGTTTTCTTACATAGATAATCATAGACATAATTGTGTGTGTGTGTGTGTGTGTGTGTGTGTGTGTGTGTGTGTGTGTGTGTGTTTACACCTGTGTGCATTCACATGTAGAGGTCAGAAGTCACCCACCACCAGGTCTCTTTCTCAATCATTCTCCATCTTATTTGTAATGTAGAGTCTCTCATTGAGCTTGGAGCTCATTGACAGGCTGGACTGGCTGGACACTGAGCACTGGAGGAGAGCACAGGCACTCCTGTCTTCTTGAAGCAGGGGGCTCACAGGTTCACACCACCACAATCAGCTTTTTTCTTTCTTTCTTTTTTTTTTTTTTTTTGGTTCTGGACTCAGGTCCTCATCTTATGTAGCAAATACTTTACTCACTGAGTTATCTCCCTGGCCCAATTCTACACATCATAATTGTGAACTTCCATGCACGCTTCCTGGCTTTCTGGCATTCCTTCTCCCCAGCTTGACACGTCTCTGAGTTAGGCTGGAGACAACGTTGACATTCTTGCAGAACGCTGCTGACATTTCTAGGTCTAGACACCATTCCCACCCCATCTCCTTTTTCCTTGTCCTCACCACAACCCTGGTAGGTAAGTATCAGTGTCAAGGTCAGGGAAGTAAAGAAACTTGGTCATATTGCAACAGTGTGAGAGTTGAGCAGAGACGAAAACACGACTCCTAATACCTGGACTAGCCAGCTTTCTGTACCTGTAACATATTCCTCAGCAAGTCAATTTACAAAGGCTTAATAAGAAAAAAAATGTCTTATTTGAACATTTTGGTCCATAGTTGGCCCTTGGATTTGGGGCCTGGAATGAGATAACACATAATGTTGGGGGACACATGCCTGAGGTAAAGCACCCACCTCATGACCAGAGATGAAAGAGAGAAAGAGGAGGCCTGGGATGCCTCTGATGACATGAAAGTCTCCAGATTCTCTGTAGCTCTTAGTAGTCTCACTTCTTGGCAACAGTCCCACACTGTAGACGAGCCAGCACCACAGAGTCCTCTGGGAAACATAGTCAGAGCGATGGCAGACTCTCACCTTCATCACTTGTGATGTTTTCTCACAATATGACTTCTAGATCACGTGTATCTAGATCTGGTGGAGGGAACAATCAAAGGTAATTTTCAGCAAGCACCCTAAGTGATTTTATCTGTACTGAAGGTGAGGAACACAGCAGGATCAGTAGCCACTTCTGTGTGGATTGGAGCTTTGTCTGGAGCCTTTCCAACTCTTGGGGTTATCAGTCTTCCCACTTTTCCCTCTTTATTCATTACCTGAACTCTCAGTTGTTTTCCTCATTAGTCAATAATTCTGGAAGGTCATGGACAATGGTTCAGTTCACTTCTCTGCACCGACTATTCATCATGGAGTTAGGCCTTATGGATATTGGCCAATGAGTGACTATATTAATTCATAGAACTCTTAGCTTTCTGGAATTTAATCTTCATAGCTGCATTTATCTATGTCCAGTACCTGATGGTTTTTCTGCATTCCCTTGTTATTTTTCACTAATTCTCACCTTCTTCTGTTTTCTGTACATTACGGTAGGCCTCAATCCACTCTCTCAGAAAATTCACCTCTATTCTCACTCTTGATTTGAATATAACTCAAGAGACCTGGAGAGCATGACTATTCCATGGGAAAATGACTTTAAAGAAAGTCTCTGAAAATGAACTAATCAATTAATTAATCAATTAATGTATTATTGATTGTCTTGTGACAAAACACCCCAGCAAAGCAATGGAAGGGAGAAAGAATGTGTTTTGGCATACAGCTCCAGAGGGATGTAGTCCATCATGCCAGGGAAGGCACAGCCAGGCAAGGACAGCGTGGCACAGATGGCAGGAGCAAGAAGTTGGCTCATCAGGAGATCCCACACCCAGGGAGCAGAGGGTGAAGAGGAAGCTGAGCCAGGGTCTCTATATATATTTCTTATGAAGCCTCACATCCTGCCCTCAGGACCCACCTCCTCCTGAAAGCCTCCACCTCCTGGAGACTCCACAGCCTTTCCCAACAGCCCCACCATTTGGAAAACAATTGTTCAAGTGTGAGAGCCCAGAGGGGGACGTTTTATATTCAAATTGCAGTATCAAGTAACTACATTTTGGCATCAGTTGGGATGGATCCAAGGTCCTAGACATACTAGGCAAGTGTTCTGCCATTGAACTTCATCCTCCTCTTTCCACTTTTTATTTTAAGACAGAATCTCACTGAGTTGCTATAGTTGGCCTTGAATACACTGTTTAGCTCAGGCAGGGCATGAAGTGTTGATCCTCTTGCCTGAGCCTCCTGAGAGTCTCTGGGGTCACAGATCTCCATCATCAGACTCAGTTTCTATGTCAATGTATTAATGAGGCTTTACTCATACCTGAGATGACCTATTGAGTGGTCAGCTGAGTACTTCCAAAGTTTCAGTTTAGTTGAGGAATTAAGACTCAGGCTCTATTAAATAGAAAACAATATGTATTATTCTATGGTAAATTGCACTGTAATAAGATAGCTGTTTATTTCAGTTTTATAGATTGTGTGGACTTCTATGGGTGAGCAGGTCCAGGGTCAACACGATAGCAGGTCAGATGCTCAGGGAGGGTGTTCATTCCATTTGGTAAATGTTAGTTCAGTCTCTTCATTGTATTGTCACATGGAACCGAGGTTGAGATCCAACCTTTGTGTCTCTTATCAGGGCATTTACAAGGATTCCACCCTGGAGATGTGTTCTTTTCCAAAGGTCTTTCTTCCTGATAGCATAATGAGGGGACTAGGATTGAAATGTGAGTCTTGTGGGCATTGCAACCCTAATGTCTATGAAAATTGGTTCAACAAATAAGTATTTATTTAGCAGTTACCCCTTCTCACCACTATTCAAAGTGTCAGAGATACAAGAGTGAGCAGTTGGGAGCCAATAGAACTTACAGATTCATCCAGAGAGATAAGACAGTGAGCCAAAAAGACAATCTGTGAACAAGATGATTGTTTGCTGTGGGATGGTCTGTATGTCAAATTGCTCTGATTGGTCAATAAATAAAACATTGATTGGCCAGTGGCTAGGCAGGAAGTATAGGTGGGACTAACAGAGAGGAGAAAAGAAAGAACAGGAAGGCAGAAGGAGTCACTGCCAGCTACCGCCATGACAAGCAGTATGTGAAGATGCCGGTAAGCCACGAGCCATGTAGCAAGGTATAGATTTATGGAAATGGATTAATTTAAGCTCTAAGAACAGTTAGCAAGAAGCCTGCCACAGCCGTATAGTTTGTAAGCAATATAAGTCTCTGTGTTTACTTGGTTGGGTCTGAGCGGCTGTGGGACTGGTGGGTGAGAGAGATTTGTCCTGACTGTGGGCAAGGCAGGAAAACTCTAGCTACAATTGTTGACAGTGTAAGGGAGGGAGACAAATTGAAACAGAGTGGCATCATGGGCACCCTGGATGGAATCATCTAGAGAGGGTGTTCAGGAATCTCTGAGGTGCAACCTGAGAGGCAAAAGAGAAAGGCATGAAGTCCGAGGATCGAGTTCTGAGCTGAAAAGACAAAGCAACAACTAAGAAAAATGAAAACACCCCCGAGGAAAACAAGTGGGGAATGTTCTAGAATATCCCTGGGGCATTGTGGTTTGGAGTAGTAAGAGATGGAAATAAGGAGGTTGTCACAACTATGTTCTACTCGACATTAACATGGTGAGGAGTTGGGAGTAAGTCTACATATATATCATGAACCTTGATGGAATGGTGTTGGAAAATTAACAGGCTCTGCTGGGGGTTTTGAGACAAACTTTTCTGCCGTGAAAAGTAGTTCATCAAGGAACAAGAATTGAGAAGACAGTTGCCATTATCCAAGTAAGGAGCTATGCATGGTGATAGCAGAGGAACAGAAAGAGGTCATCTTAGTTTGCTTTCAGTTGTGATAAACACCAACCAAAACTGATCTGGGGAGGAAAGGGTTTATTCCATTTTACAGGTTACAGTCCATCATTGAGGGAAGGCAAGGCAGAGCTGGAGTAAAGACCATGGAGTAACCCTGCTTACTGTCTTGTTTATAAGTCCACATTCGGTTACCCTTCTTATACTTCCCAGGCCCATGTGCTTAGGGAGTGTACTGCCCACAGTGGGTTGAGCCCTCCTCATCAATTAGCCATCAAGAAAGTATCCTAAAGACATGCCCACAGGCCAATAAGGTAGAGGTAATTCCTCCACTGAGATTCCCTCTTCCCGGGTGAATCCTGATTGTGTCAAGTTGACAATAGCAATGAACAAGTATAGAAGTCAACAGGCGAGAGATATTCTGAGAGCAACATGCTGATGAACAGAATGTAGAAAGGAGGCCAAGAGAGAACTCAGAGACGACTCCCAGCACACTCACTCAAGGAGCTGAACAGGAGGTGCTGCCATTTGCCATACTGTGATTGTGTCAGGGTTTTCCAGAGGAACAGAACCATGATAATGACTGGCTTGTCCAATGACGGCCATCTGCCCCATGGAGAGCCTGAGAACCCTATAGTTGCTCACTACACAAGCCTGGAAGCTTTAGGAGTCGAAACCCAGAGAACTGAGGTCTTCAATCCACACTGGAAGGCTGGCTTCTAATGTCAGCGAAGGATGGCCTTTGACAGCAGAGACATACACACTTACCCGAAGGCGGGCAGGCAGAGAATAGTACTTTTTTCTCCTGGGATTTCTTTCTATCTGTGAAGCAGCCACCCACTGTCGGGGAAGGTCTCCCCCTTCAGTTAATACTTCCTGGAAATGCCTTCACAGACACACCTGGAGGCCTGTCTGTTAGCAGGTATCCCATCAAATCAACTTGACAGTTAATGATAGGCACCAGAGTGGGAGACTGTGGAGGCACATTTTAGGGAGGGGTAGAAGACATAAAGTGAGATGGCTGAGCTTGTTAAGCTTCAGATGAAGGAATACCGACACAAACAGAGAAATCAAGTGAACAAAGTTTAATAACAAAAAAAAAATCAGATTGGGATAAAATTTGGAAGTTGCTGATATTGATATTGATCCTGTAACTTATTCAGCTTTGCTAAGTCCGTGTCTTTGTTGCGATGTAGTCTCCTGTAGTCTTCAGGATGTAAGCAAACAGGAACTGCATGGCCATGGACCATGCTGCAAGTCCTACATCGCCTTCATGGTAGCCAGAGACGTGTGTCCCCTTAGACGCATCCATCAGTACATTCAGCCTTTCCCAGGGAACAAAACAGAGGGTCGCCCCATTTACACATGGAGAACACTCGCTTGATGTGCTAAGAGTCCCTAATGAGGACAGCAGCCATCTGGCAAACAACCCACTAGATTGAAACAAAAAAAACCGTCAACACAAGCAAAATATGTAAAGTTGTTGATCACTGACAGACAGCCTGTTGATGGGCATCTATTTAGCTTTCAAAGCAGTCTGGCAGATAGATTAAAAAAATCCATCAGACCTGTAAAGCCTTAACAGGCCAAATTTCCCCGGGGGGCCTTTCTATATGGTACTTATCATTTCCAGAGCTGTGATAGCTCTGATTCTTCCAGGCATCATTACCCTACATAGGACAGCAATACCAATGTGGGAGCCATCTTAAATGCATCACAAGGGGCAGGCGCATGAGGTACAGGCCGGTGTGCATGCTGGTGGTTTCTGGCCTGCGACTTCAAGGGTCTGCTAATTGCCATTGCTTCATTAGAGCTTTTTGGTAATTATCTTCTTGCTGTTATCAAGTCTTTTCCTGCGGACCCACAGAGGGACCCACCAAGCTCCACGTCTATCATTTTCAAGGCTTGTGGGAACCATCCAGAATGTCACCCTGGCTTCTTGTAGCCATCCCATTTCCCTAAGAACACTGATCCTGTGTGGTTTTCCTGCCCAGTGAAACTGTCTCCGTATTCCTAACTGGGCCTTGTGTCCTTGGGAAGAAACAAAAAGAGAAACCAGAGCTGCCCCTCCAGCTCAGCACACACTGAAGTGGGAAGTGAGGCAGATGTGAGCTTCTGAGGGAGCAATTGTTCTGAGGGAGCAACTTGTTCAGCACACAACCTACCTTCATTGAAAATTAAAACAAAACAAAACAAAACAAAACAAAAAAAAACCCTCACCGACAAAGTGGTAATTGGTCATGACCTCAGGAGGGTGGAAGTACAGAATAAAAATAATTTCAAACTGTGAAACTCAGTCAATGAGAGGTAATAGGCCACCGAGACATAGCATTTACCTTCGGTAATGAATGGTGTGTGTGTGTGTGTGTGTGTGTGTGTGTGTGTGTGTGTGTGTGCACATGTGCATACGCTTGCAAGCATGAGTGTGCACAGGGCACTGATTTTTCTCTTCTTTTAACTGGGGGACAGACATGAAGGCATATGTCACCCTGATTCTATCACTTCATGTACTAAACATTCCTAGCATCTTCCTATAGGAATGTATGAATCTACTCTTCGCTTACACTGATGTTTCTCACACTGAAGTCCTACCAGGGAACAGACGCCCACTGTCCCCACAGATTTCTCTAATGGTGAAAACAGTAATTAACCGCCTCCCTCCAAATGCCAGCTTGGTGGCCAGGCCCTAATTTGCATCCTTTCTGCAGAGGTTCTGATGTCTCCTGGAATTTACCGTATTACTAAAGTCACACTTTAAATCATGGATCACCATATCCGTATGTGGCTAAAAAATGCTCACAGCATTGTAATTTTATGCACTAGCAATAAACATGAAAAATGCATTTTCGGGTTGTTTAACATTAAAAATAATGTTTGGAAAAATAAATTTTAGGGGAAATTTAGGGCTGAGGAAGAGGACCATATTCAGTCTTGGAGACTTCGATTCACAAACTGAACAGCAGGTTGGAGAAAGGCCAAAGTAGCAGAGGAGAAAGGTCAGCACTGGGGCCTTTAGTGTCAGGATCTGAGTCCTTCTGCCATCAAGGGCTCCCCCTCATTTTTCTCCAAACAGCTGTAGCTTCTATTTCTAAAGTTGGCTAGAGATTGCTAGGCAATTGACACAATTTCAGAAAAATCACATTGTTTATTTTTTTTCTAGGAATGAAAATAATATGGTACAGGATGGTTTTCCAAGGAGTAGTTTAACCTTAGCTACCAGGGTGACAGCTTTTGAACTTAGCATCACCTGGAGAGTTAATTTGGGGTCTGGAGTCATGGTTGTGACACTTGGCTCTGTTCCTGGACATATGACTTGTGAGTGGCACCCATGGCCAACAAGCACAAACCACCCTGAGGTAGCTGATGAGTCTGTTTGCTTTGTTCTGAATCTCATACCAGCTGTGTGACCTTGGGCTAGCTATCTATAGTTTCTGTTCCTACTTCCTGAGTTTTGAGTTTGAGGTTGAAAATATCTGAAGGCCACATATAAAAGTGTGTGCACAGAATGGTTTAAATAGGTCAGGCCTTAGAGCGCTAGCCACGGGGACCTGGATTTGATTACTAGAATACATGTAAGAAGCCAGGTGCAGTAGTGTGTGTGTGTGTGTGTGTGTGTGTGTGTGTGTGTGTGTGTGTGCTTACTGTCCAGGCATCTTTGCCAAATCTGTGAACTCTAGGTTCAAAGAGAAATTCTGTTTCAAAATATAAGGTGGATAAGAATTAAGAAAGACATTGGCTTCTGGCCTCCATAGGCTCATGCACACATATATGAACATGTATGCATACACACACACACACACACACACACACACACACACACACACACACACGAATACCAAACACATGCAGGCACATGCACATATGCACACACTCAGTCATCACGTACATGACTAGCCTCACACAGCTGTTGGTTCCCAGCTCTGCATGGTTTCTTCTGTTATCCTCCAGGCTTAGAAACCAACAGAGATGATCACAAGGGTGATATCAAGGAACTTCAGGAAGAAAAGGACCTAGAAATGCTCTTGCTTTCTTTGATGCCTATCTACAGAGCCTCAGAATACTCCAAAATACAATGAAATGGCATCATGGCATAAATGTCACCAAGTGGTAGAATGAAATCCTTGATGCATGTGGGGCCAGATCGACAAACACTGGACAATGAACTGCATGTGGAAAGGAAGTGAATGGCAGTTAACACTGTTCTCTTAACCAACCAGGTGAGCTTGAAACAAGAACTTGGGGCTGAGTAAGATCTTAGGATGCTTTACATGCCCCACTGGATCCGCTCGGGTACCCTGGGAGGTCAGTGTACCTTTCTCTGCGCTTCTCCGGTTTTAATGTCCAAATGAGTTGCCGAGAAGTCTTATTAAAATGTAGTTTGATTGACTAGGTGTAGGTTGATGTCTGAGTTTCTGCTTTTCTAACAAGCTCCCAGGTGACAGGGACATGACTGTCCTGGGGCCTGCACTGCAGGTAGTAGGGATCGATGCTGTTGCCCTTCTATTACTGACCCATTTCCCGAAGCAAACTGTGGTTTGAAGTGCTCAGGGTCAGGTAGGTGTAGGCTGTAGGCAGAGGTTAGGGATGACCCACCAGCCTCCCCCAGACCTTCCATCCAGAAGACTTCCAGGAATACTTTTAGGTTTCCTGGATGTGCATAAGTGAAAGGCACCCTCAGGAAGCCTCCCCACCCCCAGCCCTTTATGCCTGTTTCCTCCAGGGGGTCTCTTTTGGTTTATTTCTTAAGTTAACAAGACAGGCCTCTCTGAAGTCATAAACACTGACATCCCCGGATGCAACAGTGGGCGAGATTATTCTCCCTGATTAAGCCTTTGACAGGCTGCATCTTCTCAGCTAACACCATGCCAGGTTTTATTAGTAAATTGGCCCTAGAAGTTTCTCTTTACCTACAGATGTACCAGCTCAGCAATCCTTCCCCAAGATCGGAATGAGCACATTCGGAGAACACTCTGTGTGGAAGCACCAAGAACAATAATTAGACACATTTGCAAACCGTACAGGGATAAGAGTGACGATCTCGTATAGAGACCACTAAGTGGAAATAGGAAACTTAAATAATTGACTGTTAAAATTGTCTAAGAAGGCCACGTTGCTTCCGATAACCAGACACTGTGATTAGGTTACAGCGACAAGACCATTAAGATGAAATGGAGACTCTAGTTCGCAGCTTTTAATAGACCTGAGCCATGTTATAATCAATGATTTCACCACTCCATCTTTCCAGTGTGAATGACACCAGGATTCTGGACACACACTGCCTTGTGGGATGGCACAGTGTGGACCCCAGCCTCCGGTGGAGGTGGTGGACCCCAGCCTCCGGTGGAGGTGGTGGACCCCAGCCTCTGGTGGAGGTGGTGGACCCCAGCCTCCGGTGGAGGTGGTGGACCCCAGCCTCTGGTGGAGGTGGTCCCAGGATGGCTGATGAGCCTCTGCAATCAGCAGTACACATCTGTTTTTCCTTTTTTTTTTTCATGGAAACATGGATGCTGGATGATTTTGCATCTGTTTCTGATGTCATTTAGCAATCAACGTCACCAGGCAACAACATCCTTGAAGTCTATCGCACCTCCGAAGCTGGGGAGGTGACTCAGTTGGTAAAGTGCTTGCAGTACAAGCTTGAGGACCTGAGTTTGAGTCCTAGAACCTACTTTAAAAAGGAGGGCATGATGGTACCTGCCTGGAATCCCAGTGCTGAGGATGCACAGGTAGGCAGGTCCCTGGGGCTGGGGTGGCTAGACTGTCGGGCTAGCAAAACCAGTGAGCTTCATCTAAAAGTGAAAACTGAAATCCCATCTGAAAAAAGCTAAGTGGATGAGGGACTGTGGAGGACACAGAAGCTGTCCTCTGTCTTCCATATGTGCCTGTGGAAACACACAAGGCAACCACTGTATCATACAGAGCAACAACAGGGGCTGTTGTGTGGTGATGCAGCAGTTGTGCTGTTAATATTTAGACATCTGTCTAGTCCTTCAACATTTTTAACATGGGTGAAGTTCCTCACTCCAGTCTGAAAGGCCTCATTCCACCATGCATGCTGTCCATGGAAGTCTCTGGAAAGCGTATATGGGCGTTTACAGGCAGAAGAACTAGTTTGGGTGTTGATGTCCTAAATCTGATAGGAGTCAGTCATACTACCGAAGGTTCTAGGCTTTTTATATGCTGATTTCCCTTATGTACAACGGAGAAAATGATCATTATCATCCTCAGAGATGAGAGTCAAGCCCAGCTTTATCTTAAGGAGTTTTAGGACAAGGGCATTGAACAAAACAGCCACTGGCTGGTTCACTCTGAATACTGGGTGAGGTTTCTCCATGTGAGTCACAGACCAACACATTTCCATCCCCTCTCTCCAGCTAGATTGCTCTGAGAATCCCACACCAACCAAGAGGGAAATCACTTGGCTACACAACATTTCCTGTGTTCATTATGAGACGTAAATTGAGTTAAGTTGGTACATGTAAGTAAAATGGAGTGTTGGAGAGGATGTGGACTCGGAGGTACGGGAGGACAAGAAACAGAGAGGAGGAAGCTGGTAATTAGGCAGTGTTTGCTGTGTGATGACCACAGAAAGAAATGGGCTCTAAGGAAACAGCTGGGCGCAATATGGAGCTCAAAGCTCTCAGCCCTTAGTACGCTTGGTCCCAGTGCCTGGGGATCCTTTCTAAATTATGAACAGAGAAACTGGATATCTACTTGCGAATGGAGGAAACAGTAGCTGGAGGAGCTGCTGAACATTGGAAGAAACAAGTTCTATACTGAGCACAAGGTCCAAGAGAGCTTGAGGGGAAATTGCACACAGCTGTGAAGGTGTGTGTGTGTGTGTGTGTGTGTGTGTGTGTGTGTGTGTGTGTGTGTGTGTGTGTGTGAAGATCCTTACTGAAGCTCTTTTGTATCTAGTTGGCTTTAGAGATGAAATCAATAAATAATTTGCACATCTGCCTTGCCTGATCTAGCCAGACTGATGGTGCTCCGTAAACATGACAAAGCAGAGTCCACACAGTCAACTCGCTGGCAGCTTGAGAGGCCACACTGTCATCTTAGACTAACTGCGACACTAGTGCTTGGTGGAGAAGATTCTGCACTTGGTACCCAGGGCCACCGATATCGCCAACATGGAGAGTGTCAAGTTTTTCTTTTATTAAACATCATGATGCTACTAAGTGTGGCTTACCTCCACCACCACCAACCGTGACAATGACAGCAGCGACCGAGGTCCACAGTGAAGTAATCCTGGGGGCTGCAGCCTTCTGTGTGTCCACAGCTGGTCCCCTCCCCTTTAACTTAGCATTTCAACGCACCTCACAAGAGCTGCACTAGTGATGAGTGTGCTGCTGAAGTTCATATTGTCTCGTTAATCAGGAAGTTCCCAAGTGAAAGCAGGTGGTGACTGGGCCGCCATCCCCTCCTCCTCTTCATCCTCATCCTGGTCCTCCGTCATAGGCTCGCCTTCCTCACCCTCTTCCCATCTTCATTTTCTTATCTTCCTCTTCCTCTTCCCTTTGTCCTCCTCCCCCTCTCCCTCTTCTGTCTTTCCACCTGCTCCCTTTCCTCCTCCTTTCCTGTCCCTCCACCTTCCCCTCCTCTCTCTCCTCTATCTTTTCTCTCTCCCCCTTCTCCTTTCTCTAGCCAGTCTGGAGGGTTGATGGGATACCCATGGCTCTGATACCTGATACTCTTGCCAATGGAGATTCTGCTGAAAACGTCTGAAATAGGGATGAGTTACCGAACTCAAAGCCTCAATACATCTGCTTCTCAGGGCATCATTATGTTAGTGATCCTTTTAACTATCTTCTTTCATGCTAAACTCTGAGGAGGGGGGTGGAAGGAAACATCAAGCCTTATATTAAAAACACATTCCAAACAGAATCCCAGGGCATGAGGTCAGGACTTGGGTTTGTGTGAGTTAAAAGGGGGGGGGGGTTGTGCCAGAGATGGGGTCTTCAGGACACATCAGAAACAATGAAAGGTTGAGGATAGGTGGCCTGTAGGAGTATTAGATACTGGCTCATTCTAAGGTGAGCTGGTATGTTTTTTTCATTCTTTCTCCCCAGTATCAAAGACATTTTAAATTTTATAGACAGAATCACTATGGGTTTGAGGCCAGCCTGGGTGACAAACTAAACTAAAAAACTAAACTAAAATAAAACAGCACGGGCCCCTGCTAAGTCTTCCCATGGCCTCCCATCTCGATACTTTTCAGAAAACAACTTGACATAACGTAGTGCCTCTCTCTTCCTCTCCAGTTTCACATGGTGCTGTGGGGCTCTTGCGGTGGGTGGGATGGGGTAGGAAGATGGGGATGCAGTTACATTTCACAACACAGATGCTGCCTCTCGAAACTTCCTGATCCCTCTCAGGTTTTTTCCAATAATGATGGAAAGGCTGAGAAGAATAACAGTTAACATTTACAGAATGCTCACTCAGCACTTTTCTGGAAAAATCCTATTGTATTCTAACAGCAAGCCTCTTAGGAAGCTACTATCAAAACCACCATTTAATACCCAAGAGGAAGGAGGATCTGGCCAATCCCTGTGCCTGACTTAGGGCTGAAGCCATATTCTATGGAACACCATCACCCTATGACCGACCCTCCCTACCCTGGATGTCTCCCCAGCAGGTAGCCTATCCGTGGATGAGGGCGTAATTAGATAGTGATGATCATGACTGTGTGTTGCTTCTGTTTAAGGCTTAAGATTCACCTGCACTGTCATATTCTCTTATCCCAAACAGAGAAGGCAAACAAAATATGACTCAGTAGAAACTCAGAATGTATAGGGATAGAAAGCCAGGTGTCCTGGTTTCCCAGACAGAAGCTGGCAGACCAGTGACCTCCACCCAGGTAAAGTGGTATTTTCTGCTCCCCTCTTTCTTGGCATTACTCTTTGGGAGTTATCTCTCCTCATGATGAAGACCTAGGCAGTGTGTGAGCAGAACTGGGTCCAAGTCTCTATTTGTTCTGCATCTGTCTGAGCAGAACAAACAGGGTAACGCGCACAGGCTCCTGGCTGTGGAGAACCTCTTGACTGACGAGGGCCTCTTAGGGGTTTCTGAAACTTTTCAGCCCTTTCTCCCCTGCCCCCATCACTTAGCACAACCTCTTATCAGACACCTGCTACAAATAGAGGTGAGAAGCTGCAGAGCAATCTGGAGAGAAAGGGGAAAACGCTGACGAGATCAGATCTTACGCCAAATTCTAACTTTTGAAAAGTGGTTCTCATCATTTCTCGCCACCCATTTTAAACTGCCTCACGCAGCAACTTTCCTCAGCAGGAACTCTCTAGAATGCTGGGGTGTGGAATGCAACACAAGGTCTCTGAGGACATGGGATCACAGATCCATGAGCTTCCCAAACCTCCATAGCCAATGTCCACTAACGCCCTCCCCCAACACCCCAGACGAGGGTACGGAAGACTAGCCTTGTAGAATTGCACACCTCCAGCTGACATCCTCCACTGGTGTCCTCTTCTTCCACCTGTGACTTTGGGCTTTGAGTGGCTCACAGATCTCAAAACACAAAATTCCCATCTGCCTCTGATGCTTGCTTCTTCTCCCTTATGACTTCCAGGCTCCATCTTGCCTTGAACTTGCAACATGGCTGAGGACGACCTACAATTTCTGATCCTCCTGCCTCCACTTCTTGAGTGCTGGGATGACAGGCCGGTGTCACCGTATTTTGTTTCTATGGTGCAGGGAATCAACTCCAAGGCTTTGTACATGTTGGGCAAGCATGCTACCAACTGAGCTCCAGCCCCAGGCCCTCAGGGATTTCTTGACTGGTAATGGTTGTTGATCCTTTTATACCAGAGTGCTTCCTTCCACCCTGGTGCTATTGATATTTGGGTGTATGGATTGATGTAGTGGTTTTAATAGGAATGGCCCCCATAGGCATATATATATATATGAATACTTGGTCATTAGGGAGTGGTGCTACTTGACAGGGATTAGGAGATGTGGCCTTGTTGGAGGAACTGTGTCACCAGGAATGGGCTTGGGGGCTTTGAATGCACAAGCCAGGCATAGTGTCTCTCTCTCTTCCTGCTGCCTGCAGATCCAGACATAGAACTCTCAGCTCCTTCCCAGCACCATGCCTGCCAGCATGTAGCCATGCTTTCCACCATGATGATAATGGACTAAACCCCTGAAACCGTAAGGAAGCTCCAGTTAAATGTTTTTCTTTATTAGAGTGGCTAAGGTCATGGTGCCTCTTCACAGCAATGAAACAGTGACTAAGACAGTTGGTCAGAGATTTACAGAACACAAAAAATATTTAACAGCAATGACACCCCCTGGCTTCTCCCCACTGGGTGACTGTACCCCTTATACCTCCCCCACACACTAGTTACATGTTCAAACTGCTCCAGCAGCTTCCCTTATTAACGACAGAGGAGTGGGCTGCTCACGCAAGAGGCTGAGATCTCCACACCCACCACCTGCTCTCCTATGCCCCTCCTCGATGCCCGCCTCTTTCTGCCCAGCTTCTCCTGCCTCAGTTTGGTGGCACACTGCTCCCCCTGAGGAGCTGTTGCTCTTTCTGTTTCCTTCCTGGGGAAACATCTTTCTCTAGACACCCACCTGGTTTTCTCTTTCTCAACTGTGTAAAGCTCACAGTCACATGAAATTGTGTGTTTCATACCATGAAAATATGCTTCAAAATGGTGTTTGATGGCTGAGGGGCATGTGTGTGAAAGTACTCTTAGGTAAGAGAGAATAATGAAAAATACAACGACCTCCATTTAGCTCAAAGGAGCATCAGATGGACACACACACACACACACACACACACACACACACACACACACACCACATACACTACACACGTTATATATACACTCACACCACAAATACACATCCACAACATTCACACACACATACAAACTACAACACATATATACCACACACACTACACTGCACACATCACACACACACACGCCATAAATATATTGCTAGCAATAAACAGAAAACTGAACCAGAAGGACAAACACACAAATTCTAACTGTCGACTTTGATGTTTGATCGCCTCGTGTTTTCTAGACTTTCTGTTATGAAGATAAGTTATGATTATTATCAAAGAAAAGCAACAAATGCTGCTTTGGAGGAGAACGGTGTCAGAATCTCAACATTTCTCAGATTCAAAGGCCAACTAAGTGGCACAGAACTAACTCGGGTATGCCCTGGCTGGACAATGAAAATAATCTACTTAAATGCTGAGAGAGAGCTGAATTAAGTGACCTGGAATGTGTACATTTATGGGGACCTTGGCAATCACAGAATATGACATCCTGATCTTTAATAAGGTAGGAGCTCCAGAGAAATCAACTAACCCACAGCCACACAGCTAAACAGTGGCAGAGGTGGGATTGTTCAATTATTTTTTCATCAAACATTTATTAAGCTTCTGTGATATGCTGGGTGCTGGGGGTGTCGTGGTGAAGACAAATATGATCCTGGCTCCCGCGCACAGAAGGAGAGGGGGTACAGACCCATGTGCAGACACTGGAGACCTGCTCCTCCCGACGTGGAGGGCGCTACACACACACACACACACACACACACACACACACACACACACACGCAAGCGCGCACACACACACACACTCCTGGATTGCAGTGTGGCTGCTGGGCTGAGAGACTCCAGGTGTCACTCACTGGAATTACACAAAGCATGTAAAACAGCCCGTTAATAGTCCTCATATTGATTTGTGTGTCAACTTGGTATAGCTTTGGATATACAACTGTCCCTCAATATTTGGATAATAATTTGTACCAGGACCCCTCAAGGATGCCAAGAATCCAAGAAGTCTCAGGTCAGGTTAGTGCAAAAGCTTGTGTCTGTAACTCTAGCATTTGGGAAGCTGAGGCAGGAAGAGCACCACACATTTGGGAACTTTCTGAGCTACATAGGGACACCCTGTCTCAACCTAAATCCAAAACAAGTGTACAGAATTTCTTTATATGGAAGAGTATGACGTTTGCCTAAAAGCTTGCATATCCTCCTCCATAACTTCTTAACTATGAGTATAGGTGTGTATACATAAGTGTGTCTTTGTGGGTATGTGTGCACAGTGCTCACAGAGGCCAGAAGAGGCTGCCAGACCCCCTGGGAGCTGGACTTACAGGTGGTTGTGAATAGCTCAGCATGGGTGCTGGGAACCAAATCAGGGTCCCCTGAAGAATCAACATTCAACTGAGTCACTGAGCCAGCTCGCAAATACTCACTTGTGTATTGTAAATCTCCCTTAGCTTTGTATCAAGCACTATGTAAATGATGTATTAATAGTGATTGTGCCATAATGGTTATGGAATAATGAAAGGAAAAAGTCTGTATATGTCCAGTAAAAATGTAAACTTCCCCTAAATATTTTCAATCTTCTGTTAGTTGAAGCAAGATATGAAGAATCCATAGATAAACAGGTTGGTTAAGTAGATATGGTATTTAAAATTAACCACTCCTGGTTCCTTTCACTTTTGAGTACTTTTATTTTAGTTTTTTATTGTGTCAGCTTTTATTCTGACCAGGAAAACAGAGAGCTCAGGCTTCATTTGGGGCTATGTTCTAACCCATATGGTTCACACCTAAACCATCATGTCTGCCAATCAGGCATCCTTTCTAAAAGATCCTGCAACCTCCTAGAGCAGTCACCAGCTGAAGGACAAGGGTTCAAATCCATGAGCCCGTAGGAGACATACAGTCGGCTATTGGAGATGCCAAGTCACTCACATGATTTGCATTTTATCTCCACCAGATAGGCTGCTCATACCTGGTGATGCCCACTCAACAGAATGTCAGGAGTAAGAGGGGCAGGTGAAGAGCACTGCTTAGACCTGGTGATGGAAAAGGTCTGCGGAAAGATGGAGCATGGAAGACATCAGCCAAGAACAGGCTGAGAATTGAGGGAAGCGTAGAAACAAGACAAATCCAAGCGTCTAGAGAAGGTCCTAGTTTTCTTTTGTTGCTGTGATAAAACACTTGGACCGAATGCACCTTAGGGACGAAAGGATTTATTTGGCTTACACTTCCAGACCACAGTTATCATTGAGGGAAGTCGGGACAGGAACTCAAGGCAGGAACCTAAAGCTAGCTAAGCTTTCTTATACAGCCTAGGACCACCTTCCCAGGGAATGGTACCACAGCCTCTTCCACCTACAGTCCGATCTGGGAAGTCCCTTAAAGGAGACTGCCTTCTCATATGACTCCAAGCTGCATTCAGTTGACAGTCAAAGCTAACTGAACAGTTACTATGTACAAAGTCAGACTCATTCATACTTTCTTTTCTATTAAACAGCGTGTTGGAGTCCTCCCCCTCCCCCAGTGGTTCTAATGGGAAACTCTGTGAGCTCCTCAGTTCTAGGCCTGGCATGGGAAGGGTGGAACTCAATGACACCAGCTTCACTAACGTTGTCTCTTCTCTTCTAATAGCCTATTATGCTGTAAGCTCATTTCAGAGAAGGATAAATTCTGCCTGGAAGAGAGAAAAATAATGATGCTGAATTAGCTAGATGGATGGCAAGAGTAATCCGGGTGATATTCTTAAATTTGGCCTGGGAAGGGCGATTCAACACGGGTTACAGTGTCTCTGATTATGCAATTTATTCTCTGCCACGAGAATGGATGTGCTCTCTGAAACACTTCTGCAAGAGCCTCTTAACGAGAAACAATAGAAATTTTAAGACAGATTAAGGTTGATTGTGGCAGAAGATTATATTGTGAGCAGACTGTCCTCAGAGGGGTCTGCTTAACTGTTGACAAGCTGGAGGAAGGAACCATAAGGATATTTGACGTGAAAAATGTGAATTTGCTCTCTGAGTGTTTACTAGCGTTCACAAGTAGCAGGAAATGAGCCGTGAAATGTATTGTCAAACATTCAGTGCTCAAAATATAATACATTACTTGAAGTTGGGCTCTTTGCTTTGGGAGAGCCTCATTCTCAATTTGTCCACCACGAGGATGGATGAACCGGCCTTTTATCCTGCCCTTCCCTAGTCATAATGGGCAGATGCAGCTCAAAAGCCATTTACAGCTCCCTTCCTGAACTCCCTGGGTGATAGAGGCATGGAAAACTCAAAGCTTGCCTCTCTGCAATTAGATCTGGTCACATGACTTGATTTCTCCCAATGAGATCCAGGCTTTAGTCTCCTGCCCAGACTCCAGACAGAAAATGCCCTGTCATTCTCCGCCCACCCCCAGTCTGGTGTCTGACCTCTCCAGACAAGACTGAAATTCTGCCCTGAGAAGAACACGTTTGCACAGGGGCGGGTATTGGAGTTACATTTCTCATTGTAATAAAATTGCCGTGAAAAGCAAGTGGGGAGATGAGGGAATTGTTTTGGCCCATGGTTGGAGGGGAAACAGCCCGTTGGGGTGAGGAAGGCCGGACAGAAGGAGCTTGCTCACATCTGGGAGGATCAGAAGCAGAGGGCAAGTGGGAAGCAAGGCCAGGATATAAACCCCCATGCTCTCCCCGTGGCAACCTACTTCCTTCCAGAAAGGCCCCATCTTTAAAGGTTCTACCATCTCCCCAAACAGCAGCCTCAGTTGACTGGCAGCAGAAGCCTGACAGGGACATTTCACATTCCAATTAGTCAGTCTCCAATTACACCAGCTTCTTAGATCTCAATGCCACCATCCTCCTTTGTGCCCTGCCTAGTCACCGGAACCTCCCTACAATCCTGAAGTTAAAGGCTTAGACCAACAGTGACCTCCAAGTCTGCACCACCACTTATTTTGGATGTCTCTCTTTTCAGAAGTGCAGTGGTCACCTTGTAGCCCTGAGGTCTACAGTTTGAATGCCAACTGTCCTCCATGGCGCACTGGTGGTACCGTTTGGAGAAGTTGTAGAAACTTCGGGAGGGGGAGTATTCCTGGAGGAGGTGGGACACAGGAAGCAGGCCACCCCAGCCCCATTTACTGTTCACTCTCTGATTCCTGAGTGTAGGATGCAATGTGACCAGCCATCCTCCTGTTCTGCCGCCACGGATGAACCGTATCCCTCTGGAGCCCGAAGCCAAACCCCTTCTCCCTTGAGGAACTTTCGAGGGGGCTTTTATCACAGCAAAGAGAAAGTAACTAAGAGGGGCTACACACAGGAAGCAGGATAGAATTTTGGAAGAATTAACATGACTTAAAAATCTCACATCTGCATACGGGAGAGAGTTGTGTAGCTTGGTCTGTTTGAGGGGCCCATGGCAGTGGGATCAGGATCTGTGCCTGGTGCATGAGCTGCCTTTTGGGAGCCCATTGTCTATGGTGGGATGCCTTGCTCAGCCTTGATGCAGGGACGAGGAGGGGCTTGGCCCTGCCTCAACTGAATGTACCAGGCTTTGCTGACTCCCCATGGGAGGCCTTATCCTTGCAGAGGAGAAGATGGGGGGTAGGGGGAGAGGGGGAGTGGGAGGAGAGATGAGAGGGGGATCTGTGGTTGGTACGTAAAATGAATAAAAAAATTTCCTAAAAAATAATATTAAAAAAAATCTCACATGAAATACTGGGCTTCACACACGAGTCAGACTGTTCTTGACCGGCCCCAGTTGACACATCTGTGTAGGATCTCTTCCCACTGCTGTTTCACCTTTGGGGATCTTTTTCCTTTGATCCTCTTACTTTTTTGTAGTCTTTGCTTTTAAGAGTTAGCTTTCTCTCTCCGGGTTGGTGATTTAGCTCAGTGGTAGAGTGCTTGCCTAGCAAACTCAAGGCCCTGGGTTCGGTTCTCAGCTCTGGAAAAAAAAAAGACAAAATAACAAAAATGAGTTAGCTTTCTCTGGCCACCTCCAAATGTGCTCTGTGCTCCAGATAATATTTACTAGAAGAACAAAAGGAAGAAACAAGAGACTAAAACTAAAACATACAAAATTTTCTGTTTTAAATTTGGCTTTTGTAAGCCATTTTTGTTTATAGACGCTAACATATTTTACCTCTTTTCTTTTCTTCCTTCCTTTTTATTCACTCAGCCATGAATCCATCCATCTACCTGTCCATCCATCCATCCATAGATCCATGGGTCCATCCATCCATCCATCCATCCATCCATCCATCCATCCATCCATCCATCCATTTGTCCAAGAACCCACTCACTCACATAATTATTATTTATGGGACACCTACTATCTGCTTTGCACAGGTTAAGTTCTTGGGATCTATGTCACACAGTCAGAACAGAGTTTATTCCTTGGCTAAGATTACATCCTAGAGCAGACATGGGAAGACAGAAAAATCAGTCAACGTCAGTCATAGTTGTGACACATTATTTTATTTTAAAAAGCAGCCTCAGGGAATAAACAAGGCCAGCACCTCCCTTATAGATATAATGGTTAAGCCTCTCTTAGAGAAGGTAACAGTTCTATACAATGAGTAAATAAAGGCACTAGACACTGGGGCTAAAGGAAGAAGAGCTGAGGCAAAGAGAACATGTAAACATGGCACTCATGTTTGGACATGTCTAGCCACAGAGAGAAGGCCGGTGGGACCAGAGTGGAACAAAGGAGTGACGGGCAGAGGGAGGTGATTTTAGAGGGAGCCCACCACCAAGTACTCCTTCTTTCTTCTCATACCGCCATTATTATTCTTAAGGGAAAGTAGAAATTGCTAGCCATGGATGTGCCCACAGATAAGCATAGAAATCATAATTGAATTTCTCTAGCTCCTCGTCGATTGCTGGGCTCCTGGGGTAGCCATAAATACTTTGCAGACTCAAGCTACTGTTCTGTATTCAGCCTATAAAACCCTTCCAGGCTTGATCTTGTCACCTATCCCTGCATTCTGGTGCCCAGTACTGTATCTGGCAAGGAGCTGCTGGGTACCGCCCCCTTCTCATGAGGTCCAGCGGAGAAACAATTCACAGACCAAACGTCACTGGTTCTTCAGAGAGTGAGGCAAAGCCGGGCATGTGTTCATAACAACAAACAGTATTAAGTACATGAGCATTTCGGAAAGAACTGACACACGTGGGCGGGGCAATGGCTCCGTCAGTAAAGCCCAAGTGGGCGGACCTAAGTGTGTCTGCAACGCCCAAGTGTTGCAGTTTGCTTTCTGTTGATGTGATCCGTAACAGGACTGAGAGCAATTTGAGGGAAAAAGGCTTATCTCATGTTACAGGTTACAGTCCCTTCCTGAAGGGCGTCTGAGCAAGAGCTGAAGGCAGGAGCCTGAAGCAGGGATCATAAGGAATGCTGCTCATTGCCTTTCTCGGTGCCTTACTCTCGGCTGCATTTCTCATACAACTCAGGACTAGCTGTCCAGGGGTGGCACTGCCCACCTGGGGCTGGCCCTCTTACACCAATCAGGGACATGTCTCCCAGACTTGCCTATAGACCAAAATGCAGGTTCCGTCTTTACAGATGACTCACTCTAGTTTGTGTTAATCATCACAGGTGCCAATTCAAACTCTTAACTAAGTTTAGCAAAACCCATGATTAGATTGAATTAGATTGGCTACATGGGAATGGATTGCTGAGGAAGGGTGTGTGTGTGTGTGTGTGTGTGTGTGTGTGTGTGGTGTGTGTGTACCAGTAGGCAGAGGCCAGAGGTCAACCTCAGGTGTCATACATCAAGAGGCAGGAGACCTGTCTTTCCAGGAAGGCTCTCTTACTGGCTGGGGCTTGCTGACTGGGGAGACTGGTTGCCTCGCCAACCACAGGGACTCCATCCACTGTTTCTGGCACCCACACATTGGGGCTATACGCATGCACCACCACAGACTTTTGGTAGGGGGCGCTCTGAGGACAGAGCTCAGTTCCTCAAGCTTGAGAGACAAGGATGGATCCAGCTTCCTGCTCCTGAGACTTTGAGACATGGAAACCCTTCCACCGACTGCCTCTTCAGAGCTCGACACGGTGCTTGTCTCTCTCTGTTCCTCATCTGGCAAACGTCAACGCCAACAGAACACACATCTGCACCATACACACCGACACTGTAGAACGTTCTTGAATGCATTACATGCATTCCAGATATTCCATATGCATTATACGTACTTTCTTTATGTGTACACCGGTTACTCACAATCCATATTATACATTTCTAGCCTCACAAGAGATTTGTCTCCTACACAAGACATGTAGAAAGGGTGTCACCTTGATTCTGCTGGCAATTCTGGTCACTGTTTACAGCCCCATATCTTAAATGCCACAGGTATATAAACGATTTGTTAATGGTGTTGTAGGTATCCACAGCCTCCAGCCCCTTCATTATAATGACATCTCATTCATTGAGTAACTTACCTGTCCATTGAACCCTGGACGCAGCGTCTGCCCTGCTGCTGCCCTGTGTGGATGGAGGAGGCTGCGAGGGGGCAGGACAAAGCTGAGGCACAGTAAAGCAGGAACATATCGACTGACACACCCCTACTTTTCCTTAGTGAGGCTTGTTCACACTCTTGTTATACTCCTGGAGAATTCAGAAGGCAAGTGGTGAACAGCTAAGATGGGGTGTGGTCCCTCTGATGCAGGAGATTTCCAGGGATACGTAAGTTCACTTGATGTTTCTAAGAACCCCTTTCACAGAAGCATAAGAAAGTTTCAGAGAAGTCAAGTCATTTTCTGAGAGTCACACAGCCTCACAGGTTTCAGAGCAGAGGAGACAAGCCCAGCTTTTTATTAAAGGTCCTGATGCAAGGTCCTAGCCAACAAGTTCTCATTACAGCCTTCCCAGCGCCATTTGTTTAAGTGAAATACACGTCACATTCCCAACTTCCCAAATTCATAGCAAATCTGCTGGCTTAATAACATATTCTGGGACCTCAGGCAGTATCATTTCATAATAGATTTTTGGCCTCTAGGAATTGTCCAGTCCTACCTGCTTCATCTGGATCTCAAAGGCCGGGAGAGAAGGGATGATCCAGGCCACCTGTCATCCTTTCTTAAAGAGATGCCTGTCTCAAAAGGAAGCTGCAGATAGAGAACGAGCCATTGGCCTGCATGTGGCCCAACCCTAGGGCTTCCCAAGCAGGCTGACTGCTGCTGTGGGACATGAGAGGACACACGGGAAGACTGCAGAAAGGACGCTGTGTGCTGTCCTCCAGACTCCTGTTCTTCCCCACAAGGCCGCTGGTGTGAGGCGTGGCGTGCTCTGGATTTCCCTGCTCCCACACTGCTCACTGCCTTTCTTCTATTGTCGGACAAGCACCCAGGTCCGACAATAGACTTGGGCTGAAGTTGAGGAAACACGAGAAGGAGGAACAAGGACCAGAAACCGTGGCGGCTGAACTCTTTGAGGGTAAAAGTGGCAACCAGTGCAATTTTAAACACCTTTTAAAAACTCCATGTCAACTGGATATCAGGAATGAATTTTAAATCTATCACCCTGCCCAGGGCCGCCAATAGCAAAGACTCCCTCGGGGCCCAAGCAGTTTAGCCTACAGTGTTCCCAGAGCTAAGAAAATCAAGTGTCGAAATCCATGTCTTCACCTTCCCTAAAAATGGAAGGATACGTAAGCCAGTTTCTATTTTTGGTCAAGGCACCGAAGTCAGCCGAATGTGAGCTCTGGGATCGTAATGTAACATCTCTTCCAACAAAATGCCCTCCCATTGTTTCTGAATGTACAGGAGTGCCGGTATATTAATAATATTGAGAACCCCTTGTTGGAGAATTATGTCTTCCAAAGAATATTTGGGAAAGTCTGGCTCTAGTATTTAGGGATAGAATTTGTCAAGATGACTTTCGACAGTGAAGTAAGTCCCACTTCTTTGGTGTAAATTGAAGGTATTCGGGGAGGGGAGGGATTGGGGTGGGGATGGGAGGTGGATGTTGACTTCTTCCTTAGGCAAGGATCAGGTACTGACTGCTTCCTGTCTGTTGTCATTAAGGATGGTGGAAAGGATCCCTGGGTCACTTCTGATCTTTAGTCCAGGGAAACACATGGACATAGATCAGCTTATTCGGTTGTCCTGCACAGTCTTATTCCCAGCGGTTCAGATGTGTGCAGCTGAAGGTGGGGAGGGGCCCCACTGTCCATTCTTAACTACCTTTCCTACGTGAAACCCATGGCACTCTACCCATATCTCCCCCACCACTGAGCATGCTGGGTATGGCTCCATGGGACCCTCCTGTTCTCTGTGTTTTTACCCCACTGGGTTAGCCTCCATCCTGTGTGCACTGTCCCCAGGTGTGGCGATGTGCACGAAGAAGATGGTGCCCACAGGTAGTGAAGCCACCCTCACTGCAGCAGTGGGGTCCCCACATTGATCCTTCCCAGGCAGTGCTTTTTATTGCTGCACAAACGTTAACTTGAAGAAAGCCACCTGCTGCAGACTCACCCTCTCACTCATGTGTTCGAAGTCAGAATCTCTGTCACTCAGTGGGAGCCTGAGGCATTAGAGGTGCTGGGAGAAAGCAAGATTTGTTAACTGAAGAGCACACATGCCAGACACAGCCAGAGAGTCCAAAACAGAATCTGAAATGGACTGGGTGCTGCTGGGGTGGAACCAGTGGAAGCAGGTTGTAGGACTTGTCCTGTGGATGGAGATTCCAAGTGGGAGACACTCCAGGGTACAGAGTGAGCATCACCACACTACACAGAGGCTGAGGTTTGGCTATGGTTACATGGGAAGGGTCTTGCCTCAGTGCTCACTGGCCAATCTATTCCGTATCAAAAATTTTAAAAATTCTTTATCTTACCTATTGGTGAAATTATTAAGGCCACTCCACATAGTTAAAAGGGAGGTTTATTTTGTGGGGTAACTCACAAATGAGGGGATAGGTAACAGGGTCTGGGAAAGGTGTAGTGCAGTCCGGTGGTGTTCTCTGGAGAACTCTGCTCGGTCTACCTCCAGCGTCCAGGGTCCAGGAACCGAGAGAACTGGCCCATCCCGATCTCAGGTCTTCAGGGTCCTCTCTCGGACCCGCCTTGTAGGCTTGACAACTACCGAAGCCTCAGTGGGGGTTGGAACTTCCAGATCAAAGCTGGAATGGCTACCCACTACACTTACCAGAAGCCTGGTTGCATCCTGTAGAAGAATAAAAAGCTCAAAGCTGCTTTGAAATCGACAGCAGTGATTGCAGTTCTCATTCAGCGGTACTGCCGTGCTGGCTGTCTTGAGTTATTCACATGGCCACACCCTGGTGCAGGGCCACTCCAAATTGAGTTGTCTGTGCCCCCAAAATGCACAAGGTGAAGTTCGCAGGTTTTCAGAGATTCTCACTCTGCTTCTGGCGAGTCTAAATCTGTTCTCAGCTTCCTATTTATCATGTTGGTTTTGAACAAGAAGTTGGATTTTAGCCTAGTGATAGTGACACACACCTTTAGTCCCCGCATTTAGGAGGCAGAAGCAGGTGGATCTCTGTGAGTTTGAGGCTAGCCTGGTTTACAGAGAGAATTCCAAGATAGCCAAGGCTACACAGAGAAACTCTGTCTCAATAAACCAAGGGGGGAACAAAGCAGAAAGAAAAAAGTTTGATTTTTGTCTCTCATAACAAGAAGTTTGAAAATAGACATTTACTGGCCCTGACTGGTTCATACAAAATGTCTGGGGTTGGGTCAGACTCTTTGGTTTTCCTTTTCTTTCTTCATGTTTTTTTTTTTTTTTTTTTTTTTTTAGAAAGGGTCTCATGTAACCCAGGCTGGACTTGAACTCACTATTTCTGATCCCCTTGCCCCTACTTCCTGAGTTATGGGTTACAGACCTGTGATTACATACCTTATATGTATGCCAGGCAAGCCCTCTGCCAACTGAGCCATACTTACCTTCAGCTCTCGGATCAGAGTCTTTGAGACAACCTTCTGCTTCTGATCTTGATTCTGAGATAGAGCTGTCCTCCTGGCAGCCCTCCTTCTTGACGGGCTGGCAGGATAGAGAGGGGCCTTTTCTTATTGCGTGAGTAAGAAACACTCTGCTTCACATCAGTTGGATATCCCGCTGTTTTTCCCTTGTTGCCACTGACAGACAGACTTGATCACAAGTGTACATGTCCCTTGGCATAGCCAAGAAGAATTCTGCACCCACCCACCCACACCGAGCGCCTTCACTGTGCCCTGGGATGGCAGTGCTTATTTTGCGGTAGTGTCTCTCATTGTCTTGAAAGTCAGGGGAAATGTGTGACTCAGCCTAAAAGCAAAACAAACAGAGCAGTGATAAGAGAGAGGCGGGCAAGCCCGGAACTGCAAGGTGGGTTTGAACATCTTTGCACAGGCTGGCCCCTGGCCCTCGTTCTGATGTCAGCTTTTATCTTTCTTGTAGTTCAATGCCATCTTGTCACACTAGACTGATTCCTGTCCATACTTGCTTGCTCCTAAGATACAGTTTTCTCTCTGACATTACGGTGACCTGGAGCACGCTTCCTGAACTGTGAAGTGATTGACATGCCAACATTCATTCTCAACTCAAATATCACTTCCTCTTGGAAGCCCTCTGGGACTGTGACATGCATATTTGCCTACCTTCAACTAACTCATTTTTCGTCCACTTCGGACTCACTTTTTCAGAGAGCTTTTCCCAGTCTAAAAGTATCTTGCTTTTTTTTTCCTTTTCTTTTTGCTTTGGCTCTACATGTCCTACTGGACCCTGGGACTGAGAGCCTGAGGAACAGTGTCTGTCTTTGTGCACTTAGCTGAGTTCCTAAGGGCAGGAGGAAGGGAGGGGGCAGGTGGCATTAGAGAGGTACCTGGAGGGGCTGGCTCAGGGGTGGTTTGGCCAGTAAAGTGCTGGCCATGCAAGCAGGAGGACCCAAGTTCAGGTCTTTAGCATCTGCGTTAAATCTGGGTGTGGTGGCGTTGGCCTAAAGAACTAGCATTGAGGGGAAGGAGAGAAGCGAGGGGCAGGTCCCTGAAGCTGCTGGCAGCCAGTCCAGCCAATCAGTGAGCTTCAGGTATGGAGAAACCTCAAAAATAAGGTCAAAGACCCTAATGTTGACTTTTGGCCTACACCCACTCACATATACCTGCCATGCACATATACACACAGACACACACACACACACACACACACACACACACACACATGCACACGCACACGCACACGCACACCATGCCTTGATTCAAAGGAAGAAGACATCTTATTGAAAAGAACGTACTCATGAAAATACTGCAGATCCATAAGCCATAACCATGTGGCAGAGTTCACATGCTGACCCCACTTCTCTGCTCTGTGTGTACTACTGGGGGGGGGGGCGTGCACAGTGGACTCTCCTGTGCAGTCGTGGGTGGAACACTCCCATTATGTCAAGTCTTCGTACAGTCACCTGAGCTGTTCTTGGCAGCTGTTTTACGCATTCATGACTGTGGACAGAATGACAAAGCCATTTATATGTCAAGGAAAAAAAATCACCCGGTGATCTTCTGTGTATTGTCTTCCGAGAGAACCCATAGTTCTCAACACCTGCCAAACAAGAGCCCCTGCCAAGAAGATGTAGACACAAAAGGTTTGAAAGAAATCATGGAAGCAGAGATTAGAATGAAGTCTCTTCCTGATTGCCAGGACTGTGCAGGCCTGCTTCGGGCCACTCTGCACTTCTCTTCCACAAAGACAATGCAGAGACCGAGTAAAGCTGCTGGGATTCAGAGCAACACAAATAAAATGACTGCAGTGTTACCCGTGGAATGGTGACCTCACAGAATGCTACCTTGCCAACCACGGAGCCTTGGAACCTTACCCATAAGCCAAGAGAGGTCCTGATAGTGTCACCACCCAAGCAGTTGTCCCTTCGTGCATCCCTTTGACTGAAGAATATGTCCTCTGTGTCCCTGCCAACCAGCCAGAGGCAACGGAACACGCCCCCATTTGGGTGCAAATGCAGAGACCACTAGCCAGCCATCTCTGTAAGCTTGCAGCCAATGCCTCAGCAACCAGGAAGGGATTCATGCTTACACCTTCCTTTTTTAAAGTGGTCAGTGGCAAGTGAGTGGCTGTGTGTCCACATGTGACAAGCCTGCAGTGATGGAGCCAAGCAAGATGGTTACATGTCTTGACTTCGTTTATCTGTGTAAATCAGCTCTCATCCAAACGTGTGTTACGACAGAATGCTCCAAAACCATAGTTTTGAGAAATAAAAATGGAGATCACACATGAAAGGTGAGTTTACATTAAAGGAGAAATCTCAGAAGAAAATTCAAACCAAATCCCAAGCCACTAAGATTTCCAGGATAGAGAATTCAAAGGCAAGTATAAGAAGATCTATTTGGCAATGCACTAAAGAGACTGAGGCAGGGGAATTGCCAGTTCCATGGCAGCCTGAGCTGAAAAAAAAATGAGACTTATAAAACAAAATGAAACAAAATAAAATAAAACAAAAAAGGGGGGGCCCTGGAGAAGGTATTAAGGAAAACAGTGTTGCTTTTTCTCAAAACAAAACAAAATACCTCACTGAGAGGAACATGAATTAAGTTTAGCTGGTAATTTTCCCATGTGCCACCCAGTCCGCAGCCCCTCAGACCCAACTAAACACACAGAAGTTTATATTAATTACAAACTGTATGGCCATTAGCTCAGGCTTATTACTGACTAGCTCTTACATTTAAATTAACCCATAATTCTTATCTATGTTTAGCCATGAGGCTTGGTACCTTTTCTCAGTTCTGCCTTGTCATCTTGCTTCCTCTGTGTCTGTCTGGCGACTCCTAACTCAGCCTTCCTCTTCCCAGAATTCTCTTTGTCTGCTTATCCCGCCTATACTTCCTGTCTGACTACTGGGCAACGAGCATTTTATTTATCAACCAATCAGAGCAACACACATTTACAGCATACAGAACGAAATTCCACAGCAAGCAAGAAAAGAAAAGTCACTCAAATGGGCTTGTGAGAGATTTCATATTGGAACCAGGTGGCTAATGCTGTTCCCAGCAGAGGCTGGAGATGGTTAGGGAAAGGGAAGGTCAGAATAGACTTCTTCACACATCAGGAAACACTCAGGATTTTGTGGATCTGAACTTCAACTGCTTAAAAAACCTCTAGAGCTGAAAGAGTAATTTCTCCACTTCCAAGGATCTCTACAAGATTTTTTTTTTAGCCAAGGAGGGAAAAGGGTGAAATGTTTATTTTTACCAACTGAAGATTCTTCTGGTGATCTGATGATGTATGGGAAATCTTTTGTGTGCTTTCTCTTTCCCTCAAAAGACAAAAAGAGAGCAAGAGCCGTTCTCCCGATAATTGCTGGGATAGAGGGGGTGATGTAGGAGGTGAGGTGTAAAAGGAATGGAGACCACTCTATTTTTTCATGGCCACCTGTCCTCAAATCCCATTTTTCTTCTCAATAAAAACTCCAGTCAGGTTGTATTTTGATACCTGCCACTCGACACTCATCAAGTGACAAGACTGCTAGGCCAATATGTTCAGCCAGGAATACGCATTCTGAAGAATGTTCCAGAACGGCAGTGATCTCCCGTACACACTGGAGTCAAGCTCAGAGCTTTGCCTGCTATCGCCATGTCCGTATCCACCAGTCTACTTGCATTATTTCATGTGGCAAAGTCAATATGAGAATTAATAATAGCTTTCTGATCTACAAATAAAAGCACGCCACTTTACATTTTTGGCAGTGAGCTGGCATTTTGTCATTTAATCATTTCAGATCATTACACTGCAATACGGAATGTAATGACATGACACTCCTAAATGACAAACACTTGGTCTCTCCTGCTTGGGAAGGAATAATGTAATAGGAAGCAAATTATATCCTTAAAGGTTGCCCGTGTTCCACTCCCACCATTAGGTTGGAGACACTGAGCAGATACAAGGTGACCAAAAGGAGACTCTCCCCTCCAGATGTCCTGGGTGGGACAGAGACAGAGAGATTGTCATAAGGGGACAGAACTTTCCCAATGCTGTGAATGTCCTTTCCTCTCTAGAGCTCCACAAGAAAGGGCTGTGTTTAGGATTCCTTCTTGCTTTGAAAAGCAAACATCAAGAGATGGAGGTGAGGAGGGAGGAGGTGGCTGCTGCTTTTAAAGTATATCTCTATAGTTAGTTTTGGAAAAGATCGTATAGGAAGATGGCAGTCATAGAGTGCTTGCTATTCAAGTATGTGCATCTGAGTTTGATACCTAGAACCCGTGTGAAAATCGTGTGCTTTGTAATCGCAGCCCTGGAGAGTTGGAGACTGACTGAACTCTGGGGGCTTTCTGTCCAGGCAGCCTGGACAGAGTGTCCAGTTAGAGACCTTGTCTCCAAAACAAGGTAGATGGTCCCTATGTAGTGACACACACTGAGGTTGATCTGTGGCCTCTACACACACACACACACACACACACACACACACACACACACACACACACACGGGGAGGGGGGTGTTTCTGTCCATGCTTTTGCATTGCTCAGATTTCACTGGCATGCTAACAGAGTAAAGCAACTGTTCTTCAGTGGCCTTCCTACTCGGTGACTCTTGATTTGAAGACTCCCTTGAGGCTGCAGTCCAAGTCCCCCATGTCTGAAGTGTCTTCAGGGTGCCTGGAATTCCTTATGCCCAGTACAAATCTCACATGCCTCGTGAGAACCCACTTACAGTCATTCTCTGGAACAAGGGTACCGCCAGCCATCCATGCCAGAAGCCTTATGAGGTTGTCTGACTGATTCCTTCCCTTACACTTCCTCCAGACCTTTTTGATGCGACAGGTGACATATTGACTGTTGATTCAGCAAGGGCTTTGAACCTACCAGGAGGTGCTGTCATGGCCACCCAGTCACCCCACCTTCTAATTTACCTCTGTGATGGTTCATCTTATTTTTCAGCTTGAGAAGGTGTAGGATCACCATGGAAACAAACCTCTAGGCCTGTCTGGGAGGGATTATCATCTAGATTGGGCTGGGGTGGGAAGACTCACCCTAGATGTGGGGGGTGCAATTTAAACAGCTGGGCACCTGGGTTTAATAAAGAGGGGGCTAAGCTCTGGCGCTCCTCTTTCTCTGCTTCCTGACCACAAGTCCTGTTCCCATTGCTGTACCTGTGTGACAGAAACTAGCCCGCTGAACTGCGAGGCAAAACAAACACGTCCTTCCTTAAATTGCCTTTTGCCCAATATTCTAAAAATTATTTTCAATTGTGTGGTACCTGAGCCAAAGCTCTCCCCTCCAAGCACCTGAGCCAGAGCCCTCCCCTCCAAGCACCTGGGCCAGAGCCCTCCCCACAAAGCCATATGTCCATTTCCTGCATGGCTGCCAGTACCCTCTGCCAGGTTCGGACTCAATCTTCTCCACTGCTTTGCAGCTCTGTCTTAGTAACTCCTCTCGTCCCCGTGACAAAATGCCTGGCAGAGGAGGGAAAGATTTATTTGGTTCACAGTTTGAAAGGGAACAATCCATCACGGTGCTAACAACATGGAAATGGCATAGGACCATGGACCAGGAAGCCGGGCGCTTGGGCTGGAAGCAGAGTAGGCAGAGCTGTCAACTGTCCAGTGTCCACCTGCACACATCTGCCTCCTCCAGCTGGGCATCACCTCCAAAAGGTCTCAAAGGGTCCCCAAACAGCTGGGGACCAAGTCTTGAAACACATGCGTCTGTGGGAGACACTTCACATTCACACTCCTCCCCCAGAATACCCATCCACAGATGGGCCCGCGCAACCGCGCAGACCTGACAAGGGTCTCCTTGGGTCCAGACTCCTGGCCTCACTGTTTGCCTCAGACTCAGTTGCTCCTCTTATTCCCCTTATTCAACATGCTACTCTGAGTACCTGAAATATGTATCTCACCTCAGTTTACCTACCTTACTTGTGACCATCTTCTGGGTCTTGGTTCCAGTGTCGTCCCCAGGAGACATGATGCATGTACCACATTGTCGCCCTCCCAGAACTGTGAACGGGACCTCAGCCAGTTTCTACACATTCACCAGGTACTTGCTTGGTCAACGTCTCCTTTCCTCCAGTCTCCGTGGTCCACAATGGCAGATCCATAGTGATGTTTGCTCATTTTCTACTTCCAATATTAGCACAGAATCTAGTATATAGTTGCCACTCATGTAGTCAGTCAACAAACCAAACAGTTTGTGAGGTTAAGAGGTCAGCAGAGGTCAAGACTTTGCCAAGACCATTTGGGGGCTGCCTTTGCTGTGGAGTTTTGTAACTCAATCTGCTGTTAGAAAACAGGGTTTGCAGAAAAATTCTAAACTAGAGTGGTTCCCCCACCAAGCAGGGACATAAAGGCATGACAAGCCTCCCATATGCCTATTGATCCCAAGGCAAAAACTTCCCCTTGGAAATGGGGGTAGCTAAGACTGGGAGCTATTGCCATGTGTGTGCAATGGGGAGACAGGACGGGGAGAGCATGGAAGAAGGAGACAGTTCTCTTATGGGGTGGGGTGTTGAATGAGGAAGCAGAGTTTCACTATATAGCCCTAGATGGTCTGAACTCACTATGTAGACCATGTGAGCCTCAAACTCATAGAAATCTACCTGCCTCTGCCTCTTGAGTACTGGGATTAAAGGCATTCAACTCTTGAATCATGTGACTTAGTGAAAAATCCTTTACTGTGCGTTATTGTGATCATTTGGGACAATGGCCATCAACTGCGGGTAGTTGGCAATGACTTTGACTACTGGAGGGTAGTTGGCAAACTGAGGACGTGTTTTGGTTGTCATGGTCTGGTGGAGGGTGTTACCAGTACCTCATAGGCGAAAGTAGGTTGGCGTTAGGCATCTTGCAATGTGTAAACTGGTCTCATGAAAGACTTACATGGTTCAGAAAGTCACTGGCACCCAAGATGGGGAGTGAGCTGTGTAGGGGCATCCATGCAACTCATTCTCGGGGAGCCATGGAGCCTCTGTGGCAGAGGGGTCCCCAGCAGGAGTTTCCTACTGGTGTTCTGATCTTCATCGGTAGCAGACTTTCTGATAGGTGGGAGACACATCAGAGGAAGGCAGGAAGTGGGAGAGTGTTCGGTAGTTATTAACCCAGCTGTGGATAATGCACATCTTTGAGGTTGAGCCCAGTAAGGATTTCAAGAGCCTGCAAGACATAGGTTAAAGAAAAAGAGGGGAGACTGAGTGGCTACGACCCCCACTGCAATTCCCCTTTAAGCACAGCCTTGTAAATACCGATGATAGACTCCAACAGAACTTACTGGAAATTTCCCAAAAAAGCCTTGGAAAATAGACATGTGTGAGTGGTGGTAAGAAATTTACTGAAATGAACTGTCTGTGAACGAAGAATATGTGAGCAAAATAGATGTTTTATCTGTCATTTTATTCATAGAGAGATCCATTAAGCTTCTCCATTTCATGCCGCTCCTGTTTGGGGAAAGCATTTTAAGCTAAATCTTCATTTTCCTTTGGAAAAAAAAATCAGTATGGAAAATAGGCAACTTGACACCCTCCTATTCTCTATCTCAAGGAGATTTTTTTTTTTAAATCTCAGAAGTGACTTCTGAAAAACATTCAAGTGCGTGTTGCAGGGAAGATGGAATTGCAGTTAGATAAGAATTTAGGGGTACTTTTGACCTTTCCACGCAAGAAGAGTTGGTCACTGAACATCTGGATTCAGAGCAAGACAGGAAGTCCTGTGATGGACCAGTATGAATTGATACCTCTCATCATTTTATTGAGTGACTTTGATCTTCCACGCTCTGTGCCTGATGTACAGGAGGTAACAAATTTGAGTCTCGGACAATCTGTGCTCTCTAAGATCTTCACTCTGTTTTTGAAGTAGGAACATTTACACATAGTTAAATTATAGCACTATTAATTAAATTTTCTATCTCAATGCAATCAAATTACTTCTTTTGGCAGAAATGCGTGTGTTTAAAACGTAGCCACAGGTTGATTTTCAGAGGAAAACACTTAAAAGCTCCTGAGTGGTATCTCTGGGGTTACGCACAGACATTCAAAGGTTGAGTAACCTTATGGAGTGAACAAGAAAATAAGGAAACCGTATTCACTGTGTCATTAATGTGGCTTCTCTTGGGACCTGCCTTCCCTTCAGCTAGTGAATGAAGAACTCTGAACTGCTCTGGCCATCTAAGTGACTGCCATTCTGTTCTCACCATGAGGGAGACTCTGTTCTAAGCACTGGGAGGTCCTAGAGCTCTCTTGTCCGGGCATGGAAGAGTGAACTGTGTGCTGCCTTCCCACATCTGCATCCTGTGATGTCAGCATCCTGAAACTGGACTTGTGGCGGGGGGGGGGGGGGGGGGGGGGCGCGGGGGGGGGCGGTGTTTACACCATGGAAAGAGGAGGCTACACACCACAGCCTTTCCTACCCGTTCCTCTCCTAAAACAAAGCGTCCTCTACTGTGGGTTGTGACCTTTGAGGTGTCAAACTTGATGTGGAGAGGGGGTGTCAGGAAAAATTTGAAAGCAGTAAAAGGTTTCTGAGTGTACAATGACCAAAAATGACTTGAGAATCAAATGTGCCGCACACTTGTGTGTTTCTGCCTCTGTTCACTGTGTCACAGCATTGTGACTTCACTGGTGCTTCGGCCCTGAACATGTAAGTGTGTACTGCCACATACGTGGCCGGTAATTTCTCAGCTCAGACCTGACAATACTTACGTTTTCAAATGAAGTGGTTTTGTTGTAATTTTCTGGTGGACACGACGCTTTCTGCTCTGATGGAAACAATGAAGACTTTCAGTATTGTCCTGCTGTCCTTCCCCGGCACGAGTCAGTCTAGCATATGTCCGGGTTGTGTCCTGTTAGACAGTCCAAAAACATCCATCCCATTCCTGTGCACCTATTTTTATCTTTATTATGCAGTAAAATTATATGCACACCAAAGAATTGTTTGAAAATAAATTCCTTTTTGATTCATTTTCAGTAAATGTTTGGTGCAAACACCTATTTTATATATTTATATAGACTGGGTCATGCAACAAATTTCTCAGTGCAATGGGGTCTGAGGTGGAAAAGGTTCTAGAAGGTGGTGATTAAATGCTTCCCAGTGAAGCACTAGGCAGCATCTCTGTACCTACTGAAACTTGCATTTCAGAGCATCTCATATCTGGACAGAGAAAAACATGATCAACAAGCAGGAAGTGCTAAGTACTATGAACAAGAATAGAGCAGACATGTGGCCAGTGAGTGATGGGACTGGATGTCCTGTGGAGGTGGCAGCCTCACAGCCAAGGAAGGTAGAGGTCTGAAAAACTTGGAGGCTACTGAAATGGGCCAGACATCCTTGTCTTCTCAGAAAATTGTGTTGCACAGTGCTCTGAGAGTCAATTTGCTCTCAAAGAAATCCTGGATGTTTAAGGACCTCTAAGTTGTAATGTTGTCTGTCCCTTAAATTCCTCAGACACAATGTGTGGGGAACAGCACTAGACAGGAGGCACATGGGAAGCTTGACTTCAGTTTCAGGCCGACCTGAGTTCAACCTCTACCTCTGCGGCTTCCCACTTGATGGTCATTGTGTCTCCTAGCGCATTTAAGATGCACAATGCTCATCACCAACCGAGTGGTAATTGTAGTTTGTTTCCATGGTTTTCAAGATCAATCACATGCAAAGTGTCCAGGCACAGTCAGTGCTCTAGAGAGTGTTGCAACTTTCCTGTGTTGTCAGTCATTTATCTGAGCATTATGGGAAAGACAAGAACACTCCCTCAAAGCCTCCTCTTCCTTCCTGGTCTTGTCATGAGTCTGGGCACGAGATCAGTACCACTCCTGGATGTAACTAACATGTGCCCCTTTTGACTTGGGCCTCCACAATGTTCCACGTCTTCTTGGTTCCTTGGAAGGTGTGCTACTTACCTTTCTGTTGTTATGGTAAATACCATGATGAAGGCAACTTATAGAACCAAGTGTTTATTTTGACTTATGATTCCAGAGGGACAGAGTGCATTCTTGGCAGGGAAGGCATAGCATGGCAGTGAACACAGAAATGTGGGTTATCATTTCACCCCCATAAAAGAAGCAGAAAGGGTGTGGGGTTGGAGCACAGGAAGCGGGACCAGGCATACTCCCCCCAATAAAGCTGTGCCTCCTCTATGTTCCATCTCCTCCCCAAACAGCACCACTGACACCAAACACATGAACCTATGAGGGATACGTCACATAAAAACTAACACACATGACAAGCCCTGAGTCACCTGGAAGAAGAGTTACCATGAGCAATGGCATCCCCTGATTTAGTGTGACCATGAAATGAACTCATGAATGAAGCCACTGGGCTTGGAGATAGTCATTTATTTAGATGCTCTGGGAGAGTTGAACTCTAGGTAATTCAGTCATCTCTAGCCCTCATGTCATTCACCTGGGCTTCCTCAGCAGTTGTGGCTGAATACCGTTTACTGTGTTCTCTGATTTCTCTTATTTTTCTCATACTAGCTACCCAGAAGTCCCAACTACCAGAGAACAGGAATCACAGCCAATACAGTAAGAATAAGCTCTTGTGAGTTTCAAACTTCTGACCCCTAAGTGTCTAAAACCCTCAATAAGACTAGGTATAAATAACTAGTTAGCATCATGACTAGTTCACCAGGAATCATGGATGAAGCCCATCACCTCATCATCTGGCTTATTCCAGATTCTCTAGCTTTGTGATGGGAGGAAGAGGGGGTCAGAAGAACTATAGACTGCTTAGGAACCCCGGGAAGAGGCTTGTGCCCCATTTGAGTGACTCTGTATATTCTCAGAATTAGACTTATGAGTTGAACCAGAGTGAATTGATGTGGAAAATTCTTCAGGTGCTAAGTGATGGTGGTACAGGCAACTTTTGATTAGTCTACCTTTGCGTGATGATGCAGTCTGGTTTTTTGTTTGTTTTGTGTGAGAGATGAGATCTCATGGATTGCAGGCTAGCCCAGAACTTGTTATGGATGACCTTGAACTTCTGATCATCTTGCTTCTACCTCTGGAGTGTTGGAATTACAGGTGTGCACCCCCATGTGCTATTTATGTGGTGAAGGGGATCAAACCTAGGGCATCATGAATGTCAGGTGGTGACCCCTCCAACGGAGCTGCAGCCCCAGATGAGGAGGCTGAGGTGTTTGTTTTCTATTTTATTTCCCTTTAGAATTCCCTCATCTGATCGCGTGTAGCTGTTGGCCGCCATCATGGACTGGACGTGTCTAAGCTAAAATTCTCCTCCGCATTTTTATCCTCCATGCCTCAAGACTTCGATGCACAACTAGGAATGAACAGAGGAACATGGGCTGAGGTTGTTTCTTCCTGACGGCTACAAGGTGCTACCCAAATTAATTTGCTGTCAGAAAAATAACATTTCTTTCACACTTGGTTTGGGAGTCAACCAGGCGAACCATCCATTTCACCTTCAGATTTAACCCCACCTCTAGAAGCTAGTGAGGTCCTGAGTAGGTGAAAACTGCTGGCCTCCTTGTTCTGCCTCAGGTTCAGTTTGGTGGGCTTCTCACAGTATACAGCCAGGCATCATTTTCAAGGCTGAAGGAAGAACAGGCTTTTTTCAGGGAGGTTGTGTCCTGTGACAAGTGGTTTCATCTGGCCCTGAGTTGGGGGCTTGTAGCCACCTTCTCACACCCACTACTCAGTGTCTGACGGGACTCCTGCTCTTTGATTTAATGGCTGTCCTCTGGCTGGACTTTATCTGCCCCACATTGACTCTCTCCCTTAGGCATGGCTGAGACAGAGAGTAATTGTCCACTGTGAGTAATTCTTATGGGAGAGAGAGGGGTGAGGGAAGGGGGAGAGAAACAGGAGGTGGGTGTGTTTATGTGTCTGTTTCCAAATCCTCCCCACTTTGAGTGAAATGGTTCATGCGATAGAAAAAAAAAAGTCACCTCTCTAGTTGGCATCACTCTGTGTAATAAGAAAAATATTATAAGAAATAATTATACTGCATAAAATAAAACTTACCCCTTATTTTCACAGGCAGAATAATGCTTTCTTCTGGAGTTCTCTGTGACCCAGAACTCGGTACATTTCTTCACTTCAATTTGTGCTGCATCCAGAGGCTCTGCCTCTGTCATCGTCAGTGTTCTACTGCTGTGAAGAGACACCATGACCACGGCAACTCTTATAAAAGAAAGCATTTGGTTGGGACTTTCTTACAGTTTCAGAGGTTTAGTTCATTATTGTCATGGCAGGAAGCATGACGGCATGCAGGCAGACATGGTGCTGGAGAGGTAGCTGAGAGTTCTACATCTTGATCCGAAGGCTTCAGGAAGAGATAGACACTGAGCCTGGCTTGAGCATTTGAAACCTCAAAGCCCTCCCCCAGTGACACACTTCCTCCAACAAAGCCACACCTACTCCCATAAGGACACACCTCCTAACGGTGCCACTCTCTGGTGACCACGCATTCCAATCTATGAGTCTATGGAAGCCAGTCTCATTCAAACTGCCACAGCCTCTTACAGATACAAGGAGATGGCAGGCTCTCTTCCACAGAACTAATCCTCCACCCTCCCCATTTTCACTTGTGTTTGTGGAGGATAGCAGTAATTAATTCTTTATCTATCAAATAAATTAGATCCTTCTGTCTGTTGCAACCACGTGCTTTGAAAGCTCCTGGAATAACAGCACGTACAGAACTGCTCACCCTCCAGTAGGTAAGTAAATTGTTTCACCTCCTGATGAATCAGGCACATTTGCAAAGATAGGTTCTGATTTTGATGCTCGTCATCCTCCACTGACACACACATGTACATCGTCCACAGAGATGATAGCCCAGTACTAAACAAAGACTATGTTTAACCTGGATTCGGTCAGTATCTTAGAATAAACAGACGTGAGGAAGGCTTTGAGTTCTTTAGCGTCTCCTTGTTGCCTTCATTCAAGGTTCTGCTGCTGTGACAAACACCATGCACAAACCAACTCGGGAAGGAAAGGAGAACCACAGTCCATCACTGAAGGAACTCAGCGCAGGAACCTGGAGGTTCCTGGAGGTAGGAGCTGATGCAGAAGCCATGGAGGAGCACTGCTCACTGGCTTGCTGCCCATGGCTTACTCAGTCTGCTTTCTTATACAACCTGGAACCACCAGCCCAAGGAAGGCAACACCCACAGTGAGCTGGTTTCTCCTCATCAATCATTACTTGAGAAAGTGCCTCAAAGACACGCTAATAGGCCAATCTGATGGAGGCAACTCCCTCCCTCTTCCCAGGTGACTCTGGTTTGTGTCATGGTGACAAAAACTGACCAGCACACCTCTGCTAATCGTAGCTTTCCACCAGCACACCTCTGTTAACCAGAGCTTTCCAACTTTTCTACTGGGGATGAAAATGTATCAGGCTCATTGTGTAGTATGCAGATTTATCATTTATCTCTAGTCAGATGAGAGAGAGAGAGAGAGAGAGAGAGAGAGAGAGAGAGAGAGAGAGAGAGAGAATATAAACTTTTCATTTATAAACAAGGAAACTTATGTGTAGATGTGGGCTGGGCATATTGATAGTGTTAACATTCTCTGCCACAACTTTAGGACTGGTTCTGATGTGGTGGGATGTCTCAGAAAGAACACCACACACACACACACACACACACACACCAAACCACTGCTGTCCACACTCCTGAGGCCTGAGGTGGATGTTTATTATTCTTTGTGGTCTTGAGTAGTACATAGCCAGGTCGTTAATCATGATCCGTTGACTATGACCTGAACGTGGTTCTGTGACCTATTGACCTGTGACCTATTGTGAGTGTGGTACTGTGGACAGATTCTCAAGACAGGTAAACTGTGTCCTATTTCCAAAATCAGGAAGTTTGGATGACAAGAGTGATGGCCCTTACTCTATGTTGTCAAACTTGCTCGTGTAGACTCTAGGTTGACCCGAGCCCTAAGCCCTGTGATCCAGACATTCCCACTGTGCCTCTGTGGCTTGGTGAAGAGCTTCACACACATATGGCTGAGACTTGGTGCTTCACGATGCCCACACAAGTATTTGGTTGTACAAAGGAAGAAAAGACTAGAAGAAAGGCGACAAACCCTGCCTAGCATGGCATGGAAGAGAGTCTGTGTTGGTATCTGCTTCCAGCACTAGGGGTTTTGTATTCACCCAGGCCTGGTGTCCTCTTTGTTTGCTATTGACCTCCAAAAATGACTATCGAAGTCCACACGAGTTCTTCTGTCAATGGAGTCCGTTGCTCTGCTATTCTGAAGATTCCTTTAATATTTTGATCACCATTTCAGTGTGCTAAATGCTCTGAATGAAAGTAGTTAATCAGGCAAATAAATGTGGGACTAAAATGAGTTCAGAATCAGCAGCTCGGACACCTGTGAAGCCAGCACACTCCATCAATCTAGGTAGTAATTAGATGCTAATAGGTGGCGACTATACAGTGTGTATGCGGAGGGCCTGGTTAGTCCCTCCCCCAAATGTAAATCGCTTCTCTGGGGTTGGGGGTTGCTGATTACAAAACCAATTCATGCTTGTGTAAAAAACATACAGACATCTATGGAGTAGATGAATAAGATTTTGACCCATAAATTCCCTTCACTACCCCATCTGAAAAGAATGAGCATAAGAAAGTCATAGACTCCATCCTCGGCTTTTTATTAATGTGCACTGCCAGGACATAGAGTGGCATTAAATAAATCTGTTCTTCCCATTTAAAGTATATCTTTAATATTGTAAATATGCCCCTTGCATAATGATATATAATTTATACATATGCAAATATGTGTACAACCATATGTATGTGCACACAGATACACTTCTAGATAAACAAACAGAGATATGCACACATCTTCAATTGATACTCTTGTTTTGCCTTCAATTTTTCTGTTACAAACTTAGCCCTGATACCCATCCTTATATAATATACATCATTATATAATTGCTTGATTACTCCCTTAGGAAAAGCTTCTGGGAATAGAATCACAAGGCTGCATTTTATTAATTTATATATTTAATATTTAAAGGGGTAACACATAAAAATGGTTTCCACACAGAGACAATATATAGAAAACACACAGTGTCCCGCATATAGGAAGCACTCACAGAAGGGTGGTTGGAAACACAAAGGAGTGATTGTCCGAATGCTCAGGACCCCTCATTCTCTTCATCGTAAATGAACTTGAGGAAGGTTCATTTACAGACAGGAAGGTTCACTAGAAGCGTGAGTTAAGCTGGATCTCCTACGTTATAGCTCCTCCTGTTCAGCTGCTGCCACAGTGCCCAGGCACCCGGGTCTGACCCCAACAGAAGGGTCTACCAGGCACCATGCAGAGTTTGTCTCCAGTGCCAGGGGAACAGCGAGGGACACATTCCCCCAGTGAGAGGCCCCATGTCTTGCATCTCTACATGGGGTGTGAACTAAAAGTTTGGAGTAGACTTGATTCCTCCAGCAAACACTCCAATGAGGCACTTCAGGAACAAAGATGTTACACGTGCCACATGATCCTGGACTCGGTGCCCTCTACCCTGCCTGTTCTGAGCCAAAGAGACACAGCTCTTGCCTCGTGTAGAAGGACAGGGGCTTTTCTCTCTTTCTCCCTCACCCCTTACTTCATTCTGCATCCCTGCTCTCAGTGGCCACAGGACCCCTGTAGAGCAGCTACATCTGGCCTCTGTCCCACCACAGTGTACAGTTCTGTGTCCTGGTGGAATAGGGCCAATGGAGATTGCCTACCAGAAAGGCTATTCCAGCTGTGGGCTCAAGCGCAGAGAGCTTGCAGACCAGCCTGCTCTTCCCAGACAAAGGGTCCTTTCTCTCCAGTCCTTAAAGAAGGTACAGGAGACTCTGGTTCAGAGCTTGTGGGAGACTGGCGTTTAGAAAAGTACATATTCTAACGCCCTAAAGCTGCAGTGCATCTGGTGTCTGCAGACAAAGGGGCCCTAGCACAAAGGTACTTCCTAATATCCCAGTTCCCCAGAGTAATTCCAGGCATCGTTTGTCCTCAGCCGCTCATGGAGGCCGAGTATGAATGTCAGTGGGAGATGTGGGATGGAATGATGAGAGAGATGATGTCAGGGTCCCAGTGGCTGGAGTGACTGGAATCGTTCTTTGTCTGTCCCTGGTTCCTAATTTAAAGGCACTGCACAGTGGGTAGCCATGAGGGACCTGTGGGACTTGAGGCCAGCGCCTCCAGTATATTTGACTTCTTCTTCTTCTTCTTCTTCTTCTTCTTCTTCTTCTTCTTCTTCTTCTTCTTCTTCTTCTTCTTCTTCTTCTTCTTCTTCTTCTCCTTCTTCTTCTTTTTAAAAAAATCTTATTGGCTGCTATGGTGCAGAGGTGCTTACAGGAGAGTGTTAGGGTACAAATAGCTGTCGTGCCCCTTGTAAAGTAACAGAGGGGTCGTCGTAATTATTATTATTATTACTCTTCCACTATTGGTCAAAAGGTAAAACTATGTCCATGACTCTTTGATCCATGTTGTGTATGAATGTTCATAAGTGCATGTATGTGCACATTCATGTGGCTGTGTGTATGTGGGTATGATTATACTTGTGTGGGAGAGCATGTGTGTGATATGTACAATCAATCATACAACTGCATGGATGTGGGTGCACATGTGTGTTAGTGCTCATATGACTGCAGATACGTGAGTATTATTGTACCAGTGTATGAGTATATGTGTGAATTGTATATGTGCATATGGTTGCATGTTTGTGGATGTGGGTGCACATATGTGATTGTTGTATATGGCTATATTCATGTGAGTGTACATGTGTGTTAGGTTGTATGTTTTATATGTTCACATGGCTGCTTGCATGTGTGTATGTGTGGTTGTGTGTGTGCATGTTCATATGGCTGCATATACAGGACAAGATCTTCCCAATTTGTCTAGACTAGCTAGTTGTCAAGCCTCAGGGATCTGCCTGACTCCACTTCCCTGTGCTGGGATTACAAGCCCACCACTGGGTTGGCTATTTTTTTTTAAACCGGAGTAATAGGAATCCAAAGACAAGGATTTTACTGACTGGGCTGTTTCCCAGACCCTAGTTTTGAAAATCATCCATCCATCCATCCATCCATCCATCCATCCATCCATCCATCCATCCATCCATCACCATCTAGAGCACAGTGCTGCAAGGATGCAGTGAACGGCACATGGTAAGAACAGGTAAGGGTGGAGGACAGGGAGCCGACTCCATGGTGGAGAAGACCACTGTCCCATCCACCTTGAGCACAGCAGTTTCTTTGCCTCGGTTGCTCTAAGGGCACTATTGCTGTGCACTATGCACTGGCCGTTCAGGAGGAGGAACATACCCTCATCTCACACAGGATGGAGAGACCTAGAGAGACCAACACCTGTCCCAGGTCCCTCAGCAACCATGGTTGCCATGGAGTCTCACTGAGATGACTTCTGGCTCGCTGCTGTTGATACTTCCTGTGTCGTGTTTGGTGAAGTCCTCAAAGCAGAGCACGAAACCTCAGGCCACATCTGCTTTGGACTCTTCCTGGATGTCTCTGGGATGTGAGCTCCTGAATCACGTCACTCTGCAGCCCGGTTGGGAAGAGCAGCTTATCCTGAGCAGACAAATGAATGAGTCTGTCTCACCTGACTCTGGTGTGCTTCCCGGCTCCAGCCCCGGGAGAGCTCACCCAGTCCCCTCCCATCAATCTAGCTGAATTACAAGTTTAAACCAAACTGACATTCTAGAAGCAATAATTGGCTTAATATTCTCAAGGAGCAGAAGACGGTAATTTCCTCGGGGACCACAAAAGCATAACCCAGTTCTGAGGTTCCAGAAAAGGATGGCTGGGATGGGCTTGAAGTCTGTACGCAAACAGAGTCATTGCTGTCCCCATGGTCTCCGCGCCCCACCCCCCGCCACCCCCACCCTTGGAAGCATAACTTCCCACTGTTATTTTAGCTGACATCCCCTTTGTAACTTTAAGCAGTGTTCTTTAAACATTTCTAAACTTTTGCAATTCCTCCCCACCACCATGCTATGAATTTGCTTGTCACTGTAAGCCGTACACAAAGAGAGAGACACACAGCAAGCACAAAGATATCAGGAAGTGGTGTTCCTAGCAACAGTAATCATCTGAAAGATCCCAGAACATCCTCTCTATTCATACAGCATTTCGTGTTTTGAATAGTGCTGACAGGTGAAGTGGATTCATGGTATTTAATACAAAAAAAAATATTGCTGGGGATTGGTGCCGCACAAAAGCGCAAATATCCATACTATTCACAGGCAGCTGAATTCACTGTTTTATATCTATCTAGATTATTTAGCCAGGGACAATTGCGAAAGCAAATACTCACCTGCTTGCCGAATGACTAATCCGGGGTGTATTATGGAAAGTCTGAGTCCCTAGACTTCCTCTGGGCAACTGGGACACCGCTCTAAATCAAATCCGGCCTGCTCTGTGCGTGGCAGCTTTGTGCAGGGTTTGAATGATAAAGAGACATCCTGCTTGCCAGGTCCCCGGGCAGATGTGTCCAGTTAAAATAAAACAAGTCAGTGCTGCTGGCGAAGTCGGCCACCCCAAGGAGTGCTATCTGGTTATTGCCTTGAGTCCATCAGGAACTCTATCGCTCTTCCTGCTCTTTGTGAGCAGTGGTCCAAACGAATTTATCCCAGAGGGTTTAAATAAAGGAACAAAAAATCAAAACAAAAACAGAGGGGTCTGTGGGGGTGTGCTAGAGAGTCAGAGAAACACAGATGGGCAGAAAGACAGAAAGACAGAAGAGGGGCAGGAGAGAAAGTCCACGGCTCCCTAGAAGAGTCCATAGGAATGGAGCGGAGTGTGACCCGTGTGGAGTCTAATTCTATAAAGAGCTAAAGTTCAGCCTCAGCCTGTAAAGGCACTTGCTCCCCAGTCTGGTCCCGGGATTCACACAGTAGGAGGGGAGAACCAACTCCAGCAAGATGCACTTTGACTTTTGTGCATGCACTGCGGGCCGTGTATGCCCCACAAATAAGTAAATAAGTGCAAAAACTCGTGTTATTATTTTTAAAAAGGACTGGAGTACTTAAAAGCCATACAACTGTGCACTCCATGTGAATCCATTAGGGTTTATCATTGCTGTTCTTTTGTTGTTATCAAACCCACATTCTACGAACCTAACACTCGAATCTGCGTTGGGCAGAAGGTGCCAGGGAGAGAGAATTTCCAGTCTTGGCTTTAGAAGTGAGCTGATGAGGGATCAGGAGAGAAAGTCCTGAGAAGTTTCCCACAGCTGCACACCCTGAATTTTGATCTTTAAGGTCTTCATCTTCACAGTCACATGGAGAATGAGGAGTGGGTGCATTCCAGTGTCATAGCATATAGGTCTGGTTTTTCATTTAGCTGTGTGATTGAGGACAATTTTTAAAACCGCTCCAGTCACATTTGCCCTGTAAACCAACTGGACACTTCAAAACATTGGAGGGTACCCATAAGCCATAGGAGGTGTCTGTCAGAGATATGCAAATGAGGGCTGGAGAGATGACTCAGTGGTTAAGGCCCTTGCCTAACAAGCCAAAAGATCCGAGTTCAGATCCACAGAACCCACATAAATGCTGGGTACTCATGGCAGCCTATCTGTGAGTCCAGCCTCTGAAGGCAGAGACGGATCACCATGGCAAGACAGTTATGCAGCTAAGCTCTGGGTTTGACCTGGAGACCTTGCCTCAAGAAGAATAATATGGACAGTGTGTACATATGTGGAAAGAAGAAAAAGAAAGCAAAGCCATGTGAAAGAAAACTCCAATAGCCTGCACTTTCCACCCCTGAGTGCTGCTACTGGAGTGGAGTTGGTACACACGGGTCACAGAAATTTTATTGTACTTGAGGCCGTAAGGTGCATCTGCTAGGACCTGGGGAGATGACTTGGTCAGCAAACGGCTTGCCTTGCGAATATGAGGACCCGAAGTCCATCCCCAGGACTCAAGTAAATAAGAGCTTAGTGTGGAAATACGTGCTTACAATTCCAAGACTGGAGAGGCAGAGACAGGAGGATCGCAAGCCTACCAGACCTGGCAAGCTCTAGGCCATGAGAGACTCTGGATCAAAAACAAAGGTGGATGATGTTTCTGCAGAAAGACACAGGAAGTTATCCTCCCCATACATGCACATACATGCATCACATCCAACACATATGCACACACACACAAATACACACAAAATAAGAGGCGTGTACTCTAGCATCAAGAACTCCCAGAAATTCTCAAAGGTGTCTCCAAGGTGATGTGTGTGTGTGTGGGGGGGAGGTGTGCTCTGTGTGTAATACTGAGAGATTAGAAAAATTCAAACACATGTCCACAGGGAAATGGCTAAAACCACACTGCTGTATTCATACAGTGGATAGAAGCAGAGATTGTAGTGATCAAAATGTTGACATCTCTAAGACACAGACACACAGACCTGAGCACCTGAAATAAGAGGGGAGATGTCATGACATTTATAGCACGCTTATTAAGGGTACAATGCAAACATATTCTTCAGAGCACATATAACACACTCTTAGGTGGGTTTAAAATAATGTTCTCAGTTAGCAGATTGTGAGCTAAAAGAGTAAGGAACATGGAGAGAGCCTGGCCAACACCCCAGAAGCTCCTCTCGCACCGTTAGTACACAGAAGGATTTGGAATTGTACAAGGAAATTCCTTTTTTAGCAAATATCATAATTTTTTATTTTTATTATGTCTATTTACTTATTTGTATGTGTGTGTGTTCACATGCACACAATTGCACACACATGTGCGAGTGCCAGACTATTTGACCCAAGAGTGTCCAGAGATTCTCCTGTCTCCACTTTCATTTCCTCACAGAAGCACTGGCTAATGGATGTGTGTTCGCCCACCTGGCTTCAGTTGGCTTCTGGAGACTCAAATTCAGGTCTTCTCCCTTGCACAGCAATTGCTTTACCTAGGAAGCCATAGCCCAGCCTGAGTTCTAGATTCCTTTACATCCAGTTCACTTTCTAAATGCTAGGCATGCTCCTAGTTCCACAGAGGGGAGGTGATAAAAAGGGGGAATGGTAGGATTTATGAGTTGCTTCATTCTCAGACAGTCTTAGAGTGCAGCTGCACAAACACCAACCTGTAAGGTAGGTGAGAAAGGACAGTAGAAGGTAAAGGGAACAGTCAGAGAGAAGCCTGAGGTCCCAAGCCACGGGAGAGTAACAAGACACGGTACCTCGTAGACAGAGACAATGAAATTCCATGGGTTTAAAAAATAGCCCATGTGAGTATAAAACCATGCCCTGTTTACTCTACTAGTAAATGCCTGATACACAGAGAGATGTGGAGATGGATGAGACATGACCATGGTCCCTACAAAGTCTGCCTATCAAAAGTGCATGAACTAGGAAGGAGATAATTAAATCAACTCTCTGAGAAAGAACTAGTTAAAAGCCAGCGTCTTCGGCTGACTCAGAGCTCATCCATTGGAGGGACCAAGTGAAGGAGTCTGCAGAGGGGGAGCATGGAAGACTGAGAGAAGAGAACTCCCGATTTAGAGTTCTGATAGCACGTGGTAGAAAGCCACTCAGTCAAGCAGACAGTGGAACCTGTGTCTTCCATGCTGTTCTTCAGCTGCTGTTCACATGCGTTTACTACATCCCAAGTACTGGGGGAAGCAGCAGTTAAAATCAGTGATGGCTTCATCCTCTGGCAGCCTATGGTGGACCTGAGAGTCCTAGCACAAATCTGGGCTCCCTGATCCAGGACACAGTGATGGGATTTGGCAGTCAGCAAGAAACCTATGACCTGACGTGAAAACAAGGGACTCCTCACTTTGAGAAACTCTTAACTATGTTTAGCATTTCTATCCATTTAATTCCATCCATAAATACAGTAGGATTAGCTTCAGCAGCAAATGCGGTAGAATTATCTGTATTGGTAACTTTTTGTACAGCCTTAAAATCTGCACATTTGTACAGAACATGAAGACCTTTAAAGACATCCTAAGGTTGTGTTCATGTGCGTGCGTGCGTGCGTGCATGCATGTGTGTGTGTGTGTGTGTGTGTGTGTGTGTGTGTGTGTGTGTGTGTGTGTAAAAGTTGCTCAGTGGTAAAGAGTGCTTGTTGCTCTTGAAGAGGACCCAGGTTTGAATTCCAGCACCCACATGGTGGCTCAGGAATATCTGTAACTCCAGTTCCAAGGGATCAATGCCCTCTTCTGACCTCCATGAGCACCCTGCACACACATACACTTACATACAAGCAGGCAAAAACATTCAAACACATAAAGTAAGAAATAAATACACCTTTAAAAAATGTGATAAGAAGACTTAAAACACCATGTGTACTCATCCCCATTCAAAAGTATAGTAGTTATTAGACATCCCACAAGATCTTGTTATTTAGTGTTGTAAAGAAACTGTTTATTGCTAAGTTCCTTTAAAATGTTTTGATAACTGATTGTATTTAAATCTAAATTCTCTGTAATCTTACATATTTTGTCCCCTGTGTGGATAATGTTGTACTGGATGTCCTGAACTACCACAGGGTCCGGTAGAATGAATGTTAAGAATTCTTGCATGACTTAATAAGTGAAATGGAATCAGCTGGCGGTTATGGCATTGGTGGGGAGGCAAGCAGCCCGAAGAGAGCCTGGTAGGGCAGGGAGAAGAAGAGCCCTCCGAAAAAGTAGGCCTTGAGCTGTAGTGGGTAGCCGTTCGGAACTTTGACCTGGAAGTACTACCCCCATGGAGGCTTCGGTAACTGTCACGCCTACAAGGCAGAGCCAAGAGAGGACCCTGAAGACCTGAGATCCAGATGGGCTGGCTCTCTTGGTTCCTGGATCCTGGATGCTGGAGGTAGACCAAGCAGAGTTCTCCAGAGAACACCGCTGGACTGTTTGACCTCTCCCAGACCCTGCTGCCTATCCCTTCACTTGTAAGTTACCCCACAAAATAAACCTCCCTTTTAACTACGTGGAGTTGCCTTAATATTTAAACCAATATTGAGCTGTGTTATAAAGGTATATAACTTGTAACCATCAGAGAGCACATAAAAGAATGCTCCAGAAGAAGCCAATTACATGTGTAAGCATGCCCAGAGATGGGCAGGCCTTAGGGTACCATGGATGGGGTTATAGCACTAGGGTTGAGGTGCTAGTACTGTGCAGATGGGAGGCAGACAGATGTGAGATGAGGGGAGAGAGGTGGGCAGGAGTCAGAATTGGAGAGTATGTGCAGATTCAGGGATCGCAGGTGGTGGTGTGTGGCCCAAAGCCAGTTCCCCTGTCCAAGAGAGGGAAGGTGAGATTGCACAGGCCTCCAGGACCCGGGCACCATAGGACTGGAATAGTTTGTGATACCAAGGACACACCTTGTCCTGACATGTTCAGACTCCCAACCACTTGCCCTTACAGAGCCCACCTGTGAGCTAATATGCCAGTAAAGATTCTCCGGCCAAAGAATTGTAGATGGCCAGCATTGAGTATCTGCGGCTTCCAACTCCCCAGATTCAACTTACCATGACTAGAAAATACTGTGGGAAATTGCAGGACAGACTTTCCTTTCTTGCCATTCTGTCCTAAATAACACAATATAAGTGCTTATATAGAGTTTACATTCTATTCACTATTATAAGGAATTTAGAGGTTATTTAAACTATATGACAGTGGGTGTTAATTATATGTAAATGCTATACTGTCTTGTACAAAGAATTTGAGCTTCTGATTGGTTGTGGTATCCAAGGGGTGGTGGTGGTTCTGGAACCCATCCCCCAGAGATACTAAAGGACGGGAGTGTGCACACATATGCACACTTGGCATTTTTTTTTTTGTTCTCAGGCTATCATTATGCATGGTAGTTATGTCTTATAAAGTGGTTATCAACTTGAATTAGGAATTCTGGTCTTAGGGTGAGACAGATTAGTAGGTTCCTGGGAGCCCAGAGTCACAGCCTTTCATCAACAGATGACTCCAGGGCTTGGCTTTGGTGTGCTTCTTTATAGACACCTTTTTCAGGATATGTTACTGCTAGGTTAGTAGTGCATAATCGAGCAAGTACCCTGCCCCTCATAATCTGTGGCCTATAATAAACTGCCAAATGGGGCACTTGCTTGAAGTGTGAGAGCTGAAGCAAAGAGCCTGAGAAGTGCCTTGATCAGCCTCAGTCAGAAACACTTGCTCCCAAAAGGCTACAAAACACACTCATGCCTGGAGGTTTAAAAAGGTATGAGTGATCAATGATGTCATGCAGTTGATGGAGAGGCTGCCTAGCATGTAGCAGGCCCCTGGGTTCCACCCCTGGTGTGGTGACTCACACCTGTGACCCTCACAACTTGGGAGGTGGAGGCAGAAGGACCAGAAGATCAAGGTCATCCTTGACTACATAGGGAGATCAAGGGGCCAGCCTGGGATACATGGGACCTTGTCTTAAACTATAAGTCCATAAATAAAATCCCAGTAGTAGAGAATTAGCCAACATGGACTTTGTGAAGGAGGACCAATGGTCCAGGCTTCCTCTCTGAAGACAGGCAAGCCTGAAGTACAGAAGATGAGACAGCAGCCCCAGAGCAGACTTCCTCCTCTCAAGCAATCCAGGAGACTTCCCGTACATCTGGACTTCCTGTCCATTGGGACTTCTTGTCCACTGGGACTTCCGACAGATCAAAAGCCCCATGACAATCTCCTACACGGTTGAGTCCTGTGAAGGAGTCACAGAGAAGCCCCAGAGAAATGCCTATGTGGTATTGAACGTAGTAGCTTGGCACTGTAGCCTGTCAGGTTGTCATATAAAATGGATCACCACTGATGACCTCTGAGAGAGGGTGAGACACAGGCCAGAAACCATTCAAACTATTCAGGTGGGAATATCCCGCTAGGTGAGGCCTGCGACATCACTTTTCAAATCCATGTTTACTGTGGTGTCTCAAAGAGCCCCACACCCCAAACTCTTGTCTCCTCTCCAAGGCCGTTTGTCTCTTCATCCAGTCCTGTCCCTCCGAGGTGCAGATGCCACTTCAGTGAGAAAAACTTTGCTCATAGAGGTGTGGTGTGCTTCTCTTTGGCATCTCATGCTATTTCCCTTTCCTTAGGATGTGGATGGAGGAAATTCAAGAAAACAGATGCACTGTGGGATCACTGGGGGATTCTTGTTGTAAGAAGCAGAGTGCCTGGCTTACAGTAACTTGAAAATAGCTTATGTTTTTAAATCATCTTTCCTAATAAGAACTCTGGAGACGCTTGCTTGCCAGGTTGGTTCGAGAAGGGGGTCAGCAAACTCTGGCTCGTGGGTCAAATCCACCCCCCAAACCATTTTTTTCTCTCACCTGAAAATTAAGTAAGCTTGCTAAGAAAACAGCAGCAGAGGTGGCCCACAAAGCTTAAATATTTAAGTGTCTAGCCCTTTACAAGACAAGCTCTCTGACCCCTGATTCAGGATTCGATCAGGTTCATCAGCCTCCATCTTCTTGCCCTCCCCAGCTACCGGCACTGTCTTTCCTGCTGGACCACAGCCCAGCTCCACACAGCATACCTGACTGAAAAGGATAAAGATCTCTCTCTCTCTCGATCTCTCTCTCTCTCTCTCTCTCTCTCTCTCTCTCTCTCTCTCTCTCTCTCTCTCTCTCTCTCTCTCTCTCTCTCCTGAATGGGGTGTCTTTCTCAGAAGTCTGTAGAAGACACTTTGGTTCCCTCAGTCTGAGACTCTACTAAACGGAAGTCAAACAGAGAGAGAAGCTGGGAGAAGCCTGTCTAGTGTCTTCTTACGCCCTGTGGGAGGACACTTGTGCTGTGGGCTTGGATTGGATGTTGAGCTTCCTTCTGCTGAGATGTGCTTACCAAAACAGGCAGTCCTCTGAGCTCTTCACCACAGCACTTTAACATGTAAGGCTTGAGACTCAACATACACGAGCGCGCGCGCACACACACACACACACACACACACACACACACACGCGCGTGCACACACACACATGCACGCATACTCTCCAGTGAAAGACTAGGCTGTGCTGATGGTATTAGCTATAAAATGCAGACCATTAGGAAACCGATGAAATGCCTGGTGTTTAAATCTAAGCTTTTAGAACTGTTTTATATTATTATCTCTGACATCTACTGGAGAACATATGGAAAAATTAATTATTCAATATGCACATATATGAGGTTTTAATAATAACAGAAAGGTATGAGATTGTCAAAGTGGATAGGGAGAGAGGAAGAGTGTGCAAGGGCTTTATACTCATTTCTAAACACACACACGGGAGCCACATACTGAATACACCTACACATATGTGTGTAATGTCCTATGTGCTGTATGTTTATGTATGCACATCCACAGAGCAGTGATACCCAACATGTTTCAAGCCCTTTTAAGGGACATTGGGACACTGTGAGGATCAGGATCAACTAAGCATGTTAGGGACTCCTAATCTCTTTCTGTGGAAAGCTTGCTCCTCTTGGATGGTCCTGGATAAGATGTCAATGACTCATTCTCACCACAGAGAGTATGGGACTGGGAAGATGGGAACATTTCTTCTTTGGAACATCTCCCATTCATTATCAGTAGAACTTTTATAAAAATCAAAATTCTTATAGTGGTGACTTTAAATGAGAGACTTAAAAGAAAAAAAAAAAACACCTTTCCCCTTTGACTTTCTTCTCAGACCACAAGAGGGTGATTGGAAATGGAAAGGTTCATATTGGATCAGAAGGTCTAGTGTTGGGGCGGGAATATTCAGTAAGGGCTTACCTGCCTTAAAAAGTCACCAAATTCCCTCTCGTGGTTTGGGACAGCACAGGTGTGCCTTTCTCTCTGGAGCTACGGAGGTTTAGAGTCTGTAGGAATGAGGGAAATGGGTAACTGGTGGCTTTTGCTTGGAGTCTTGTCACTAGAGACCCACATACACACACACCTTCTCTATGAAGCGTATTCATAGTGGGTTTCTGAGAACCTCTCACTAGCCTTGGTGTTCTGGTTTTTTTCTGACTTGCCTCCATAAATGACTCCATTACTTGAGCAGTAAGCATCTCTACAGAGGAAGATGTGTGTGGAGGTCCCTAATAGGGCATGTCAGCATAAAAGCCTCATTATACAGAAGCAGGCCCAGGTCTATCTATTTCGCATGGCACGCCCTCCTTGATTTATTAGGATTAGTGGCAAAACCTGAGTCCTGTACACCGAGTTCCTTTTGAAACCAATGCATTTTTATCATGGGAGATGCCAGGAAAAAGAGTTCCTGGGGTTGTAGGTGATGCTCCCAAGAGGAGCCATGTAGTTTATCAAAGCTGAAGGATGTTGGGAGTCAGTACAAAATCGTGAGACGATACAGCTATAGAAGTTCAGAAACATTCTTGCCTTGGCATGGGCCCTGACAGTCAGGATGTCTGCGAACAGTTTGCAGCTTTCATTTGCAAGGGGAATAATGAAGATAATTGAATCAGGAATGAGCTACACCCAGTTCAATTTCATATTGGAAGTACGTGTTGTCCTGTAAAGCACCTGTGTGCCGAGCCTTGCCAACTCTTGTTTAATAATTAAAGTGGGGACCCATTTATCTACTAGCTGGGACAGGCTGGCATGAGGGTGTTTATTGATCTGGCATGTCGTTGCAAAGAGCACACTCCTTCTGTTCGCCCTGCACACCTGTCAAAAAATCACAGCTCTTGTCACCCAAGTGTGAGGCTGTTGGGAATGGCAGTGAGGGTGACTCTGGGAGACAGCTCCCCCAGGAAGGAAGGCAGAGGCCCTGGAGAGCACGGAAGACTAGCACTGATGCCTCATTGGGTGTTTGCACTGCTCCTGGTGACACCTTTGGAAGCTCTGTTTGCTTAGCTGCTGGATCTTCAGAATGACCCGTGAATAATAGATGAGCCATTTGCCTTGTCTTAGGTGTGGGATGCCTCGTTGTCTTGTAAAACAAGAACTATGGCGGATGCTTCTTATTTCCCATCAGTACCCTGTTTTCTCCACACTCTTGCTGAAAACATAACAGTGTATTTTACTCTGTTCTTGTCCAATGAGAAGATTACAAAATGTCACCTTAATAACTAAGATTTCTGGGTTAAGCGCGAGAGCTGCCTGGCTATAAGTGCTGGTGGACAGTTACCTAAATAATTCAGCAAGATCTTACGGCTTCATAAAATGGACGGCCGCATCTCTGGAGTCTCCATCTCCTTCTGTGGGTCATCAGGAATGTATAAATAAGGACCATATTGGATTTCAAGTGATAAAAATCTGCTCGACGCTGCTGAACCAAAACAGAGGGGATTTATATTTGAAATACTTGGGGCTTCACTGGCTGTATAACAGAAAGCAACTGTATCTTTGGGAAGGGCTAGGGCCAGGACTGTAACGCCTGTGAGACCGTGTTCTGAATCTCATCTCTGCTCCTCTCAGGGTCTCTGCAATAAAGCACCGCGAATGCAATGGGTTTTATATAACCCTTTGTTTCTGTGGCTCAGAACCGTTAATTCCCACCAGTTAAAGGAAGAGATTGGCTCTTTGCTGGAATAATTCACAGCCAGATTCCAAAGTTTGGAATTTTAATAACCATTGGCATAGATAGATATCATTTCTGTTTCCAATTTAATGCAAACTTAGCATTCACCTTTTAGGGAGCTCCCCAAAACCACTTCCCTGAGAATTCTGGAAGGAAAAGTAGTCACCAGCAGGCATGGGTGTGTGCAGGGGTACAGGTGGGCATACTGTATTGCTAAAGAGCCAGACAGGAGGCACAAGTTTGCTCAGGCCTTGTAAGCCACGTAGTCTCCGTCACATACAATCAACTCTGGCTTTGCACAAATGTCCCCACAGACAACACACAAATGGATTAGCTTTGGTCTATTCCAATAAACTTTCCGAGCTGGATTTGGAATTTCATATAGCATTCACATGTCAATAAGTATTCTTTTGAAATTTTCTCCAACTACTTAAAAATATTAAACAAAAATGTTCATGGTCTGTACAAGCTAGATGATGATCTGGAATCAGTCCAAGGGGTCAGAGTTTGATGACCCCTCCTCTAACAGCATAATTCTGATGACAGTGATGTGACCAATAATCATCCAAAGCAGCATGCTGTCTAAGAAATGGTCATCAAGCATGGGGAAGTTCTGTGATGTGTTAGTTAAAAAACAATGCACTGTGCCTTCTATACCAGAACATTCTTCTTCCCTTTAAAGACTGAGATTTTTAAGTGGATGTGGATGTCCCTGTGTTCTATACACACATGTGTTGTGGGTGTTGTTGGCTCCTGCCAGGGCAGCAGCCAGCCTGGACCACCGAGGAGGCTGTGCCATCCATCACCTGTCACCAGGGGCCTGTCCACTGTCAGCCATGCAACATGTGCACCCCTTAAAAGTGTCCCCCAGGCACAGCTCGCTCTCTCACCTCGCTTGCCTCCCTTGTCTTTCTCCGCCCCGCCCGTTCTCTCTCTGCCTGCCTGCCTCTCTCCCGTCCCCACCCGGAGACAGCCTTCCTCTCTTTCACCCTCTCCAATAAACCTCTTGCACTAACTCTGCTGCGTGTGGCTTGTTTGCTTCGTGACACACCTTGGCGGGGTCTGACGAGATGTACCCACTTCGCCATCCCCCCCTTTTGTTTATTCTTTCAGGTGTCCTCAGAAGCCAGAAGAGAAGCGTTCCAGGCAGTTGTGAGCCATCCGGTGTAGGTGCAGGGTAAGAGCATTAAGTGCTCTTAGCCACTGAGCCATCTTGGTACATGCATCCATGGTACAGAATATTCTTGATGACGGCCCCTTACCATGTTTGAGAGTTTCCCCATCCCTATCCATCACCCAAATGCTTTCCAATTGTCAACAAGGATTCACTTACTGTTTCTGCTCCAAAAATGTGTCTCAGCTTTCTCCAGTGTTAAGGAAGAACACCACTCTAGCCACCTCATTTGCTCTCCAGCATCAGCATGGCATCCCAGTCTGGGCTTCTTCCCACCTAGTGTACACTGCTCCGAGAGGTTGCCTTTATAGAGGTTTTTGGGGTTCACTACAAAGCTCTGCAGCACTTTTTAAAGAATAGCCATGGTTTCTAGATGAACATTATTTAAGATGGGTTTGAGACCCCTTCTGGGCTCACTTTGGAAATTCAGACTGCCAATCCTGGGTTGATAAAATTATAATAGCCACGCTGCCATGCTTAGGCTGATGGAGCCTTTTCTCAAGTACATGTGCCTTAGGGATGATACGTTCCTCTTAAAATTTATATTTAAGGAAAATAATTTGCATTGCATGTGTTAACATTAGACTGTTTGCTTTTATAAGTAAAATACAAAATAAAAACATCTATCAGAAGAACCAGAATGTTAGACAATGTTATAAACAGGACAGGTATACTGAGCCCAGGGGCATCTGAATGTGATCTCAGCACTCATGATACTCAGGCAGAAAGATCACAACTTTAGGGCAAGTCTGGGCTACTTAGCAAGACTTGTCTCCAAAGGCTTTAAAAAGAGCAATAATATGCTAGGCAGTGGTAGTGCACACTTTTAATCCTAGAATTTAGAGGCAGGAGGATCTCCAGGAGTTTGAGGCCAGACTGGTCTACAGAGCTAGTTCCAGGACAGCCCAGGCTACATGGAGAAACCCTGTCTTGAGGGAAAAAAAACATGGTGGTGGAGCACCAATAATGACAATAACGGCACAGGAGGGAGAAATAAACTTCATGTCAACTCTATTAATTGACAATTTTCAACTGTTGAAATACTGGTGTTTTCAACTGAGTCAATATAATTTGGAATAAATTACATGTAATTTAACAGCATCTGATCAATTCTTTCCATTTACTGTAGATTGCCTTGTTCAGTTTCCCAATTTATAAACCAGGCAAGAGGGCTGCTGATGGTACCCAAGCTAGGGAATCAGAGAGGGGGGCTTAGACAGAGACAGAGAGAAACAGAGATACAGAGAAACAGAGACAGAGAAACACAGAGACAGAGAGAAACAGATACAGAGACACAGAGACAGAGACCCAGAGACAGAGAGAGAGTGTCTAGAAGTCTAGAGAAGGGACCTTGGCCTGCTCCTACTCACCCAATGTGTTTGAGGGAATGGTGAGGCTTTAAAAGTCTGTGAGGATTTAAAGTCTATGCTTATGGGTCTGAGTTGGGTAGAGATCAGAAGACTGACCAACAGGAGGGTGGCAGATGCTCCAGTAGCTGTCATTCACAGATGCTGTTCTCAGAGCTAGGACTCTATTGCTGTATGTGTCTCTATATGAACCCCAAACAATGGTGCAATAGTCACAATATTTAACACTGCACACGTCAGTCAGACCCCGTTATCAGAAGACAGTGAAGGGTCCTTTAATAAACATGAATGTCAAATGCTATTCTGTCCAAAATGAGCTATTTTATGAAAACGGGCAAGGAGCAAGGGTTTTAACAGAAGGAAGTGAGACCCAGACAAGTAGGTAGGCTTAACTCTACGGTTTATTCTTCTGGTCTTTTGGTACCTGTCGGCTGTTGTGAGTCCTGGAGCATCTGTGCCTATCAGAGGAGTTTTGCCAGTTATTGGAAAGGAAAAAGCATGACCAAAGCCAAGGTCAGAACATTGTCCTAAGTACTGGCTTTCAGAGGAGCTGTCCAGTAATTCCTTGCCACCCTACTCCAGGCCCCTGCAGGCTGGCGTTTGGTGTCATGAGTTTAACCCTTTCAGCTTGGAGAAGGCATCTCTTGAGCCCATTTTTTTCAGACCAAAGAAACTCAACAACCATCTGCAATGGCTCTTCCCATCTCTTATGGCTCCGGGGAGACGTGTCTCCCACACTTGGTACCCAGCTGGAGTACCGTCTTGTCAGTTTGTGAAATCCTTAGGAGGATGGCCTTGCTGATGGAGACCAGTAACTAGGGCTGGACTTCTGAAGTATAGCCACCCTTGGTCAATTTCTCCATGCCTCCTGGTCCACCGAGATGTGAAAAGTCATGTTTCAAGACACCCAGCCAGAGACAGAGCCACAGCAGCAGGCATGCCGTCAACAGCAGGCCTGCCGTCCCTGAAACTGTGAGCCCTGAGTTAGGTGTTCTATCACAGCAAAAGAAGAGTGATGAATTCACCATCTATCTGCCTTGGCAATCTTCCCTCTCAGTCATGAGTGACACTGCTTGAGCCTTCTTGCTCCTGCCAACAGAGCAGAAAGCCCTGTCTACTGCTTGTCTGGTGCATGAGATGGGATAAATGAAATCTGGAGTCCTTCATGTTCTTCAGCTCTAAGTTTCTCAAGCATTGAGCATCTTCAAGCAGCCTTCAAGAATCAGTGGTTCTTGATTGAAAAGCGACAGAAAGGTTTCTGCTGTGGGAAAGAGTGATGTTCAAATCCACTCCACCATCCTGGTGAACAATACCTCCTCCAGAGAGGAAGAACAAGGTGAGATAAATTCCATGGGACAAAAGAAGAGGCTGGGAATTACTGAACTCACTAACGTAACACTCATACCTGGTGTCACAGTAAAGCATGTTGAGGTTGTTAACTTTGGTGGCTTGCTACATAAATGGTGACTATTTATTAAGTCAGGCTTCTCATGAAGAATTGGCAAAGTTGAGATGAGAGAAAAGAAGCTGGGGGAATGAGAAGGGACATTGGGGATGAGGGTCCCAGGCAACAGAGGCAACAGCTGCTTTTGGATATATATCTGAAGGGGGGGATTATACAGAAGGGGTGAGCACTTCCAAATGAGCTAAGAGTCTCTGCAGCTTTCCATTGCCTGAATACATTCTAAATGTTTGGGTAAGGTGATGAATCTTTCTATATACAGCCTTGAAGCACGATCTTAATTAATCTTATCAATAAAAACCAAGAGTCAGATATCAAGCTGAAAGATCAGAGATACAAAGGAGCAGCCATGGTCACTTTTTACCTCTCTGAATCTCCAGACCAAAAGGGGGCTGATATCCTGTCTCCACCCACTTTATATTCCTGTCTCCATCCGGGAGTGCTGGATTAAAGGTGTGAGCCTCCCAAGTGCTGTGATCAAATGTGTGAGCCACCACCACCTAGTCTCTAGGTTAATTAGCAGCTAGCTCCGCCCTCTGATCTCCAGGCAAGACTTGTCAGAACACAAACTAAATATCACACAACACAGCCTTCCAAATCTGTGACTATTGCAACCACCTGGGGATCTTTTAAAAGCACACCATACCTGGGTTCACTGTGTGTCAGCCCCTGAGATGAGGGTCTGAATGTCTGTATCTTACTCCATGACATGAGCTGGGAATCTCTGATGTCATCCTCTGGCTCCAGCTTCTTCTCCAGGCTCATTTCCTACCATATTCCTTTTTATTCAGACTCTTTGACCCACTGTGGTTTTTTGTTTTTGTTTTGTTTTCCCTGATAGGAAGTTTATAATTCTATCTCAACTTCTAAGTTCCATCCTTCCCAGTTTCTATACTTCTTTGCGACTGAAGCCTGCTCATTAGAACCCAAAGACTCTCTGTATTAATTTCCTAGGGCTACTATGACAACGTACTATACTCTAGGTGGCTGAACACAATAGTGTTACATCTCACAGTATTCCTGTCTGAAAGTTCAAAATCAAGATGTTGGCATGGGCCATGGCCTCTCTGAAGGCTCTAGGCAAGTAACTGTCCCATGTCATTCTCCCAGCTGATGGTGACACTCCTGGATATTCGGGGCTTATAACTGCCCCTATAGTCACTTCCCGCAGTGTTACCCAAGGCTCTCCCTAGGTGTCTCCACATCATGTGCCCTTTAAGTGTCTTGTCTCTCGTCTTTGAAAAAGGACACAGGACATGCTTGATTTGGAATGACTTCAGCGACATCATTTTATTTCAATTACATCTACAAAGACATCTATAAATACTGGGTGGTTAGGGCTTTAATGTAGTCAAGTTTTACACACAGTCTATCCATAGTACCCCCTAAGTCAATTTCTATGGACATTATCATCTGGGTCTATCTTGACACATTTAAAATGATCGTGTTTATTAGATTTTTGTGTGCTGGTCAGCTCCCTTCCTGGATGCCAACAGGAACCTCCATGTTCTGTAATGCCAGGGTTGGCAATTGTTGAATGCTTGCTTGGGTACTGGGGATGTAGTGTAGTTGGCAGAATGCTCATCTAGCGTACAGAAAGCTCTGGGCTTAGTCCTCAGCACCGTGAGAGCCGGGCATGGTAGTGCAAGCATGTAATCTCAGAGAAGCAAGAAATGAAGGTCACCATTGGCTGCTCAGCGAGGTTGAGGCCAGCTGAGGATACACGAGTTCCCGTCTTGAATCATAAGTGATAAATATAAAACCCAACACTTGAAGGAGCAAACTGCACTAGGGATTAAAGAATGGAAAGAATATGGAGACAAACTCACTGTGAGGAAGCCTATCTTCAGCAGGAAGTTTCTCAGGTAATGAGTTTCCTATTGTGGATGGAGTTCATGCCAAGGTTGGGTAATAGGAGAGTGAGTAAGGAACAGCCTGTGGATCAGAACGTCAGTTCAAGATTACATGGATGACCTCTGAGAGTGCTTTTGAAATTCTATAGATCTGTGAGAGAGCAGAGCCTGTTCCTTAGAAGCAGTTATATGGTGGAAACTTCAGGTGGGTAGAAGGCAGAAGGTGGGCAGAGTTCCGATGGGGTGACATCCTGTGATGGCCTCAATTCATACTCCTCTGGCGGCCTCTTTTATTTCTCCAGAATCCATCCTTTGAAATAAAAGATTTATTTTCATTTTTATGTGTATGCCTGTGTGCATGTATGTGTGTGTGTGTGTGTGTGTGTGTGTGTGTGTGTGTTATGTTGTATGTGTGCAGGTACTCAAGTGGACCAGAAGAGGGTGTTGGATTCCCCAGCGGGAATTCCAAAAGCACCAACATGGGTGATGGGAACTGAACCTGAGTCTCCACAAATAGAGCAAGTGTCCTTAACCATCGGGCCAGTTCTCCAGCGTCCCGAGTCTATTCTTAAGGATACTTCAAATTTCTTTGTCTTCTAGGTATTGATTATTTTATTCTATTGACCCATCCATCTAAGGGGAAAAGAGAAGTTAGAAGGTGAATTCCAGCCTGTTTGGGATCCCTGTAATGTCTTCATGAAGCCAGTTACAGTGAGCCACTGTGTTAAGAGGGAACAACTTCCCTGTTGAAAGCTCCTGCTGCCGCCAAGGGACTCACAGTTACCAGAGCAGTCAGCTTTGATTTGTGTATCAATACTGTCGTGTCAGTAGCCAGAGGGGATGGCAACAGGGCGTTCCACATGCTTTCATTGGTGCTTTTTCAGAAGGATTATTTCAAATTAACTTCAGTCTCTTGGAAGGCGCTGCACACTAGAATGCTATTTCCCATTTGTAAACAAAACGGTGAATAATTGCGGGAGAAATGAAGACAGGTTGGTTCTGAGGAAATGTCACATCTGTAGATCTTAATTTTCTCCCGGCTGTTGCCAGGCTCTTCCTTTCCTGTTCACGTGGCCCCTGGGGTAGCATCTGGAATAGAACCTGGCTACAGAGCCCATTGGTGGCTTCACAGCCACAGGTGGAACAGGAAGGATTTTGACCATTTCTGCCACCAGGAGAAGAAAGACACTGGAAAGCCAGAGAAACTGTGGAATACTAGATAGCATGGGAGTTTTTAAAAAGTGATATGACACACACAAAAAAAAATTGTGTGTGATGACAAGATTAGTGGTTATAGTATACATTATTGAAATATAAAAAAAAATCAAAGGACTGAAAATGAAAATGAAGGGCTGGTAAGGCGGCTGTGCAAGCAGGAGGACATGAGTTCAAATCCCCGGCACTCATGTAAAAAGTTGGGCATGATGAGGCATGCCTCTAATTCCCAGAAGCACAGGGAGGAAAAGGAGGAAGAAGACGGGGAGGAAGGGGAAGAGATGAAGAGGAAGAGGAGGAGGAAGCTCCCTAGCTGTCCAGCCAGCATAACCAAAGCAGCAAGTTCCAGGTTCAGTGACAGAGTCTGTCTCAAAAATAAGATGAAGAGGGGCCTGAAAGACGGCTCCATGGTTAAGAGCACTGGCTGCTCTTTCGGAGGAGCTGGATTTGGTTGCCAGCACCCATATGATGACTTACAACCATCTGTAACTCCGGTTCTAGACTACCCAAAGCTGTATTGTCCTCTGTGAGCACCAGGCATATGCATGGTACACATTCATACACAATGGCAAACATTCATACACATAAAATAAAAATCAATCTTTAGAAATTAAGATGATGTGCATTCATGTGTATGCCCCCCCAAACATAAATTAAACTTTAGGAAGTACAATTGTCACTGAAGGTTTGCCCACTCTGAGTGTGTATTTACAGAAATGAAATCAGATCACTTAATGACACAGAGCACAGAAGGGCATGGTTTTTCCCCTAAAGGACCAAGACGTAAGTATTTGGGGCTTTGATGAATGACAAAGACCGCCACCATAGATAACAAGAAATGAATGGCCACAGTTATGTACCAAGAACAATATTTCCACAAATAGGTGATAGGTGGGAACTGTAAGCTAGCCATACTGTCTGACTCCTGTTGTAAGATGTGTACTTTCGTGTAGCTGATGTTTTTCAGCATCATTATTAAAGACATTATACTATTGCATTGCATGATGGATCTTCATTTTCAAGCTTGTTCATTATTGTAGCATACCCAAGTGGTAATCAGGTTGCCTTATTCCAAACAACACAATGTTGAACATCCTTGGAGCTAAATCTTTCATGATTATTTCTTTCCTATGCATTAATTAAAACACCATTGATTCCCAACTAGGGCTCATACAAATCCTTCATTGATCTTTTTGTCTACTGGAAACTACTAAGTAGTTTCCAGGTCTAAATTCTCTTAGTCTAATTTTGCACGGAGTTAGTTCTATTTCCTAAAAACTTTAATACTGTTTCTGTAATGAAAGGAAGGAAGAAAAAAGGAGAGGAAGATGTTACAGGGAGTGATGGTGAAAGAAATTAGGAAGAATCTGAGGAATGTGGGGAAGCTGGGAAGGGATGATGAAGGCCAGAGTCTCTGGTTCTGACCTCAGTTTAGAAGGAGATTTGTGGGATGAATGATCGAGATCCAGGTTCCTCACAGATCCCACACACTTCTCCAAAGTGGCTGCACAGATTTCCTGCTTGGACACAACCACTGCTACCGTGGCAGCTGTGACTCTCCCTCCCCGGACTCTCACCTGAGATTCCAACCCTCATCCAGCTGTAGGTAATTGTGCGGCAGGGAAGTGAGCAGGGGATGCCGGAATACAGATGCAGAAGGTGGGCAGGGCTGGGACTGCCTGATTGCAGTTTTCCTGAGTTGTCACCCACACTAGGGTAGACATTACTGGCAATGCAGCTGTCTCTGAGTCACTCTCAAGCCTGGAAGCACATCACCCACGCTCTTGTAAATAACCCCATAAACCCACCAACACACTAAGCTGGACTTGAAAGAAATGGTTTCGTTGGTCTGTCCGCCATTCTTTATCTGTTGTGGGTAGACATTTCTTTTATCACCTTGTGAATTCACACACATTCCCATTCACACCAACAAAACACAAGGGTCTACCACTCACACCCTTAGCAGCACTTACCCTGGTATCTCTTTGGTGGTGATCATTCTTACAGGTATTAGGGACGTGTCACTGGCTTTAGCTTGCATTTTCCTGATGATGTAGAACATAAAACTGGTAACTGGTTTCCCTTCAGTCTGTTGCCGTTTGTATTTTTCCCTCTGAGAAATGTCTGTTCCTATCATTCATTCATCTACCTATCTTTTAAGTATGCCATTTGTCTTCTTGCTATCTGATTATTTGGGTCTTTAGATATTTAGACTATTAGCTCATTATACACATGATGTCATCTGTGAATCCACGCAATCAAGCCCTCTCAGCCTTGATTATGCACATCCATCCATTTGTTTACATCTTTTTAATCTCTCTCTCTAGTATTTTACAGTGTACTGCATATAGTTCCTGTATATATTGCACTAAATTTATTCTTACAGATTGCATGGGATTTTTATGCTATTGTAAATCACACTTTTAAATAGCATTCCCCAAGTGTTTGTTGATAGCATGCAGAAATGCCATTGATTTTTGTATATTAACCTTATTGTCTGCGACTTTAATAAATTCCTTTGCGAGTTCTAGTAACTGTTTTCATACCTGTCTTCAGACTTCAGTTTATGTTCGTAATCACACTGTCTACAAATAAAGGCAGTTTAAGGTTCTCCCTTTGCAGGCTGTATAGATTTTTATTAGGTTTCTCTGACTTACTACAGGGTCGCAGGCCTTGGCAGAATTTTCACAGAGTTGCTCTGATCAGATATTATTATTTTACCCTTGACCTTGGGGGGCCATATCTGGTCCTTCACCACTAAGTGTGAGTAGTGGGAGTCTGGGGTTGTTCTCTGCTGCCCCTTTGTAGGCTGAGAAAGAGCTTCAGGCTCTGTGGTGATATTGTGTTCCCCAAAATATTGTGCACCCTAATAAACTTATCTGGGATCAGAGAACAGAACAGCCACTAGATATAGAGGCCAGAAAATGGTGGCACACATGCCTTTAATCCTAGCATTCAGAGGCAGAGATCTGCCTGGGTCTCTGTAAGTTCAAGGCCACACTGGAAACAGCCAGGCATGGTAACAACAGCCTTTAATCCCAGGAAGTGATGGCAAGAAGCAGAAAGGTATATAAGGCGTGAAAATCAGGAACTAAATTCTTATTAAGCTTTCAGGCTTTCAAGAAGCAGTTCAGCTGAGATTCATTCCAGATGAGGACACAGAGGCTTCCAGTCTGAGGAAATAGGATCTGCTGAGGAACTGGCGAGGTGAGGTAGCTGTGGCTTGTTCTGCTTCTCTGATCTTCCAGCATTCACCCCAATACCTGGCTCCAGGTTTGTTTTTGTTGATAAGAACTTTTAAGATTCATGCTGCAAGGCTCTAATTCTGAGTTGCTCTTCAATGATTGTTGACTTCAGGGAGCTGCTTCATCTGCTTGGTTGATGGCGTTTGCTCCTCCTTTCTTTTATATGGTGAATTGCATTGATTAATTTTCAGATGATAAGACAATCTCAGTTTGGAGACTAAACCTTACTTGATGGACATGACACACTTATTACAGAAAGCTAGCTAGCTAACTAGATAAATTGATAAGACAAATAGATACACAGATAGATGATATATAGACATTAGAGGGATGATATATAGATGAACAGATGATAAATGATGAATATATAGATAAGCAGAAGGTAAATATATAGTAAATAGTACTATATAAATATATAGTAGATAGATAATAAATAATAAATAGATAATAAATGATAAAGATGAGAGACAGTCAGACAAATGATAGATAGGTGGATAGATTCCATTTGAAAATACTTTAAAATTAGGCTGGAAATGTCTCTGTGATAAAACACCATGACCAAAAGCAACTTGAGGAGAAAAGAGTTTGTCTTAGTTTATGGTTCCAGAGGGACAGAGTCCATCATTGTGGGGAAGGCATGGCATCATAATAGGAGCTGAAAGCTTAGTGGTCATATTTTTAACTACATACAGGAAGAATGGAGAGATGCGTGGGATGAAGCTATAGACTCTTGAAGCCTACCCCCAGTGACTTACCTCCTTTAGCAAGGCCATACCTCCTCAGGGTGTCACAGAGTGTCACTCTCCCAAACAGCTCCACAAGCTGGGGACCAAGTGTTCAAACCTATGAGCTTATGGGCGACGTTTCACATTCAAACTTCAACAAGATGCATCTCAGTTGGTGGAGTGCTTGTCTAGTCTGCAGAACCCTGGATTCGGTCCCCAGCGAGGTAGAGACAGGATGAGGAGTTCAAAGTCATCCTTAGCTACATAGAAAGTTCAAATCCTGCCTAGTTTAGAGACCCTGCCCCCAGCCCAATGAAGTATTTAAGAATGTTTGTATTTAGGTTAATGAGATGCTAATCTGTAGGATTAGACTTTTTTTTTAACTCTATCTCTGCTCTTGGCATCATGGTGTTGACATCCTTGAAAACTGAGTTGGCAAATGTTGTCTATTTTCTGAATGTGTGTAAGATTAACAGTATTTATTATCTAAATATTTTACAGAATTCATGAGTGAAATCATCTCAGCCTAGAGTTTTCTTTATGAAGGTTTTTAATTATAAATTCAAGTTCTTTCATACGTTTAGGGTGGTTCTGATTTTTTCTACTTCTTCTTATGCCACTTTAGGTAATTTGTGTCTTTCAAAAAACGTGTCCACTTATCCTAAGCTGTCAAATTGATTGGCGTGGAGTTGTTCCTAATATTCACTTATTGTCTGTGTGATGTCTGAAGAGTCTGTAGAGATTTCCCCTCTAAATTCCTAATGCTTGTGACTCATTATTGTTCTCTGTGCTAAACTGAACAAGATGCTGAGTAAATTTATGATGCTTTTGATGAACCAGCGCCCTCCCCATCCTGTGACTTGAAACCGTGTGTGGTATGCACACGGAGGAATGTTCTGCCTTCCTCACCAGTGCGTCTTATTGCCGCTGCAAGCTCTCTTAGCTCCTCCCCAGTTCTTGCTGTGAAACTGATGGACATGGACCGTGCTGGTCTTGCTGGTTTCTCTCTGCTTTGTTTTACTCCACTTGCATTGTGTATCTTTTTTTAAGATGTATTTATTTTTATTTTATGTGTATGGGTGTTTGCCTCCATGTGTGTAGGTATACCTTATGTGCATGGTGTTCACAGATACGAGAAGAGGGCATTGGATCCCTTGGAATTGGAATTTCTTGATAATTCTATATCAAAAGGCCAGGGTGACACAAACAATAATATACCTCCTTTGCAGGCCCTCCTCCTCAAGGGTTCTTGCTTTTCCTTAATAAATCTGGGATCACTCTGCCCACTCCTTCTTCATCTCATTATTTCCCATTATCAGTAGATAAAAGAAAAAATGGTGGCAGTTTTCTAGGTGTTCAAGGATGAAACTCAGTGTCCAATCTACGTAGGCAGCCCCTTCCCGTACTAACCTTCAGGAGTGGGGTGGGGGTCAGAAAGGCTTCAGACATCTTCCCAGGGACACAGATGACTGAGAAAAAAAGGGATAATGGTGACTTTAACTTTCTATAAGTAAATGTACATATTTAATATGATTTCAGGAAAATGTGTCACTTTTTTACATTAAAAATGTAATTTTAAAGTTCAATTAAAAATATAACTATGAAAACAGGAAAATTCTGGAATACATTCCAAAATGAAAACGCTGAAAATGTGGTGCTGATGGAGAATCAAACAGATCAATGGGAAAGGATAGAGTACAGAAATAAATATGGAGATTTATTACGAGATGGAAGTGATATTTCAAATCAATTTGGAAAAGAGTCAATATACGAAGGCACCTGACTAGCTCTCAGGAAAGAGAGAGATAAAAAAAGGAAGACTCCTACCTCACACACTGAAATTTAAGCCAGATGTTCAGGCATTTAAATGTGAACTAATAAAGTGTTCCTATTATTTACTAGAAAGCATTGAAGAACTTGACTCACAGTCTGGGGACAAAGGAAAAGCCGGAAGCCAAAAGGAAAACCATAACCAACTTGACTGCAAAAAACGCTGTAGGTGTAATATGTAACATTATAATAATATAATATTACAATATTATAATATAATAATGTGTAATATGTAATATTATAATAACATAATAATATAATATAATAATGTGTAATATGTCATCTTCAGAAGATATGTCCCAAGTCCCTGGCCCCAAGGCTGGACAAACAGGACTTTATTTGTAAATAGCCTCAGTAGACGCCAACCAATGAACATGAATTTGTTAGGAGAACTTGGGTGAGCCTGAGTCTAATGACTAATGTACTTGTGAGCAGAAAGACAGACCTAGGGTATAGTTAAGGGTTGAGAACCTGTACAGCACATGCTGGATCCTGGGTTTGATTTCCAGAAATTAACAAATGGAACAATATGTACATGCTTGCACACACACACACACACACACACACACACACACACACACACACACACACACACACACGTAAATATAGGGGAATTTGTACCCACAGTTATTAGGAAGGAAGACATTTGATGGCAAAGGCAGAAGCTGGAGTGATGTTTCCACAAGCCAAGAACACCAGGACCTGCTCAGAACCCACCAAGTTAGAAGAAGTAAGAAAGGACCCTTCCCCAGAGGCTCTGTGGTGAACAAATTTCCGACAACACTGTGACTTGATTCTGGCCTCCGTAACTATAAGGTCTGGCTGGTTTCAGCTACTCTTTATAGTAACTGATTATATTCAGTAAGAAACTAGCACTAATACGAAATAATGACTTGCATGGGAATTAAACCAGGTGTGATAGCACAGACTTGTAATCCGGATACTCAGGAGGTGGAGGCAGGAGGATCAGAAGTTCAAGAACATCCTCAGCTACATATTGAGTTGAGATCAGCCTGGTCTAGATGAGACCCTCTCTCAAGAAAAGAATTTGTGTGGGAAGTACAAAATATACCAAAAGCCAAACTTAAAAATCAGTTGGAAAAAGTGACTTCCATTCCTGTAACTAAGAAATTATCTTCTTAGCATAAGAACATTTCTTTTAAATTAGTATGTTTTTTTAAATGTCAACCACTTCCAGGATGTGGACACATGAAGTTTTCTGACAATATTCTTTTCATCATGATGGGAAATAATTTATGTGTAACTCAAATGAGGTGCTTACCCAGTGGGTGACCTCTGATCTTTCTTTTATACGTCTTTGCTCTTTTCTGTTGCTGTGATAAACACACTGACCAAAAGCAACTTAGGGGAGGGAAGGATTTATTTCAACTTCCAGGTGACAGTCCATCATGGGGTAAAGTCAAGGTAGGAATACAGAGGGAGGCCTTCTTGTTAGTCCAAACAGCATCACCTTCAACCAGGGCACTTACAGCCAGAAGTGCCACAGAAACCCTGGGGCATGCTGCTTGATAGCTCATGTTCATCCAGCTTTCTCTGACAGCCCAGGACCACCTGCCCTGGCAATGGTACCACCTGCCCAGGGATGTGTCCTCCTGTGGTTATATTGTGTTCCCCAAAATATTGTGCACTCTAATAAACTCATCTGGGGTCAGAAAACAGAACTACCACAATATTAAACATAGAAGTTAGGCAGTGGTAGCACACGCCTTTAATGCTATCACTTGGGAGGCAGAGATCCATCTGGATCTCTGTAAGTTTAAAGCCACGCTGGAAACAGCCAGGCATGGTGATTCATGCCTTTAATCCCAAGAAGTGAGCCTTTAATCCCAGGAAGTGATGGCAGAAAGCAGAAAGGTATACAAGGTGTGAAAACCAGGAACTGGCTGGTTAAACTTCTAGGCTTTTGAACAGCACAGTTCAGCTGAGATTCATTCTGGATGAGGACTCAGAGGCATTCGGTCTGAGGAAACAGGATCAGCTGACGAACTGGCAAGATGAGATAGCTGTGACTTGTTCTATTTCTCTGATCTTTCAGCATTCTCTAGCTGAAATAACTAGCCCAATAGCTAGCACTGGGTTTGATTTTATTAATAAGAACTTTTAAGATTCCTGTGTTGCTGGAGGGCTTCTCTCCAGGTTTCACCAAGCCCCGCAGTCCCACAGTCCACGTATAAAATAATCACTCAGACGCTTATATTCCTGATAAACTGTATGGCTATGGCAGGCTTCTTGCTAACTGTTCTTTTATCTTAAATTAACCCATTTTTATAGATCTATACCTTGCCACGTGGCTGGTGGCTTACCGGTGTCTTTACATGCTGCTTATCCTGGCGGTGGCTGCAGTGTCTCTCCCCTTCCTTCTTCCTGTTTCCCCAATTCTCCTCTCTCCTTGTCCCGCCTATACTTCCTGTCTGGTCACTGGCCATCAGTGTTTTATTTATATAGAACGATATCCACAGAACTTCCCCTTTTCTTCTTTTTTTTTTTTAAAAAGGAAGGTTTTAAATTTAACATGGTAAAAGTACATATAACAAAACAATTATTGAGCAAGAATTACAGTTACAATATTAAAAAAGATGTCCTATCTATCTTATATTTGTGAGTTTAAGGTTTTATATCTAACTTATCTTTTATCATAAATGAGGAAACATTAGGTGACTGTCCAGGCTGCCAGCTGTCTGTCTACTCTTGCAAGACTCCCGAAAGTTGCTTGAATCCATCTTCCATTTCTCAGGTACCATTATGTTCCTTCTCAGGTCTTTGATGGGATTGAAGACTAGTAGTTATAGTTACAACTTAGTATATGTAATATCTTAGATAAAATATATTAAGTATTAGATTCAGGTTCTTTAGGATAGGACACCTTTTGGAATGATCTTTATAACATGCCATTTACCTATGCTCTACACTTCTCTGGATTTTAGTATGTGTTTCTTGCTTGATATTGTTTGCATTGGTTGTAGTTCCATCTTATCTGGGTCATTATCCCTCATTATTCCTGGACAATATTTGATAACCATTCCTTTGTATATAGTCTTGTACTAGTTTAGAACCTTCTTATTTAGACAAAAAGGGGGAGATGTAGTGGGTAGCCATTCCAGCTTGGATCTGGAAGTTCAACCCCCATTGAGACTCTGGCAACTGTCACACCTATGAGGCGGGGCCAAGGGAGGCATCTGGAGACCTGAGACCTGGATGGGCGAGCACTCTCTCTATTCCTGGACCCTAGACGGTGGAGGTTGACTGAGCAGAGCTCCAGAGAACACTGCTGGATTGAGATACACCTTCCCCAGACCCCCCCCCCCACAATCTACCTATTCCTTCATTTGTAAGTCACCCACTAAATAAATCTTCCTTTTAACTACATGGAGTGGCCTTAATAATTTCACCAATATTCCTGCTACACCCTCCTATATCAATTAACCATTGAGACAATCCTCCAAAGACATGCTCACCAGCCCATCTGACCTAGGCAGTTCCTCAACCCAGTCCTCCTGTCATGTGACTGTAGACTCTCAAGATGACAGCTGAAGCTAATAAGAATATCTATTTGAATTCCTTCTAGAAGATACTAAGACAGAGGAGGAAGAAGAGCTCTAGCTCATACCCTGTGGTACAAGATCACCCCAAGAACAGCCTTTCAAACACCTGCCTGTTCCCTCAGCCCTACTCTGAACTCCTATACCTTATCTGTTAAGTCTTTATTTTCCCTTCTGTTCTGCAATTCCGAACCACAGCTTCCAGATGCATCTCTCTTTTTCCTAGTAATTTGTTTCTAGTTTGCAGACCCTTCTGTCAGCAAAACAAGAGCCTAGCAGTTCCCTTTTCCCAGCCTTAGAAATTAGTCCAAAGAACAATCATCTCTAATCTCAGAGAAGCTCTTCAGACCCATCACTTTGTATTTACTTGGGGCAAGAGAGGAAAGAGACTCCACTCCTGAGAAAAAAGCAGATATCTCCCTAAGGGTCACAACCATCAGTACTCAGTGTGGTCAGGGGTTGGTCTGTTAATGAGCCATCCAGGTAACCAGAGATGAGCCACAGACTTAGTTTAGTTCTCCACCATGACCATGTTGAAACCTCCAACACTTGCTGAGCAAGAGGCTTCTTGCACAGTGCCCCACAAGTTACATCATCTGTCCTGGTACCCACAGTATTCAATAAATGAGTGAATGAATGAATGAACTATGAGGATGGTGGTGGTAATGATGGTGGTGATGGTGATAATGGTGGTGATGGTGGTGATGATGGTGGTGATAATGGTGATGGTGATGATGGTAGTGATGATGATGGTGGTGATGGTGATAATGGTGGTGATGATGGTGATGGTGGTGGTGATGGTGGTTATAGTGACTCCAAGAATAAATGATTTTTCTTCTTCAGACTGGTCCAAGAAGCTGTACCTCAAAGCTTGATATTCAAAGGGGAAAAATAGTAAACAAGGAAGAAAGAAAAAAATTAGCTCCATGAACTCAGAAGCCAGGAAAGCTGGCACCAAAGCCTTTAGCAAGATGTTATCTGACATCTTTTGGCTGAATGCGTCCTTTCACGGGGTGATTAAACAGCAAATATCTCCGAGTAGCATAATGTTTATTAGACATTACTCGGTTAGGGCAGCTTGTGTTTTCCCTGTGTTCTGTTTCTGTATTCTGTGTACAATTTGTTGATTTAAATAAAATTTAAAATAAGCCATGCTGTTTGAGGAGCTGCTGACAGGGCCTAGCGGAAAACTTTGAGGGATTTTTTTTTATTAGGAAACAATTCTGTCCCATGTCATGTTTTTCTGCCTCATGCCTCTCCCCAACCCTCCTCCACCCTTTCTTAGCACCCAAGAATGGCAGCTTGAAAAGCAAGATTTTTTTTTTTTACTGTTTGAACTCTCATCCGGCTCTGAAATACTTCTCTCAGGAGGCAAGAGGCCAGCTACTCTGTCCATGCCCGCCCCACCCCACCCCCCACCCGGTCAGTGAAGAAAGGGAGAGCCAGCTTGGGGGGAGTGTCACCTACACTCCAGACAGGGCCCACATTCTTTTGCTGGGGTCACATGTACCTAAGCTGGCCTCAACTTTGCTGTGTAGTCAAGGATAACCTCAAACTCTTGATCTGCCTGCCCCCAGCCTCCAAGTGCTTTAATTACAAGTGATTTTGATTGACCAAACACTTAACTGATGTAATATGAAATGCAAATTTCCTCGAAGGGAGAGGAATTTGCTACTGAGAATTGAGCCCAAAACTTTGTACAAGTTAGGCAAGTGCTGTGTGACTGAGCTCCACCCCCAGGCCAAGCGAATGTCCTTATGTGCCATCGGGGAAACAGGTAATGCTTCTTTAAAGTAAAATCATGTGATCTTGACCAAGGCATTTGTCCCCCAGTCTTGTCCTAGAGAAGCTTTCACATGTCGGCTATAGAGACCTGTTTGAGACGAAGTCTGTCAGTCTTTGGGGCAATTGCAACAATCAGAAGTGAGATCCCATATCCCACCCAGGAGACAGCTAAATGGCCCATTGAGGATGCTGTATTGAGACACAGACTGAGGAAGGGCTGTGTTCTAGTGTAGACAATCCCTCCATGCATTCTTGCAAGGGAAAGGGGCAAATTGCAGACTCATCCCACACTGTATGAAGCCACTTTCAACGGTCAAATAAAAATTTCTAACAGAACACACAAATTGTATTTTCTATAGATATATACCGGTGCTTGATAACCCGTAGGAAATGGTTTGGAATAAAAAGCACTGGATTCTGGGCCCGAGAGATGGCTCAGTGGGTAAAGGCACTTGCCACCATGCTTGATGAGCTGAGATTAATGTCTGGGTCCTACGGGATGGAAGGAGTAAACTGTCCTCTGACTCCTGCACAACGGTGTGTGTGTGTGTGTGTGTGTGTGTGTGTGCGCACGCGTGCGCGCTCAAGAGCTTACGCCCCCCACAATAAACAAACAAACAAACAAGTAAATGTAAGATAGCCCTCCCACAGTAAATAAATAAATAAACAAATGTAAAATCAACCCCCTTTTAAAAGCAACAGCTTTATAGAACACCACAGTTGGGGAGCAGTGTAGAGGAAAGTACCCAGGGTCACCTGGGCTGAATTCCTGACATCAAGATTTTACTATTGCTTGAGGACAACTGAATGTTTTGAACTGGTGCCAAAGATGTACCACAAGAACTCCCAAGGGGTTGCTGCTGTCCTCACATTGATTCTCCTTTGATTTTCCAGACCTCTCCTCCTTCTAAATTAATTCCTGTCTTTTTGGCTCCCTTGGTCTTTTCTCTGGTTCTGAAGTCCATGCTCTCCTGGGCAAGGGAGAGCCCCAGGACCCAGGCACACACCTGGCACATTTGTGCCTGATAAATACCCAAACAACCAGTTGATATTAAGCATCACTTCCTAACTTGGAGGGATGGATGAGAGCAAGCAGGTTGCAACCATCCCACTCTGTCTCTGGAGGCAGAGGCCGGGGATTGGTATTTTCCCACTTCTTTTTCGCCTCTAAAATGTGGTTCAGAGGTGGCTGTAATGTCAGTCACCAGAACTGCCAACTGGAGAAAGGTCTTACTGTGTGCCACCAGAAGCAGAGACCTTTCCCTTCCCAAATTTGACCTCGTTTCCCTGTGCTCTGAGACTCTACGCAGAAAAAAAGCTAGGATGGGACACAAAGCGATGGTTCAGCCTAGCCTTGTAATGTCTAGGGCTTCCACTGGGAAGGCTGGAGTGCGGTGGGTGATTTGATGGCTGACAGCATGGTCAATGGCCAATGCTGGCTGGTGGCAGGACATCCTCTCAGCATGGTGGCTTGTGATGTTTTTGAGCTTTTCACACAGTGGCTTCAGGCAAGAACCCTACCAGTTTTTCATGTCCCCCATTCCAAAGGCACACAGAACAAACTCCTCCAAATTCTACCTGTCCAAATCCAAGTAAATTCCAAGTAAAATTCCACTCCATATTGGGATGGAGGTGATGGGTGTGTTCTAGAAACACGAGGGGATGTGAACTTGATCGACTGTGGTAGGAGGGTTGCTGCTGATCTGAGGCGACTCTGGGCCTCATGATGTGTTCGACTCAAGGCTAGGCTACATATTAAGACCTGTCTTGGGAAGAAGAGAGGGGAGGGGAAGGGAAGAGAGGAGGGGAGTGTGGGGGGAGAGAGAAGAGAAACACATAGTGTGGAAATAGGTTACCATGTCTTAGGAAGAACAGTTGTTCCCTTTCTCACAATGCTGCAGAAGGTTGTGACTGATCCATTTCCTAAAGACTAGATCCAGATGATACCCAAGCAGCCATAAGTGGAATAGCTAAGTGGTAAACAGCTGAGCAAGGATTCACACTCAGGGCTGTTTTTCCCCAAAGCTACTTTTACCATCAGGTGGAGATAGTATTTATATGTTTCATCTTGCCTCCATTGTTTATCAGGGAGACATATCCAGATCCCCAGCTGCCTACTGTAGAGGGTGTGTGTTTTGCAATTATGGACATCATTACAGACACAGTCACCTGGCTCTCTGCTTAATAGGCAGCGATTGAAATGAGTCTCTTCCAAAGGTCCAGGGAAACCACTATTAAGAGACCACAGCTTGAGCAGAGCTTGCAGCTTCAGGATGACAGCCGATCCACAGCAGTCGTCGACTCTGATGAAAAACGATCCCCCATCTATGTGACACAGTTATTTGGATATTTACCACAAAGGCCCCAAAATGGTTCCCTTTTCCTTCAGGACATAAGGGATAAGCTGAGAGGGGGGGTGGTGGAAATAGCTAAATTTAAATGTAACTGCTCACACTAGTTCATCCTTAGATGGATGGTAGGTCTTTCTCATTATTCACCAAGCACAGACATTCCACCAAGAGTGATTTGGCAACTCGTGAAGATAAATCACAGCCCGGATGGCTGCTGTCACTGTCACATTGAGAACGTGACTCTGGGGGCTGACAGAGTGTGGGAGTGAGCACATCCATGGGTCCTGCCGGTTCAAAGTTAGAGAGAGAGAACGGAGTACCCGGAGAAAGAAAAACAAAGAGAGAGCAATAAAAAGTCCATGTCTCTCCCTACGTTGTCCCCAGTGCCCTGCTTTAGAAGGAACAAATGTTTCTGGAAGTCCCTAACAGGTCGGAGGGAAGATGGATGGCAGGTATCTTAGCCGCAACAAAAAGAGGCCATGAAGTTAGCCATCAACCAGAGGGAAACTCAGACCTGATGAGCGGGCGAGATGACAGGAGAAAGCCTCAGCCATGGCAAGCTTCTGAAAACGGTCACATTTCCAGAGAAATTCAGAAACTCAACCACACAGGACACAAAGCCGAGAGCCCTCCAGATGGCCTTTGTCAATTCCATTTTATTTTTTAATTAAGATTTGTTGATTTTTATTTAAGGTATGTGAATATTTTGCCTGCATGTGTGTGTGCCTGGAGCCTGTAAAGGTTAGGAGAGGCTGTCAGGACCCCTGCAATTAGAGTTAGGGATGGGTTGTGAGCCACCATGTGGGTGCTGGGAACTGAACCTGGGTCCTCTGTAAGAGCAGCAAGTACTATTAACTACTGATCCATCCCTCCAGGCCTCCGTTGATTTCACTTTTAATAATCATATTATAAGAAAAGTTGTAGAAATTAATAGATAATCAAAATGATTCTGTCCAGGGGTAACTTATCTACATATTTTGTTATAAAGTCCTGGATATATGTTATAAAGTCCTTGCATGTATTTGAAAACTATACATGCCATGATGCATAATTTTCCTTTTCACATATGTGAGCTCCTCTCTGTGTTGATAAATAAATGTCCACAGAAGCACTTTAACAGATGCCCAGCAGCATTTCACTGTAACATTACTTGGCCTGTATGCTGTTATCAGAGGCTTGGGGTCATGAGCCCTCTCTCATCACAAAAAAAGCTATAAACACCCCCGGCCATCTTCATGTATATGCTCCTTACTTTATTGAAAAGTATCTTTTATATATTTTTTAATTATTTGAGAATTTCACACATCTTAGTAAAGCAAGGCACATTATTAAAGAATTTGAAACAGTGTGAAATCTTGTTAATTTATACCAAGAATTAACGTTGACACTAAACACACATGTGACCTTGTTCTCTCTCTCTCTCTCTCTCTCTCTCTCTCTCTCTCTCTCTCTCTCTCTCTCTCTCTCTCTCTCTCTCTCTCTCCTCTTTTCCTCTTTCTCCATTCTCCTGCCTCAGCTGTGTTCTCTCTTCAGAGGTCAGACTGTGGTTTTCACTCTGGAAGTAGTGTAACCCAAGAACACAGACTGGGGTAAGGTTGGAAAAACATGGCCCTGGTGTCAATCCTACCTACCATCTGCTTTTGCTAATAAACATACATTCATGTGCACGTGTCCATAAGTGTGTACATGTGTGCCAGTGTGTGTTTGTGTGTATATATGGACCCCAAACTGATATCTAATGTCTTTCTACATCACTTGTCCTTTTGTTTATTAAGACAGGGCTTCTTGCTCTTGCTTAATTCAGAGCTAGCCAATTGTAGCTACAGCTTACCCTGGGGCCCTCTGTCTTCGCCTTTTACTAGAGTTCTGGGATTACAGGCAACTGTCTTGTCCACTCAGCTTTTCCACGGGTTCTGGGGGTTCTAGACCTGCACAGCAAGAACTTTATCCATGGAGCCTCCTCCCCAGCCCCCGGTGGTTGTATGATTGAATAACTGAAAAAAAACCAAAAGCCAGGCAAAGTGGCTCATGCATATAATTTCATGAGTCACAAGGCTGTGGCAGAAGGATTGTCTTAAGCTGCAGGGCAGTCTGCTGTAGAGTGAGGCTCTGTCTCAAGACAAACCCCACTAACACATACGATACAATGAGTGGTATGAAGTAAATGTAAGTGGTCACAAATAAAAGGATTTTTAAAGTTTTCTTCTTCCTTTATGTATGTGGGTACTGGGCCCTCATGAATGTCTACCAATATACCACACAAGTTCCTGGTGCTCAGAGAGGCCAGAAAAGGGCATCAGGTCCTTGGGACTAGAGATACAGAGATAGAGATACAGATGTTAGCCACCATGAGGGTGCTGAAAACTGAACCTGGGTACTCAGGAAGAGCAGCCAGTGCTCTATAAGTGCCAAGCTACCTCTCTAGCCCCACAAATAAAGTTTTATTTAAACACAGCTACCCTCGGTTGTTTACATATTGTCTATAGGGCTCACACTGATGAGAGCGGAGTTGAGAAGAAATGGCAGAGACAATATGGTTTCTGAAGCAGAAAATAGTTACCATCCAGTCCTGGTACAGAAAAAGCTTGTGGACCTCCAGGCAAGTGAAAATACTGTTTCCCTCTGTCAGGGCCTCTGCTAGGAGGGCATCCTAGAAGGGGTGAGGATTGGCAAATAGACAGCTCAGTTTTGAATCCCAGATCAATAACTCTACAGCCAGGGGGCTTTGGATATGCTGACAGAAGTCTCCAGTCTAGCACATAGGCTCAAAGTCTCCAGTCAGCAACTGAACAGAAAGAACCATCACAGAACTGACGGCATCACCGTTAGGATCAAGGACATGGGATGCAGAAGTGTTTAACAAAAGTGCCTGGTACATGTGTATATCTACCCATCTGTACATGAACACATCTATAATATACACATCTATACATGTATACATCTACATATATGTACATCTATAATCTATACATTTATATACCTGTCTATCATCTATCTATCATCTGTCTATCTGTCTATCTATCTATCTGTCTATCTATCTGTCTGTCTATCTATCTATCTATCTATCTATCTATCTATCTACTTACCTATCTATATTCCTAACATCTATCACATGTAATCATCTATCTGTCTGTCTGTCTACTTAATATCTATCTATCCCCTACCTACCTGTGTGTGTGTGTATGATTGTAATTTTTTTTGCTCTTCATATTTTGAAATGTCACCCACAATTTGTTCCAGTATTTAAATCCTGCTGTTTTCCTCCCTTCTCTTATTTCTTTCTTTTCATAGCCATTCTTGGTTATATACCCAAATGGGATCAATATCACCATAATGAAATTTATGGCTGATGAAGACATCCCCACCATTATTCTTCATCCATGTCTGAAGTGCTTCTTTATTTACTGATTGACACATGAGGCATGTTAGAGAAACTTATTCTGGGTCTGGAGCATGAAGAAGTACTGACAGGCGACATCAGTAAGCTACACAGTGTGTGTGAGGGGGTACCTGGACTCACTTCAGTACCCACCCTTCTCAAGAGTCAGATTGAAAGACATGTGTGCCTGGAAGTCTCAGGACCGATTCCCTGTCCAGTACCAGGACTGGCTCATGATGCTGTGCTGAGCCTCACAGCCTAGCATTAAAGATAATCTCCCTTATTTACCACTTTGCATGGAGCCCTAGGTGGGGATGGAGAAAACTGAAGAGGGAGTGTCTCCCCAGAAATGCACACGAAGTCTCCTCAAATTATTTTTCACAAACTTGAGATAACTCTCGTTTCTGTCTAAAAGCGCTCTCTCTCTCTCTCTCTCTCTCTCTCTCTCTCTCTCTCTCTCTCTCTCTCCCTCCCTCCCTCTCTTACTGTAAATTAAGCTATTTCCTTTTTGAGAGTAAATACATCAATGTCAACCCCCTTCCCTGGGTCCTGGGCTGCAGACCCACATAGGACTCAATGAATGACATAGGGTTGTGAGGCACACTCTGCCCCTCCATCTCTCCTGCCTGTTTGCTTGGCCGTCACACCACAGACACACCTTCCTGAACACCCGCTCTGAAGGAGACCCTGACATTCTTTTTAAAACCACCCCAGGGACTTTCCTTCACAGCACCAGAAAGAAAGAAAGACCATTATCATCGTTGTCTGTTCATTCATTCAATATTTGCAATCCCATCCTCCGAAAGGTGAGCTCCACACAGGGAACCATTGGTCCTCAGCATTCATGAGCATCTCCCATGTCTGTACAGTGTCAATGTGAATGCATTTCAACTCTCATCATGTTGTCCTCATAAGAACGGACCCCACTCCATCTCAATGCTGATCTCTTTGTTCATCACACAGAATTCTTACTTGATGCACAGGTCTCTCTATCCTTCACACAGTCATCTGTTGTCCAAGTACACCCCTCCTTTCCCTCTGCCCATGGTCCACTCCTCTTCTCACTTTGTACTTTCAATTTCTAGTTATATTTTTATTTTATTTTTTTCAGTTTTTTGAGACAGGGTTTTTCTGTGTAGTTTTGGTGCCTGTCCTGGATCTTGCTCTGCAGATCAGGCTGGCCTTGAACTCAGAGATGAACTCTGGCTCTGCCTCCAGAGTGCTGGGATTAAAGGCATGTGCCACCACCGCCTGGCCAATTTCTGGTTGTAAACTCTACCCTCCCAGACATTCCCCTGGCGCAGTTGCACCAACTTCCTGCTTCCTGCACATTTCCCATTGTCCCACTAAACCTGATTGGTTGTTCTTGTGTGACTGGCGTCTCAACCCAGCATGCTCTCTCGCCCACAGTAGGCACACAGGTGAATGTGTTTTCAATATGCAAATGAAGAATTAAAATTTGAATATTTATATTTTACTGTTATATTAACCCACAGCCATCAAAACAACTCTTATCTTTTAACCCTGCCAACAAAGAAGGGGTTACTCATTTTCCAATAGATAAAGTCTTATTGGAAAAGAAAGATTAAAAAAACGGACACACACAATGCTTAGCCATTGGCAAGAGAATAAACACATTCTAAAAATAAATATAATACAGGAAACATAAAAGCTGACTCCAGAAAAAAAAAATGTGAGTTAAAATTCTACTGGGACTATTTTCCTTTCTCTGATTTGCCAAAATCAAAAATGTTGTTAACATCTCCTGTGGGTTAAGCATATGGGAAGACAGTCTGAAAGCTGATGAAGAAGACAGAGAGGGTGTAAATGCTACAGTCTCTAAACAGGACTATCTGAGAATATTTATCAGCCTTACACACACACCCTGGGTCTCAGCCAGTCCACTTCCGGGTATTTATTTTGCAGACACACCACCAAGTGTGCGGTGTGACTCTTTCAGGATTAGAGACAGCAGAACTGCCAAGGAGAGGGAAGATCTAGAAACTTCGGAAACTGTCTCTGGATTCAGGAAAGAAGAAATTGGGCGGGATGTGTGTATTGAAATGCAAAGGCAGAGCTCTCTGCTAACTAATATGGAATGACCTCCCAGGAAAAACAACTGGGCTAAAAAATGAGGTGGTGATGTGTGTCATATAGTTCCGTTTCTAAGAAAAAAAAGTGTGTGTGGGCGTGCACATGTGCGCTTAACTGTATGCAATTGCTTCTATAGGCATAAAAGTGTGTTAATGAACAGCTTGGGGGCGGGGCTGAGGGGCTGAGACAGTAAAGAGGCAGGTGGAGGGAGACTTACTTCTCTCAATTACTTTAATGCTTTTGACTTTAAACTGTACAATTGTATTATCTGTTTAAATATTGTTTGGGAGACAGAGAGAGAGAGAGAGAGAGAGAGGGCGGGGGAGAGGGAGAGGGAGAGAGAGAGACTGGACACCTGCCCCACAGCATTTTTCCTCCCCACTGGCTATAACAAAATAGGAGGAGAAAGGAGGCAAGGCCTAACCTCTTGCCCCTCTCGTGAATCTCCTGATTTCTCTGAGGACACTGCTGTCATGACCCAGCTTCTAGGACTTCCTGGCTAGAGCCTTAGGGCTCCAGTGCCTAGGCCTCATCTACCTGGACCCCAAGGAAGGATGCCAACACCACCTCCGCCATCCAGAGAGACCGCCACCTGGTTCTCCTTTCCCATGTGTATCTAGCTGCAGCCTCTGAGCCTGTGGAGGGCTCTGCGATGTTGATGATTGCGGCAGTGACTGTCACAGCTCACTTCCACAGAAAGGATTAGCCTGTCCTGAATATGTCAATCAGATATCAAAGATAAATGAAGTTTGAAAAAAATAAAATGTACGATTTATTTTTAAAAAAAAAAAGTCTTGGGGAGACACCCAGAATGCACTTTGAAAAATCCAAGGGAAATATGTCAGGGGAGGGGCATCCGCAGCCTGCTGTCCAACTTCAATTTTTCACTGATAACACTCTGGTAGGCTTCAGCCCAGCCAATAAATAAAGAGTCTCTATGCTTAATGGTCTCCAATTTCCATTTGTTATGATAGAGAGCCTCTTCTGCAGATATGTATGCCCCACACTCCAGCTCTGTCTGCTTTCTCTCCACAGGTCCCCAGGGTATTAATGAGCTGGCACAGTCTCCAGGATTTTACCCCAAGGACATGTTCACCCTGCCACCGCTCCAGGAGTCCTGTGGGGCCAGGGAGTCCTCGAAGCTGCCTTGGGGTTGCTCATTGGTTTGGGTTTGGCGATGTTTGGGGTTTTAATTCACTTTACTAAAATTGCCTTTCATTCACTTGGTGACAGGTAGTTATTTGTTTTCGGGGTTCCGTTTGACATTTATTGTTAGCGCCAAACACTAATAATAATAATTAGTGCCTTTTTAGAGTTGTCTAGGGTTTTCACGCGGCGGTATTGTTACGATAAAACACCCCATGCTTTGCTGTATATAAGATAGTATGATGGTATTCAAATGTAACAAAGGGGTTTATTATACTCAGGCCAGATTGTAGTATCTCTGAGGCCCCCTCCCCTTGAGCGAGCCAAGACTTAATATCCCCTAAACCCGTCTGCAATGCTAATACCTGTCTATCTTTAAAAATGGGGAAAGAATGTAGTGGAGAAACCACAGACAGACAGGCGTGTTGGGGCTTTTTCTCAGAAACAAGTCAGAATAGATAAACTGATGCTCTAGGACAGTGGTTCTCAACATGTGGGGTTTGACCCCTTGGGGTCAAATGACTCTTTCACAGGGATTGTATAAGAACATCCGGAAAATACAGATTATGATTCATAATAGTAGCAAAATTGCAGTTATGAAGTAGCAACGAAATAATTTAATGGCTGGGGGTCACCACAACATGAGGACATGTATTAAAGGGTCTCAGCGTTAGGAAGGTTGAGAAAAACTGCTCTGGAAGCAAGCTGCTCCAGACTTCAGCCACTAGTGGGTTGAAAAAATATTTAAATGTAAATATTTAAATTAAATCTGTTAAGTCTTATCTCCCTCCTCTACACTGGCCTCTGAATGTTCCACAGTTGTAAGTGGTTCAGGGCCACACTGAACATTGTTCCTGTAGAGTGTGTTTAGAGACCCAGAAAGATCCTTCGTACCGTTCCAGAACCTTAATGCTCAAAATGTGACCCAAATCAGTTTCCAGATTCTCAACACTGGAAACAGAGTCCTTTGCTCCGGGGATACAGTTGAAACACTATAAGGATCCAGTCAGGGATGCTTCTACAAATGCTTGTTAGCAAATGCTTCCACAGAGAGTCCTCCTCGACCCTACTACCACCTACAAAGCAGCTATTGGAAGTTTGTAAAACAATGTTCATAAGCTTGTTCCAATAAAACTTTATTTAAAAAAATTAAGGTGGCCATGTCCTTCCTTAGCACATTGTCCATTGTTTGCTGAGCTCTGGTCTGGAATATTCTTTGGATATCCTTATGAGCACTACGTGTGTCACTTATTTCCCCCTCTTGGATCTCAAAACAGAGCATCTGGGATGGAGCCTTTAGAAGTGTGCTTCTCTAGCTCATCTCTGTTGGCTGTGTCTCTGCTTCCTGCTCCTAAAGAAAACCCACCCAGGCTGAGGTTGAGGAAGGTTCAATGAGTGATGGATGTGTGAGGACCAGAGTTCAGATCCTCAGGACTCAAGTAAAGAAGACCACTTGTAATCCCAGCACAAGGAGACCGATACAGGAGACCCTTGCCTAGCTGGATGTCTAGACTGGCTGACTTGGTGAGCTCTGGGGGTCATTGGGAGATGTAGAACAAAGAAGACACATCAACCTCTGACCTCCGTGCACACAAGTACAAATGTACATGGGCACACACATCTGAACATGCACACACACCACATGCGAAGAGAAGAGAATGAAAAATTAAATACCCTTCCAAGCAAGAGGTCAGTGCTAAGAACCGTTGTGAGTGGAGTTGAGGCTTCTCTACAAAATCACACCATCAAGAAGAGCAGGAAGGTCTCTGACTTCCTTTATAAAGTCTACTATTGGTAGATGATTTGTGGAGAGGCCCCTGGGCCTGCTGTAAGACAGCCAGGGTTAAGTTTTGGTTCTGACATTTTTTTTTATCCACCTTGGCAATATCACAATGGGCCAGGGAAGAGACAAGCTCAAAGTTCTGGACTGTGCTTAACTAAGGTTTCCCTGCCTGATGGAAATGTACCCACAGAACAGGAAAGACACGTGTTCGTGGTCAGGTTAGTCAGCCCAGGAGGGGTGTGGCCCAGGCATGCCAGCACTGTGCCTAATCAGAGAGACGGAGTGATGATAAATGAAATTGGAAGAAAGACACTCTTCTTGGTTTTTGTTGTTGTTTGGTTTTGTTTTGGAAGACCTACAGTTACATGGGGAAGACAGTGTGGCTGTAATTAATACCTGCATGGTCCTCCATATCCATTTTCATCCACCACGTCCCAGGAGCCATGTCAGGTACCAGCCACAGCCACCATCTTAAAGAACACTTTCAAGGTGGCCCCTCCCACCGCTCTAGTCCAAGCCACACCCAGCTCTTAGTGGGACTGTCACAGAGATTCCCAACATGTCCTCTTCCCTCTTTCACTCATCCTCCAGTAAAGACCTCACATAACCGTCAAGGCCAGCTTGTCCTGTGGCCTTCAGAGGACCATCTGGACTGGCCTCTCCTTTGCCATTGTCTCCACTCTCCACCACCCACACTGTTCCTCTAAACGTGACCAACATCTCCTTTCAGTGATGAGAATTGCCCTCCCATTGCGCCACCATTGTTCCCTGTCACATGGACCATGGTTTCTTTGCAGATGTCACTCCCGCCTCCCTTTGATATATTGACGGGCTGTTTGTTTACTAGCTGGCTCGTCACCAGAACAGAAACTCCAGGAAGGCTGCATGCTACAGGTGCTTCTCTTCCCTGAACCTGCACAGCCACCTGCCACGGAAACTCAATAAACATTTTGTTAAATGAATGAATAAGTCTGTAGCGTCACTTACAATTCACTCACAGATTTGACAGACAGACAGGCAGAAGGGTAGATGAATGGCTGTTTCTTTATTGTCTATTACCTTTATTTTTAAATCTCAGGAGTACAGAAGTTGCTCTGTGCGTCATTATTTATTCTATGTGTAGGTGTGTGTGTGTGTGCATATCTATGGAGGTCAGAGGACATGTGAGGGTCTCTCTTTTTCCACCACGTGGGTCATGGGGATTGAACTTGGGTCATTAGGCTTGGCAGCAAGTGCCTGTACATGCTGAGCCATATTTCTGGTACCAAAAGTTACTTTTATAATTATACAAAGCAATCAAATGTATTTGCTAGTAACTATATACTAATGAATTAAGAGTCCAAAATACAATGCAACCCTTCAAAGACACAGTGAAAATATTGTACAGACCTTTGTGGTGGGCCCTGATTTGATAACTGATCTTTTTTTATAAGCCATCTTTGAATTTCTCTCCTAAAGCCACTATTACTCAAGGTGAAGGAAAAGACAACTTAGCTGGGGAGATAGCTCAGTTGGAAAAGTACAAGTGTGAGGTCAAGCCCCAGAACTCATGTAAGAGTGCAGGGTACAGAGACACACTTGTGTTGGGGAGGTGGTCCAGACAGGCCCCAAGGGTGTTCTGGCCAGCCAACTTGGACTAATCATTGAGCTACAGGCCAATAAGAGATCCTGTCTCAAAAACCAGAGTAGATTGGAGGGCTCCTGAGAAATAACACCCAGGGTTGACCTCTGGATTCCACACAACTGCGCACGCACAACCACATGTACACCTACACAAACATGTATCCTGCCACCATGCAAAGAAAATGACAAGGGCAGATTTACTATCAAAAGCATAACCATTTCTCCCGCTCCCTCTCCCCTCCATCTTCCTCTCCTCCCTCCCCCTCTCGTTCCTCTCCTTTTCTTCTTGCCTTTCCTCCCTCCCTCCTTCCTTCCTTCCTCCTTCCCTCCCTTCTTTTCTTCCTTCCTTCCCTCCCTCCCTCCCTCTCTCCTTCCTTCCTTCCTTCTTTTTTATTTTCTGTTGTTGGATCAAACTCCTTGTAAGAAAAAGTAGATCTGAGTTCAAGCGGTAGACTGAGGCAGACACTTCATTGTAAACACCAGCTGGATCTAAAGGCCTGACTTTTATAGCTAGAAAGAAAATTGATGCCTAAGAGCTGGAAGTTATGTCTCTTAAGAATGCTGACAAAGAGAGGAGCCTTTCCCAGCATGATACCTGAATCTAATGACTGATTTATGGGGAACAGGAAGACCATTCCCCTTTGTCTCAACTCAAGACAATCCTAAAGGCTCAGGTCAGTCCAGGGGCTCCCATGGGATCAAAATAGATCCCTAAGATGACAGAAAACTTTCTGTCTTCCCAGTCCTCCTGACTCCTTCCCTTCCCGCAGTTGTTAAAGTCAAGGCCACCATGAAATAAATTTTCATGGCCACCATTGTGGTGGTAGAGTCCACTTCCTGGGGGAACTTGACTTAAATATAATTGAGTTAAATGATGTCCCTAAAGCACATGACATGATAGATCTTATTGGAGGTTGGATGGACCTCCTGACAGACTAAGAAACAGGAATTTTGACCACAGTAATAATACTGTAACGACAGCCACACTTCTTGCTCCTAATAGCTTGCCTAACTATAAGTTTGGTGCTTTCTATACCTTAATTCATTTTATCTACTCAACAAGTCCATTATGACCCACATTTTACAGAAAAGTAAAGGAGGCACCAGGGAGTTAATTAACATCTCTAAGTTCACCTACCTTTCCATCGCTCTCTCCCAGCCTATGCTGGTATGTGTCTCTAAAGAAGACATATTGTTAAGAAAGATTAAAGAATGCTCCTTTTGCCTTTCAGTCTTATTAACCAGTCTAAATGTGAGCTTTGAAATGCAGCATAGTTTTGTGTTACTGTGTTGGGACACCCTCTTCCTCCCTATGATGGTTGAAAAAAAACGAAACAAAACAAAAGTCACCTCAAGTTATTTTGAGAAAGAAATAGAAACTCACCAGTTAAAGTCATTTATGTAGGTAAAAATAACACTATCCATAAAATGATATCCTAGGCAAAATGTTTCTGAGATGTAAAGTTGTCTATTGGTTTGGCATTCCCCAACATTAATTGCCCTTTGTCCAAATAGTTGGTAGATGACTGGCCTTTGCAACTATGCTGAACTGAATTCCTGTAACAGTTAGCAGATCAATATTCCTGCTACTTCATTTAACTGAACATGGAGAATTTGACTGAAGTGGAGTTGATCTTGTCTTCTGCATGAATGGTGACAAGGTCTCAGTAAACACTTTGTGACTATTTCCTGTGTTGTTGCTCACTATTAGGTCCCACCATTAAGGTCTCAGAAGGTTTAATGCAATTTGAATTCTAGATGCCCCGACCAAGACTAAATTCCTGGTGCTATTGGGAGGTAGTAGGCTCTTGGGAGAAGGCACCAGCTGGAGGTTTTCCATCATGCAAGCATTAAAGAACATCATGGGTTCCCTTCTCACACTCCCTAGCCATGAGATGAAGAGCTTTGTCCCATGAAGAGTTCCTTCTGTCCAAGATTCCCCACCATAGACTCAGGGCAGCAGGGTCAGCCAATCAGGCCAACCAGTCATGAATGAAACCTTCACAGCTGTGTAGAAATAATGTTTTCTAAGCTCAGTACCCTAGATGTTTTGCACAGTGATGGGAAGTTGAAGGAAACCACAAATGCATCCCTTGTACAACTTAGGCTGTAAATGCCATCACACATGAATCTCAAACCATATCTTTACTATTGTGGAGGCATTCACATGTTATTATCCTAGAGGATTCTTTCTGTGTGTCTTAAAGATTGATTTATGTTATTTTTTAATTATGTGTGTGTGAATGTATGTCTCTGTGGGGGCTTCCTAAGGGAAACAGAGGGGGTTGCTAAAGAAATAGAAACTTCAAAACAGGTCTCAGCCAGTTTTGGAGGGCCACCTCATTGCAGACCCCCCCCCTTTACAGCAGATGTTGAAACTCTTAGTGGATTGTGACATTTCTAGTCAGTCCTGGGATTCATCGGTGCCTGTCACTTCCATACAGGCAAGGGCGTCGTAGTAGCTGCCTGTGCCGCAGAGCGCCTTTGAGAACACTGAGTACCACTCCGTGTCCGTCAGTCATGTTTGGACTCATCATCCCCGCTGTTGGAGGCTCTTAAGAGTAAGTCTGATTATTTTTACATGAAGGTAGATTCTCCTCACTCCTGTGACTTGAAAACTGTAAACTAAGGCTCAATTCTGAGGAAGTCATTTGTCCTGATGGTGAGAATAATTAAAATGTAAATCTGTAGGGTGGGAAGGGAATACCTAGAAAATTAAGGAGACTGTTGATGTTATTATTGATTAATAATTATCAAATACTCACTTTAAAAAATAATTAGCCTTTGGGTTTTGATAGTCTCCATTATCCTCATTAGATAATGGTAAAATGAAGATGGATGAATTCACAAGCAGATGAATTAGTGATTAAGGCAGCGCTGAAGAATCGGCCCCGATCCTCTCTCAGGCAGCTTTCCACACAGCCCCAGTCCATCATTTAGCTGTCTAGATTTGGAGTGTGTTGGAATGAGATTACTTCTTAGGGGGGTGATTCCATCGGGTGATAAAATCTGGTAAATAAAGAAGAGAAAGCCACCTCGATTCCTTTCAGAGAGGCACAGAGAGCTCTGGAAGGTGCTAGAAGAATGCCTTCCTAATGATGTCTCTAACACAGTCTCCTCTGACTTCAGCACAAGCAGGGGAATTTTCTGAGGGAGCCTTTGAGGAGTGTAGACCTCTTCCTTCAGATTTGGTATGACAGTCTTGTGTGTTAAATAAATACCAATAAATTATTAAAACATATTGGTTGTATCGTAACATGGAGCCTTAACAATGTATTGTGTCAGCATGCATGGCTCTCACTCGGGGAAATTCTCCGCTCTTTAATTCAGGCATTGACACCCCGTGCCAGCACAAAGCCCTTTTTCATTGGAGATTGACACATGTCTAAAATTGCTTGGATTTGGTGTTGTGCTCTTAATAGCTGAAATGGAATTCTACGCCACTGTGCATGAACAATGCCTCGGAAAAAAAATTCTTAGCCTGAGGGTTCAACTGGAGGATTGGGGGAAACAAAAAAAAAGTGCTTTCTCTACCGCTGAGTTGGGGGAATAATTACTCCGTTTGAGAGGAACAGGGGGGCCAGTCCTGGCTCCTTGGAAAAACAGTATGTCTGCCAGCCCTTCACGTAAATCATCAAATTCAGGATGAGCGTTACATGTGGGTCCAGGGCCACACGGCAGAGTCTCTCCTGGTGGGCCTGTGGGAGCCACCGTGGACACTCATTTCTGAAATTCTCGAGTTCAGATCTCCTAACCCCAGTGAACTCTGCCTTCTATACCCCAGGATAAACTTCCTCCAGTTCATTTTCCAGATGGGTTTCTGAAGCATTCTCCTTGGCTATCAAGCCACTTAATGTGATTTTTTTTTTGATTTTTTTTTTGTGTGTGTGTATCTTTATTTTGTGTAGGGGTGGGGGAGGGGGGCTGCAACCCAGAGCTCCTGGAATGTAAGCAGGCACTCTCCGGCTGAGCTATGCTTTAGCTCTTTTACTTTTTGAGTTCTCACCAAGTTGCCCAGGCTGGCCAACTGTAACTCAGGCAAGTCTTGAACAAAAATCCTTCTGCCTCAGTCTCCCCAGTGATTAGGTGACAGTCCTGTGCCACCTAGCTACATCCAGCATTTGATATGATGTGTTTGTTTTGACCTCAACTGTTGGAAAAGGAAACACCAGTTAATCAAGATGGAAAATACTGTGGGCAGAGATTAGATGCCGCTGCATGGTCATGCACATCCCTCGGAAAGCATTTCCAACCTCTTCTGCCTCACTTCTCAGTGGGCATTTCCTGGTCCTCCAATGCACAGACTTCTTCCTTGGGTTACTTAGCAACCCCCACATGGCTGTTTAGTTCTGGGCCTAGGTCCTTTGCACAGTCTGCTTTTCTTTCTGGATTGTCTTGCCTCATCTGCTAAGAAAACCCTGTGTGTGTTCTCCCTGCAGCAGCCTCAGCATGTCAGAGGACCCCGTAGGAGGGCAGGAAGGATGGAGATTGGAACCATCGCCACGGTTAGCCTCCAGTGAGCCTAGGCCAGTTATTTACCTCTTGTTTCCACCTCTTCAAATTGTGTGCGTGTGTGTGTGTGTGTGTGTGTGTGTGTGTGTGTGTGTGTGTGTGTATGCGCGCGCACATGCATATGTGTGTATGTGTGCATGTGTATGCATGTGTGTTCATGTATACATGTATGTGTAAGTGTGTGTGCATGTCTGTGGAAGTCAGAATGACTTCAGGTATGGTTCTTCAAGGGTTGTCTGCTTTGATAATGAGACAGCATCTCATACTCACCTAGAGATGACCAATTAGGCTGTATTTGCCGGCCAGCAAGCGCCAGAGGTCTGCCTATCTCTGCCTCCTCTCTGAGCTGCGATTCTGGGCTTGAACTCAGATTCTCAGGCTTGAGTGGCATTTACTGATGCAACTATCCTTTCAGTCCCTACCACTTTGAACCCTTGCTTCTTAACTGTTGAGGCTAAATTGGCCCAGCAATGTGGGGATGACACCACATTCCAGACCCAGGACCCTGTTTCCAGGCATCAAGTCATGTGGTCACATCACAGCAACATGTGATCTGTTCCTACCCCACTGCTCAGATGAGAAGCCTGAGGCTCTGGGAGATTAATTAACTCACCTGGTATCTGCTGGCTTATAAACCTCAGATCAGGACTTCATCTCCGGATGTTAAAACCAAGCACAGCACTATTTTTTATCTATCACCCTTTTGTTTTTGATATGTAGTTGATGCTGTGATGGATGAGCAAATGCTTGCATTATAAAGCTGTTTACTTATTCTATACAGCCTCTTCTACCTGGGTAGATGGGATGTAAAATGATCTACAATACAATCTTCTATAACAGCAACTATTAATATAGAGTCAAAGAGAATGCTGACAAAATTATAATGATGCCATCAGTTTTAAAAGTTAAGGTTTTGTACAGTTGGTGCAAGGCAGTGGTCCAAACACTGCCCAAGGATTCCCTATAACTCTGCCTTGAGGTATTGTGTACATGGCTTCAAAAAGCCAAGAACCAAACTGAGGCTGGCTGTGGTGGTATACAATTGTATACATTGAGGATGAGGCAGGAGGATTGCTAGTTAAAGCCAGCCTGAGTTAGATAATGAGACTGTTAAAAAGAAAAGGAGAAATGAGGGGAAACAAAGATAGAAGGGGAAAGGAGGGGGGAGGGGTGGGGGAGGGGAGGGGAAGGGAACGGGGGAGGGGGGAGGGACAGGAAATAAAGAGGGAGGAAGGAAGGGAGGAAATAGAGAGAAGGCTGAGGGGTTAAAAACACTTCTCTTTCAGAGGAGCGGGGTTGGGATTCCAGCATCCATGTGGGGCAGCTCACATCCATCTGTAACTCCCAACTCCAAGGAATCTGCCTCCTGCTGGGCCTCGTGGGCACCCCAGCATACAGGCAGATACACAAATACCCACAGAAGTAGGAGGAAGAGAGGGGAGAGAGGACGAAGGGAAGATAATGAGCAGGAATGAGGAAGTGAAGAGTAGAAAGAGGGAAGCACACTGAGGGTCAAAGGTCAGTAAGAGCTGGGGTTAAATCTTGAGCCCCAGGTTGCCAGCCATGGCCTATTTGTACCGGACAAGGTCTCCCCAATAGCACAAACCGGGTTCTCTGAGTACGACTGACTGTGCCTGACTTCACTCTGCCCTGGGTACCTAGGTCGGATGATTCAAGTCAAGAGATTTTCTTTTGTCTTGCATTTCTGATGAAATTCCTGTCCTCATCCAGGACTTCCAACGAAGTTGGGCGAGAGCCTAGGCGAGCCGCTCGGCTCCTCCTGTACCGCTGGCACCAGCTCTTTGGCAGCACACACGCCCTGTCTACATCCTTCCTCATCTGGTTTTTACCTGACAGGTCTCAACACCATGTCATGTGACCTCAGGGAAACCTCATGGCACACCTTCCCCTCACGTGTTCCCTGGGGTTTCCAGAACTGGAAATGATCGCAACTCTGGCTTGTGTTTCTCTCTTTTCTTCCCCTGGAGTGTCAGGCTATCTTCGGTGGTCATAAGCCATGGTAAATTCATGTCTTTGGTAGTATGTAGCCCCAGTAGACACTCAACCACTATTTCCATTGTCTTCCCCAAACCTTAGTGCATCAAATACCTTTAAAAATTTCCATTTCTCACTTGTAAGATCTTTTCCAAAAGCTTCTAATTACCTTTCTGCCCCCACCTGGTTCCCAGAGTGGAAAATAGCCATGCTACTGAATCAAATCAGAGAAAAGTCGAATGCTGCCTGGATCCATGATGAGCCAAGGCCAGCAGTTCTCTCTCTAGCCATGAGTCACCATGGCAAACTCAGAATGTGCAGAGTGGAAAACACCTTGGCACCTTTGTGTGGAGTGCTCTTGCCTGAGGGGCCTTAGAGCAAGCCTCAGAATGGATGCTCCTTCTCTGCTCAAGCAATGGCAGGCGTCCAGTCAGGGCTCCCTCCCTCCCTCCCGTGGTGAGACCCGGGCATAGCGATTATTCCTACTCCTCTGCTTGGTCAGTCTCAGTCCTGAGTTTATATGTGAGGAGGCTCTTCACCAAACAAGTCCCAGCTGCTGGATGCTGTATTCCAGAGAGCATGGCAGATAACCCAGCAAGACTTTGAAGGAAGTAACTCTGGTGTTCACATTCCCTTTTGAAGACAGATAGCTCAAATCTATGAAGGTTATCTCCTCTCTCAAAGAGGTTACAGATCACTAGGAGACCTGGCTTCCTTCTTTAAAGCCAGAGAAAGAAAGATTGATGATGATGATAATGATGATGATGATTGTGATGATAATGATGATTGGGTAGAGCTGACCTCAGGGGCCTTTGCTACCCTGGGATGAAAAGTCTGTGAAGAGCACAGATCTCCATAAAATCAATATCCTACACTGTGTGCTGTTCTTTGACCTTCTGTGACTCAGCCACCTGGGAGGTCCCCGCCTCGCTGGGAAGGTTAGATGTTATCTTTGTTAGTATTATTAATATTAATAATTAACAATATCAATATTATAATATAAATAAACAATGTCTGTTAATATTGTTCACCTGGTTGGCTGTGTTCTGTGGAGGTTGGTTGCTCAACGACTTTTCTGAGTCTGGTGGTGTTTCTTCTGAGACCTGGAACTGCGTGGTATGGACTTGCAGAGCTGCTTGGGTCTTGTGCTCTTGGGTGGAGATGCTGTGTCCTGCCCACCAGCAGCTCCTGCTCTCTAGCTTTCAAGCCCAAACCAACTTCAGGAAGCAGAGAGTCCCAAAGTCTGTGCAGATCTGGGCACCGACCGCTTCTATCACTTCAGACTTTCCAGAACCCCCAATAAAGCACAGCATTTTTCTATAGTGTAAGAAGTCCTACCCAGCATGCCCCATGCTCCTGCCCAGGAACCACCTCATACCACCTTCCCTGACTTCCTGCCCTTCCAACTCCAGCTCTGTGTCCCCATCTCTTCCTTCTAAGAGCCATGACGGTTTCTTCCTATCCACCCAAAGCTGTCTTCCATATGGCCTCCTGTGAAGAGCATCATCTTCCTGTCTCTGCAGTAGCCTGTTTTTCTTTTTCGCTTTCTGCTTTCTATTTTCCCCCAGTAAAGATTTACCCGTCAACACAGAGGCCACTTCAAACAGCTGCAGGTAGACTATGGGGCACTTCTTGGAGGCACACTGAATGCTTGGTGCAGCAGCAGATACAGGAACGAACGAGCCTCCAGGTTCCTTCTCCAAGAGCCAGTAGAAGTTATTATATAAAAGCTTCCTCGAGCTGTGCCTGCACACAGTCCCCAGGAGACTCACTTCCTCAGAGAGGGAAGAAGAAGAAGTGGGCTGAAGTGCTGGGGGACACAGAGCAGGCAAAGATGTCCAGAATCTAACCCTATTAAATGTAACTCTTTTCAAGCAATGGCAATGTCATTCCTAGGGGACACATCTGACAGACACTGTGTGGAGGAATGTGGACTAGGGTGTAAGTCTGCTACCTGGAATGAGACCACCTGCAGAGCCAAGCTGTCCATGGAGCATCACTCTGCAGGTGGGAGCAGCTAGTTCCAAACAATGTTGGGCATTGTGCTGGCTACTGGGGAAGTAGTTTTGTATTTTAGTGTTAGGAATTGCACCCAGGGCCTCAAACATGCTAGGAAGATGCTCTATCACTGAGCTGCACTCTGGCTCCTCACTTTCCTCTCCATTTTTATTTTGAGATAGATTCTCACTAAGTTGTTCAGGGTGGCCTTGAACTTAAGATCTTCCTGTCTCAGACACTCAGTAAAACAGACAGAGAGAGAGAGAGAGAGAGAGAGAGAGAGAGAGAGAGAGAGAGAGAGAGAGAGAGAGAGAGCTAAGAGAATTTTGTGCACGTCAATACTGAAAGGTGAATGTTTTGTGTGTACAGTTGCTTGAAGTGGGCATACATTGTCTCCATTAAATAGAAAAAACACCAAAGAGCTCAAGAGGAAGTCAGGAGTTCAGCCTGGAAAAGGAAACTGTCAGATGACTATCTCACAGCGAGTGGAATCAATGATTCATAAACTGTGCAGTGATTAAGAAAACAAACATGCAGAGCTTATAGACGACAGGCTGAGCGGACCATCCAAATCCCTCCGCGCCGTGGCGGGAAGTCCTCTCTACTCCACAGCCCAGTGGCTTAAGTGGTGCTCAAGAAACGTCATGCCGCAGTCCAGTTCCCTTCCCAGAAACATCGAGAAGCCTGTATGTAGTTCAGTAACACAACAGTGTCTCTTGTCCTTAGACCGTCTCCTGGTGACTTCTCCTCCCTATCCTCTCTCCCAGTCAGCCTTTATTGCTCAGCACGACCGAGGGCCCAGTCTTCCTGGTTGCCTCTGCCAAAACTGCTCGTATTGCCGCTCCGGCTGGCTTCTCGCTCCTTGCTGGAAACTGCCTCCTGCCTTGTCTTTCAGGCTCAGCTATGAAAATTGAGAGCAGGAGGGAATGTAAGACATAGAACTAAACCAGGCCCGGGCACTTCCATGATAAGAGCAGGTTCCAGACCTGAAACTGGACTGAAGGGCCAGAGATGCACGTACTGGGTCATCTCGATGACGTCATGTTGAAGCAGCCTGGATGGAAAGGAGGTGTCTAACAAGGCAGCTTGTAAGTGAAGGGAGCACATGGCAGGCAGTGCTGGGAAGTCCACGGTCTAAGTGCTGTGAACTTGAACTGGGTCCAACCTCCCCTTTGTGATTGCCCTGGGACTTCTCACTGTATCCTCACATGTGGAAGAGGCTTACAAGCTCCTGGGTCATGGCTATTTGTTTATTGTTTGAACACTTGAACCCAGACCTAGTGTGTGCCAGGCAAGCACCCTACCACTAAACTGTATCCTAACCTTTTTATTTTGAAATGAGAGTCTTGCTAAGTTGTATGGGTTGGCCTTGAACTCACTCTGTAGCCCAGTCAAGCTTTGAATTTGTGATCCTTCTGCCCAAACCTTTTGGGTAGCTAAGATTACAGGCCTGTTCCACCACTAGCTCTGGCTTCTGGGTCTCCTTTGATGGTTAGTGCTACCCTGAAAGCTTGGCAGAACCTATCATCTGGTGGGTGGGCCTCCGGTCCCTCTCATGGGCGGTTATCTTGATTGTGTTAATTGATTTGGGAAGACCCATCTTGACTGTGGGCAGGATCATTCCTTGTGCAGGGCATTCTGGAGGTGTGGATGGAGACTGTGAAGAGGCGTGCGTTCACTGCGCTCTGTTTCTGACTGTGGATGTGAGGTGCCCAACTGCTCCAAGCTCCCACAACTTTGATTTTCCCACCAGGATGGACTATAGTTTGAACTGTGAGTTAAAGTCAATCCTTCCCCCATTAAGTGGTTTTGCCATGATGTTTTATTATAGCAACAGGAAAGGAAATGAAGAGAAGCCCTATTCCTCGGGGTGTGGGGGAGGTTCTAGTCTTATAGCTCAATCGACTTTCCAGTACCCTCAAATTCAGCCCACTGTCACACTACACTGAGGGTTAAGTCCAGTGCGCATGTTTTGGGGCAATGCAAACATCTAGACCATGTAGTGGTGCCATCAAACATCCTTGTTATTCATGTAGCAAGTTTTCTTTGAATGGAGATCAGGAGTCCCCTGTCAGGTTAAGAACTGGGAGCAGAAAGGAAGAAACACGGATGAGGTCTTGACCCTTAAGGCTTCCCATCAAATCTCACTTCCCAGGATCCTCCCTGTTCTCCATGAAGTCCATTGCCCTTGCTCTGTGAAGAAGACTGTATCATGAACATCTGGGCATAGTGTTCGCTCTTCCCAGTTGTGGAGCCTGTGGATGTAGCCTATATGCAGACATAGTCATTGGATATTTCCCAAGTACTAGGAACCAAGGAGACACCCCCAAATCCAGTGAGGTGCATATTGTTTCTGATCACACACAGCTTACAGGAGCTTTGTTGATTTTTGGAGTACAGCTCTTGAACTAACAATGTCAACATGACCTGAGAATTTGTCAGGGATGCCAATTTCTGGGATGACCTCTGCCTTACTGAATGAAAGTCTCTGGAATACCTCCAGGCCTGATGCGCTCGAGCAAGGATTCCAGAGAATTCCCTGGCCATTCATGTTGGAGAATTACTATTTTAGTGGATTTAAATGAGCAAACCACTTCCACAGACCACTTTTCTGCTGGTGATTTAACCATTCTGACCTCTACATATGAAGGATTTCAAATGTACAGTGTTCCTACTCCCTGAGTGTAACAAACGTTGCTGTTTGTTGTGTTGCCTTCAGGATATCATTTTTGTTTTTGAATGAGATAAAACTTTCTGGACTCAAATGGAAATCTACTACTCATTTCTTTCCCTTCTGCCTAAAGAGACCACAAATATCCCAAACTTATTAACAACACGCCTTGGACTCTAATTCTGCACCTTGGACAAGGAGAAGACACATGGACATGTCAGTATTGAGTTTTCCACTCCCACGACTCGTCACTCAATCCCAAGACATCCCTGACAATCAGCTTCAAAATAACTTCAGAATAAGAACTGAGAAGCCGGGCGGTGGTGGTGCCCATCTTTAATCCCAGCACTTGGGAGGCAGAGCCAGGCAGATCTCTGTGAGTTCGAGGCCAGCCTGGTCTACAGAATGAGATCCAGGACAAGCACCAAAACTACAGAGAGAAACCCTGTCTCAAAAAAAATCCAAAAAACCAAAAAACAAAACACACATGCACACACACACACAAACAACAAACAAAAAAAGAATTGAGGGAAGATCCAGATCTGATGACACATGCTTATGATCCTAGCACTCAGAAGACTGAGGCAGGAGAATCACTACAAATTTAACGCCAATCTTGGCTACAGATTGAGTTCCAGGGCAGCTGAAATGATGTAGGGAGAAAAAAAATCAAGGAAGGATTGGGGCAAGGGAAGTGTAAGTGTGCAAGTGTGCGGAAGAGAGACAGGAGAAAAGAAAAGAAATAGGGAAATGAGGAGTGGGTGGAGGGACTGTGATGGGGGAAGAGGAGGAGAGAGGGAGGGAGGGGGAAGGGGGTGGTAGGCAGCTATGCTAGCTTTGCCGATCACATTGTTAAACACTGGGCAAGGCCAGGGTCCTGAGTAGACAGACAGCTCTGGGTAACACCCATCTAGGGCTTTATCAGATGGGAAACTGAGGCACCGAAAGTTAGACAAAAGAGAAACCTCCTTTGAGATGTGTTGCTCGGTTTATATCTTTAATGTACTTTGGAGTTTTGAAAGAACTAGAAAAGTGTGTGTGTGTGTGTGTGTGTGTGTGTGTGTGTGTGTGTGTGTGTGTGTGTGTAATGCGTGTGCTGGCATGCCTATGCATACACAGAGGCCAGATGTATGTCGAGGCCAGAAAGGAAGGTCAATGCCTCCCTCGGCCCACCACTCTTCACCTCATGTATCCAGGTTTCTCACTTGAACTCTGAGCTGGACTAGGCCAGTCTAGCTAGCCAGCTTGCTCCAGGATCCCCTTGCTCTGCCTCCCCAGGGCTGGGATTACTGAAGGGCTGCCACACACTCTTAACGTTGCCGTCAGCGCTGAGGACCTGAAGTCTGTTCCTCACACTGCGTTCAGCAAGCCCTTTACACAGTGAGCCATCCCCCTGCCCCCAGCAATTACAACTCTGCGCATGGCTGGTGGGTAGCTAACTTGAGCTTCTTCAGCCAGACAGGGCCACCTGAGACCCAAGCTTTATTCAGGTATTGGAGACACTGGTGTTGGCAGAGGTATCTCCAAGATGGTAGAGTCTTCCCAGGGTGAGGTCTGATACGTGTGACCACAGCTGGCAGGAGTGGCCTGAGGTGAATTAGGGACACATGCATGAATCTTTGAGTAGCCTTTAGCAGCTTCCAGAAAACCACAGCTATGCTGAGCAGTTGTGATACAGATCTCAGGCTCATGAAGCTCAAAATACTCCCATCTTTCCCTTTACTGAGAACATTTGTTGATCCTTGACTGAAAGTTTGGGCCAACTGTACATTCCGTATTCCCCTTTGGAATGACTGCTCCAGGAATCCCATGACCGGAGTTGGAGATGGGCTCATTAAAGTCCACAAAAATCCATGCCTGGGATTTTCATCGATTTGATCATTTATCTTGCATTAGACCTTTTACTTCTGATGCCTAGGAACAAGCAAGCACAAATCTCTCAGTTCTACAGACACCCTTTATATCTGTGTGAGGGAGACTCACCTCAGAAGGAGTAACAGAGCCAGGTAAGGAATGAAGAGAACGAGATGGGAGCGAGCCTGTCTCAGAGCCCCTGGGACTCACTACAGAGAACCATTCCCTCCCTGGTTGCTGTTTTTGTCTACTAAGATGGGCTTTCTAAGGCAGGAAGGATGGTTCAATTGGTAGAGTGCTTGCCTCATAAGCATGAGGCCCTGAGTTCGATATCAATTGCCCTCGCATTTAAAGAATAAAAGCTGGGCTAATTGATCCCTGATTGTAATCTCAGAGCTGTTGGACCCCTGAGATTCCATGGCCAGTTAGCATAGCTGGGTCAGGGAATTCCAGGCCAATGAGAGACCCTGTCTCAGATCAAAATACGGGCTGCTCCTGAGGAACAACATTCCAGGATGTTCTCTGACCTTCACAACACATGCACATGCATGGAAGAGATGGAGCTTCTACTTGGACAGCCTGAAGTTTCCCATGTGGTCCAGAATCCATTCATTTTTTTTACTTGACCTGAGTGCATTCCATAATGATCCACTGGCCAATGCACATTCTTGAGCTGCGAAGCCTCTTCACAACCGTGCAGATTAGTGTGACGGAGTAAGAATGTCTGCAGAAAGCCAACACCCAGCAAAGCCAATGAAACGGGACTGGAGGAGAGAGGAAATGAGATTACTTACCCAGGGGACATTTTCAGGGAATGCACTCGGCTGCGAGAGATCGGAACACACAGCCAGCCAGACATGAATCAAAAAATTCAAATAATCTTGCAAGGAGTCTGAAGCTAATGATTGGAAGCGGACTTTCCTGGGAGGAGTCTTTGCTGTGTGTCCGTTGTTACCAGAGCACAGATGTTGAGGTGGAAGAGAAACACACAGCCTCTCCCCGATGGGCTTGTAACTCCCTTTGTAAGTCAGTCAGGTTTGCATCTGCAGACAGTGTATCAGCCAGTCATTGTGTTGCCTGAGGTGAACTGCTCTTACCTTTCCAAGAGACTTTAGGCTAAGGTTCAAAGCCTGGCTTTGACCCTATGGGATGTTGGGAAAGCCATTTCATCTCCGTGCATCTTGGTCCCCGTTCCTGTAAGATGGGAGCAATGACAGCAGCTGCTCTGTTGGTTTGCTGCAGTGTCTAAGCGAAGACATGTATGTCCCACAGGACTCTGGTGCCCGGCACTTCATTCCTGCCATGGGAGAATCAGGAGCCGTTAGGATGGGCGTCATCAGTGTTAGGATGGGCGTCATTACTCATGACTTCATCTGGGGGCTGGGGAGGTGGCTCACTTGGTAAAGTGCCTGCTGCATTGTAAGCATGAGGTCCAGAGCGATTCCCCAGAACTCACACGAAACACAAAAACAAAACCCAGATGTGGTGATGCATGCTTTTAACTCCAGCTCTGAGGAGGTAGAGATAGGTGAATCTCTGGGACTCAGCAGCCAGGCAGCTTCGCCCAATGGGCTACTTCCAGGCCAATGAGAGACTCTTTTCAAGTACAATGTAGAAAGCATATGAAGAATGATACCCAAGGTTAACGTCTGACCTCCACCCACACATACACATGTACTCACATGAACATGTGCTCACATACACATGCACACGTAGAAAAAAATTTACTCAGTGTATTATAATAGCCATGCATGCTTTTATTTGGGTAAAAGCTGTTCCCACCCTACAAGCCTCTATAACTCTACTGGAGTTGCAACTAGTAGCATTCAGAAGAACACCACAGGGGACAGGTCACACTATTTCAATGGCTTTTCAGATGGATGTTTAAAGCTGTGCTACCTGTTCATTATGGCCATGACTCCTGTCATTCCAGACACAATAATAATTGTATCAGCTACATTTATCTTCAGGTTCACCCTGTGTCCAGCACTGAGCCAGCACTATGTACAACATGATACTCTACACCGGAACCCTTTAAGAGCAGAATGGATAATTAGTATTCCTGGGGAGGAAACTGAGGCCGGGGAGGACTGGGCCAGGAGAAGTGTCAGAGTGGGACTAAGTCCAAGGGTACCTAAAAGCTCTTACGGCTCCCCTAACCCCCAACTCCAAGCTGCCTGATGAACATGTCCTTGTGTAGTACTGAGGGTTAAACCCACGGCTCTATGTATGATTGCCAAGTGCCCTTCACTGAGATGAATCCCCAGACCATTTTTTTAATTTATTTCTTATTTACTTATTTTTATAGTTTTGAGGTAGTCTTATTAAGTTTCCAAGGCTGGCATTGAACTCTTGGTCTTCCTGTCTCAGCCTCCCAAGTAACTGGGATTATACATGACTGTGCCACTTAAATCCACGAAATACTATGCCTTATCCCAAATATCCTTTCCTATAGTTTTGTCTCAATGAAGTGCATTGAATGTAACAAGCCAATCTTGTCAGACATAGTTACCCCATCCTATTAAAACTGTATTTATATCTGCACACATACACACACAGATAGATAGATACTTAGATAGATAGATAGATAGATAGATAGATAGATAGATAGATAGATAGATAGATAGATAGATAGATAGATATTGCCTATGGCTTTCCTAATTATTCATTAACTTATCATTGAAGTAGGCATGTCCTTCACTTGTTAAACAACAGACTATATGGATTGTTAACTGCTCAACAGAAAGGCTGGATTTGAATGCCTCTGCTAATTGATGATCAATCGGAAAAAGAAAATCACTTCAATAGTACAAGTGAAGTCGATGGAGAGATGGCTTGACCTGCTGACTTGTGATTGACTCACACCTGTTCGTTACACACTCTGCCTAGGGTGACACTCACCTAGATCACATGTAACCCAGGGCAGCTTCCATTCCATCCCATTGACCTTCTTTCTGCTCACTCAGTAAATCTTGCCTTCCATGTTGGAGGAAGATTCCCCCCCACAGGAATGTCTACGTTAGTCAAAAGCTGCACCTTCTCGGAGCCTGTCTACCTTCATTAAATGGCTTTCAGAGTGCACAATGCAACTGAATAGTGTGCATTATTCAAATGGTTTTCAGCACACACGAGGGGAAGGAGGTGCGCTCAGATGGAGTGATTTTAAGTAGCTCATCTGCACCACAGGAAATGCATTTCTCCTTTGAGTCTTACACTGTTTCACAGGGGGCATATGTGTTGCTGATGCCTGTACAGTTCTGGGGGCACAGAATTTCCAGCCACCCAAACCAGAGGCTGGTTGAATAGTCGTCACACTTTTGAAAACACACCCAAGTGCCTTGCAATTTTCTTTGGAACAATTCTTTTCTCTACTTCTCCATTCTGACTCAAAGGTACAGTGAGATGTTTTTGCTAAGTGGGATTATTTTCTCCCACGTGGCGTCTTAGACCCCGTGACAAATGTAATGAAATGTGTCAGTCTTTCCTGCTGGAAGCAGAAAGCGAGGTGCAGCATTTCTGTCTTATTTGCCAATATCAGGTGGAAAGGGATGGGGGTGGGGGGCTTGGAGCATGGCTTCTAGGTGTAGAGCTGGTGTGGAAGACACACAATCTCCAAAGAAATAGATGGCATGAGTGACTGCGGGAGTCGGGGAGCCTGTGCTGAAAGAGCCCCTGGAATCCGTCTTGACAAGCGTTTTGCATGCAGTTAAACAGACAAATGAATTCTGCTGCCAGGATTTCTCAGGAATCACACTTGATGTCTGTCACCCAAAAGATTTCTGGGCACTGGTGGAGTGACAAACTGTTATGCCTTAGAGCGGTGGCTCTCAAACTGGAGCATGCATCCGAGTCACCTGGAGGGCTTGTTAAAACCTAGGTGGCAGCTGAGTTTCTCCTGCTAACAGCTTCAGCTCCAGGAAGGCTGGATGGGGCCTAGGTGGTACTGCTGCTGCAGCTGGACCAAGGACCAGCTCTGAGAACTATGACTTTAGGGTGATCAAAGTGTGTAAACCTGAAGATGAAGGGTGACCAGCAGGGGCTCCATCTGACATCTCTCTGGTCCTATGATCCCCATGATCATGTGCTTATAATTTATGCTTCCAGTACCACAACCATGAAGCAGTAGGAAACCCCTCGAAACAATCTGCCCAGTACAAAATTAAGTTCAATAAAAGAAAGAAGAAAGGACTTGGGAGATGGATGACTGGGTAAACTATCTGCCACACAAATATGAGGACAGGAGCTCATGTCCCCAGAACCTAAATGCTGGGTGGGCATGGCAGCAGCTTTGTGATGCCAACCTCAAGAGGCAGAGGCAGGGGATTCCCCAAGCAAGCTGGCTAGCAAGACCAGCCATATCAATGGGTTCTGAATTTGATTGAGAGAAATCCAGCCTGAACGGCTAAGTAGAAGAACCTTAGAGGTTGACTGCTGACATCAACCTCAGGCCTTGACATGCATACACTTTACCCATGTACCGATGTGCCCTGCCCCAGATGTAACACACACACACACACACACACACACACACACACACACACACACACACCACACACACACACAAATGGAAAAAGGAAAAAGAAACAAACAATTCTAGGGAGATAGCTTGGTTGGCAAAAGGCTTACCTGAGAAGCACGAGGACCTAAGTTCGAGCCCCAGAACCCTCATGAAAACAGCCAGATGTAGTGGAATGCTCCTACAGTCCCAGGGCTGGAGAGGTGGGAAACATGCTGATCCCCGGGCCTCAGCAGCCAGCCAGCCTAGCCTACCTGGTGAGTTCCTGAGAAGTGAGAGAATCTGTCTCAAAAAGTAACATTAGTGGGACATGAGGAACAACATATATGTACCCCCCGACACACACACACACACAATCCAAACTCACTGTTTTTCATTTCGCCCCAACTCCTGGCTAGATTTCTTGCCATGTGCCATTGGCACTGCCCTCTCCACTTTCTGTGTGTGAAACTAACTTTCTGAATCTCCAATCTTGTTTCTTCACCGAATGGAAAAGCCAACGGCTTGCAGAATGCATCGAACAAACTAATGCTTTGGGCCAGAGGTGCCAGAAGGGACTGGATCTGAGAAGCAGAGCCCCATTCATGACACCTATGTACATTATCAACAGATACATCCTTGGCGTTGGTGGCCATTAACATTCTCTCAGCATTGAGGGGATTTGCATCTGACCCCCAAAGTGAGCCATCTCCAAGCTCAACGGGTCCATAATGCACACTGTGTACCATTTCTTAATAAACATTTACAATGTGGCATGCCCAGGCCTTGCTCCATAAGACCCATCAGGGACAGCAGAGCGACAGAGCCTGTATTTAGGCCAGCATCTCACACCACATTAAATAGATTGGTTTGTCCTTATTACATTGCTCTCTCACTTATATTTCAACCCCCAATGGCTCCCACATTCCAGCACAGTAAAGATGCTGAGCTGACCACAACTCTCCCTGTTCCTTGGAATCGGTATTTGGAAAGGTCAACCCTAAGGCCTCCTCTTCCAAATAGAGCATCCAGGGCCACAGTTCCTACCTACACAGCCACACAACTGTGTTCCTGTTCCTGCAGAGGAAAGCTGCTGAGAGAGAAGGTTCCAGTTCACTCTGAGTGGGTGGGTGGAGAGCCGGCCTTTGAAATCTTGGCCTTCCCTAGCTACCCCACCAAGGTTTGGCTCTGCTTGGTTTCGATTTTGGCTGTTTCGCCTCATGCTCTCTGTGTATGCAGAAAGGGTGTGTTTGTGGGTTTACACCCTCGTGCATTTGTCTATTTTTATATATGCATATTGCATAGTAATAGGGATTTTATGCATCGAATAAAACGATTTCCCCCAATTTCACTCGGTTTATCGTTCTGCTGAATAATTCAGCTTAGTATGTGAACTTTTTTTTTTTTTTGCTTGATAAATTCACTACCCTGAGTTTTCCCTTTTCGTTGGAATTTTTAATCAGATTGAAACCTATCACATTGAGATCAAAGCTGGGAATCACGATGTTACCCATTTATGTTGTAGCCAAAGGATGTTGCTTAGAGCACACGGCCTCAAATCGCTCAGTCGCTCGCTAAAGTGTAAGAGAATTTATGATGCTAAATAAAACCAAGAGAAAAAAAAGATGTTTTAATAAGATGAAAATCCAAATGTTAAAATAATGAGCCATCTGCATGGGTGGCCCTCTCTTGAGAGAGATGCCAAGAGCTCCGCCATCTGTGAAACATTTACCAGCTGTTCCTTCCCTTTTTGTGAGAACAGAAGAAATCCTTGCAGTTGGTGCTTCAAAGTGATACATCACTGGGAAGAAAACAGGTTTGGCTGACTTCAGGAAGGCTGGACCAAGCCGAATGAAGCAAATGATGCTCTTGGCTCTCAGAGGGACACACCAGTTTTCCACCCGACTTCTGCTACCCCTCCTCATGAACCCCAAAATAGGGAACCGCTGGCAGATGCCAAGGCACAGTAACAGCTCAGCATCCCCAGAGGTCATTTCCAACCGAACGCTGTCAGAGATGGTTCTGTGCCCGCTCACCAAACTGCGTTCCAGTCAGCTTCGCCTCCTGAGTGTTCAGCCGAGGTTTGGATGAAATTGTAGTCCTACTGCAGTGGAGAAGGTGTCTAAAGCAGTCTAAATATTTTTGAACATGCCTTTCCTTTTTTCTCCTCTGATCTCTGCTTCACGGAGCTGCCAGTCAGCTCTGTATCCCTGCTGCTTTTGCCCTGACAAGCACCTCATCTAGGTGGTCATAGGATCTGAATAGAGAGCTGGCCATGATCTGCGGCCAGCTGTAAAATGCGCTCGCACTGTGGGGTGCTGATCTATCTGTGGCTCCCTGGGTTCCTGATGGTTTTTTTTTTAATACCTCCCGGTTCTACCACCAGAGTCTGGCAGGATTTGATTTGATTTTTTCCTCTAGCTGCCATCTTTTCTACTTCATTTATTGTCAAATGCATTTCAGGGAACATAACCTAACAAGAGCTTTTAGTTAATGAACATGAAGTCTTTGAGGAGACCCCTCAGGTGTCATTCCTCAGGACTTGGGGGAGCTGTAGGTCATTTCCCTAGAAATCCTTTCTGAGGCTGTGTGCAGAATGAGAACACTGCTGTGTGGCCAAGGGAGAAGTAGCAAGGGGGACAAATGCAGCCGCTAAGGAAGGCTGCCCCTCATTTCTAGGGACTTGGTGCCCCTTAGACCTTAGACGCAAAAGAAATCCCAACTCAACCGTTTTCTCCTGCAATGCCCTGCATCCCGGATATAGTATTGACTGCATCCTCTAAGGAGTGATGTCTAGTAGCAGGCTATGGAGATATGCATGGGAAGAATCGCCCTTTCACATGAAGTGAAGGTAGAGAGACATGTTTCTTGGTCAGTCAGTGAAGGGAAATTATCTGTGTCTTCAAGCCAAGAAAGATTCTGAACGCTTCCTTTTCTTTGCCACCAGCCCCATGTCTCCAGACATGGTGTTCACTCTTAAAATGTAGTCATGGGCAAGAGTGGAGGCTCCCTACAAGCAGGGATCTCACTGAAGAATGGTGGAGCCAATGGAACAAGACTTTCAAGAAAGAGTGATGGGTTTGAACCTGTGCATTTCAACCAGGGGCCATTTCCCCACCCATCCAAACTTGTCCGGAGGCATCTTTAGCTGTCACAGCTCGGAGGAAATGTGGTCCAAGCATCAGGTTACAGAGGCCGAGGATATTGGGGTGAACCTTAGAATGCAGTGGCTTCTCACTGTGCACCGGGGAAACATGCTGAGGTTTCCAGGGCAGACATGGAACCTGGAGCACAGTTGGTCACAGGCAACTGAATCTGTGGATAAGAGGGCATGTCTCCAGAGGGGAGTCTGGCTCAATGCACACTGCAGTGCCACAACAGAGATGTTCCATTGGAAACTCAGCCCTGAAGAAGGAAAAGGGCGGATAGGAGAAAGGGAAAGAGACAGGTCAGGGACACAGTGAAGCCAGCAGGTGGGCTGCCTAGTTTTATGTCAATTTGACACAAGCTAGAGTCATTTGCAAGGAGAGACTCTCAGTTGAGAAAATGCCTCCATCAAACTGGCTTATAGGAAAGCCTGTGCTTTTTTATTTTTTTCTTGATCGATAATTGATATGACAAGGACCAACCCACTGAGGAGGTACTACACCAGACTGGTAATCCTGAGTGCTATAAGAAAGGCGGAGCAAGCCAGTAAACTTGTTCCTCCATGGCTTCTGCATCAGTTCCTGCCTCCAGGTTCCTGCTTGAGGTCCTGCCCTGATTTCCCTCAGTGATGGAGTGTAACTTGGAAGTATAAGATCAAATAAACCCTTTACGTCCCAGGTTGCTTTTGATCATGGTGTTTTATCAAGGCATTAAGAACCTCATCTAAGACAACAGATAGGAAGAGTAGCCAGAGTTGGAGGCAGCCAGTGAACTCTGAAGATTTCCATGATAACTTCAGACTTCTGGCATCCAAGGCTGATCCGATGGAGAATTAGTTTCAAGGAAGTCTCTACCTTGAGCCACCAACACCCTGTTCCAGCCACACATCTTTCAGAAGATAGAGATACAGCCAACACTCATTCTTGTCCACCATCCTCAGTACATCTAAATCACCCTTCCCAAAGAAACATGTTGTAGAACCAACAGCACTCATTTATTTTGTTTTGAGTGACATGACCTTACTGCTCCACTTCTGAACCATTAACACAGAAGGTAGAGATAGGGTCTAAAGGCCAGCCTGTTTCCAACCATGCCAATCTAGATTCACGTGTTTGTAAGCTCATGTAGGTACACATAGGTTTCCCATTTAGATGGAATTTGACTCTTTATATAGCACATACAGTTGTGTGTGTGGTTCTTTCTACTTCACTGTGAATCAAGCAGAAAAAAAAAACAAAAAAACTAGAGTTATTTTTAAAGCAAAGCTTGTTTATCATGGGCTCAAGGGTACTTCCCACTGTTACCCACTTCTCCTAGGAAATATCCTTATATAATTATGTTTGGGGTACCTAGCATCTTTTAGGGCGGTGGTACATAGTGTCACAGGAGGATCCATCAGTACTTATAGTCACAACAGCAGCAATCCACATAATAAGCAATAACACTGGAGACCATGACAGCTCATTCTCCACTGCTCTGTCTTGTTCCCCATACAGACAGACAGCAGGACTTTCCCCTGGAGTGCAGGAAGAGGAGGAAGCACCTACAGACAGACAGTGCTGCCCTGGGGCTCTTTCACTGGCTATGTGAGATTCAGTGTGTCCTTTCACTCTCTGAAATGTGGCATCAGCGTCTACCAAGTTGGGGCAACATATTTCTCATGGTTAGTTTTGTTTGAGTAAAGTTGATGTGACTATGTATATAAAACACAGAGCAGAGAGCCTGGAGTACACAGACCAACTGTTCAAAAATATCATGAGTGTTGCATGCCTATTACCCCAGTACTCAGGAGATGGAGGCAGGAGGGTCAGTTCAGTGCTGTCCTTGGCTACATATCCAGACCAGGCTACATGAGACCCTGCCTCAATCTGCCTCAATAATAAATAGATAGATAGATAGATAGATAGATAGATAGATAGATAGATAGATACATACATACATACATACATACATACATACATACATACATACATACATAGATACATAGATAGATAGATAAACTGTCAGATCTTGGCTGGGGAGATGGCTTGGTACAGTGCCTGCCTGGTAAGGACCCAAGTCCAGACTCCCAGCATCCATGTCAATGTCAGATGGTAGGACACCTGTCTGTAGCCTCAGTGTTGGGAAGGTGGAATGAGACAGGCATAGCTCTAGAGCTCACTTCTCACTTACTCCAGCCAAATTGCTGAGGCCCAGGTTCAGTGAGAAGACCCATCTCATAAGGAGAAGAAGTGATTAAGGAGGACACTTGATGCTAACCGTTGGCTTCTACTTGAAGGTACACACACACACACACACACACACACACACACACACACACACACACCATACACACATAAGGTTAAAAAATCACTTTTTTATATATCAGTAAACCCTAGAACACTTTAGAGCAAAGCCCACCCTACTTTAGCCTGCTTATGGTGGGTGATTTTTATTCATGCCATAATTTATGGAAGCACTTTAATCCCCATTTTCTTAGTTATGAGGCTGATGCAGTTACAAAAAAAAAAAAGGAGAGAGAATGGAGGTCAAATGTGATTTTAAAACGTAGGTCACCAATTTGGTATTTGTTTCAGGCAAAGCAATTTATATTTGTGTATCTGTTTCCTTCACCATATGGTGAAGTGCATGGTAGTTACACATTAGATGTGTGGAGAAGGTGCACTAGAGAAGGTGTGAGTCATGTGACCTACTCTGGCCAATGAAACATGACCAACAGTAAGAACTTCTGAGCAATACTTCCTTTTAAAAACTGTTGATGGTTTCATGCATGTACATCATGCATTGTGATCATGTCCACTTGCACTAGCCTCTCCCACTCCCATCATGCATTGTGATCATGTTCACTTGCACTAGCCCCTCCCATTCCTCCCACTCTTTCCTTGCACACATGTATGCAGGTTGTATGCAAGGAGGCACAACTGCTGTGTGCCCATGAGTGCGACAGCCAGGTCACCCCCAGAAAGTGCCATTTCCCAGTGCCCCTTCCCACCCTTTCACTCTTACCATCTCTCTGCCCCGCTCTGTGGGGCAACACATTCCTTGGGCTGGTCCTCGGAGACCCCGGCTTCTCCATCAGTCTGGATCCCCGAGCGAGCAGAGCGTGGAACCAGGCTACAGCTGATCTATGGCAGCCATGCAGCTTGAGCAAGAACTTGACCTTTGCTGCAGCCACTGTGACCACGGCCTCATTTGTTACTGCCTCATAAGCTGGCCTTTCACACTGGAGCGTGCAGCGCCCTGGGCACAATGGCTGTGGCGGGTGTGAAATACAGTGGTGCTCCCTTCTCCACTGTCTCGCGGGAGGGCAGGACGGCCATTTCCAGCGCCGTTCTGTTGTCTCTGACCTTGCGCTCTCCTTTATTTGAATAATATTTAGTCTTCTGACTTTGCTTTCTCGGCTTCTGAGTCTTATTAAGATCCACAGTCCAGCTGCTCAGGGGATGGGGACTGCCTCTCCCCTGCATCCCATCGCCCTGCCTGCCAGCCTTGGGGTCTCCCTCCTCAAGCAGTGTGAGCTGTACCCCATCTGCACTGTGATTACTCAGATATCACAGTCTGTGCCCAGGCAGGAATACAGTTTGGGGTCACAAATCCCTCTGTGCTTGCAAACTTCTGAAGACTTTCATTTCATCCTGCCCGCCCCGCCCCCCAACAGGAATGAGAAATGCTTTATGTCATGGATATAAGATGTAAGGCCAGAGCAACTTCACACCGGCTCCAGACGTCTCCATCTGAGACTCCAACATCCAGAGTCACTTCCACTTGGTGGGACATCACACCTCACTTCTGTTCTTTGTTTGTGGATACTGGGAAAGAGACAATTAACTCCCACAAGACATTTTACCAGAGGAAAATAATGGTGAGTAGTTTGCAGGAATTCTCTCCCTGGGGATATGAACACATCTAAGTTTCCTTATAGGGCACCACCACCAAACCAAAGTGTGGTTTCACCAAAGACCAACTTGGGGACCACTGAGGGGCTGACAGAGAGAGTATGAGTGGTGGGTTATTTGGAGGAGTGTGGATGACTTTCAAGCAGCCACATCACCAAGAAGTCTTTTCCTAGCAGAGCTGATGACTTCCCCACAGCTGCGTAGACGGAGTCCCCCACTCACGCAGCCTTCCATAGCCTCTCTGCTCTAGGGCACTTCCCGAGGGTTCATGTGCTGGTAGGACAGAACATAAAACTGACTGGGAGGTGCAGGAGGTGGCGGTCAGGATCTCCCGCTCCCTCCTATGAGGAACGACAAAGGACACCAAGCAGGATCTTAGGAGTCCCTTGCAAAGAGTGACAGCGGATCTGATGACTACAAGGACACTTGGTCTCAGAAGACAGAGCCCTGCAACTCGTAGCAATCCTCCTGTGAAAGCCCTGATGGGTCTTTGCACCTGTGCAGCTGGTACTGCTGTCGTTGGCATGTGCATCACCTCCAAGAAGGAAGTCTCTCTTTCCACAAGAGCCACCGATCCCTGAATTCTACTGAAGGCATCGGATTGGAGCGATCCTTTGCATGGGTCAGAGAGTGAACGTTTTATCTCCTGGGTCACGTAGTCTCCATCTCAGCTACTCCGTTGTGTTCCATGAAAACAGGGCTGAAATCATAACAAATGGGTGTAGTTGTATTTCAATAAAACTTTATTTATACAAAAAAGTTGTGGGCCAGATTTGTGGATACTCTATCTAGAGGTAGGATTTTAAAATTTGGGTCTCTTAAATCTACCTAACACAGAGGTAAATCAACGTTTCTGAATGGTGTTTTTTTTACTAGGATGTTCATAATGCAGCACAGTTAATTGAGAATAAAATAAAATAAATAGAAATGGCTAAACTTTTCTCACCAGTGTTACTATATTTAATGTATGTGCATATATTTACATCTAACTATGAAAAATATTAAGCTTTAAGAGGAATTTGCATAAAATGGTAAAATCTTTGGAGAAACATTATAAGGCATTGCCAAAGAGCCATAGGAAGTACAGTGGTTTTATAAGAGAAAAATATAATTTTCCCTATTTTTTTCTTATTTTTGATATTTGGAGTTGAACTTAGGGCTTCTGGCATGCTAAGCAAGTCCTTGGTCACTGAGATCTATCTCCATCCTTCCTTTCATTTTAAAACAAAACCTCACTGAGCCTCTCAACTGTTCTTGAAGTCACTCTGTCATCCAGGTGGACCCTGAACTGTGATTCTCCTGCCTCAGCCTCTTAAGAAGCTAGGATCCCAGGCCTGTGTCACCAGTCCCTGATAGATGAGCATGCCTGTTTCTCACCTGTCTAAGAGACTGGAATGGACTGTCTGCATCTGAAACCGTGGGGGAAGGGTAAAGCAGCCAGAGAACTCACAACTAAGCCTTTGGGGACAAATTGACTAACAGCAGCATGCATCACTGTGGCTTTGGGAGCAGTGTGCATCACCATGGCTTTGGTAGCAGCGTGCATCACTGTGGCTTTAGTGGCATCCACCATAATTTACTCTCCTAGATAGAGTCCAGCTACTGGAGAAGCTGGGAAACATAGGTTCAAGCTGGGCAGCCATCTGTCCCACTATAATCTGGGCATGTGAATTGTTGTAGCAAAAGGAAGGTGGAGAGGAGAGAGTGGGTCTCTGCACTCCGTGACTCAAAAGAACTTGGGCTGTAGGCCCCGACTGACCTAGTTCCAAATCCCGGCTCCACAGTTTGCCAGCTCGGGCTATTAGGGATGACTTAACCTTCCACATCTTTGCAGCCTCTCCCCCAACTCCTCATTACATAACTTCTGTCTCCCTCCCTATCAGCTCAGCAAAGGGAGCAATCTAAAGAGCGGGTTCCACACATCGTCCCCAGTCCAGCAGAGTTTCGCTGAGGCACAAGAGATTAGCAGTTGACACTGCTCACTAATAGGCTCCCACCATTGAGACCCAGTAAGAAAGAGAACTGAGAATCTGTGAGGAAAGCTCTCTGGAACATACCAGGCTCACATTTCAAAATCAAAATTGTTTTCCTTGTGAGGTCATCCTATTTTGTCTTGCACCTGTGGGCCTTGGTCCAATGAGGAAACAGCTGGATTGCGTGCGACACTCTTATCACTGTTTTTGCCATTTCTCAGAATGTTTTCCTTAGTGCAAGGTCACAATGGGGGAGGAGGGCCCAGGGGAACAGATCTGTAAATGGAGCGAAGATGTCCAGCCTTAACTGACTAACTCCCGTCCACAGGAAACTTTGCTCTCCACCCATTTCAGAATGCCCAGAATGTATTTAATGTAGCCTTCCTCCTTCCCTATTCTGTCTTCCTCACCAGCCACAGAATCTTACGTGACTCTGCACTGTCTCCCAAACAATTCATCTCCTCCTCCTCCTCCTCCGATCGATACACCCATTCTGCACCCACCTTTGCAAGTCCTTGCGAGATTTAACAAGGCGGCACATGTCAAGTGCCCAGAACAGACCCCAAGGCGCTGTGAATGTGGCTGTGAAAGTTAACCGTGCCCCCCCCCCCAACCCGGGCAATTCTGATAACAGCTTCCCTTTCCACTGTCCACATGTAGCTCCTGGGGTCATCTGTGTTCTCTGATTCCAAGTCTCCATTATCCACTCATTCTGCCCCTGAGCCAGAGCAGCCTGTACAGAAACATCATGAAACCGAGTGCTGATCCCAGAGAATTCCCTGGCTGCTCAAAAGACACACAGCTTAAGTTAAAATTCTGGCCAGAAGTGTGGCTGAAGGAGGCATCCTAAGATGGGCTCCGAACATGGCTACACCCCTTTCCTCCTCGTATGGGAACGCCCCTCCCCGCTCCACTAGCAATAATATTCTCTCTCCGTCACTCAGAGCATGACTCTCTCTTGGCTTCCTTGCTCTTCTAAAGTAGTGTGTGTGTGTGTGTGTGTGTGTGTGTGTGTGTGTGTGTGTGTGTGTGTATGTGTTGGGGGTGGGGAGGGTGGGTTGGTTAGAGCCAGCTTCTTTTGGTATGGGAACATTTTCGAGGTGAGGTTGCCTTCCTCATTAGAAAGCACGCGGCCCTTTCCCTGTGTCCAGAACTCTGCGGTGTTATCACACTAACCCACGCATCTCAGTGATATCCCATACGGTGACGCCGTGACGATTCCTAAGAAGTAAGAGCTGCTGTCCTCTGTAAAGTTGTCCACGGCCATCCCCCAAGCTGATGCTCAGCCTCCTTCCTGCTCTCCCCAGGGGAGGAGGGGCCTCCAATTTAGCCCAAATCACTACTTTCACAGACTCACTCATTCATCCTTTCTTTCTTTCATCTACAGTTCATGCTTTTTCAGACAATGTCTCATATGTCGCCCAGGCTGGCCTGGGACTAGCATTCCTCCTACTTCAGCCTCCCAAGGGCTCCCCAGTACTCGGTTAATAGCTGTGGGTCAATAGCTGAATCTGTGCCCCTTAAGTTAACGTCTATTGCTAGTCAGTCACTAGAAAGACTAAGACATTTCATATTCGCTCCTGGCGCCCTAGACTCCTCTTATCTGGGATATAGGTCCTGTCTGTAATGGTGCTCACCTTGCTGTCCACCCATGAAAAGAGGGCTTAGAGTCCTTGTCCCCTGAAAAGACTTCTAATTAGAATAGTTACAGTGTGGTGATATTGTGTCCCCCAATATATTATATGTCCCCCAATATATATTGTGTCCCTCAATAAACTTATCTGGGGTCAGAGAACAGAAGAGCTGCTAGATAGACACAGAGGCCAGAAAATGGTGGCACACACACCTTTAATCCTAGCATTCTGGAGGAAGATATCCAACCAGATCTCTGTGAGTTCAAAGCCACACTGAAAACAGCCAGGCATGGTGACACATGCCATTAATCCTAGGAAGTGATGGCAGGAAGCAGAAAGGAATATAAGGCTTCCAGTCTGAGGAAACAGGATGGGCTGAGAAGTTGTAGAGGTGAGGTTAGTTGTGGCATGCTCTGTCTCTCTGATCTTTCAGCGTTCACCCCAATATCTGGTTCCAGGTTTGTTTTTATTAATAAGACCTTTTAAGATTCACGTTACATTACAGCTTCAGTTTAAACACAAGCTAAGAAGCTTCTTACCACCTGCTTAAACTTTCCTAACTTCACTGAAAATTTCAAGGTATAGATTACCTACCAGCACCCAATTCCAAATGTCTCACATTTAATACATGTGTGTAAGTGTTATAATCCTTGTCTTGATTTTGCTCTCACTTCCCCCGTCTCTTCTCCAAGTGTATTTAGAGTGTTGCCATTAAGTCCCTGGAGGATGAAAGCAGGTGTCGTCTGAACAACCCTGAAGTGACCAGTGACAGGAAGGACCTGGAGAAATAAGTTACAACTTAACAAGTGCTTAATATTTGTCTTCTTGTTTCTTCTCCAGCATTTCGTGCTATCAATAATGAAGAATTTGAGACTTTGGAACAAAATTCCAAGGCACTTCATAATTATTTAAAACTGTGTCTATTTGACAACAAATCCTGTGTTTACTTTCAAACAGTAGGAGAGGGCTTATAAATAGGAACGATAGAACAATTCGGCATTAAACAAGTCTTGCATCTGCTGTTTTGCTACTTGAGGGGAAACAATTTTCTAACAAGTGGCAATGGTCAAGAAAGCTATGAAATTTAGGCCAGTTGTCACAGAAAATAACTTATTAGTTGCTAAGCTACCAGCCCTAAAAGGAGCTCAATTAGGGAGACACAAAGAAACTTAACTAGGACCCACTGCATTTGAGAGCAGGAAGTTGGAGCCGGCAGGTGATTCAGGTGGAAGTGTGGTAGGGAGAGTGATTGACAAACTGGCCTTTGCTCGGCATCAAATTTGGCTTTGATTGTGTGAGTGACTGACAGGCGGGTGTCATCTGGAAATGTGGATCCTGGATTGCACGGGGTATTTTGCAACAAAATGATTGACACATTGCAGAAATTGTCCCATAGATGGAGAAAACCAAATAGAGATTTGTTATGACAAGCACTTCCTTTTTACCTGTTCATTTTTGTGTACAGAGAGGAGAAAAGGGGAACCATGCTGGGTGCTGATTAATTCATCCGACGGATAACAGGATGCCCGTGGCCTGTTGGGGGCCTGGAAAGATTCCTGGACAGTGAGGAGGTGGGAGAAAGGTGTTCAAATTCTAGTTCTCACACATACTGAGATTTTTAGGAAAGAAGATCCCTTGAGCCAGGTCTCTTTCACTAATATATCTACAAGTGGTGGCAGCCATCTTTGCTGCCTCCTGTGACACCACAGATAGATATCCTGTCAGTGACTCCTGCTAACTAGTGTACCTATTACAAATGCTGTGAAGGTCAGATGAGATGATTAATTCGGGGTGGCAAATTGTCTGGGTCTGGTCAAGGCTTTTGGTGCATGAGGACTAAGATAAGTACTGATTGAATGTTCATTATTATCCTACTTGGTTTTGCTTGCAGCCTCTTGAATTTCATCCCAGAGGTGATAGGGAATCATTATGAGGAATTAAGTCATCCATTCTAAATCACATCTGTGCATAGAACAATGGTGACCCGGGGAAAAGCGAGAAAATGACGTGGGCCCCTGGAGCCCAGAGCTCCACAAACTATGGTGTCTTTGGCCATAAGTTCTGCTTTACGGCTGTCTATAAAGCTGCCTATCAAAAGACTCCCGACAGATGACCCACAGTAATGAGAGAGCGAGGGAGCCGCACTGAGCGTTCCACCTGCCAGGGACACAGATCACGGAAAGGGCATTCCCATAAACGCAGTGCTTTCCATCTCTCCGTCCCTCTTGTCCTTCTGGCCCTAGTCCTCAGACTCTCAGTTTCTACATGCCATTCATTCATTCATGTTTTCAGTGAGTCACATTTTGATGTATGTATTCATTCAATCATCAATTCATTTTTTAAGTGAGTCATGAGATTTTTATTGAATGAATAACAGCAACTTACATTTACTGAGTTCTTGCTACATGATGAGATCCTTGAGAGCGTAACAGTAAGGACAACGATACCACCATTCATCAAACATTTAAGATTCTGTGGTAAATGTTGTACTTGGATTATCTCATTTTATTTCCACCAAAGTTATGTGGGATAAAGTGACTGCTTTTCCATTTTAATGATTTTTTTTTGAGAATTTTATGCACGAGTACTGTATTTACATCATTTACACTCCACCTATCCCCCATGTGACTCTTCACACATCCTCCTCAAATATATGACCTCTTGTTCTTTAATTGTCCTGGAGAAGACGGACTCTCCCTCTTCTAACAATCTGTTGTTATTCATCCAAGGACAGGAGCATGTGCAATGTCCCCCATTCACACTGGACACAGTGGTGTCACTGTTCAGCTCTTGTTTAGGTGACCACACTGACAAGGTTTCCTGGGTGCAGCTTTCCTGTGGTAGCTAGGAGACACTGTCTCACTGAGGATGTCCTGACCCTCTGGCTCTTAGGATATTTCCACCCCTTCTTCCAACCTAAAGTGATCTTATAGTGTGTTTTATAGGTTAATGGTAACATAGACAGAGTTTAGGTAGACGGTTCCAAGTTACATTGCCTGCCTTCAAATCACATCTGTGTAGCAAGCACACAGGCTCTTAACCACTGCATGGGTCAGCTTCAATGGATCCCAAACTCCAGCTGTAACTTTTTCCAGAAATGAATTCATACAGTGTTTGACCTACATCACACACTAAGGAGCTGACTTTGGAGTGTAATTATCCACTCTGAAGCAATACAACTAACAAAACCAAACAACAGAGGTCCAAGGTGTGGTCCCATGTTCCTCCCATCTGTCATGAAGGGCATCCATATACCTGCAACAATTTGACAAAGCCAGAGATACCTTATAGATCACCCCTCTGGAGGAAAGGGGAATGCCTCATTAAAGTGCTTCCTATGTACATGTGAGATAGGACCCCCGGCAGCCACAGAAATAAAAAACGGAGTACGAGTGTGTGCTTTTAATCCTAGCCACAGGAGGTGGAGACAGAAGGATCCTAGAGACTTGCTGGCCAGCCAATGAGCTTCAAGTTTAGTGAGAGACCCAGCTGAAAAAAAAAAAAAAAAAAAAAGAAAGAAAGAAGATTAAGAAAGACACTAGGTGTTGACCTGTGGACTGGCTTCAGATGCAGGTACTTGATCTGGTTGAAAGGTTTCTGCACCCCAATATTGGGTGTCTCCGTCGATGCAATAAATAAGATTAGGCCAAATAAAAGTCCAGGTTTAAGGAGCAAAGTGCCCCCGGGTGATTCTCAGAGGAAGAGAGCAGGAGAAATCACGTGGCAGGTCTAGGGACTGTCTTAAACACTCTATAGGCATGGTCTGAGCATCTCCGGGGGAGGAGGCGGCCCTTGGGGGGCTTTCTTCGGGGTGGGGTCTGGAATGGGAGCAGTGGAGCCGGAGCAGAGATTCCCAACACTGGTGTCATCCAGAACACTCTCTGTCCTCACCAATCTCTCCTCTCTGCCTTCCATACCGCTAGTCTCTTCTCGGGTGCTCGAATAGATTCCCACGGGCAGTTGGGGCTTCTCTATTTCTGTACAGGCCCAGTTTTTTGTATCCCTACACCATGTAGACTACACAATGCTGTCCTGTCACTCTCTAAGACCATCAGAAGCCCCTTCTCCCACAATCCCCAGTGAACGTCTCTTCAGACCTCCTCAGCTCTCTCTGGATTTCTGCCCTCAATGGGTTGAATGTGTTGCTGGAGTGCTGGTGTGGAACTCTGGCTTCACCCAGTCTGTACAGCTGAAGTGCTAGTCACTGTCACAGGAGCAGGAGGGCCAGGCACAGAAGGCCAGGGCAGCCAGAGGCAAGGCCCAAGTGGAGCTTTCTGAAGGAGAAATGTGAACATGGATTAGGAGGCGAAAACAGCTGGAGTCCATTACATGGAATAATTTGGGGTTTTGTTTAATTACCAAGTGCCCAAGCGTATCTTCCTGAGCACATACAGCTCCATTCAGCCCTGGACAAAACTGGGAACATTATCTTATTCATTACCATGTTGGAAGCTTTTTCCAGAACCAAGCGTGCCTTTAACATGAGTAAATGTGATCTTTTTTCTTTCCAAAATGCTTCAAGCATCCCAACTTTTAAAATTCATGTAATTAGTTACTTGCTGCCCCTCTCCATATCTGCTTTGCCCTTTATACAAACAAAAGGTATCAATGTGCAAGCTAACACTTCAATTCAAATTGGATTAACTACTGTGTTCCTTTGCGGGGTGGGAACTTCCATTAGGGTTCGTTCTGTGTTGTTCCTTTGGCAAATGTGTTCTGCGTGTATACACGGCTGGGAATCACTCTTCTCTGGGTGACATTTTAGGCAGGGGAAAAACTGCATGCCTTTGCGAATGACACAGTTCACCACAAGTGGCTACCTCAGACTCTGAGATTCTTAAATGGCTTAGCATTTCCCCTGGAGCCACACTATCTATCACAGAGCAGTGGCATTCTGAGGGACTCCAGCCAATCAGAGGATTGGAGAATCATTTTTACAAAACAAATGTATGTATAAATTATCGCTCCCTTTTCTCCAGTCTATAAATAGCGGTACTAATAGATCCATAGTGTGAGATAGGAAAGGGGGTGTTATATTCTAGAATATTCCTCTTGTCAGGGAAAGGCAGAATGAAGCAGCCTGGTTGTATCAGGGTTTGGTTGTCTGACCAGCAGCTCCTAGTTATATTGGCTGAATGGGTGTGTGGTTTTTGTTTAGAAAAAAGAGCCAATGTGTGGACCTATACACACACTAGTGTGTGTGTGTGTGTGTGTGTGTGTGTGTAGGGGGGGAACAGGACAAAGGGTGTATGCACACACCAGTATGTGTATAGGGGAACAGGATGAAGTATGTATGCACACACTAGTGTGGGGGGGCAGGATGAAGGATGTATGCACACACCAGTGGGGGGGGGGCAGGATGAAGGATGTATGTACACACTAGTGGGGAGGCAGGATGAAGGATGTATGCACACATCATTGTGTGTGGGGGGGGTGAGGGACAGGATGAAGGCCGCCGTCCTCGTTACCCCACTCTTCATCATTCCATGTTGCTGCATCTCTAGAGCATTTCACTTTTACTATCCTCCTGGAACCAAAAGCAGTTGGTTACAAAGCAGGAGCCATCTAGACTAATAGTTACGGTGACTCTTCCAACATCTGTCAGCATACAATTAGGGAGGATAGAGAGAACGTGATTTTCCTTAAGAGTTTTTTTTAAAGGTTTTTTTTTTTTTGTGTGTGTGTGTGTGTGTGTGTGTGTGTGTGTGTGTACATGCACACAATATCTATGCACTAGGCTGGTACCCACAGAGCCTGGAAGAGGGCATCAGATCCCCTGGAATGGGAATTACAGGTGGTTATGAGCTTTCATGTGGGTGCTGGGAACTGAACCTGGGTCCTCGGGAAGAGCAGTCAGTGCTCTTAACTGCTGAACCTTCTCTCTAGCCCCGCCTTTAAGATCTTTCTCGGGTCAGCGCACAGCGCGCACAGCGCATTAGCAGCACCAGTAGCAGCAGCGGGGCACCTTGGCGGGCGGCGGCAGCAATGGCGGTCACAGCCCCTGCGCTGGCGCAGCCACCCTCGCCTGCTCCGCTCTTCCTTCCTTCCTTCCTTCGCTCGTGCCATGGCTGATCAGCTGACTGAAGAACAGATTGCTGGATTCAAGGAAGCTTTCTTCCTCTTCGATAAAGATGGTGATGGCGCCATCACAACAAAGGAACTTGGGACTGTCAGGAGGTGACTGGGTCAGAACCCAACAGAAGCTGAAGTGCAGGATATGATCAACGAAGTGGATGCTGACGGGAACGGCACCATTGACTTCCCAGAGTTCTTGACCTTGATGGCTAGAAAAATGAAAGATACAGATAGTGAAGAAGAAATCCGCGAGGCATTCCGAGTCCTTGACAAGGATGGACATGGTTACATCAGCGCAGCAGAACTGCGCCACGCCACGTCATGACAAACTGAGGAGAGAAACTAACAAAGAAGGAGACAGGATGATCAGAGAAGCAGACATCGATGGAGACGGACAAGTCAACTATGAAGAATTCGTACAGATGACTGCAAAATGAAGACCCGCTTTCAACTATTTTTCCCTCTAGAAGAATCAAATTGAAATCTTTTACTTACCTCTTACAAAAAAAGAAAGAAAGAAAGAAAGAAAGAAAGGAAGGAAGGAAGGAAGGAAGGAAGGAAGGAAGGAAGGAAGGAAGGAAAGAAAGAAGAAAGAAGAAAGAAAGAAAGAAAGAAAGAAAGAAAGAAAGAAAGAAAGAAAGAAAGAAAGAAAGAAAGAAAGAAAGAAAGAAAGAAAAGAAAGAAAGAGATCTTTCTCGGAATCTAAAGTATTTTGTTTCCATAGGCTGAAAGAGGGTCTATATTATTTTAAATACAGGAAGTGAGACAGGAGGAAAATGGGAGGGAGGGAAGGAGAGAGGGAGGGAGGGAGGGGGAAGAAAGGAAGGAGAGTGAACCCCGGCTGACAAAGTACTTCCAACTGCCTGTAGCTTCAGTTTCTCTTTGGAATTCCTTTATGACTTACAAACCAAGCAACTTCTTGGGAGGTTTATTTAAGGTTTAAAACTCACGCTGTAAATCACCCCTTTTGTAAACTGCAGCACCCCACATGTTATGTGGTCCTGAGATTCCTGCTCACTACAGCTGCCATCTCTGTGCTCTTCACAAATGCAGTGTGATGTTGGTCACAAAGGTGCCAGCACAAAATCTTTCAGGTATAATAAATGTGTTTGCACAATTACCTGTCTCACATTACAGTGACATGTTTTCTCATCAAGAAAAGGGCCAGTCTATCTCCCCGGTGTCTCCTACGTGTGCCTCTAAGGTCACTGAAGATTGGCACCCTGAAAGATGCCCCACTGTCCCGCTCTCAATCACATATTTGGTAGAACAGGAAGGCTGCTTTTGGTCACAGTGTTTTATCAAGGCAATAGAAAGAAAACGTGGGCGGGACTTCTACGTGATTTAACTACTATCTTTGGGAATGCTCAGGGCAGTACATAAGACAAGGCTCACTCTTTTCTTTTTCTTCTTCATACTTCTATTCTGTGTATCTTGCAATTCTCACAAAATAAACTGCTGAAAACTCTTAAACCATCTTATACCCGGCCACAGTCGTTTTTTACTTTTCAATTTGTATGTCCATTTCATCGATCCATTTTTTATTGGCATGTATTTACTACACACTGAAAGGGAGTTAACAACTAATACATAGAGAGAACTCAAAAAACTAAACACCAAAAGAAAAGCCCAATTGATCAATGGGATAATGAGATGGACAGACAGACAGCATTCCAAAACTGAAGTACAAATGGAAAAAAAAGCCTGAAAAAATACCCAGCATCCTTAATCATCAGGAAAATGTAAATGAGAATTACATTGAGATTTCATCTCACCCCAGGCACCATGGTTGGTAAAGAAAACTGAAGACAAATGCTGGCTAGGACTCCGGGGTGGGTGGGGTGACTTTACTGCGGGCTAGGAGGGTGTAAACTGATGCAGCCGGTATAGAAATGCAAAGTCCCTTAGACCACATCTGGGGATACACACAAAGCACTCTAAGCCAGGCCACCACAGAGATACCTGCTCATTCAAATTTAGTGTAACATAACTCACAGTTGCCAAATTATAGAATCAACCTAGGCATCATCAAAAGATGAATGGACAAAGAAAATGTGGTACATATACACACCAGAATGCTTAGACTTGTCCCTTAAACAATCAAGATCTGAGTTCTGGCCCCAATAAGAAGACTGATGGATATGATACAGACTCCCGGGGACTGTGGAAACCATCATGGCCTACCTTAACTGTCTTACCTGCACTGCTAGGTTCAGTATACTTTGACTTGTGTCTGTTTCTAAATACAAATCTTTGCCTCTAGTTCTGGACACAACATTCTAAGAATAGAAGGAACATGAGCAGGAAGGTGACCCTTAAGATCTGGCTACATGACCCCAAAAGGTAGACCACCAACGCACTGTCCAAGTGAATGGAGTGATGAGCTCCCTGCCGACATTTATCACTGCTGTGCCCCCTTGGTGGGACGGCACTGGAAGCCAGGGGAGAGTTGAGAGAGATGCGGTGAATGGTGGGTTCAGGCTCTTCATGAATGTGCCTGTGGTGCTTTGAAGGGGAATGGCCTCCATAGATGTGTGTGTTTGAATGCTTGGCCCTTAGGGAGTGGCACCATTAGGAAGTATAGTCTTGCTGGAGGAAGTATGTCATTGTGGAAGCAGGCTTTGAGGTTTTATATGCTCAAGCTAAGCCTAGTGAGTCAGTCTCCTTCTGCTGGCTGTGGACCAAGATGTAGAACTCTCAGCTCCTTCTGTAGCACCATGTCTGCCCACATGCCTCCATGTTCCCCACCATGATGATAAGAGACTAAGCCTCTGACACTGTAAGCCAGCCCCAATTAAATGTTTTCCTTTATGAGAGTTGCCATGGTCATGGTGTCTCTTCACAGCCATTGAAACTATAACTAAGACAGTGAGTGGGTGAGCCACAGACCAAATTTTTCAAATACAGTTTCTTATCCTTGCTAGTGAAACTGTTGAGGAAGGTTTTTCCTTGAACTTTTTCATTTTATGTGTGTGTTCATGTGTGCATATGTACATTTGTGTGTATCTGTTTGTGGGGGATTTTCCTTTCATGTGTATTTATATGTATCTGAAGGCCAGAGACAAACTTGGATACCATCCCTTCCTTTTAGACAAGGTCCCTCACTCACCTGGAACTCACTGTGTAGGTTACTGGCCAGAAAGCTCCAGGGACTCGCCGGTCACAACCTCCATCCAAAACACTGGGATGGCAAATACATATGCCAACACACTTGGGTTTTGTCACACGGGTTCTAGACATTTAACTTGTGCCCTTGTGTTTGTGAGACAAGCGCTTTACCATCCAAGCCACCCCCAAAGTTTAGCGTATGAGCAGTGTGATGTGCCAAATGAGAAAATCAGGCACTGTGTTGGATTTTTCTGTCTTCCACCAGCAGTTCCCTGGTATGAAGAACCAGCTTCCTTTTTAACAGTATGGTTCTTCACGAGTCAGGCCGTGGTCCTGAGGGAAGTGAGGCCATCAACTCCAGAACGTGCGCTTTCCTTCTGCCCATTCAGAGACAGACAGATGCAGACTCGCAGCCAAACAACCAGGAGGAGCCCACAGCTCTTGCATGTGCTTCTACAGACAAGGTAACGGTTGTCACGGGGGAGAGCCAGGCTGAGGGCACAGCCTTCTAGAAAGGACCAAGGAGCCCTAGATGAGCAAGATCTCAGAGCAACTATGCCTGGTGTATATAGCCTGCCTTTCTATTTAAAATCAGGCAACCCACCTCAAGGGTTCAAAGCCACAGTTGAAATTAGTTTTGATCCATTTAATTGAAAGAGCAGGCCTGGACAGACTGACACCAGAGTGTGTTTGTCCGTGTATCAATGACGTCACTGAGACTATATAAGTCTTTTCTTTTTATTTTTTTTTCTCTTCCTCCTTCTTTTCTACTTCATCCTAAGGATGTCCTTCTTTCATTATGAGGAATCTTGTGCCAACAGCTTTCCCTGTCCATGTTCTGTAAGTGAGAGCTCTCAAATGGGGTTTTTGAGATTCCACCGCACTGGATCCTCGTGGGCTCCTGAGCCAATTGCTGTGGTCACAGTGCTGATGGCCTCTCTTCTAGGCTGGAGGAGGCTCTGCTTCTCCAGAACTGGGAAGATCAGAGAGTCGAGGTATGTATGTGCCTGTGCTGCTTCTCTGTCCCTGGGATGTGATGCCTAGACAAAAGTCACTCAAAAGAGAACAGTTGGCTCAGTTCCAGGGTGGACCACTCCATCATGGTGGGAAGCTATGACGACAGGAGCATGAAGGATCTGGTCACGTTTGCTACCGGGAAGCAGAGGGAGATGAATCCTGTGCTCAGCTTACTGCCTGCTTTTGACACAGTCCAGGGCCCTAGCCTAGGGAATGATGCCACCTATAGTGAGTGGGCCTTCCCATCTCAATGAACCTAACCAAGATCATTGCTCACAGGCATGCCCAGTGGGTCTTCTCTCAAGTAATTATAGATTTCATCAAGCTGACAGTTGGGAAAGAAGATCACAGGACCCCCGTGAAACTCTGAGCTGTGTCCGAAAAGGCCAAATGCAGTAAAAGCTGGGAGAAAAAAAAAAACTGTCCATCAAAGTTACTAACCCCCACACTCAGAAGTGATAGGCAGCCAAAGTATTTCCTTTGTTCCTTGAACCAATTTAACTCTGTTTTCTTTCCTTTGAGCCAGAGATTTTACCTGCTACTTACATTTTCTGTCTGAGAATTGAGAGGAACCATTTCTCAATCATGCCACCTGGAAACCCAAACCTACTTCCTGTTTTCATTTTTCTCTCTGACACATTTCACATTGGCTTTATTTTGCATATTGCCACACTCCTTAAAGAGGGTGCTCTCTGAGGGCAGAGGGTGGAGCCTGGCTGTGGTGCTCAGCACCTATGATGGCACCTGGTTCATAATACGTGCTCAGTTAAGAGCCGTGCTGAATGGGTGAGAAAGTGGGTGGATAGAAAATAAACACAGCTACAGAGAAGAGATCTGTGGGCGGCAGTCTGATTGTCCTTTATTTTATATCTAGAATCCACCTATGAGTGAGTACATACCATGACTGTCTTTCTGGGTCTGGGTTACCTCACTCAGGATGATGTTTTCTAGTTCCATCCATTTGCCTGCAAATTTCATGCTGTCATTGTTTTTCTCTGCTGAGTAGTACTCCACTGTGTATATGTACCACATTTTCTTCATCCATTCTTCAGCTGACGGGCATCTAGGTTGTTAGGATCCTCAGAGATGAGCTGGTTCTCTCTGCAGAGGTAGTGTTGAACTCTCAGACAAATCCAGCCTGTGTTCCACCACCTGTCCTACATCCTGGTGATGGAGACTCCCCACCTCCGGCCACCTCTGCCTCTGACCACAGTTCACCTGGTTTCCTTAGTTCTACTGTTTCTCCCCAAGTCTTTTGGTGTTTACATTTCCTGAATGCAGGTTGCATGGATAGTTAGAATCGAGCTTGTTTCATTTCTACCTGAATTAGGAAAATAGTCCAGCCTTTGCTGGATTACTCTTCCCACCAAGGAAGTGTGGACTCTATCCTGGCTTGATCCCTGAGCCCTTTGCCTCATCTCTCCCCAAGTACGTCTGAGAGTTCCTCTCTCCACACCCTGCAAGGTGGGCAGGATCACATCCCAGTTCCAATCCAAACAGTAGCTTACACCAGTGATCCTCAGCCTGGATGAGTTGCCAGTGACTTTCGTGGGCAGCATTCAACTGAAACCTCAAGAACTCTCTGGTGTCCAGGTGGACTCATGTGCTGAGAGTCTTCCCTGGTTGGGGACCAAGAAAACCTCATACCTCGCAGTGCAGGTGGCTTCCAGGTGTGGCTTGCTCCATTGTACTCCACCTGGGAACCCATGTGTCCTCCAGCTGAGGGAGGCTCCAATTTCCCTTCCACACCACACTAGGACTTTTGACCTTCAACAGTGGCCATAGTATACATCTATACTTAAAAACCTTATGCCTCTTCCAAAAACGTCCCTGAAATCACCCCCTAAAAGGAACTCACAACCTGTTTGCTCCCATGGAGCTTCATGTAACAGGACTTCTGACACAGAGAAGGAGTTGCCCTAATGCCGTGTGTTGTGAATGCAACAACCAACTTTTCATGCAAAAGCTTCCCATTTGTGGTGGTATTGTGTCCCCCAAATATTGCGTACCCTAATAAACTTATCTGGGGTCAGAGAACAGAAAAGCCACTAGATACTTAGGATAGGCTGTGGTAGCACACGCCTTTAATCCTAGCATTCCAGAGGCAGAAATCCATGTGTTCAAGGATATAGCCAAGCATGGTGACTCACACCTTTAATTCCAGAAAGCGAGCGTTTAATCCCAGGGAGTGGTGGTAGAAAGAAGAAAGACATATAAGGCATGAGGACCAGAAACTAGAAGCTTTTAGCTGGTTAAGCTTTTAGGCTTTGAGCAGCAGTTCAGGATGAGGACTCAGAGGCTTCCAATCTGAGGAAACAGGATCACCTGAGGAATTCACAAGGTGAGGTAGCTGTGGTTTGTTCTGTCTCTCTGACCTTTCAGTGTTCACCCCAATACCTGGCTCAGGTTTGATTTTATTCATCAGAACTTTTAAGATTCATGCTACACCCATTAGAACATTTGAAGAAACACAGGCATTTGTTTAGAGCATGTATATTTAAATATATTCAAACTTCTGGTGTGTGTGCACACACATGGGCACGAGTACACATGGGTTAACTGTGTGTGCTTATGTGTGTAGGCCAGAGGTAGATCTCTCCATCTCAATTAGTTTTTGAAACAGGATGACTCCCTGAACCTGGAGCTCACAAATTTGGTGAAACACGCTGGCCAGTGAGCCTCAGGAATCCTTCCATACCTGCTTCCCTGGTCGTGGGATTGCAGACACATGCTACCATGTTCTGCCCTTCACATCATTTCTCTGAACTCAAGCTATCATGCTTGAAAGGTAGGCACTTCGTCCAGAGAGCCATCACCTCGGCCCCTAAATACATCCAAAAATTTACTTTGGAAAATGCCCCCTGACGCCTTCTCCTCTTAAATAAATGACTGAAATTAATGCTCTCAAACAAAGCCCGAGATCAGCAGCAGTAATTGGGAACTTGTTGATCTGGAAATCTTGGGGTCTCAGCCCAGAACTCTAGTCAGAGATAGGGAAGGGAGTCAGTGTATTTCAACAGGATGCCTGGGTGGTTCTGTGCAACGCTGAAACTGAGACGCTCTAACAAGCTCTCTGTAGCAAATGGGACTCAGAACACTTTGCAATGAGGATCATGGTATAGTCAAAGAAGAATGCAACATGGAACAGGCCCATGATCCCAGCTGCTCCAGAGACTGAGGCAAGAGGAGCTCAAAATTTTAGGCCTTCCTGGGATAAGTTCAAGAGCAGCCTAGACAACGTAAGGAGACCTGTATCAAAATAAAATTAACAATAGGGATGTGGGAGGAGGCAGGATCTCCATAGTAGAGCACTTGCCTAACATGTACAGGGGCTCTGGGTTCAATCCTCCGTAAATTAGAAAAAAAAAAAACTTAATAAAATTTTGCATGTCATCCATTTTGTAGTAGCTAGCACTGCACATGTGGTCAATACATGACAGACTCAGTTATTACTATTATTGTTGTTGGGTTTCTTTGCTAAGTGAACTGTGAATCTGTTTCTGAGTTAGAATATTTATCTGTGAGTTGATCCAGAAGATATTTAAAGGTAGTCATTCCAAATGTAGCAAGTTAAAGAACTCTTTCCTGTGCTGGACTCTCAACTAGTCACTTCACACACATTGTACTTGACATAGAGATAAAAACAAAATACGCATCACGCAAAGAGAGTAATGCGCACCACGCGTCCACTGGGGAGCTCATGCAACTCCCCAGAAACAGCACAGACAGGGAAGGGAGAAGCAGGCCCACAGAGTGAACGAACACCTACAGCCAGATCAGTAAGCACACCACTACACTGCCACTCACATGGTCTGAGAAAGATGCCGTGAGATGGTCAGGAGCATCCTTCAGTTCTACTTTGAATGTCTCACTGAAGGCCTAGGCATGGAGGCAGCTGGAAAATGTTTGTCCAGTGTACATGAGACCTTGGACTTAATCCCAGCAGCAACATAAAAAAAATATTTAAAACAAAAGTCTTAGTGAAATCAGATATTTACTATAACATACATATCAACATGGTAACTCAATTCTGGAAGAAGTTTCTAGATCCAGTATTGGCTTGAAATGATTTTTGGGTTTTGAGAAACCAGTAGCAAAAGGGACCCTCTTGCTGGCTTCCCAAAAGTCTTCGATCACTTCTAATTCCTACCAATCCCCTTTAAGTGTGTAGGTAGGACAAGGGCTGAGTTGTGGAGGGCAGGACATGACAGCCCAGTGCCTAGAGTCATGGACATTTCTTCTGGGCTGTGCCTTGGGTCACAGATCACCTGAGCCTAAAGGGTGTCAAGCATTCAAGGGTCGATTGGCCAAGAGAAGTAGCTGCAAGCAGAGTCTTCAGCTCCGAAAGGTGACTCTTGGGCACAGATGAAAAAGGAGAGATGTGGAAACAGGATGTGCAGTCGCTCTCAAGCAATGCATTACCACCTGATACTCCCGGACCTGGGCTCGGTGGCCTATGACGGATGCCAAATTTGTGCCGTCTTTCAACTCAGCGCAGACAAAAATTTTGGCACATAAAGTACCAGTGTCATCCTGTAAGACCATTGTTTAAAATGGGTCAAATTAAAAGCATATTTAAGTTTGTTCACAAAGAATCTGCTGGATTTGTAAAGTGGATATATTTAAAGGCTCGCCCAAGCGAAGTTTCAGAGCGAAGTGTCTGTTTGTCTAGCACAGAGAGCTCATTTTTATCTCAGAGAATGTGTGCGCACACAAGCAGACTAGCAGCAGAACTCTAAAGGGTTTCTTATTTGAGAAAAACCAATTGTGCTGTCTTTTAGTTGAGAGTTTGTGCCTAAACCTTACCAACATGAGTTCAGAGACATTGCAAGATTTCTGATTTCCTGTGCAAGTTCCATGACCCCCAAATGACAGTAGCACCCCTGAGCAAACAGTAAGTCAGGCTTCTGCCTTTTTTATTTTTTTCCTCTCCTTAGCTCCACCCCAGCTAGCTCTTGAAAGGGCTCCTGTTCTGTCAGCCATAATGACATCTGCTGGCCGACACAGGAAGTCGTAAATCTGTAGGTCCCCTCTCAACCAAACCTTGTTAATGCTGTCATTTATCACAGGGGCTGGGTGCCATCTCTGGAGGGCCGAGCGCACAGAGCCCATTTTCTCCCGTCGCCCTTTCCCAAGAGAGCAACCATTTTCAAAGCAGCTACTCTCTCATTTAGAGTTTGCAGACCTGCACATCATGCCGATGTAAAGCCGGCCAGCATCGAGGAGCAGCTCTTGGGAGGAAGCCACGATGACAGGCAACAATAGGCCGGCCTGATGTTTAAGGACTGAGGCAGGCCAGTCCCCCCTAGGCTCGGCCCTTCCTCATTTTCAACAGGCCCCTGACTGCTGCTAAGATGATGGAGGATTCAGACACACGCCCCCACCCTCCCCCCACACACATACCCTCTACCAGCTCTGCTCCAATGAGGCTGTTAGGGAGAGGCAGGCACCAGAGGGAGTTGAGAGAGGATTGTCTGGACTCAGATCCTTAGTTCTGAACCACTGTTGGTAACGCTCTGGTTTTTCTCTTAGTTTCTCAGTCCGCTGTGTGGACTTAATCCAGAACCTCCACTTACATGGGGTTGAGCCCTTGCTTTTGTTAGGCAATGTGGGGTCCCCAGTTCTGCCGGCATCCACTATCAGAGCTTGTTAGAGGTGCATCCATTCCGACAGGCTCCAGTCCTGCTTAATTGAAGTCATTTTATATGTTATTGTGTTAACGCTGAACCGAGGATTGAAGCCAGTGTCCCACACGTTCGGCAAGTGACTACTACTGAATTATAACCCCAGCTATTTTTCATATTTTATTTTGAGACAGAATCTCACCAAGTTGCCCAGGCTGGCCTAGAGATTAATCTGTAGCCCAAGCGGGCCTTGAATCTCTAATCCCCTTGCCTCAGCTTCCTGAATAGCTTCTTCTCAATACCAGAACTACCAGGTCTAGCTCCCCAGTTGCATTCCAAAGCAGACCTGGATGGCTCTTAGGTACATCCTGCTCTGCAGGCTGGAACTCCACACTGGATCCTCACCTCACCCTCCTGGCTTGTGAGCAGGTAGGTCCCTTGGCAGGGGCCTTGTCTGTGTCCTGTAGTGTACTAAACAGCACTCATGGTCTTGGCCCAAAAGAAATCATCAGTGCTGCCCATGACATAATGGTAGTACAAAGTTCCAGATCCCCTCTAGCATACCTTCTGTGTCCTCACCACAGGACTCCCATGTGCAGCCTCCTTGTCTGAGCTTCATTATCACCAAATCCACATTCCTTGACCCCAAGCCAGGTCCACAAAACCAAACAAGAGCTCTGGAGGTGATTCCAGGAGTGTATTGAAAGCCCCGGGGGAGACGAAGCTCTGGGGCTGGAGACCACAAACAGAAAAGCAGTGACTTTGGGGACAGAAGTCTGTGAGGGCCATAGAATACCATTAGCTTGTCACACATGAGGTCAAGAGTCCATACACCATGAGGGTTTGAATCCACACTGCTTCTGGTTTTTCTTTTTTTTTTTTAAAGACAAGATCTCAGGTAAACTAGGCTAGCCTTGAACTCCATATGTAGCCCAAGATAGCCCTGATCTTCCTGCTTCCACCTCTGAGTGCTGGAATTCCAAGCCTGTGTCTCAATGCCTGATTTATATAGGGCTAGGGATCAAAATCAGGGCCTTGCGCATGGTAAACAAGCATTCTACCAACTGAGATACATCCCCAGCCCTGGGAACTCAGGCTTCATCATGTGTTATCTCCGTTAGCTTGGTGATGTCAACCCAACTTTCTGTGACTCAGTTTCCTCAGATATAAAATGGAGAGCACAGAAGCACTGAACTTGATCACATTCTCTATAAAGCTGGGTGTATTTTTATGCTAAGGTGATGAAAATAGTACTTGTCGCCATGCGCTTCATAAATGTCACCATGGTTATGAGATCATTCATGTCACCAGTCTGTCCTGGCCCTGGTTGTCAAGCTCCTCAAAGGCCAGGTAGGTTCCTGTTACCTGTTGTGTCCTCAGCAGGAACCTGGGCTGATGAACAGGACTGGACAATGAGGATGCTTTATGGATGAAGAGACGAGTGGAGACCACAGGGCGGTCCTCCTGCAGTGGCGTGGACAGGTGCTGTATCACCTGTGGCCATTCTTCACCACCCTCCTACCTTCTGGGATCTCACTTTGCAGATCAGAAATGTAGCTAAAGTGGGTGTATCCCTCCGTAGGATGCAGAACAGACCTCATGTAGATAGGGCAGACACTCTATGAACAATGGACAGTCAGTAAGGACTTATTGGCAGAGATAGGGTTCTGTGGTAAAGGGCTTGCCTAGCATGCATAAAGCCCTGGGTTTCGATCTAAAATCAACAGGTGCCTCTAAGTCAATCAAAATGCTTAGTAAACCGGTTGCTTCCCATCCAACAGGCAGGGTGGTAAATAGTGTGCATTTGCTCCCAGGATCCTCCGTAAGCCCCCAAGAATCCAATGATATAATTATCATATTTCAGACATGAGAATGCTGATCAGCCTCTCCCTCCAAATTAAATAACAATGCCTAAATATAAGTAGCTAAGTATGTTTAAATCCAGTCTCCCAGTGACCCTGTGTCCTGGGATGTGTGGTGGCAACCCACCTCGTGCTTAAGGACTTCCACGTAAGTGTCAAAGTGCATGCCTTATTTTCTTCAAAAGCTGGAGTTGCAGTATTATAGAGTTCTGCTCCACAGTCATATGGATACAGCTACAGCGAAGAGGGAAGGGGCCTCTGTCCCCAGGTGAGCAAGTGTGGGGCAGAAAAAGAGCCAACAAAATACAAGAATAAAATGGCTTAGAAGCAGGGCTTAGTGCTTTCTTATAAAGGACAGCCCTGACACCACTGTAGCCTGCAAACGTATAGCTGGAGTATGAGCCGGGCACGCACATGTCACAGATGTTTACTGAAGGCCCACCACGTGTCTGGCCTAAGGCTGGCAAGTGGGACGCTGGAGTAACTGGACGCCATCCTGTCATCGCCCCCTGGAGGGTCACAGGCTGGGAGATTCCTCCAGGTGAAGACATTCCTTCAGTATCAGTAGAACTACTACAGGCCAGCATCCATGGCCCTTGAACCTACAAGGTGAGCCAGGAGCAGGGCTAGATCATAGCTGACCAACAGGGTTGACAGACACCCCAGCTCTCTCGTCCTTGAGGAAGGACTATTTGAAAGCTGTGGTCTGTCCAGGGTCTCAGTTCCTCCAGCTCTCCTCCAGGATCCTGACCTGTCTGCCATGCATTACTTCCCTGCTTTCCTTATTTTCTGGCTCCTTCCCTGGAGGTGGCTTTCTATCAACATCTCTCGCATGTACTCTTTGCAAGGAAATCTTTAGTTCTAAGTCCCCAGATCTTTCTTTTGGGGTAACCAGATGAAGACCAAGGTTCAAGCCTTATAGAAAGAGGGTCTAGGGCAGCCTTCCAACTGCTCACTCACTTTAAGCTGGGTTGCATAGCCTCTTTTGGGTGGCCCAAAAGTGCCTGTGGAAAAAAGACAAGCTGTATTGTTGGGTGAACGCGGCATTCAAGAGCAGATACTTTGACATAATCCCAGCAAGCAATGGGGTAGAATCTCATGAAATGTTAAGGACAATGGGATGCTTAATGCCCTAATCATAATAGATAAGACATGCTGTGGATAAGACAGAAAGGTGTTCTCAGAGAGAATTATATCATTCTCTATTTGCTTCGAGACGTTGAGGGGCACCGTTGGGCACATGGTTCTAATGAGTCCTGGGAGTGGAGCTTAAAACACACTTGACGTGGCGTACCCTACACTGGGGCCTGGGACTTATAAAGGCTGCCAGTCACATGGCTGCCAGGCTGCACTGATCCTTACAGTCACTTAGTGTCTCTCTGCGGCTAATGAACTCCAGCAATGGGTGAGTGAGGCAGAGCCTTGCTCTGGATTCCTCAGGTTCAGCAACAAAACGCTGTCACCTGCTCTAAGCAACCAATTCCATGGTAGAAATGCGACACAAAATGTCACAGTTCCGTGTGCCCAGCCTGCCCACTCAGCAATCATCCTGTTTAAGACATGTGTAATGCTTAATTTTGGTTGCAGAACATCTGACACTTAAACAATAGTTTAAAACAAAAAGAACCTGAGAACTTCAGGGGTTTTCTTCTTAGAAGCAAGTCTGCGGAGCTACAGACTTTACTATCGACTCTCCCTCTTCTTGTTTACTTTCGCTTTTCACGTTGGGGGACACTGAGAATTGATTCCAGGGCCCACATTCGAGGCAGGTATGTTCCCACTGTATTCTCAGTCCCTCGGGGTTGTTTGTTTTTTGTTTGAGACAAAGTCGCACTCAGTGACCCGGGCTGGCCTTGAACTCACTCTGTAGCTCGGACTGGCTTTGGATTTGTGTTGCAGGTCAGTGCCATCAGCCCTGTGACTGTCATTTGAGCAAACGATTTCTGGTGGAGTAGGTATTTTCAGGATGTACGTTAGTATCTGTGAGTGTCTAGAAGAATGAAAACAGAAGTCAGCTTTCTGACAGAGCCGCTCTGTGATAGACTTTACCCTCCTCCCCACAGCCTTTCTGCTCCCCTCTCCCTGACTGGCTCTCTGTACCTCAGCACTGACGGGGCACCCTTTCTTCTCTGAAGGCCAGAGTCTCTTCCTACTTCAGGCCCCTGTTCCAGGTGGGCTTCCTCTGTCTTCAGTGTAGTGGCTGCCTCTCCAGAGACTCTTTCTGTCCCCCGAACCCTGGTATGAGACATGATCCGGCCTTATTCTCTAACCCATCGCACTCGGGTTTGCTTCCTGTCTCTGGCCCCGTGTCTTCTTCCTCTGACTGTCCAGGATGGCATGAATCCACACCAGGTATCATAGGAGGGAGGGAAAGATTTCCACCTGAACACTTTCACAAGATACTGGGGCATGAGGGGTCTTGGTGAGCCGAAGGATACAAGGAAAAGGCAATGCATTATAGCCTCAGGGGCGGAACCAGAAGGTGTGCTGACCCCCAGACTTCGCCACTATTGGGAGTACCAGGGAGCTTAAAAAAAAATACTGCTGGGTGGCTGGATTCCAGCCCCAGAGGCAGATGGATGGCTTTGGGGTAAGCTCTGGACATTGGTGTTTTGTTTCTTCTTTAGTTACTAAGTTGATTATAGTATGCAGCAAAGTTGGAGAATATTGCTTCTTTACGCTTGAAGCATTATATTCATACACAGAAATGCATAAAGCAAAGGATAAAAAGAGTTAATTTCCTGAGAGTAAACATTGTGATAACCAGGACACTAGTTAGAAATGCCACCCCACCCCATCCCCAGCCAGCCAGGAGCCTTTTATGCCCACTTCCTAGCCATGATCTTGATGTCCAAGCAAAAGTCAGTCTCCTCTGCTGAATACGTACACGTGAGACAAGCTTGACTCCTAGGATATGCATCTAGGAAGGCTTTCTGGAAGAGATGACATTTACAGGAACGTGGGATGGTTGGTGATGGAGTGACATCTGCCACAGAAGAGGCAGCCAGGCAGCCAGGCAGCCACGGACTGTAGCTGATTCCGACCATGCCAACTCGCCTGAAGTGTGTGGAGGAACTTTCCTCGCCAACGTGCTTAGCTACTATTTAGACATGCTACCACTTTTCCCTCCCTTTCCCTGACACGGGACTGTAGTTAGAGATTACAGGTGATTCAAGCCCATCAGAGCGGAGGATGATAAACAGTGAAGTACATGAAGAGGACATGAGGTGGGGGAGGAAGAGGGTGAGGTCCGAAAGCAGTGATGTTTCTGGGTTAGAGGAGAGAGGCACAGCATATTGGAAAGAAGAATTCTGCTGGAGGGAGGAGCGAGGGCAGAAGCCTGCGCTGCAGGCTTGGTGACCACAGTGTCTCCCAAGCCACGCCCCCCATGCCCAGACAGGGCGAGGCCCAGGGTGAGGTAGGTGCTCAGCAAATGCTTACATCTACTGCATTGCCTTGGAGCTCCGAAGTGAGAGTCACGGGGAGAAAGGTATCAGAAGCATCCCCTCACCGTGACAGGGCTGACAGGGCCTTTCAGGCTTCCTGGAGTCTACCTGGAAGACCTTGCAACCCACCCTGGATCAGATGCTCCCTCCTTTGTACTGGAAAACTTCTCATACATGACTCATCTCTTTACAAAGCTCGGCTTTTGAATGGGAAAGGCGCACATGCCTTGGCAGCAGATTGGAATTACCTGGGAACTTTTAAATTTTTCTGATTTTCTGGCATCTCTAGATCTAATATATTAAGTCTGGGGTGTGACCTGGGCTTCTGTATCTTCAAATGATGATGATGATGATGATGAGGAGGAGGAGGAGGAGGAGGAGGAGAAGGAGGAGGAGGAGGAGGAGGAGGAGGAGGAGGAGGAGGATAAAAATGCCCAGGTAATTCTGATATTCACCAGGGGTGAGAACAGCTCTTGTGGGGGCAGAGGTTGAGTCATGCCCATCCGCTCATGTCCTTACTGATCTGAGCATTGGATCCCAGGAAGCTGAATTCCTCAGACTTAAACCCAGCATCAGTGAAAGACATTGGTTCTTGAGAGATGTTTCCCAGGTGCTGGGGTGTGTATTAGTAATTTCCTCATTCTGGAAATTTCTACAACACTTGTGTTTTTTCCTGCCCTTGTGAGAACTACAGGAAGGAAGGATTTGCCTGGACTCCTGACTTAAGGGAATTGTGTTCATCATGATGGAGAAGGTGTGGTAGCATTCACGGCTGGAGTGACTTCTGTCCCTGGCAGAGGGATGGTGGACAAGTTGCTCACACCTTGTTGGATGAGGACACAGAGAGTGTGTCTGGGGCTAGAAGTGAGACCAGGTCCTAGCACTCTTCTATGCCAGCTAGTTAGATCCCCAAAGTTTCCTGTTTTTCAGAACAGCCCCGCCCCCTGGGGACCAGGGTGAGGCACATGGAGTGTGGGGAGCATTTTGTACTCAAACCGTAACAAACATCTTTTTCGTATTTTGCTGTGTGTGCCTCCATCTGAACCACAGGTACTATTTCTTGTTCCTTACATATATGAAGTTTTGAAACCTAGCTAAGCATGTGTTTTCAGATAACTACTATAAATACAACACAGTGTCTTTCACTGGCATAGAAGGCGATCCTCCATTTGAGTAAATCAAGCCACTCTGTGAAAGTTCAGCTAAACTCACTGTCTGTCATTCCCTAAGCTTTCCAGCCCGAATTCAGCAGCATGGGGGTTAAGAATGGAAGTTGGTTGGGTGGGGACATGGTTCTGTGGGTAAAGTACTTGTCAGGAAGTGTAAAGGCAGGAGTTTAATCAGCGAGAGCACAGGTGAATGCCTGGTGGCTATGGCAGCCCACCTGTAATTCTTGTTCTCAGAGGGCAGAGGCAGGGCATCCCCAGAGAAAGCCGACCAGCTAGCCTGGCCTATGTCGGCAAGCTCTGTGCTGCACTGAGAGACTCTGCCTGAATGAATAAGGTAGACAGCCCTCATGGAGGACCCCTGTTGTTACATGCACACATATACATGTGAACATGCGCACACTCACATACAGATCAGACATAGACACAGGAAACAAAAATGAAAGAATCGATGGTACCAGGTGTCAGGCCTAAGAGAAACAAGGTGTTAAATGGAGACCTTCTCAAGAAGAAAGAGGATTAAAGGAGGAATCCGTTTCTTCTGGTGTGGTGTAGAAATGTATTCCCTTTTAAGCTCTGCCATGTCCGCACTACTCAGGGCATCTGAGTGCTATTGCAGTCTGCCCCTCACTGCCACAGACAGCATCTTCATTGTTGATGACTAAGCACAGCACTCGGTATTAGTAGCAGTTGGGGGGGGAATACAACTCAATGAAAGAACATTCCAGAAGCGAGGCCCAGAGATATGCTGGAAACAGCCAGAAGAGAGATATAGTGAGTGGAACTACAAAGAATCTCCATTGATAACACAAACCTCTGAAGGCTGGAAGAGGGTAGAGGTATCTGAGAAGTCAGGAAAAGATCCAGGAGGATGGCTGTGGCCCAGGGTCCTGGACTTATCTGTTCCAAGGGACACACACACACACACACACACACACACACACACTGAGTTCCCTTTCCTGTTGTCCCCTGGTATTTCAGATGTTATTGCAATAGGTTTTTGGTGGTGCATCCTTACATGTACACCTTTCCAGCTTGCTTCTCTGTTGTGATAAGCACTATGACCAAAAACAACTTGCAGCTTACTGTCCATCGTCGAGAGAAGCCATAGAAGGAGACTGAAACACCAACCGAAGCAGAGGCCATAGTCGCTGCTTACTGGCTTGTTCAGCTGCCTTTCTTATGCAGCTTAAGCCCATGTGCCTAGGTATAGCACTGCCCACGGTGGACTGGGCCCCTCCTACATCAATTAGCAGTTAAGAAAATGCCTCACAGATGCAGCCGCCAGCCAGTCTGATCTGGGCAACTCTTCAGTTGAGGTTCCCAGGTAACACTAAATTCTTGTCAAGTTGACAGCTGAAGCTAACTAGGACAACATCCTGGTATCCTCTATTTTTAGGGCAATGCCTTGCACCCCTAATGCATACTACAGAAATTTGTCAAATGATGCCTTGAACATAATACTAGTCCAGAGAAGATGGCAAATTCATAGTGAACTCTTAAGCTTCCTCCACCCAAGTCTGTGCCTCCTAGTCCCCAGACTATAGTACTGTGCACACCACAGTGAATTCACAAGTTCAGGACTTCCTAAGTGTATTCTGGGTAACCACAGTTGATGACTCTTGGCGAACATTGTCAACTATGATAATGTAGGATTTTCTGCCTCGGTTGCCAAGAGCTAGGCTGGGTGGGGTCAGGTGGTGAGTGGTGGATACTATCTGGGTGGTTTAAGCCAGGTGATGTTATATCTTGTACTATGTGTGTAAGGTGGAGACTTCTGTGGGGCTGTTGAAAATGACTAACTGGCACTTTACACGCAGTGACAATAACATCACAGTGCTGATGGGTAGGACCGGGTGAGCTACGTTTCCTGTGGTCTCAAAGAACTGCTGCAAAAGACTGGCCTGAACTAGTTGTAGTTAGTAATTGCCCATGAGGAAGAGTCAGGGTGGCTAGAGGAACATATGGAGACATTCGAGGTCTCATTGGTTAGGCCTCATTGCCAGTGGATACATAGCGGGGTAGAGCAAGGAGCCAGATGAGATTCCATTACAGTGGCCGGAAGAGCAACATGTCTGCTGCTTCTCTCTGCTCAGTTGTATCCCTATTAAAGCATACTTTGGTCTTCAAGTCAGCGATATTCGCTTTGTCTGACTCCTGAGGAAAAGAGAGTGGGCGGTTCTCAGGCTGGAGTGAGCCAGAGGCTTTGCGCGAAGGGCCAGAGTCTGTTCAATGTGTCGACTCCAGAACCAGGCCCACTTCCCATCTAGGAAGTCCAAGGGGGTAGTCTCTAAGCAGGGGACATTTTGGCCCCAGAGGAGACTGGGCAACGTCTGTGAAAAGGTTTGTCATCAGAGCAGAGGGGAGGCCTTGGCACCCGGAGGTTGAGATGTTGCCAAGCAAACATCCCACACTGCGCTGGACCACGCTCATCTCCAGCAAGGCAGTGTGTGGCCCAACAGAGAGGGCTGTAAAACCTGCTTGTGGGGTACCAAGGTGAGCGCATCCTCATGAGGGCCTTTGGGAAGGGTTACTAGGAAGTAGGAACTTCCGGTGTTATTTACCACAGCTATATCGAGTCCCCTTTTCACCCTACTTCCTCCTTGTCCAAGGTTAGAACCTGTCTTTGACTTTTCCCTGCAGCCACACTTGGTAACTATCCTTCGTTTTCAAACTCCAGACTCAAGCCAGCCCTGGTGGCACAGGCCTATCACTCCAGCTATCCAGAAGGCTAAAACAAGAAGATCCCAAGTTCAAAGACCTACCTCAGAATGAGTTCAAGGACAGCCTAAGTAACCAAGGGAGAACCCTGTCTCAAAACAAAGGAATGGAAAGAGAGCTGGAGACCCAGCTCTGCTTGCCTGGCTTGTATGAAGCCCTAAGTTCAGTGCCCAGGACCGGGTTCATTGTGACCCTAGCTCTACCTCCTTTCGTGGCCTTCTTACTCGTCACTGACTTTCTATCTCATTGGAAGGAGAGCTCTTCAGGATAGGGGTCAGGGTCATCCTATTGGCCAGGGGGTCTGCAACACTACAGTGCCTGCTCTGTAGTGGTACCCAGTGATGGAATTTCATCTATCATGGACTGTGGGCACTCTTTCAGCCCCAGCGCCACACTCAGTTTTAATCAGGCCAGGCCACTCTGAAATTATGCCTTCACCACGACAGACTTCCTTTTCGTTCAATGAACAACTATTGGGTGGCGGGGGTGGCGGGGTGGTGGTGGGGGTGGTAATATGTTTTGCGCTTCGCCACCCTTGAGAACAGAAAAAGACAAAGGAAGCCGCACCTCCTTAAGAACTTATAGTCTAGTGAGGTCACAGGCAATTGTCCACGAAGAAAGCTGTGCACGGACGGCATCCACCTCTTCGACAAGCCCGGTCAGGAGAAATAAAATAGAGAAATGCATACATCAAATTTTCAGAAAGGTAGACCTCTGAGAGGTGACTGGACACCAAGGGGCAAGCGGTTTAAGATGTCATTTTCCTGCCCCTTTATAAACATCCACCGAGTCCGGATTTACCCATTCTCTGTGGCTGCTGTGACTGTAAAACAGGTACACTGTAGGTGCTCAATAAATATTGAAAGGAAACAGTGAAGATTATGTGGTTAGCTGTCCAGGAGGCAGAAGTTAAAAAAAAAAAAAAAATCCTACCAGTTCCAAGTAGTTGGAAGGACAGTGCTATGAACTTCAAGAATTGAAAGTAGGTTATTTGCAGGGGACAGACAGGTTGAGACTGGATGTGGTCCCAACCTCTTGTCTGTCCCCAAGCAAACCTAGGTTCTCCCTCCTCTAATAAGAGCCTGCTTCTAACTCTGCCAGAGCCTCACCCCTTCCTTCCCTCTCTCATCTCCTTCCCTTTCCCCCTTCTCATCTTCTTCCTGGAGGGGCGTCTAGACTGGGTGGGCACCCCATTGCCCCAGCGAGGAGCAGGGTGGCTCCTGGGCTGCAGCCCCCGAAGTCAGGGTCTCCTTCCCTCAGCTCCTCTCCCAGGCAGGACACTGTCCCTTTAATAGACTCCCTCTGCCTGGCGCTCTGCGGCTGGGGAGTAAATTTCTCCCTGTCATCAGGTCGCAGGGAGAAGAGGAGGAGTTTGTTAATGTTCAGTTTGTTCAGCGGGGATCGATGTTTGCTGGCATCGCCTTGCCCTGTCTTGTGTGTGTGTGTGTGTGTGCCTGTGTGTGTGTGTGGAGAGAGAGAGCGCGCGCGTGTGAGTGTGTGTGTGTGTGTGTGTGTATGTGTGTGTGTGTGCCCGCGCGTATGTGTGTGTGGGGTGTGTGAGTGTATGTGTGTGTGTGTGTGTGTGTGTGTGTAAGCGAGAGTGCTCGTGTGTGTGTGTGTGTGTGTGTGTGTGTGTGTGTGTGTGTGTGTGTGAGTGAATTCCAGATTTTCTGTCTTTCCCAAACCCGCTCCTGTCCTCTCGCATATCACTCACAGACTGGGATCTGACAGCAGCGACAAACCTACAGTGAGTGATCTCTCCCCAGCGCGAATCCGCCATCAAGATCAGGGACGAGGAGGAGGAGGAAGAAGAGGAAGAGGAGGAGGAAGAGGAGGAGAAGGAGGAGGAGGAGAAGGAGGAGGTGGAGGAAGAGGAGGAAGAGGAGGAGGAGGGAAATAGAAGGAAGAAGAAGAAAAAGAAGAAACCCACTGTCTTCCCAGGATTGTTTTCCCCCCTTATCTTTACGCGCGAGTGTGCGCGTGGCGCGTGTGCGCCCCTCGTCCCTGCCATCTGAACCCCGTCTTGGATGTTTAATAAAGAAATCAAGTGTCTCACCAGTCACCAAAAAAAAACAGCAAAAAGCAAAACCAAAAAAAAAGAGAAAAAAAAAATCCAAAAGCAAAAACAAAAAGAGAGAGAGGGAAAAAAAAAACCCAAACAAACAAACAAGGCAGAACCAACCTCCACTTGCAAGCAGCAAGCACAAACCGCCTATCTGCCACCCAGAGAGGGGGTCTCTGGCCCCGCGCTGGAGCGCTGGCAAGGGGATCGTCAGGGGGACAGAGGCCGAGTGACGTCCTAGGAGCCACAGAAAGACGAGCGAGCGAGACTGCGGCCCCCGCGCGCGGCTCGGGGCTGGGGCGCCAGAAGTGAGCCTGGAGCTGAGTAGAGAGATGCCAAGGAGGAAACAGCAGGCACCCAAGCGGGCTGCAGGTAAGAGATGGCTCCGCTCCGGGTGCCCGGCCCCGAGCCCGGCGCACAGCGGCTCGCCCTGCGCACAGCGGCTAGCCCGCCCTCCTGGCCCGGGGCTGGCGGGGACGCCACCCCCTGGCGCTTTCCAGAGGGTTAGCTTGCGGGTACCCTCTTCAACACCCCATCCAGATCTCCGCAATCCTCCCCTCTCCAGGCTCCCTCTGGGTGGTGGCAGGAAAGCTGTCCCACCAAACCTTCCTCGGTTCAACTTTTCCTCCCTCCACCCCTCTACCCCACCCCTAACTTTTTCTTCCAGTCTGGCTTCTTGCCTCTGGAGCCAAAGTTGGATTGTGGATTTGGGGTGCAAGGAAGGGAGAGGACCCCCGCCCCCACTTCTCATCCCTCTGAGAGGTCAGTGCTGGCGGCTTCTGGCCTCCAGGGAAAGAGTCTCCAGTCACTGGAGCTCAGGGCTAGCGAGTGTGAGGCTCCTCCAAGCCGGGTGCTGCATGCAGGCTGGCTTTGGGGCTGTGAGCCATGAGGGTGTAGCTTTGGTCGCCAAGGTGCAAAAGGCACCCCCGGAAATGAGTGAAGCTTTGAATGTATTTTCTAAAAGGATACACTGTTTATAGAAATCTAATCATCCCTTCTCCTTTTTTCAAAGGGGGGGGGGGCACCCCATAGAAATTTAAACAGGTTTGGATTTTCTTTGCCAGAGAGAGAACGTTGGAAACTTTTCCTATAGATTGCCACCCTAGGAACTGTCCCGTGGAATTCTTTCTTGCAGGGACTCTCACCCTAAAGATCTGAACAGGTTAATAGATCCCTGCTTCAGATCTTCAGACGTGTTTTTTTTTTTTTTTTTCCTTTTGGGTTGCTTAATTGCTTTCTTAATAGTATGCTGGGGTTTTGTTTCTCGGAATTGTAAGAGGAAAGTTCATTTTTCTCCTTCCAGACCCACCCACTGAAAAATCAGCTTTCCACTCGATTGCTAGTTTTGATTTGACATTTGATTGATCACCTGTCATCTCCCTGCCTTTGATCTATTCATTCTGATATATATCAATAAATCACTCACCATGGTAACTCGGAGTGCCAGTGACGCAAGCTTTGCCCTCTATATTCAGAGAGAGACAGGCACAATCATTATCTTGTTGGCTTTTAATGTGGGCGTTTTTTATTTCTTTGTGTCCTTTAGTTGATCAGGGATTTAGCAAAAAGCTTAAGTTTTACTGCCCCCCCCCCTTGCTGACTTTCCTCTCCTACTTTGCTCGGCCTGGGTAAGACTGATCAAGCGACCCACCAATACATTTTATTCTGTTCCAACTTGAGTCAAACATGGGGAGAAGTTCCCAGGACACTTGAGTAAACTTTGCAAAGTCACCATGAGAAGAGGTCTGAACTGATTAGGAATCTGGGGAAAATGGATATGTATGTGTCTGAACATGCTGGCTACCAAGTTCATAATCCTTCATCACTGCCTGCTTCCAGCCCAAAGAACAATACATATGCTTCAGAATGTCCACTGTTTCCTTCCCTCTTGAGTGCAGAATCGCTTCCGTAGCCATGTGTAGGTTGCTTAGAGTTGCTATAAAGCTTCCATTCATGCATTTTCAATTGTTTTTATAAGAGCAAAATAATGAAAATAGCCTTAGCAACATATACATCTGCAACTTGCCTAGGCTGGGGGTGTTCTTTTCTCAACTCTGGCTACCTCTTTTGAAAACAATAGCTCTCTTATTTAATTTAATTTTATTTTTTAACTTACATTGCTTTGCTCTCTGGTCATGTGAGGGTGTGTGACGGCCTTCGAGACTTCGGAGGAGTCAGCCTGCTGCATCTAATGCTGGAAACATAAGTTCAAGTGTAGCTGGATTATCAGAGATAACATCCTTATTGTTTGTTGTCCTGAAAGAGCCCTGGGCTATCGTCCAGCCAGAACATACTGCCCTGAAAACTACTGTGTTGTTTTTTTTTTTTTTCCTCCCTTCCTTGTAGTTCCGGTAAAGGCCATCAACAACTAGGCAGTAATTTAAATTACCAGAATGACTGGACATGTCTCCTTTCACAAGCTCATTACAAAAAGTGCCTTGCTCAGAATTGCTCTCCTTTAATTATAATTACCCACTGATCAATGACGATCCAGGTGTGCAGAAGATGACGCTGCTGTGTCACATTATTTAAATTAGATCCTTGCACTATGCTGGGGTCTATTGGTGCCAGCTACTCTTTTTATTGTTGTAGTAGTAGTAGTTTGTGTGTGTGTGTGTGTGTGTGTGTGTGTGTGTGTGTGTGTGTAGTAGAAACTTGTGACTGTACTTTCAGTTTTCTGGCCGATTGGATTCTCAGTGTCTTTGCAAGTCTGTCCCCATGATTCTCATTAAGTTCCCTGGAAGAAGCAGAAATCCTTTTTGAGCTTAGAGGGGGTAATTCATTTCATACACAGTGAGTTCCCCTGCTCCACAGTATTTATTTTTCATATATTAATAAGGTGGGTTGTTTTTCCTGCAATGTTTCTTCTGCTCATCGAGCTCACCAATGCCCCACTCTGTTTTAGGATGAGCAAAACAGAGTTAGCTGAGGTCCTTCAGCCAGTTACCATGCAGGGAAGGGGGAAAGCGCCTTGCAGGCTCGGGCTATGCTAACTTTTATCACTGCTTAAAATTAAATACAATGCACAACTGTAAGTGATTACTCTTGTGGACTGATGTTGAAAGCTTGATTCCGCGTTTGATTAATGAATAATAGAAGATAGAAAAAGCCTGGGAGTGAATCAGGGCCGAAGCTCTCCTGGAACTCTCTCTCCAAATAACTCTTCCAGGCTGTTAAATGTCTTTCTATGATTTGGTTTAGGGTGATATTTCAAGAAATTGGTGACTTAACTTCCTTCTAAAGCAGGTATCTTGATAGAGCCCACAGGGTGGTATGCTAAGTGATAGAGAGTGTTCATCTTTATATCTTAGATTCCTCCCACTTCAGTGTGTGTAGTGGGGGATATATGAGGAAGGTGATTCTCTTTAAGTAAACGGCTAAGAGAGAAGATTTCTCTCAGAAATATTATTGGTCCTCACTTTCTGAAGCTTTGCTCTTCCACGGTGCTGGGACCTGAGGCCAGGAGAAAGTTTGCAAAGCATCTTTAGCACCTAGTATCGTGTATGTATGCGGGGGGTGTGCTCGGCTCACCCTCCTAATGATCCGTCTAGTTCACCGTTAAAATGCATCTGCTTTTACCTGAATCTTCAGGAATCTGCCTTGACGTCTTTCCTCCTTGTTCATTTTTAGGGAAGATAAAAAAGACGATGGCAGAACAGCCGCACAAAGAAGAAACTGTCTTGATGTGTTTGCACTTTATGGGATGCAGAGTGCTTGGGTTTTTGTTTTGTTTTTTAAAATTGCAGACTCGTTCTCAAGCGTTTCTTTTCTAACAACCTTGCCCGTGTGGTCCGCATACACGCATCGTAGAGATTTTATTTCAGCACTTTATACTATTATTTTTATAGTAATGCCCGCCAGTTGCAATGAAGTATGGAATCTTGTGTAATCATGTCTCTGTGAATATATAACATGCCCATAAGTTATATCTCCCTGCCTCTGCTCTCTGTTCACTCCAAGCCGTTCTGTGCTTCTTTCTTGCAGGCTAATGGTAGCTTCTGATGATCCTTTTTTTTTTTTTTTTTTTTTTTTTTGGTGGGGAGTCTGGCATCAGAGAGCAACTCCCTCAATTTATTTTGTTTATTGAATGCGGAGATGAATAATGCAGATTTTGTTTTCATGGGTGTCCTTGTGTAGCAGTAAACATTAGACTATTAGCAATCATTACTTAAAAGTTGCAATTTGCACCTTAATGGCACAGGTTATTTACATGGGAAACACATTCAGCAGGGGCAGTTCTGAGCACCGGGCTTCAGGGGAGTGGGAACGGCCCAGAGGTCTCTTTTCCTACTTCCGGATAGTCCTGTCTCTGAATTGACGGGTGAAGTCCGAGAAATTCCAACTACCGCATAGGAGCTGGAGCCAGTGGCTGTAAGTGAAGTTTGCCTTTCATTTACTGGCAAGCAGGGTGAGACAGGAGAGAAAAGGAACCCGGAATGTTTCTGACCCTGATTTTCTCTGTTTACTTAAACATCCATCAGAAAAGCAAGTTCCCATCTCAAACACTTAAATGTCCCATGCTGTAGATATATCTCCATGCTTCCCAGAATGGTAACGGCATGGTTTTAAGACAAGGACACACACACACACACACACACACACACACACACACACACACACACACACACACACACACACAAGCCCACAGGGCTTCAGCAACAGGAACTCTGAGCTATTCTTGTTATTTAAAGCAGATCTCAGACTAGAGAGGCCAGGTGCCTAGAAATGCCTTGGCCCTTGCAGTGTTTGGGGTTGAGATTGATTCTTTATGTGGTCCTTTCTCCAGTCTGCTCCTGCTCTCCTTCTACCTCTCAGCTCACCCTTAAAGACCCAGATTGAATAAGACATTTCAAAAGTGCATTTGTTTTAGGCATTTATTGATTTCATTTTTAATCTGCCATATCAGGACATAATCTATTAACCCTACTCAGAAGATTGCAAGTGCCAGGACTCTGGGGTAGAAAGGGAAGGAGAGAACGCTGGGGAACTTTCCATAGTGAAATCACTGAGGCTTGTTTTAGGGGGGGAGGGGGTTAGTTGCTTGAGGCTACTTTTGGGGAGGGTAAAAACGTTTCTCAGAAATACTCTACTCTTCTTCCTCCTCCAATTTGTGTTCCTTGTTGCTCCCAACCAGCTAAGTTCTTCTTGCTGCCTTTGGGGAAACTGCATACCTAGGCATCTTTAGATTTGGCCCTCAAGTATCTGGACTGTTGTCACTTTCTCCAGGAGTGGAACAGGCCTTATCTCACCCCTGCTGACTTCCCACTGGGGAGTGTATTTGGGGGGAACACTTTCCAACTGGATAATGCCTAAGTTTGTCTGGGTTGGTCTACTTCTCTTACTAAGGCTTGAAAATGGAGCTCTGCTGAACAGGTCTTAGAGAGAGACTTGAGCTGGCATTATTTAAGGCCTTGGTGATGAAGCTGCTCTGCCCACTCCTGCAACTGAGCTTAGGAAAATCAGCCAAGAAAACAACCTGGGCTCTGTTCCTGTTTGCAATGGCTCTGAAATCAGCTGGTACGAGGTAAATATCCAAAGCGCAGCTTCCTCTCCATGTGTGAGGACCGTCCATGCACTTGCCGATAATTTGGGAGGACTCTAGCCATGGAGGTAGCACATGCATCCATCCCGGTTCCCTAGAGAAACAAGACTCACCTCCCAAATTCTGTATTAAGACCAGGCATACACGGAGTGTCATTTTCACTGGATGCAAAGTCAGTTGGAAATACATTAAACTAGCAGAGAGTGTCTTGCTTCACTTCCCCAAAGCCGTGCTTTTTCATTATGTATTTAATTACAATCAAATTGAATGACTTTTAGGGAAAAAATTATCACAGTGGTATTAAAAGATGCTTGGCACACAAATAAATGTATTGCTTCTCAGGTTGAGAACACGGCTGTATCTTTATTTCTTTGAGTGGGATTTATTTTAAATTCTGAATGTTGAGATAAAAATGGGATTCATTTTATTCTGCTGTCTTTAATCAGAGTTCAAATTCCACCTTAGCCTCTGCTCACACCCAGAGAGGATCGTGTAGTTATTTTTTCAGTAATTTGTAACAACTGGAAAAAAAAAACCACTATTTTACATTACATACATTCTGTTTAAAGTTAGAGGTTTTCGGGTGATCTTTGGCAAGCCCTGAAGGGCCTTAGTCATTCTACCCACATTTAAAAAATCACACCCCCCCCCTTAGGAGTGCTGACTCGATGATCAGGATTTTGCACTATGAGAAAAAACCAAATCACTGTATACTGACAAGATTATTTCATAGAGCATTGTTATTTCTAGACTTAGAATTTTATCTTTCCACCCCCACCCCCCACCTTTGACTCTTTAATCGTGGAGAGTTTCTTGGGTGCAGGTGCAGGTATAGCATTGAAAATGGATCTCCGAGTTCACCCACCAAGCCGTTAGGAAATGTTGATGAAAATGAGAGCCTCCAGAGCCCGACAGGCCGCTGCTGGGCTCTGTGAGCAAATCAGACAGCACCCTCGTGCACACACAGGGCTTGCCTCGAAGTTGACCATTCATCAGGGTCACCTTTAGCATGCGGCTCTGTCCCCACCGCTCATTTGTCTGAAGGACCCTTACCAGTCAGACACAGGAGACAGAATGCTGAGCTGCAGGTGGGAGCCACTGACATGTTTGTTTCCAAAGCAAACTCCATCCGAGGCTGAGAGGACTAAATACTGCAGATATCTCTGAAAATCATTAACATGGCCGTTTGGAATGTCCAGCTGTTGGCGCTCTCAATCTTCCACACTCTCTATATGGGGTGGGGGGTGGGGGCTGAGTATCCTGAAATATTCCAAGGTGCCAAAGTCATTCCTAAAATTATTTGAAATTTTAGAAATCAAAATGCAAGAGGCCTGGCTTACTAAGCCCGTTAGTGATATCTATCGGTTCTGTTTTTCTTTGCTGAGTAACAAGGAAATACACACTGCGGAAGTTTTAGTACTAATGAGCTCAGAGAAATTACACAGGGGAAAAAAAATTACCTGCATCAGATTTGAAAGCATTTGCTTTGAATTCTGCTTGTGACTAAGAGTTATCTTTTCACCTGTCTCATTTAAAAAACAAAACAGAGCAACAACGACCCCCCCCCCCAAAAAAAAAAAAAAAAAACAGATTCAGTGTCCCCATAATTGACTCTCCGAACCAGGATCAGAGTCTAGAACTTCTTACTCCTATATGGATGTACAAAGACATCAGGATATCCAAGTGCACGTCCCCTCTCAGATAACTAAGAGTAGACATGCAAACCAAACGCAGCCACGGAGAAGCTGCCAAAGGTTCGCGGTGGAAAACTTCAGTGGACTGTCGGGACATCATGGCAGGGTACCGAGCTCTCCTTGCAGAAGATGAGCTCTGAAGCGGGAAGGCTTTTTAAGCAGGTTTCTACCTCTCCTATATCTATCTGCAAAGACTGATTTAAATGAGTGGCCACAGTGTCCATTTCAGCTACAGGGAAGGCCCTGTGTCTCCATGAAGCTACCAGACACCAGGGTGGGCTTGGAAACCAGAAACACACACACAAATGAAAGGAAAACACCCTGCAATTTCCGTTAGTACAAAAACGAAGACCAGCGAGCTAAATAGTAAAGTGCTTTCAGAATAGAGTAAATCCCCCAAACCACCCAAGAGTCTCCTTACAGCCACATCGAAGCCATTTCTATGGAGATTATACAGTTTCGCTATTAAGGTGAGAGAAAGCAGTTATTGTTTCTCAGGAAAATAGTTAGGGAAGGCAGGAGGAGATTTAAGAAGGAAAGAGAGGAGACTTGGCAGCTGCCGATCTGTTTCTAGTGAATTTCCAAGAAGCTTCCCCCAGAGCTGCACTGTATCATGAAAGACTCCACGAAATCTGGTGACATGGGAGACACACAAATGAGGCAGAGGGTCAAGGATGTCCACAGGGAATAAACGAGTTCGGTGAGCAAGAGCTAGAGCAGATAAATATTTCTGTATAAACTGCGTGCGGCTTACTTTAAATCACTTCAATTTATCAGATCCTTGGAATTTTCTGTGTATTTAGGAGTCTTCCCGCTTCCCCTCCAGGGAGATATGAATAGCTGTTGGGCTAAGACAATGCCGTAGAGAAGAGTTAAATCTATTCTGCTCGCATTGCCTCTTGGTAGAGGAGAAATGGCAGAATAAAGGCTCTCCATGTGTTTTACATCGGCGTTGCCTCTGGCTATTTTCCTTTATTAGAAAGTTGGGTACGTCGCCTTGCGCATCCTCTCATGTTCCTCTTGAGATTTGATTTTCAAATCTGGATGGAGTGGTGGAGAAGGAGGAGGTGACTAGGTTCTGGAAGTTGCTTTTTGCTGTGTCGATCCATGCTTAGATCTCCAGGTCTGTTTCTTGTAGGTGGGGTTAACTTAGCAGGCAGCTCTCATTTCTGCCTCTACTTGCTAATCTATAAAATGGGACAATCATGTTATTTGCTTATGTCCTAAATTTGTTGAGAGTATTATATAAACATGGACTGAGAAAGTGCTCAGAAACTACTGGACACAAATTGATTTGAAGAAATATAGTCTCGTCATTCTACATAGCCAGGCCAGGTCACATTCTGCCGAAGGAAGATGAGAAGACATTTCCTGATTATCAGAGGCTCGAGGATCTTAGGGATCACAAGAAATTAGGCATGGGCATTCCTAAAGGATTTTATATCTAGTTATGTGCATACATCTGTAAGGGAGGGTATAGGTGTGCACACAAGGGAATCCTGGTGCCAGAGGAGGCCGGAAGAGGGTGTCACATTCCCTGGAGCTGGAGTTAGAGGCAGTTGTAAGTCACCCAGTGTGGGTGCTGGGAGCAGAAGTTGGGGTTCTCTGCTAGAGCAGTGTGTTCTGGTAAATGTGGAACCTTGTCTCCAGCCCTGGGACATGGGTGCTTTTTCACTCTTAAAAAACAGAAGTTTGGGGGCTAAAGAGATAGCTCAGGGGTTTAGAGTATTCATTGCCCTTAGCAAGCACCAGAGTTGGCTTCCAGGTTGCTCACAGCTGCCTGGAACCCCACTCATGGAGGATCTGAGAGCTCTGCCTCCTGAGGGCACCTGCACTCACATGCACACACCCCTACACAGACACATAATAAATAATTTAAAGGGAAAAACAGAACTTCAGTAGCTGGGTAGATCTTTGCCTGCGGCACACTCACTCAAGCTGGTCTACTTAGAACTCAGCACCAGTTCAAAAAGAAAAAATTATTTCAGGAGGAATAATATTTATTATGGGCTCAACTGTGACTACGGAAGTGATGTCATCTGCCACCTTGGGAGTGAGTACGGTACCCCAGGTGCTGTACTGAGTGCTTCATATATCACCCTCCATTTCCTTAGACAGCAGCTGGATTTTGAATTCCTACTATGGGCCAGACCTTGTTCTAGCAGCTGGGACCTAGTGGGTGAATAAGATCTTTCCCATCCCTGGAGATTCCTGCTCCAGTTCAGGGGGATTGGAGAACATACAAATACATTTACAGAGGAGAAAATCATTTTTCATGAAAAGTCGTTTCCATGCAGAAAAGTGTTCTGCAATGCTATCTGTGTTGTGAAAGCGAAGTTATGCAAGTAGGAATTGGAATGGCAAGCCTGTGGGAGGCCAAGTGATGTCTTCTAGAGGAAGGGAGGGACGTGAGCAACGTCTCATTTCTTACAAAGCCCCATGGACCAGAAGTCATGACAGTCCCTGTTCCCTGTCTGACTGGGACCTACTGGGCCTAGATCAAGCCATGGCTGATCTGGAGTGGAAAGCCAGCTCCCTGTGCCTCTGAGGCCTCTACAGTTCATCTACTGTGGAAGCTTGACTAGACCGGCCATGGTGACGTGTCAAAAATAGATGTTTGGCTCTTCCTCATGCCCCTTACACCTGTGGTGATGGTTATGCATGGGGAAGGGGCAGTCAAGAGCATTGCCAGAAAAGCCTGTCTTTAGTGGTGTCTCCAAATGGCATCTCCAGGTCAACCACTGTCACACATGCAGAGGGTCTCAGCGTTCTTTCCAGTGTGTAATGCTGCACACATGCACTCCTGATGCATTTAGCAAATAATGACGACACACCCAGTATCATGTGTTACTCTCAGCACTAACAGTAGCAGAAGGTAAAACATTGGGGACAGAAAACTCCCTGTCCTCACACAGATGTTGTTGAGAGTGAAACCAGGTAGGGAACACACCGATGAATATCCAATATGATGTCGAATAGCTGGGCACGGAGTGGGAATTTACATTCATCCCAGGCAGAAGAGGTGCCATGGGCCTGAGGCCATGGACATGTATGTATGAAGAGTGTAATTTGTAGGAGGCCATGGTGTCTACATGGTAAGGATGAGGGAGACTGACAGGAAATGAGGCAGGAGAGTCGGCTGATTCGGTAGCAAGTCACAGGTGGCCTTCCCAGTTTAATTGTAGGAGAGACAGGATTCTGTTGGAGGCTTCAAGCGGAGAAGGGAGGTGATGAGACTGGGCTGTATGTATCACAGAGTTGGTGACGTCACCTTCCAGGTATCATTGGCCTCCCAAAGATGGTGAATGGTGCTTAGAGTGGCAAGAGCTGCTGGGGAGAAATACACATGCCTGCCTTTTATGACCTTTATGGAGAGAGACCTTGGGGTGGGGGATGGGTCAAGCCATTGCATTGGTGAGGCTGTTGGAAGATACCTGTTCAGGGCAACCAAAGCTGGTGCCCTGTGCCAGGCCCAGCCAATGGTGTGCTTGAAAGCAAGCTCTGTTACCAGGCTGCACATCGGCTTCTTCTGTCAAATGAAGACAAAAATATCGTTCACTTCACATATTAGCTGGGACTGTTAAATGAGGTGATACAGGTAATTCTTTTGGTGAAGGTCCAGGGCTTACAGATCTTCTTGGGTAAATGAACCCTCCTCCTTCCCTTCTCTACCTCTCCACCCTCCTCCTCCTCCTCTTCCTCCTCCTCTTCCTTACCCTCTTCTTCTCCACTTCCTTCCTTTCATGTTTTCCGGGTCCCTCTCTTCCTCTTCCTCCGCTTCTTTTACTTCTCCCTCTTCCCCAAGCTTTCTTTCTTTTCTCCTTCTTCCTCCTTTTCCTCCCTCCCTTTCTCCTTTTGAAGGAATGCTGGGAGAAATCTAGGTGGCTGAATTAGGCACTAACTAAACAACACTACTGAAGAACAAAGGGACTGAATGTACGGAAAGCCGTACCCACTTTAGCGGTGTGCAACTTTGACCTCTGTCCCAGCTGTAACTTGTTACTGTATCAATTTGGGAAGTGTTAATGATGAGCAACTGCTTTTCATAACAAACACGTATTTTGTTCACCATGGCTCCTCTTGCCCACTGTGGAGAAGCTGTAGTGGCCCTGGGTATTAACACTGAATACCTGTATGGTAAGGGTGCTTGCTCATGTGGAGATTTCTAGACCCCCTAGTTAAGCTGGATCAGGGATAGAGTGCGGAGGACAGGTGATTGGTGGGGATGGGGTGGAGGAGCCTCACTCCTGACCCCTGAGGTTCAGCATCTACACACCTGCTCTCTAGGTGCCTTGCTGGCCCAGCCCCAGACAGTCCCAGCTCCCTAGGACCTGTCAGCCTTGCCCATCCTCCACCAGGGAGCTGTTACTCCCCGCCTCCCCCCAGGGTCCAGCTGCAATGTTTAGGGTAGTTAAGCTAGTGGGAGAAGGCTACAGGCTGTTTCCTGGTCTCCCCTTTCTGATCGCCACCTCCAGGGGTGTGAGAGGAGAAGGAAAGTCTCCCAGCCTATCTAAAGGCAAAGAGACCCAGGGCTTGGAGAACACAGAGGTGTTTGCTTCCTGCCTTAGACCTTACTTAGCAACTATGATTGCTCTGTATTAGGTGCTGTGGAAGGTTCTGGAACTTCAAAGCAAACTGGCAAGGGGCCTGGCTTCTTGGAGCTTACATTTGGTGTGAGGATGGTAAGGGATTAGGTGGGCCACCTACCCTATGATGTGGAGCAGTGGAGTTTTCAGCGAAGAAAATGAAGAGAAGGTGAGGAGTTGAACGTGATGAGGGCAGGGTGAGCCATTTTGAATGAGATGTCAGGAAATGACTCCCGGCACAAAAGTGCCCCTGTCACTAGGGCTGGATTGAAACAGCCATTGGATAAATGAACCTGGATGGGGGAGATGGTGTCAGGCACAGCACTAAGTTCGGGGCCAGGAGCTTTCTGGGAACAAGAGGAAGAGCCAGGAAGCCAGGGTGGGGGGCAGACAGACTGCAGAGCTTCAGTGAGGAGCCTACGTCCCTCCTGAGATGCAGCCCTTGAAGGGTAGAGGAAAAGAGGAAAAGGTTAGATCTGAAACCTGTGAGTCATTCTACTTGCTTGCTGTTCGCTGAGCACCAGGATGAGCAGCAGGCTGAGCACCAGGGAGCCCCCTGCATCATCCATTGGGTCAAAAGCTTTTGGTGTCTTGGACCAGATGAGCGGTGAAGGAGACGGAGATTGATCCAAAGGAAGAAAGCAGGACCACAGGTGGGGAGGGGCGAGTCAAAGAGGGGTCCATACCACACGCTGTTTGTGCCAAATAGATTGTTTTTATTTTATTAATGTGTTCCTGGAGTCTCTTTTGTTTCTCTCCTCTTTCCTTATGAGGGTTGTACTGAAAATGGCCATTTTGTAGTTCCTAACGTCAACAAGACTATAGGAGTGAAGACAAAACGTTTGGAGCATTTCTTCTAGAATTGACTGTGCAGGGAAAGGCACCACCCTTCTCCAAGCATGCTTCCCAAGGTCCTGGAATTGCATCCTCCTCTGTCTGCTTCTCCCCTGTCAGAGAGTGGGGTGCTGGGGCACAGACAGATCATGGAGTCAGTCTGGCATGGGCTCCATTTCCCACTGTGGCCGCATCTCAGCTGTATGGCTCCAGGCACCTTTGTTTCCCAGAGTTTAGTTTCCTCATTAGCAACACAGACCGAATAAAATGATTCATCTCATTGGGATTTTATGAGCATTAATTGAGATTAATCAGATCATATGCTTAACACAGCGCCCGGTACATAGTGGTCAATAAATTTGAGTCATAACATTAACAAGGTAATGGTCTGACCCGTGTCCTGAGTTCTTTATTGGCAGAACAAGGGTAGTAAAGCCACCCCTTGGGATTGTTGGGAGAAGTAAAGCAGTAATATCAACAAGGCACTTGGAACAGTACCTTGCACAAAGTAAACACTCAATAAATGTTAAAGAATTCAAACCACTGCAGTGATTCTGAACTTGTAATGGGTAGACATTATGTCCTGTTGCTTTTGTGTGCATAGGACACAACACACAGGTGGTCCCCAATATCTTTTGTTTGAAAAGTGAATACTCTTGACTTTGTTATTAGAAGTGAAAGCTGGGAAATAAAGGTGTGAAGGAAAAAGGTTATAGACCGCTAGCTCAAACAGTTGCCATACCATTGGAAGTTTCCCATGGCTGGATCCTTCCCACAAGTTGGTCAGGGTCAGGTAAGTCCACAGCTATCGGTGTGATGTTAGTTTTAAATGTCAACTTGCTACAAATATCACCTGCTAAGGCAGCCTCAATTGAGGAATTGTCTCAATCAGGTTAGTGTGTGGGCTTGTCTGTGAGGGATTGTCTTGACTGCTGATATAGGAAGACCCAGCCCATTGTGGGTGGCACCATCCCCTAGGCAGGGATCCTAACCTATATATGACAGGGAAAAGCTAGATGGAAACAAGCAAGCAGGCAGCATTTGTTCATCTCTGCTTTTTACTGAGGACATGGTTTGACTAGCTGTCTCATGCTCTTGTTGCTGTAACTCCCCTGCAGTAGTAGACGCTTTGGCCTAGAATTAGAAGCCAAATAAGCCCCTATCCCTTCAAACTGCTTTTATCAGAGCAATGGAGAAAAAACTAGAACAATGACGAAGGAAGCAAACCCATTGTTGACTATGATTTAGCCCACTGTAGTCCTGCCTTGGGGTGGCACACCATTGGAGATGGTTTTAAGGTCACTAAGTAACACAGTGGTGATAGTGTCCCCCTCTCAAAGATCCCTCAACTTCCCATCACATCTAGAAGAAAGACCCACTTTGATATTCTCCCGTCTTTAGTGCCTCTCCCCTCCATGTTTATCAGAAAGAGTAGACCCCAGATTTATCAAGAAACAGCTCACAATGGAAAACATGACATTATAATCTGAGGTTTTCAATATCCAGTGGCCACCAATCGATGACAAATGTTACCAATTTGCATTGAGTGTGGCCGGTAAATGACACAACTATCTTGTTTTGAAGTGGAATTATTTAAGTTAAAAAGGGTATCATTTCAAGGAAGCATGAAAAGAAATCTGCATTGGTAGGTTGATATGTGAGAAGACCATCAGCGTCAGGATGTGGCCAGAGCAAGGGGCTCAATGGAACCAGCTGTGAGGAAAGATTGCCAAGTCACAACCAGGTCCAGAGGCTGCCAGAGGGAGGCCTTCATTAAAACTTCAAAACACTTTGGAAACCGGAAGGAACCTCCTCCCCTCCCAGGATATCAGAAGGAAATTTGAGAATGTCTTGGCTCTTACAGGAAGTTTTGAAAATACGGAAGGTCTGGCATCTGGAATAGAGCAAGGTTCTCAGCCTTTCTTGGAAGTGGTCTTCACATAGAGACCCGGTAAAAATACAGATTTTCAGACTTCCAGGTGAGTCTGAGGATTTAGAATCTGGGGATTCTGATGGCAAGGGATGGGAGGAAGCCCCTGGTCTAGAAGTCTACATGGAACACATCCACTACAGCTTTGGATTACAGGATATGGGATATGTATATGTATATATAATACATGACCACTCTAGATAATATATATATATATATATATATAATTTCAGGTATATATGAATATATAATACGTAAATATATGATTGTTATGCTCTATAATAAAATGTAATATGTAAGTGTATACATATATAAATGTTATTACCCTCTTTTGCCTCCTGTGTGTGTGTGTGTGTGTGTGTGTGTGTGTGTGTGTGTGTGTGTGTGTGTGTGCTGTAGTAGTGGTAGTCACCCTCAGCATTGTTGTCTTCCCCTTACCCTCCCTATGCTATATCAATTATGTTTTCAGAAATGTCAGTGGCCACTGGGCGCTGGTGGCGCATGCCTTTAATCCCAGCACTTGGGAGGCAGAAGCAGGCAGATCTCTGTGAGTTCAAGGCCAGTCTGGTCTACTGAGCAAGTTTTAGGACAGCCAAGGCTACACAAAGAAGTCCTGTCTCAATGTGCGCCCCCCCCCAAAAAAAAATGTCAGTGGCCAGTCTACTTTAACAGGGGAATGCATCCATTTATGTGGTTTGTTTGCCTGGCCACAGGACCTAACATCAGTACCCAGAGAACAACTTAGTTAGCAAGTGAAACTAATTGCTGAGGTATAGCTCAATGGTGGGGGCTGATCCAGCATGGATGAGACCCTGGGGCCCACCCTCAGCACCACACACACACAGAGGCTGGGGGAGAGGGAGGGAGGAGAAATGGCGAGTCATTCTGTTAGTGTACAGAGAGGGCTTGGACAGCTAGGATCTGCTGGACATGCAAACACGAAACCAGAAAAGACATCTGCTCATGCCCCCACTTCTTTCATTTTCTGAAATTCTGAGGCAACTTTCTTGTTGCTGTTTATGTATTTCCTCATGCTTTCTTCAATTATCCCTCCTTGAACCACTGCCGTTTCTCCGTCATCCTTCCCAGCAAGTGGACTTCTAAGTCCCTTTTACGTTATTACACATAATATCTAATTATAAGTGATGATGTCTAACAGCCAGTAGTGGAAGTGACAGAGATTGTGATGTGATTGTGACGAACCTGACACTGGTGTATTTGTCATCGTCACGGGGGCTGTCGTTCCCTGATGTCTACATGAAAAGAACTTCCTAACTCACTGAGTGCTGACGACATACAGGTGACTCACATGTAGACCTTCAGCGCAGCCTTGTAAGCATGGATGCTGCTGGCATGCCAGCCCGTGGAGTAGATATGGCAGTCAACCGTTGCAGTTACACACAGCTTCCCCAAGACCACTGAGCTTGCAGACAGGCTAGCCCCTTGCTTGTGAGAGCTCAGGTGCTCAGACCCGGCTCAACTGCAAAAACTTGTAAACATTCATGGTCCGAGCACATAAATGGTGATCAATGGCGTGAACCAAAATTTATTGTTTTCCTTGAGTTAAACGTGAATTCCTTTTGAAGAAAACTGATGAAATATCACGTTTTCTAAACAGCCAACATCGAGCACAGCTGTAACAATTACGAAACGTTTTAAAGGGATTTAAAACCCACTCTGGATTCTGAAAGGAGAGCCCAGTGGTTGAAGTGCTGGTCACACTCATAAAGGCCCGAGTTCAATCCCTGGCAGCCACTTAAAAAGCCAGGCATAGTAATGGACACTTGTCCCCCCAGTGTGGTGAGGTGGAGAGAGCCTGCCCCGTTAGCAGTCCCCAAGTTCCAGCAAGAGGCCGTGTCTCAAGGCACACACTTGCACCTCTGCACACATACACACTCACCTGCATCCACACACTTGCACCCCTGTACACATGCACACTCACCTGCATCCACACATCTGCACCCCTGTACACATGCACACTCACCTGCATCCACACACCTGCACCCCTGTACACATGCACACTCACCTGCATCCACACACTTGCACCCCTGTACACATGCACACTCACCTGCGTCCACACACTAGCACCCCTGTACACATGCACACTCACCTGCATCCACACACTTGCACCCCTGTACACATGCACACTCACCTGCATCCACACATCTGCACCCCTGTACACATGCACATTCACCTGCGTCCACACACTAGCACCCCTGTACACATGCACACTCACCTGCATCCACACACTTGCACCCCTGTACACATGCACACTCACCTGCATCCACACATCTGCACCCCTGTACACATGCATACGCACACATACACATGCACACAATAGAAAAGAAAATACCTTCCAGTTTCTATAATGAATTTTGTCAGTATACTGCTATATAATTAGAACAAAAGTGGAAAACTCCAAGAACCGGTCCATCTGGGTGTCTCACAGAGGGTTGTTAGCCCCCACCTACAGAGTCTCCAAAGTATCCCAAGTGTGGCACTGCTCAGCTGTTCCTCGTGAATCTCTGGCAGGCTCCGTGGCTCATCCTGGCCATGAAAAGACATGGACCCCATGCAACGATGCAGCCCTGTTATTAATTTACAATTGATAAGCCACCCTCCACAAACCCAATTCCAAGCTCCTCAGTATTTATGACCAGTCCAGTGAAAGATCGTCTCTTACTTGTAAGTATTTAATTGGAGGTGCAGTTTAAACAAACACTTGGACTAATGGGGGGGGGGGGAAATCAATGTCATAACCAGGGGTCCTAGCTCAGAGGGAGAATACTGCTCAGAGCAGAACTACTGGTAGGGTCTCTCTTTTGAAAACTCAGCAATTGGTTTTAGTTATTGTTCAAGAGAAAGGTTTCTGTGGATTTTTCTTTCTTTTTTTTTTTTTTTACAATTTATTTGAATTTTTCTTGGGTGGCATTTGAAAACAAACCATTGTAATAGTTTCAGTTTGGCAAGGCATCCAGCCATCGGATTTGGGGGTTATTCTGAAGAGAAAGTAGGCACAACTCATCAGCCTGTTTTAATGCCCTTAACACTAACTCTCTACACCAGTATGGAGTAGCAATCATCCACTAGACGGAATACAATAGAGAAAGAATTCTCCCCAGTAAGATGATGCCAGGCAGGGTGACTCACTTGAAATTCCAGTTTGGAGACTTGGACAGGAAGATTACTAAGCCATGGGAGCCAGGCTGGGCTACATAACAAGCTCCAGGCTAGCCTGAGCAACAGTATGAGACCCTGTCTCAAATAAACAACCAAGCAAACAAATGATACAAAAAATGAGATGAGATAATTTCCCTGTTCAGTTAATATCAGATACAAAGGAATGGAAATTCTAATGAAACTGAATTCTCTTTGAGCACCAAACTTGAGTTCCTGTGACTCTGCCACTAAGTAGAGACATCTGATGCCTAACAAGCCTCCAGCAAGTACAGTTCTTCCCTCTCCCCAGAGACAGGAACCTTTAAGAATTTGGTATGGATATTTTTCATTATTTATCGTTTTATTTATATGTGTATGTAGCCAGCTGGGAGCATTGGTGTGTGTGTGTGTGTGTGTGTGTGTGTGTGTGTGTGTGTGTGTGTGTGTGTGTGTGTGTTTAAAATTTTTAGTGTGAAGAGTTTCATACACAATTTTGCAAATGTTTTAACTCTATCTTTGGGGCTCTATCCAAATATGTAAGTGACAAGAAAGAGAGAGAGAGAGAGAGAGAGAGAGAGAGAGAGAGAGAGAGAGAGAATTTATTCCTGTCTGTAGATCTTACTGTGATCCATCATAAGAATGTACATTTTATTAATTTATCAGCTCCTCTGTAAATAGATACTTAGCATGTTTTATATTTTTCACTTGCATACACAATCTTTTATTGAATATTCTTGGAAGTTTTTTATAATTGTCACATAAGTAATTTATGTAGAGAAAAAGAGCTGTGAGAATTTTTACCCAATTTAGCAAGGGAATCAGATGAGAAAAATAAATGTTATTGAAACATCTACTATTTTGTACTTTGCTTGTTTCCTCCTCCTGTCACAGAGATGGGCATAGCCCTCCAGCCAAAACGTCAGCAGGCTCCTTTGCACCCAGTAGGCGCTTGCTGAATTCTACTTGAAGCAAATGAACTTGACCCCAAACACACCATTATCAAAATCCCAGTCAATATTGTAAACATAAGGTCAACCTGAGCTACATAACATGGCCAACCTGGGCTACATGACAAGACCCTGAACAGGAAAAAATAATCCAGTAAGAAGTGAGTCAGCCAGTAATTGCTCAAATCCCACGTTCATCCAGAAAAATGTTAATAGCCGTCTTGAGGTGGGGCAGGGGCGCGGAGACAAGCCAAAGAAGAAACTGATACCATAAAAGAAACGGCTTGTTTTCAGGGTTTTTGTGAGCTGGTCTGAAGCCATTGAGCTCATAGCTTCCCCAGCTGCTCCTGAGGTACCAATTCTTCCTGAATGGGTGGAGATGGGAACTCTGGGCTGTGTTCATGTTATGAGCACATAATAGAGAGCATGTTGTAATTTAACATCTGAAGTGGCCAAACTTCAGGCAAAGTGAGGTTAGGGCGTACAAACCAGGCCCAGGATTAGGACAGAAATGGGAGCCATGTGTGGTAGGTGGTTCATCCCTGCAGTCTCAGCTCAAGAGGTAGTGGCAGGACACTCGAGAGTTCAAGGTCATTCTCAGGTGGCTTGGAGGCCAGCCTGGCTCCATGACACCCTGCAGTAGTACATACACGGAAATACGAAGGCTGGCAACAGGGTTCATTGGTTAAAGGTGCTTGCCAACAAACCGACCTGAGTTTGATGCCAAGGACTTGGAAAAAAGGAGACAGCTAACTCCCACAAGTTATCCTCTGACCTGCACATGTGTTCCATGGCATGTGGGCACACACACACACACACACGAAGTAACAGAAAAAGGGAAGGAAATAGCATAGGCCCCAAGCTGAGAAGACTTGTACGGCTCTAGATGCTTCTGTGTATGTGCATTAGTGCACATGGCCTGGGTGTCAGCCACTGCTTCCCACGTTATGAGTTGGACTGCTGGTTATATTTTCTGCGAGTGTGTGTGTGTGTGCATGCTGTGGTCTGTTTTATTGTAAGCATGAAGTCTACATGTGTATGTATTAGGTGTGTTGTGATGTCTTTATGGCTGGATAAGGTATATGGCGGGGATTTGTGTGTGTGTCTTTGTGGGGGTGCTTTATTTTATGTGGCCATTCATTTAGGTAGTTAATTGGTGTGTTCATGGGGGTGTATTTTTGTGTGTACATTTATATGGGTTTGTACATACACGTGTGCCAGTATACACACATGTGAGCGCATGTGGAGCCCAGACATTGATTTCAGGTGTCTTAAATCCTATTGCCACTAAGTCACTGATGAAAACCGGGCTCGCCTGGACATCCCCCATGAACATGAAGCCATGGTCGCAGTACAGCTCCCTTGGGAGACACACCCCATCTCCAGGCAATGGCAGTGAGAGGAAAACAGAACCGCAGCTACACATGCTCCTCTGTCGGAGAAGCCAGGCCTGGGTGGGAAATGCGTAAGAGCCAGAGGGTTCTAGAAAGTGACCTCCACACAGATTTCTGTCTCCTTGTTGATCTTCCTCCCTACACTGTGCTGCATTATGTCAGGAGTCTGATCATAGAAGCTAGGTACCATTTCACTGGTTGTAGCTGGAGCATGAATGAATGAATGAATGAGCACTCATCTCATTTGGAGTCTTTGTTCCCTGATCATGTCCACCGGGTTGAAGGGAGCAGGTTCTTCCTGAATGCTGTTGACAGACAGATGACTGTGTACGCTGCACAAATGTTCCCTTATCTCAGGAGCAGGCCAGCCATCCTAAGCACGTGTTCCCCCAGTGGGGTTTTTATGCTACCTCACAAGTCTCACAGGAGCACCCTCACTGCTGTCCCTTTGGTTTAATTATTGATCTTAGGATCAGTGTGTCAGCCCTTCTGTATGCTGTCAGACTTCAGCCAGCTGCAGATGGAAAAATGAAGAAGGGAAGGGGGAAGTCTCCATCACCCAGGGGCAGGAATTTCCCCCCAAAGATGTCAGATGGCTTTTTTTTTCCTTCAGGAGAGGTGAATGGAAGGTGGAAAAGTTGGCGAATGAGTTTTTCCAACTTGCCAAGCACATAAACCAACAGAATTGTTGCTGCGCCCATAAATGTTTAATCAGGTTTATCATCCTGTGAGTAAGGTTAAACAAATGTGAGTCCTTTGAGGAATTATTTACTGGAAGCAAAGTTACAGCATCAACATCTGTGTTTCCAATCACTTAGATGAGGAATACATCAAATAAATCACAGGCAAGACCCACAAAATAACCTCTATATTATCATCTCCGGAGAAGAACGCAACACAGTCTCTCTCTCTCTCTCTCTCTCTCTCTCTCTCTCTCTCTCTCTCTCTCTCTCTCTCTCTCTCTCTTCATTTCATTATCAATAAAGGATAAGCCTTCACTTCTTTTTTTGATTACTTTTCCTGGCATTTACTGTAAAAACATCCAGAATAGAAGGAGTTGAGAAATTTCTCTCTGGGAGCCTGTTGTGTGAGCTGACATTCTCATTTGGGAATAGGCTAACGGTTCCAATATATAATGTCCATAGAATGTAGCCTCATAAATTTATTTTTTTTCACAGTGATGTAATGGGGAGAGTGACCTGGAGTTTGTAAGTGTTCCCTGCTCTGTGCATTCCCCGGGGTAGCATAACATTCTAGACAGTGTTTTATGCACTAATTAAAATATAGGGTATTCTTACATTTCCTGTGGGCTGACCAGGAGCAGAACACAGAGATGTTTTCCAACCTCTAACAGTGTGCGATTGAGTTTTTTGTTTAGTCCTTTCTTCCTTTTCTAAAGACGCTGTTGTGATTCTTCAGCCCTTTGGACCTCAGTCCTAGAGTCCCCACCCGACAAAAGGCACCTGCATTTTGGTTTGATGTTAAAGTCCATTGCTGCACTCCAGAAAATAAGACAATCATGAATGCTTTGGCTGCAATTTGAATTTTTTTAGACTTGCGTATGTGTGGTGCACACATGCGTGAGGGCGTTAGCACATTTGGAGACCAGAGGAAGATGTCGCATGTCTCCATCGCATGCCCTTCACCTTAGACTTTAAGGCAGGTTCTCTCCCTGAACCTAGAGCCCTCAGCAGCGTGGCTGAGTCGCCTGGCCATGATCTGCGTGTCTCCATTCATCAATTCTGGTCCATGCCAGGCTTTTCCTTGAGTGCTAGGGATTTGCACTCACGTCCTGTTCCCTTCAGAGCAAGCACACTTACCCACTGAGCCATCTCTTCAGGCCGGCAGTTGAAATTTCATGCACATACTTTAAGCCTGTAGTAGAGAGAGTGACGTGAGAAAAAATTGTTGGGGTGTCTTTGTCTCCACAAGATAAAACAGTAGCAATGGGAAATTATAACTTTTTCTTTATTAGAAAAACAAGTTTTAATGAAAACAAGGGGAAGGATGGTCTGCAGGTTCCTCAGTCAGGAAGACAGCAGCTGAGGCACATCATAGACTCAGAACCATTTGCGGATTGAGATGTTTTAGTTTTCTGTGAGGGAGAACATGGGAGAAATAAAAGGCCCTCGACTCCCAGAAGCACAAATGCAAGATGGCAGTTCGAGAGCTTGAGTTCGAAACTAGTAAAAAGCAGGTCCTGAATGCAAATATTCCAGGGTGAGGACCCCATTCAAAGCAGAAAGGAAACGAGACATGGAAGCTGCAGGTGGGAAAGAAGAAAGGATGCAGCCATGGATTCCTGGGTGATGAGGTCCCCTAAGACAGCAGGTTTAATTCTAGAGTCATTCTTTTATTCTGCCAACAGAGGGTCTGTGCTTCCTGTTGTTTGCAGGACTCTTGCTATGTGCCAAGACTATAAGGGATAAAAATTCCCAAACCTCGATTTCAGACTGTGGCACTGGAGCACATAGAAAAAAAGCCAGGCACCTTGCAAGGGCTTGTACAATGATAGGTAGATGGGTGGATGGATAATGGATGCATGGATGAGTGATGAATGGGTGAATGGATGATGGATTGATGGGTTATGATAGATAGATAGATGATAGATGGGTGGATGGGTGGATGAATGGATGATGGATAGGTCGATGATTCATGGCTCACAAGAAATCTGAATTTATTTGTATGGTTTTTTTCTGGGTCTAATTATTGATTTCCATCCAACTCTTACCATGGACGGCTGCTCCTATTTCCATTGGCTTTGGATCCCTGGTTTTTCTTCCAAGGAACCTTCTCTGAGGTTCTGTTCTGTCCTTGACAATGGACCCTGGAGAACTCCGGTGAGCAGCTGAGTGCTGGAAAGGTCCCTGGTTTGCCCATGGCTGCTATCCAAGCCATTCTCAGAGCTCATTGCACTCTCAATGCCATCAAGGTGCTTTTTCTGTGTCTTCCTTGCCTGAAGCCAATCAGTCCCAAGTCCTTCTCTGCAAGGACTCCCTTGGCCAGGCCTATCCTAGATGCTCTCTGTGCCTCTGACTTCATTCAGCTTTCCTCTCAGTTGAGGAGATGAGCATACTATCCTTATTTCCCATAGAAAGAAATCTTGGGCACAGAGCTGTTGGGTCACGTTTTTCACATGGTGAGTATAAGGTGGAGCCAGAATTGAAATCTAGGTACGTGTGGCTCCAAAGCCACACTTTGTGTGTGACTTCAGCATCTTCAGAAGCCATACTTTTCATTTTGATGAATCTGCTGCAGCCAGTGATCTATTATCACAGGCTTAGTTGAGCCCCAGCTTCAGCAAGTAAGGATCGAGAGGCCCAGGGATGAGCTGGCACAGGTGTTTCTTCTGGATGCTGATTTTCTTCCCTCTATGTCAAAGTCTCTACACTTCATCCACTTGGTCTAGCAGTATCCCTCCGAGGACCTTAGCGAATGTTCTGGAGCTTCCACTGGCCAATGTGAAACAGTTGCCACTCTGCTAGGTTAGCCTTTTGAATGCCTGCATCCAGGAGTGTAAGAGGCAAGAGTGGCGGATGCTCATCTACAAAAATAAAATCAAGGTGTTTTAGTAAAAACGGTGAGAAGGGACGTTAGACCAGCCAAGGTCAAGGAGAGCATTGTGTCACCTGACCTTGGGGTTTTTCTCCAGGAACTTTAAACATGGAAAACTGAGGTTCAAATCCAGGTCTTAACCTTAGACAGGTAATTTTCTTTGAAACACTAATTTCTGTTGTTAAAGATGTTTGAAAAACGGTGTGTGTGTGTGTGTGTGTGTGTGTGTGTGTGAGAGAGAGAGAGAGAGAGAGAGAGAGAGAGAGAGAGAGAGAGAGAGAGAGAGAATGTGTGTCATACATGTGGGTGTCCTCAGAGGCCAGAAGGAGGTGGATCTGCCAGAACAGCAGTTAAGGTGGTTGGGAGTAACCTCAGTTTGGCTGCTGGGAACCGAACTTGGGTCTTCTTGAAGAGCAGCAAGCTCTCTCAACTGCTGAGCCATCTCTCTCACCCAGTACTGATTTCTTACCTTTAAACCATCTCTACTATGACATGAGCTCAGCATAAGGTTAATGCCTACCATATCTCTCCTGTGTGGAGTGCAGCTTGGTGCAGAATAAACGCTCAGTAAATGCTAACATGGGGTTGTAGTGGTATTGTGTTCCCCAAAATATTGTGCACGCTAATAAACTTATCTGGGGTCAGAGACAGAACAGCCACAATATTAAACATGAGGATAGGCAGTGGTAGCACACGCCTTTAATCCTAGCATTCCAGAGGCAGAAATCCATCTGCTCAAGGATACAGCCAAGCATGGTGACTCACGCCTTTAATCTCAGAAAGCGAGCCTTTAATCCCAGGGAGTGGTGGTAGAAAGCAGAAAGATATATAAGGCGTGAGGACCAGAAACTAGAAGCGTTTTGTCTGGTTAACCTTTACCTGGTTAAGCTACAGGCTTTCGAGCAGCAGTTCAGCTGAGAGCCAATGGGATGAGGACACAGAAGCTTCCAGTCTGAGGAAACAAGACCAGCTGAGAAGTTGGCCAGGTGAGGTTAGTTGTGGCTTGTTCTGTCTCTCTGCTCTTCCAGTGTTCATCCCAATAACTGGCCTCAGGTTTGATTTTATTAATAAGACTGTTTAAGATTTGTGCTACCTGGGGTGTTGGCGGTGAGGTTTGTTTGGGAGCATAATAAACAAGCTTCTATAAAGGATTAGTGGTGTTGGAGCCTTGTGGTACAGGCCCATAAGCCCAGCTTCTCAGGAGGCTGAGGCAGGAGGGTTTCAAAGGTGAAGCCGATTTGGGCTTCAGAGTTCTATTTAGCCTGGGAAAAAAATTAGTGAAATCCTGTCTCAAAAGAAAAAGAAGAGGGCTGGAAGCAGCTCAGTGACAGAATGCTTGCCTAGAGTGCATGAAGCTCCAGGTTCAAGCTCTAGTCCCACACATGCAAGTATATTTTTTACTTCAATGGAATTGGGGTGAAATGTGTGTGCCAAAATAAGCCACCATGGTCAAAGAACCACATTTTAGGGTCAGCTGGTCATTGCCCCTTCTTTTTCAGGGTCAAAAGCTCTTTCCCAGTTTCCTTTCAGATTTTGATTTATTTATTAACTAAGCAAACTGGGGATTGACAAACCTGAAATGATAAAGATGTGCCTGGGTTAAAAGCGTTTCGTATGCCAGGAGTGAAGAGTGTGGCAAGGTTGACAGGGAGAAAAAGGACTGTCAGTCAGCTGATGGGGTGGTGCCCCTTCCTGCTTCCTGGGGTGAGGAAAGTGATGGGGAGAGCTGGGTGGGGTGCGGGCCGTTTCTCTTGTTCAGTTTGGGGTTGTGAGGGAAACACTGGTTGGATGGCCATTTGCCTTCCCGTGGAAAGACTGGCACAGGGGAATGGATTGTGCATCTAAGTGTGCAGTGCCTTTGAGTGCAGCTGATTCTCCTGCCTCGGGGCATTTAGAGGCCGCTGGGGAAGGCAAGGGGTTGACCACATGTGCATGGGACACCATGCCTACAGTATGCATGCATGCAAGCTTAGGCCCCTGCCTGCTACTGATTTAGTCCTACACATACATAATGTTCTGTGGCAGCCATTGCTGGCAGCAGCTACCGGAAATGGTAATTACGCTGAACAGGAACCACCTTTGATTTAATGCTGCAGAGGTGAGTAATTGAACTATAAGCACAGGGTGGTGTATAACCTCTGTGTCGGGACATTTGTCAAGAGCAGCTGGGATTGCTTACAAGGGCAGTGTCTCTTGAGCCCATCTTTGTCACCCAGGTGGTCTTAGAAAGTCATCGGTTGACCCTTGGGTGCAGTGAGGGCTCAAGGCTGCCTTCCTGTTCTGTCTTCCGTTCTGTCACTGTGAGGGAACCATGCTGACCTTTCTCCATCACCTCAGCACAGCCCTGTTCTTTAGCTTCTTACAGGCCACCTCTAAAAATGCTCAAACTTACCTCGTGGGCTGGCAAGGCTGGGATTTTTCACCTACTGCCAAGGCTTGGCCTCTCAGCACAAGCAAGTTAGTCTCTGCATCGTCCTTTGTGGATTGAACTGGGCATGAATTCATGTTTGTTAGGTATCATGACAATCATGTGTGTGGCTAATATTGCACCTCAATGTGTGTGTGTGTGTGTGTGTGTGTGTGTGTGTGTGTGTGTGTGTGTGTGTGCATGTGTGTGTGTGGGGGGGGTGAACTTAGCCTCATTTAAAAAATAAATGCATGAGAACCAGTGAAAAGGCTCCGCAGGTAAAGGCACTTGCTACCAAGCCTGACCACCTAAGTTTGATCCCCAAGAAAGGGAGAACCGGCTTCCCAAAGTTCTTCTCTCCACATGTGCACTGTGGCATGTACACATGTGTACACGTGATAATATAAATAAATAACACAGACATGCAAAAAGCTTTATAAAAATAAGTATGTGAGGGAACCAATGGCTTCACAGAGTTTCTATTGGGCAAAGGAAGCAAACTGAGCTCCACTTCTCAGAAATACATTTAAAATTTTTATTTTTTTGTATTTTTAATTATATCTATGATATGCGTCGGTATGTGGGTATGTGCACACAAGTGAAGGTATCTGTGGTGGCCAGAGGCACTGGATTCTCCCAGAGAGCTAAAGTTCCAGGGAGTTGTGAGCTGTCTCTTTAAGCTAATATCAGATAGAATTAGGCCACTAAGACAGGGCAGCAACTTCTACTGAATCTTAGTGGTTGGCAGAGAAGTCCCCAGCTCCAGGGAGGGTACACTGGTACAAGATAACTGCAAAATGAGTTCGTACAGTGCAGAAGGATCTTAAGAAAACCTCTTATCTAACACCCCACTCCATCCTTCTAGCAGAGAGAGAGAGAGCCTACAACTGTTTTTCCCCAAGCTTGGGCCATGGTCTACTGGGCTCAGTGCCCCTGGGAGCTTATCAGACATGACTTCAGACCCATCCAGATCTATTGAACCCGAATCTGCAGTTTAACACATCATTCAGGTGTCCGGTGGGAACACTGGGATTGGTAGAGAGCCAGCCTCTGTGTCTTGGCCTGCACCCTGTGTCATTCTGCCCTCCCTCCACGCTTGGCCACCATGTTCTCAAGTCATCAGTCTCGCATAGGTCAGGTCTTGGCTCCTTGGACTGCATGTCAAATCCACAGCTCTCCCCAACACAGGTGTGAGGATGCCATGGGCTTCGAGGTGCTGTTTTTCCCAGGGTTAAGACTATGACTCTCAGCCTTGCGGATTCCCATCTACCCTCAGCTCCATGCAGTAAGCTCCGTGAGGGCCGGGGCTACGTCTGGCTTCTTACTCAACTTCCCAAGGTCCAGGCATAGTGTCCCACACAAGGCAGAAGCTTGGTACACAGTTGTCCAGGAAACAGATGCATGTCAGCAGACTGTAGTCTACTTGGCTTCCCACTTTGGGAATGCTCAGACATTTTCTGTTTCTTCAACTCCAGGTCCCAAAGAAAATCAACACAGCTTCTGCTTAGGAAGAATACCCCACCCAATGAAGTTCATGTCATTCCATCCTTGCAGTGTTTTATGGATTTTATGAATGAATACACTGAGGTTCATAGCAACAATTTCAGGCCAAACAGCAAGGAACAGGGAAAGGCTGAAGAGGACATGCCACTCTGAACTGCTACTTCCAGGACAAGGAGGGTCGTGACCTTGGGCTCTGCCTTAGATTGGCCATGGACTTGGCCTTCCAATGGCACCGTGAGCTCTGTTCCCCAGTGAGCACAACTCTGTACTAAACACGCTTACCAGGCACTGAGCACTCTTTGAGATGTTGGAACCCCAGCAAGTAAGATTCAGCACATGCTCTTGGGGGGCAGAAGTGGAGTCAAAGTGTCGTACAGTGACAGTGGCCCAGGGTAAAGGTATGCGAAGGGAATATTGGCAATAAGAAAGGGACAACGATGAACAAGGGGCAATGATAACAGTGTAAGGCTTTGCCCTCTCCTCTGTGTGTACCATGTAGCACAGAGACTGGCTCCTGGGCATCCTGAAGGAGCTGCTTCCAGTGACAGGTAGAGTCTGTCATTCACAAGGCAGTCAGGAGCCAGGATGATGGTCTGAGAATTTCACTCAAATAGGGAGAGTGGTCCACCGACAGGTGGGAATCCCTCACCTTACTCTCATAGTATGCACTCTCTCTAGCCACAGGTCTGTGGTTGGAATCATTACACACATATGTATGCGTGCCCACACATTAGTATAAGACATACTCATGTACACACATCCATATGTACACATATGCCCCTGCACATACATGCTCAACTTCTTCCTCGAGTGAGCTTTGAATCGGGTTTCCTGAGAAGGGCTGGGATGATGGCTCAGTAGCAAATGGTGAGAATCGCCCTTCAAAAGGACCTGAACTCAGTCTCCAACACCCACATCCGACAGCTCACAACTCCCTGGAACTTTAGCTCTCTGGGAGAATCCAGTGCCTCTGGCCACCACAGACACCTTCACTTGTGTGCTCATACCCACATGCCGACGCATATCATAGATATAATTAAAAATACAAAAAAATAAAAATTTTAAATGTATTTCTGAGAAGTAGAGCTCAGTTTGCTTGCTTTGGCCTGCTTGCCTATCTATTTATTTATTAGTTAATTCACTGATTAATTTTCAGTCAGGGTATTGGTGAATAGTTTAACCTTGTCTAGGACTTACTACATAACCCAAGATGACCTTGAAATAGGTTCCTGCCTCAGCCTCCCAGGTGCTGGGATTCTAGGCATTCTGTATATTTTCAACAATAACCTCAAAGTTGAGTCTGGTAAGTCTAAAAGCAGAGATGCCCTAGTCTAGGCATCGCAGTAGTACCATTGTTTCTCATTTGTTATATGCCTCCTGTGCCAAGTCAGTCAGCCCCAGCCCATGCCCACCCCCACCCCCACCACTCAGGGCAAAGATGGGAGGGAGCATTGCAAACCACAGTTGCTCATTCCTTGTCTCCACCAAGTGTGGTAAATACTCCATGCAGTACACTAGTCCATCTTCAAAGTCTCACTGGGAGGCGAGCCTTATTTCCTATTGGGGATTTTCTTCCGGCAATGTCAGCGAGGGTTCACATAAACATCTGCTGTGTCAATCATGCCCAGGGCCAAATTCACGTCTGTGACTATATTTATATGATCCATAGGCAAGAATGATTTTCAGGACTGGAAAGACTGCTCAGTAGAAAATCATTTACTGCTCTTAAAGAGGACCCGAGTTTGGTTCCCAGCACCACATAATCGAGTTATGACTGTCTGAAATTCCAACTCTAGGAAATCTTATGCCCTCTCCTGGCCTCTATGGGTCCCTGCACTTGCATGCATATACACACATGCTCATACACATACCCGTAATTTTAAGGTTAATAAACAATCTTATTTGGAATGGTTTTCATATTTGTAAGTAGTGGCTAGAACATGACGACTTCTTGTCTTCTATGGTGTATAAATACTCATGTATATTCTTAATGTTGTTTTACCTCTTGGTCGGTAAAGCCTGCATGTCTACTATTTGGTTCTCTAAAATAATGTTTGCTGGTCTCAGTTCTCAAATATTAATTCTCAACGTGTTTCATATGATGCAGAGGCAAAATAATGTGAGATGGCACGAGCATGAATTGTTTAATACGTGTGCTTTTGACTTCCCATGTATTTTAGAAAGGGAAAGTAAAATACATTAAAATATATGATTTTTATGGACATTCTCATTGAATCCAATGTAAAGAAAAATAAAATGAACCCATTGGAGATCAGTTTAAAAACAAGCAAACAATAACAGAGATGCTAGGGAAATAAAATGAAAGCCACAGTGAAGGTAGCATGGGCATCACGTCTGGCTGTTAGAGCAGAACATGGAACTCACAGAAAAGCTAAGGAAGACAAGGGAGGTCATTTAAAAGATGCGGTCCAGCAGGGCACCGTGGCGGTTTAGTCCCAGCACTTGGGAGGCTGAGGCAGGAGGATCACTAGGAGTTTGAGGCCAGCCTGGGCTACAGAGTGAGTTGGTGGCCAGGCAGGGGTGGGGATAACTGCAGTCATTTCTATTTCCAGCATCTGTGACTGTGTTTCTGCAAACCCTTGTTTCTGACACTCTTTGTCCTCCGGCGGTCTCCTGCTGTGTTCTGATTCTACATCCACATATTTCTCAGGAGATAGAGACACAAGACGGGGGTCACCCAGGAGTCCCTGTAGCTCGGGGCCACCATCTCTTCCCATGTCTCCTTCTCCTGACTTAGAAAGACAGATGAGTGTCCCTTCCGTGGGTTCAGAGGTTTCACAGGGAAGTCTCAGAGGCACTGGGTTCAGTTAAGGGTGGGAAGCCAGGACAACAATCTGATAATTACTGTTGCTATTTTGAGACCCAAATAGCAGAGATGGTGAAAACTCATATTAAGGCAAGCAAAAGAAACAGGATCTAGCTGAACCCCCAGAGGCCAATGCCTAGGCCGAGTGTGTGTGTGTGTGTGTGTGTGTGTGTGTGTGTGTGTGTGTGTGTGTGTAGAATATGCTGACTTTCTTTAATGCAGAATACTTTGTCCTTTGGGGTTGAAGCTGCAGTTCAGCAGCTGAGACAAACAGGAAAGTCTGTTATTTTTTACAGGAACACATCAAAGGTGGTTTTTTGGCCACAGTCCGATGTCTATCAATCAAGGAGGAAGGATTGTGAGGTACTCGTGACTCTTTTGAAGGAGTCGTGCTAGCGGCCCAGGGCTCAGGAAGGAATCGTGTCTGGGGAAGACAGAGGAGAGGAGAAGAAGGGAAGACTCCAGCCTTTGTCCACGCCTCATGGCGACGGCTTCCCGGTGCCTGTGACCTGCTCAGGAGTCGGGAAGCAAACAGGCCGCTGGGTCTCATTTATCATCCTTCAGGGAAGTAGACTGAAACTTTTTCTTCTGAGCTAGACTAAATAGAGTCCAAACTTATCTTCTGTTTCATTTAGAAAGGAAAAAAAAAAAAGGCAAAACAGACACAAGTAAAACCCTTTTGTCAAGGCGGGTGACATTTGACAAAGGTTTAAGTTACCTAAGACTTCATCCCCTATCCGGTTCCATAAACAGAGCGTCATTGTCTGATAGTGGGGGTGTGGTTTGGAGCAGGCCTGTCCCCAGTGGACGTCCTGAGCTTCTTGGATGACATTTCCCTGCTTTGATGGAGAATGGACTGAACAACATCACCGTGGCCCTTTTATCTGGGTTTACAGGAAGTACACAGAGAAAGACGGAAGTTGTCAAGGCTCTCCCCCCTGTCCATTGTGAGGCATCACTCATCCAGGCAGCAGAAGCTGCGAGCACTGACTCTGGCTTCACTTTAACCCTCAGTGCTTGGGAACCACAACATGTTACATGTCTGGGGAAAATATTTTCACCATTTCATTGTCGCCTCAGGAAGGGGCTTAATGGCGTTTAGTTAGAAACCATGGCACAGGTCTGACTGTGTGTGGGAGGCTGAGGCCAGAGGACCAGATGTTCAAATCCTACTTTGGTTAGAAAGTGACTTCAAGGTCACCCTAGGTGACTTGGGCAGACTCAATCTCAACATAAACAAATACAAATAAAAAAGCTTGGTGTGGGGGAGTAGGAACAGCTCCCTGGTAGAGCAATTACCCCCACCTGCACAATGTCCTACAGAGAGAGAGAGAGACAGAGAGAGAGAGACAGAGACAGAGAGGGAGAGACAGAGACAGAGAGGGAGAGAGAGAGAGAGAGAGAGAGAGAGAGAGAGAGAGACAGGATGAGGCAAGTACTCAGGGCAGTGAAGCAGCTTGGCCGAGCTCTTACAGCTAGTTAGAACACTGTACCTACCTAGCAGGGAACACAGGACCCTGGAACCCAGGCCTCAATCATTCTGGCTGAGCCCTGAGCATTGCATGCAAAGCACAGCGTCCGCAGGTACAGAAGCCGGTCTGGACGTAAACCAGAACCAAACAGAAGAGTCTGTCTTCGATCACACTGTCTTCATCTTTCTAACAGATAGCTGGGATTCTCATTCTTTCCATTGTACTAGCAAATAAACCAAGGTCCAAAGGGATATGAGATCTCAAAGACACATCATTCATTTTCTGCGTTCAGCCTTTACCCACGGTCCAATGATGCTTCTTAATTGCTGTTACCAGAACACCCCCACCCCCAACCCCCAACCCCACACTAATTAAAAATGCAACACCAGGATGCACAGTTAAATCCGATTTCTAAGACATCTCAATTTTCATTACAAGGGTTTTCCATATGATATTTGACGCACGTGGAGCCTCCCTAAATCTCTTCTTATTCTTCAGGTACAATTTGAGAAAGTCCGTAGAAGTTTATCAGCAGGCGCCATCTTGATGTTTTTAAATCCTAAATTTCCCAGCCCTAGGCAGCTGACCACAACTCTGTTTCCAGGGGAACTATTGACAACGAGATTCATAAACCTTGGTACTTGGGGGCCTGTCTGGAATCCTTCCCAGCTGTGACCAGTGTCTTCAGAATTCCATGGACAGCTCTAAATTGTATTTCTACACTGTAGACATAACACAAGACATGCAGAAGGACAAAAGCGTTATCTAAGGAAGCTGCTGTGAGCTTCAGAGATAGCGGAATGAACGCCAAAGCCAGACTCTTCTCCTAAGCCCTTCTGTCATGAAGTTGGGTTCATCATCCAGGGACTGTCCTTCAACATGGCGGGGTCCGCTGTGCCTGTTTACCTGGGGTGGTGTTCTGTTTCAGCTTCCTGCTTTTCCCTAGGGGTGATTTGTTGTGTGTGTGTGTGTGTGTGTGTGACAGAGAGAGACAGAGACAGAGAGACGCTGTTCTCAACATTGTCAATGCATCTCCCCACTCCCCCCAAAAAAAAGCCCAGCTCTAGATCTTTTTTTTTAATTTTGGAAGCTCAAGGTATGAGCAGGCCTGAGAAAAACCACATCCCCCCTCTTCCCCTTCTTCCCTCTGTGAACTTTTGAGAAGATTCCTTGGTGATCGGCTTACACGCTTTCAAACTGGCACGCCTGTAATCTGGTAAAAAAGTGTCAGCCCTATGGAGAAATAAGCCTTCCAGAAGAGTTTCTTCATTGTTGAGGTAATTGTCTCCTCTCTGACAGGCACATTCATCAGTGGCTTAATGGTCAATCAAAAGTTGGCAGGCAGAGTGTTTTCGTTCTTCCCTATCCACTACATTAGGCATACTTAATCAAAATGTCTCCGGGTAATGGCTGCGAAGAGTTCATGACTGACTGATCCGTTGTCTGCGCTGATAGAAAATTAACAGCTCAGTGCAGGAAAGATGTGAGCCCACAGATAAACAAATTGTACATTAATATTTCATCTCAGGGACCTACAATGTGCTATCCGTGGCAAAATATTTCCTGGCTGCACAAGCAATTCCTTCTCTGTTCTCCACAACCCTCCCCTCCAACACACCTTTTTTTTGTTCTATCAGTAAGCTGTGCACACGCATACCTCATCTCACGGACAGCACATATACTGTTCTAGAATCTTCCACGTCTGTGGAAAGTTTAGGACGGTTCATACTCTACATCATGTTTTTATTACTGCCAAATGAAAGCAGGTGAAACCTTGTGGACGAGTTTGGGTTTTTATTTTAATTTTTTTTTTTCTGTTTCTAAAGCTGGAATGACTCTTGTCTGAGCTCAGAACTCTTGCCTCCTTTTTGCTCCCAGCTAAATATCCTCCCTCATCCCTTAAGCACATTTTATACAGGATAAGTGTGTATGAAAATGCATGTGGCTTGGTAAAGCTTGATAGCCATAATTTGTTTTATTTGATGGCCTTACAGAGGATTCTGAGTCGGAAGAAAAACTGATTGCCTAGTGATGCTGAAATCACCCAGCTTCCCAATGACCAGGATGTAAGATGGCTCCATGGTTAACAGTATGCAAATTCTGGGAGGCTCAGATGTGGACCTGCCTGGCCCCAATTCAGATGGGGGCCCTGGTGACCTTTCTTGCCTTTGTGACTTTTTCCCCCCCAGAAGGACAAAACTGAGAGAGTAAAACCATTTCTGTTCCGTGTTCAGACCTGCTGGGAAGAGCACAAAGGGAGGGGAGGAGGCAGAGAGGACCCATGCTGACCCACATGCTCAGAGGTGGCCTTGGGTCACATTCCACAGAGGTATCAATGTGCCACCCAAGTCGGATCCCTTAGGTCATCAAGAATAATTGAAATTATGACAACAGAAGAGCCGACACTGTTTCCGAAGAATAGCGTACACTTCCCAAGACTCCTGCCCTTTGGTCCTTGTACCTGTACTAAACCATAGGTACCACCACAATGCCCATTTCCTTGATGAGTAGGCTAATGATAAATAAAAGGAGGAAATTTACCTAAGATAAGCCAGCCAGAGACAGAACTGTTAACCTCTGCTTACAGAACTCTCCAGAGTGTGAAATGCTGGAGCCGGCAATGTCTGTGTACTTTACCATCTAGTCTTTCCTCATGGTGGCCTAAGGGGACAGGAAATGGGGTGCAGACCCTTCCCACAGACCCCACTGCAGGAAGGCTCTTCACTGCCAGGAAATCTTTTGTGGACTTTGCACATCTTGCTCATAGTGGACCCAACATCGGAAGGGAACAAGAAGAGTTGCGAGTCAGTTCACACTGGCCTTGTTCTTAATCTGCCCTGTGAAGGGCTGGGAGAGAGAGCTATTGCTGAATCAGTGGAGGGACTGTCCATTCTGAAGGCTCTGGAAGAACAGATCTGGCCCACATGGCCCTTCTCTGCAAGGACTGGTTGTCTGATTCCTTCTGCTGCTCCTCTGGCTAGGTTTTCTTTCCTTCCTCTGGACGTCAGATGTGATGGTCTTCTCACTTACCCTTCTCTGTTTTCATTCCCTTTTCTTATTTAGGACTCTATGAAATTGAGGACTGGGTAAGCCTGTTGCATAAACAGCCTTTTACCTAAGCTGCCCATGTCCCTGCGGTACTCTTAAAAGAGACACCTCAGCCAGGAAGAGGTATCGTGTTTAACACAGGACAGGGCAAGATGGGATGGGTTTAGTAGTCACATGATCCTTGATTTCTTAACACTGTTGTGGCACACATAGATACACTACAACTACTTCAACAGCCACTCAATTCACTTAGATGGGTATTGTTTGGAAGTTTGCTTCTATTTAAAAACATTAGAAAATGTTCAACCCTATAAAATGTAATCCTGAGAACTCTAGACTTAGCTTAACAGTAGAGCATTCACCTAGCACACACAAGACCCTGTGTCCAATCCCTAGCACCATATTAACTGACTACTCTAGAATTTGACTTAATTATGTTTTTGTAAAATTATTTCTATTACTGGCTGGTGGGATGGCTCAGGGGGAAAGGCACTTGCTGCCAAGTCTAATGACCTGAGCTTGATTCCCGGCACCCACACAGTCATAGGAGAGAACTCGTCCTGCAAGTTGTCTTTTGACTTCTATACCAATAACTAGTTTTCTAAAAATGCTTGCATCCGTACCACAAACGACTCAAACCACCTGTCTTAGTTGGGGTTTCTATTACTGTGAAGAGATACCATGATCACAATAACTCTTATAAAGGAAAACATTTAATTGGGCTGGCTTACAGTTTCAGCAGTGTAGTCCATTATCATCATGTTGGGACATGGTGGCGTGCAGGCAGACATGGTGCTGGAGAGGGAGCTGAGAGTCCTACATCTGATCTTCGGCAACAGTGTTACACATTGGGTGTAGCTTGAGCATATGAGACCTCAAAGCCCACCCCCACAATGACACACTTTCTCAAGCAAGGCCACAGCTAATACAACAAGGCCACACCTCTTAATAATGCCACTCTCTATGCCCAAGCATTCAAATACATGAGTCTATGGGGGGCCACATCTATTCAAACTACCACATCACTATTTCAGTAGTAGTCGTGGCTAAACAGTGAAGAAGAAAAAAAGTAAATAAAAATTTCCAAACTGACAGTGTTGGTGTTTGGAAAGAGAGATATAGATGTTCGGAGTCATTCTAAAAAGGCCCCCGTGCTTCTGTGAGAAATTTACAAGAGTAAGTGTTCACATACTCATAGGTGCCAGGCAGAGAATGAAAGGACCAAGTTCCACCGAGCATGGAGCGATAAGGAGGTCTGGGGACCGTGGCCAGTAGCTGAAGAGCTCTGGCTGAAGTCACCACACAGGAGTGCTTTGTCTAAACTGAAGGACTACCCAGGCCTTAAGTACTCAAAAATCTAAATTTTAAAGTCATTTAGGGCAGTATAAGTTAAGCAAAGCACAAATGGTGTCTGAGTTCAAGTTGTGAGCAACCATCTTGTGACCTCCCTGTTGGGAATGTATGTAGCCATTCATTCTTCATTCTTCCACTAGATTGTTCTAATACCACACTGTCACATGGGGTGGTAAGGAAAGCCTGTCATTTTATTAAATTCAGGCTCCAACATGAAGCAAGAAGTGAGACAGGGGGTTTCCTGAGTTGACTGAATAAGACTTGGAAGCATGTGAAGAGGAAGAGAAAGAATGATTACCCAGACAAATGCTGTGCAGAATTCCAATATTTTCACTCCTTCATTCATGGGTATCTGAACCACCCCACCACCTCCACCACCCCACTTTGCGAACATCCTTGGAGTGTATCTATTAATAAAGCAGGTGTCGACTTCATTCATGGCACTCACAACATGTAATTACTTAACAATGTTTAATGTCCATTGTAATTTGTACTATAAGGTAAAGGCTGCCAGAGAGTGTCTGACAGCCTTAGTCTTAGATATCAGTCAAGACTTACCTGAGAAGGAGGCATTTACCCTGACACTTAGCTGCTAAGCAGTATGGACCAGGATCAAGCCAACCCGGCATTGACCGTGAACAGCCTCAGGTACAAGGTCCTGTGGTTGATGAGAACAAGTTGTAACCATGGACTGGAATGGACAGCACAAGGAAAGGACAGTGAAGGGGCTGGCGAGAAGTCAGACTGGGCCTCAGACACACATGAAGGTGTTTATTGTCTATTCTTCAATAGCATTTACGAGAAAGTATCTAAAATAAGCAGAGCTCACAGGAAGGGAGTAAAGAATATGGGTTAGCATCTGAGGCATGAGAGAGAAAGTAATATGTGTTGAATATCTCCTGGTGACATTTGCATAAACTAGTTGCTACCCTAGAAAATCTATGGGGAGATGGGGGCAGAAACATCCGAGAAAAATTAAATATATGTATGTGTGTTCCCACCCGCCAGCAGTACACCCAGGTGAGAGGAGTATTTTTAGTCTGATGAGAACATGACAAGAGTGACTGATAAAAGAAAAATCCAAATTGGATTTGAAGAAGAAAAGGAAATTAATTTTATAATAATAGAATGCCGCGGTGCAGCACATCCGTTGGCTCTGTTTCAGCCTTGCATCTATTCACAAGACCAGTTTCTATCTTTGGAAATTATGTGTCCGGGTGTCTACCTTTCCAAGCCTTTATTTGTGAGGGAGAAAGCATTTTGCATCTCACATCAGGAAGTCAACTCTGCTGAGCTCAGTTGATGCTGATATTCAAGGCTGAAAAGATGAACTCATATTGAATCGATGTGATTCAGAGATGGGAAGAAAAGTGAGGTTGGGAAGTTTGAATCACTAATTCTCTCAGTGACAATGTGAACAGTACGTTTAGGTTTTGCTTTGTGACAAGAGTTCATGTAGGCCAGGCTGGCCTTGAACTCTTGATCTTTGTGCTATAGCCTCTCCATGCTAGAATTACAGGCATGTGCCACCATACTCTGAAATGCTTACTCTTGATGTGGGGAGGCACGTTTCTCAACAGAAGGAAAGAGACCTGGAGAGGGAACAGATGCCCCTCAAGTCTACGCTAACCTCCAAGAGTCCAGTTTATTGGGTAATTGGGGATTGGGTGTCACTTGAATGCCTATGGCTAACTCGTGGCTTATCCTTTAGGAATGGACTGGGTGGAGCAGTTAGTAAAATATTCCATTGCTCACTTACCCTGCACAATCAAACATTGCCCTGGTTAGTGACGTGGTGGGAGGAAGAATTGATGGTTTTTCAGTCTAGGCAAGCGCCAGTTCCCTGACAGGCAGAAGGGAGAAGTTTGGGGGCCAGGAGGCAGAGCAGAGAGAAGAAATTAAGAAAGTACTCTAATGAGTCAGGACTTTTGTTAAGGAATTGGCATTGATATTTGAAGCATTCTCAGAGTGAATGTGGAAAACAGCACATTGGCATGATCTTAACTCTGAGGGACTGATAGAATGCTAAGAAATGTGAAGAGTTTTAGGAGAAAAGTGGTCAAGTAAGGATCAAGCCAGGCACTTATTTTCAGTTTTGGAAATAAAGAGAGAAACAGTTGGATAAATTCTCAATGACACTTTTAAATTAAAAGTTTCACAGAGAAGGGAGAGAGAAACTTCTCGGGGAATGTGCTTTGACACACTTGAATTTTCCTGCTGTCCCGGGGAAGGCGGGTATCTCTGGGACCCACAGCAAGTGTCAGGTCATTGGGCCAACTCCCAAAGACACCTGGTGAAGAAGTGGAGGTCGTTTTGTACAAAACTTCTCAAACAAATTCTGAGTTGGGAATTTGAAGGACTTTGTTTATTTTAGTCTTCCTTTCTTCCCCACTGCTTCCCACCCCTTCCTTCCCACCTCCTTCTCTTTCCTTCTTTTCTCCCCTCCCTCCTTTTGTTTTGTCCTTTCTTCCTCCCTCCTTCTCTCTGTCTTTCTCTTTCCCTCCCTCTCTTTCTGTCTCTCTCTGTCTCTCTCTCTGTCTCTCTCTCTCTCTCAGACTGGGTTTTATTTATCCCAGGCTGGCTAATAGATAAGGATGACCTTGAACTCCTGATCTTCCTCCATTCACCTCTCCGTTCTAGGATCTCAGGCATGAGGCACCAGTCTGGACATCTGACATTTTCTGATAAGGCTGGTGGCCACCTTGTTCCTCAGGGGTGGTGTCAACTCTATCCTGGTGGTCACTGATTGCAAATCTTTCAGAATACATGGCAGGTGTTCACTCACAGGGCTCAGCTTTCTCCTGCCCACCTCCCATTCTGTCCTTCTTGGTGAGTGTTTCAGATCTGTCCATTTCTTCACCCTTAAGACAAGCATTCATCCTCTTCCCAGAGGGTAGATGCTTTTCCTATTAGAATCTTGGGATCCAAATTCCTGAAGAAACTGCTGGCATTTGCTAACCTTTCTCTGTCCCATCTTCAGTGGGGAAAGAGACTGATCTGTGACCATTTCCCATCTGGACCAGATCATCCAGTCTCCAAACCCTGAATCTTCCAGATCTAAAGACACCTTAAACAGAAGCATAGCAAAGTCATAAAACAAAAAGTGAAAACATTTCTGCCTGCCCATAAGGAATGGAATCAGCATCCATGCTGCCCAGCAGCTAACGCCCATTAATTGCCAAGTTCCTCAGGTCATATTGTCTGTCCCTGACCTCTGACCTTTTCCACAGCCAACTGGATTAGATACAAAACAAAATGCTCAGTTTTGACAAAGCAAGAAATGTCACTTGAGATAAAATGACAGCTTTACTATTGCAGTGACTATTTAAACAAAATACACACAAAGCCAATTAACTACCAACGTGGTTCTGTAAGGAACGAAGCAACTTCATGGCAGTGTAATTGAAGACCTAGAACATATTTTAGAAGTGTCAAACCTGAAAAGTTGAAGATTTCCCTCAAATTGCCACTAATGATATCCTTCCAACCTTATTAGTCTCCTTTTCTAACCAACTGAAAGCCCTAGCTAGGGTTATTCTCTCCATCATGTCGCCTCTGTAACAATCAGTTACACACACACACACACACACACACACACACACACACACACACACACACAGAGTCACATTTATAACTTCATCAAATCTGGCCATTTGAACAGAAATACAAACAAAACCAATCAACTGGAAGAGTGCATATCATATTTGATCAGTTTTGCTGACTTTTGCAATAAAAACCCTTCGATGAGAAGCTATAATCCCATTTTCCTAGTTATCCTCTTTTGTTTGAACTTCAAAGTGTCTCAACTGTAGCCATGAGCCTCACTTTTAATACCACTGACAAATTATTGAACACCTTGCTTTTCAAAGGAACAGTGGCCAGATAAATAGTCCTGAGATTTTGGATAAAACACAGCCAGTAATCCTCATTTTTCTAACCTAACACAGCTGAGCTATTATTGATACACAGTGGGGACTTGATTCAATACAGTCTAGTCCAAAACTCACAAGATGATACTATATCAGGAAGGATAGAGAAATAAAATGCATTTATGAAAATAAATGTTTGAATATCAGTGGACATGCACAAACATGTAGAAGCTAGCATAGGAGCTCAGGAATCCAAACAGTGTTTGTTTTGTAACTGAAAATACAGTGGCGTGTGGTCACGTGTTGTATTGCTGCAGAGGAGAGAACCAATAATAGTCTCCCCACAGTTGCTTTTAAGAGTTATTTTTGAGGACTGGGGAGATGCACAGTGGGTGATTATTGAACAAGCATGAGGTCCTAAGTTCAAATCTCCAGGGTCTATATAAACCCAGGAGAGTGGCAAGTGGGAGCAGGCAGATCCTGAAGCTCACTCACTGGCAAGCCAAGCTAGCCAAAATGGCAAACCCCAGACTCAGCTCCTGTCTCAAAAGATATGGTGGAAAGCTATCAAGGAAGACATCTAGGTCTAACCTCTGGTCACCACAGCAGTGCATAAGCACACGCATACACACACACACACACACACACAAACACACACACACACAGAGTATGTGAAGACTCAAGCTTGTGTCCAGGTGCAGAGCACACATACTTTACTCTTCTTGCTCAGGGCTCAGGCTGCTTTGTACCTTCCTGCTCCCCTCTGTCCCTTCTACCTCTAGATGCCAGCAGAGAATGCCTTCTCTACACCAGCGGGCTCACTTTCATTTTGCCAAGTCAAAATGTTGAAGTGAAATGCCAATCTATCACCAACAGACACTATCCCTTAATACTCTCAGCTTATAGGGTTTTTCTTTTAATTGGACACGTTTCATTTAGTGAAAAATATCCATGTTTTCTTCTGATTTCATCTTGGCCTGATTGGAAAAAGAAAGCAAAAATTCAAGCATGTAACCACTGTAGCAGAAATGCATGGGTCAACCTTCATCATTCTTTTGTTGATGCCATTACTGATAGAGAAGTTTTGTGTCCCAAAGTGAAGAAAGAGTTGGGTGACTTCCTCACAGCCCATCCTCTTTCCTAGAAGTTGAGTATTTCCTGTAAGGAAACTTAGCATTCTCTGGCCTCCATCGTTTGTAATTTGAACATCTGTATCATAGCAGTGAATGGGTGACCAGCGCTGTGGCAGAGATCAAGGTAGATGGAGAGTATTGAGGTATTTACTGTGACACCATCCTGGAAGTTCAGCAGCTTCCTGTTTACACAGGAAGTGCTCCTCCTCTTAGGAATGCCTGACTTCCCTCAGCCACTGAAGCACAAACATTAATCTAAAGAGTTGCATGAAGGGTTATGAGTATTGTCCTTGAGATTATGGTCTAGCAAGGGCCACATCAGTCCTATTTACCATGAAGTACCTGAATGAGATAACAATTAAATGTGATAATCTGTAGCAAATGCTTCTGCGCACAGAATAAAAATAATTAAGCTTATTTCAGTATTGGTGATAGCTTCTCATAGCCTATGGGATGAAACTAGCGTTTGGACTCATATATTCATTTATAGGACAATATTTATCACAGACCTGTGATGTGCCAGGCATGGGAAGGTCTCTCTGGGAAGAAAAGAATGAAAAGAAAAGATGAACTCTCATGGCAAGGTGATCCCTCTCTTCTCTACTTGCATAGGTGTCTGTTTCATTAGGCCTGTAATTCCCAGCTACTTAGGAGTCTGAGAGAGAGGGACCCCACTGTAAATCCTGGCTGGGCTACGGAGTAAGTTCAAGGTCAGCCTGGGTAAATTAGGAAGATTCTATCTCAAAACAAACAAATAAGTTTAACCTCCCAATGGTGTCCTGTGATGCACTTAGAGCTTAATCCTGTCCTGGAGTCCCACCTGAACCCATCCCTACAGCTCACTCATCTCCCCACCACATACCACATTTTGGCTACCTACCCTCACGTCTAAGAGTGCCTGGCCCTGTTCTGGTCCCGTGTCTTCCCATTGGCTGCTTTCTGCCCCGTCTTATTAGACTTCTCCTCAGCTGCTCTACACCATCTCCCCTAGGATGCCCACTCCAGCCACTTTCCTAATGCACTCTCCCTATCCTCTGCTCCTCTCTCTCCCTTGTCAAAATGACCTACCCTCCAACCACCTGTCACTCTGCAGAACTGTCCGTCCTAGTGTGTACCCATGCCATGGACTAAAACAATAGCTCTCTATCAGGGTGATTTTTGCCTCCCGAGGGACGTTTAACATGTCCTGAGAAAGGGTTGCTGGTATGCTGTGGGTAGATCCAAGAGATGTTGATAGATCCCTGACAGCACAGCCCCTCAGTATTGAAGTATCTAGTTGCAATGTCTATATTGCTATGACTTTGAAGCCCAATCTGGAAAATGTAGGCTAGGTGGAGGGTTCCTTTGTATTGTCCCTGCCCCTGCTCTCCTGGCCTCAGACAACAAGAGACCTGCTGTGGGGAGGGGCTGTTCACTGGGGCTCATTAGCAGCTTGACAGAATGGACAAGCCTTAGGTTCAGTGAGAAACCGTCTTTAAAAAAAAAATAACGCATGATGAGACATCTGATGTTGACCCTGTTCCCGACACATGTACATGTGGGTTCATGAGAGAATACACACACACACACACACACACACACACACACACACACAGGTTTATGCCTAGACAGAGGCTTCACCCAATTATTCAAGTTAAGAAATAGTCAACTTTCATAATTAAGTAAACATAATTTTTAAAGCTAGTACACCGATTTAAGAAGAGTTACAAAAGTGGCCAGAATTGGATGGCGGTCTGAAAATATGAAGTGTCCTCATATGATAAGTCACTCTAGGGACAGATTACCTCAGATGGTCTGGAGCAGGCTGGGTTCAAGTGTGACGTGCCTGGGGAAGCATTCCTCAGCTTCTTCTCATTTGTGTGCCCCCCCACCCAGCGTGATTTAGGACAAATCTTGCAGAGCAGTGATGTAGCATATCTGTCTGTCCCACGGAACTCTGTTCCCCACAAGGGCTTTAATCATCTTAACTATGTTACAAATTTGATTCCATTACTGGTATTGCCAGTCCTTGGCCAATATAGATATCTTAAAAATATGATCAGGAACCTTAGTTTTGTGAGATCTGTAATCTACTGAGAGATGCAAGTATTGTGTGACTCTCTGGCAATTATTGGTTCGGGAAGCTAAAAACCTGTATAATTCAGACTTAAAGAAAGGTTTGCTCTAAATGCTTGTGGATATTATTAAGAATGTGACTCCTTTCCAGGTACTGAGGTTGTTTGTTGCAGCCTCAAAATGGTAGCTGGAAGACCTTGGTCTCAAAAGCCTCATTCACATTCCAAAGGAAAGAAAATGTGTCTTTTTTTGTGTGTGTTTGCTGATAATTACAGAAATTATCACGCACACACAAAAGAAACATGCCACCGATGTCATATGCCAAATTCCCAAGCACATCTCAATTGAAATGTGCCGGTTGACAGCCTGGGTCCCTATTCCACTTTAGTCCTAGAACTGGGCTCTGGGTTCTGAGAACCTTGTAGGTATGGAAGAGAAAGCCGGGCCTGGTGGGAGGGGCCAAGAGGAAGGAGCTAGGAGACTGGTACCCAAGAGACTCTCCAACTATCCCAAGAAACATGGGTGAGACTCCAGCAACTGGAAGCATTTGGCATCTGTTGCCTGTCTCTCTACAGAAGAGGTGACTTCCACAGCCAGGCAGTGCACACCTTTAATCCCAGTACTCGGGAGGCAGAGGCAGTTAGATCTCTGTTCCAGAACAGCCATGGCTATACAGAGAAACCCCATCTCAAAAAACAAAACAAACAAACAAAAACAGTAACAACAAAAAAAGGCGACTTCACCCATGTCCCACCAACCATTTAAATCAGGGTGCCTGGAACAGTGGGGAACTTGGACCACACATCCCTCTAAAGTTGCATTTCTCCATGCTTTGAGCTAACATGCTAACCCATTCTGGTTTCACTCTGATGCCATGAAGAAAAGCTTACTTCAGGACGCCACCCTCCAGGTCTCAGGTCTGCACCAAGATCCAGTTGTATTCCACCTTGGTAAAAATGTCTCCCCCAATGTATTTTTGCAGATATTCCTCCAATTTAAAACTATATTAGGATTATTTTCAGGTTCTCGCCGTTAGTGCTGAGACGCAGTTTTCAAATAGATTTTCTGCTACCCTTCCATGTTTGGTTCCCTGTGTTGGTTTTTTTCTCCGCATTTTTTTTTTCTGTGAACGGAACCATCGAGGGGGAAATGGGGGCAAGGACAGTTCTGTACCTGTTGAATTGTGGGCAGTGTGTGTCCTGCTTTTTTACTTGACCAGTTGACCTGGGTGGGAGGTCACAAACTATAAGGAAGGCCTTCTGCTCACCGGTAACTACAGGCCTGGCTCGCTCAGTTCATGCTGGGCTGATTAAAAGGGGATGTTGGTTGGCTTGCTCCCTTTAATTTTTTTTTAATTTACAAGTATTTATTTTAGTGTGTGTGTGTGTGTGTGTGTGTGTGTGTGTGTGTGTGTGACACATCACACATGAGGTCAGAGGACAACTTTAGGGACGTCAGTTTTCTCCTTTTACCATGTGAATCAAACCTCTGGGTCATCAGTCTCAGCAGGAAATGTCTTTACCAGATGAGCCATCTCGTGGGCCTTGTCCCCTCCCCCCTTAAAGAGAGACTAGATATTTCCTATCCAAGTGCAGGTTGAGGTTGCTGGTCAAAGCTGAATACACTGATATCTCTGACCTCTGTGAGGACAGCCAGCTCTGTGCACGTGTGTGTGTGTGTGTGTGTGTGTGTGTGTGTGTGTGTGTGTGTGTATACATGTATGTGTGCATATGCCTGTGCTTGTGGAGGGCAGAGGTCAACACCTAGTGCCTTTCCTCAAGAGAGAGATAGCTAAACTGGTTTTGCTTGCTTTGTTCCTTTTGTTTTGTTTTGAGACAGGCTGTCTCTCTGGGACCCCAGGCTCATTGACTAGGTTAGGCTTACTGGCCAGGAAGCTCCAGGGAATACACCCGTCTCTGCCTTCCCGATTGGGATGGCAAACGTGCAGCACCAAACCTAACCTTTTACTTGGGTGCAAAGGCTGCAACTGAGAGCAGCAGGCTTGTGCAGGCTTGTAGCTAGAGTTTTCCTGCCTTGCCCACAGTCAGGACAAATCTCTGTCACCCGCCAGTCCCACAGCCGCTCAGACCCGACCAAGTAAACACAGAGACATATATTGCTTACAAACTGTATGGCCGTGGCAGGCTTCTTGCTAACTGTTCTTATAGCTTAAATTAACCCATTTCTATAAATCTATACCTTGCCACGTGGCTGGTGGCTTACCGGCGTCTTTACATGCTGCTTCTCCTGGCGGTGGCTGCAGTGTCTCTCCTCCTTCTTCCTGTTTCCCCAATTCTCCTCTCTCTTTATCCCGCCTATACTTCCTGCCTGGTCACTGGCCATCAGTGTTTTATTTATATAGAGTGATATCCACAGCACAGGCTCTTTACTCCCCAGACCCCATCCGCATTTATCATCCCCAGTCACAGGCAGCACCTGCAGGATGCTATCATCGGGGAAAGAGCAGGAGCTCAAAGTTGCCTGTGAGGACAGAGACATCAGTGGATCAGAGAAGCCTAGCTTTTTGATGTCCAGAGGCAGGGCCTATGGTACAGACCCCTGTACACTGAGTGAGCTTGGCACATAGAGACAGGGCTTCATCTCCATGGGCATCTTCATTCTACCAGTCGGCATTTTCTTCAGGGTAGAGAAGCCACAGCCAAGCAGCTCCTCAGGGCCCGCCTGATACTCTCCAAGAATCTCATGAAGGATGAAATAGATCCACTAAGCATTTAGAGCAGTTCTTTTCCCTTTGTAAAAGGCAGCGAAGGCTAGCTGTTGGCTTCTTCATCACCGTGGCTCCTATTATTATCAATGGCATCATTGGTGCCTTTTCAAGCGCTTCATACCCATCCTCTCTTTTCTCCGGGCTCCCCCTTTTTCTCTTTAATTCTTATTTCACTCTGTGTTTTTCTCAACATCTTTGAAGAAGAGGTACTAATGGTAATTGTATTTCTCAATGAGAGCCATGGAGACCCAGAGGCTTGTCCCAAAACACACTATAAGCTAGAACTCAGTAACTTCTTGTAGCTACTGTTGGCCCTATGGAGAGGTCTTGACTCTTGAACTTAGGACCACATGGTAACCAAGTGTCACTGGCTAGTGTCACTCAGGCCACCATTCCTATAGGAACTGCTAAGACTTGGTGGGTCTTAGTGGGGTGCACACTCTGCTCTGAAAACCATGTAAGCCATGTCTGAAACTGGTTCATTGGATTTATAATACAGTGCTGCATTTCTGGATGAAGAACCCTATAAAAATAAAACAGGCTGTCGTATGAGGTTCCCACATTGAGAGAAATCCCCAAGTTAGTAGCTAGGCCTATAAGCTGTGGAAACAGAGGCTCAAGCATTCCCTGACACTCCCGACCAGCTAGCTTTACAACCACTGGCAAGAACCTGAACCCATTAGGCCTCACTTTCCCAAGCTGGGAGGGTGTCCAGTGCTTTGCTTGGGTTCTTGTTATGTGACTCTCTTAAAACTCACACCAATCCTGAAATCAACTTTGGCTGATTGATCAATATTCCTCTCAACCTTACTTCGTATTCTCTCCCCACAGACGGAAAAGAGAAGGGCTTTTAGGACAATCGAGGCAGGCAGGTTCTTTCTGGGGAAAAGGATGGTGATGTCTAAGCAGCCTGTGCCCTTGGGACCTGGTTAGAAACCCAAATTCTTTGACCCCACTCTTTCAATTCTAAGACCCAGGAGGGGAGCCTGACATTCAGGTTTTAACCCAGCTGCAGGTGGTTCCTGGGGCACTAGTTTGGAAAGCCTGATTTGAACGAAGCTGTAAATTCTCCCACAGGATCTGTTTGGTGTTGGCCATCCTTCTCCCTTTCATTCAATGGTGCCAGGTCTGCCGAATTCAAGCCTAATTTCTCCCTCCTGTAATTGGGAGAAATGGCCTTCCTCCCGATAATCCCTCTGTGATAAGCATGCATCTCATATTCTGTTTTTCCAGATAAGGTGTGAAGTGGGGCTGGCTTTAACAACATCAGCAGGAAGTTGTCAGTTGCCCTGGTAACACTGGTGAGGAGGAGTGTTGTCCTACTTCTCCTGGGGAAGGTTAAGCTGATTCTGTGCATCCTTCCAGCTATGACGGGCAGGGTGGCAAGAGAGGCCCTTGTATTTGAATGCTTGGCAACAGTGATGTATCTAAGTGTTTCACTCACATCTGGATTTCTTTGGACACCTTTTATGTAAGTAGCAGTTACAAAGTTTCCCTGCAAAGCTCGAGAAAGCCTCTTAGGACCTCCATACAGTTATAAAGCACTTTTATTTTTCCTTTCTAAAAAGAATTTGAGATGATATTCAATAAAAGACAGAAATAAGATAAACACACGAAAGGAAGAGAAGTAAAAAAAGAAAATCAAGATGTCCATAAAGGGGTCATTTCACTGTCCAGAGAGTGTCAGTACGAGAAGCAGCCACGCGGGGACAAAATGGGACTCAGAGATTCCTGGGGGCAAAGGAAAGAAGAGAAACAGTGTGGGTCTAGAGGCCGTCATCCTCTGCAGGAAAGAGCAGATATCACCAAGAAACAAACAAACAAACAAACAAACCCAAACCATTTCCTAGAACTGCATTCCGAGAGAAATTGATGGCAGAGGACCTTACGTAAGGTACACAAGTATGTATATTTAACACAGTGCCGGCACTACCCATGGAATTTATCTGTCTTTTAGGGAAATAAATTTCAGAACTCAGCAGGTTGACAGCGTCTCTTCAAATTTACAGCGTCAATGCGCCGTGAAGTAGCTGCTTCCCATACCTCGCTTTACTGGACCGTCTATCAACATTTGAACAAATTGGGCCAAAGTTTCAAAGTATCCTTAAATTATACCCAGAGAAAGTGCTGCTACATGCAGAATGCCTGTGCAGCCTTCAAAATTGAGTCTTTGTGAGTTGGAAGCATCTTTGAAAAATATATTCGTACCATTCCCCCTAGTCTAGAGCCTTCTTTAGAATACTTAAAATTCAAACATACCTACCAACACATTGCCTGTAAAAGTGCCCCCAAATGCACCAAGCTGGTTCAGTTCACATATAGGCACCCAAGTTAGCAAGGCAGCCCTCTGCAGAACATACACATAAGAGTAATTGAGAGTTGCGGCATGCGCCTCAAGAGCCAACTGAGATGACAAAATGCCTTCTTCACACAGCGCATCTTCGCCATTTGTGTGGAATAGTCACACGAACAGGCCTGTGGGAGGTGTTCTCACTCAAACCACCGCAAACCTGTGTTTTGTATTCTCTCAAATCCCAGGCAGAACACTTTGCTGTTGTGAGTCTTGCTAATGAAGATATCATATTGCTGTGCATTGTATTAGAGTACAAGGTCCTGTGGCTGCCTAGTTGGGGACACTCCAGGTGGGGCCTCTTCAAGGTTAACCCTGTCCTCTAAAGAGAGCCATGACCCACAGGTTACATGGACAATGACAGATTAAGGGTAGAAATACACTGAGCTAGAAAGATGTAAATAGTTATGGTGGTTTGATTGAAAAATGCCCCCCAGGGGCTCCTGTGTTTGAACAATTGGTCACCAGTGGATGGCGCTGTCTGGGGAGTCGGGGAAGCTTCAGCAGGTCTTGCTTGAGGAAGTATGTCACAGAGGCTGGACGTTGAGGGGTTTTAGCCCCTCCTCACTTCCCATTGTCTCTTTGCTTCCTGTGTGTGGTTGAAACATGATCTTTCAGCTTCCTGCTCCTGCCATGGCCGTCTCAGGCCCCACCATTGTAAACCCAACCTCTGGAGTCAACAGGCCCCAGTACAGTTAGACGTGGGCCCACATAATCTTCTTACCTTAAGCTGCTCCTGTCAGGTACTTGGTAACAGCAAGAAGAAAATCTTCACTAACACAAAATATTATCAAATTATTAAATTAAAAAATTATTAACATCTTTATAGAAACCTCTGAGTGTAGTGGTATTTCTTCCTTTTGTATTTTAATCATTGATCAAGTACATTTTGTGATTTATATTTTTAGGTTTTGCTCAATTCCACATTGAATTTGGAAAAGCCAGGCATTTTGGTGTTGGGCAAGCTGAGAGACCTTTATAATTGAAACCTTTGTAGTTCACATTTGAGTTTCACCTCTGTCTTTGAGTCTGGTTTTGGTTTTTGCTCTCTTGCTGTCAAGCTGTCTTGTTTACCATGTTCTTTTGTTCTTTTTTGCTACAACAGCAGCCAAAGCCACTACAGTGACTGCTGTATGGTCATCAATACACATACATCAGAAATAGTGGGAATACGCCTCTTGCTGCTATCTGCAAGTATTTCAAAACACTTGCTATTTACAAACAGGCAAATTGTCCACTAAAATATAGCACATTCATTCCTGAGCAACTGGCAAGTGTTGGTTGTGGGGACCTGGACTCCTTAGTTTTCCTGTGAACCCTGTTCGTCCCATCTGGGTTAGATGTCAGTCAACCTTTCCACCGTAGCACTGTTTTTCTTGGATTTATTGCTCAACTCTAAAAACTGGCTCTGAGCTACACATTGCCATAAAGGAAAGGCCATTTGTTTGGGGGTTTGTATTTTTCTTTTCCTTAGTGAAGTGGTGTGGGTGGGAAGGGGAGGGTACTGTTTCAACCTATTTGTACGAAGAAAGAAAGAGAGAGAGAGAGAGAGAGAGAGAGAGAGAGAGAGAGAGAGAGAGAGAGAGAAAGGAGAAAACATACTTATAACCTCAGTGTGTGGTTTGATATTTGACCAAAATAAATATATGCATAATTAATTCTCTATCTCAGAGCAGTATAAAGCACAGAGGGCAATCTTTTCCTGCCAGGCCATTACACGGTGTTTGTCTTTTAGAGGAAGCCTCTTCATCTGGATTTTCCCCACAAGTGTTTTATGAGACATCTCCTTCATTCCTGTGACCTTTATCTTGTGCTGTGTAGACATGGGAAATAGAGAGCATGGCAGTTAGTAATTAACCCCCCAAAAGTTTATGGTTTGGGGAGAACACTACGGAGCCTGCAGACTCCTGGTGTGTGCTTGTCTCCCTGGTGATGTTCAGCCTGTGGCCCTCAGATGTGTGCAGGAGACATTAGCAGGTTTTATGCCCATTGCCACTGTGTATGGAAAAAACATGTTTGTCAAAACATGCAAAGAATGTCATTTTTTTGCAATTTTTTATGATAAAAAATTTTAATGGAAACTTAAAGAGAAATATTTAAATAACATGTATCTATTATCTATTAGGTAATTTGCATGCTGCACATTAGTCTATTACATACGTGTGAATTAATATACATGAGATGTCATCCTGTTTACCACTGGTATAAAAAATACCTGGCTTTTTAAGAAGTGCAAATTGTTTGAATATGACTCATTAGTTTTCAAGGTCATAGTTTATTCTTTCATGATGTGGGGGGGATGAAACTCACGGCTGTAAATGATGGGTTCATCTCCCTCCCACTCCGGTTGAAACGTATTGCAAGAATCAGCCCCAACTTACTTCAGCACTTCCCTTGAATACGATAGCACATGTGCACAAAATACAAAGAAGGAAAGCCATGATCGGGCATGTGGCTACCTTAGGGGACAGGGTGCATTTCAGGAGGTCACGGAGGGAACTTCAGCCATGTTTATAACATTTTCTTTGAGTGGTGGCTTTAAGTGAGCATTTTATTAGCAAGTCACATAATTGACAGATGTTTTGTATGTACCTTTTCGTAAGTGTCGAACTGGGAAAAATGATATCAAGTGAACAGATAAACTGTGAGATTGGACATGTATTTCCGCAGCTGGACCTGTTAGGACAGTCAAAACTGCTCCATCCATTATGGCCCTCTGTCACCTCACCATTTCGTGACAGTGCCGGCTTAGTCACTGGTCTGACTTACATAGTCCTTTCAGGCTGATGGCTGGAGGATCCTAGCTCTTGAAGACAGAACAGTCACCCCCCCCAAGTCCCTCCCAAGAACTGTGAAAAGGTTCTCCCAACCAGCTCTGCACACAGTGCCAATACGAAACCCTGAGGGAAACTCCCCACCTCCCCTTCCTTCCTCTGTGGGTCCAGGATCTTCAGGGATCCCCTTGGCCAGAAAATATGACATTAAATGAAAGTAACTGACCAAGGAGGGAAAACAAGTTCAACCCTCACCTCTAGTTTGGAAGTGAGTTTCATCAGGACAGAGAAATGCATCCCCAAGGCACTGCAGCCATCAAGCACATTTAGGACGCTCAGCAATAAACAAGCCCAGGGTATGTGCCCGAGATGCTCTGAAGTGTAACAAGGAGATGGGTGGTTTAGAGAAGGGAAGAGGGCTCCTAAGAGCTGGGGCCTTAGACTGACTCTTTCTGGAACATTCACAAGGCACTTACTGTGCGCTGTTCCCGCCAGTGCCACACTGCTCAGGCAGGTGCCATTGTTCATATTCATCCCGTCTTATCAGAGACTCAGAGGGTAAGTGGCTTCCTGAAAGTGATGTTACCAGTAAGTGGGAAAGCTGAGACAGGAAGAGCCTTGAAGCCTCTGGTCAACTAGGTTGACAGCCCTCTTCTCTCCCACCTCGGGGGCAGGGTTTCTGTGAGGCTGCACCCCTGGAAAAGCCATGGCTGGCAGCATCCTTTCCACTTTCCCTGAACATAGCATATGGACTTAAAAAAAAAAAATAGCCTTGCTGAGTTTCTCTCTCAGGAAATGAACAGTTTCATTTTCAAAGAGAGGATTCTAAAACTCAGCCAGCCAAGAAAGCCAAGATCAGGCACATCTGTGGCTGCCAAGGACCAACCAAAGGTTTTGCATTGTTGAGCGGTGTCCCCCTTCCCTGGGCCCCTGATCAATTGCTCCTTCTAGTGGCCTTTCACAAGCAACCTCACCCTTCACAATCACCATCAGCTCGCTGTGGTGGGACAGTGACGGAAGCAGATAGAAAGGACACAGTGTACCAAGTTTCTCACACTGATGGCATTGCTAGTCTGGAAGACAAAACAAAACAGCGCCTTTTCCCTCTGACTGGTAAAGAAATGCACATACACTGTAAGGTGTAACAAGGGACTTTAAAAATCACCCACAGATAGTGCTTTTATTTTGTATTTGGATTGTACCACTTCAGCGACTGTAAATATTTCATTGGATGAATAGAACACATTTATTCAGCCTAGTTATGGAATGTGTTTTGCTTGGTTTGAGTGTTTGCCCTGTTTTGTGTTTCACTTCTTATTCTAAAGAGCACTGAGAGGAACATCCTTGCACCCTATACCTGCTTGTGCATCCCCTCGCCTCCTCTAGTTCTCGGCGCGTGGAATTGCTGTGGAGTTTGCCTGCTTCGGTCTCTTACTGCTTGTTGCCAAATCTCCCACAAGTGATAATTTATTGAGTAGCGCATAAAGGGCTTGCTTTCTGGGGTTTAATATTCACTGGCTTTGAAGGCGCCATCGCAGCCTGTCATGTCTGGGGCTTGGAGGTCCCCTCTGATGTAAATCAAAACATTTGAGTTAACAACATGCGGCCTTGTCAGTCACCCACAAATTATAGGCGCCTCCTCTGTCTTTGTCAATAACAAAGAGAGAGAGAGAGAGAGAGAGAGAGAGAGAGAGAGAGAGAGAGAGAGAGAGAAATTACCCCCAAATGGCATAAAAAATTAGGACCAGACAAGTAGTCACCAAAGGAAGACAAGTGAGATGGCTGTAGGGGAATTTCAGATCCAGGGGCAGTGCAGACCCTGAACTTGAGCTGTTTGGAGAAAGGCTTGTAGCATCCCTCTCCTGCCCGGTGCACAGGACAGCCGCACTGAGTGTAGGTACAGGGAAGTCACTCGCTACCCCATGAGAACCAACCTGAGCTCTGTCTGAGAAATGTGGGCCATCAGCAGTAGCAAGAAGGAATCACACCATCTCATTCCTTTTTGTCTCTGGAAACACTTGCAATGTCCAGCTCTTAGGCTCCAGCCATGGGCAGTGAGTCTGGGTAGAGGAACACGTTAGTCCAAAGAAGTGAAACTTTCAAATGGTGCATGCACTGTCTTCATTTCTGGATGGGTCTCCATGACAGGAAGCCAAACAGACAATGAAAAGTGTGGCTAGTAAAAGAAAAAGAAAAAAGAAACAGAACCTTCTTGCTTGGAGAGAAAGATCTAGTCATGTGCCCAATACACACAAAATGATCATTCCTGCCACTGTGTGCTCCCTTTTTTCTGCTGCATTCTATGCATCTCACCACAAAATCCTCCATGCTGAAGGAAATATCCCTGGCAGGCTGAAGTCCAACAGCCGTCACACTGCGACCACGTTACTGTGTGTCTCTATTTAACATTAGAGCCGATAGCTTTTTGACAGGTTTATAGCTGATGAGTTCAATGGCCAGTCATGCAGGACAATTATGTTTGAGCTAATTTGATGAATCAACTTGATGTTCTCCCATGGTCCCTGCAGCCCTTTCGAGCGTATGTGGCCCAGTTTTTTGCCAGAGGTCAAAAAGAAGCTTTGAAAGTTGGGTAATCGCATCACATCCGAGGGACTGTCTGGTAGAAAATGCTCTTGCCTGATGCCAAAAATGGGAAGAACCATTTGGTAATATCATTAGAGCCATCTGCCAGATCCCTGTCAGTCGTGACGTAGGGTTCCAGAGGCCAGCAAGTGTCTTGTGAGCCCTTGAATAATTTTGTGGTGAGGCAAGCGACGAGTTCATCCTCCAAGCATTTAGGGGGTCAGACCCTGGGGAAAGGTTATTTCTCATTGCTGGATTGAGTTTGAACTGGGCTTGTGAGAACGGACAAGGAGACGTAAAGATTTCCCGAGAGTCCCTTTTCTCTCCTCCTGATGAGCTTTTTCCAGCTCCCTCCCTTCCAGGGGCTTCTAGCACAGCAGCTGAGATCAAGGGTGTGGGAGAACAAACGCCAAGGCAGGAAACTCACCCTTACCACGGCCGCCATTGTGCAATGTGGGCCAGTCATTATTTATTCTGGAAGTTTCCCTTTTCTGTGCAACAGAGATAATGATGGTTCATGCTTCACAAAGGTGCACTGGAGCCAATCACAGCCGTGTGTTTTTCTTGAGGATAGCTCACATATATGATGGTAGTCCTGTAAGGCCACAGAAAAACTGGACTCTGCCCACAGGTCATGATCTTGTCACCATTGTCACCCTGCAGGGAATTCCCCCTGGGTGTTTAGTGATGGCTCTATTAAGAAAAAGAAGCCCACTGAACTGCCAATCACACAGAAGTAGAGCATGGCCAGTACCACGGCTCAGTGGGCATGGTGTTTGCTGTCAAGCCTGACGACCTGAGTTCGATCCCCAGAACCTACATGAAGGTAAAAGGAGAGACTCCAAGCACAAAAGAAAGTTGTCCTCTAACCTCCACATGTACACACACACACACACACACACACACACACACACACGTAAGAAAGATTAAGTGTAGGAGTGGTGTATACTTGTAATCCAGTACTTGGGAAGATGAGGCAGGAGGACACTGTGAGTTTGAGGTCAGTCTGGACTACATAGTAAATTCCTGGCCAACCTGGGGTATAAAATGAGTCTCTGTCTTGAAAACAAGTAATTAAATAAGCAAGTGGCCTGTACTGTGCTGCTGTATAATGATAATAAACAGTTCTGTTGCTGGCCTGTGGGTTGACTATTTGCTGGGTAATCTTTGTACTTTGAAGACAGAGTTGACTGTCAACAGGCTTCCATGTTATGCCAGCAGCAGCCTCATAGGTCTGGGGGATACTTCACCCCTGGTTTGAGTCATACCACCCAGGTTTCTCTAAGTGCCAGCTTTGAGGTCTGTATAATAAGCAGATGGAACTATTGCATGCTTTCCAGAACTTTCCTCCATCTTGACAGAACAGGACAGGACAGCAGTGCGTGCAAAGGAACGCAAACCCAGCCTCAGATTCAAGTTTTCAAACATCAAAACTCTCTGACCACCTGTAGACAACTGGACATCAGTAACTTTCCATTGCCAGAACAGGAGAGCATAGAATTAATTCAAACACACTGAGTGGCAATGCTATAATTTTATTGATAGCTGGTATGATTTTCTCCAAAATCACCAGAAAAAAAAAAAGCTATGACATGACCATATAGCAAAACCAATTTCTGATATTGAAAATAGTTTTTTTTTTCTAAATAGCTGAGACTTAAAAAAGTGCAGCAATCTAAAAGCAGGCGGCTCATGGAATTATAAACTAGAATTTCTGGTTTACTCATTAAGTATAGCTACTTGAAGCCTCCATCTGCACTGAGTGAAGATATGATGTAAAAAGATCCTAACTTCATCACCGGCCTCCCCACCCCCAATGTGAGCAAGTCACGTGACCGCACACTGTGCCTCTGCACTGGTTCATTGGGACAGATGAGCTGGGATCACACAGCCTGTGAAGGGCCAGGTTGGGCCTGGCTCATTGAAGGGGCTCGGCCATTCCTGTTGTACGCCCGGAACCCTGGCCCCTTGTCTCACTGCCCCTTATCCAGAGCTACCATTACCATAATAACAAAGATAACTGCGGCAGGCTTACACACAGAGATAATGGTAGAGTCTTGCGTGGTAGGAGTCATATGACATTCTCGGTGCACAGTTCTCGGACAGACAGAATGAATCAATGAGTAATTGACTAGGCTGAGCTTAATTTAGTGAGATAATAAGTCATTCAGTAGCAAATCAGCAAGAAGGAGACAATAGACAGCAACGGTAGGAACACAGACTGCAAAGTCAGGTGGCCGGGGTGCTGCTCATGGCTTGGAAGCATCAGCCGGTTAGCCTTGAACAGATTATTGAATAGCTCCAAGGCTGTTCCCTCACTTGTGAGCTGAATGGAATAGTAGCCCTGTTAGAGTATTGTTAGCGGGTAATAGGTTGGTATAGTCTTTTCAATCATTTTTGCAAAATATATTGCCTAATAAAGATGTCAAAAATCCATCACCAAACATTGCTCTGAGTGCTTAGTACCGGTGACGAAGTGCCTGGATAGGCAAAAGCCTTGCTTTCACAGAGTGGGTAGAATAGGCAATGGTTACAGGCAATCGATAATTTTAGATGTGGTGGATTCCTGGTAAGAAAAGAGGATGAGGTGGATGCATACAGGATGGTTGTTTTGTTGAAGGTTGTCACAGAAGATCCTTCTGAGGAAGGGACACAGGACAGTGTCTCCAAATAGAAAGGATCAAGCAAAGACTTGAGAGTCAACACTCTCAGGCTAAGCGAATAGCAAGTCCCAACCGACTGCGGTTCAAATGTCCCTTTCAGGGCTCGTGGCTCGTTGTCTGGATGGAGAGTAGTACATGGCAAAGTCCATGGTCCTCCGAAGGTTGCTGCTGTGGGAATTAAGAGCTAAATACTTGGATGGGGCTCTAAGTTCGATGGGAAGTCGTGGACAGTCGTGCCTCAGCTCTGTGACCAACAGAGGCGGAGTTTCCTTCAAGGGTGTATGCTTTAGCAGCTGGGCGGCCATGAGGGGCAGGAGGATGGGGTGAGGGGCTCTTGGATGGTGAGGAGGGGTATTACAAAGGAGCTGGACGTGGTGAGGGAGACCCAAGGATCCAAGAGAAGAGACACAGCCTGTGACTAGAAAGAGAGAGGGAGAAGGTGGCAGCTGGCTTCTGTCACCTAATGTTCAGCTCAGCCTCAAGGCCTCAGCTGCATCTCTGTCCCTGGCTTCCCCTCTGTGGCTTGCCACTGGGCTCCCATCTCCATAGTGATGCATTTCCTATTCCCCCACAGGACACAGCTCCTGAGAGACAGAATCTCAGCAGCGGATCTGTACAGAGGGCACTCAGCTGAGCCAACTCTCTAGAATGACTTTATTTTAATTCAATATTTACCGGAGACCTACTTGGGATCATGAGAAGTTTTAAGAGAATGTCCCATTAAAACTTCAGAGCAAATAGAGCGGAAGTTGATGAGCCTAAGATATAAGACAGGACAAAGATGAATCAGTGTGTTAATTGAGATGTAATTTTCCTCTAAGAATACAGCAGGGGCCGGGTTACACCAACACGACTCATCCCTTGTCATTTATTTGCTCTGATGGGGCACAGGGGAAGTGAGGCAGGTGATGAGCCTGCTCCCACAGAATCACAGCTGAACGGAAACTAAGAAATCAAGCAACACCCACAGGCTTCATATCACAGGAATACCTATTTACGGACCAGCAAAGCGTGGCTGCCTGGCAGGGCAAAGCTGTGACAATACTGCAAAAATAAGAAGCAAGGGGGAACCAGTAACATCAGGTAGATCACTTCTGGGAGGCAGAGGCAGGAGTATTGCCACAAGTTCGAGGCCAGCCAGGGACACATAGGAAAACTTGTTTGAAAAGACCAATAAAAAAATGTAAAAAGCACCAGGTGGATACTTCTGAATATGAGGCTTATATACATTTATTAAAGGGCCAGTGGTTAGCACAGTATATACATTTGCAGTGTTTGACTTAGATGGAATTGTGTGTTGGCCTTTGGACATCTCGTAATTGATCCTCAGTGCCACTCTCCAGACTGTCATTTTGGTCCCCAGAACCCATGAAAAAGCTGGGTATCGTGGGGCACACCTCACCTGCAGTTGCAGCCCTTGGAGGCAGGGACAAGTGGATCCTGATAGCCAGCCAGTCCGTCTGAATTAGCCAGGCCCAGATACCAGCGAGAGACTCCATCTCAAAACAAACCAACAAACAAAAATGGAGAAGGCAGACAGATTCTGAAAATCAATACCTGACACTGACCCCTGGACTTCACTTGTGTATATGTACATGTACACACACAGTCATGTATGCATGGACAGATGCACACACAACACACGCATATGCACATATGAAAATTTCAAAAAGAAAAGTAAACTTATATTCTGAATGTAACAAGAATGTGTAATATATGTAATATGTGCTTGTGTAACAGTTACACATATAAGAGAGAGAGAGATTGACTATATGTTCTGTATTATAGAGTATTTACATATATGTTTATTTTAGAAGTTTGTGATGTAATCATTAAGTATACAGCATATTTAGGGAAGCATAATTATATGCTTATATAGCACGATTCTATGTTTATATATAAAGCATATGTTACATATTTATGCAAGTAGATGGTAATACCATTGAATATATCACATAAATTTTGTTACGTGTGTGTTTAGATAGATATATTCTAAGTGCAATCATATAGTTTTGATTTGTTTTAATTTGCCATTTTACTAGAACTTTCACAAATATCATTCCAATTATTTTGTATTTTTCATGTTTCAATAGTTTCCAGTAACACCCCGCTTAACCACAGATCACTATAATTCATTTGATTGGAACATCAGTGCGTCATGATCCTCCTAAGTTTGGAGAGTTTAGTTGCATCTCCTTTGCTTCCCCTGAGGAAACACCCTGCTTTAGCTAAATAAGGATCACTTCCTCATGATGTGGCTTTCCAGATTCAAGTTCCACAGAGTCCCTGAGCCAGGTCCCTCAGAGGTGTGCTGTGGGAACTCGGAACGCACAGGCAGATACAGGTTTGTAGTTCCTCCCCCAGACTCATATAATTCTGCACAAAAACATGCTTGTGTAAGCAGATGCAAACTGATGTGATTTCACCATCCTCTGGCTTCTCTGTCCGTGAACCAGCACACTGTCACCAGGACCTACAGGACCAAGGGAAGTCCTCGGCCTCCGAAGCTACACAGCCCTTGAAGAGGCCAAGTGTCTCTAGCTCAACCTGTTCTCTAAGCAAATGTTTCCTAATGTAGTGTCTTGAGGTCCTCGTCTGTGTTCTTTTGAGCCTCGGGCTTACTGGCAGCACCTATTTCTAGGGCCTGTCCCTATGGCTACCAAGCAATCTGGGCTGTAACCTGCTGTGGTGGGCCTTGCAGGCCAATCTGGACAGATGTGTGCCCAAGTGACCAGGCTTCCAGAGAGCCTTCCATGTCTGAATGGGGCTCTCTATCTGTCTCTCTGTGTCTTTCTCTGTTCTCTCTGTGTGTGTGTGTGTGTGTGCGCGCGCGCGCGCGCGCATGCGTTCGCACGTGCGCATGCGCCTAAACTTACTAGTGCTGGTAGAAGTCAGAGGTCAATGTTAAGTATCTTCTTCAGTCTGTCTCTATCTTCTTTTTTGAGATAGGGTCTCTCACTCAACCCAGAGTTCACTGAATGGGTGACCTGCTGTCCAGCAGGCTCCAGGGATCCTCTTGTGTTTGCCTCCTAAGTGATGGGGTTACAGACATCCACGCAGATTGATTTTTTTTCACGTGGTGCTGGGATTGAACCTGAGTGAAGCCTTTTGTTTGAATAAAGCAAATTCGTTTTTTGATACCAATGCACAACTAGACTTCCTCTGAGGCCTGAGTGCCTGAGTGAGGGTGCAGGGAGCTTGGGATTGCCCGCAGTGCCAGGTCCAGCTTCTCTTCACACATCGCTTCCTCAAGTGTACCATGCACCATGGTAGGGCTGGGGTGTCAGTCCAGGACTCAGAGGACTGCTTCCCTGGGCGTTCTCAGAGCTGCCCCGACCCAGTGTGACTCTAATGCTGGCGTGCACTCTGCTGACAGACAGCTGCTGAGCCTGACATCAGACTGTGATTGCAGCCCAAGAATCCTAAAGTCCTGCATGACGTCCCTTGATCCTTCCCATTCATTTCTACCCATAAGTCTTTGGGTTTAAGGAGCAGAAACAAAACATCCCAGCTGTTTTGTTTTGGTTTTTTTTTGTTTGTTTGTTTGTTTTGTTTTGTTTTTCGAGACAGGGTTTCTCTGCGTAGCTTTGCGCCTTTCCTGGAGCTCACTTGGTAGCCCAGGCTGGCCTCAAACTCACAGAGATCTGCCTGACTCTGCCTCCCGAGTGCTGGGATTAAAGGTGTGCGCCACCACCGCCCGGCTTATCCCAGCTGTTTTTATTCTACACTTGATCTTTCTAGAAGGGCATTGGCAAGGGCCCCTCCTTGCTGATTTCTTTTCCCACCTGAGTCTGTATCAGATCTACTTCACAAAAGACCCAAACAAGCCTAAAAGTGATAGCGTCCTGGATGCCTCTTCCTAGAAGAAAATCCCACACCTCCATCTTCTGGGCTCCCCTCCCTCATCTCACCCACTCTGGGCACACTGTCTTCCGTCTTTTCTGTCTTCCAGCCAGGCCAACTGCCATTACACATGAGCAGAAACTAAGTTCCCCCACTGCCTCTGGGCCTTTGCGCAGGATAGCCCTTCCATGTGGGACCATGCTGCATCTTTCTGGTCTACACACAGGGAAGTGTCCTTGCTCACCCTTTCAAAGGCCTCATCTCCAGATTATACACTAAGGAGGTGACTAAAAAGAAACTGACAGGGAATAGAAAGAGGCGTTCTCCAGCCACCCTTCTCTGCTCTTTTGAGAAGAACCCACGATTTCGTTGTTTTATTTGACCACACAGCCATTGCTGGACAGCAAGGGTGAGAAGTCACCTTCAACCCCCGCCCCCCTGCTGCTCAGTCAACACCTGCTGCGGACAGTTGCTCAGTAAATGTGTGTTTAAATAAATAAAGCCATTGATCAAGTGTTTACGAAGCTCTTTCAATGGCTTTGGCACTGTTCTAGGCACTGGTGAGCCCCGTGGAAAGGTGGGTGCTAAGCCAATTTAATAGACTGCCTGTGTACAGGGTAGGTGGCAAGGTCGGGGTAAGCTGGGCTGCTCCCAGATAAAGCCTGTCTGACTTGGTGGCATTTCTAGAAAGGTCTGGATAAAGTAATAGGGGACATGCTGATGATCTGGGAGAAAAAATATATCCCAAGGGAGGAGGCCTGTGGTAAGATCCTGGGGCAGAGGCTTGCTGGAGGAACAAGCTTGTGCTGTGGGAGGAAGGGAGGGCTGAGGCAGGGGAGTGGATTAAGGATGAGTCATTCAAAATCCCATCCTTGACTGGGACTGCAAAGGGACACATAGGGATTCCATGAAAAGGTAAGCTAAGATCCAGCTCTTACAGGAGTGAGACAAGAGGCAGACTGAGTTCTCTGAGGCCAACTTTGTCTGTCTGTCCCCCCCTCTCCCCCCCCCCCCCCCCGCACCCCGCGCTGTACTGTTCCTCATCTTTCCTGCTCATTATCCTCAGTGTGAGAGCTGCCCTTCCCTGCAGTCAGAGCCGGGTGCTGGAGGCAGGGCTTGTTTGCAGTCTAGCCCTACTTGTTGGGATCAGTAGTGTCTACTTTGCAGCCATCACCCCCACCCCAGAGTGACTCCTCAGCTGATGACAGACTGGCTTGGATTGCATCAGCATGCTTCCTTAAGTGACAGCCCTTGCTCCCTCCCTGACTTTGACACCTGCAGCCTGGCACAGCGCCAGGTGTGAGTAAATTGGGCCCCTGGTTCCTGTGGCTGTTTCTATTCACACCGCAGCTGCTTTCTTAGTTACTGAGCTCTGTGTGCCTGATCCCCAGCGTTGCCATTCAGCGCTTTCTTTCAGATGCCAAGGGAGAGGCATCCTGTCCCTTCAGCAGCAAGCAGGGCCTCTCCTAGTCCCCACCCCGTTTCCTTGTGCGCCCATTACCGGGTAGTGAAAGAAAGCCTTTGCATATTTTATTAGTGAGGATTTTGAGTTTCAAGTGGTTGGAAACCCAATGAGTTTAAATCAAGAAGATTAATGTATTGCTGCATATCCCCAAAAGGCCAGGCAGGCCTTAGCTATGGCCAAGTTGATCTAAGAACTCAGAGACATCATCAAAACTCGGTCTTATTCTGTCCATACTGACTTTCTTCTAGAAGCACCTACTCTTAGGATGTAGTGACATGACGAAGTAGGGTGACGTCCCTAACAAGCCAGCCACCCCAGGTTTGTCTTGTAACATTTCTAGTACACGTCTTATGTTGGGTTTTCTTGGCTCAGATCAGTTCCTCTGCCCAAACTGAACACAGACCTGTTATTCAACGCAAGTCACCATTTCTGGCCCCTGCCCAGTCCTTGAGCCAACCCAGGAGGTGGCCCATAGGACACTCTAAGCCTCGCAAGATGAAAGGGGCAACTTCCCAGTAAAGACTGCAGTCAAATGACCAGGTACTGGGTGGTCAACGCCAAACAAGCATCCTTGATCGACTTGTCTTAGAGACTCCACGGGGAAGCCTGTGTCACGTTCCCACTCTGCAGATAGAGAAATGAGGTCCTGCCACGTAGTCGATTAAACTTGGGCGTCTGATGCTGCAGCCAGGCTCTGAGGTCACACCCCTCTCTTGGGTCCCCTGGGTGAGAGTCTTCTTGCACCTCACAGAGGGCAGAAGAGCAAAAGAACAAGACGGTCCTTGGAGCCCCCCGCCTAAGGCACCCCACGAGCGTGGACTCATGCTTTATTTCACTGTCTCTAGCTAATGCTCTATATCAGCTTTCCTGACAATCCAAAGGTGGGGGTAAGGGAGCCCCAGGAAGAGCAGAGCAGAACATTCTGAAATTACCCTGTGTGGAAATGTGCCATGCAGAACAGTCCTCAGGCATAGGGAAAACCCATATGCCCAGAAGACTCACTTATATAAATGTATGGAGGCGTGTTTTAAAGGCATGTATATTCATACCCTCTGGATATATATAAATATAGGTGTTTATCCCTCTGAAGGATCATAAGCATCAAGTGACTCAAATACTAATCACGATCTCTTCATGGAGGGAAAATATTTCCCTTCTATCGTGATCATTTTATGACCGTCTGAGGGGCCTCTTGGCACAGGCCACCAAAGCCTCTGTGGCCCAGTGCTCTGTAATTGTTACATTGTGCCCCCATCTGGGCTTCACTTGGCCTCCATATGCTCTTGATTCTCATTATTAACACCAATTGATAATTACAGCACACTCCACATGCAGTTATAGTAGCATGCTAATATGTATAATCTCAATAAATTCTGATAAGGATGACTGGAAGACTGTTCTCTCTCGGCTGATGGTCCTGGAGAGCGGAGCTTAAACATGGTTGCCTTTTAGAGAGGCAGAGAGTGAGGAAGAGTGGAGCTGGGGCTTAAACTCATTTTTATTTTGAAGCAACTTCTCAATTTTAGAGCTACTGACTTTTAACCAAGCCATTGATTAGTAAACTGTTAAGGAAGGTAAAATCAAAAGAGGTGGTATTCTTGGTTTCTAAGGGTAGCAACATGTAGAAATGTCTACTGGGAGTTAACGAGGGGGAACTTTGCTAAAATCCATCACTATTCTGTACATATACCATTTGATTGGTCCATTCTGCTAGAAGTAGTGATAAAACATTCAAGAGTATAAACACAAAAAGTATTTAGTGCAGTATTTTTGAGTGTAAAGAAAGCTAAGAATATTTTAATGCCCATCAGTGGAAAATCAGTTTAGAGAATGTGAATCTAGTGGGCTCCCATCTCACCACTTCTTTAAAAATATGTGGAACTTAAATATTGATGTGGAAGGGTAAATAGGATATATTTTAAATTTTTAACAAGTTGTCAAAAATAGCATGACCCCAATTTGTAGGAAAAGGTTAGCCCACAAGTCTGCATGGAGGAGGAGCAGATGTGAGTGTGTGTGTGTGTGTGTGTGTGTGTGTGTGTGTGTGTGTGTGTGTGTGTGTGTGTGTGACTCTGCTCAGGAAGCTGCTTGGGATTAGTGGTAGCCAACATGATGCTGAGCCACGGGGAGAGAGCTCTGAGGGAATGCCAGAGCCCAGTTGTTACCTCAGGAAGATTTTGCTCTGGGGTGGGAACACTTACACTGTTCTCAAGAGGGGTGCTTCGGCCCTGTCGGGGACATTAGATGGTGTCTGGTCACATTTTTGGCTGTCACTGTCTGGAGGGAGCAGATGCTGTTAACATCAAGTCGAGCACCAGCAACTGCTCATCCTTCATGGCACAGGGGGACCTCACAACAGAACTGTCAAGCTCAAGTATCGCCAGGGCCAAGATTAAGAAACTGCTTTATGCCCTTGGGGAGTATTGGAGTTTGTCGAAATAAACATTGTTAATCAAGTACTTGGGGGGGGGGGGGGGAGGATCCACCCTGTGAAAACCACTGTTTTATTTCTGATCCTCTAGTACAAGTGTTGTTACTGGAAGGGCTGAAGATCAAAGTTCCAGCTTGAGATCAACAGTGTGCCACGAAGCCTGTCTCCTCCTTCTTCAGAGCTGTTCATCCCCATTTGAAGATAGGATTTCTTTGTGTCTTTCCAAAGGGTTTGCAAACATACTCATATTAGGTAGGCACTGTGGTAATACTGGTGCCGTCCCACAGATCAAGAGGCAGATGCCAGGGGAAGGCTGTTGGTTTCCACCAGCTGGTGTCAGCCAGACTCTTGAGCAGCAAGTGGAAGTTTCTGGGAATGTTCAATTGTGTGATCTCAGACTCTGGATTTGTTTGTCAAAGAAGGAACATCCAACTTGCCTTCTCAGTTCTTTGTGATGAGGGCCACAGCAGCTAAGGAGCCTGAGCTCTCCACAAAAGGGGTGTCCGTGGCTGCTCCCCAACAGAAGTGGTTCTTTCTCACCAGTGCTGGGACTTCAGTATAAAGAGGGTACCCTTCTGGTGTCCTAAAGCCCTGCTGTAGCATGTTGACATAGCAACATCTAGAAACCAAAAGGGCACTGAGGGTGGCTATAAGGAGACAGGTCCAAAGGACCATGAAGGCCAAAATGATGCTAAGTGCATACGTGGGGAGACACAAGAAGGAAGCTGAAGGCTAAGTTGGAGCTCAGCATGGCTACTGGGAGAAAGATGAGCTGGAGGATGAAGGTACAAATGATGCTAAGTGAAGACTGTAGGGATAGAACTCCCAGAGTAGCTGAGGCCAAGATGGCGCTGAGTGTAGCTGGGGGAAATGAACTCTAAAGAGATTTGAGGGCCAGCATGCCACTAAGTGCAGTTGTGAGGAGCCGGTTGAAGATCTGAGGGATGATGAAGGCCAAGGTAGCATTAAGTGTGGCTATGGAGAGTGGACTCTGAGGGAGGTCGAGGACCACCGTGCTATTTGGTGTATGTGACTTAGGGGAGACAGCCCCAAGGGAGGCCTGAGTTTGCTATGGAGCCTTCTGTGAGTCAGGCCTATCTGCTCAGGCTTACAGTCCCACCACACAGAGGCAGGGGGATGGTAAGTTCAACGCTTGTGCTGAAGAAGCAGCTCAAGGCAGCCAGAGTGACTTAGTGAGGCCCCGTCTCAAGATTAAAAACTAAGAGGACCCAGGTTGTAGCTCAGTGGTAGAACACTGGCCTAGTACCGGAGAGATTCTGAGCTCAGTGTTCAGTACCACCAAAACCCAAGCAGGCAACCAGATCATCTGTAGTCACCACGAGGTTCCCAGCTCTGACTTCCTAAGACACCAGTGTGGCCATCTGCATGCCAGTGCCTGTAGGGTGGGCAGAGTAGTTGACTCAGGGACCAAACCTTGGTGTCACAAGCCTTAAGATGTCCCCTTCCCAACTTTGAAATAGAAGACAAGAGCTCTTGGAGGCCCCGCCTTTAAAGATGCAGACTGATCAGTATGTGTTTTGGCTTTGCCTATTTTGTGTGTCTTTAAATGATTTCCCACATGTTCAGGATTCAAGAGGTGTGCTGCGGTCAAAAGCAGTCCCCAAATCACCATGACCACTAAAACCTGTGTCTCCCTCCCTCCCACTGCAAGGCAATTCTGGGTCGCACGGGGCTCTCCTTTCTCCTCGGTCTGTCTGTGTGGGGAAGGAGTGACGTGGAACCCATCGCAGCTCTCCTCACTCAAGGTCAAGTTCTTGCTGACTCCAGAGGGGGATGTGAACATCAAACACATGCAAGGTCTTGAACAAAAAGATGAAAATCTGAATACCTGTGAATGGTGCCAATGACTTCTAGTCACAAGGAGTTCAAATAACAGACAGGATCTACCCAAATGCTGGGGCCTGGCCACCAATGGCAAGATTTTACAGGGACAAAGAGTGGCAGATCAGGGAGAAAATACACACACACACACACACACACACACACACACACACACACACACACACACACACAGGAGGAAGGGGGGCACTCAAAGGTGATCAGTAAGTATAATAGTAGAGTGCTTCATGTTTCTGTGTGTCTCTCTCCCCCCTCCACCCCCGCCGTATCTGTTCCCTGTCTCAGGAAGCAAACGGGTCATGCCAGAAGCTTAAAGAGGTCTCTTCCCACCCTGACATTCTGGGACTCAAGAGATTCAGGGAGGGCCCTAGATTCCTTCCCAGACTTTCAAAGCATTCTCGCATCTGCCAAGCGTGGTCTGGAGAGTGTCTCTGTCTGGGAGTTGGGGGGGGGGGCCTGAAGGCAGTGGGAGACACAGAGCCAAAGCGTGAGGCTTGCAAGCATGGAACCGCCCGTCACTGTTAGCTCTGGCCTTGAACCCATCCGGGAAAGGCAGTGTGAGCCAACTGTGTGTATCTGCTCATGAACCTTCACAGAAAGTGAGCTTCTGGAACCTTCCACAGCCTTTCAACTTCCAATACCAACTCAGCCCACCACCTGGACTGGCCTTTTCTTCCGGGACTCCACTAAGAGCAACCTAAGAGCCCTCCACCCACACTGGGTGACCGAGCTTCTATTTGTCACACGGGCTGTCTGGACTTGAGCAAGGTCTTGTGATGACAGGGACTTGATCACTCTGGGCTGAAGTCATCACCACTCACAACACAGTGAGAACAGTGGCTACACGTCTGTGCAGTGGAAGCAAACTGTTAATTACCCAGAAAAACCCTCTTTGCAAATCTATTTCAATTTCCACAGATGAGTTTGCATTTGCCTTCCAGCCCTGGGAGCTCAGTCCATGAAGCAGAGTTGGCACTGGCCTGGAGTTCTCATTCTAGAATCGTCCAGCCTCATCCACAGTGTCCCCAACGTTAAACAAGTTCTATATACAGTGGGACTCTGCTCTGTGGAGAAGGGTAGTGATGGTGAGCCGTGTTTCCGGGAGGCTGCTCAGTGATGACAGTCACCTTCATTTAGAGTCACCAGGAAAGCACACCTCTGGGTATGTCTTGTGAACATTTTTCCAGGAGAGTTTAACTGAGGCAGATAGACCCAGTCTGGATGTGGGGGACACCATCCCACAGACTGGTGTCTCAGAGTGAGGAAAAGAAAGAAAGCATGCTGAACGTCAGCATGAGTTGGTCTCTCTGCCTCCTGACTGTGGAGACATTGTGACAAGCTGCCTCACACTCCTGCCACAGTGACCTCCCCACCATCATGAGCAGCACCCTCTAGCTGGGGGCCAAATCAACCCTCCCTTCCTTATGTTTCTTTTATTGGCTATTGTTCTCACAACAAAATAAGTAATTAATACCACAGTGAAGCACACTATGCTCCAGGTGAGCTTCCCCCGGGTTTGGTATGACAGTCTCCAGTGTATGCTGGGGCAGGGGTGTCGCATGTCTGTCCTGGGAGGGGACACATCTGGAAGGAGCTGTAGCAGAAAGATCTGCATTCCCCATGTTAGGGACATTTGAAGGTGAGAAAATATGGCTCCGGTGTCCCAAGAGTTTCTGGCTTTCCAAGATGCATCTGAACATCAGAACATTTATGTGCAACCTTCACACTTTTAATTCATTTGTTTTGTGGTCTTGGAGGTTGAATGCACAGCTTGGTGCATGCTAAGTGAGTGAGCCACATCCTTAACCTTATTTTTATCTATTTTTGTGTGGGTATGCAGTACCGGGGACTGAACCAGGGCCTCACAAGGGATCGGCGGCTTCCTTATCCCCATATTTGAATCCTGACATTAAACTAGATGTCCCTTTGACTCATGCTGAAAATACTCTCTTTTAAAAAAACAAGGTTTTTGATGCAATAGACACTTTTTTCTCTCCTAAAAGTCAAGATAAGGGTCAGAGACTATTCATATATTCCTTGATGTTTAAATCTGTCAGAACAACAGGTTTCCTTCTCCTGGTCCAAGATGGCTGCTCTAGCTCCTACCATCATACTCACTCACACACGCACATGCACACACACACACGTGCACACACACGCACACGTGCATACACACACATGTACAAGGCAAGCAGGAGGGAAATGAGAAGGAAGGGAAAAGGTGTACCCATCTCCTTAATGGTGTAACCCCTTCATAGACATCCCATTGTCTAGTACTTGGCTGAGTAGGTGCATCTACCTGAGGGAAACCAGGAAAGGCAGGCTCTCTTCTGCCTGACCCCAACACCCAACTATCAGAAGACACATTGCTAAAAGGAAAAAAAAATAGAGGAACTACAAATAATTTGGAGTTAAAAAAAATACTATGACAACCAAGAAAAAAATACGCCTGTGGGCCATTTGGGGACAAGAAGAATCGGTGTCCGTCAGAGCTGGGGTAGGAGAGTGTTGCTGGGGTGAAATACATTCCAAATTGAAATTCTTCTCTACATCAGCGTGTCCCACACACGGGAGCACAGTGAGGCTGCATACCGTGCTAACTGTGTAGAGTGGCCGGTTTTCTTTGAGCCGGTAATGTGGACGACACAACCGCCTTTCCTTCCCTGGGAATAGAGGTCGTACGGGAGGGACTGCAAGGCCAGGGCCACAGGTGTGCAAGTGGCCCACTGAGGACTCTGTCTCACGGCTGTTGACTGGCATCTGTGTCCTCTTTAGTACCCCATGACTTGGGGACAGGTGGCAATGACCTTGCTCCCGCTGTACAGCTCCTAATCAGTCCTTGTCACGCACAATGGAGGAATAGCCATGGAGCATTCTAGAATCTGGAACCCCTGCGTGGAGAAGGAATCTCCAGCCATCAAGCTGGCTCCTCTGGGCCCTGACTTGGGGCCCTTCCTCTGCTCTTTGATCTCATTTTCATACAAATTCCTCCACCTACTTATATTTAAAAAAAAAAAAGGCAAAGAGCTTGAAATAATGACTTCTGAGGAAGGACTGTTTTTCTTCAAAATCAGGAGTAATTGTTTTCTTGCTTTGCTGGAAAGGCAGGCTCTCTCATCTCCTGCCCAGGGTTTGGCCATCTACTTTTCTATGGCCCCCACGAGCTTGTCTTTCTTCAACAGACACGTCCCTCGTGATCCATCACCCGGCCATTATCCTGCCTCGGGTGGGGTGGGATGGAAAAACTCCTTTTCCCTCTCCCTTCAACACCTACGTCCGGGCTCTTTGATTTGCCAGGCTAGGCAGGAGGGTGGTTTCCTGAGGGGGATGACCTCAGAGCCCTCCCTGTGGAGGGCCCACAGGCATCTCATCAAGCTGCAGCTGCAGAGGTGGGGAGTTCGGATCTGCTTCCTGGGAGATAGCCTCTGAAGAAGGCTTCTTTGATGCCCAGCCTCGTGGGACAGGCCTGCCATATGAGCTACTCCTGAAGCAGGAGGATTGGAAAGTTCAAGGCTTGCCTTTGCTACAGAGTGAGTTCAAGGGCAGCCTCGACCAATTAGTAAGACCCTGCCTCAAAAGAAAGAGAGGGCTATCAGGGGACAAGTCGGTCAATCATTTGTTTAGCATGTGTGGAGCCTAGTTAAACCCCTAGTACCCCAAAAGTAAAAGGGGGAGGAAGGTTTCGTTTTGTTCCTTCTGGTTCCTCTCATGCACCAGCTCAGCTCCTCTGCAAGCTTTGCTTCCCATCTCAGTGTCCGCCCTCCTCCCCGTGTCTGACACCTGTTCCCTCAGTAACTCCCCTGAGAGGTCACCTCCTCCAGGAGGCCACCTGTGACCACCTTCCTCCCCCTCCCATGCAGGTGTGCTCCTCAGTCACTTCTCACCATGCTCCCCCTCCCCTCCCATGCAGGTGTGCTCCTCAGTCACTTCTCACCATGCTCCCCCTCCCCTCCCATGCAGGTGTGCTCCTCAGCCACTTCTCACCATGCTCCCCCTCCCCTCCCATGCAGGTGTGCTCCTCAGTCACTTCTCACCATGCTCCCCCTCCCCTCCCATGCAGGTGTGCTCCTCAGTCACTTCTCACCATGCTCCCCCTCCCCTCCCATGCAGGTGTGCTCCTTAGTCACTTCTCACCATGCTCCCCTCCTCCCCCTCCCATGCAGGTGTGCTCCTCAGTCACTTCTCACCATGCTCCCTCTCCCCCTCCCTGCAGGTGTGCTCCTCAGTCACTTCTCACCATGCTCCCCCCCTCCCCTCCCATGCAGGTGTGCTCCTCAGTCACTTCTCACCATGCTCCCCCTCCCCCACCCCATGCAGGTGTGCTCCTTAGTCACTTCTCACCATGCTCCCCCTCCCCTCCCATGCAGGTGTGCTCCTCAGTCACGTCACACCATGCTCCCCCTCCCCCTCCCTGCAGGTGTGCTCCTCAGTCACTTCTCACCATGCTCCTCCTCCCCCTCCCCTCCCATGCAGGTGTGCTCCTTAGTCACTTCTCACCATGCTCCCCCTCCCCTCCCATGCAGGTGTGCTCCTCAGCCACTTCTCACCATGCTCCCCCTCCCCCTCCCATGCAGGTGTGCTCCTCAGCCACTTCTCACCATGCTCCCCCTCCCCTCCCATGCAGGTGTGCTCCTCAGTCACTTCACACCATGCTCCCCCTCCCCTCCCATGCAGGTGTGTTCCTCAGTCACTTCTCACATGCCCCCTTCTGCCCCCTCCCATGCAGGTGGGGCTTATCTCTTAGGTGAGTTTGAAGGCTTGTGCCTGCCTGTCAGTAGGGAAAGGACTAAGAGGGAGAAGCACCCAGCAGAATGCCTTCAGAAAAACAGAAGCATTACGAGTATACTGTGTACACTCGGAGGTCCAAGCATCACCTTGAATGTCAATCCTCAGGCACTTCCCACCTTTCATTTAAGGCAGGGTCTCTCATTGACCGGGAACTTTACCATGTAGCATGGGTCACCTGGGCTCTGAGCTTCCAGGGTTCCCTTTGCCTCTGATTCCCATCACCATCGCTGTGTGTACACGGAAGTTTCTCAGTCCCGCCAGGTCCTTCCTGGGCAACACCTGCTTTTGTAATAATCACTCAGAGGCTAAATATTAATTACAAACTGGCCGATGGATCAGGCTTCTTGCTAGCTAGCTATCACATCTTAAATTAATCCATTTTTATTAATCTATGTATTATCATGTGGCCATGGCATTACGGGTCTGCTGGCATCTTGCTCCTTGGGTGGCAGGCTGGCATCTGCTCTTCTTCATCTCTGTCTTCAGTTTGTATGTACCACCTAACCTTATTCTGACCTGCCATTGACCAAACAGCTTTATTTATCAACCAATGAGAGCAACACATACTCACAGCATTCAGAAAGACATCCCACAGCAGCTGTGATCACAGCCATGTGCCACCACACCTGTTTTTTCCGCACAAACCCTGAGGTCCTCAGGTCCTGGCATTCATATGACAAGGACTTCACCACTGGCATCTCCATAGACCTCCTTTTCTTTCTTGATGGCATTCATTCACCAAACCCATGATTCAAGGACATGCCTGTCAAAATCCTACCCACATGAAACCATAGTCCAGAATGGGTCACCATGTGATGTCAGCAGACACAGTGCACAGGAAAGAACAGAATGTAGATGCTGGAAGCCTGGCAGACAGGATTGCTGTTTTAAAAGAGTGACTAAGAAAGGGTCTTTAACAAAGTGACTTTTTTTAAAAGCTGGAGAAAGAACACGCAGGGATCATTGAAGGTCCGTCGTGTGCCTCTAGATAAGGGGTTCTCAATCTGTAGGGTCGCCTATCAGATATCCTGAGTATCAGATATCTATATTACAATTCATAACAGTAGCAAAATTAGTTACAAAGTAACAATGAAATAATTTTATGGTTGGGGTCACCACGACATGAGGAACTGTGTTGAAGAAGGATCGAAGCGTTAGAAAGGTGGATTGAGAACCACTGCTCCACGTGGATTCTTGATGTCTGGCATGTAAGCCCCAGAGGCAAGTTAGTTACAAAGAAACAGCACAGTGAGAGAGTTCTAGAACACTTCTGGAGTTCATTTCAGGGGCTGGGGTGGATGTTACTGAAAATGAAATGTATAGTCCATTGATTTGGGGGAAGCAGTAAGAGTGATCAGCAGCTATATTACAGATCTCCTCAGAACACTCAGGAGATAAAGTTCTATGTGGCAAATAGAGAAGTCAATATTTTCTCAATTTATTTTCAACTCAGAACCCCCCAGGTGAGAAGCAAATTGCAAGAATTCCCTTCTCTAGATGGGCGTTTGGGCTGCTCCTGTCTCTGGCTATCGTGAGCACAGGGGCTATGTGTGCTGCCGTGAACATGCTCACAAATATTTCTATGAGACCTGATTGCTGTTCTTTGGAATAAAATAACTAAGGTCTTGCCTGGTTTCTTTATTTCCTTCCTTCTTTCCTTCCTTCCTTCCTTCCTTCCTTTTTTCTTTTCCTTTTTGTATTAATTAGATTTATTAATTGACAGTTTCATACATGTACATTATGCACATTGACTTGTCACACATACACTCATACATTTCTTTTCTTTTCTTCTTTAGACAGGGTCTCAAGCCATTTCTAGCCTCAAACTTCCCACATAGGCAAGGGTGACTTTGAACTTCTGACTCTCCTGGTTTTGCCTCATGACTGACCATCATGCCCAGTGTCTGTACTGCTGGCAATGGAACCTAGGAAACCCTAGGTTTTGTGCTTGCTCCTACCAAATAATCTGCGTTCCTGGATATAATCCTTAAAACATGTCTCTTGGAGCTGGAGAGATGGCTCAGCGGTTAAGAGCACTAGTGCTTCTTCCAGAGGTCCAGGGTTAAATTCCCAGCACCTACATGGCAGCTCACACCTGTCTGTAACTCCAGTTCCAGGGAATCTGACACCCTCATACAGATGTGCATGCAGGAAAACACCAATGAACATAAAATAAAAATTAATTATATAAAAACATCTCTCTTTATATATGTAATGCATAGTACAAAAATCATATCTTTAAAGTGAAAAATGCAATGTATTTATTTTAGAACCTTCATGGAGTCACACAACAACCATCACCATAGTCTAGTTCAGGGTGTCTTTATCATCTCCTAAGAGACTTGATCTCCATCACCTCCCTGTGAGTCCCACATCTCTCTACTCTCTGACCACTCAACAACTACTTCCTGTCTACAGGGGTTTGTCTATCTTGAAATTTTTGAGTAAATAAAATCCTACAATGTGTGAGTGTTATATCCAAGTTTTTCCCCTTTAGCATGTTTTCGAGGCGCAACCACGTGATAGATAGCACTGGTCAGTTTTAGATTCCCTTTTATTGTCCAAGAACATTCCATCGCCCAGGACATTTCTCATTTTGTCCATTTACTGGCCACTGTCAGATGGACTTGTGGACCATTTCCAGGCTCCTCCCAGCAGCTTACTTTGTGGCTGCCTATTGCTAGCTTTTCACCATTTAAAATTTCCCTTTTTGTTTATTTACATTATTTATTGGCTTATTTGTGAGCCAGGATCTTCCGCAGGCAGAAGGACCTATGCCACAGTCAGATGCAACTGAGTTTTAAGGCTGAGCAAGCTCTTCCATGAAAACTCAGCACAGAGAACAGGCGTAGGCAGAATACTGCAAATCCATTCCTGACCAACTTATTCAACCTATCCCCTGAAAATACATGATTAAAAGAAGAAAAGGATAACAGCCTCCATCCACTTAAAGCCTACGTAGGTATGTGTGTGCATGTATATGTATTTTCTCTATTTCCGATGGAATAGGCTTGTAATCTTTAGGGAAATCAACAGGAGAAGTAACGACCGATTATACTATGAGAAAGGACAATTTTAAGGCTCTTTGGAAATAGCACATACATAAAACATTCTTGAGCTGTGCACAAATGTAGGAATTACTACTCTATGCAAAGGATTCACGCCAAAGTGAGCATGCACTTGGGCCTTAATGAATCTCAGCATCAGCAGCAATTTCATAACTCTAGTAACTGGGAAAGCCACTGTCTTGTACTGTGAGGTGACAGGAGCTCTGAGGCCATGGGGACAAGACCTCTGAGCCTAATTTATAGCCACATGTTCAGTGAACTGGGTCTGTTGTATGAATCAAAGTGCTTGGCCATGTGATCCACAACATATTGAAGTTAAAAAAATAAAACAGCCTTAAAGGTCCTTAGGGGTCTGGACCACACATCTCTGCTCTGAACATTGGAAAAGATGGAGTCAGATTCAGAGTGAACGTGGGAAAGAGAGTGCAGCCTGTCTGCCTGCAGGCTCTGCGTGGGAGCAATTATCTCTTGATTCAGGAAACTGACTTGCTTCCTTCCGTCTCTTACTTCCTTTCCACCCAAGCTTGGTCCAACTTTGTTACAAAGAATGTAGAAAAACTTGTCACCTGCTTGATCATCATCATGGTGTAAGGATTTGCCTGTCACCTGTTTGGGATAATGGTTGAAATTTTCGGTTCTCAATTGATGCTTGGCAGTTCCGATGTGTTGGATTGCTCTCAAACAGCTAAAAGAAATCCACACGTCCTATCTGTTGTCAAGCTCATTTAGCAGATTATTCTAAGACTAAAGGAAAAGGAGAGAGCCTGTGCTATGAATCTTTTAAGGAAAATATTACAGAGTGTGAACAAAAGCAAATGCATGGGACGCTAACGTGTCAGCTCCAAAATCCAACTCAGAAATCCTTTCGTGAAGCATTTGAAAATGCCTATATTCACACAAAGTCCAGGCAGGTTGCAAACACAAGATGATCAAACATGAACAGCTGGAGAGGGTAGACTGGTCTCCTGCTGGACCTTCACAGGGATCCTAGCCATGCCTTGATGGATGTCTGTTGCAGAGACTTAAGTTCATTTGGCTAATGGGGTTGTCACTTTCCTGTCTGGCATGTCCCTTCCTTCACACTGCCCCACCATGCTGGGTGTTTGGTGACATCTGGGCCAACTTGAGAACTTGTGGTGTGCACAGGTATGGATGTTGTGTTCGTGTGTGTTTGTGTGTGTGTGTGTATCATGTGTGCATGTGTGAGGAGGGGGTCAGAGGTCAGCTTCAGGTGCTGCTCCTTGGGAACCGCCCATCTTGATTTGGGGGCCTGGAGATTGCTCATCAGGCTAGGGCAGCTTATGAGTAAGCCACAGGAACCCACCGACCTGTGCCTTCCAGGTGCTATGATTACAAGCAGGTACCAGTACCCCACCCCATCCTCACTCCCCCCGTACCCATGCTACCTCTCTGGCCCCCACCCCATGGCTTTTTACAAACATGCTGGAGATCAAACCCAGGTCTTCCTAACTGCACAGCAAGCCCCTCATCCACTGAGCCTCGTCCCCAACCCCACAAGCACATCGTCATTTTATATTCACAGATGATCAGTATTTTTCATTTAGAATCTCTTCTATCCAGATGTGGTGGTACACACCTTTAATCCCTGAACTCAAGAAGCAGAGGTAGGCAGATCTCTGTGAGTTTGTGAGTTAATAGCAACTAGTTGGTCTAACTAGTGAGTTCAAGGTCAAATAAGGCCACGTAGTGAGACCCTGTCTTAAAACAACAGCAGCAACAAAAAACTAAATAAATAACTTTTAAAAATAGGATTTCTATTCACGCTCTTATAGTCTTTGAAATTTTATTCTTTGAGAATTTCATTCATGTATGCAAAGGTCATATTTATCCTTTGCTCCATCCTGTTTTCCTCCCGGACACCTTCCTTCCCACAGCTCCCTTTGAATTTCATAAAGAAAGACTTTTCCAAGGCTGGAAAACCTTCCACCAAGCCAGTGGGCAGGCAGGCAGACAGACGGACAGGCAGACAGACACCAAGTCTGTGGCTCAGGCCTGTGGGAAGAGGCCACTGGCCTTTACTCTGCCTCTTGACACTGGGTGATGACCTCAAGCAGCTGATGCCCTACTAAGCAAGCCCGAGACCTAGACCATCTTCTTGCTTGGAGTTGGGAGACTGAGCCACAGACTTATGGCCCACCACTGAGCTACTGCTCTAGCCCAGAATACATATTCTTCTGCCATATTTTCTGGTTTCAAATTGTTGGCAAACAACCATGCAAAATGAATCTAAATACCAAATTTGATCTGCAGATTGTTAAATTTCCATCTTCAAGATGAATGTCTTCTGGGATGATGAGAAAAGCTTATGGGCCCATATAAGAATCGTAATTTTCTCCCAATGTCTTTTTATTAATATCATCAACCAAGACTATCTTTTTATCATTTAAGTCACAGTCCTTGGCAAGTGGATGCTTTGAGTACATTCTCCCAAGTCTAGTTGTTTATTTTATTGTATTATATTTTTTGAGACAGGGTCTCACTATGTATCCCTGGCTGGCCTGGACTTCACTATGTAAACCAAACTGCCTCAAATGTACAGCAATTCTCCTGCCTCTGCTTCTGCTTCCTGAGTGCTGGGATGGAAGAAGGATCTCATCATGCCTTGCCCACTACACTGCCTAAGGTACCTCCATCCAGTGTCAAGATCTGATGCTGGGTCCAGCATGACATCACATCCGAACTGCACAAATGATCCCGGGTTCTGGCTCTCCATCCTCACTCAGAGGAGTTTAATAGGGAGCTAAGGATCCCTACCCAAGCCCACCTTCTGAACCATAAAAGTCACAAAAGTAAGGTTCCAAAGTCACCATGGAGCTTCTGCTGACAGCCTGTCACTGAGCTGGTGTTAAGTGTTGTTCTTCTGGGGGACTTACATGGCTTGAAAGTGGTGGTGGTCTCCCTGTTTCCACTCTTCTGCTATTTCCACCACCTCTGGCCCCTTCTTAGCTGTGTCCGTGGCCTCTCTACTTACTAAGGTCACAACTAATCAGTTAACTCTTTAGAAAATCTGCCAGGAGCACAGCAGCTCAATTAACCAAACCCCATGACTCTGTAACTATAGTCCATGATCCAAATATGCCTGATACCTAGCTTTGTTAATAAAGTTTTATTGGCATTCATGGCATGTAGTAACATACTTTTGTGTTACCACAGGCTGCTTAAGCCATTGTGAGAGAGATAATATGGCTGATGAAGCCAAAACTATCCACTGCCTAGCTGTTTTCAGAAGGATTTGTTAACCCCTCAGGCCTTTACATCTTCTTATTTTCTACACAGTAGTAATTATCTGAAATCATTTGGTTTTTGTTTGTTTTTGGCTTCTGTAACACAATATAAACTCCCCAAGGTCATTGCCCCTGTACCTGGAACATAGTAATATCATAATATATTTTCATTGAGTCTACTTAATGACCCCATGCTTTTGCCATCTCTAAAACGGAGAAGACTTTCAGCTTGCCAGGTCTTCCATCGTAGTCTCTGAAGCAGCCATCATATTTTACGGCCAGCAGGACTGCTGTGGAGATTTGGCGGATTTAGGTGGTGGAAACTGAACCAACAAATTTCACTGGGACAGACAAGGCTGAAACAACAGACCCTCAGCCTTGAGGAGAAAAAGCCAAGATATGAGATCAGTAAAAGAGTGAGTGTGATGTGGTGTGGTGACCTGGCGTGTGACTAACAACCCAGGAGCAGTTACAGACTCCGCTTATTTCTAAGTGGCAAAACCTTTCGCCATAGCTCTATCTGGCCATCTGAGTGGTTTTGTTTTGTTTTTTTCTACAGGAAATACTTCTTGGCTTCTCTCCTAACCTGTGCACTCCTAATTCCACACTACCTGTGCTAATGTTAGCCCAGCTCCATCTTATATCCTGGCCAGTGTCTGCACATCACCTGCCAGAGATAAATTCCCAAATCACTCGCTCACATCTCTCTCTTTCCTGTGACAAACTTGGAACTACATTTCTCAGTCCTGTCTCATGGACGCAAACTTCTCAGCAGCTTAAAGACCCGGCATTCAGCTGCTGACTCCACATCTGTGAGGACTTTTCCTGCTCTTCTAACTACTTGTGAACAAGTGTCATTTTTCATCCGTCTTCATCATGCTCTCTTTCTCCCGGGTTGTGTTTGACCTAAATTCAGCCTCTAGAACCAAGTCCCTGGCTCCGTGCTGAATTGCATGCCAAACACCCCCAAACCACTAAAATTTCTCAGGATCTCTAGTCCTGTCCTTTGGGAGGACATTACATAGATAGGGCTGTAAAACATGCCTGCTTGCCTTGTTCATAGATAGATAGATAGATAGATAGATAGATAGATAGATAGATAGATAGATAGATAGATAGATAGATAGATAGATGATTACATGTGATAGATAGACATTAGGTATATAGATAGGCAAGTGGATGGATGGATGGATGGATGGATGGATGGACGGACAGATAGATGATAGACAGACAGATGGACATCTTTTGGTGGAGATCTTTCTCTGCATCTTATCTATCCTCACAATAAAGGAGATAAATTGATACTAAACAAAAGGAGTTGTGTTAAGGCTCATGGAGGGTGTTTGCAGAAGCTGCCAGGCAGAGAAACACATTACACATTCCCCTGTCTGTAAATGTGAGTAGCCTTGAATTGTCAAGCCAGGTAGAGCACATCGACAAATAACTTAAATGCATTCAACTCCTGGAAATACTAGATCCTTCCGCAGCCACCAGGGTTTGGTGTGCAGTTGATTAGCATTTGAATGAATCTGTGAGACTTTTAAGGCAAGTTGGTGGATGAAGCTAAGTAGACTAATGCAGTGGATTCCAGAGCCTAATGGCTCCATTTATCAAGGGAGCAGGTTTTAACATAATGCATAAACCTTTCTCACATGGCCATTTTACTATGCATTTAATTCTATTGCAACATGGCACTGCATGCCGAGGAAATAAAGAAGTTAAATAAGGTTAACATTCTGAGAAAAGACAAAAGGAAGAAAATCAATACCCTCCTCATTCCCCAAGTAAAAGATGATTTACCAAAATATGGAAATCTCTATTGGTGACAGAGTGTGACAGATGACAAAACGTGCCGCTGATGCCTCATGATGGGGACGTGAGCTCGCATTTCCACTGAACCCACATCCAGCGTTGGGGACCATACTAGTAGGGTGCTACCATGGAGTCTGTCAAGATTACGAGTTAGTTAAAGGCCTTCCTGCTGCTTTGGGCTTTAAGGGTCCTGAAAACCCTTGTGTCCAGTCTTTATCCCCTGTTCCACAGTCTTGTCTTTTCTTCTAGTCTGTGTCCACTGAAGGAGAGCTCCCGCCCACTCTATCTTTGGAAAACCCACTCATTCAAGATGTTTCGTTTCTTCTATTAGTGATCTGAAAAAAAATGTACCCTGACATTACAATTCTGATTTTGCCTATCAGAAAGGTCACCAGAGGCTTGTGAAATGAAGGTGTTTGGCCAGGTGCTAAGGGAGGGCTTGGGGCTATGCCAGCAACGCTTTTATGGACAGTGTAATTTTATCAGCAAGCCACCTGAAATGATGTCGCAGTATAGATTTGAGGTTTCTTTACTAAAGGTCTCTGCCTCATGGGGTAGCTGTGGAGATGTAAATAACCAATGAGCAATCATTTGGGGGGAAACTGAGGATTGAACCCAGAGCCCTCTACATGCCCTATCTCCTAGTTTTGCTTTTGAGGTGGTTCTCAGTACTTTGATCCCTCAGACTGGCCTTGAACTTTTGACCCTCGTGCCTCAGCCTCCCCACTAGCCATGATGACAGGCCTGTTCCCCTAGTCCAAATTATGGTAGTTAGAAACCTAAAGAAATCACTTAGATTTTCCACACACATCTGGGTGATATATATATAGAGAGAGAGAGAGAGAGAGAGAGAGAGAGATTCATTTTATCTGCAAGACACCCAGAGCAATGTTGCGGTATAGATTTGCGGTTTCTTTACTGAAGGTCTCTGCCTCACAGAGTAGCTGTGAAGATGTAAATAACCAATAAGCAACCATTTGGGGGCAAACTGAGGACTAAACCCAGGGCCTTCTACAATGTGTGTATGTGTGCACATGTGTGTATTTATTTATTAGAAAATATATGCTTTATAGAGTTTGGAATGTTAGGAGGAATTTAATACTGTTCACTGAATCTCTCATAGATGGAAACATTTATAATATGTAGCTTTTATTTTTTCTTTCGTTTTTGTTTACATTCATTTGGCGCTTTTTGGTGAGGCGGGGTGTGTGTGTGTGCGCGCACATGTGTTAGGATCAAAGGCAGCTCACAGGAGTCCATTCTTCCCTTCACTAGAGATCAAATTCAAATTGTCAGCCTTGGCCATGAACGCCTCCACCAGTTGAGCCACCTTGATGACCCGATTCTCGTGTGTGTGTGTGTGTGTGTGTGTGTGTGTGTGTGTGTGTGCTTGTGTGTGTGCTTGTGTGTGCGCTTGTGTGTGTGCATGTATGTGTGCATGTGTGTGTGCTGGTATGTGTGTTTTGAATGGACGTGTATGCATGCATATGTGTATATGTGTATACCTGTATATTCATGTACAGCAGCCAGAGGCGGATATTGGGAGTTCTGTCCATCATTCTCCACTTTATTCCTTTGAGACAGGGCCTCTCACTAAACCTAGAGCTAGGCTTTCAGCCAGAGAACCCTCAACAGTGCTAGGGTACAGGTAGGCACACCCATGCCCAGCTTCTATGTAGTTGGGGATTAGAACTCGGGTCTTCATACTTTCACAGCAAAGACTCTCACCTGCTGAGCCAACTCCATGGCGCCACTATTCTTTTTTCAGGAGATGTTCCTCTGCTACTTGGATTGAAAACAGTTTGTCCCTAATGCCTATAACAGCCTCATGGTTGCCCATTGTGTCCAAACTCGTGTCCAAAGTCACTTGAAATGTTGAGTCTTCCCTGTTTCCTCCTAAAGATGCTATTCGGTACATTTTTTGGCAGGATGTGGGTATTTGCAATAAGAGTTTTGCTAATCGAAATAGCTGAAACTGGACTCAATTTCTTTCACTTAAAAAAAAAGTAGAAAGTTTGTTCTTCTCCTTTGGGAAGCTCGGCGTCCTTCTGTGCACTGCGAAAACAGCCTGACTAGATAATAGCCTGAACAGAAGGAAGAAATGCGTAAAGATCTTGTTTCATAAAAGTGAGTGAAGAATCTTAACATATTCTCCATGTACCCAAAAGTGTCCTATAAAAGTCATTAAACCCCAGCAGGGACTGGGAAGACCTACGGTCAAGAGCTCAGTTGGTAAAGGGCTTGGCGTGCAAGTGAGAGGACCCGAGCTGCTTCCTCAGAACCCACATTCAAATAAGTCATTAAACAATGAATAAGAGCTAGTCATGGTGGCACGTGCTTACATTTTTTATCAGTTGTGTGTGTGTGTGTACATAAGTACGGATGCCTGAGAAGGCCAGAGGCATTGGTTCCCCCAGAACTATCATCAAAGGAATTTGAGAGTCATCCAGCGTGGACACTGGGAACTGAACTTTAGGTCTAGGACTTTGTGTTTGCAAGGCAAGCCTGGGTGAACTGCGGCCTCAGCCTTCACACTGAATATTAACTCTTTTTCCAGCATATAGAAAGGTCCTTCCTTACTTTTTAGTGGGGTGGGCAAGGTGCAGGTCACCAGTTACATAACAAACACACAGAGTTGCTGTGGGGGTTCACCCTTGAGAGCATAAACAGAGCACATGTGCATTTGAGTCACCTCAGTTGGCTTTTCAAAGGATGTGTTATTCCTGCAGAGGAGAGAAGCCTAGGAAACGGGCGAGAAGAGATGAACTCATTGTACTCTGTGTCTGGATGCCTCTCAGCCACCAGGTGGGGGCTCTGGCGAGGGACCAACTGACTATCTAGACTATTTTCATACCTCACCAGCCTTAGATCTTTCCTCTGCAGGCTGTGTCTGTTTCTCTCCTGTCCTCTCCATGGGTTGATCTGGAACTCCATCTACAAGGGTTCTAGAAAGAACACAGACTTCCTTTGTGTCATGTTCTCCAAATGACTCAACTCTTTGGTGTTGGCAATAGAGAGACATTTTTCTCTTTTGCATGATTCTAGTTCAAGTTCCATTTTGAAATTAATGAATGTGCTTTGCCCAGTCACCCTAATCCTTGGCGATACGGCCCATTGAGACAAAGATAGCCCTTTTCAAGTTTCTGCTGAGGTCATTCTCCTGCTAGGAAGCTGCTTCCTATCGCTTTTCATTCCTCTTTAAGTCAGTGTCGCAGACCCTCAGAGCACATCAGCAAAGATTCTGAAAGCAGTGAACCATCTATCTTCCAGGGAATCTTCACAGTGAGCTGTGTGTTGAGACTGTACCAGGAAGCAACTGTGGTACAAGAAAGCAGGCGAAAAAGATCTGGAACTCTTAAAAGATGGTTTTCATTCTCCACGAAGCCGCCTCGTCGGTTAGCCTCTCTGGTTTTGTCAGCTCCTCTGCGAAGTGGAAATGGATGGTGCCATCCCCAAAGGGCTGTCATGGGGGTAAAATAAAAATTACCAGGAAGCTGCTCAGCAAACTTTGAAGTGCTGTACAGACATAGGAAAAATCCACCCCAAATGGCAGTGTGGGACCTTGCTGCAGAAAATAGTAAACCAGAGGGAATCTGAGAGACACAAGTACAGGAAAGGAACAGCAAAAAACGAACATAACCATCCAAACCGTTATATTTGAATTCTTTTAATTTTTAAAATCTCTCTCTTTTTTGTTTGAGAATGTCCTATATGCACATGATGTGTTTTGGTCAAATCTACCCCCATTCCTTACCTCCAGTTTCTCCTCTTGCCTCCCTATTTTCCTCCTAGGCCCATGTGTTGTTTTTTTTGTTGAACCCACTGACCCATAGTGCTAGCAGTATGTGCATGGGCGTAGGTTCGTCTACTGCAGCCTGGGTCACCTCTGGGGGCACAACCCTGAAGAAAACTGACTCGCCCTGAACCCCACAGCCGTCAGTTGCCAGTAGCTCCTCAGACAGAGGAGGGTTTCATGAGCCCCTCTCCCATGCATGCTGGGATTCTGGCTGGCTTGATCTCACAGAGGTCTAGAGCATCTAGTCCTCTATGTTGTGAGTTCATGTCTGCAATGACACTATATGTCCAGCAAATACTATTCCACAGCAAATGTCTATTCCCTCTGGCTCTTACAATCCCCCACCCTCACTCCAGGCCACAAAGATCTTTCCCAATAATTGAAAAACTAGTTGCATCAGACACCACTTTTAACATAGATGCATATAACTTTACACCACTTTTAACATAGATGCATATAACTTTACACACTTGGCAAAATATTTAAAATACCAGGTATCTCTAAAATTCATCTATGTGCATGTGTGCAATGTGTGTGTGTGTGTATGTGTGTGTGTGTGTGTGTGTGTGCATGTATACATGAAAAAATCACAAGTAGTTTACCTGCCACTCAACTTGATCACAAAAATCGCAGGCATGAATATGCAAGGAAGTTTGAATGTGTGTTTGTCAGCAACCGAATATTTGGCAAGGGGGGAAATTAAAATAGATTGCACTTAGAGCTGAGGGAAGGAAGAATTAAACACAAATTTACAGGTGAGTGTTAGCAAACTGCACATATATATAGTGAACGATCGTTGGAAATAGACCTGTCTAAATCCACTAGGAAACAGACATTCTGTTCGTGCTGTTGTGTGTTTAGAATGGGAACCCTCGACCTCGGTTTCTTAATCGCAATCTGCTGCGTCTACACGGTAGCACTCGGCTCTCAAGAGCTGGTAGGATGAAGGGTGATTTGAGACATTTCAAATAAAATTTCGGATAAGGTCAAGCCAGGGTGGTCAAATCAGTGAGACAGTCAATAGGAATTTATGAGATCATTCACATGCTTGTAAATTATGGTTCACTAGATTACAATGAGGGAAAGCCTCAAAATGTCAGAGGAGAGAGCAGATCTTGGGTGCTGGCTTGAGAGACCCAATGTCACAGGGCAGGGCTTCAGAGTCACATACCTGCCTCAGGGTCTGAAGCCAGGCCATGAGGAAAATACTGGGCACCATCAGAATTATCTTAAAAAGTTTCTGAGACCCTCTGTCCTTAAACCTTCTCTACTCTCCGTGTGGCTTTATAAGTGCATTCTCATCTCTTTGAGGGGTTAGGAGGAGATGGATCAGTAGATAAAGCGCTTGCCATGCAAGCTTAAAGAAGTTGGGTCTCCAGAAACCCCAAAATAGCCGTGTAAGCACGGCAGTCGGCCTCTAATCCCAGCACTCGGGAGGTGAGACAAGGGTATCCCAGGGGCAAACCAACCAGTATGACTAAGCCAAAGGGCAGTGTATGGGTTCAAATGAGAAACTCTGATTTCATATATAGGATAAGGGATGGAGGAAGACATTGGACATCAGCCTCTGGCTTCTACACACACATACACACACACTCGTGCCACACACATTTAAATATACATATGCACACACTTTCAACACTGTTTAAGTTCTTCTTTGTGCTCCTATGCCCACAGGAGACAGGAATCTAACAGCAGTGGTAACTCACACACATGCACATACACACCTTAACACATAGCCTTCTTTGGTCATTTTAATATCCACAGAGGTTCAAGAGCTGTTGTGCTTAGAAAGTACCAGAAAGAAAAGCCCCACATATATGCTGTACTCTGGTCTTCTCTGGAGATACCCAGGGTGAAGGACAAGTGGAGATATGTGCAGGACTGACTGTCCAGCACTAGCAATCGACCTCCCTGCTTTAATGCTGGTAGATACTTTGAGTCTTAAATGAAACAGAAGATGGCATCTTCCTTCAGGACCATGTTAGGAAATTGGTTCACATGTACCTTTTAACACCTCTCCTTCTGCATGTGAACCTTGCTGACTGTTGACGCAGGATCACCTTCATGATAATAAGACAACGCTGCCTTAGTGAAGCTGTGGACACAGAAATGCACAAATAGAAAGAATTTAATAATAATAATAATAATAATAATAATAATAATAATAATAATAATGCAGTCCTTCTCCGTGTTGATTGCTATTGTTGAGATAATTACTTCTTTTGTGCTCAGTGACTCCGGGCTCAGTATCAAACCTTTCTGTGCCGCTGCCATTTACCTGTTTGACTGGTTTACACAACTGAGTGGCACCTGGGAAGAGGGAGCCCTGATTGAAGAACTGCATCAGTCAGATCGCCCCGGGGCAAGTCTGTGAGAGATTGCCTTGATTGGTGGTTAATGTGGGAGGCTGGTCCACTGTGGGCGGCACCGTTCCTAGGCAGTAGACCCCAGGCTGTATGAGAAAAGCAGCTGAGTCTGAGCTGGAAAGTGAGCCAGTGAGCAGTATCCTTCATGATTCTGCTTCAGGTCCTGCTTGACTTCGCACCCTGACTGTGCTCAGTGATGGACCATAGCCTATAAGCTAAAATCAATCCTCTGTCCCCCAAGTCATGGTGTGCTTCACAACAAGAAAATAGAAGGAAAGATGATATCTTCCCCAAAGAGTGAGGGGTGAAACAGGCTCTGGAAAGTGTAGGAGACCGTACAGGCAGAGTACAAAATGAGAAAACAACACCGCAGTATCCCAATCCCAAAGCATCCCAGATCTGGAGGGAGTCGGGACCAATGCTTTCTCAAGGTCATGGAGAGCCACAGGGATGTGACAGATGGTTGTGGGCACCTCTGTCCAGGGACCCACAGCAGGCAGATGCTGGTGTGTGTATGGAAGCATGCATTCCTCCTAGCATCGTCTACCTTGGGGGATGTTCTTCCCCAGTAGATGTGTGACCATCTCCAAGGGATAAGGACCTAAACAGCAAGAGACCTAAGTTGAATTTTCTTTCCACAGTGGAATGAAGTTCTTATGAGATGTGCTTGTACTCCTGGATGACAGGAACTTCATCTCAGCTGAATCAGGGCATCTGAGTTGATTCAGTTCCTGAGTTTCAGAGGCTTCCAGATATCCAAAGATTTGGGAGTTCTTAATGATCAGCAGGGTCCATGTGACCTCTGTGGAGATGTCCAGTCTTTGTCCCTACCGATCACTGGTTGGAAGCAAATAGGAATCTGCAAGCATTTATCTAACAATGTCTCCTGTCCTCATCCATAGTCAGAGCATGCAAGCCTTTCTAGTCTTCAGCTCCCTTACCACTGTATAGTGCACAGCACACAGGGGAAACTGAAAGTACTCCACAAGGCACCCAAATAGAGGCCTCTTCTGCTCTTGCAGCCCCTAATATTTCCAGAATATTCACTGATTCATCTCCTCCCAGAAGGATCCACTTCTACAGGGACCAAGGATCCCATCCCGCAAGTCAGCCTTCTCATGCACCCATGTCTGCATAGCTCAGGTTCTCCCTCACTATGCCAGGATGCCCAGAAGCCCCTATACTTTAGGGAGCAGGAGATGGAAGGGCGTTGAGCTGGTCAGTGAGCCTCTGACCACATTCTGCCCTAAAGTTACTTTGTCAAGATATCTGCTTTTGAGACCCTCAAGCTAAGACTTGGCTTTCTGCTTTGTGATGACCACTGTGAGCTGCTGTGGTTTGGACACAGTTTGATCCCTAAGAGTCATAGGTTGCAAAGGTGGTTCCCAGGATAGCTGGCTCCCAGATCTCACCAGGTGATCTTAGCCCCATGGGCTCTCACCACTGTGACATCCTCATACTGAAGTCTTCACCAGAGGCCTCATTGATGAGGGTGTCTGGCCTGATGTTTGACTTTTAGATTCAGAAACTGTAAGGAATGTAAACGTATACAGCCTTGAGTATTTCATTACAGCAATGGCACGTGAATCGATCCTTGAGGCAGTCTGCCTCTTACAGAGCCAAGAAGGTCTTGCTTAAGCAGTAGGACTCACAGCTCCTTCTTCAAAACATTCTACAGCGACAATGATCTGCCAGCATCAAAGGGCCCTGAAGGAGCTGCATGTGTCATAGTTCTTTGCATAATCTATATGCCAGGTTGATGACCAGTGAATTGTGTTGATCCTTTAATGACAATGTCAATAGCTTGTCTCTTAGAGCCCTTAAGCCCAGATCCAAGCACATCTTAAGTCATTAATGGTACACAGTTTGAAACGGCACCCCCCACCCCCATCACAGCCTCTTCTGCTACATCCGTAAAGGAGGTGAAAAGTAGTTCTTTATGCTCTGTCATTCTTGAGCAGGATTTTTATTATTATGTAAAAAGCAATTATAACCCAGACAAAAACAATTCAATGTGTGAAATGGGAAAATAATTCTATTGTCACTGGAATGCTCCAGTTGGGGTCTGCCAGGTCCATAGTGGTGTAGAACATAAATCCATGTGCTCAGAGCTGCAGGTCACTGTAAAATGTGTGGCCGTCCCAGGCCACCTGGCCAGGCCAGCTTCATCTTTTTACATGACACAAATACCCCGCTGGTGTCCAGTGCCCGGAACCCGTAGCTCTCCCCAGCAGCCTCCAGAGCCCCTATCACTCTCCCCTTCTCCACCCTGACCTCTCCAATTCAGTGACGTCCGTTCTGCAGCTAAGAGGGTCTTTTGAAAATCCAAATGTCATCAACATGTCGCTCGACTCCATTGAAACTGCTTCAAATTCCTCAGTAGTTTTAAGGGTGTGCTCTTTTCTAGAGACGCTGAAACAGAGTCTCCCAAGCCAAATGAATTTAAAACCACAGAAATAAATGTTTAAGGTCACAGAATCAAGGAAGGGGGCATGAGGCACAAACTGTGTGATCCCAGTACTTGGAGAGCTGAGGCAGGGGGATTACAAGTTTGGAGCAAACTTGGGATACATAGAGAGACCATATCTAAAAGCAAGCACAGAAGGAAGAGAAGAAGGAGGAGGAGGATGGGGAGGAGAATGAGGAGTAGGAGGAAGGCAAAGGTGTGAGCAGGCCCAGCCTCTCTTTGAAGGTTCTAGAAGGGTCCTTTTCTTTTTCCAGCTTCTAGCATCGTGGCCTTGTGGACTAGCCACTCTCATGTTGCCTCTGTTATCACTTGGCACCTCCCCTGCGTCTTCTCATGTCACTTCCCTTTTGTGTCTGTGTCCAAATTTCCTGTGATGCATTAAAAACACCAGTCCTTGGAGTCAAGCCCACACTAAAGGCTTCATCCTAACTTGATGACATCTGCCAGGTTGGTCTGCCCCTAAAAAGCCACAATTCCAGGTTCAAGAGGTTGAAACTTCAACCTGTTTCAAGGACACACAATTCAACTCACAACTTTATTCAGAGACGCCCAGCCCCTTCTCCGTATCTCCCAGGCCCAGGGGTGTCTGCCTCCCACCTCAGTTCTCCCCCGCTACCCTGACAACAGTCCTCTGGCCCCTTCAGCTCTTGCTTCCCACTTTAACACATGTCTGTGTGTGGATCAACTCTTGCAAGCTGCGCTTTCTTCCAGAAGGACCTCCCGCTCCTCATTCCTTGTCCCTAACCACACCCAGCTCCCTCATTCACAGCCACCACATTTCTTTCTGAGCAAATCTACCTGGAGGGACACACTTGATCCAGCACCCACCTTGCCATCTGTGCCTTTCTTCCATGCCATTTAGTTCTGTGGACAGTTAAATATTTATTTGGGTGATTGCTGAAGTCATCCCACTTGCAGGAACTGGCAACTGGGATGAGAGCTGGTCTATGATCAGAGTAGATACTTAATAATTACCATATGAGTTCACAAAATACTCTGCAAATATGCAATGTCAGTATATGATTGATATCGCCTATAGGTTACCTGATGACTTAAAATGTGTTAATGATTTATTTTAATCATTTTTATTTGTGTGTGTGTGTGTGTGTGTGTGTGTGTGTGTGTGTGTGTGTGTGTGTGTATGTGAAGATGTCCGCGGAAGCCAGAAGCAGAAGAGAGCGACAGAACCCCTGGAGCTGGAGTTACATGTGGTTGTGAGCCGCTTGATAAGTGGGTGCTAGGAACTGAATCCTTGTCTTCTGTGAGATAGCAAGTACTTTGACCACTGAGCTGTCTCTCCCACCCCAGGACTTTTTACCTAGAGACAATTATATTCTCATGGACTCCCCGGGTTTTAATATCTTGAGAGGTAATTCTGCCTTTTCAGAGGAGTGTGTTAAACACGTCCTGTTGCTTGGCTTCCCCTGCGCAGCTAAAGGGCAACCTCTTCATCAGCTGGCTTTAGAAAGTGGACATCTAAAGAACCTTAAAAATATTTACAAGAATAAAACCCAACAAAAGGAAAGGAAAGGGAAGCAAATGCAGATAGTTTAAAAGAAACAGGGGAGCATCTTTATTTCTTCTGATATGACTCATCACACAAAAGAGAAGCCCAGGATCCTCTGTGAAATGCCACATTAACCCTCAGTAGCTGTCCTTCAACTGGGCATGATTTCTTCACACCGCGTGGGATATGAAGAGTTACTTCTCCAGGAGGAGTAAGTGTGATATCTCACAGCTCACTCACTCTGGGATAGCTAGCGGGCTACACAGGGAGCATCACTGTTGGCCAGCACGTGTATGGACAGGACGAGCCTACTGATGACCGCTGACCCATGTCTCATTTACAGCATTTTCTACTTCTCCACTGCCGGAGAAGGGGGCCACACAGTTAGAAATCCGTCTGTCCTGTGTGTTGCCCCCTTCAATTAGTGGCTTATCTTTTAATATCTCTCCTGAGAGTCAAAGAAAATGTGTACTTTACTTCTCTAGATAAAATTGCCATCCGCCAAACAGGATGAGCATTTAAATCCCAGTGACAAAGAAGTTGAGAACATTTGGCAGGGGGGAGGGGGGGTCTAAAAGGAACAGGTTAACAAAATCTCTCGTTTCCGGAAGGAAACTTTAGTAGGTGTTTCCTAATCCTGACTAGCAAAGGGTTGGTGCTTTGAGGAGCACATATGTGGCGTGGGCACACACACACACACACACACACACACACACACACACACACACACACACGAGTGCACAATGGCTCAAGGCTCAAGTTTCCATATTAGCAGAAAAGAAACAGAAAGGGATTCCAGTAGAGGAAAGAAACCATTCATCCAGTGGGTTTGGCAGTTAGACGCTTGGGGGAAATGACCTCTTATTAATATGCAATTGTCACTGTGTTAATAGTGAAATATCGACCATTCCTCGCCTGATGCACACCAACTTATCCTAATTTACCTCAGAAGAGAGTGACTTAGGGTTTCATCCTACATCTTCACAGCCTCCATCTGGCCACAGCTCAGGGCTGTGTTTATTTCTTTAGTAAACATGGCTAGCTGAGAACCAGGGAGAGGAGAGGATCACCCACGCTTAGTTGTTTTTTGTTGTTGTTGTTTGTTTGTTTGTTTCCCTTGTTGAAATTCTGCTTTTGCAAGAAAAACTTCACCAAAGCTGATTTTGTGATCAGATGATTGCAGTGTCCTTCAGCAAAAGTGCTATTCTATCGGAAATGTAAGACCTGAGAGAAACCACGACTTGACTTGCTCAGAGCCCCTCATAATTTTCCCTAAGGACTTGGCTCTCTTCTCCTTGGAGTCTCCCAGTATTGGTTAGTGAGGGGAAAACAATTGCACATGGGAGCCCTACTAACCCATCTTAATTAGCTGCCAATTGTGTAAATGACTTCTTTTTCAAAGTCAGATTCCCCATGCATTTATTTATCCGTGATTTTGATATTATCTGTGAAGCAACCTCATTTGGATAAACGGGGAACTAAGCCAGAGACTGTAAGCCCTTTCTGATGGGGGATCCTTTTGATTTACAATTTAAAATGTAAATGTTTTGGGTCAGGCCTCTGGAGAAAAAAAAGTGAAAGAATAATTCACAAGTGGAGACACTGCTCCTTCGCACTTAAACATTTATCACCAAGAGGCACACAGAGCCCTGTGCCGAGTATTTACCTACACAGTGGCTTTTATTGCTTCGCTTAGGTGTTGTTGCACGGAGGCTCACATAAACATTTATATAGGTTTTAGAAAACAGTTGTTAAGGAAAAGGAGCCGCCTTCTGTTTACACAAATTCCGAACAAAGAAACATTGCAGAGGCTTCCGGTAATTGACATGTGGGCGTGTTTTTTCCAAGGCACCGACTGGAAGAAGTGAGTCTCGGAGATTTATTTTTGACAGGACTTGAATTGCTGGTAGTCTGACACATTTTTGAACAATTACTAGACACCCGGGTGTTTAAAGTAATAGGTACTGTTTGTGTGAGGGAGGGGAAGTTTTGAAACTGCTGGCACAGAACAGTTTTCCACGTGATTTGCAAGATGTGTGTGTTACATGTGTACCCTGAGCCGCCCGAACATACATGCTTGGCTCCCCAAAGGATGCTCTTCTTTCTCGAAAGTCACACTTTAAAAACAGGACCCTTCACTTGAAGAACTGGTGACTCACAGGAACTCAAGAGAGGAATGGGTTTCTCTGCTCACTGTCAAGTTCCGGTTTGGCTCTCTCCGTCAGTCCCTGAAGTACACAGAACAGAGAGCTCCGTCCTGTTTTGTTTCAAATGTCGTAGGAACCAGGCCTGACTGCTCATTAATTAGTGGCTATCTTTCAGGCCCTTCTAAACATTGTTCAGAACTAGCGATCTGAACTCCAACTGCAAGATTTAAGTTCACAATTTGTGAGCCGCCCCTACCTCCCTCCTCCCCCTCCCCGGAGATAAAGCCACCACAGCTGCCATAATTGGCAAGGCGCGGATGTCTAGTGTTATCTAAGTCAATGCTTTCTTTCCTTGCTCTCCAGCCGTCTGATGGACAGAAAAGATGGCCGGCTTTCTGTCCTCTACCCTGAGTCCTGTGGTTAAAGAAGCAATGCCCTCTCTAGGAAGGGACCTGTCTGTCTTAGGGACCTTTCTGTTCTCATTCTCAGGCACGCAGGTCAAGGCAGCCCAGACCTAACCTCTGTTATCCTCACTGGTGATGTGGGCTTCTTCGTCCATCCTGTGGCTGTCACCTCCCAGCCTGGTCCAGAGACACACATGACGAACTTTAGAGAGTGGCACCATCTGTATTTCTAAAAGGGACAGTTCACCCTGCTGTGCAGGAGATGCCCAACACTTCCGATTGTGAATGTCTTTAGCACTTGCCCTTACTCAGGGGTGACTTGGCCCCCAGATCACCCCACAGACATGTTATCAGTTAGCAAAACAAAAGGGTGGGGAGGGTGCTGGGGAGGCAGCTCAGTTGGTAATGTGCTTGCCATGCAAACATAAGGACCTGACTTTGATCCCCAGAATCCACATTATAAAAGCCAGACATGGTGGCCCACACTTAGAATCCCAGCTCTGGGGAGGTGGAGACAGGTGGATCCAGCTCCCTGGGACTCTCTTTCCAGCTAGCATAGCCTTCTTGGCAAGTCCCATGCTTGTCTCTAAAACAAGATAAATGGCACCTGGACTCCACATACGTAAGCATCCACATACGCGCACACACACACACATACAGTAGAGTGGAGGGGGAGACGGCTGTTCTGACTGACGTCTAATGACTGGAGGCTACTATTGGTGTTGAGTGTCTTTCTCACAGCAGGGGCCACGTAACAAGAAGTCTCTGACCCCCAATGTCAGTTGCACCCTAACTGGAAAACCCTGTTGGAGAATAGTGGATGAAGTTATTTCATGACTCTTCTGAGCTGCCCCGTACCACACCCGAAAGCTCAAGTTGTTCAAGAAGCCATCTAGAGTCTAGTAGACTGAGGATGGTTCTTTAAAGATAAGCACAGAACTCCTACCCCTTCCTGGTTTCATTAAAAGAGCGCACAAGTCAGTGATTCCCAACCTGTGAGTCACAACCTCTGTGGTGGTCGAATACCTCTTTCACCAGGGGTTGCATTGGAAGATATCCTGCATATCAGATGTTTACATTACAATTCCTACCTGTAGCAAAATTGCAGTTATGAAGTAGAAATGAAATAATTTTATGGTTGGGGTCACCACAACACGAAAAGCTGTATTAAAGAGTCACGGCATTAGGAAGGTTGAGAGCCACTGACACAGGTAATTTGGATACCAGTGACCCCGTGAGAAGTGGGTCCCTCTGTCCTCCTGTCTTACAGTGAGCTCTTTAGTAATGGTGGTAGTGCTGCCCCATCCAGGCCTCATGTGGTGAGCGGAAGTACAACTGTCCTTCCTTGTCCTCTTAGTCCTTGATAGAACTTGGCAGGTGACTCTAAATGATGTCTTACTTCTGCCCCATCTATAAGAACTTATAGAATTCATAAATTTCTTGCAGACTTTCAGTGACATGATGAAAAAGAGCAGTATTGGCTTAGATGGTTTCTCAAAATGCCACTGTAAAGCTGAAAAATATAGTAATTGAATATGTGAGACAGAGATATTCTCTTATTGTCTACTGAGGGTTGGAGTAGGTAAAGCCACCAGGACCTTGGGGGAAATGAAGGGATGCTCTATCTGTCTGTCTGTCTACACATCCACTCACCCACTACCCATCCATCCATATGTAAACATACAACCTTATATCCACTCCCTACCTATCTACTCATCATCCATCCATTGAGCTGCATACATCCAGCCACCCACTCATTGACTCATCATTTGTCCATCTACCTACTAATCCATCCATCCATCCACCTACTCATCCATGCATTCATACATTCACCTATCTACCATCTACTCATCATTTACCCATCCATCCATTCATCCATCCATCCATCTCCACCTACTCATCTGTCCGTTCATCCACTCACTCATCTAGCCTTCCATCTATACATCCATGCATGCATACATCCACCCACTCATCATGTGTCTATCTACCTACTGATTCATCTATCCAGTGATCTATTCATCTACCACATCTGGATAGAAACACATCTGAAATATAATTCACTAGTGGTTAGAATTCTTTTTCAATGCTGGGATATTGGATGGTTTTAATTTTTTTCCGTAATAGTTTTTTTTTTCCCTGTTACTTAAATACAGTAAATGTGAGTCACTTTTAACAATGAAATTATTATCTCTTAAAAGGAAGTGTCTGATACGGGATGAACTAATGGATTCTTTTCAACAGTCCAGCCTGGGAAATGGTTCTGATAGCTGAACCGAGGGCTACTTGCACACTATTAACTCCATCTGCCAAGTGGAATGCATCCCTCTGTTTTCAGTTTGGGGTCCAGCTTGATGGATGGGACTTTTTCATTGTGAAATATGCATGTTTAATTATCATTTTCCACTGACGTCACTGTTTGTTACTCACACTATACATCAGCTGCAAGCACAGGCTATTAATCACAAGGGTTCGGTACGGGTTTCCCTGGGCTCCAGACTTCTGCTATTTACTTTAGGATATCCAAAGTGTGGATACTTCTGTACTTCTGAATTTCAAACCTCAAGAAGTCTGATTGAAGAGACAAGAAATGGCAGGCATGACTTCCCAGTTCCAGGTCTGTAAATGACTTGTGTACACACAGCCTCTTACGCATTAAACCCTCTGGCTCAATGTCACGTTCCCTGAGCAGCCCTCCTTGACCACTTTTGAAGTTAAGTATGTATTCCTTTGATCAAAATATTCTTTCCTTCTTTTAAAAATATTTTAAGAACATTTAATCTGCGGCGGGGGTAGTACATGCATGCCACAGCTCGTGTACGTGTGGAAGGCAGAAGACAACCCATGGGAGTTGGTTCTCTCTTTCCACCACATGGGTCCTAGGGTTCAAATTCAGGTCATCAGGCTTAGCAGCAAGCACCTTTACCTGCTGAGACACCTCACTAGCCTAGTGATCCACTCTTTGATTGAGAAATTAAATGTCTCCATTTTTTTCTCATAGCACACCTTTCTGTGCTCAAACATACAAGTCACTACATTGATGAAATAGAATCCTTCTATCTCTCCCCTTCCTCCTGGAGTTTGGGCGCCTGAAAGGGAGGACTGGAATTCTCTAGCCTTTGTGTTGACGTGGGGCCTCAATTTGTCCCCTTTGAGAGAGCCATTCAGAATTTAAGTCGAATCAAGTGGGTTTAGTGTTAAGTATGAAAACCTATGAAGAATGCAATGGTAAAACAAGATTGGAATTTTTCAGCACTTCTATTTGTTGGAATAGGTACTGACTAGCGAGGCGGATAAAACTTCCATAACAGCAAATAAATGAAAGACAAATTGTGATTGCTGTATGCCTGAGTTTCGGGGACTCTTAATAAAGGAATATCCAGATTGGGAAGTAGCTTCTCAGAGAATCCAAATGTAAATCGCTTCTTTGAAACAAGATCTTAAAACACCTCTACTCCAGTGGGGCAGGCATAGGGGACACTGAGGTGTACATGGTTTATGTGTTCTCAGAGCGGGGTTCCACTTAGCAGGGGCTGCTGCAGGAGCAAGGACTTGTTTGAAGCTGCATAATTCCCAGTCAGAGCCCCGGCCCCTCCCTGGGTATTTGGCCTTGAAGGTCAGTGTTTTTCCCATCTGACCACAGCTGTTCAGTGTCTGCCTTTGTCGCTGGTGTTTCTACCATGTGGAAAGCTTTGAAAAGGCTCCAGTCACATTTTGAAACTTCATGACAAAAAATTGAATGTCATCCAGAGAATAGTTTAGGATTTAAACATCGCTGTCAATCTAGGCTGTCATCACCAAGAGATTTTTACCCTGACGATAGATCACGGTGATGTGCTGGGCCTGACAGGTCCTGGACTGTTAAAACGATTGAGAACAGAATCTACCAGGCCATGCAAATAAATAAAAAGAGACAGGGAGTCTCAGACCTTGATGCGATCGCCTTCTTGGCTGTCAGGTTCATGGACTTCCCCATCTAAGCATTTCCTTTTCTACCATGGTAACAGTCTGTGTAATGGGGAGAGAACTATTAATTCAACATTCTCATGAGTGCAATCGTTGATATATTTGATCATTGAATGACTAGGGGACAGACTGAAAATGGGGACACAATTAGACCTGAAGTCAGATTCCAAAAGCATCATGTGTCAGTGGACAGAAAGGGCAGGTCATGGATGCCAGTCGCTGATATAAGCTAATCTAGGCTGACAGGGAGGGTGCAAGGGCCTAGTGCGAGGAGTCATGGAAGATGAGATGCAGAAACTGTGCGGCTTCGGATGGAGAAACAGACACAGAAGTGGTTTGGATGGAGTGATATGGATGGGAAGGGCTTGGTGGAGTGATGTAGACATGGGAAGGGTTTGGACGGCACGATGTAGACACAGGGAACAGGCCACCATGACGGACAAGAACTAAGCCACCCCTAAGCCAAGAAGAGATGAGGGTGAAGATGTTGGGGGCAGCGGGGTAAGCCGCCATCCCTGACAGCCAGGAGACTCATGCAGCACTAGGGATGCAAGATATTCAGTTGTCAACCTGGGGGAAACCAGGACAAAGACTAAATGCTTCGGCAAGGTAGGGGGCAGATTCTTCAGGGACAGACCAAGCAGGGGAAGGAGCCAGTGCTGCATGTGATAAACAAGGAGACAATAGCTATGTGTCTCACCCAGGGAGCCTCCCCCACCATTTCTGCAGACCAAACGCCTGAATCTTCACTGTCTTCATTTGTAGCAAGAGGTGGTTATACCAGATGGGGTTCCAAGGCTGTTCTTGATTCAAGAAGAGTTGTTAGGAAGTCCTGAAGGAGAGTCAGTCACACAGTACACTGTTTTAGGTGATCTTTATAGAGAAGGTGGCTGGAGGGAGGGAAGGAGAGAGAGAGAGAATGGATCAGGAAGGGAAGGTGACGATAACCAGGGACTCTAGGGGACTTGATGACTTTGCTTTTAGCCAGTCCTACAGTTTTCCAGCTATGCTGTGTTGGAAAGGGTTAAAGTACAGACAGGACTGGCAGCACACTACCATTTCAGACAGGAAGTGACTGGAGAAAGAATGATGAGAACTGGCGTGCGATTTTGGAGTTGTGAGTATTTGCATGGGGGGGTGGGGGAAAAAGACTTGAGGATAAAAGGCGATGGGCAGATGAGTTTTGATGGGAAGATGGGAGGGAGGGAAGGGGGAAGAATACTGAGTCCATGTGGGAGAAGTCTCCAGGGTAATGAAGATGGAGGACCGTGAGCTTGGCAAGATCAGCGCACAAGAGGATCCTCTGGGGCCTCTGTGCAGCTGGAGGTGAAAGGATGAATCAGCCTGGGAGAAGAGGCATCTAGAGAGAGGCGGAAAGACTGACGAGGGCAGAGCCTCGGCGCTGATCCACATATTAGGACCAATTTGAGATGATCCAGGGCTAGGAAGGCCAGCAAGGGGGGAGTGTGGGGGGACTCAGGAGGGTTAGGTACATGGAAGCCAAGAATGAATCACAGAGAGGGGCAGTGGAGGCATCAAAGGCTGCAGAGGTCAAAGCCAAACAAAGCCTGACAAAGGGCCAGTGGATGTGGCCACGAACAGATCATCTGTTATCTCCACAAAGGGGGTGAGTGACTCATGGCTGGATTACATCACCTTGGATAAAATTAATACTAAGTTTCCTGATAGTACTTGCTAAGATGCACTGAGAACTGGCTGCTCACTCTCCCTAAGTCTTCTGAAGTTCTTAAATTCACAAGCATGCTCATCTCCTTTGAGTACCGTGTCGGGGAATATTTGATCACACTGTGAACCCCGAGTTTGCATTTGTGTCGATTAAATAAAGTTAACCTTGGGTCAGGTGGCTGAGTTAGCAACTAGTTGACAGAAAGTAATCGTAGAGCATCAGAAGGCATCTGGAAGAGATAGAGAGCCGGATACCGATCTCCATACCAGAAGCAGTATGGAGGGGTTAGAGTGGTAAGGCTTGTTTTGTTTGGTGGAGCGGAAGGACACTCTTTGGGAGATGCCAGCAAGGAGAGAAGGTTAACTAGTGCTACTCATCCTCTCTGGGGCAACAGGTTTTCACCCCAGCCTTGGAATCTGGAGTCTTATTCGTAAAAAGAATGGTAGAGATTTAGTTAAAGCTACCTTTAGTGACAGCATCAGAACCGGCCCTGTGGGAACAGAATTCCCGCCCGGCGGTGGCCTGAGAAGCTGGGCTGCAGCCTGAGCAGCAGGCGGTAACTGCGGAGTCACAACTGCGGGCTGAAATAGCAGTAGATTAAGGTTGAAGTTAAAACAACAGTCCTGTGGTGGAAAACTGAAATGTGCCCCATCCGCAGGGTGGCCATGTTTCTGTCACCCAAGCCCCCACCTTTGTGACACTCAGAAAACCAGCTGCTCCCATTCACTCCATGCACAGGCAAGGGATGACAGTTAATCTTGTCAGTTTGACAACATTTAGAATCAACTAGAGGTTAAAACTCCCTCCCTCCCTCTCTCTCTCTCTGATTGTGTGTGTGGGGTGTGTGTGTGTGTGTGTGTGTGTGTGTGTGTGTGTGTGTGTGTGTGTAAGCATATTTCCACAGAGGTTTAACTGAAGTGGGAGACCCCCACCTTGAATGTGGGTGACATCACCCTATGGACTGAGATTCTAGGATGGATAGAAAGAGAAATCACGAGTGCCAGCGTTCATCTTGGTGCTTCTTGACCGTGGACTCGGTGGGATCAGTCACCTCAGGCCCCCACTGTCACGCCTTCCCCACTGTGATGGACTGTATCCCTGCAAACCAGGAAGCAAAGGAAACACATCAAACCCGTCCTTCCTTTAGTTGCTGAAAATTACCACAATGAGAGCAGTAGCTAGTAGAGCTGGGGTTCTGTCGTGTGCACACACACACATTTATATCCATTTCTAATCTGATTTTATAGCTCAAAACTTGTGTGTTCATTCTTAGAGAGATATCAATAAGCCAATGATAAAAAAAAAAAAAAAAACTATAGAAGACCTACAAACTTCTGAGTAAGATCTTGCTACTGGAGAGAAAACTCAAAATAAGGACCCTGGAAAGATGTTCCCACACCAAAAGCCCCTGCTGCTCTGCCACAGACCTTGAGTTCAGTTTCCAACACTCACATCAGGGGGCTCACAACTGCCGAAACTCCAGCTCCAGGGAATCTGCAGCCCTCTTCTGGCCTCTGTGGGTGCGCATGCATGCATGCATGCATGCGCGCGCGCGTGCGTACACACACACACACACAATATTTTTTTTAAATAATAAAGACCTTGATGTTGTCTGAAGGCATTTTGCAAAAAAAAAAAAAAAAAATTCCAATAATAACCACTCCTTGCAAAAAGGTGCCAAGTCTAGGAACACACAGGCCCAGCACCTAGCAGGTGCCTGTTGGATATTTCCAGGGTAAAAGAAGAATGTGATACACAGAAAATGTGAGTTAGAGGAGATTTGAAATAATCGAGATTTTTGTAGCCTTTATTAATTTTAGTCTTGGTCTTTGTGAATCAGGAAGCTACTATATTTTTTATAAAAATTATTTGTAATTAGATTAAATTGGAATAGGATGAGGCTGGTTGCCAAGGTGGAGAGGAGAAGCTAGGAAGGGCACAAGGTGAAAACAGAGAGTAGCTTTAGCTAGACTGGTATGAGCAGAGTGAAGAAGGGGGAATGTGGAGTCTACGCGGGAATAAAAGTCAGTTGGACTTGGCTGTTTGTCCAACTTAGAGGAAGAGACTGGATAGTGAGCGGGAAGCTTGGGAGGAAATGAGACTCTGGAATTGCATCTGGGAACTGCTGGGTTTGAGATAACTGTGAAGGGTTTTGGTTTGGTGTGGTTGTTTGGTTGGTAGGTTTTTGTGAACTTCTTTCTAGGGACAGAACCCAGGAGGATTCCAGTAGACTGCAGGGTGGTACTTTGATATTCCTGCCAGAAGTCGTGGCAATAGAAGGGAAAGCATCCTCACACTGGAGAGCTTCTTCCGGAAGCTTCATAGAAAAGGAAGAGCAAGCCCGGAAGAGAGCCATGTTTAAAGTGAGGGAGTAAGATGCCTGTGCTAAAACTTCAAATTCAGTGTTCAGAGAGCTGGGTAGAAAAAATAAGATAGGATCATTTTCTAGGTGAGAAACTGAAGGGAACCAGGCATTTCAAAAGTGTAAAAGTGACTAATTCTTCCCTGAGGCCATGAAGGCACAAGATGGGGACAGGTGGACTGGACTTCCGAAGTTGCAAGTGCTGGATGGACTTGGAGAACACACCCCAGGAGGACGGTGGGAAATGAAACCAGGTGGGGCGGGTCAAACAGAGAGGGGAGAGAAGTGAGGACCACAGCACTGATGTGTTTGTTTCTCTGGCTGCCAGGCAGTGGCCAACGTAGACAGTGATGGCAGCTTAACAATGGAGAGTAACCTCTTATGTCCTGTGCTGTGTCTCGGGGACCTGGGTCCTCAGTGACAGAAAGATCCATCATGGTAGTGAAAATAGGGATCTTGAGTCTCTGAGTCTTCTGAGGCCCAGCATGTGCCAACTCTGTCTCAAATAGCCAGGTTATATGTCAGTCAGTCTTGAAAAGTATTAATGACTCCATTCTGACAGTGAAGTAGTAATTATTATACAAATAGAAATGGCCATTGATTGTTGATTCTGTGTCCTGTACCATTCTAAACACCCTTTTTCTCCATCTCACTAAATATTACAGACGATTATTAACTTTTCTTTCTTCCTTCCTTCCTTCCCTCCCTCCCTCCCTCCCTCCTTCCCTCCCTCCCTCCCTTCTTCCCTCCCTCCCTCCCTCCCTCCTTCCCTCCCTCCCTCCCTTCTTCCCTCCCTCCCTCCTTTCCTTCCTTCCTTCCTTTTTTTCCTTCTTTCCCTTCCTTCCCTTCCTCCTCCTCCTCCACCTCCTCCTCCTCCTTCTTCTTCTTCGATAGGGTCTCACTATATAGCCCTGGCTGGCCTGGAATTCACCAGGCAGGCCTCAAACTCAGAGAGATCCACCTGCCTCTGTCTCAGTGCACAGATTAAATGTATGTGCCACCTTACCAACCTCTTCTCACAGAGCAATATTGGGAGCTACAGTTGAACTGCAAATCCTAGCTTACACAGCTGTCTGTCAGTCAAACCATGGTTCTGACTGGTCCATGTTATAGGTGAAGGTGAACTGTGCCCCACAGATGCATGTGTTTGAAGCCTTGGTCCCCAGCTGACAGTGCTCTCTTAGGAGATCATGACATCTTTAAGAGGAGGGCCCTAACTGGGAAGAAGTGGGTCACTTCCAGCAGTTCTGGTCTAAGCTCACTGTTTCCAGGGCTGCTGAGATGGGAGGTGTCTCAGGTGCAAATCCCTATTTCTTTAAATTCAGCCAAGCCTTCCCTGTGATGATGGACTCTGTCCTCTCAAAATGTGAGCCAAAATAAATCCTTCTTTCCTTAAGCTGCTTCCATCAGGCTGGCAGGACCCATGAGGAAAGCAACTGGTTCAGTCTGACTGCTTGGCCCAAATCAGGTGACACCACCAGGCCCCATAGCTGCTACCCAGCCAGCACTGGCTCCCCGCTACCTAGAAACCAGGCTGCCTTTCTAAACTTGTTCAGCTTACCTAATTTGATAAGAAACATTGAGACTTGAAAAGCAATTACACAGAATGATTCAAATCGTAAATGAGTTAATACATCTGCGTGCTTATGGTTCCAGACACACAGAGAGCCTTGCATGTGTGTTATCCATTATTACTTACTAAAAGGCTCCAGAGAGAAATTGGTCTGCCACCGTCTCCTGTGCTAATCAAACATTCTGAGAAGTAGCAACAATTCCCCTCCCAAGGACAGCTGAATCCCTACCTCTAGAGGGGAGTTCTCAACTCCAACTTTAGGGAAAGGATGGCATTTCCCGTCTTCATTTTGACGGTCTTTGTAGGAACTGATATTGTTGTAGGCAAGGACAAAGGTACAAATGCAGACATTTGACTCAGCTTCGCGCTGTCTGGTAGCATCACAGGGAGCCCTTGGAGCCTTATCTTTTTTTAAAAAGACAGAACAACTAAAAAAAACGTATACCCCTCCAAGGCCATGGCCTCCGAGTCTGAGATTAACATGATCCCAGTTTAATCTCAGTTGTCATGGAACTCAAGAGGGGTGGGTGCTTTGAGCATCTGTGTGTTCGCCAGCATTTGCTTGGGGGATCTTTCTAACAAAGCCCGATGTGTTACCCTGCTCCTGAAAATGCAAACCTGTCTCAACGTGACAGAATTGAAGTCTAATGTGGAGTTTGCACCTGTGTGTGTGAGAGAGACTGTGACCAGAAAACTGTGCCCGGCTGCCCCAAAGCAAGCAGAAGTGTCCGCCCCTAACATGCACCAGCCACGTCATCTCACCAGGTGTGTTAAACAGGGTTCGTTCAGCGAGCCACACCCTTGTACACCCGACGACGACACTTTAACCTAATCTCATTTTCAGGGAGCCCTCCCCCTACTTCTCAGTAGCTCAGCTGCAGCCTTCCCACACCCACTTCCACCGCAGGGCGTTTCCCAGCTCAGGGTCTGGTCCGCCATGGTATTTCTGTCTTTTATTAAACATCTGCCCGATATAAAATGACGCTACTGTTTTTATTGGATTCCATCTTTGTGTGTTCACCCGTATACTGGAGTACATTCAGTATGCTTACATGCGGAGGCCAGAGAGCAACCTCAGCTGTCTTCCTCAGGCTTTATCTAACCTTGTTTTAGGAGACACAGATCCTCTCTTGATCTGGGATTCACCAGCTGAGTGGATCTGGCTGGCTGCAGGGCACAGGGATCTGCCCGGCTCTGCATCCTCAGCTGGGATTGCAAACATACACCACCATGCTTGGCTTTTCACACGGGTGCTAAGGATCTGAACTTGGGTCTTCGTGCTTTTTTGTTCAGTAAGCATTTTACCTCTCCTCAGCCCTGGGGCTCTGTCTTTTGCACTCTGCGTTACTGACATGAACATTGTATTTCTAACCACACTTTCCCTGCAAGCTTCTGTGGTTATCTCACTCACGTTGGAAAAGCGTGGACCACTTCTGAACACCTGTATGCCTTACAGCAGGACTGATTGGAAATAAACATAAAACAAATAAAATCCTTACCCATTATTCCACAAATAGGAAGTAGACTCAGAGATGAGTAAGTTACCAGTGCTCACTCAACATGAGCTATTCCTTCACCCCACTCTTATAAATGGCTTCGGAACGCTGAATTGGACAGTCATACCAGCCAGCTTCAACAGTACACACTCAGGAGGTTTCTGGAAAAGCCCTGTTCACAATGGTACACACACACACTTGAATGCCCTATGTATTTTTTTTAAATCATGGAGGTGATTCCCTTTGTACATACTAACAAAGTCCCATCCTGCTCACGCGTTAATAAATTTTTCTCATTTGTGTGGGCTGCTGAACAGAGCCAGTGAACTGTTTCACTCGGCGGGTGGTGGGGCTGTAATGAAGAACCTTCTGATTAAGTAGACTTCCAGGCTCTTACCGTCCTCACTGAATGCGAGTTGCCATTAGTAGTAAAAGTAATTACCTGTGTAGAACGCGCTGATTGCATCAAGTACCCACTACACGTCTGCAGAGGGAGGCGTCGCTGCTTCATGGCATCTTAAGGGAGCTTCATTTGGTGTCAATTTCACATTTCAAGTGAAGGTGCATTATTTTGGGAAAACACGGTGCTAGCTGGATGAACTAGTCTTTCAAGTCTCTCAAAAGATGTCCTGAGCCCTGGGCAGCCACTTGCAAGTGGCCTCTCTTCACCGCAGAGCCACGAAGGACACCGCACACTCTGGGGATGATAAGCACTCTAAACGTTGAAGAATCTATTTGGTGAGAGCTGATTAGACATGGGTGGAAACCTGTGCTTCCGTCTCTGAAATCACTAAGTCCATTACGTGAAACTGGCTGGGTACTTAAAGCAGTAATTCCTAAGAAATTGTCTGTGCCAAATCTCGTTAAATGCCGTATCACATAGTTTCACTAAACTTGAAATTCTTCTCTGATAGGAATATTGAGAAGCAGGGCCGTCGTGATCACGGATCTGACACTCAGTGCTGTTCATTCCCAGTGGAGAGGGGGAAGTGGACACTGAGTCCCACCCCTAACCAGGAAGCGATGCACAGTTGCTGCAGAGGGATTCTTCCACATTTGCATTGACAAGGAGGCTCTAGCAAAGATGCATCTAAGTACCTGGTGTGTCTACCGGCCTCCTCTTAAAAGTACTATCACTACGGGGATTACCAATGTGATTTTTGCATGAGTAGCCCCAAAGGTGACCTTCCCTAGGTGGGGAGTAAGATTATTTTTAAGTTTAGCATTGTTATTTAGGCTTCTGAATCGTTTCCATAATCATAAGTCGACAGAAAAGTATTTTGGAGCTTCCTTCCATGTTGAGTGGCCCATCAGATGCGGGCTGGGCATCCCTCCTCACCATGCCCGTCTCCCGGCTGTGGCCACCTGGTTTAGAAGGCAGGAAGAGGGTAGGGAAGAGACAAATGTCAAAGCTCTGCAGACAGGACCAGATTTTGTTCCTGGACACCTCCAGGAGAGCGTGGAGAATCGAGACAGGGTCTTATACTGTCGCTCAGGCTAGCCTTGAACCCTTGGCAATTCTCCCGTCCCAACCTTCAGAGTTCTGAGCCATTATACACATTTGATAAGAAGGAAATCTAATAAAATCCTGCAGTTAGCACTGGACACCTTGAAGAAAAGAGACAAGGGGTTAAACTTTGATGTCACTTTTTGCAGCTTTTCTTACCATCTGAAATTTTCAACTTCAAGAATGTATAGCCTTTTCTAAAAAACAAAAACAAACCAACAAAAACCCAACCCAACCTTTCTTCCCTTAGCATCATTTCATTTATCTCGGGGAAAATCAGAAGGCTTCGTTATTGTCACTTTGTTCTTTAGAATTCTCTGATTTAAAAAAAAATCCTCTAAAATATTATTAAAAATTAAATAAGATAATATTGCCAAGGTATTTTTCATAAAGCTTTCCACAGAATAAACATTAATCAAATTTACTGTGAGTAATCCCCCTTGCCTCCCTAGCTGCACAGATCTAGAGCCCAGAGAAAACGAAACAAGCACACAGTAATTACTGGAAGTTTTCATTTCCTTCCTTCTTGGTAATTTTAGGCTTCGGAATCACACAAGCCGTTGTTTATAAATTGGTTCAATTGCCCTGTGATGAATTGCAAGGAGGATCTGGAATTATTTGTGTGTTAAAAGTTACACTACATTAAGGAGCATCTGCAGGGCTGGTGTGGGGGCTCCGTGGGTAAAGGGGCTTGCAGCCATGACTGACGACCCGAGTTCGATCCCTAGGAAGCACGGAAAGGTGAAAAGAGAGAATGGCCTCCCAAAGGAAGGTTGTCCTCTGACCTCCACACGTCCAGCATTTTCTCTGAGACGTGGAGTCCTCACTCAGCCTGTCTTCGACGCCCTGCGAGGATGTGTTCCGATCTCTCAGTTATCTCTGTGTGGGGGCCAGGCTGACTGTCCACTGCGGGTGTCAAGCAAGGCTGCGTGGGTCGTAAGGAAGTACAGACCTTTGAGAAGGAAGAACTGGGCAGGTAACAGTGGAGAGAGCAACAAGCCCTCCCAACACAAGTCATGGTGGATGTCAATGAGGGACGGTCCGGGTGGCACACTGGTCAGTTAGTGCTGATTGGAGGGATTTTCTGGCAAGAATGAGATGTTTTGTGGTAAATAATGACCTCTTCCTGGGAGCCCTCCCTGCCTGCAGGAGTACAGGACTGTTGCTGTATCTAGGCAGTGGCGGTTATTAGGTACCCACTTTTCACAATGTCGAGTTAACTGGACACCTCCAAACCTTTGTACCCGTTGTAGCCCCACATGTGAGCACCTCATCTGATCTCCTTCCAGTTCTGGAGATCTCAACATAAGCCTAAGAAGCAAATAAACATCCCTAGTCAAGATCCGCCAGTCAGAGGAGCAGGGAAGAGAATGAAAAACAAATAGAGAAGCCGTGACCATGGAAAGGACGAAGCAGAGAATGCAAGATGGCAGAGGAAGAGTTGGGGGTAATGGCAGAGGTTTCAGGGCTGGATCAAATGGCAGCGAGGGTGCTCCCGGGAAATAGAGCAATGATGAAGCAGGCCCTGTTGGAGGAAGTCCTGATGATTATCTTCTCAGAGCTGGACCTCATGCCTTTGGCTGAAAAAACAGACTGTCGTGAATGGATAGACTAGGGGTCAGGTGGAGAAGGAAAATGCTTTTGTCCAGGATGCCAAGCTTTTCCAAGGAGAAAGTGACCATGCTAAGGGATATTCCAAGCGGAATCTTCACGTCCCAGACCCAAACCTACACATGGCCTCGTCCCTGCAGTTTTCCAAACAGATCTTCTTGTGTAGCAAGCCGTGCACACAGTCAGTCGCTCCCGTCTGCACAGTCCGGTATGAAATTCCCGTCTTGGATCTTGGTCCCAGACACTGACGCCTTTGTTCTGATCACCATTTTTGGCAGAACACAGAGCTCTTGGTGCAAGGGCCTCCGTCCTCAGCTACAGACAGACACTGATGAAGCGTCCAGATCAAAGCAGAGCAACAGCTGTGGGCAGGGCTTCCGGAGCAGGCCTTCTGGTTGCCGTCTGTGCCGCTCAGAGAACAGGGCAGGGACCGCAAGGAGTTAGAGACCTCACCTTGTGTGTTTTATGTGTGCTTTTATGGCTTCTTCCAACTACTTAGAGAAAAGCAGTAGATCTATTGGTTCAATGATTGACAGAACTCAAATAATGTTCACATGAAGCTAGCAGGCTGGCTTTGTACCCCTGTCTCCTCTAGCTAACTGGAATCTGGTGGCATTTGGTGGCATTTGGCTATACCTGTTGTTTTGCTAACAGGACATCTTGGTGGCTTTTGACTGGTACTCCAGTAATCAGGATACAATATAATTGTCTCCTTCAGGCCTTTCCCCAAACTCTTCCCTCCATCCTTCAGACTCCATCCAACTCCACCCTCTCTGGAAGCATTCCAACACCCTACATCGTCAGCTGGAGTCTGTTCCCAGCTGTGGCTAGAACCTCTGTCTTTCCTACTGCAGGGGCCTCTGCTGGAAGGCAGGCACCGGGTCTAACTCTGGGTCTCTGAAGAAGCTTTTGTTGGGAACTTACTATGTGCCAGGAGCTGGATCTGACTCTGGGAGGTTAGCTGCAAACAGAGCACGCCCAGGTCTGCCCTTGAGGAGCTGCAGGCTCCCCGTTAGACTGTCACTAAAGAAGTCACCACACCAAGAAGGGGCAGAGACCAGTTTTGTTGAGAGCTATGCAGGATAAAGTTCAGGCCCTAGAAGGAGCCTGTGGGTTTGTTTCCTGAAGGGCTAGCGAAGAACTGGTGTAAGATCAAGACCCTTTTACAGAGAAGAAAAAGGCTCTCAAGCCTTCGCTTCACAAGCATAAGGACCCTGCCTTGGTCCCAGCATGCACTGAAGGAGCCCGGCATTGTGGTGCACACTTGTGATCCCAGAGTTGGGGAGGCAGAGGCAGGCCAGTGAGCCTAACCTACTTGGTCAGCTCCAGGCCAACCAGAGACTGTCTCAAAATACAAGCTAGACCTGAGGAATGAAACTTGAAGGTGACCTCCAGTTTCCACCTGCCTGTGCGCCTGCACACCCCACTCGTGCACCCTGCACACGCATACACACAGACACTAAAAAGAAAGGAAAGAGCAGCCCCTCGGTGGGTGTGTGAGTGGGCAGAGGGACGTCAACCTTGGGTGGAACTCGCCCTGGTCCTTGAGTGTGAAGTTTCTGAAGCCTTTGTTCTACGGGACTGAGAACCTCACCCACAAAGTCCAAGTCAGTAACTAAATTGAAAACTGTAAAGCTTTCTATCCAAATGGAGGTTTTACGACTTCCAGAAACCTGTAACATCCCCCGCCCCGTGGGGGTTCCACTGTGGATTGATGCATGGCAGTTTTTCAATGTCTGATTTATTCCTGGCAATCGTTTACTTTCTGTAATTCACTGAAGGGTCTGTCTGAGAAGGAGAGCATTTTGAAAACTCCAAGGCTAGAGGCTCTTACCTGGGATGGCAACCAGGAACTCAGAGAGACACCTGCTGTCACCACTAGGGTCCCTGCTCTGCTCAGGCAATGTCCTAATTCAGTGTGTAAGAGGATTAGGAGTCAGGACATGAGGCTAGCCATGGAGCGGCTGCTGTAACGCCACACCTGGCTTCCCAGGGCAGAGCTATGAACACACATCATACAGACAGCCCCTGCCTTTCTGTGAGAGAGCGCGACTCGGTGGTGGCCTCTCACGGTCTCTGTCTTGCCCCTGGCACTCTACAGTCCACTGAGCTCCTCTGTGAAAGCTGTAAAATCTCCCTATTATGTTCAACAGGGTGTCAGCTGAGAGGTGCAGCTTACAAGCTCATGTCCAGTGGGCCAAAGTGTCTAAAATAAATGTTAGCTCATAAAACATGCGTGGCACATCCGTGGGGCTCAAGGAAAGCTGACCCAACATGGAGCGAAAAAATATAGTAAGTGAATGGCTTAACCCTGTAGTGGCCGGTGGAAGAATGTTGGGTTTGGGGTTTTTGTTTGTTTGGTTTTTTTCCCTTACCTTTTAAGCAGATAAACAAATAGAAAAGGAAATACATTTTGTTTCCTTAAAAATGATATATCTAGGTTTTTTTCTAAGACTTTTGAGGCTTTTTTAGTTTCCAAAGAGAGTGGATGGAATGCCCACAATGCACAGTGCACCATGCTAAGCCTTGAAGATAAAATGGTGATGGGAAGGGTGCGTGAACACTGCTCAGTTGGTCCAAGGCTCATATGGCATTCATTGGTAAGGCCCTAGATTTGATTCCCAGCACCACCCAAAAAAGTGTGCTTCTGCGTGATTGTTATCCAAGCACTTGGGAGGTAGAAGCAGGAGAATCAGCAGTCCAAGGGAAGATTCCACTCGGTAGGGAGTTTGAGAGCAGCCTCAGCTACATGAAATCCAGCCTCAAAAAAAGTGACTGAAGAAAGCTTCTCTCTTGAGGAATCCACAGCCCAGCTGGGGAGACTGATGTTAAGCACATAAGCAAATAACTATGATTTCCAGAGTCCTAATAGCTACCCAGATAGTTTTTGAAACCAGATCATAGGATGCAGGGCTACATGAGAACTCTCAGGTAAGCTAGCATTTTAGATGAGTCCCAATGGGTGAGAACTGTCCACATCTGGGCCAAAGAGAAAACCTCATCAGTAACAGGAGGCAGCCTGGGGCAATGCTGAGAAGTTAGTGAGAAGAATGGGGGAAGCCAGAGGGCTGGAGACAGATGTGCGGATGCCTGAAGTCTGGTGTTGGCAGCAAGATATTCCTTCCAAATGAGTGATCTTACACAATGAAATTTGAACATGGACTTCAGCCTGAGTCAGGGGTGACAATACTTCTTACGATGGAGGTACCTCATTTCCACACCTTCATAACTGACCAGCCGAGGCTCAAGTAGGGCAGCGTCAAGGGATGTCTGGAAGTGGTTTCCAGAGCATGCTCACAACAGCTGTCCTGTCTTAGATCTGCAGAATAAACAAAGGTCAGCGAATCTTCTGCTTCCAGGCCGGAAGTCACTGGTGTATTTATTCCCTCTGAGTTTCTAGGCTGTGCAGACTCTCTCCAGCCCTGCTCCACTTCCATTTCCTGGTATACATTAAGTGTGCCATGTTTCCATATCACAAAACACACACACTTGATGCCACTTAATATTTAATTCAAATAAAATACTTGTTGTATCAAATAAAACATTTACAGGCATGAATCTGTATATTCCCTAAGGATAAACACTTTAAAAGCCACATGACTTCATGCTAGTGCGCAGTGGCATTTGAAGCAGTACACAGATAAACGTCCTAATAATTTAATTGTTGTGTATTTACCTTAATGTGTGATATTTATATAAAATGAAGGCCACATCACAATAGCAATTTTGTAGCTGTAATGGCTGATTTTTTTTCACGGTCAGTTGTAGCATAAAATGTATTGTTTAAATACAGCTGTTTATGGGCTGGAGAGATGGGTTAATGGTTAAGGACACTGGCTGTTTTTTCAGAGGACCCAAGTTGGATTCCCAGCACCCACCTCAGGCAGTTTACAACCACCTCTAACGTTAGCTCTAGGGCTCTGACACCCTCTTCTGGCTTCTGTGGACACCTGCACCTGCATGCACACACATAGACAGACATACACTGAGTCACACATACATACACATAAATAAATATGCAGTTACACGCTTTTCAAAAGTGAGCTTATGGAAAGCAAAGATTAGGAGACATCAGCTATTCCTATATTGGCAAACTAATGAAGAGAGGACAGATCCACTGAGACTGACCCACGGGGTGGGGGCCCTTGAACAACCCTGTGGACATTAGCTTGTATTTCCAGCTCAGTTTTTATCTCTGACATGAGTTTCCCTGTGTCAAGCACAGCCAGAGACCCAGAGGCTTTGCACAACGATGCTTTAAATATTTTTGTTTTATTAATTTACCTGCTCCTTGCCCACCAAGGGAGGGCCCTTGACATCAAGTCTTATTTTACGTGGAGGAACCTCAGTTGACTTGTAAGCCGGCCTCTCTACCATTCTACATTGTCACATCCCATCAGGCTGTATAAACCGAGTCCAGCAAATGTCAGCCAGAATTCAAAGCCAGAATCCTCTCTCTGTCTTCACCCTAGCTACCAGATGGTGTTTCATCAGTCAAGTAGAGTCTCCCAGTGTTCCTTGTTGACTCTGATCTGTTTGACAAAGTGTGTGGGTTGTTAGGCTATTTTTCCCTCCTGACAGCCTAACAAACAAGCTTTCACCTGGGGGAATAAATGCTAGCCACAGGAGGAGAGACACTGTATCCCTGGTAGGATGCTCTGTGTCACACGCTGTGTCATCGGCTCCTTCTGAAGCCCTCCTCAAGAACATTTTCCTCTCTCTTGTCATCTGCACACGTCTCTGTCATTTTCAAAATTACTTCTGAAGTCTCGAGTTAAGATGATATGCCCCATGAAAAGTAAGTGAGGAAGGATCTGAGGAGCCATGGCCAAAATGATAGCCCAGGACAGGGACACTGATTGTGAGGTATCTCTGTCACCAGATCTACCAGAACAGGGCCTCCTGGCTTAGTCCAGGGACTAGCCATGTTTCTGTGAAGAGGGCCATGGAGTCTGCAGGTCATCCATCTCTGTAGCAGTGCCTTGGTGGGAAAGAAGCTACAAACTGTGTAAACAAATGGCTTTTTCCAATAATCCTTTATTTACAAAGCAAGGGGTGGGCTGTGTTTGGCCCAGGGTAGTTCACCAATGCTCAGCCTAGAAGGTGAGAGTTTAACCCTTGGAATCAAACAGATCTGAGCCATACCCTGGTTCTTATAGATGCCTGCTGTGGGATCCTGAGCAAAATTCAGCAAATCCGGCCTGTCTTACTCATAATTGAAATCTCAGAGCTTTGCATGCACTGAATAAAAGGGTAACTGACTCCAGGATTCATTATCTTGATTATCTTCACAATTAACACTAAAGAGTCAATCAGGTCTCATCAGACTTTAACCAGTTTCACACTACTTCAGCATTTTATCATATTGATATTGCACATATATGTGCATATATATATGTATATTTGTGCATACACACATATATAATCGCTTTCTTTCTTTCTTACTTGGTTTTCTGTTAAGCTATGAATTGATCATATGACAGCCTTTGGCCCTTTGCTTGTCTTTGTAAATAAAGTTTTATAGAAACACAGTCATGCCTACTTATCCCTGCATTATCTAAGGATGCTTCTATCTTACAAGAGGAGAGGGTAATCTGAGTAGTCAGAGATTTGTGCTCCATGGTCCTTTACAGAAGACATTTGCTCACCCCCATGCTAAGCAAGAAAAACCATTAAACCCCATATTTGATGTGTTATGTTTCTTTAATTTTTGCTCAGACATCTCCTGAGAACATCTCACCTTCCCCTTCCAGCCTGTGAGCTACTGTTTAGGAATCATAGTGGTTGTTATAGTGACTTTCCAACTTCACTGATATTCTGTACCAGGTCATGAAAGACCAAAGTGGGGGTCCCCGACTTAGTGTGAATTAGTGTTTTCCCTCAGGTTATCCTTAGTAACTGTTTCTTCTTCAAAGAGGTCTCCCTACACAAAGTTTACCCCAGAGTAAATTCACCCCACCCCACTCTGCCCAGCTTCCTACCACACTCTCACTAACCTTCTATACAAGTCTGCTGAGAGTCTAATGTGAGCATCTGCAATGGGGATATCATTATAATAGGTGTCAAAAATGCCACTGCTCTCCCAGAACACCCCGATCTTGACAAGACAGATGAAGCCTACAGCTTTCTGTTTGTACTTACGCTCCCAGAAGCCAGGACTGCTGGCATTTTCTCACATTGTAAGTAGCCGGTGGCTGTTCCTTTAGATATCCATTTGTCAGGAAGATTCTGCCTTCCAGAATTTTCCCCAAGATTTTCACGCTGCAGTGTGAAATCTCTTGTAGGGAATGGAAAAGAATGTGCTGCTGTCTTTGGGCTTTGATGTTTTACATGAGAACCATCATTATTGTAGCTTCCATGGTAGAGTGTGTCAATTGGGCCTTTCCACTGAGAGTTAGCTGCAAACCCCAGCACAGCATGGCTTAAGCAACTGGCGATTTATTGCCAATTAACTAAAGCACTCAGGACAAGCTGGCTTCAAGTATTGCTGGTTCGAGGCATCAGGTCACAGTGTGCAAAGGCTCATTCTCACGTCTCTGGTCCACTTCCACAATGTTGGCTCCATCCCATGCCATTATTTTGCCTCATGGCGGCCAGGTGACCAGAAGGTCTGCTCTCTGTCCTCTCAGGGCTCTGTCCAGCCTCAGCAAGCTGCACAGACCAGGATACTTCAGCCAATGTCTCGTGACCTACGATTGGGTATGCCAGTGGCCAGGCCCACTTTAGCCAGAGAAACCGAATGCTCTGATGAGCTAAATATAGGACATGTCACCCACAGACCTGAGGTGCAGCTTGTTTGCTCACCTTGAGCCGTGTGAGTAACAACAGGGCCTCCTAAAGCAAGATCAGAGGGAGTCAGAAGCACAGCGAATGAATGACAGGGGAAAACAGCAGATTTCTCCTACGGAAACAACCAGCTTGTTCACCAGCCGCTTTTTTCCTTTGCTTCCCATGGCAGACTGTAGCTGGAGTTTTCTCCAGTCCTGCCTAGACCACAGTCAGGACAAATCTCTCTCACCCGCCAGTCAGTCCCGCAGCTGCTCAGACCCAATCAAGTAAACACAGAGACTTATATTGCTTACCAACTGTATGGCCATGACAGGCTTATTGCTAGCTGTTCTTATATCTTAAATCAACCCATTCCTATTAATCTATAAGTTGCCATGTGGCTCGTGGCTTACCGGTAACTTAACATCTTCTCATGGCGGCAGCTGGCGGCATCTCTCTGCCTCAGCCTTCCACTTCCGAGAATTCTCCTCTCTGCTTGTCCCGCCTATTCGTCCTGCCTGGCTAATGGCCAATCAGCATTTTACCTATACAGAGTGATATCCACAGCAGCAGAATTTCTCAGCAATAGTGCTCGTCATATTTGGGGCCAGATCGTCCTTTGTCCTGTGGTCATCCAGTGAACTGTCAAATCTTGAGCAGCATGGCTGACCCCTCCTGTTAGATAGCAGGAGCAGCCACCCTCTGCCTCCCTGTCCCTACAGCCCATCCCCGTGTGTCACAGCTTGAGCTGAAAACCATCACTGTCTAATGCTTACACATTGGGAGTGGTGGGCAGAGAGTCAGGACACTGCCCATTACTCACCAGGGAAGGGATACTGAAGGGAAAGAGTGGTTCCAGGGTTGAAACTGATGACCCTTCAGCACCTCATTCAAAGTCTTCATTGACTGGTACCTTCTCCAAGGAGCAGGAAGGTCTTCAGACCCAGAGGGACCTGGCCAAACCCATTGGCATCAGCAAGGTGCCATGTCAAGTTGAAAAAGAGTCCTGGGGTCAGGAGTGTCAAAGCTCGAATCCCATGTGGACCACAATCTTGGTCTACAATCTCCTGAGGAAAAAAGACCACGCTAGTGTTATTGTGGGACACATTTATAACTAATGAAAAGAGACAGAAATCTTCATTTTTTGTATTGTTGTGATTACAGACATCACTAGCCAGGGTCCCTAACCTGGACCCACAGATAGCTGGGACCAGATAACAGAGGAGGGTCCAGTGCTCTGTAGGATGTCAGGCTGCATTCCTAGCACTATGCTTTTCATGTCAGCAACAGGGTCAAGGGAGACGCTCAAGTGTTTCTGGGGCTGGTGAGATGACTAGGGGGCAAAAGTGCAGGCTGTGTGAGCATGAAGGCCCGAGTCTGGCCCCCAGACTCACATGGTAATCTGTGTCCGTGACCCCAGTACTCCTATGGGGGGCGGGGCGGGGCGGTCTGAATTCCTCAGAGCTCACGGCCACACAGGAATGACGTAAGCAGCAGTGAACAACAAAGAGAGCCTGTCTCAAACCTAGTGACAGGGAGGTCAGATACCTGAGCTTGACCTCTGTCCTCCACACCATGCCATGATGCGCACACACGGTTCGCTGGGGAGGGAGGTTTTTTAAAGATATCATCAAATGTTCCCTGGGGAAGGGATGTCTACAATGATAGAGAAGTGGGGGGGGCAAAAATCAAGCCCCTGAAGCCCACTGATTTAAACATTCCAGGGACAGTATGCCCATTGGGGCAGAATAATAATTATATTGCTTTATCCCATTTCCCACGACAGACCCCATGACTGACCCAATAAAAAAAAGAAGGGTCCACTTTCAAACCTGTTTAGGAAGAAGTCTGAGGCCCCCCAGGCCTGACCCAGTAGATGATGGTATTAACAGCTCCTATTTCCTGGTGCACAGGGAGATGGAGAAGGAAGGCATGCCTGTCTCCTCTGGCCTTTAGCTCTCAGTCCAGAAATGCTGCCTGCAGGCTTTCAGACCAGCCCGCTCCTGTTTCCAGCTCCAGTCTTGCCCGGGGGATCCATGAAGTATGTCCAGTTAGTTGCTTACAATGTGTCCTCCTGTCTGGCTACCAGGTGGGAAATCATCGCTCTGAAGCTCTGCTCGAATGTTGTAATGAAAACGCTTGTTACATTTAATGAAAAACATAGACCAGACCATGAATCCTGTGGCCTTTCAGACATATGTGCACAGCTGTGCAGAAGCACAGAAGTGCTGGGGATGGAAGGGTCCTTCATTTTCCCATGATTGCCTGACACTGGGGTTCCTGGGGGGTCAAAGATTGCTACCTCAGATTTAAAGTCTGGTCAAGTCAGCTTCCAGCTTTAGCCATCTCGGGCCAGTAAATGGCTGAGACTAAGAGCTTACTTGGTACATGGAGCCACAGTGAGCCCAGGGGCCAATAGCAATGTTGTGTTTTAAATGTGAGATGTCCTGCATGGGCTCAGATGTGCATACCCTTGGTCACCAGGTGATGTCACTGTTTGGGGAGGTGGTGGACCGTCTAGAAGGTGAAGCTCGACTGGAGGAAGTTGGCCTTAATTGCCCAGGCCCACTTCTTGTCTGCTCTCTGTTTCCTGACTGAGGATTCAGTGTGAAGAGCATAAGCACATGACACATGGCATGCCTTCCTCACTGTGGAGAATTGTGTCTCCCCCTTAAAATTGTTTTCATACAATATATTTTGATCATGATCTACCTCCCCTCAACTCCTCCCATATCTCCTACCCATCCACTTAACATTCTCTTAAATTTTTTTTTTTTTTTAGAAAGTAGTCCCTTTGGGGTTGGCCAACTACTCCCAAGCATGAGGTCTAGCGTGAGGTGTGGCTGATATACCCAGTGCCACTCCTCTAAGCAACACTGATTTTCTCTCTTCCAACAGGTACCAGTGGCAAATAGCTTCTCGGTTTAGGGTTCAACTTTGACACCCACTCCCCCTCTCAGTACTGGAATTTTGTCGGGTTTGAGCATGTGCGGGTCTTGTGTGCCCTCACGGTCTCTGTGAGTTTCAGCCCTGTTGTGTTTAAAAAACACAATTTCCTTGGAATTGTTCACCACCTCCGGCTCTTAAAGCCTTTCCACCTCCTGCTCCCCACGGATCACTGACTATATCCTCTAGTAAATGTAAGCCAAAATAAATATTTCCTCTGTTAAAAGAAATAATAATTTGGAGTCCTACAAATCTAAATGGCTGCATGGGGCTAGCACATGTTGAACTCACTAACTCACTAAGCTGTGGACTAGAGACCCTGTGATCTGTGCCCTAGCTACTAAGTTTGGTGAGTTTACAAATCGTTTAACACAAAAGAAACACTCAAAATATATGATTATCATATGTAACAAATTTACAGGATTCAAAGCCCGTAATTTCCTCCCATTCTTCATTCATTATTCAACTGTTTTATTTAGTACCTACTTTTTCTACTGTGTTAGCAATTTGTAATCCAACCACAAAATGAGTGGTCTCACACTGTTTTCAAGTTAATAAAAGTGTAAATGACTAATGTGTAGAAAAGGCAACTTCTTTGCCCCACTGGAATCTGGCTCGTGGCATAGCTCAACAGAAACAAACTGTCTCCAGTGAGTTAACCACCTCAAAAATTCGGTAGAAATTCAGGGGGCGGGACTTCCTTATTTGTTCCTTCCATGTATCTAGAACAGTCCATTGTCATATTTCGATTCTCAAAAAAAGTGAAGTTTCCAGGCAGGATAGTGACAAGTAAGTTTAAGGGAATTTGTTACAGGCTTCGCCCTTATCTATCCCAAGAGTCCTTTGATTTGTGTGGTTTATCCTACAGCGCAAGAATGGGGCTTGCTAGATGCATGGGGAATGCAGTTCCAAGGCCAAGGTTGTGGTTTGCTATGTCCTTGGATGGTTACAATTCTCTCTTAATATATTTTCTTACCTTTAGGGTTCAGCATGATTTAATTGCCAAGAAAGCTCTGCCTATATATGCTGGGACCACTTCCAAATGCCACCTTGTGGTCCTACAAATAAATTTAGTTTCAACGGAAAAAGGAAGGTGACCCACCCTCCCCGTTGACAAAATACCAGCAGGGAGAGAGGAGCACCTGATGAGTGCACCCGGGTCTTGTAAGGAAGGGCAAGGTGTGGGCTATGTAGCTGCTTCCCACTAAAGTGTGGTTTTCACGGGCTTTTCTATGAAGGTCTCAGCTCCCAGCTGAACCCTGGAGACGCTGAACCTGGCTATTATCCCCGATGCCTATAGGAGTCATTTGCAGTGCTCTTATATTAGATATAGTTCCAGGTTCCAACTGGAGCTTGACCTCCTCTGAGACATCATCCGATAGTCTCTCACTCCAAAATAGGATTGTCATGATTTCATGGTTTAATTTCTTTCCACTTTTTTAAAATTTGTTTTTGTTTTATTCCATCCCTCTCCTTGCTAGTCTATAGATACCACAATGGAAAGGCTCGGTCTCCAAGAAGAAAGCCACAGTTTGCTTGGTGGCTGAGTGTGTACTCAATGCCCAGTGCTGGGCTCAGACCCCTGTGGAGTGTGGCTGGCTTTGAGGAATGAAGGAGCCTATGCTGCCACTAGCTTGGACACTCGTGGAGATGTGTTTACTTGCCTGAGACCCCACAGAGAGTAGAGGATCCAACCTGGCATGCAGGCATGGAGTCTGATATCTGCCCCTGCCCCTGCCCTGCTAACCTACTTGCAATCTCTTGGTTTTCATGGCTAAAGTAGGAAGGGCTTTTGCCTTCCCATTTTCTGATTCATCGCCAGGTGATCCCGACCCACCTGTCATTTTGCCAAAGTCCAAATCCCCTGCCCGTCTCAGCTTTCTCTCCCTGCTAACATTCAGAGCTCATGTTGCATTAAATGGTTAAAGAGAAAAGAAAAAAGCCTGAATGCATGTCATTAAACTTGTCAATGACAGAGTCGCGTTAGTATTAGGAAATTCTAGCATGGGATAATGCTTTTTGGCAGGATCTCGTCTGAGCAGGAAGCCTGCACTGGAGAAGGTATGCAACCAGAGAGCGAGGGGCATCTGTTTGGTGTCAGTTCCTCTGACAGCCAGGATGGTTTGTTTGTGTCAGCCTTCCCTGGGATGGTAATTGTGAGCTCACAGGAGGGTCAGAGTCCACCAGACCCTTTTGCCTGCTCAGGGGCCCACCCCAGGCCTCTTTTCTCCTGCCCCCTAGTCCTTCTAAATTAAATCACATTCCACTGCCTGTTATTGGATAATGTCTGGACAAAATACTCTTGCACACACTCCTTGCTTAAGGCGAAGTGACTGGAACAGAGTGCTGCTGGCTAGGAGCCATGGACTAATTGCTTTATGCCCATTTCCCCTCGCCAGAGGCACACCCAGCATTGACAAATCCATGGCTGTTTCCCAAGTTTTCAGGTCTCTGAAACAATCAGTGCAATATTCATTGGGGTGGGGGAACAGTCTAGATGGGGGTGGAAGGAGAAGCTAATTCTCCATAGGCCTTGGCACCTTCAACTTACGCTGTTTATCGCCCGTTATTTTGATCGTAGTGATCTGGGTTTTTAATTTCCTGTAATCCAGAAAGGAATGTTGTTCTCTTCCTTAAGGACATCTGTGGGATCTGTCTTTCATGTTCCAGAAGAATCTTAACAGAGATGTTTTTGTCAATGACTGGATGTTTCATTAGAAATCCAGAGATTCCCGTTAACTTGAATTATTTTCATGGCTCTGATCAACTTTCAACTTAATAATTCATGATGTTTAATAACCTGTTCATATCATTGCCAAAATTATTGATTTAATAATATTTGGCTGTTAATAATGGAGGAGTGGGGAGGGGTTTCTTAACATTTACGTCAATTTCTGTCTTATTATCTTGCAAATCTTGGGCAGACAATAATCATAAAGACCTTTAATATCTTGTCGTTTTTCTTGGTAGAAGTCAGGAAATAGTTCTGAGTTTTTAAATACGACTTGTCTTCACTTTTATTTTCATGCTTTGGAGGCGTAGGCTTTTGTTGTTGTTTTGAGCTAAGGTCTCACTATGCAGCCCAAACTGACCTCGAACTTAAAATCCTCCCTCCTCCCCCTCCAAAGTGCTTGCTGGGATTGCAGGCCTGTGTGGCACAACTGCCCGTTATCTGCATTCTTGAGCTTCAAAGGATACAATGAAGACATCCAATTAATCTAACTAGTCCTGATTGAAACACTTCCCAAGAGTTTGGGGAAGCCATGCAAACTCGGCCCCAATCCTCCTAGTTTCTCTAGCATATTTCAGTGGGCTCTTTCCTCCCCTTTGAAAATCATCTTTAATCGAAGCGTACTGTGATCGCTTCTGTTCTTCCTTCCCGGAACACACTTTACAGTCTGAAATAAGAATGGAGCTGGAAAACTCATCACGGATTTGTTTTGGCAAGGCGGAGTTTCAGCTCGCTTTCTGCTTGGATTTCCTGCAGAAGTCAGAGCTGTGATTGGGGTAGGCAGGAAGCAGTGCTTTATCTCATTTGGAAACGAAAAAAGTGAAAATCAAATATATGGACCGCATACACACTTACTGATTATCTTATCATTTCAAAGACCTCATGCTTTATTTTTAACTTTAAAATAATCCTTTTAGAGACTAAGCTGGTGCGTACCTTTAGTTTCAGCATTCTAAATGCAGAGGCAGGTGGATCTCTGTGAGTTTGAGGCCAGGCTGGTCTACATCGTGAGTTCCAGACCAACCAGGGCTGTATAGTGAGACACTGTCTCAATACTGATTAATTAATTAAAGATAAAATTTAGGAACCTCATTTGCAAGTTGTGCTCATTGTTAGAATATCCTTATCTGGGCCTCTTTCTACCACAACAACTACATCTTCAGGCAGAGTTCCAAGAAGAACCCTCTTTATCCCCAATTTTATTCAGTGTCTAATGGTGTTATGGCACATGTCCAAAACTTCACCTTCCAGGCAGTAAGAAATTTCCTCGTAGTACGCTGTGTCTCAGTTGGAAACTGACTTCCTGCATCAGATATAAAGGGTGATATGTATACAACCGGGTTAAGGAGATCATTAGAATTCTCCTACCCATGTCTCTGTGTGTTCTGAGCATGCTGGGAATGTGCTTGGCTGGAAGTGGATCAATGGTCAACATGTCTACTCAATGTCGAGGGCAAGAGAGGAAATTCCTCAATAAACCACAAGGAGGTGTCTATAGCTTGACTGAGCCTGTAGACAACCCATGTAGAACTCAGGGGGTGCCCACAAATTCCCAGATATATACACATTCGGAAGTCCTCACTGAGGTCTCTAGATACCCTTCGTTAACCAGCATGGAAATGAGTCATTATTGTAGAATAAAGTGTGTCTTGGGGTTCGGTTGCACAGGTAGGGGAATTCAGAATACAACACTGGTCTTCAATTGGTGTAACCCATTTGGTGTGTGTTTGATTTCTGCTGCTGTGATAAACACTCCATCCAAAAGGAAGCTGAGGGACAGGAATAGTTCATTCCATCCTATCAGTCACAGTCTCTCTTTGGGAAGTCGAGGCATAGTGGCTTACTATTTCACACAGTATTACCTCAGGCCAAGAACTCATTTCATAGACAGAAAAGCCTGACAGGAGCCATGAAGGAGGCTCCTTTCTTTATAGGTTCATGCTTAGCTAGCATTTTTATCCAGCCCAAGCCCTCCTGAGTAGAGATAGTGCTGCCCACAGCGGGCTGGGCCCTTCTGCATCAACTAGTGATGCAAACAATCCCCCAGACATGCCCACCGACCAATCAAGTCTGAGCAATCCCTCCACTGAGATTTCCTTCTCAGATGATTCCAGGTTCATCTGTCAAGTTGACAGAACTAACTAGGACAGTGGGTTACATCAACAAGACAGTGAGAGTAGACTCTATCTGAGTGCCTTGCCTGTAGCAAAGGAAATAACACATTCTTGGTTGTTCTGTATTTATACAAATAAGCTTTGGATGACAATACAAAATGGTCCAAAAGCCCCAGAGTTTCAGCAGGTCCTACTTCCTCCACATAGGAAGACAGCCATGAGTCCTATGCAAGAACTCTACCTTCCAGGTACTTTGAAATACATAGTTCTCATATTTAAAGAGGCGGCGGGCTTCCGATGACTTCTCTGGCTACAAGAGAGGTTATGACCTACGCCTGCTTCAGCCAGCATGCGAAGGTTGAAGGAAGTAGTGTTGTGGAGCTCTGCCTCTCTGGTAAGTGATTGGCAGACAGCAGAGCTCCCAGAGGTGTCTCATAAGCAAGTTAGAGAGGGCTCGCCATGAATCAGATTGCACCAGCTGTCCGGTACCTATTTGCTCACGGATAGCTTTATTGTTTTTTGTTTGTTTGTTTGTTTGTTTGTTTGTTTGTTTGAGGAAAAACACAATGTCACACAGAAGCTGAGAGAAAATGGGAAGTGATGAACATTTTGTTCAATTGGAAGGAAAGCAGATCCTCCAGCCTGGCTTTGAAACAGAGGTGAATGTGTAAGCGTGACCAGAGTGACCACCACCCCTGATAACTTAGTTAAAAGTCATCTTATCTGTTCTGCCTGCCACTGCCAGTTTGAGACTTGGGTGTAGACTAGCCCGACCTCCAGAAAGCTCTAGTACAGGAGGGGTCTTTGCTCCTACCCAGCCACACGCCATGTTGCCGCTAATACAATACTGACTGCTCTCGGCGTGGTGTTTCTCACTGAGGTTATGGTGTTTCACAATGAATCCGGCTCTCGCCACCTAGATTTTAATATTCATTGCGGTGCTGACACAGTGGGACGAGATCTTATTACTAGAATTCTTGAACTTCCACCAGCTTTAGGAGTAGAGAAATAGATCTCACCTGAGAACGTTCTTAATGTTATGTCAGAGCCCAATTGATCTGATGGACTTTTAATGACTTCGCTGATAAGGGAGAGTGACTTACAGCTGCTCAGGCCACTGTGAAAAGGCTGATGGCAATTTGCATGGCCTGATGAGATCCCAAATGGGAGGAGTGGACCTTCAAGTTCAAAGAGATGCGTGCTCCCCACAGAAGTGATGTGAGCTCTGTAGGGCTGGGTGCAGAAACCACCAGGCACATGCGCCCTGCACGCCTCAAGTCATCTAAACACATGCACCAAAGTTACAAAGCCCTGGAGCTGGGTAACTGATGAGCTGAAGGGTCAAACACACACTCAAGTACTCAAACACCAGATGAGGAAAAGGTAAAGAGAAAAGCAAGAAACAAAGGAAGCGTTTCCCCCACTGCTAAGAGACAATTGAAGCTGCTAAGATCCCCCGCATGCGATCCACAGACATCTCTCACTTGCATTTTAAGCAATGCGGAGGTTTTAGCGGGACATTATCACCTGCAGAGCCTAGTAATGGGTAATTGAGTAGGGAAAAGGGGCCATGCATTTCTGATTAATATTTACCAAAGTCTCTGTGTGTTTTGCCTCAAACATTAATGACCTGACAGATCAAGTTGAACAAAAAGCATAGTGTGGCTTGAAAATGGGGTAGTGTGCTCCTCAGAGCTGCCTCTTCTCTGCTTGGCTTATGATGAATGCCATTCTTTAATAGCAAACTGGTGTTCGTAAAGAACTTATTACGGAGACTCCGAGGAGCCAAGAATGAAGGAATGCCTGACTGGCAGCAATCAGTCAGCCCCCTTTTAAAGGCGGCGAACTGATCCTTCCTTCTCAAAGCAACAGTTCATGCGAAGGTCTCCAACATAAATATCTGAGTCATCGGAGCCATTACAGAGCCTGGTCTTGTTTGCAATTCCATGTTCATTTCATGAGAAAATGACCCCCACCATTTCTAACAGAGGTTAATTATTGGCACCTGTAAAATAATGATAGCCAAATAGCAAAGGATAGTCGTGTTTAGTTAAAAATTCTACATCCTTGGAGGCAGAAGTCAGATGGGAGCAGCCCTGGGCAGTGCTGACCAGTGAACTGGATCAGAGCATGGAGGTACTGTGGAAGGTTCTGTTCTCAGGCATGGTTGATCCACTCTGAGGTCACACAGTACTCGGGAATGACTTGTCTTCTCTTGTTCAAAAAAAACCTCTATTGTGTGGTTGGTTTGGATTTTCGTGTAGCCCAGGACGGCTTCAAACTGGGTATGTTGCCCAGAATGACCTTGACCTCCAGGTCAGATCATCCTGCTTCATCTCCCAGGTGCTGGGATTACAGGTGTGGGTCAACACACACAGCTTCAGAGGTCTGCAAAGCAGGGTTTCTTTACTGTCAACCTGACACTGTATTTGGGGCCAGGCTACTCTCTGCTATGGAGATTGTTCTGGGACTCCCCGGTGCAGAGATCAAGGACTGAAAAACATAGGCAAATCTGCTAGACTTCTTTCCTAGTTCCTCACCCACCCAAATGATCCAGGGTACCCCTTCGGAACCTTCCCATCTACCCAGTGGTTGAGAACGTGAACCCCGAGCTTCTCTGGCTCCGTTCCTTCTCTTCCTCACGGTAGCCATGTGACCTTCAGCAAGGAACCCCCTCAGCTTTCCCACCTGCAGTCTACGATGGACGGGTCCTCACGGGAACCTGTCACACAGGGTCGTAGGGGAGAAAACTGCTGTCGTGCAACATGCCAGTGACCATCACGTTTATGGTTCTTTGATCTCTTGGATGGAAAGTCCCTGTCTCTTCCTCCTCTACAGGCATGGTTGGTGTGTTTCTTCCAGCCCCTTTGTAGCATCATAGAATTCATTTTGTGAGACAAAGTTAGGGTGTGTCATGTGACTACCCCTAGACAACAGGCCAAAGTACTGACAACTGGGGTCACTTATTATAATGAGAGCTAATGTGTGTGTGTGTGTGTGTGTGTGTGTGTGTGTGTGTAGACATGAGAACTCACATGTTGCCCACATTTACCTGAGGGATTATGGTAAAGCTGAATCCTCCTCCTCCTCCTCCTCCTCCTCCTCCTCCTCCTCCTCCTCCTCCTCCTCCTTCTCTTCTTCTTCCTCTTTCCGGGAGCAAGGATGGAATACCAAGTGTGCCAGGCATCTTTGAACTCTCAGTTGGTGAGAACTCTCCTAATTCACTGAGGAGACACTCTCAGAACCTGTTGTTCTCTTCTGACTCCAGAGTCCTTCAGCTAAGAGGCTGTGGCTGGAGTGACTGCTGGTCCTTCTTCTCCCAGCGCCTCCTCAACTTAAGAGAAGAATCCTCTTCATCAGAACGGGGACAGCATTTCCTTTGTAAACGAGAGCTTGCTTAAGTGTAGATTTCTAAGCTGATGTGGTGCTCAATGCCTGTAATCCCAGCACTCAAGGGGTGGAAGCAGGATGATTGCTGTGAGTTCAAGGCCAGCAGGAATACATGCATGCATACGTACACACATATATACATGAGATGTGTGTTTCTATGTCTCCATTTTGTTTTGTTAGTTTAGAAATGTGGCATTGCAGCCTGAGAATCTGAATTTTTAGCTGCATTCCCACTCAGGTTTCTAGGTACTTATTTTCAGAACTGAAGTTTGTGTAAAACAAAGTGACATGAAGCAGAGAGGCATTTGCATGTGACGCCCGCCGCCCCTGAGTGCCTGAGCCTGCAAGTACTCCATTTTTACGAGGGGAGTAGGGCAGAGTTATTTTCCTCCTTGCTCTCTGTCATATTCCAGGTAGTGAAAATGATGTAAATGGAGGGATTTTCGTTTTTAAGTGAAATAGTTGTATCTGCACTCCACATTCCCTAGCTCTTAAAAACAAGCCATGGGGAGCAGACGGAAGAAAAGGAGGACCAAGCCTTTACAGCCCAGCTGGAAGGGGGCATGTGTTGTGTCGAAGACAAAGGGAGGTGCAGGCAACAACAAGCTCTGAGAATAATTTCTGGGTATCAGGAGTGGAGAGTGATTTTAGATTATGCTGTTCTGGAAGCTTCCATCACCAGGTGCACCAAAGAAGCTTCCATATGGCTTCAATATCCTGGGGAGGTTCGATGCATAGTTGAGCCTAACCCAAAGATATGAAATAATCCATTCTTGGTCTATTTCTAGATGATGAATATCTCCTCCATATCCAAGACCTATTTAATGATTAATTTGAGTTTTCCCACAGCCACGAATCTGTATCCTCAGGAGTAATGGGGCCCATGTCCGGGTGATTTATTTGGAAACAAAAGCTAGAGTCTGCTCTACCCCTTCCCTCCCCTCTGTCCGCCAGCAACCTCGTCCATCCCCTTTCTTCTCTTCCTCCACTTCCGTGCTGAAGAAAGCTCTGACTTCTGCCAGATCCTTTTAGTATCTCTTCCCAACAGAGCACTCTTAAAATGAAGCCCTGGGGCTGGGGAGATGGCTCAGTGGGTAAAGCGCTTGCCTGGAAGATGGGAGAAGCTGAGTTCAAGTCCCCAGAGCCCGTATGAAACCAGATGTGGTGACATGTGTCTGTAATCCCTCCTACTGGGAGAGATGGGAGATGGAGACAGGAAAATCCCCAGAAGTTTGTGAGCCAACTACCATGGTATTTACACAGTAGCAATCAGGAGGGTCTGGAGTGAGCTGGAAGAAGAGGACTAAATCTAAGGTTGTACACACACACACACACACACACACACACACACACACACACACACACACCTGAACCTAAGGTTGTATAAACACATACACACTAATCTAAAAAACTAATTGTCAGAAGCCTTTAAATTCTGTCTCTTTATTTTCCCAACTTCTCCATATAAACATTCCCTTTTTAACAGCACATAATCAAGCACACATGTGCCCATCCATGCTGCATGCAGTCTCCCAGCTTTAACATGGGAATAGACAGACTGCCTTCTCCATAGGGTTTCGTAAGAGTTCGGTGAGCCTCAAACTAAGGCTCTGAGAGGAACTGGCCCACAGTTCACAGAGCTGAGGTTTGCCTGTCTCCATCCTATGCCATCTGTCTGTCTGTCTGTCTGCCTCTGCACATATGCCTCTTTACCAAGCCACCCTCTGCTCTCCCTCATCCTTCATGGCCCATCTCCTTGGGGAGCCTTTTCATTCTCTCCCTGTCTGCAGCTTCCCGCACTCGGTAGATCTTCAGCCCTGATGACATCATTGTGCCGTCTGTCCGCTGACCTCTCCTCTGAGCTCACCTGCGCGGACTGCAGTGCTGTGCGTAGCCTTCATATGCACATGTGCACTGAGTGTGAGCAGCATTTCCCTGCTTCCTACGGCATCCTCCGTGAGCACTCGGAGGTCAGTGCTCTTACTGACTGCAGTGGGAACACAGGCACACAGTTGGTGGACTTTGCAGGATTTGGAGAGTTGTCCCATCCCCCTCTTAGGTACAATGCACTTTCTATTTTTACCCTGATGGCCCTGGAAATGTCACGGCTCCCCAGGACTTTGTCTTTCTTGGGTTTCCATCTCGCCTCATCTCATCTTTAAACTCAGGAATCTCAAAATAACAGCCTGCAAGTAAAACCAGTCAACAGAGACATAGTCAGAGCCTCAAACCATTCAACTACCTCAGCACGCTGGGGAGGTGGCTCAGTGGGTAAGCCACTTGGCAGTCAAGCTTGAGGAACTGGGTTCAGATCCCAGAACCCAGGTAAAGCCAAATGTGACAGCAATGTCTGTAATCCTGGGGCTCTTGTGAAAAGATGGAGGGTGGAGACAGGAGAATCCCGGGAAGTGAGGCCAGCTTAGTAAAGAAGATGAGGGTAGCATGATGGTGAATAAGAGACCCTGCTCCAACAAGGCAGAAGGCAAGAACTGACTCCAAGTGTGTCTTTCCTCTGGCTTCCACACATGCAACACAGACAGACAGACAGACAGACAGACAGACAGACAGACAGACACACACACACACACACCAAAAAAACCTGATTTTTAAAAAACATTTAGCTTAATACTTTAATTTTTTTTCCCTAAAGTTGTCTATTCCTGTTTTTTGTTTGTTTATTTAAATCCAGAGCATCTCATCATGCTGCAGCATTCTTTCCACTTACCCATGGCTAGCTGGAGCTGGAAGAGGTGTAAGTCCCTGCTCCAGCCATTGCCTGGCCCCTCTGGACACCTGAGGTTGTCACTCCTGTGAGCTATCCTCGAGTTAATTAAGAGTCTACAAAACAAGGCAAGCCCATTTACTGTGTCCCATCCCCATCCGGCCTGAATGTGGCCTGTGTGTCTACAGCCGACTCCCACACATATTCCCTACATGCAGCCCTCACTGGATGTTACTGGCTATTCTGTTACTGAAGCCTGACTCTTTACTATTTAAGATGGAATTTATTATCCCATCTTAAAGAGTGTCCACATTGAAAATTCTTTTTTTATTTACTATTTGTGTATGTGTGTACATGTCCCATTCATGCATGTGTGGAGGCCAGAGATTGACATTAGATGTCTTCCTCTACAGTGCCCTGGCTTATTTTCTAAGACAGAGTCTCTTCCTAACTTCAAGTTCACTGATTGGCTGGTCATTAAGTCCCAGGAATCCCCCATACTCTATGTGAATTGTCATACTCAGCTTTTCAAAAAAATGGGGGATGGAGACATGGTTCAGTGGTTAAGTGTATTGGATGTTCTTCCAGAGGACCCAGGTTCAATTCCCACCTCACAACTATCTGTAACTCCAGTTCTAGGGGATCCAATGCCCTCTTCTGAACTCTGCAGGCAGGTACATCTGGCACACATACATATGTGTGGGATCTGAACTTGGATCCTCATGCTTGTCCAGGCTGCCAGCTGTCTCTGTCTACTCTTGCAAGATTCACGAAAGTTGCTTGCATCCATCTTCCATTTCTCAGGTACCATTATATTCCTTCTCAGGTCTTTGATGGGACTGAAGACTAGCAGTTATAGTTACAACTTTGTGCGTGTGTGTGTGTGTGTGTGTGTCTGTGTGTGTGTGTGTGTGTGTGTGTGTCTGTGTGTGTGTGTGTGTGTATAAAATCTTAGATAAAACATATTCAGTATTAGATTCAGGTTCTTTAGGATAGGACACCTTTTGGAATGATCTTTCTAACACGCCATTTACTTATGCTCTAGACTTCTCTGGATTTAGTATGTGTTTCTTGCTTGATATTGTTCGCATTGGTTGTAGTTCCATCTTATCTAGGTCATTATCCCTCATTACTCCTGGACAATATTTGATAACCATTCCTTTGTATATAGTCTTGTATTAGATTAGAACCTTCTTTTTTAGACAAAGTGGGGAGATGTAGTGGGTAGCCATTCCAGCTTTGATCTGGAAGTTCCAACCTCCATTGAGGCTTTGGTAACTGTCATGCCTACAAGGCGGGGCCAAGAGAGGACCCTGAAGACCCAAGATCCGGATGCACCAGCTCTCTTGGTTCCTGGACCCTGGACGCTGGAGGTAGACAGACTGTGCTACACCTTTCCCAGACCCTGTAACCAATCCCTTCACTTGTAAGTTACCCCACAAAATAAACCTCCCTTTTAACTATGTGGAGTGGCCTTAATAATTTCACCAATATAAATCTTCAGGGCAAGTTTCTCTCTCAATAAGGGGATTTCTCCCTCTAAGCCAGGACTGTAACGCCCTGGCTCTGTGAAGCGTGATGATTGCTCTGGAGAAAGAAAACAGGCACCACTGGCTCCCGAGTCTTCTTCTGGAACATGAAGAAGAAGGTACAAGTGAATGCTCACCCATAACTCCAAGGGGACAGTGAGGTGAAATTTCAGCAAGCTGGCAGGAGGAAGAAGAGGAATTTGCCTGGGCAGCCCTTTGTCACATCCCATGTTCCACTGGGCTTCGTGTAACAAAACAAAGTCACTAGATAAGAATCTCTTCAGTACATTGACTTTGCGCCTATCCTGATGAATCCATCTTCATCCCTGAGTTTTGACTGAGAGGCGGGTTGCCCTCTGGCTCATCAGCCATATCTTTTCTCTCCTTCCTTCTAATTACTCTCAGCCTTTTTATTTTCGTTCTGTTTTATGTTTATTTATTACTAGGGCAGTGTGTATATGAAATGTAGGGGTGCACATGTGCCATCAGGTGAGCAGGGAAGTCAGAGGACCGTTCTCGGGAGTCAGTCGGTTCTCGACTCCTTCTTTGCTGAAGCAGGGTTGCGTCTGCTGTTTCTGCTCTTCCACGTACCAGGCCAGCTGGCCCACAGGCATCTGAGAGCTCTCCGGTACCCACCTCCCATCTTGCCGTAGGACTGTGGTGATTACAGATCAGAGCCACTGCATTTGGCTTTTCCAGTGGGTTTCAGGACTCAAACTTGGGTCCTCAGGCTTGTGTGGCAAACACATTTTGCCATCTAACCTACGTTGGTGGGCCTGATTCAGTGCATACTGTACTGTGTGTGTGGCTGTGGCCCATATGGCAATGTGTGTGGAGGTCAAAAGACAACTTTGTGGAGTCAGTTCTCTCCTCCACCTTTTGGGGGTTTCTAGAGTCTAACTCAGGGCATCAGGTGTGCACAGTAAATGGTTTCTTTTGTTGTTTTTTGTTGTTGTTGTTGTTTGTCCACTGAACCATCCTGCCAACCCCTACCCTCAAATTTATATTCAGATTAAAGGACATCCTAATTCCTAAGAAATTCATAACATGGACGTCAACTTTCCTCTACTGACGCTGCACACATGAGCTTGAATGTAGTCTAACGTCTCTGTTCAAGACGCAGGCCTGAGAACGAGATGGGCAAGAAAGTGAGCTGCAGGACAACTTTGCAAGCCCTGCGCTCTGCAAGCTCCCGGTGTCCACACAGCCTGCGACTGTCAACAGCTTGCAATGAGGCTGAAGTGATAAACCTTCCCATCCTCTCCCTGCCAGTGAGGCAGCCTGCAGGAGTCAGGTGTCGGGGAAATGGAAAGAGGTGGTCTCCATATTCTCTCTGGCATCGTATCTTCTGTCTGTAGAGGATACGGCTTACAACAGATTAGCAGCTTGACATCTGCAGAGAAAGCCAGGAGAATGATGTTTGTCGACCTTATCAGCAATTCCTGGAGGGGAATTCTCTTACTTCCCCCCTTGGCATTCCAGAATTTGTTTGTTTGTTACAGCTGTAGAGTCTACTCTCCGTAGTCTGTTTCTGCTTATCTCCCCGAAATAGTTTTACGTATCTAACCATATTAAATCCACTTATTTATTGTGTGTTTATCTCTGTTTGGTGTGTTGAATGTTTATTTATAAGCCACTCATGTATCTAAAATTTACTTGATTGTTGCTTGTCTATTCCGTTTGCTGGCATGTGTCCGACGGGGCTCCGCATATATTTGCTGCATTCAGATAATAGGAGTCTCTTGGTAAACATAACTGTTTAAAAGCTCTAAAGAGAGGCACAGAATATCTACAAGGTAAATAAAGTATTCTTCTGCACCCAGAATGTGTCCTGATAATACCCAGAAAAAAAAATAAAAACAGAAACCCGTGCCCTAGAACTGACTTTGAGGGTCTGTTTGAACAATGACAAAACACGGCTCTCTATAAAACCTAGTTAATCCTCTCTCTACCCTGTGCTCTTGATACCCCAGACTCCTCCTTTTGTCCCAAGTTTGTGAGTATTAGAGTTTGTGTGAGTCTACCCCGTATGGCGTCTGAACCCCGATGTAAGGATCCAATTGTGAATAGACTGTCCAATCTCACTCAACACTGACCCTTTGACACCTGGCTCAATGCATAACAGCCAAGAGTCAACTATTCGCCTTATTTGAGTAGCTGCTGGCTTCTCAGGCCTCCTCAGCCATGGTTCTCACTTTGCTAACCTGATCAGTTTAGCTGATACACGCTTCCTTGTGTATGGTCCATGGACAGAGATGCTCAAAACACCCAGAGCTGAATCAGGATCCAGGGAGTGCTCAGAAGTTGGACTGGGGAGCCAGACACACCCGTCATATGCCTGGTCCCCTGGCTTACCAGAGGGGAATTTTTTGACACAAAAAAACTCTAGGCTCTGCAATCCCATGGGCAGCAAAGACACAATGTGGGTACCCCCAGGAGAGTGCCACAAGGTAAAAAATGAGAGGAGCGAGGCTGACTACTCCATGCGCAGCAAATGCTCAATAAATAATAGCGAATATTGCCTCCACTGCCTTTGGATCAAATACTCACTACTTTTTGAATATTTCTGTCAGCAAGTTAGAAAATGTGGGTGCAGGGGCAGCAGAGGGGATGGCTTAGTCAGTAAACTGTTAGCCTTGTAAGTCTGAGTTTGGTCCTTCTAGAATATGTATAAAAAATCCAGGAGAGGTGGTGTGTACACACTTGTAAGCCCAATATCACAGAGATGGAGTCAGATGGATCCCCAGGGTTCGCTGGCCAGCAAGTCTAAATTATTTGGATAACTCTAGGCCAGTAAGAAAGCCTGTCTCAAAAAATAAAATGGAGGACATTTGAGGCTGACCTCTGGCCTCTGCATGTGTGTATATATACACATAGTATACACACACACACACAAGCACGTAGGTACAAAATAGGCGCTGCAGTGAGATGCCTAGGAGTATTGATTGACTTCTCTGCTCTCGGTCTCCCCCAAATGGCTGCCTGTGCCCAGGAGAAGCAACACCTGAGGCTGACACACAAATCTCATCCCCACAAAATCCCCCTGAAAGAAGGGAGGGAAAGAAAGTCACGATTACTTGGGTCTTCTGCTTAAATAATGTCATGCCTGGAGTATGTGTTTATTCGCCTCCAGCAAATTCTGAGGCAGAAGCAGTGAATGGGCTAAGTAAGAACATATGGATGTTTAAGAGGCATCCCCTGCAATACTGATACGGAGCATGGAGACCTGAGCTGACTTTCAGATACTGAGCTGTCTACCCTGCATGAGGGATTCTGTGGTTTGGACCAGGGTGAAGTGTCCCTTGGAGGGACCAAGCCAAGCCATGGTGGTGTTGTCCTTACCATGTTCCCTTCTGACCACTCATTCTTCGGTTCCCTCTTCATGAATTCAGAACATGCTATCAAAGTCCTACTTCATGGTAGCCATGGTGCTGCATATGTGTAGGGATCTCGGCAAAGTTCTTACCATCATGGATCGTAACTTCTAGAACAGAGGCAAACCTTAACCATACCATGCAATTTTTGATACTGCCTAGGAGACAGGAGAAACCCTGGAAATTCTTTAGTCTTGCTAGTCTGGGGAGACAAAAGAGAGCCCATCTCAACAATATAAAAGGAGAGAATTGACTCCAGGACATTGTCCTTTGACACGGACACCCACACCACAAACACACACACAGACACACACACACACACACACACACACACACACACACACCACACCACACCACCCCAGACCTAAATGCTTCCCCAAAGTCTCACCCCATCATACTATCCCATTGGGTGTCAGGCTTGGAGAGATAAGACAGAAGGTTGCAGTCTTTCCGTGTGGAGGCTCTGCCTTTGTGCTCCCTCTCAGAACCCTGGGCTCCTGTAAGAGACAGTCCGAGGCGTCCATACCCTCCATAGCAAGGACACATGGGGTTGCCTCACGTGACTCAGGCCCTTCGTGTTCCCACTGAGTGTCAAGTGCTGTGCTAGGCTCTGGGATATGACAAGGGAAGGTGACAGACCAAGGTGCCATCCTTCGGAAGATGACCTAGTGAAGGACTTAGCCGCTAGGTGAGTGTGGAGAATGACCAGCTAACGATAGGTGCTGCCGACCAAAACAACACAGAACGAGCTTTAGGTTGAACTGGTCTGGGTACAGTGTGGGAACCACATACGTACACATCCAAGGCAAAAGTTACCACCGAAGTGGGGGCGGTGAGTGTGAAGGGCCTGAAGCCCACTCACGGGTACCACAGTCACTTAGGAATACAAATTGATGCCCCACATTGCAAAGCCGTTATCATCTCACTGCCGTCCCACATCCATCGCTCTTTCCATTCGGAGTCTTGGCTCTGCAATGGACCCAGGTTAACATTTCACATCATCTAACAACCAGATTTCCCTTCATTCCCCTGTCTCCTTGTCACTGAATGGTAGACAAGGCAGCCAGGTGAGGAGCCTGAGAGGGATGTAGCTTCGTGAAGTCATGTGACCGAATGCTACGCTACACGGGAGTGACAGAATTGTCTTCCCCTTCATCTCTCAGAAGGTTTGTGGAACCGGACAGTAAAGGATTGTGCTGTTGATCCCAACTGCTTGATCGACATGCTTAGAAAATTTCCTCATGCCTTTCTGACATAAACGAAACATCCAGCTAGGAAAGCTGAACGCCTTTGAAGACCTGTGCTGTGCAGGGAAAATGGTGTCTGTAGTGTGAGGGCTTGGGAGAAAAGGCGTCTGGAAGAACTTTCTAAGAAAGGAATACAGCTAAATCGGGGAGGGGACGTGAAACGCTCAGGAAAGTTACAATGAGAAGAGGGGAGGGGGCGGGAAAGAGGAAGGACCTTCCGGGTCTTCTGTCAAGTCTATTAGAGCCTGAGGCAGGGTTTGGGGAGCAGGCATCTGGGGTGGGGGGGGCGTCTCAGAGGAAATGTGAAAGAACAAAGACCGCAGGGGAGAGAGTGGTCCAGAGCAGTATCTGGGAAATCCTGGCTCCTGTTTTTATTTTTATTTTATTTATTTTTTTTATTTTCAAGACAGGATTTCTCTGTGTAGTTTTGGTGCCTGTCCTGGATCTCACTCTGTAGACCAGGCTGGCCTCGAACTCATAGAAAACTGCCTGGCTCTGACTCCCGAGTGCTGGGATTAAAGGCGTGTGCCACCACCGCCGGACTGAAATCCTCACTCTTAACTGACCACAGACAATGGTCTCGAAGACACACACCGTGAGGCCCATATCCTTGTTTGCACAGGATACAAGGCAGGCTTTTGCCTTCCAGTGTCAATCAACCAAGAATTTTAAGGAGATGCCCTAACTTCCCACTTCAGGTATCTGTGCCAGCCTTTAAGGACAATCTCTGAAGCCAAGTCAGGCCTGGGCATCCAGCAGACACTGCTCACAGAGTGCAGGATGGCACCCAGTGGGGCCCATGGAGTTTCCATAAAGGAAATGCATACATTTGTTTAATTATTAACTCTTTATTTTATCTCTGCTGGGTACCTGCTGTGTCCCAGTCAGAGTTACAATTGGACCATATACGATGACTGAACATTCGATATGCACTGGTTTCAACTGTGATATGCCACATTTTTCAAATATTCCTAGAAGTTTGAAGAGGTGTTGTTGTTGTTGTTTTGAGAATTTAACCATTTACCGGGACTGGGAGTAAAGATCAATGGTAGAGCTCTTGCTTACAATGTCAAGTTCCTGGGTCCCAACAATGCAACAGCAACCAAAAAAGACCTGTTAATTATATATTCAGTAGAGATGTTTGGAATACTGGCTGGAGTAAGGTATATCTTATGACTGCTATAATGCATCTTTTAGAGCAATTAAATCGCACTTGGTGGGTTTTGTTGAACTGCACTGGTCTCAGGTTTCCTCCACCATAACATCCTCGGTTGTCATAGATGTCTACTGAGTATCTACTGCCTGGGGGAAAAAATAGGGCCAAGCAGATCCAACTCTAGTACTGGGCCTTTCTCATCATTTGAGAATTTCTATATTGTGTTTTGTGTTTAATAAAACACCTGTAGGTGTACATTCCTGTTCACATCTCCTGTAATATACTGTTCTAGTTTGATTTCTGCTGTTCTCATAAAAGACTATGACTTAGAGAAGGGTTTTATTCCTTCTTATACTTACAGGCCACAGTAGTTCATTGAGGGAAGTCAGAACAGGGACACAAGCATGAACTTGAAACAGAAACCATGGAGGAACGCTGCTTGCTGGCTCACTCGCTGGAGCTCGTGCTCAGCTAGATTTCATATACAGCCCAGGACACCTGCCTAGGGAACAGTGCTGCCCACGATGGACGGGGAATCCTGCATCAACTAATAGTCAAGGCAAGGCACTCCCTCACGCACAATATCACAGGCCAGTCTGATCTTAGCAATACCTCAGCTGAGATTCCCTCCTCGGGTGACTCTAGGCTGTGACAAGTTGGCAGCTAAGGCTAACTAAGGACATGCCCCAAGTCTCACAAAATACAAGCAAACCTTATGCCACATCCTCTGGACAACTGATGCCAGACATATTGTCTTCCTTTGTCCCTGACACAGCCCTCATCTTCTGTATCTATGTGGCAAAAGCACAAGTATCAGTCCATAGACCCCATCATGAGAAGGGAAAGAGATCCAAGTAGTTTGCACTGAGTCTCTTTTCAAGCAATTTCCCCCCTCGGATGTCACTCCATGCAGATTGCACAGCTCAGCAGTGGGCAGAAGTATGATAATCGTTCAAAACATAATTGAAAGATTTCAAAAGTTGAGCTGGAAGCATTTCTGTCTGAGTTTATTGCAACTGTTTTGTGTCTGGGGGAAAAAAAGTTTATGAAAGTTCTGTGACAAGAAAGATAAATTATGGAACCATAAGAACCAGAAAATAAATGGATCCTAGAGTCTGTCAAACAGGGCAGCGATGAGAACATATAATTTTAGAACAAAAAAAAAGGTAACTAAATTTGAAAAATTGCATTAGTGTATCATTTTCTGTATATGAGCCATTAGAGGGAAAAAGTGGAAATTACACCCTGTAACAAAGTAAAAATGTTTTCAGTGTTTAAAGGTAATTTTGTAATACTGCTACTATTACTTAAACTCTTGCCTCTTATAAAAACCCGAAGACGGGACCCCTGGTGATATTACCTGTGTCTTAGGCAAAGAGCAACGATTTGAATTCCATTCAAATACATTTGTATTTTGCCGAGTGCTATCAAGCCCCGAGTTGCATAATTTGCCACATAAGTGAAATAGATACTTTTCTTCTACACATTTATCACTCTCCTGTGGGCTTCATTACTGACAATCAAATCATAGGAGATGTGCGAAATTGCTGGGATGCTCCTATTTGCTCATGATGCTCGATACAAATAGTTCTTCGCAAATGGCTTCCCCTTTTTTTATTTGCCTCCATACATTTTTGCTACCTTTTCAGAATCTTACTAAAGTTCCAGAGATAGAATTTTTGATTTTCTTGCCCCCCCCCTCCTTAGCAAATCGGTGGGACTCCTTGGAAAACAAATATTTCTATTTGGGGAAAAATTAAAAATACTTCAGACAGATGGAGTTGGCATTGTTTACAAGTAAATCTCTGGCTGTTGTTCCCTAGCGGTGTGCATGCGTGTGCAGTATTCATAGGTGGTGGTGAGTGGAGAGATGAGAGATCCTATTTCAGGTTGGTGTGTGTGTGTGTGTGTGTGTGTGTGTGTGTGTGTGTGTGTGTGTGTGTGTGTGTGTACATGCACAGGTACACACATGCGGAGGAGTTCGTGTGTGCATGTGGAGGTTGTTGATGAGCATCAGTTGTTTTTCTCAACTCACCTTGGTTTTTAAGACATGTCTCCCTGGAGTGCATCACATTGGCTTCACTCTCTGAATAGCAAGCCCCGGGGACCCTCCTGCCTTCTCCCTTCCAGCCTTAAGATTACAGGTGCACACTGCCACCAGACCTAGTTTCTTAAAATACGGCTGCTGGGGATCAAACTCAGACGTGTATGGCAACTGCCTCACTGACTGAGCCCCCTCCACAGCCCATTGCTAACCCATCGGATCTGAGGTCATGCAATAAATGCCGGAAGTGAGTTGTGGGTAAGCTGATGGGATAGCACTGCCTTTGCAACGCTTTTCCTTGTCCACAGCATCGATGTCGAGGAGTTCTAGAAATTAACAGCTTTGGGGACAGTGACACTGAGCAATCGGCATTGTGCCTTTTTATTGGCCAGGCTGCAGGGAGCAGTGGAGCCTGTGTTAAACTGAAATGGTGCTGTCCATAGAGGAAGCAGCTGCTGCCAGCGCTGTGTGATGTGACCATGTGGGAAGTCGCTTCCATCCCTTTTATTCCCCTCCAAGAGAAACCCGAAGTTTGTGTCCGTTTTAGTGCGGGATAGATCTCCTCTGGTTTTAAAGAGCCAACAATGTTTTAATTACACAAACCCCGAACAAGCTGAAGAAAATTCATCCCCAAGCAGTCACAGGAGGATAGCCAGGGATAACTGCTGGGCACGGGTCTCCTGTGAGCATCTGGAGGGAGCCAAGGCATTGCGCTTTCATTTCCTGGACTTCTAGTTCATCACTATGTTTAGCAAGCTGAGCAGAACACTAGACTCCTAATCTATGGTGGAGTCTTCTTCCCAAAAAGTTGAGCCAGCAGCCCACAGAGGATGCCAAGGTGTCTGGAGAGGAAAGAAGGACATCTCTCTGAAACAGCATATTGTCTATTGAGTCCATGACAAGTCGGCCATGATGCCCTCTGCGGCCGCTGGGCCAGGCTGTGAGCCTGCATGGTCTGGAGACAGCCACCTCAGTGCAGCCCTGGGGTGCTGGCTTCTGTTTGCTGGTCGGTCTTACCCAATCTCCCTTCCCATCTCTAACCACAGGTAAAATCTCCTTCCCACTTGGTGTGGCGAGCAAGGGGGAAAGGCTCCCACTCCATTCTCCATTCTGGCCACGTCACTGTTTCTCATCCTACTGCCAATCTTCTGGGTTTCGCTGGAGCCATCTTCTTCTGGAGACAAGAGCCAGGGACAATGCAGGATGTTTCTGCCTTCTAGTCCTGAGTCAGCAACCACAGCTGGTCACTGTAGGAAAGGCTTAGCCACAAAGGGCAGATTGTCTTCACAGGAAGATTCCAGCATCTCCAGTCACTTCTGTGTATTTCATACCAGATCTGCATTGGGGTCTTCTCGGGTGCTACATTTCTTTTTTTCAAATAAATTGTGTGTGTGTGTGTGTGTGTGTGTGTGTGTGTGTGTGTGTGTGTGTGTGTTTGTATATGTTCAATGGAATGGGAAGAGCTAAAGAGGTCCATGTGATGTTATGCCCTCTGTAGGGCAGATCTCCCGGTCCTCCCCATTGCAAGAACCCCAGAGCAATTTCTTTGAAAGAAATGCTATCTATATCAGTTATCTGTTGTCAGGAAAATGCTGTGTAACAAACATCCCCAAACCTCAGTGATGTAAAGCAAGAAGTATTTCTTCAGCTCTGTAGTCTGTTGGAAGCCCAGCTGGTCTGGTCTACTCTGGGCTGGGGTAGACTGGGCTGGGCTGGAGTAGGCTGGGCTGGACTAGACTCAAAGGGTTTCATTCAGAAGTCTGTAGTGATCTTCCAGGTCAGTTACAAGGCTCTGCTAATCTGGGCTGGGGTCCCTGGCATGTTTGTCAAATGATGAGCTGTTAGCTGTATGAGGCTAGCCTCAGTGAGGATGGGTAGGACAGCATGGCCCTGAGCCAGGCATCTCTCATCATGGGGCCACCTAGCCCAGATATTATTTTACCATGTAGCAATGGCAGCAAGTCAGATTTCTGTTTCCCATGTGCTGACACTCCAATTGACAGAATGTCACATGTCACACTGAGCAGGGGAAGGGGACGACACATTAGAGTTAAGCAGCAGAGGGAACAGATGGGGAGGGCAGAAATATGGATGCCCACAATGCAAGTGGCCACTCCACGGGACCTGAAGCTCAGAGGAGGGAGCATTTCAAACAGGGCCAAAGAAGGCTAGAGCAGAGGCCGAGACTTGAGCTCACACTTTCCCTTGCAAGTCCATGCCCCAAAGCTGCTCTTGGAAGTGCAAGAGCCCTCCACTTTCAAAGTTTTAAAGGGGAGCTGTGAGAAAGATTTCCTGTGTCGAGGCAACATCTTCAGGCCAAACAGCCCATTTAATACGGTTGGTAGAGAAAGCCAACTTCAAGCCAAACACTCAAATTTCTGCTAACCACACACATTCATCTTCATGTTCTCTTCGCCCCTGTTGGCAGAGCTTGGCGGACACAGCTCCTTCTTAGCATCTCCCCATGCTCCCCTGGGAGGCAGCTCATGGGGAGACAGGGCTGTGTGCCACAGCCTTCCTGGCTGTGTGACCTTAGCTGTGTCACCACCCCCGGTGAGCCTGCTCTGCTCTTTAGGTAAAGAAGAGGATGGACTAGTGATGAAGATGAGATAAAGTTTACATGTGTGAAGCTTTAGCAGTGCCTAACATGTGGCAAAAGTGGTTTAGGCATGCTCACTTGTTTGCTTCATTCATTCATTCACTCATTCGAGACAAGATCTTAGTATGTAGGCCTGGCTAGTCTGTAATTTGATATGTAGATCAGGCTGCCCTTGAACTTATGGTGATCACCCTGCTTCTGCCTGCTGAGTGCGATGTGAGTGTTTTAGTTACATGTATGACTGTGTACCATGTGTGAACCTGGTGTCCCCAGAGGCCAGAGGAGGGCTTCAGAAATAATGGAGCTGGAGTTATGGGCAGTTGTGACCCACCACATGGGTGCTGGGAATCCATTCCCTGTCCTCTGCAAAGACGTACAGTTGACTTCTGGCCCATCCCTTCATCATTGCCTGCACGCATAATCAGAGAAACACTAAGCTTCAAGTAAAGGCTGGGGAGAACCAGATTCTAGGGCTTGTGTCTGCTTTCCGAATGTTTCTGTAGAATGGCTGAAACGATAAAACTCTTGAGGTCTACGAGCCTGTGTTCTTACTCCCACAGCAGGTTCACTTAAAACCATTCGAACCTCCAGGCACAAGAGCTCTGCCTCGTGAAAGCCTCCTCATAGTACACACTCAAGAATCAGAAATGGCGCCGCGGCATCTGCAACAAGACCAGTTGCCATGAGGCATCCATCCTCAGTATGGGAGGGAGGCGCTGTGAGTGCCCCTGATGTGATGCCCTACATGAAAAAAGGTTGCGGTTGGGACTGTGCCAGTGAGAAGCGATGAAAGCAGGGTACCACTGACCTCAAAAAAAAAAATAGTTCTTGTCACAGGACAGAGATGCTGGATATTTGTGGGTTTGTGCAGAAATATATTTGTTAGTGAAATGGGGCTTACTCGGGAGTGTGTAGAGGTGAATTATTTGTCAGACGGCTGGAGGAGGTTTATGCAATCTAGTGTTATTGAGCAGGGCTATTAACAGAGTGAATCGCTATTGTGACATGCCTTTAAATTGTTTTTAGTGTCCACAAAGGTGCCATTCTGCAGCTGGCAGGGTTAGTAACAGAGTTGTATTTTTAGTGGACAGCAGTAGATCTCAAAACAAAATAGCGTATTTTACAAAAAAAAAAAAAAAAAAAATGTAAAATATGGCCAAAGCCTGAAGTCTGCAGACAGCAGGGTCTGGGATAGTCGTCTGTAGCTGCTTGACAAGTACCCCAAAACTCTGCATAAGCTTGCTGATCCCCACCAGGCAGAGGTAAGGCTGACACTCAGCAATCCTAGAAGAGAAAGCAAAAGAAATAAGATGCAGAGACACACTGAAGCCTGGGGATGCTTCCAGAATGTCCTGCCCTGTTTGTGAATCCATCCTTGACTCGTAGCAGAGAGAATGGTTCAATAATTACTTAATGAAGAAAGAAAAACTTTAAAGAAAGAGAAAAGAGAGGTGGGAAGGGACAGAAAGAGAATGATTTAACCAACTAAAGTCTTAGTGGTGTGTGTGTGTGTGTTTGTGTGTGTGTGTGTGTGTGTGTGTCTATGTGTGCTCGTATGTGTGTCTGTGTATGTAACTGAGTATATGTATGTACTTCTGTGTGTTTCCATGTATGCTTGTGTTTATATAAATGTGTGTTTGTGTGTGCCTATGTGTTTGTGCCTATGTGTGCCTGTGTGTGTCTGTGTGTAACTGAGTGTATATATGTACTTCTGTGTGTTTCCATGTATGCTTGTGTTTGTATAAATGTGTGTCTGTGTGCATATGTGTGTCTCTGTGTGTGTTTCCATATATTCTTGTTTGTGCATGTACCTTTGTGAGCCTGTGGATGTGTCCATGTAGATCTATTTATTGGTGTTTTTATTCAGGAGTCTATATTTACCGAGTACATAATAACTTGTAAGCGCTGGTCCGACAGTAAGCTAGGTATTGAAAATACACGTTCACGGAGAACGAAAAGGAGCTCACATTGTAGACGTCCCCCTGAGGTATAACGTACACTCAACAAAGACATGCAGAGACCACACAAGGAATCAAATGGGTTTGCTGCAAGGTCCCACTAAACCCGACAGAGAAGATGCTGCAGTGAGGCAGAGAAACCGGAAGAGGAGGGGACTGCTACAATGCAGAGACTACAGAGGACAAGAGACCAGACCGAGCACAAAGAGACCAGAGGATAGTGTCACTTCTGGACCGTGATTTACTGTTATTATTAGGACATGTACACACACACACACACACACACTCACGCACGCATGCACATGCACACGCACACGCACACGTACACGCACATGGGAAGATCAATATTTGAAGCCCGAGGTCAGCCTTCCTCCTGCCTAATACAGATGAGGCAGATGCTCCCACCTATGGGCCGCTGCTGAGGCGATCCTGCCCCACCCCATGGCTGACTCTGTCTCCTGGCACCTCTGTGTTTTGGTCTTCAGTTCACGGGTTCTCCTTGGCATGTCAACAACCCCATGTCAACCGTTTCTGAAAAGCCCAATGGTATTTTAAACTTGCTTCTCAGAAAGGAAGCAGCAACTGGTCACTACAAAATACTAATAAGGAGAGGTAGCTTGCTGGGCTGGCTAGAGCGCTTGCCAGCATGCGGACCTGAATTTACATCCCCAGCACCCATGTAGGAAGCCAGCCAGGTGACTCCCATGTACTCACTGGCCAGCCAGACAAGCCCAGACAGCCAGCTTCCAGTTCAATGAGAGACTCCATTACAAGGGTCTGGGAGCCTCCGAGCCTCCTCCTTAGTCAGTGCCTGTGAGATGCGTGGGAGTCCATCATGCTTTCTGAAGGGCCTGTAATATCACCAGGTAAGGCCCTGGTACGGCGGCAGGGAGGCTTACTAACAGTGACTCACAGCGTCACTCGCAACAGCCGTGATTTCATGCTACCTATTTGCCTTCCAAAGAGGAGGGGAAAAAGAATATGAGGGACAGAGAAACCAGACGACATATTTTATAATGATGACATCAGAGCTATCCTTCCCACCCCCAAACATGTTGGGTTATTTATGTGCTTTTATTCTTGTATGTGTGAGGCTCAAGAGAGTCACGGGGCACCTGTGTACATGCCTGTCCATCTTAGATTACATGTTTGGGGACAATAAATCAGTGAAAGAAAAGTAATAAATAATGCCTGCTGACAATGTGATCATGTTTATTAAGAAGCAATGGCCTTGTCGTCTTCATTTTCTTCTCCAGTGATTCCCCTCTCCAAGGGCTTGTTCCGCAGGGACGCCCTGCGTTTTAGCTGGAGGCCATTCTCTAATTCTTGCCTGAAAAAAAAAAGGAGAGAGAGAGAGAGGGGAGGGGAAAGCACCTGCTTTGCAAAAATAAGTTAAAAGCTGAATTGGGTCCTCTGGCGACACTGGCATCAAGTTTTACTCATTATGAGAGTCGGCATCTCAGCTTGGAAGTTGGGGGAACCAAATGGCCCAGTCTCTTCTGTGTGTGTTTTCCCGGCCTCTGTTCCTGCCCTGGTCTACACAAAAGTCTCTTTCAGCTTCCATATTTTGAAGAATGGAAGGTTACCAGGACAGCTTCTGGGGTCTAGCCTTGTCTCCCTCCCCAAGAAAGTAATGATGAATCAGACCTGAGCAGCGATGTTCCCTTGTTCTCAGGGGGCCTTCCCTTACACCAACTGCCTATTCCCTGCACTCAGACAAAGGGTTTCACTTTCCAAATGATGCTCAAATGTTAAAATGAGGTTTGCATGCCTCATTTTAACTTGTATACTTCTTTTGGTCCCTGGTTAATCTTCATTTGCAACTGAAGGAATTCTCCTCAACCCCATTCTCCCAGAACTGGAAGTCCTCTCCATGTCTTTTCTTCCCTTCACAGTGTCCTATGTTCACTGCTAGACTTGACTTGTCTGTATGAGGAGTGTGTGTGTGTGTGTACATACCACAACTGTGTGTGTGTGAGCGTACATGTGTGTGAGCGTACGTGTGTGTGTGTGTGTGTGTGTGCGCGCGCGCGCGCGCGCGCGCGCGCGCCCACGTACACACTGGAATGCTTCAGCAGGAGTCCCAAGTCTGACATGCTGAGAAAACGCACTAAATACTAAGTGACTGGGGTCAGTTCAGTGAGCTTTTGTTTAGCACGTACTTAGCTTGGGTTCAATCCTCAGGGCCGAAGCAAACAAAACACATGAACGGCTTCACTGCAGAACCTGTGTTGAATTAGTTTGTCATGACACAAAATGTCCATTAGGCTTTCCTCTTCACTCTGATTTACCTCTGAAACTTATTTCAACTCTATTTGGGGGCTTATTGCCCTTCATTCTACTTCTTGCTGACTCTCTTCTTGCTGGATCTCCCTCCTCCCCTTCCTTCCCTCCCTCTCTTTCTCCTTCCTCCCCCTCCCTCTCCTCCCTCCCTCCTCCACCTCCTTTCCTCTCTCCTTCCCTTCTTCCCTTCTCCCCGCCCCCTCCCTCCCTCCTTCCCTCCTTCACTTCCTCCCTCCCTCCCTCCCTTCTTTGGGGCATCAAATATGCTACAAAAGGAATCATATCTGTGGGATTTTTAAAATGAATTTGTTGTATGGCTTCTCTCCAGTGTTTGAATCTAGCCCCAGAATTCCTTGCCGAGTGTGATCTTTGTGGGCCTTGGCGTCCCACCTGCTGGCCTCCTTGCAGCTGGCATCAGCCTGTGCTGCTTTGACCACTGTCCTGCTGACTTCAACGTGACCCCCATTTGTTTCTCAACTAGGTCCCTTCAGCCAGCAGCTCTGATGGGTTGCTTCCTTGCCTTTGATGGGTCCCACTTCCTGTCATTAATCTCCCTGGTTCCCATAACTCAGCGGCCACATGGACACGTAGAAGAACAATGCATCCAGCTTGAGTCAGCGTCTTCCTCCCAGCTCATGCCCAGCACTGCAGCCTTGCACTTCAGTGGCTTCAGGGAGGCCCGGGGGAGGTGGCGATACCCCACAGAAAAGGCAACGTGAACTATGTTCCATTACACAAAAAACCACACTGACAAAGAGGTCACATCCTGAACAGGGCCTTTGATGTCTAATTCCATTTTTTAAATACATGGTTTTTGTTTCTTAATATTTCTATTTATATTCAGTGCTCTGCACCTTCAATGCCCCCAAAGAAAGCTATTAAAAGTCAACGGAACACATTGCCTTTCCCATAAATCCTTTCACACTGCCAAACAAGGTGCTGGGCAGACTGTCTTTACCATCCAGCTCTTGTGGGATCAAAAGCTGGAGAAACTTTGTGTTCTCCTGAGACCCTTATCAGCATTCCTGACTTGACTACAGGGCGTGCTCGGCCCCGAAAGGTCTGTGTGGTCTAACCCTTGACTCACAGAACAAACAGGACTGCACAGTCTGTCCTGGCAGGATCCTGGAGAAGAATGCTGTCCTTGCTTCCTTCCATAGGTGTGTTTTCTGTCATTTTCTCCACATGGTAAGACCTTGACACCAGTGGGACACACAGACACTCGCAGCAGAGCTCAGAGAAGTGACAGGCTTTCTGTGCGTCCTGTGCTCACAAAACTCAGAGGCCTTCCAGGCAGCCATCACCCTCTCCAGGCCTCCATGTCCTTGTCTGTAAGGTGGGTGTGATTTACACCCGTGGTGAGATCATATTAACAGAGTACTCTATAAACTCCAGAACATTCTAAGAGTGAAAATACGGTCCTTCGTTTCATGTCTGTCTGGGGGGTGAAGCCAATTCCCTCTAAGATGAGTCATATGGAGCATCGGGTCAGATTCGCCTCCCTAATGTCAGCAAACCACACTGAGAGAGCTGAGAAAGGCATTTTCTCACCTGGTCCTAAGGATTTGTGTTGTTTGTTTGACCCAGAACATTGCCTTGTCCATAATGATTTTCCGGTGATTCGACACTTGTCCTTCTCCCTGATCACAGCCTGGAGGGGAATGGGTATCCTAGAAGGGACACACTTGACCTTCTCAGAGTTAGGAACTTGATGCTTGGTGTTCTGGTGAGAAGCTCTCTCTAGGTGTTACTCAAACCCCTGATTTCTCCCTGCAGGGAAACATCATGAGACAACCACGTATGCAGTCCCACGTGGTCAGCCACTCACTCACATACACCATCATAGCAATGTCACTGGCAACCTATGTGTTACTCTCTGCTTTTAAATGAACTTGGTCATCTTTTGTTTTTATTTTTTTCTATTGTTTTCATTTTTATTTCTATTGTAGTGGTGAGCATGGAACCTAGAGGCTTGCACATGGCGAGTGCTCTACCGCTCAGCTATCCTCGGGTTCTCTCTCTCTCTCTCTCTCTCTCTCTCTCTCTCTCTCTCTCTCTCTCTCTCTCTCTCTCTCTCTCTCTCTCTCTCCGACTCTCCCTTGCTAGCCCCTTCTTTATACTCACTATAACCCCTGTATCCAACTTGCACTGAAGCCCGTGGAGTGAGCCCTGCATGCTCTCCGTGTTCACAGTGTATTTGTGGTATCTGTTCACTGGTTTATTTGTTTAGAGACAGGATCTTATTCTGTGTCTCAGGCTGGCCTTGAACTCAAGCTTCTGCCTCAGCCCCCAACATGCTGACTCTATAGGTGTGAATTACTACACCTGGCTGTTTGTGATCCCTAAGTTAATTCATTCTCCCCCACTGACTTTTTAATATTTTTGTCTGTGTGTGAAAATATCACACATCTTCTGAGAATGCGGACTTCATATTTCCACACACACACCCATCATTATCTGATAAAATTGGAAGTTCCTTGTGATCTTCAAGTCAATCAGTTTTAAGTTCTATAGAGATTTGTTTTGCAACTACCACAATTGAAAGAAGCAAAATGTAACCTTCATCTTTCCAGAAACGTCCCTCCTTGGGAGTCCCAGCTCCCTCCCTGCTCAACTCCTAGTCAGCTAGTGGTCAGGTGGGGTGGTGTTCTTGCTAATCTGCAGACAAAGAATTAAGCTGCAGGGACAGGCTGCCTTCATGGAGCCCAGTGCCCTGTGCTTTGGGTGGACTGTGTGTGGCCTAACCCATTGCTCCTGTTTGTCAGAAGTGAGTTCTACCAGGTGGATGAAAAAGTTAACTAGCTCATCCTTCCCAGAGTGAAGACTTCATGATGGTACTGATTAAGATTTTTTAAATTTTATATATACGTGTGTGTATAGTGTGTGTGTGTGTGTGTGTGTGTGTGTGTGTGTTGGTGTGTTGGATATCCTGCTCAATTACTTATTCCCTTGAGACGGAGTCTCTCACTGAGCCTAGAGCTAGGCTAAGGGCCATCGTGTGCCATTGATCCCCCTATATCTGCCCTTCACAGCACTGAATCGTGGGTATCTGTGGCTGTACCTGGCTTTTGTGGGATCTGAACCCAGGTCCTCATGCGTGCGCAGAAAGCTGTCTCACCCACTGAGCTTTCTTCCTGTCCCCTGTAATGAAGTTTCGTGATCCCATTTCTAGTACCCCAGTTTGGGGCAGGGAGTTTGTAGTGGTACATGAATTTACCAAATTAAAATAACAAGCAAACCAAAGGCTGCAGGAGCCAGTCCTCAGGGGAAGGCGATGCTAAGGCAAGCCTCTAGTGAAGCTGGTTACCCCAGCATGTGTTGGCCACCCGCTGTGTAACAGGCACAAGAGCAGACACTTCACAGCCAGTCTCTTATTCACGCTCCAGCAACCCCACTCAGTGGGCATTTGACCCCCAGAATCACAAGAAGAACCAAGAGTCCTTCAACTCCTAGTCAAAATAGTGAGCTGTGCCATGGTCCCTCAAGGCTACCTCTGTCCTTTCCTACTTCCAAACCCTGGTTTTCCAAACTCTTGTACTTGAACTTCTGACTTTAGCTGGAGTTGGAAGAGTCTTTCCACCCAGCCATTTAGATAAGCTTGGTATACAGTTTCCTTTCATGCCTTAAGTGATAGGATTACTTCATCCCAAGCAGAGCATCAGCTTACAGCACATAACCAGACAGAGAGCGCTGCGTCACCATCACACCTTTATACATGTATGAAAGACCCACTGAGGAAGAGAAAAGAGAGAAAATGTTTCGCTTTGCCCAATTTATGTCTCTTTCCTCCCAATTAAACTAACTTGGAGTTTTAAATAATTCCTTCCTGTTAAAGGAAGACACTCAGTTCCTGTGCACAGATGTGAAATAAAGGAGAGAGAGAAATGAGTTTGGATTATTCTCCACTGGAGGTCAGGTGTTCTCGATATCGTGTGTGGGACAGGTTTGGGGACCGTGGACGTTAAAGGGCATGGACTGAACCATTGTCTGCTTCCGTCCCCCACTGCAGTTATGTCCTGCAGATTATGTGTTTGACTTCATCTCCAATAACACCTCTTTAACAACAATGAATCCAATACTTCAATTTATAACAGGTACGGACGTCTAGCAGGAATTCTCCTTCCGTGAGCGGGACAGACAGATGGACACACCTATACTTCCCTCTTCTTTCCCTGTCTCTTTCTTTTTAGCCTTTTCTCTTTTCATCTTAAGCACGGTATACTGAATAGTTTTTTTCCAGGAAGGACCTGGTTGGCTCTGTCACCGGGAATTCAGCTCTGGGAGCTTACATAACTGTGTTTTGTGCACTGGCAAGCTCAGGATCCCAGCATCTTTGAATGGCTCTGATATAAATGGAATCACTGTGTAAATGGCTGTCAGGGACTGCCCCTCCATTAAGGAGCCACATCTAGCCCATCCAGGGCTATCATCCCTGCCAGCAGCTCCCCTGCCACTGAGTCCCCTCATCTGCCTCTGAAATGACTCTCAAATGGGCCTCAGCTCTTTCCTCCCCCATCCCCTAGTTTCACTAAGGTCCTTGTCACCTTTGAGATACATTAATCCCCTCACCTCCCTGCTGGTCTCCCTGCATCTAGCCCTCCCTCCATTCTTTGGCTGCCTACAGCAGCACCTGCAAAGTACAGCTCAGACACGACTCAGACAAGACGGCACATTTTTCCTGAGACACTACAGGTATTTTCCCATCAACGAGTCCAGGAGACCAGTGTAGTGCGGGAGATGTTTAGGGCAATATATAAAGAATTGCTTGGGTTTGAATAGCTGTATGGTTGTTTTTAGAGTTATCTTTTTAAAACAAGCATAACAAAGTATATTTTTAAAATTGAGTCCTTAACTCAGTAGCTGCGGCAGACCCAGGCATGATGACAAGCAAGTGGCTGAAGTTTGGGAATGGCTGAGATACACAGTCCAAACTCTTCGCTCTTCATGAGAGATGCTTCACAAGGTGTTTCTCCCCAAATAACTTCTAGCTTGCCCTGTTATCCTCTCTTGTCTCTTCTTCAACAAAAGCCTCCCCTTGACCGTCAATCACATCAAGTGTTGTTGGTTTTTTTTAACCCCCTTGGGCACTTCCCTCTCTTGACCACCAATTTGGTGTCTGCCTAGTGGACTTCTATACATACTTCAACATCTAATTCACATGTGTCCGTCTCTGTGAATCCATTTCTAACTCCCTGGGACAGGATTCCATGTCTCTGCAGAGGCTATTCACCACTCAGTGACTTGCTTCACTTGGGTAGGGGCTCCTTCCTCTCCCAGCACTCATGATGACCCTACAAGGTTGAGCTTAAGCCTCTGGACTTCACCTGGCCAGTGATGGCAGGAGCACAGAAGACACCTCTGTACTTGATAGGCCCGAGATAAGTGGTGTGTGACTCTTGGCTAGTATCATCTCTATAGATCAGGGAGGTTTTATACCCAGCCCATCTGAGACTTACTCAGTGTTCACCTCAATACTGAGTGTCCCTGGGAGAATAGTCCAAGTGCTCTTGAGTTTCTCAGAAACTCTCTTTTCTTCTGCAAATGCCCCAGAACATTCACCCTTACCAAGGGACAGCACCGAAGCGTGATTGCTCAGAACACTGAAGAGCTTGTAACAAGGGCTCACTCTCGGCTTCAGAGGCTGCTCAGCTCCCGGCAGCACTGCCCACTAACACAGGGGTAGGCTCCCATCAGCTACTTCCTGCCTCAATACCATCTGACTATTGCACTTATTCAGCCAGCAGAATCTCAAGTTTCCCTTGTAGACAAAGATAAAGTGAGGTATTATGGGAAGCCAAAAGTCCAAAAGCCCATTCAATACACTCAACCTAGAGAGCATTGAACCAAGCAGCGTGGCACCCTGTGGTGTGTTTGCCATTCTCCCTGGTGGCTGAGAGTCTGATCTTCCTTAGGAGACACCCAAGGTGTGTTCTTCCACTCTAGCTATACTGTCCGGACAACTGTGACCATCCTCAAGTATTTTCTTTCCTCCCTGAATTCCAACTGTTCACTCAACACAAGCCAATCTAATTGTATGCATCTGACCAACATTTTGCTTTCAACTGGGACTATCTGAAAGAAAACTCCTTAACGTCAAGTGAAGAGTTTAGCAGAGTGGCCTCATATATGGCCAACCCTCAAAAATAGCCATGATTTATAATCATGTACCTTGATGGCATTCCTAGTGGTGATGAACACTATGTACCAGCTTGGTCTCTTTCTGTGATCCTTTCATAATTTCTATCCAGTCTTTAAACTTTTTACTGTGGCTCTGGGTGTCTGTCAGAAGCTTTTTTGTGGGCTTATTGGAACTGAATAACTTCAGAGTCCCGGCTTTAGGAATTCTCTCATCCTCTTCACTTGGTTCAAGTATGGACTTCTTATTTGGTCTTTTAAAAAAAACCCACTTGTATCTTCATTTGTGTATTCAGTAAGCGTTTATCATGTGCCTACTCCGTTCAGCTTCTGTTTAGGCCTCAGTTGCCAGGACAGAACAAGACAGACACAACTCTCATCCATAAAGAGTTCATTTAAGAAAAGAGAGCCAGAGAAAACAAGAAAGGGGAAACACATAGGCAGATTCAGGCTTCCTGGGTATACTTAGGGGGCTCATTCCGGGAATCCCCCAGATACCAAGCCCTCAGGTTCCTCATGGGAAGTGGCCCAATGTTTCCATGGAACCGTTCATCTTCCTCCTGCCCATCTTAAACCACCTCTAGATGAGTTAGGACCCTTTAATGCAATCTCAATTCTGTGTAAATAGTTTAGAGTTGATGACAAAGGAAAAGCCTGCACATGCTCAGAACAGACAAAATGTTCCATCTTTCACAGGAATATTTGCTATCCACAATTGGTTAAATCTAAGGATGCTGAATCCAAGAATACAGAGGGCTAGCCATATGAGTACGATGTATCCACATACAGGGCAACATCGTTGTTTAATAATCTAGCATATTGACAGAGCAGTAGCAGTCAGAACTTTGATTCCATCACAGCATCAGTGGATTCCTAGTTCATCTCCTGCTTCTGATGTTCCACCCAGCTACAATCTCTCATCCTTCAGCCCCTAGCCCTACTAGAGTCCCTGACACAAAGGAGCGTCCACTAACCTTTGTTCATGTCCAGTCTAGTCTTGCCACTCTTGGGGTATTCCCAGTCTGCTTTTGGTGGCTCTTGTCTGCGCAATGCTTTAAAGGAAGAGTGAACTTTAGGAACCAAGTCTTCTGGGGAGGCTCAGCCCAAGGAAAGGGGGAAACAAGAGACAGTGTAGACCCACAGGCATCTGAAAACTTTCCCCAGCTTCTCCCTTCTATACTGGATTCAGTGAAGGAGAAATGTTATGTAGGACAGTCTATTTATACGGCACAGGTAGTATGGGAGTTAAACTATTGAAAGACACATTCTCCTGTTGGCAAGAATGGTATGGACCCATAGTCACCTCCCTCTGAACACAGAAAGAAGATATCTCAAGTCCCCATGGCCAGGGAGCTACAAGGAGCCACTGGGGGCCAGCAGTCAGCCTCCAGAGGTTTCTGAGTTGTACATTTCCCTTTCCAGGGTAGGATGCTGGGAGCCTGGAGCCTAGGGTGGAAGGCTAGTCCCTTCTATCACCTCCTCATTGGTTCTTAGATAGTGTTTTAATGACAGCTTGAGAGGCTCAGCGTCTTGGCCTCCTTCTATTTATGATCCCCATCGTGTTAATGTGCACTTAATGAGAAATTCTTGTCTTGCTTGTAAATCCTGTAGCCGGCATTCAATTTATTGACAGATGTTTGCTTGGATCTCTTTAAAATTACTTCATAAATCTTCCAGGATAAAAGGCCTCAAGTTTGGTTATTAAGACAGGGCCTTGTTGACAGTTGCATATTTAACTGTTTCAAAGTCAATCTTTAGTACTGTCAGGGTGCACTGGCAAGGGGCACCCACTGCAGAGATGTTTGCAACACTTTCCAGACCTATCAGGGCCTGGGAAGTGCGGCTCCTGTGCCTTCCGGCTCCTGTGCCAGGATTCCTCAGGTTAACTTCTCTGTGACCTCGAGCGCTTTGCACTTACTCATTCCTCCTATCAGAGCGTCAGCGTGATGAAGTGTTTCTGCTGATAGGAGATAAGGCTGAGGAAGCCACAGCGTCTCAGACACCAAGAAGGAGTGTTGATGGGGACCCTGTGCTGAGGTGGCACTTCCCAGGCAGCCACAGGCAGGAGGCACCAGCTGCAAACATGTGGGCTCAAACTATTGGCAGCTGGGTCAGGGAAGAGTTTGCTTGAAAGGCTTGAGACAGTACCCGCCATCATGCCTGCGGACTGACACCTGGTAGTCTGGATCAGGATTTTTTTTTCCTGTTGCTAATTATTTAAAAGACCTTTGTGAATGACTTAAGATAAAAGAAAGCATGAAAAGCAGTCAGCTGGTTCATACAGTTGACACGCACAAGGGAACTGAGCCTACAGCACGGAACAGCTCTTATCAACTCGCTAAATTATCCTTCTACGTTTCTTTTGGTTGCTTGGGTTAGGGTAAATGGAGTTGTTGTTTTTGCAGCACTGGGCATTGAACCTGGGTCCAGTTAGTCAAATGTTCTATCATTGGTCCTAATCAGGTCACATGACCACCCTTTCACTAATTACAGTAGTCAGAGGTAGACTATGCTGTGGTTGGTTGTGTCTAAGTCACGTGACAGTCTCACCTTAAACAGAGAGATTAAGATTAAGCAAAAGAAAGGCGTGTCCAGAAAAAAAACAGGGTCTTCTCATCTAAAGAAGGGGTGGGGGGCTAGAGACTGGCAGCATGGGACAAACGCTCAGCCACGCTGATTGAGCTGAAAGCATGGGCTTTCTTCGCAAGGTCAGGTTCTTGCCTGGGTGCTGCTTATCAGTGTCTGTCCATGCCGGTGGAGTTGGAAACATCCCCCATTTGAAGCAGGAGTCACAGTGGCCCCTAGAAGGAAGGCACCAGGAATGTTACACAGCTGACCTCCTCGGAAGGCTGACTAACTGGTCTCAGAACAGTTCGTGTTTACTAGAATCTGAGGCAATTTCCTTCATGGAAATTTCTGGAAATTTTAAGGTGCTCTCATCACTAAGAGCTGGAAATTTTGGCCTTGAATATTTACTGGATCCCTGTGGGAAACATTCTTCATGGAAATGATTGTAATAATTTAGCTGTAGAATTGGTTTGTAATAATTAACACTTTCTCAGGGATTGCTACTTGCTGGCTCCTGTGCCTGCCAATCTGTTAGATATTTTGTTATTCCCTTTTATATCAATGAGGAAACTGAGGCATAGAGACATCAAGGAACCTGCCCAACAGCCCATAATATTCATGGGGCTGAGATCTGAACTCACTCAGTCTGACTCGAAAGCCATGTTCCCACAACTGCAGGCACAGCAGGTTGTCCACACTGTGAGGACGTAGGCATAAATACACTGAATTGAAGTCTGTGATACCAGTGGGGGTAATGGCATGTGCCTGTGATCCCAGCCCTCGGAAGCCTGAGGCAGGAGGATTGCAGAGTTCAAGGCCACAGACTCCCACCACCGACAACACAGAGGTACCAGGTACCATGTCTTTCCTTCATGATGGACTGTGCCAACCTCTTTTCTATTACGATACTTCCACCTGGCTGTTTATCAAGGCCTTGTCTCAAGCAAAACAAAGTGTAGCACTGGGTGGTATTAAATGCATTCAAATGTATAATGATTAAATACATAATACCTAATTTAATCATAATGTTACAGGTACATTAAATCTAATCTATGCACTTTAAAGGCTTTCTCTTCAAAGAATTGAGTCAAGATACAATTCTTCACAGATGATGTTAGAAAATGTGAAGAGTCCCAGTGTCCACCATACTGAGTGCCCAGCAGCCACATACTCCTCCCAGGAAGCTAGTCAAAGAGCAATTTCTCCCATGGTGCCTCTGGTCAGGACATAGGAGACAAAGCCTGTAGAGGGTGCTGTAGAGGATTTTTCTTTGGGCTACCAACTCACAAAAAAATTACATGGAGACATTATTAATTATGGAAGCTCTGCAGATAGCTTTGGTTTGTTCCTAAGTAGCTCCTATGAATTAGCCCATTTCTATTCATCTGTGTGTTGCCACGTGACTCGTGGCTTTACCTCTCCTCCTGTATGTCTGTTCCCTCTCTGTCTGTTGGTGACTCTTTGTGCCTCTACCCTTCTTCTTCCCAGCATCCTCTGTGCCTGGAAATCCTGCCTAACTATTGGCCATTCAGCTTTTTATTAAACCAATAACAGTGACACATCTTCACAGTGTACAAAAAGATTATTCCACAACAGGGAGCCCCCATTCCCTTTGGAGGGAGCAGTCACAGGGACCAGAACTCACAGAAGTCTCATAGGTCAGTGTGGGGATGGCAGTGGAGCAAGACTCTTCTCTGGACAAGGGAACAAGTGTCTCTGTGCTCTCCTTTATCTGCACAGACTTGCTGGCTTTGTTTCCCTGGAACGGACTTACTGGGAGTCCAGGGTCAGAAGAGACAACCCAGCAATTAAGAAGTGCTACCTCTGCAGAGGACCTGAGTTCAGTTCCCAGAACCCACCTCAGGTGGTTCACAGCTACCTGTAACTCCAGGTCTGGGGAATCCGACACCCACTCTGAGGACATCTGCACACATTTGAACATACCCACCCTCAGATGCAGGCCCATACACACAATTCAAAATAAGAAAACCATTTAAAAATCTGAAAAATAAACAAAACCCCAGGGTTCAAATACTGGATCTAGTTGTTCACTCTAGGGAACATCAGCAGAGGGGGAGGAAGGAGGGAAGGGGAGGCCCTGATGACAGAGATGCTGCCCTTCGAGTCAGTACTGAGGGCAGCCGCTGGGTCATGGTGTTCTGTGGAGCACACACTTTAGAATATTCCTAGATGAGGGGTGATGGTGCTGGGGTGGTTTTCACACAATTGCCCTCTGTCCTCACCAGAAAGCTTCTCTCAGGGGTGTGAACCTCCCAAATTTCCACTGTCACACAGCCATCCAGATATCCTCCCCCACCCAGAGGAGTGCAGATGTTCCCAGTAAGCATGCATCATAGAGAGAGGTGCATGCCTTGGAGAGATGGACAGGTTGTGGGTAAAGCCAACTGTGACTAGCAGTGTTATCTTATGGTAGTAATTGTGATTGAATGGGGCAATACATAAAACACACTTGGAGCTTATTACTGTCTGGTTTTAGAGAAAACATAAAAGCTGGGGGATGATATTACCTCATAACACTAAAAAGACTGAGCGTGAGTCAGTCTGGAAATGTCAGGAGATGGTAGATCCGGGGGAGCTCGGAATATCAGGCCATCAAGAGCATTTGGGCAGGGAGACTGGCATGTGTGGAAGAATCCAGGTCTTGTAAGCATACAGGTCCATTTTAGAGTTCTGAGTCCTGCCACATGATGAGTACCGTGTCCCTTTTGTGGCCAGTTTCCAATCAAATATTCTCAGATAGTCAACATGAATTTCAATAAACACCAGTGTCCTGGGGATACATAGAATGTGCAAACACAATCTGACATCATGTAGATGTAACTAAATCTGTCAGTCGCATAATGGACAGCTTCATTTCTCTGTGGACTGTTTAGGCTTCATATAGACAAAGCCTAAATTGGTGCCTGTACCTCCTAATCATGTCCTCAGAGGGAGCATCCTGTTCCCGATTTCCCCAACCAACACTTTGGCACACACCCTGCCTAACAATACCCACGGATGAAGGAGGCCTTGGAAATAAGCTTTCTTGAGTGAGTAATGACTTTCAGGATGCAGAAGGGGGATTGTCTTTGGAAACGGGTCTATCTTGATGGATGATTGAAAAGCTGCTGTCTTTGGTAGAGTTTTCGTGGTTTTATATTTGAGGCTATGTAATAAATAAATGTGTAATTGCCCTCAACATGATGCAAGACCAGACAGTGAAGATGAGGCAGAAAAAATCCTATAACAGCATAAAAATTTATTAGGATCCCTATTGGTAAGCAAGGCAGGGCTGTGTGAACAAAGAATGGGCTGTCTGCAATTGACCGAGATAGAAACCAAGGCAATGAGTACAAACCCCACCAGGCTTTCGTGGAGGGCGTGCGGGGGAGGGGGCAAGGGACAGACACACTCGGACTTACAACCCTTAGGAAAGTGGTTTCAGAACCAACACTAGTAATTGGAGTAAGCAAGCACTGAAATCATTTACCTAGTCGTCCTGGATGTTAAACAGTATTTTCAAGGGCAGATTCTGTGTGTGATTCAGGGAAGTAAGAGCATCCACGGTGGCCCTTAATCTCGCCTAATTCTCTGAGGTCTTGTCTTCCTCCACGTTCTGCTGAAGTCGGTTTTTGTGCTCCACATATTCATGACATGTTTTTTGTTTTTTTTCTTTATGATCACAGCTCAGCTTATTGCCTATTGTTTTTTTGTCTTCCCATGTGATTCCCATTAACGGCTTTACATGGATCAATCTATCTGTGTCTCTCAAATTAACTTTGATCTCTTTCGGTGACAACTGATGGGTGACAACCTGAGATATTTTATGTGGTGTCTGGAAACAGGCTCTGCTTTCTTTTCATCCCATGTTTTATTGGAGAGGTCAAAGAATGTTTTGAATACAGCTGTGCGAACTCCATTGAGAAGATTTGTATTTTAACAGTTGCAGGCTGTCACCTTACAGGGAAGGCCCAGACCTAAGGTGGGATTTCAACCCGACTTTCTTCAATTCAAACCACAAGCTTAAATATTCAAAAACGTTTAATTCTAGTGCTTAATAAATCATAATTTAATAATTTTCAGAGCATGAAAACAGTCATTTCATGATATCATTGGAAATGAGGAGTGTGGCTCTGACTGCTGTCTCATAGTAACACTCAAGTGATTTATCTGAAACTGAGGAATGTGTGTGTGTGTGTGTGTGTGTGTGTGTGTGTGTGTGTGTGAGATATGGTGTATATGTGCTTGCGTGCATACGTGAGATGTGTGTGTGGTATATGTGTGTATGTGTGGTGTGTGTGTGATACATGGTGTGTGTGTGTGTGTGATATGGTGTGTATGTATGTGTGTTGTGTATGTGTGTGTGGTATATGTGTATGTGGTGTATGTGTGTGTGTGGTATATGTGTATGTGTATAGTGTGTGTGAGATGTGTATGTGGTATGTATGTGTGATGTGTGTGATGTATGTATGTATGGTGTGTGTGTGTATGTGTGTGCGTGTGTGTGGTGTATACGTGTGTGTGGTATATGGTGTGTGGTGTATGTGTGTATGATGTGTGTGTGTGTACATGTGAAGGGCAGAAATCAATATCCAGTGTCTTCCTCAAAGGCTCTCCACCTTTTTCTTTTTCCTTCCTTCCTTCCTTCCTTCCTTCCTTCCTTCCTTCCTTCCTTCCTTCCTTCCTTTCCTCCCTCCCTCCCTCCCTCCTTCCTTCTTCCTTCCTTTTTCTTTTTCTTCTTGAGAAAGCCTCTCTCACTGAAGCCGGACTGAATGAGCAGTACAATGCAGAGATATGGCTGCCTCTGCTTCCCAAGGGGTTCCAGGTGTGCACCACCACGTCCACAGGCTCTGGATGTGTAAACCCAGGTCCTTGTGCTTAGCATGGTAAGCACTGCCATGGTGGAGCCGAGATCTCCCTTACCGCTGCAGACCATCCTGCCTGTTTTAAACCCACTTCCCTCTGAGGTACCCAGTGTCCAGTTCAGTCTCACCTGTACAAGATACACACAAAATAAATGGCAACAGGATTTTTTGGTTGTCATAAAGCTTAAATAGAAAGATTTGCACAAACCTGGGAAAGTAAGTGTTTCTTTGGGAAGATCTCTGAGTGTTTTTCTTGATCTGACCACTTAACATGCCAACTTCAATTCACCCCACAAAAGTGATCTTTCCTGGCTTGTTTGATTTCAGACTCTTAAGGTAAGGGTTCTGTTATTTGAATCTTAGATGATCTTTTAATAATAATAATTTAAAAAAACCCAAAGCCAGATATCAGGGTGAAAGCTTTTCGAAAGATCAGAGAAGCAGAACAGCCAGCCACTAGTTCTTACCTCTATGAAATCCTCAGCCTAAAGAGAGTAAGTTCCTGTTTCCTCATACCTTAAATACCTTTCTCTGCCCAGACATCACTTCCTAGGATTAAAGGCATTTGTGCTTCCCAGTACTGGGATTAAAGGTGTGTGCCACCACTGCCTGGCTCTGTTTTCAGTGTGGCCTTAACTCACAGAGATCCAGACGGATCACTGCCTCCCAAGTGATAGGATTGAAGGTGTGTGCCACCACTGCCTGACCTCTCTGTCTAATCTAGTGGCTGACTCTGTCCTCTGATCTTCATGCAAGTTTATTAAGGTGCATAATATATCACCACAGGGTTCTCAGCAGGCGCAACTTTGTTTCCCAGTATGTCCAGTAACACCCACAGATTTTTCTCTTGGTCTCACTGGTATGAAGTGCCACCAGGTCACAGCAAGTGGAAACTAGGGTGTAACTTAACACTTCACCTACCCCATCCTAGATGCCAACAACGCCAACATAGGAATAAACGACTTCACTGGGCGGTGGTGGCACACGCCTTTAATCCCAGCACTTGGGAGGCAGAGGCAGGTGGATCTCTGTGAGTTCAAGGCCAGCCTGGTCTACAGAGCGAGATCCAGGAAAGGTGCAAAGCTACACAGAGAAACCCTGTCTCAAAAAAATCAAAAAAAAAAAAAAAAAAAAGGAATAAACGACTTAACGACTTGTCTGTCTCTTCATTTTCTGTTGTGAATTAGCACAAAAGTGATGGCCCAGCCTGTGCTAGATGTGAGTCAGATGTGGCTGGGTTTGTCTTTTTCAGGTAGAGCTTCAAGCATATAGAGGTATATAGAAGAGATGTGGCTTGTAGATGGAAGGGATGTGGTTATGGTTGTGGATTTAATATGTGTGGATGATGGGGTGAGAAGAGGGTGGAAAAAAGTGGGAAAGGTAGGGAAGCCATCCCTGCTCATCCCCATAACTGCCATGGATACAAGCAGATCAAGCTGTCTTCAGGTGACAATCTCTGTGTGACGGGAATCCCCCCCGCCCCCCGGGGGGAGCCATTGGGAATATTATTGTCTTTTCTTGGGGGTCATGTAAAACAGGCTGCTTTTGGAGCAAAAAAAAAAAAAAAAATCTCCAGTTTGACTCACTTTTTTTTTCTCCCTGAGACTCCCAAGGAAAATAGAATCCCCACAGGGCAAGGATCAGCCCTTCCCTCCATCCGTCACCAGCAGAGGTACATTTGGCCCATGTCCTGTGCGCTACAAAGAACTCAGCCATCTCAGCCATGCCCTCACCCTGTGTGGCCTGTCGGATGCCAGGTTCCCTCCAGAGCCTGTTCCCTTTGTTTTGATCTTTTTTTTTTTTCTTTTCTAAGTTCAAACTTTTCAGTCTCCTTTTTCATCTGTCTGGGAGGCGAAACCAGCTCCTGACAATGCCCTGGTCAGCTCTTTTAGATTTTCCCCCCTTTGGGGGGAAAAAAAAGTTGATTTCCTGTACTAGTGAGCCATACATCACTGACATCTCTGTCTGTGCCTCTTGTCTGTGACAGAATGACAGGTGTCATTTATCACTGGGGCTCGCGGAAGCTGTGGGAAGAGGGATTGGATTTTTTTTTTCTTTCTTTCTTTTGGGCTGCCAGATCATTAAAAAGGGGGCTTTCCAAAGAAAGCTGTGTGTAACCTGAGTGCACTTACTGTCAGCGGAAGGCTGGAAGAATGGGGGAATGGCGAAAGGGAGCGAGAGAAAGAGGGGGCGGAGGGAGGGGAGGAGTCTCTGCCAGTCACTGTGCAGTTCACCCTGGTTCAGCTCTGCCTGTGCATGCTAACTAAGGCCTTCAGAGATTTCCGCCTGGCTGGTGGTGCCAAAGAGGAAACCGAAGCAGGAAGCCTCTTTAATATCCCTGTTTTTCATCCCGCCGTCTAACGGGGGAGACACATGCTGTACCGCACAGGGCCTGACTTGAAGTAAGATCCTCGCAGAGGGCAGGCAGGAAAACCTAGCTGAACTGAAGGGAGAGACTCTGTAAATCACAAGTCGAAACTGAGACCTGCTGGCAGGCTCGTTCTCCAAGGAGACATTTACAGCATCCTGTTTGCAGAAGCACACTCGGAAAGTGCCCAAGTATATCTTCTGAGTGCGTCTCTCCTTTTGGCACCCTCTCCACCACCAAATGGCTCCAGGGACCAGGAAACAGACTCCTGGCTTATCGTTTCTCCGAAATGGGAAACTTCCCTTCTCCTGCCCCTGATGGATGGTATCAAAGTGATGAAAACAAGTTAACTTTCAACAGTCCTAACTTTGTGCCATGTTAAATAACTTCTTTTTATTTTAGTGTTTTTGCATCACACTCTGTGTGTGTGTACGTGCGTGTGCGTGTGCGTGTGCGTGTGTGTGTGTGTGTGTGTGTGGCTGCACACTTGTGGAGGTCGGAAGACAACATTCAGTAGACAAAGTGGGTCCTCGGGATTTGAACTCAGGTCATTAGGATTGGCTGCAAGCACCTTTACCCTATAAGCCATCTCACCAACTCCTCTGTGTCTCAGTTTAACCATCCCCGCCATTGTCAGATGGCTGCATTTTTTAAAACAGTGCTATGCAGTCCCAAACCCCGAAGTGTTCCTTGCAGCCAGGCTGGGCTCCAAAAGCAAGCTGTTTGGTTCTGTGGCCTCAGCCATACATTCGGTGTACCAGGGGGGTTATTGGGAGTTTTTGTGTGCCTGGGATGAGAATCTGGCCATTTTGAGTTAGGAAGGTACGAGCTTAGGCACGAACCAACACAGGGGCAGCTCTCACCAGCCAGATCATCAAGAACAAACTCATGACTGAGGAACCAGCATAAATTCTACACAGTTTAAATGATTAAAAAAAAATAGAGAAATCTGTTTTCTGTCTTCCATAAAACCCTGCAGGAAGTCTCGATTTTACATCTTCCCCCAGAGAGCCTAGAGGGCTTATTAGCTGACCCCTGACCCAAGATAAAATCAGCCACAAAGAAAAATAGAAAAAGAAAAAGGGGCAAAGGATCAGAGGAATGAATGAACCAAAGAAAGAGAGAGAGAGAGAGAGAGAGAGAGAGAGAGAGAGAGAGAGAGAGAGAGAGAGAGAGAGAGAGAGAGAGAGAGAGAGGAGAAAGGGGTGTTAGGGAGAAGAGAGAAGGGAAGAAAGGAAAGAAAAAGGGAAAGACAGAAGTGAGGAGGAAGGAAGGGGGAGGAGGGAGGAAGACAGACAAGGAAGGAGGAAGGGAGGGAAAGAGAAAGAACAAAAGAGAGGGAAAGGAAAAGGGAAAAGGAAGCATGAGAAATGAAAGAACAAAGAGGAAGAGGAGGCAGGAGACGCTCCCAACAGCTGCATCTCTTTTAAGAGCTGGTACGGAAGCTGAGAGCATCCGTGAGGCCCCGGCCACAGCCGGCAGCCTGGCTGGAGCACACTCCTGCAGGAAGCCATCCCTTCCAAATAAGTTTTCCTTGACTGCTTTTGCACAAAGCCTGCTGCTCAGAGAGACAAATGGGCTATTAGGTAATCTACTTAATTGACAAGTGACTTAACTAATTACCCTAACATGCTTATTAAATGTTACCTTTCCCATTCGCCACACATTGTTAGGGCATCAATGTATGGGAGCCTTATCATACCACTGTCCCCTGACAACATGATCCTATTAAACAGGAGCGCGGGTGTGTTTCTGTTATGTTATTTCCTCCCTCTGTGGTTAGAGTCAGAAAAGATAGAATTAGGAGCCGGGTGTATAACGAGCCATCCTGTTCAGGGACAATGTCCTATTATGCTGGCGCCTAGTCACTCAGATGGATCGGGAATGGACTAAATAAAGAAATAATGTAAATTATCAAGCTTCGCCTAATGGGTGGAAGGAAGGCTGAGGCAGATCCCAATTGCCTTTTGACTGGAGCCTTTCATAGCTGAAGGGCCAGTGTCTTTATTTAGACAAGCCCACAAAACCTCTCGTTCAGAGCTCCTCGAGGAGGTGTGTTTGGAAAGGCAGGATTTTGCAGGTTTTAGAGGGAAAAATGGTATTACCGCCATGTCTGAAATGCACAGGGGTTGCCTACTATTCCTAAAGATATAAATATTTCACTGTGAAACTTTGCTACAACATGGTTTTTTTAGACATTTAAAAAATGTATCTATGTATATGTATGTGTGTGTATATGGTGTATATGTGCAAGTGTGTGCACGTGTGTGGAGTTTGTGTGCATGTGTATGTGCATACGTGTATGTATGTGATATGTGCATGAATGTATACATGTGGGTGTCTGTGTGAATGTATGTGCATGTGTGTATGTGTGTAGTGTATGTGTGCATGTGTGTGCATATGTGGGGTGTGCATGTGTAGTGTGTGTTGTGCATGTGCATGTGTGTGTTGTGCGTGTGCGTGTGCGTGTGCGTGCGTGCGTGCGTGCGTGCGTGCGTGCGTGCGTGCGTGTGTGTGTGTGTGTGTGTGTGTGTGTGTGTGTAGGCCACACTGCTATCGGGTGTCTTCTTCAGTTGCTAACCACCTTACTCTTGAAGGCAGTGTATTCCACCAGCCCTGAAGCTGCTCTTCTGACTAGACTAAGAGGTCAGCAAGCCTCATTGTATCCCTGTCTCTGTATCCCCAGCACTGGGATAAGAACACAGCGTCCATCACTCCTGGCTTTTAATGTGGAACCCGGGCTCCAACTCAAGTCCTCATGCTTAGAAGGAAAACACTTCACCAGCTGATCCGTCTCCTCAGCCCCAGGTGCTTTCAAAAGTTTTAGAGAGTCTCAATTCAATTTAGATGTGGTATTTCTGCTAAATGAATTATGAAATCAAAAATATTTACAGTTTAAAGATTTTTAGGAGAGATGAAAAATAAGGAGTTGTGAATCCATGTCTCTACTGTGTTCTGGCTATCTAGTAACAGAGGTCATGTGGACACTTTCAAAGATATGTTCCTTTTGTTTTTAGTTTATGTGTGAGTGTTTGCCTGCATGTATGTCTGGGTACCACATGGTGCCTGCAGAAGTCAGAAGGCACCAGATTCCCTGGAACTGGACTTACAGATGGTTGAGAGCCATCATGAGGGTGTTGGGAACCAGACCAGGGTTCTCTGAAAGAGTAGCCCGTGCTCTTAACCCTTGAAGGCCCCACTTCACACCCTGAATCTAGTCACTGCTTTTCGTTTTCCACTGGCCATGGCTAATACAGATGGTTAAAGCTGGTGGCCACTCCTCAGAGCAATGTACAGTGAAAGCCAACAAAGTGGTGCATTCTTGGCGGTACCTAAGAACATAGATTAGAGTCCTTATCTAAACAGTGAAGCAACAGCAAAAGGCTAGACCCACTGGGAAGATTATTTTCTGTGTAGGATGGAGTTAGAGGCAGGAATGTCTGCGAGAAACTGAAGTACCAGTTGTCCAGGGCAGGCAACTCCCAGTTCTAGCCGACACCCTGTTCTCAATCTCTGGATCCGCCCCCCACATTGCCATATCTATCTCTGAAATTAGGTCTCTCTCCAGCCTCTGCCAGGATCCAGTTGATTGTCAGCAGTTAGCTTTTGACTTTCTTGAAGTACACAGAAGTCACATTGAAAGTTACTTAGATCGCATTCACCACAGCCACTTTGGATGAGTCAGGGAACCCATGATGATATGGGAGCTCATACTCCATCTCAGGGTGCACTGGGGCAGGCCTGACCCTAGTAGGAAGCCCAACTGGAGAGCTATTGACCTGGTTGTTAATCTGGAAACACCGGTGCAGTCTTGATCAGTCTGGTCATCTGAAAGACCTAGGAATCCGGCCAGGCAACCTCCCAGCAGCCTGACAATGACAGTGAGCTTGCCATTACTAAATCTGCCGCAAACCAAGAGAGACCAGCCCGTCAGTGTTCCGCTCGAATCCGACCTCCACAATGCCCAGGAAGAGTGAGTGAGTTGATTGGCCAGCAGCCCTGAGCTAGCTCTGGGATTGTGACGGACAGCTGTGGTTTTCCTTGTTGTCTGGTTATCTGCAGTTGTAAAAGCAGAATTGTGGTAATGCTGAGACTCAGTGCAGATGGGGAGAGATAATCAAGTAGGTAGGTGTTTAAAACATACCATAATCACATACATAATGACCTTTATGGCAAAGCACGATACTACCAGGACCTGTGAGCAGTCAAGTGTCCCCGTGTCTGAGATGGAGGGAAGAAGCTCACTGAAAATGTCCTCACGCAGAGAAATAATCAAGCTGGAGGAGCAGGGACAGCCTTGGGGGAGAGGTTCCTGGACAAAGGTTTATCTTTGCAAAAGACCACGGCAGATCATTTCGTAGAACATCCTCCCTTCTTAAAAATGGACTTTCTCATTCTATCAGGACACACTGTGCTCTGTTATGAAAGGCTTTCTGAGTAGATAAGAGGGGGAAATACCTATGACCTTGGTCCTCTACACTCCAGGGCACTGCAACAATGCTCCAGTTAGAGGTCACCAAGATGGGACCCATCGTAACTCAAAGAGCAAGGCCAGGGCTGCAGCTTATCTGCCGGAGCCAGAGCCATAAGTATACTGGGCAGGGGCCCATGGTTACAAGTGCCACCCACAATAACTTCCAGAGACACTGTCGTCCTCTCCCTCCTGTTCTGAGCCTTTGGGGACCCTACCAAATCATTGATTGGGCAGTTAAATTTCTGGAGCTGCAAATAAGAGCCACTGAAATAGCACTTGAGGGTAGTCATGGAGACCCATCCCAGAACATAGTCATTCAAAATGAGGACCATTTACCTCCTCCGTGGCACCGCAGGTCCATGAGGCTGGGCTCAGCTGACGGCTGCTTGGTCTTGCCTGGCTTTGGGGAAGATGAGTGGCTCTTCTCCGTGTGGCCATGACCTTGTGGCAGGCTGACCCAGCTGGTCCCCAGGGTGAACTGTTCTGAGGACAAGAGGCAGCAGGTCTCCTGGGGTCTGGCTCGGACACTCGTGGCTCTCACATCTCTTACGCCCCACCGGACAAAGAATCCCCAGACTCAGGGCACAAGGGAAGGGACATCGCCGTCTAGTCACAAAAGGAAGTGGAGTTCTCAGGGACAGAAAGATGAGAAGGGGGAGCAAAGAAAGGAGGGTGTCTCTTGAGCTAAGTTCAAGGACTGTAGGCAGAAAGAAGGGTCTCCTCCTGGGGGGCGCACTTTCTGTTTCAGTAGTAAAATAAAAATAGCAAATGATCAAATTGAGCCCTCTGGCCTCCTTCCCTTCCTCCCTCCTTCCCTCCCTCCCTCCTTCCCTCCCTCTCTCCTTCCCTCCCTCCCTCCTTCCCTTCTTTCCTCCCTCCCTCTGGCATGTCACCAGGCCTTCTACACACATCCACTTGTAATGCCACCTTGTGCCAGAGCCAAACAGGGTGTGGCCCAGAGATTATTTTTACTTTATTCAAATGTTAAATATATAATGTTCTTCCTTCTGAAATACTTTCAGGCCCTTGTTACTATTCGTTCTCTCTCTCTCTCTCTCTCTCTCTCTCTCTCTCTCTCTCTCTCTCTCTCTCTCTCTCTGTGTGTGTGTGTGTGTGTGTGTGTGTGTGTGTGTGTGTGTGTGTGTGCATGTGACAGAAGCCAAACTTGATGCCATTCTTCATGAAGGAGCCATCCATCTTCTTGAAGACGATCTCTGACAGGGACCGATTCACCTAGGCTGTCTAGCTATCTATCGCTAGGGATCCACTTGTCTCTGCCTCCTCAACACTGAGATAACAAGCATGTGCCACCACACACAGCTTTTTCACATGTGTTCAAGGGGTCAAATTCAGGCCTTTGTGCCTGCCCAGGCAGCGCTGCACCAGCTGAACTGTGTCCTCAGCCTGACCATGCTCAATGTGTGCTGACACCGAGAGGCGACTATGAGACTGAGCCAGAGTCCCTAGATGTCCCCATAGTTTAGTGTTCTCATCCACAGAGCAAGTCTCCATACAGAAATGTCTCGCTATGCGGCTTTGGAGAGATAGCTCAGTGGTTAGGAACAATTGCTGCTCTCACAGAGGACCCATGTCTGGCTCCCAGCACCCAGCTAAGGCAGCTCACAACAGCCCATAACTCAAGCTGCAGCGATATGACACCCCCTTCTGACCTCCAAGTGTACCTGCACAAAGGTGTGCACACACGTGCACATAATTTTTTTATTTTCAAATAAATATTTGAGCAACAGATGAGATGATGTGAGGCCCTGCGCCCAGCAACAGCCTTTAATGACGCAGGCTTTGTTATCACTATTGGAATTCACCTCTCTTCTGTCCCCCAGAAATCATAATATCTCAGCATTGCCAGCCACATAAAAATTGCCTACATCCCAATGCAAGTTGAAAAACGAAGGTAGTTAATATGTGTTCGACTTCCGTTTCTTCTAAGACAGATATTTGAATGCCTATTGATTTTTTCCTTTTAGCTTTGTCAGTGACTAAACAAAGGTTAATCTCTTCCCCTGGCAAATATTTATCGAGTGATACCAAGAGTCCTGCTTGAGGAGTTCAACCACAGGTCTGGTCTGGACCCTCGTGTTGCCACTCTGGCTTCCTGGGGTACTCAGAGACAGTGCCATGTGGTACTGTTGCATCAGGTGGTTGATGGATCGGGCAGGGAACACTTGGCATAATCCATGATGTGACGGAGGAAAGAGTAACCAGAGCACAGCTTGAAGATGGCAGTTGTAGCAGGAGGTGGCTCAGTGGTTAAAGCAATGGCCACACAAGTGTGGGGAGCAGAGTTCAGATCCCCAGAACCCACATAAGAGCTGAAAGGATATGGCAGCCTGTCTGCAGCCACAGTGCTCAGGGAGTAGAGATGGGATACCCAAAGCAAGCTGGGTAATTATACTACACTAACTGGCAAGTTCTGAGTTCAGTGAGAGACCCTGCCTCAGGATAAAGTGGACAAGAAGAGAGGAAGACAACTGACATTGACCTCTGGCCTCTATGCATGTACACACACACACACACACACACACACACACACACACTCACGTAAACATAGGCACATAACAACATACACATATTCACACAACAGAAGATGAGGGGCTGTAGAGACGGCTCATAGTTTAAGAGTATGAATCATTCTCACAGAGGACCTGAGTTTGGTTCCTAGTACCCAAACCACTGGTTCACAACCTCTTGTAACCACAACTGCTAGGGTTATGATGCCCCCTTCTGGCCTCTCTGGTTACTGCACTTATGTGCATATACCCACAGACACACACATATACATAATTAAAATTTTTAGATAGATACTTTTAAAAGATGGTAGTGGCATTGAAGATACCAGCAAGTAGGAGTGTAGTGACCTAAGACTGGTATCCAGAAAGATTCTTAGGCCAGGTGATATCAGACTTAGGGCATGCTGGCCCAAAGAGGCCAGTAGAATGGGTATGCCTTCTCCATCTCTCTTCTCCACCAGCCCATCCCCTTTGGGCAAACCTATGGGGAAGCAGAAAGACAGGGGGTCCCACCTAGGGGCTGGCTCAAAGCAGCCTCTCTCCCAGGACAGGTCCAGCAAGGCAGGTACAGAACCCACACAGAGGACAAGCAGAAGCTGCCTTGGACAAAAACCCTTAAAGACTGAAGGACGCAGGAACCTTCCCACCCTGGGAAACCTCCTCTCTGAAAATGATGTCACATATTTAGGAGCTAGGTCCAGGAAAACTTGCCAATCAGACTTTGCATCCTGGGATGTCACGTATCTCCTTTGCTGAGGTGGGTCACCTGGAAAAATCTGAGCATTCACTTAGCCACTCCCTTGGCCTGAGACATTGATAAAGACATCATCCTTTGATTGGATAATGAGAGCATTCATTCTCAGGTTGTCTAGGTTACAAACTAGCAACCAACCAGATGTATTTCCAATGTTTGTTTTGTCTGGTTTTGAGATGGGGGCCTCACTATGCAGCCCTGGCTATCTTGGAATTCACTTTGTAGAGCAGGCTGGCTCAAACTCACAAAGATCTGCCTGGCTCTGTCTCCCAGGCACTGGCATTAAAGGTATGTACCACCACATCTGGCTTCTAGCACTTTCTAAAAGTTAGTTAAGTTGGGGGAAGAGTGTGCACATACAGGCCAGAAGTCCATGCTGAGTGTCTTCTCTTGTCTCTTCTTGCCATGTTTATTAAGACAGAAACTCTTGCTTAACCTGGATCTGGCCAGTTTAGCTTGGCTGGACAGTGAGTGTGGGATCCCCTTTTCCCTATATTCCACCCCTAGCAGTGGGATTTCAGGCATCTGTCACAGTGCCCTGATTTGTATGTGAGGCTAGGGATCTGAACTCAGGTCCTTATGCTTACAGGGCAAGCACCTGGCCCACTGACCCATCTCCCCAGTTCTCATTTTTAATTAAATACCCCAATGTTTAATAAATAGCTCTTCATAGCCTAGGTTCCAAAGTTGATTGTGCATATCCTACAGTCTAAATCTTGGGGTAGTCTGGTCTCTCTGCTCACATCACTATCAACAATGAGCCAACAGACACCAATTCAAGAGAGGTCACTGTGTTCAAAGCAAAATCAAAGAACACAGACATTTCCGTGGATGTAGAGAATTTCCCTACACTTGTGTCTGCCTGATGAGTGGTTGCATGGAATGCGCAGTCCAGTGGCACCAAGGCAGCCTCATGGGGCTGGCTCACATGTCTCAAGCCAAGAACCCTGCCTTTTGCATTTACTTTATTTTTTTTTTTTAATTTATTTAGTATGAGAGCATCTGTACTATGGCATGCATCTGGAAGCTTTGGTGATCAGGCCGCATATCTCCCTGTGTTTGGGGGAGCGGGGTGTTCTCTTATCTCTGTTACACTGCATACTCCAGGACCACCAACCTGAGCTTGGTCTCTTGTCTCCCTAAATGAGTGCTGTAGCTACAGATACAAGCCACCCCATTCGGCTTTGGGTGCGCATTCCAGGGATCAAATGCAGGTCATGAGGATCACATGACCTTTGATCCATGGAGTCATCTCCCAAACCTTGCATTTAAACCACGGGCCCCAGAAATGGAGCACTTTTTAGCAGGTTCTGTGCCTGGAGGCTAACACTTGCTGGGTACGAGAGATGAAGTCATTTGATCATTCTTCAATTGATGAAGAAGCTCAGACAAGTTCAGTGATTTTCCCAAAGCTACCCAGAAAGCAAATGGCAAGGCTCAGACCTGGATCTCACAGGGGCAAGCAAACTCCCATGACTGAGGACCAATCCTCATCGGACCTGCAGAGAACAGAATTGCTGAAACGAGCAAAAGCTCAGGATAGAAGACCCACACAGTGCCTGACACGGTGGGCTGAAGGAATACCTGTCCTGGATCTTTTCTGCTGACTCTGTTTCCCCACTTGGTTGTGCTCTAAAAGTGTCCAAAGATTGTGAGATAACATCTCCATACTGCAGAGGCAATAATGACTTCCACAGCCTGCCAGAAGCTAGGAGGGGAGAACAAAGGCTCCAAGCCTTGGTTTAACAGAGAAGCATTGGGCTTTTCAGTGACTGGATGTTGTCTAGTGTACCAGCCTCTCAGCATCACACTCAAGCTTGTTGTCCATGTGGTTGACCCCCAGCTTTGGGTACATACCTTTCAAAGCTCTTCTAGACCCCCTTAGCTCTGTTTTCAGTGCTGCTCAAACCCACGGTCTGTGAGCAAAGAAACGGCTTTACTAAGTAGGCATGGTGGCACACACCCGTAATGCCAGTGCTCAGGAGCCAGAGGCAGGGGGACCACTGTAAGTCAAGGCAATCTTGGTCTACTTAGCAAATGGCTAGGTGAGCTGGGGCTCACAGTGAGATCCTCTTGGGGAAAAAAAAAGAAAAGAACAAAAGAAAGACTCCAATTTTCCAACTTATGGTCACAATTCTGTAATTCTAGGAACAACATTTTTGTTTCTGTGCTTAGAGCCTTGGGGGATAAAACTTTGACTGTGACTTTTGTCACAGTCTCCAGTGGCTTTTCTTTTTCAGTTTTCTGGAACTCTCTGAAGATTCATTTCACTAAGATCCTATTCCCCAAGCCTGTTTCACCCCTACGCATGTGTTTATACACACACACAGCATTGAGGTTTTAGCGTTGAAGAAGTCATCATTACCATGGAAACCCTACCCTGGCTAAGCAGAGCACCAGCAAATGCTCACAGGCCAACACTGGAACTGGCCTCCTCCATGATAACACACATAAGTGTATGAATTCAAACTTTGTTTCTAAGTTGGGTTTGTATCTGTTCTTAGAGGGAGTCAAATGCAAGGACAGTTCCCCCAAGTCTCTGCATGCATTTATTGGTTCAATACATGGATATATTAAACACCCAGTATGTGTCCCCTGGACACTTGGGTTATAGCTGTGATGAATAATCAAACCTCCCGCTTAATATTCAGAGAGTTTCTATTTCAATGGGAAAAGCGCAGTACAGTGTCACTGACAAAAGATTCTAAGAAGTATGATAAGATAAAGATAAAGAAAAGGACTGGAGAACTCAAGGGAAGACTCTGAGTTGCTGAGATGTCAGATGGAACAGTTGGGGGAGATTTTAGCTGAGCTGTTGTTAGTTGGTCTTTTTGGCTCTTCTTGGGGGGGCTACCACCCAACTCCCAAATAAATCACACACAGAGGCTTATTCTTAATTATGAATGCCCGGCCTTAGCTTGGCTTAGTTTCTAGCCAGCTTTCCTTAACTTAAATTATCCCATCTACCTTTTGCCTCTGGGCTTTTCCTGTTCTCTAACTTCTGTGTCTTACTTTTACTCCGGGCTTGCTGTGTGTCTGGGTGGCTGGCCCCTGGAGTCTTCCTCCTTCTCTGGCTGCTCCTAGATCTCTCTTTCCAGATCTCTCCATCTATATATCCTCTCTGCCTGCCAGCCCTGCCTATCCTTTTTTCTGCCTTGCTATTGGCCAGTTCTTTACACAGGCACAGCAACACAGCTTCACAGAGTTAAACAAATGCAACAGAAACAAAAGTAACACACCTTAAAATAGTGTACTACACTGAACAAGTGATTTCCAAGAAATTTCTAAATGAAGGGCCAATGTGAATCCTGCGGCTCTTTGAGGGTACATTGTATCAGAAAGAGGAGCCAGCACAAGCCAAAGCCCTGTGGTCACATTTCATTTTCGGTACTTCAGATGCTGCAAAGAGGCTAGTGTGGCTGGAGGAGAGTTTGGGGGCAGGAGCAGGTGAGGCCACCAGAAGTCAACTTATTCGGAGCCTGGTAAGAACTTGGGATTTCATTCCAAGTGTAAAGGATGACACTTAGAAGGCTTGGGGAAGGATGTAGCAGCACGTGTCTTCATTGTCACAGCCATGTTGCACTGTAAATGGTCTCTGCCTTATTCATCAGTAAGCCCAGGCCCAGAGAGATCAGCTGATGTCCCCAGATGGTTCACAGGATCAGCAATTCCTCGGGGTTAAAAACAAGAGGGGTCTATGTTTTGGCCTTTTTACCCTCGATCTGTGTAACAGAACTTGGCAAAATATCATGTGTGGACAAGCCCAACCATATTCCTATTTGTATCAATAAAGCTTTATTGGCATACAGCTACACTCATTCATTTGCATATTGCCTGTGGCAGCCTCTGTGCTGCAGCTACGAGTTTAGCAAAGGCATTGCAGAGAGAGCATGCATGTCCCCGAAAGCTCTCGATACTGACTGTCTGGTCCATGGCAGGAAACGTGCCAACCTGGTTCTAGAAAGCATCAGCACAACTGACCATAGCTCACAGAGCACAGCTGTTCTGTCCCAGACAGCAGCACACTATCAAAGACAAAGAAATACATCTCGAATGAATGATTTATTTATAAGTCAAAACTTGAAAGCAAAAGCAGCCGAACACAGAGGTGGTTAAAGTCACCTAGTAGCTTATAGTTTAAAACAGAAATCGCTCCTTCATGTTAGTCTGAGCGCACATCTAGTCATCCAGTCAACAAATATTGACTGAGATGCTACACAGAGATGCCAGCATCTGTGATAGCAGTGGTACATCCCGTGCCAAGCAAACTCTGACACAGTTGTCTACAGAACAGAGTTCATACACCAGGGATAGAGACAGTCATTAGTCAGAGAGTTGGAATACTGAGCTAGCCAGGGGAGTTGGAGGAGGCTTTTCTGAGGACTGGGTGATGTCTTAGGGAAGAACAAAAGGTCATTAGATGAAGAGAGGAAAGATAATCAGTAGTTGAGGAGGAGGCAGCAGCATGTGGAAGGGTCCTGGGGTGGGACAGAGCCGTGTAGGCACTGGGAGATTCAGAGCAAAATGTTTGTGTGTCTGAAAGGCAGTATGATTCAGTTCCGAGTACCTGCATGGGGTGGGTCATAGCTGTGACACCAGCTCCAGGGGGGGTTGGCGCCCTCTTCTGGCCTCCTTAGTTACCTGCACCCATATGCACAACTCCCCCAGCACACACATAATTAAAAATAAAAATAAAACATTTTTAAAATAAACCTGCAATGCTAAAAGAGTTTACCCTTCTTAGGAAAACTGCTTTTGCATTCCCAGGTCCAAGAAGTAGCCTCAAACCCCTCATAGCCATGCTGGGTATAACCATCACTTATGCGGAATGGCCAGCTTCCATATCCTACGGCCTCTGACTTCCAGCTCAGGGACACACAGCATTGCAGGAGTCAGATAAAACACAGATGCACCCATGCTTAGGACAGACATGACCATCTGCTCCTGTAGAGTCGCCACATCACGAACCACAGCTCTGGAGGCGCTGTGACCCTGTGCACCATGAGCCTGTCTTCTTTGAATTCACTTCTCCATTCATGATTTCTCTATCTTCAGCCTATTTCTATGCAAGAAGTGAACAGGCCAGGGGAAACCTTCCATTGACCTGGGATGGAGCTGAAGAGGAGTTGTAAGTACAGTACAGACAGTGATGGAAGAAAAGACAGAGAAAGGGACTTTCTGGTTTGGTGGGGTTTGGTGGGGTTTAATTTGATCTTCAAGGAAATTGCCCCTAAATTCCGTTAGCTCTTTTTAATAGCAAGCAAAGGGCATTTGTGGCAGAAAATGTCAGTGGAGGCTTTCTGATAAAATGGTATTTGACTTGGAAGCTCGGCACAGAGAAAGAGCTTAGCCAAATAAATATATGAGGGTTGTTCTCAGCTGAGGGATGGCATATGTAAAAGCCCTGGGGCCAGAACAAGACAGGGTTAGAGGGAAGACTTTTGAGCTGGAGTGCAGTGCATGGGAGAAGATATGTGGGGATCAAGTCAACCGGGCTTGTGCTCACTCACTGTAATAGGAGGTACTAGAGGTGATCCCTGGAGCAGGTAAGGCTGCCTCATGGTAGCGAGCAGTTACTATGCCTCAAGTACTTCATATCTACAGCAGTCATTTCCATGCAACGTTCATCAAACCCAATGAAATGGGTACAACTACTATCCTGTCTCCGATAACTGACCTGAGACTCCACGAGCTACAGTGACTTGGGTCGAGTTGCTTACTGAGTTATATCACAAAGGAACTCCAGCTTCTGGCCACCTTCAGTTCCCAGCTTAAAATACAGACCCACTAAGCCTGGGGTGGCAGCTGTGTAGTGCTGGCTCTCTGGGGGCTGCAGGAGGGAGATCATAAGGTCTGGAGGACTTGGTCACAAAAGAAAAGAAGAATTAAGTTGGGCCTGAGGGTCCATGCAATTAGATCTTTGTGATTTTTGAGGTCAGCCTGGTCTACATAAGTGAGTTCCAGGTCAGCCAGGCTACAGTGAGACTCTGTCTGGAGGAGAGAGAGAGAGAGAGAGAGAGAGAGAGAGAGAGAGAGAGAGAGAGAGAGAGAGAGAGAGAGAGAGAGAGAGAGAGAGAGAGAGAGAGAGACTACTCCCACTACACATTCATTTTTATTACTGTTGTTTATTATGCTTATTTTTTGTAATTTTAAGAGTTTGGTCAACTGTATTGTTCTTTTCTGCTCAATTTTATAAATAAAAGTGGTTTGCCTCAAGATTCTAATGGAAGGGTAAAGATAACAAGCTGCAAGATTCCTCTGGCACTGCTAATATGCCATGCAGGAGCATTTGAAGAAGGTAAGGACAGAGGGACAGACTGGCCAAGGCAGGGTTTGGGGCTCAGCCACCTCACCTATAACAATTGGGAACATTCTCTGCGTAGAGGGCAAAGGCAATCTATTGCCCTCCTGGGCTGAACCTCAGCCTGGAACCCTCTCTCTACTTTCTTTCCTGGTATCAGGCCTTCAACTGTTCTGATGGTACAGTGATGTGGTCAGGCTGGCTAGGGGGATCCAGCTCTAGGACCCAATCTCTGTCCCCAAAAGTGGCATCAGGTGCTGAGAATCACAATACAGTCATTATCTGAGGCTTTGTGGCCTCAGAAAGCTTAAAAATCAAAGTCACCAAAGATTCCATCTGGAGTGCATGGGCACGGAATGGCTATGCCTCAGGAGCATGACCCTGCACAGGAAGAGATGGGATATTACCTAGCATTTTCTAACTATGAACAAAGGGGAGCCCTCTGATTGCTCCCACACAAAAAAGAAAGAGTAGAAATTCGGTTTCAAAGTCAGATGTGGGTTTTAAATTCTCTTCCTGAGTAATGAATACATCACCTGTTTATTTTTAACAAGGTTTAATGACATTTACTGAGTTTTCATTGTCATAGTTGGGTTTTTTGAGGAAATAGTGAAAAGGGGACATAGAAAAAGAATTACAAGGGCTGGGCGTGCGGTTCTGTTGATAAAATGGTTGCTAGCATGCTGGAAGGCCTGGGTTGGATTCCTAGGCATGGCATAATGGAACCTGGTGTTTACTCTTTATTTCTTTATTGTGTAGTTAATCACTCTCTGCCCTAGAACATTCCTTTGCTGAATTTTTATGCCATTATAAACACCACTGTGATGAACATCTTCCTACACAGGGCTTTTTTTTTTTTTTTAAGTCATTGCCATCACATGGTTACATAGGCGTGAGTGTCAGGGTCAGTATCAGTATGCATTGTTGGAACTAAGGGTGACAATTCTTGATCTTCTTATTTTTATTATACAACTGCTCCAAGAAAAGTAGATGGATCACTGAATTATGACCAGACATGTATGGCAATATCCGTTTCTTGATACCTTTGGCTTTTGTTGATGGTTGGTAATTTGATAGACAGAATATTCCTTGGTTTACACATATTAAAAAGAAGGATTTGTCCCTTCTTAGAGAAGAGCGAATGTGCTTCAGGAGCGAAATGTCAAGGTGGACGGCAACATTCCTCCTGTGCAGCACTGACCAGCAGGGCTTCCTGTGGTGGGAAGGCTCCCTCCAAAGTGCCAGCTTCAGTAGCTACTAGCCACCCGAAGCTGTCAGGCAGTGGAAATGAGGCCAAAACAACTGAGAAGCTGAACACTTTATTATACTAAACAGCCACATGAGATTAGTAACCACCACATCAGCCTGCATCGTTCAGAGCTAGAGGGAGCAGAGCCTTCTCCTAAAAAATAGAAGCTGCAGTTGGTCTCTGATATTTTCACTTATGCAGGAAAGCTCTCTCGGGAAAGCTGGTTGCTGTCATGGGGAAGGGGTTCGGAGAATTGGTCGGTTGGTTGGCTTGTGTTTTGGTAGGAGCTAAGGATTGAGCCCAACCAAGGCTTTCACATGCCAGGCAAGTGCTGTGCCACTGACCTACAGATGTGTGGCAAGGTGTGAAAAATGCACAGTGGCCTATCCTGCAGCATTGCAAGGTGATGTAAATGATGTATTGGATCAGGGTGTGGAGACAGAGAGCTCTGGATCAAATACAGGATGTGATTTTTACTTTGTACTTCTTATTTGGAGAGGAGGATCTCACTTGTTTAGGTTGGCCCTGAATTCTGTAGCTTGGGAAGTCTTGAGTTTGCAATATTCTCACCTTGGCCTCCAGAATAGCTAAGATTACAGCTTTCCATCAGGTTCAGTTTCTTGTGACCTTTAAATAGGATTCTCTGTTTAAAGTTGGGTCTCCTTAACATGGTCTCCACTGGGGCCCCTAGCTCTCTGCACCTCTATAAAATGACCTCATACTGCCTGCCATGGAAGGACAAACCTAAAGGGAGCTAACAGCATTGATGTTGAGGATGCAAGGGTCCTTGGTTGATTTACTCCTGCTTTTCATCTATCCTGTCCCTCCCTGGTAGTCTCTCCCACCATCAAATTGGTTACAGAGGGTTGGTTGGATAAATACAAGGACGAATAGATGTTGGATAGATGTATGAATGATGGATAGGTGGCTGGATGGTGGATGGATTGATGGATAGATGGATAATTGACAGATGAATGGATGATGGATTGAGGACAGTTGGGTGACAGATTGATGAATGGATGATGGATGGATAGATGGAAGGATGGATGGATAGATGGATGATGGATGGATAGATGGATATAGATGGATAACATGAAGATGGATAGATGGATAAATGATGTATGACTATAGATGGATCATTGACAGATGAATGGATGATAGATGGAGAACAGATTGATGAATGGATGGATGGATGGATGGATGGATGGATGGATGGATGATGGATGATGGATGATGATGGATAAATGGATGACAGATGTGTGGCTGTATGATGTATAATGGGTTGATGGTAGATAAATAAATGGATGACAGATGGTTGATGGAGAGATGATGGATAGATGATGGATGATTTTGATAAATGATGTATAGATGGATGATGGATAGATTGACAAGTGATGGATAATGGGTAGATGATAGTAAATAGATGGATATATATATACATATATATATATATATATATATATATGGAAGTAATAACAATAGCTAATACTTCCAGTGTCCCTAAGTGTCAGAATGTGGGTCCAAGACTTTATCTGTAACACTTCATTCCCTTTCAGTATTCTCAACAACCTAAAGATCAATGTGTCATTAATTTTTTTCTAATATGTAAGGAAACCAAGGCATGCTAGATGATGGCACATCCCATATTTGAGACACAACTGTCTGCCTCCACAGCCTGACCTAATGCACTGTCCACATTACCATATAATGTTGCAAGATAGAACACCATGAACTTTTCACACTTTGTCACACCAGTACGTGGCCGAAACTTTTCTCTCCCCTATAGCTACTGTGCTGAGGGATGAAAAGCTAGAGACTGGCAGGTGCCCCCAGTTTCCTTCAAAAGTCACTTTCCATCTTCATAGCTGACCAGCTTCTAAAGTGTACACTCATGTGGTTAACAGTCTGGCCTGAGGCTGATAAAAAAAAGCTTCCAGCATGCAATTAAAACCCTGTCTTGCCCAATTGGGCAACTAATGGGATCAGCAAGAGTGAAGCTGCCTCGTTAAGACATAGTTTGTACCTCAGGTCCATTTTGTGGACAAGTCAAACAATGGCTGAGGGGAACTGCCTGATGGGTCAGCCTGAGACTAAATGAGATGGTCCTCCAAGCCACCCTGGGCTGTCCATGTATGTGGACATGCACGGTACAAAAGCAACTTGCAGACACTTGGATGGACACTGGACACCCAGCTGAGTTCTGACAGCCAAGCAGCTTTCCTGTTGTCTGTCTGGAAGGTCGATGCTCATTGTGGACTTTGTGGTTTCAGTGATGGAATGTGTTTAGTGGCCCAGGTGCCTGCAGAAACGGGCATAAGGGGAGAATATTGGCACAGCCCCAAAGATTCTGCCCTTTGTGAACATCTGGCTGCTTAGACTCCATGAATAGCCCCTGTCCCTTCTTTTTAAGAAATGTTGGGACTGTCTCAATATATCCTGCTCATCAGGTTAACAGTTTTTTAGTTTTTTTATTTCAATAAATGTCTGAAAGCTCTGCAGGAATGTACCTACAGCCACCGAGTTATATCAACCCTTTACAATCAAGAGAGACAAAGACAATGATCAAGCAAAGAAGTGTGTGGCTAAGGTCATCTCAGATGCTGGGCTTACCAAGGAAACAAGGTCCACAGTGTAGCCGTGCATGACTGAGAATTAGGGTGGGGACCTACAGAGACGCTGGTCAGAGGAGGTGAGTGGGAAGGCTGAGAAGCTGTCGGCCATGCCAAGAAGCCTGAAAAAGTGCAAAGGGCCTGGGGTGAGAGTGAGGAGCTAGGTTTGTTCTGCAGAAGAAAGAAGATGGCGGAGCCCAAAGGGTACAGGACGGGGAGGGAGAGGGCAAGAGAAGCCAGCGCCGACTGCTCTCAGAGGACAGCTTCAGTGCCGCCTTAGTAAGCACTTTCCACCTTCACTAGAGAAGAAGAGAACCCAGCACTTGATACCTACTTTCTCTTCTGTCCCCGCATCGACCAAAGGAGGCTGGCACTGCTTTTGCCGTAGAGCTGGGGAAACTGGGTGTGTCTAAAGCAGATAGGAAGTGGGGATCCAGGCTCCAAGACTATGTCCGCTCTCTTATTCTTTTGTTCTTGCCCTCTTTCTCCATCCCCCCACCTCCCTTCACCCCTTTGTCCTTCTAGCTGCCCATCTGTCCATCCATCCATCCATCCATCCATCCATCCATCCATCCTCACATGCCTTTCTTTTCTCCTCCTCTTTTCCTCTCTCCTCTCCCCTCATTGATTCCCAGGCCTTAGGGTCACACTTTGTGCCATGGTAGAGAATAAGAACAGTTTGCTTCTGTGTGTACATGTGTGTGTGTGTGTGTGTGTGTGTGTGTGTGTGTGTGTGTGTGTGTGTGTCTGTTTCATGAAGGAAACAGTACTCAGCATATTGTACCCACTGCATGGCAATTGACTTCACTACTACATACAATTACATCATTCCTAACCCTAATAATAACATCCATGGCTAATCAAAGACTCTGCCTGAGGAAAAGTCTGGTGCAAAGCATGGTGGGAGACACTTGCATCCCAGTACTTGGGAGGCTCAGGTAGAGATATTGTGATCATGAGTTTCAAGCAAGTCTAGACTGCAAAAGACCTTAGGAGGAAGAAGGATATAGAGGTGAAAGGGAGGGAGAGGAAGGGAGCAGAGTAAACTGAAAATTCTACATCAAAAGGCATGATGGACGTGTGCATATCAAGGCACACAATGATCCCTTTGCTTCTCCATCTCCCTCCCCCATTAGCTAGCATAACTCATGCTAGCTGCTTTAACAAACAACTCGTGAATCTCAGTAGTCCAGCACAGTGCACATAGGTTTTTCACACATATAAAATCTTCTCTAAGTGAATCAGATGTCACCTTCACTGCAGAATGGCTATGTCATCTGGGGTGCATGGCTTCTAAAGGCACTGAAGACAGCAGAAAGGAACCCTGTAATTGAGGCTCATTACTGTGCCAACATCTCAAGTGTCAAAAACTGGGAAATGTAGTCGTCCTGTAGAGATGGAACAGATGTGGAGCATCCCTGTGCCATCATCCTAGACACAGGACTTTCAGCTTCTTCAATAAGAATCCTGTTTATTTGTTATTTCTAGTGATCTGAATTACAGGGGAACAATATCTCACATGGCCCAGTTGTCCCTGACCATCCCTAGCATGATTCTTTCCGAGTTCCCCGTTCTCCATGCTTCCATTCTGACTTGAGGCGTGTCAATACTGCTTGGAGAATCTGTGCTTTTCATTTGTCTCAGGTTAGGTAGGTGGACAAGCACCTTGAAGCTATCAACTGATTTGTGTCTTCATTTCCCACCACACAGCAGGTGAGGGATGAAGAAGTGATGGTCACACCTCTGAGGGTTCTGAAAAACCCTAGCTCTGTCCTGCTCATCTGACTTGATCTCTTCTTATCTGGAAAACTGCGAGCTTCATTGTCCCCACTCCTGGCTCCTCAGGATCCTATCTCCAGACGACCATGCTTCCTTGACAGCCACTGGAAGTGACACCATTGTCCCTTACAAAGTTGATTTTAATCCTCTGCCTAAGCCCACTGACGCAGCCCATTTTCCTAAGATCGAAGCCAATGCTCTGCCCTCCACCTATCACACCCTTCTTATACCTGTCCTTTCATCTCCAGCCCCAAGGCTGGCCAGACCCCTGCTAAGCTGCCGGTGCTCCAAATCCACTGAGGAGGAGTTTGTGGGACAGTGTCAGCCGTGCAAGTGTGGAAGTTTAGAAACCTATCAAAGGGATTGCCTGTAATTTCTCCTTCCCTATTCCAACGGAAACTCCTTTAATACCATCATATCCACTTTTCGTGGGGTTTAAAACTGGAATCTTGAGAATAGTTTTGTTTACATAGCAAACTTGCTGTTTACTTAATAACTCTCCCACACACACACACCCACATGTGTGCTAATGTGTGCATTATGTACTATAAATGCATTGTGTTGTATGCTTATAAAAGCATTTGTGTGCCTTGTTACTTATCCATTGCATAGCACATCTATGTACCTTATGTACACATGAGTGCATATGTTTACATACGTGGGCCCATTTTTTTTTCCTGATTTTTACTCCACCGTGGATGGCCAGACTGCTGTAATGACTGACAGACACAACAGCAGTGAGCTCTGCAGTTAGCAGAGGGAAACCGACTGCTGCAACAGTACCTACTGGTGGCTGGTGGCAGCAGCAGCAGCAGCAGGTCTTGACGGGGACCCATCTGACCCCAGAGTCTAAGCCTTTGTCTTGCTGCTGCCTTGACTTTCTGGGTGTCTTCTGCTTCCAGTTCCAGGCTAACATTTGTACAGCAAACAGAGTCATTGTTCTCACAAATAAGCCAATGAGCTAGACAAAGCAGGAGGCTAAAGGCTGCAGCCTGCACCAACTGTAAGGCTATTCCAAAGAATTTCCATCTTCTCCTCTTAGGATACAGACTGCTTCAGCTCCCGTGCAGGCTCAGGCCAGATGTTGAGCCCTGCCAGCATCTCTCCACCCCCACCCCATCCCTCTTTGTATGAATCTGGGTTTCTCAGCCCTCACACTACTGAGCCACGTACATCCTCACAATGGCAGGGAAGGGTGTCCTGTATGCTGTAGGATGCAGAGTGATGCCCCTGACCTTCATCCTCTGGATGACGGGAGTACCCGTGTTCCAGGTCGTGACCATCAGAAAATGTCTCGCTTGACCAGTGTGCCCCAGATGAGAACACGGGCTAGAGTGGAGTGGAAATAAAACTTTCTGCTCTGATAAGAAGGACCCTGGGACAGGAAGGCTTCAGGTGGCCAGTGACTATAAACTTAGCCTTCCCAAGGTGCGGGTTACCACTGTCAGAATATCAGGGTGAAGGTTTAGACCAGCGCTCAAGCCAAACACACATGTCTCTAGTTTTCCTTTCTCTAGGCTCAAATCCCCCACCTTTCATGATGACTGTCTCTCAAGAGGAGGAGAGTGAAAAAGGAGAAAAGAAAAAAAGGTTAAAAAGAAAAAAGAAAAAGGCACGGTCTCAAAATTACACAGCCTTACAGTCCGTCCAACTAATAGAATTATGTATCGATTCTTAAATTTAGACATTGGATTTCATCTCTTACTTAAATGTATCTGTGTGTTTTAATAGGAACACTCAGCCTTGCTTTTATTAATGCAAAAACATTAAGTCACCAGGCCTGGATCTGAAAGCCTTAAAGGGCTGTTTCCACCAGAACCTGTCATAAAATGTGCTCTCAAGCGTGTCCCCTTTAAGAGACTCCAGAATTAAATGTTCCCGTATGTGAATTTTATTTTGTACAGCACATTTGCTTTATGGCTACAATTAAGTTAGATGTGCCGATAACAATGTCTGTTTTCCATTTTAAATCGCACATTCCAGACACCGTGTATTGTTTTATTATCTAATCCACATGCTTTTAATTGCAATTATGGTCCCTTATGAGTCCCCTGGGAGGGCATGATTGCAATTAAAAATGTAATTTAAATGTTAATTAATTACATTCATTTTCTAAACTGGGAAAATTTCATTTATTATTTTCATGTGTTGTTCATTTATCCTAAATGCATTACCTTCTAAGTGTTTTTTCTCCTAAATTAAGTGTTATGTTTATAAAACAGGGTGTTTAATACCCTTTAAAATTTTTGTGAGGGTGTTTGTACAAATTATTACTTTAAATTAATTGATTTTGCACTATATGCATGAGCTATAGGTCCTAAATATAATAAAAATAATGCTGGAGGTTCCCCGCAAGCTCCTCAGTGGCATCGTCCGATAGATGGTTTCTGATTGACTCGAGAGCTCAGAGACAACGTGTGTACCACCTCTTACTGCTACCCTGTTACTGTTTTTTCTCAAACAAAGAGCGAGGGGTATGGCGACCACAAACGGTACAGATCATTAATATGAAAAGAGGGTTTTTTTTTTCCCTCCAGATGAAAATTGCAACCTAAGGAAGAAATTTATCGTTAGATTAATAAGTCATCTTGGCTCGTATGAATAAATAAAGAAGAACAAGGAAGGACGCAAAGACAGGAAGCCTTGAAAATCATTGGAACTTTCTAGAAAAAAAATGTTTTATGCATAACTCTGTTTCTCTAGTCCTGCCTATCATGTTCTCTAGTTTACTTTGCCTAGAACAGAGGGTCATTTTAGACGTGAAGAAATATCAAGAAAGACATCTCTATTTTAAACTCTGAATCATATCAGTTTGGGGGTAATTTTAGTGAATGGAAGCTGTTTTAGGGCAGAATTTCAGTGTTTTTTTTTTCTTCCTTTTTTCAATTCAACTTCAAGTCCATGCTCCATGTAATTAATTAATAAAAGCTGGGGGGGGGGTATTGTTGTTCAATGTTAGTTTCCTATACAATTGGCCACATCCTTTTGTTAGCTCATTTATCTTAAAAATACCTTCCTTGTCTGAAGTCTGGTTATAGTTTGGTTAGATCTGTAATATTTAAAAGGTGTCTGGGCAAAATCATAGTCAGCTCACAATTTTTCCTAGTGCCCACTAGACATAGGCATCTCTAGGGATGGCTGAGGTCCAGGGAAGGGAGAAGGAGTGAGTTCACGCTTAGTGAGCTAAGCTGGCCTCAGTGGTGTCTTTATTCTGGACTCTCAGCCTGTTTTGTTTCTAAAATTCCTACATGCATCCTCTGATCCAGGCTGTGTTGCTCAGTCCACACTGCAATCCTGTGAGTATGATCATTTCCATTTCAAAGGGGAAACTGAGGCACACAGCGTTCCCAGAGCTTGCTAAAGATTCATGGCTACTTTCCAGGAACTAAGGAACCCGGGATCTATGCCCTGGAAGGCTGATCAAGTTTTCCATGCCATTCCATACCACTGGCCAGGGCATGGCTGAGAAACACTGCTGGGCTCACAGGAAGCACCGAGGGCCTCCATATCAGCAGGGAGGGAGAGTGGGAGTCAGGAAGTTCCAGCTCCTCTTAGTGTTTGTGCAATCTTAGACGACACGCCCTCCTGTTGCACGACTCAGTTTCCTCTTCTGAGTCACGCACCTGTCTCAGGCTATGCCTGCCTGGTACTCGTTCAGAACAAGGAAGTAGGAACTGAGGCTACAATGCTTATCCATCGTAGTCCCCACCTTCCCCATCACAATCCAGACGGAAGCAGAAGAGAGTGTCCTTAGCAAAATCAGCAAAGCCTTGCAGGCATCCATTGATAGAGGATTGCTCAATTCAGCGAGGCAATAGATACTTCTAGAATGTGGGGGGCGGGGAGGGGGACTGAAATAACAACGCATAGTCAATCAGGCCAGACATGTAAGTATACTATTACAGGCCAGTGCAAAAGAGGTACTGAAGCCCACGGTCCCCTTTTTTGAGCTCTGCCACTGCTGCCAACTACCCATAGCTCTGGGATCCCCAGCTCCCCCTTTGGAATGAACATGGACACACTCTACGTACGATGGGTTGTTTTCAAGCCAACACTCACAGGTGAATAAACTGTGTCGGGTGATATGTCCTTGGGTTTATTGTCTCTTAAGGTCAAATTGGGCACCTGGGTTCTGTATTAACTGCTCTCCATTCCTATGATAAAACAGTGTGCCAAAAGTAAGCTAAGGAAGAAGAGTTCATTTGGTTCCGATTCCAGAAGGATTGAGTCCATCTTGGCAGGTAGGGTGTGGTAGCAGGAGCAGGAAGCTGAGAGCTCACATTTCATCTGCACACGGGAAGCAGGGAGAGAAAGAGAGGGAGAGGGAGAATAGGAAGTGGGCCAGGTTTCAAACCCTCAAAGCCGGCATCCAGCACTTCTCCTCCAGTAAGGCTGCACCTTCTAAGGGTTCCAGAACCCTCCCAAACAGCAAGGCCAACTGAGGACCGAGTGTTCAAGCATATGAGCCTCTGGGGGAATGTTTTTCATTCAAACCACCAGAGAGGGGCAGGACAGTACCCCTCAACTGTTCCACAAACAGCTGGGGCAGCAGGTGTAGCATGCTGTGTGGCACTACGCACACAGCGGTGACTTGGGAGTTAGGTCGGGAATGAGCGCACCCACCTGTGCCCCTGGACGCCTTGAGCAGGTCTGTGCAGCCTGACTTGAGACTTAGGTGAGAGGGCATGCCAGGAGCTGAGGCTTCCCTTTCCTTGATGGACTCACCTGGAGGATTTTATGGAGCGTGGATTACGAGCTGTCTGTTCGGATTACATGCTGTCTGTTTATCTGGCTGAAGGGATACTTCAGTGAAGAACAGAGCCTTATTCTCATGGGGATAATTTTCTAGGAAAGGAGACTCAGAGTAAAAAAAATAATAAGCCAGGCAGTGGTGGCACATGCCTTTAATTCCAGCACTAAGGAGGCAGAGGTAGGTGGATCTCTGAGTTCGAGGCCAGCTTGGTCTGCAAAGAGAGTTCCAGCACAGCCAAGACTGTTACACAGAGAAACCCTATAGGTAGGTAGGTGGGTGGGTAGATAGATAGATAGATAGATAGATGGATGGATGGATGGATGGATGGATGGATGGATGGATGGATGGATGGATAGATAGATAGATAGATAGATAGATAGATAGATAGATAGATAGATAGATAGATAGATAGATAGATAGATAGATAGAAAATTAATAAAGAACTTCATATACTTGCAAGTGCTATGAAGGGCACACATATAAGGATGCACACACACACACACACACACACACACACACACACTTACACAGCCTTTGCTCTAGAAAGTCAGCACTTTCTAGACAGAGGGACAGGATCCTGTTGGTTCTTCATTCACTGGGTGTTTGGCAGATGGTGTCACCTGCCCCTCGTATCATTGCTTATTACTCATGGGGCATCTTTGGGCTTTTTCTATCTGAATCTATGGTCCCACTTTCCTCCAGTTCTTTCTGTCTCTCTTTCTGTCACTCACCTCCCCCACTTCCAATGAGTAATTGTTCCCCCAAAAGCTTCAGTGAGTCCCTCTCAGACTGAAGTAGCTCCCTGTCTTCACCCTTAAGAGCCACTGGATGCCTCTCAGCAGCAGGTGTCAAAGGGACAGCCCTAGAGCCTTGTGGGGAGGGGGAGGAGGAGACTGTGGGCTCAATTCCCCAGTCCCCAACACAGGGTCTGCTGGGAAGGGTTTCTGGAGACTTCTTAATTGGGGGTTGCTAGGGAACATCGTTATAATAGTGAAAAACCCACGCAGGACTTGGCAGAGCTCCTCCTTCCAAGCCCGGAGCCCTCCGTTCAGCTCTGATTACTATAGTAGGTGGCCGTGACCCGTGCACACTCACTAAATGTTTCTCAGGCATAAATCAAGGGTAATAGAATATTCAAAACTTAGCATTGCTATCCCAACACTGTGTTTTATTTAGGAGCACATTTCATCACTTATTTTCCTGGAGCCTGCATACCTCACAGGAGGAAATGGTTTACCGAAGCCAAGCCGGGTGTAGAGGAAAGTGGTGGTCCTCTTAGCCCATGTGGTTCTGGGTTCCTGTGTAGCTTCAGATCACTGAGGTTTAAGTGAGGAGCAAGGGTTAGTGTCACCTGGTGGCCCAGGATTCAGTCAAGGATAGCTCAAATTGTAGTATGCAAATGAATCACCTGGGGGTTTCATTAAGACGTGAGACTTACACAGCAAGCCTGCTGTGCCCTGAGATTCCACAGCTCCCTGGGGCTCCCAGCAGGGTGGTTACTCTGGTCCTCAAATCACACTTGGAGAAGCAAGGCTTTAGACACGGTGGTGTTTGATTCCAATTAGAGGAGCGTTTTGTCTTCTGTGAGCCCATTGGCTTGTGGGTCCATTTCTTTTAGTTAAAATAATGATGGTGATGATGATGATGGTGGTGGTGATGATGATGGTGGTGGTGGTGGTGATGATGATGGTGGTGGTGGTGGTGGTGATGATGGTGGTGATTATGATGATGATGATGGTGGTGGTAGTGATGATGATGATGATGATGGTGGTGATGATGATGATGGTGGTGGTAGTGATGATGATGATGATGATGATGATGGTGATGATGATGGTGGTGATGATGATGGTGGTGGTGATGATGGTGGTGATTATGATGATGATGATGGTGGTGATGATGATGATAGGACTGAGGATGTGGCTCAGATGCCTAGAATGCATGAAGACTCCAGTTCAGTCTGCAGCACAGCATAAACTAGATGTGGTGGTGCACACCTTTCTTCATGGTACCCAGGAAGCTGAGGCAGGGTGATCAGAAGTTCAAAGCCATTCTTGCCTACATAGCAACTTTGAAGCCAGCCTGGACTACATGAGATCCTGTCTCTAAATAAGTAAATACATAAAAACTGTGTTTTAGCGCAGTGCAGGTGTAAGGACCAATAAATCAACGTTTTCTATGTAAACAGCTCCTTCTGCCCACTTCACTTTTCTTCCCTTGGATTTCAAAGGGAATGAAGATGAAGGTTGGTGCCCTTGAGAACTGTGTTCACCAGATACTGTCCCTGTGGGCCCAGTGTGGAAGTGGCCCTGTTACAGCTCCTTGCCGATCTTGCCCTGACCTTCCCTTTCCCTCTTGGAGTCTCTGCTTGCTCATCTGTAAAATGGGGATCTATTGTCTTGTATCTCTGCACAGTGCCTGGTACCTCACTTCAGAAATGTTGGCTTTTGTTCCCAACCTCGCGGGACCCCCTCCAGCTGCCACTGTTTCACTAACTATAAAAGTCAGATCCCTCAACATTACCAATCCTTTCTTGAAGCTGTTGGGTATGCCCTCCTTGGTCCACGACCTGGCTGATTTCCACGAATTCAATTCTGTTGCCTTCCATTCCTGTGCTGTCCTGCTGTTTTGCTTCTTGAAGGGCCCGTCACATCCCAAATGAAGCAGACAGCAGATCCCACCAACCTCTGCCCTGACTCAGAATCTCCCAGAATGCTCACCCTTCCGTGGCACTGTGCTCTCCCCGTGTTTTTCAACGGAGAGGCATTGAGCCTGGATGAAGCCTGAATTAGCAGTGGATTCTCGGCCTCTCACTTCACAGGTGAGAAACACAAGGAAGCTTGTGTCCCAGCCTATTCATTCCGACCCTTTTACTCCTTTTAGCTCCTAACCTGCTAGCTGGCCATGTATGTGCATGTGTATGTATGTACAGACCAGGGGGTCATGTCAGGTATCTCCCTCAATTATTTTTTGAGATTATATCCCTCATTGAACCTGGAGCTTGCTGATTTGACGAGATTAGCTTGTCTGAAGTTTCTGGACCCTCCAGTCCCTGCCTCTCCAGCGCTGGGAATACAGGTGTGCACCCCACATCTGGCTTCTTACATGGGTGCTGGGGACTGAACTCAGGTCCTCATGCATACATGGCAAGCACTCTACCCACTGAGCCACCTCGCCAGCCTGACTTTCTTGATATCAGTATTTTCTTTTTTTTTTTTTTTTTTTTTTTTTTTTTTGGTTTTTTGAGACAGGGTTTCTCTGTGTAGCTTTGCGCCTTTCCTGGGACTCACTTGGTAGCCCAGGCTGGCCTCGAACTCACAGAGATCCGCCTGCCTCTGCCTCCCGAGTGCTGGGATTAAAGGCGTGCGCCACCACCGCCCGGCTGATATCAGTATTTTCAAACCTAAGGCCTCATCCAATGTAAGACAGACCTTGGGTTCATCAAAAAAAAAAAAATTGCAGGGAAAAGATGTGAAAAGTGCGGCAGGGCTCCTGTGATATTATTGCGTGTACACATGGATTGCCTTCCAACCTCAATAAAATTGAATACAATGGCTTGAGAGGGAAGAACATTCAGTCACATATGATGAGGCTTTGTAAGGATCCCTAGTCTCTCTCGGGAAGCAGCCCCATAGGTCTTAAGCTTTACTTTGTAATAAGATCGGACAAAACGACAGCTAAAGTTTCTTTGAAGTGTTTGTTGACTCCTGCAAACAATGACAGGATCCAGCCGTCAAACAACAGACACAGAATTTGCTATGAATTTGTATTTTATTTTGTGTGTGTGTGTGTGTGTGTGTGTGTGTGTATGAACATGCATGTGAATGAGTGCCACAGCCCATGTGGAGGTCAGAGGATAACTTGAGGAATCAGTTCTCTCTCCTTCTGGGCTTCTGGGTGATCTTTACCTGCTGAACCATCTCACCTGCCCGGCAATCTGAAGATACAGGCTGTTTGTCCTCTTCCATAGGAATCCTTGTCACGGGGAATCATCAAACTAAGAATCTCTCTTAGGCACTTGCCCCAGCAACCTGATGCATCCAAAGCCAAAATTTTGCTTTTGGTGTGGATTTTAATTGTTTGTTTATTTTGGTGTTGTAGGTCAAATCCACGTCCTTGCACATGCTAGGCAAATATTCACCACCAAGCTACCCCCAAGTCTGGTTAACATTTTATTATTGTTGTTGGTGATGGGTAGGTATCTCAGGTGTGTGTGTGTGTGTGTGTGTGTGTGTGTGTGTGTGTGTGTGTGTGTGTGTGTGTGTTATGGGTGGTGTGTGGTGTGTTTGGTGTGTGTGTATGTTTGGTGTGTTTGTACATGTGTGTATGTGTGTGCTGTGTATGTATGGTGTGTGTTTGGTGTGTATGTGCATGTGTGTGTGCTGTGTGTTTGTGTCTGTGCATGTGTCTGTGTGTGCCTTGTTTATTGAGACAGGATCTCTCACTGGCCTGGGGCTCTAACCTGGCTAACCAGTCAGTCCCAAAGGTTTGCATAGCCCTACCTCTCTGGTGCTGGGATTACAAACCCAGGCCACCACACTGGACTTTGTACAGGGCTCTGGGAAATTAAACTCAGCTCTTCACGCTTTGTCAGCTGAGCTAGCTCCCCAGTCCACGGTCTTTTTAGAGGGGTTTAGAGTTGGATCCTGGGGCCCATTCAGCCTGGGCTGTGCTGGATTCACATACACTCCAGTCCACCCAGTCTCAGATCTTTCCCTTTTGTGTGCTTCCTGGTCTTGGCCTTTATTGGTGGAAACACTCATGCCTCTTATTACAGAGGGTTCCTTTGCTCAGAAGGGGTCTCCATTGGAGCTGCCTACCCTGGCCATTCTTCCAGGGAACTCTTCCAAGCTCCTCACACTGCATCCCATCCTTCTGTCCTCTGCCAGCCTCAACTGAGAACTGAAAACTGGGTGGGTGGACAGTATTTAGGTGGGCCCACATCACCTGTCACCATCATCACTTAATCACGCTGGCTGTGTTCATGATGTTTGCTCCAAAAAAAATATACAAGAAAGGAAGGTGGAGAGATACAGCAGTTAAGAGTACATCAACTCAGGCAGATGGAATCGCCTGTAACTCTAGCTCCAGAGGACACGATGCTATGACCTAAGGCACCTGCACACTTGTGCACGTGCACGTGTACACACACACACATACACACACACACACACACACACACACACACACACACACACACACCATAATTAAAAATAAAATTAGTCTTAGGTGGAAAAAATAGCTTACAAGCAGATTTGTTGGATGTCTTAGGAGGACAAGGGACCTAGGCAAGTCACAAAGGAGACATCGGACTACCTGGCTACCTGGAAGCTTGGGTACCACTCCGAGTATTTTCTCCATCCTGGTTGAGAATAGACACAATGATCCCTTTAGCCTATGAGCATCTCCTCTCTACTTCCTCCCCATCCTCAGGTGACCCACTGTGATTGCCCATACTGCCTTCCATGTTCATTATGTCGCCTTAACATTGACTTCACGTGTATCTATAGGGCCTTTGGCACCAAACACACATACACATATCTTATGTTTTAAAGTTAAACCAAAGCATACTTGGGGCCAGTGAGAGTAAATAGCAGATTTTCTTTTTTTATTGTCAAGGTAACAATAACAGATTCACTAGAATTTACATAGCACCGAAGCCGATTTACATGCTTATTTACGCTGTTGTTCTCCTTTTTAGAAAAAAATGGGGTTACCTTAGCAACTGTAGCATCACATGATGCACAGACAAACCATAAGAGAAACACATTTTGAAAGGAAAATGCCAGTCTCAGCAGTTACATCCTATAGATGCATAATCAGTCATTTATAGAATTTCCATCCACTTTGGAAGACACTGGGTGAGGTTTACATGGCATTGAGTCCTTCGCTTTAATTACTTCCCTAGCTTCAGAGATGCCGCAAAAAAAGAGAGAGGTGAAGAGAGAAGGTGAAGATGTTGGCCCTTGTCCTGAGGCTGCTAATAGAGTTATGTACCCATCTCTACCTCACCAGCAGAAATAGCATGTTACCAAAATCCAGCTTGCCTTCTTTTTCCTTACTTATTGTTTGTTTGTTTTCGCATGGGGGTAGAATGCAAAAATTATTGCTTGGTTGAAACTTGATTCTAATTCTAAGAAAGGTGGAGGAGCAGCGGTCGGCCCTGTCTAAGAGAGTGTCCTAGAGGGCACCGTAAAGTGGAAGAAAGGGTCCAGAAATTTCTAGGACATGGTCACTGTCAACCAACATAGGTTTCCCCATTGCTATTTGGCAAATTAATTAATCGTGGGTCAAAACCCAGCACTTTCCCTCTGGGCATCTGCCCTCACTTTTGGCTCAGTCTTCTTGGCCTCAGGGAAAAAGTCTGTGCTCCTGGAGCCTGTGTAGGAAAGTCCACACACCCAGCTGCCTTCTCTTAGCTCAATGAAGAAGGGGAAATCGCCTCTCTGGATCCTCTATAGGATTTGGGAGGTGGGGTTTGGGCCTTGTAGGACATCAGTCAGGTCCCTTCTGTTTCAACCCTCCAGTGGTGGCTGGTGATATGTGGCTGAAGCCCAGTTCTCATCCGACCCTGACTGCCTCACATCCCTGATGTCCCCGTTCCTCCTTCCATTCAGCATCCCCAAGCTGAGCATCGAGCCTGGGAAGGAGGTGCTGATATAATTTAAAAAAAAAAACAGCAATAATACAAACAATACCATTTCAAAGAGTGATTGAAGCTATGGAGGAGATGAAGAGGGGAGTGGGAGAGAGAGATTCTTTGGTTGAAGCTAGCCAGGCAAAGGCTATCAGGATATGAGCAGTAAACAGTACAAAGGTTGGCAGAAAGCTTTTGTACTGTTGCTGGTTGATGATGATGATGATGATGATGATGATGATGATGATGTTAACATCCCCTTCCAAAGACAAGAAATGTCCCTTGGGAGAATCAGGTTGTTCCATTCACTAGGGTACCCCACTTCTAAGAGCAGCATTGAGTCTAATGTTTGTGTACTTATCAACTCTGCACACAAAACTGAGAATGAAGGCCAAACAAAGACCAAACAGGTTCTGTCTCTGTCCATGCAAGGAAAGTTCATCCAAGCTCACTATTGTTCTTGCAGATGAATAGGGTAGATGGAAAGGGGACAGGTCAGCAGCAGCAGATAGGGTTTGGCACAGCAGCAGCCATGAGGAGGGGACAGGAGGGGACACATGTGCTCTTGTGGTAACACTGAGAGCTGTCCTCAAGCACACAGTGCTGATGACCAGGAAAATTGAACAAAGTGGAGTTGATAAGCACCCCTTAGTGAAAGACTTACATGCTTTGTAAGTAGATGCTTAAAGTAGAAGAAAGGATCCAGAAATTTCTAAGTCATGGTCACTGTACACCAACTGTGCGGTAGATGCAGCCCACAGCTCTGGGTTCTCTGACAGTGTCGGGAGTTTTTGTGTGCTGTGTAAGAGGTGCACAGTCTGCCCTGTTCCTCCTCGCTTCTTCCCTTCTTTCCTTCTTCCTTCCGTTCTTCCTCCTTTCCCGCCCCCTCCCTCTTTCCCCCTCTTCTTCCTTCTCTCCCTCCTTCCATCCTTCTCCCCCTGCCTGCCTCCTTCTGCTCTCTCTCATATCTACTGCCCCCTTACTATGATTCTGACATGTTCTGGAGGACTTTCTTGGCTCATTTGTTTCTTTGTGTAGCAGCTATGGACAGAGTCCTCTGACCTGTGCTGAGAATGCACAGTAGCCAGTGGGAGAGGCAGGCAAAATTCACTCTCAAGGAGTTCCAGATCTAAACAGGCATTGATCGAAGGTTTGCAAATAATTAAATACTGAATGGGATTAAATCGATGACATTGATCAATCAGTTGATTGGGTCTTGGCTGGTAATGAATCTAAGTGGTCCTTAGCCACTGCACCTCTGCCACTTGCCAACCTGGGATCCTTTCCCCATTGACAGATGTGTTCAGAGTAACAGTGCAGGCCTGGGACAGTGTCTGCCAACCTTTGTTCCCAGATGGCTTAGATATGAATGTTTCTTAATTTCCATTTGTAATTTGCTACCTTCCCCCATCTCAAGAGGGACAAAGCCTGTGTTTTCAATACGATGCTCCAAATTTAGACATAAGCCATTGTTTACTGACACTTAATGAAGTTACCTTGTGCCTTTTAAAGGATGACCAAGCTAAGACAGAACATGAGAGCTTTCAGTCAGGACAAGGGGGCTGATGTCTCTACCTCTCTTTGGATAGTAAGCTAGAGCCATACAAGCCAAGAGTTTCTAACTCATTTTTTAATGTTATCCTCAGAACAATGCATCCTAGCTCCCTAGCAGCTGCAGAAATCGACCCTTCCCATGGCTGGGAGACCAAGGACCATCAAAATCAGGACGTATCTACCCCCCATATCCATTTTGTAATAATGTGGAAAAGTTAAAGGATGGTGTGGGAAGGAACTCATGATGAAGCTCTTCCTGAACACCCCCGCTTCGTGAAGCAGGTTTATTGGTTGAAAGGGCACAGTATATTGACCCTGAAGATGTCTGTAGTGTGTTTGTGGTCTTCCCTTTTGGGGGGAGGCAGTACTCCAGTCAAGGTCATATGGCAAACCCCCAAACATGTGGTTTATCAAAGAGTGCCAGCGACGGTCTGAGGAGTCACCACAGGTGCTTTCTGCAGATTGTACCGCTGGTGCTCGTTAATCATCTCCTCACTGACAGAAGCGGCTTAGATGGCTGCTTTACTACTGCTCATGGCTTCACGGGGCCGAGTCACCTCCCAAAATGTCACCACCAACCAAGGGCTCAAACACGTGAGCCTGTGGGGGCGCTCCACATTCAAACAAGAACAATGAGATTTAAGACTCACTATTCTATGTGAATGGATTGCTCATAGGAAACTATACATCCACACACATGTGCACATACATACACACAACGTGTGTGCACCCATATGCACACATTGGCATATACAAACATACATGCACGCACACATACACACACATGCATGCACACACAGGCATGTGTGCACACATACACACACACACACATGCATGCATGCACACACATGCCCCACACAATTTCTCATGCAAAAGTGACTGCATGTGAGTCTGGAAAGTTTCTTTGGAAGACATGAGACTGCAGCTGACCTGACACTGAGGTCAAAGTTCCTGCCCCTGCCTCATGTCTGAGCTAGTTCAAAACATTATCCCACTAAAGGTCCGTTACTGCGGAGCAGGAGAACACCAGCAGTGCCATGAGTCAGCTGTTGAGGGAAATGGGGATGAGATTGAAAGGCGGCTCTCTGAATGCTTAGGGGGTTGGAAGAACTAACTCTGATCCCCCATTGGCCTGGCGGGTGTTCCCCTGAGAAAGATACGGGTTGCTTGCGAAATCGCTGCCCTCTGCACGGGGAAGCCAGAGTCAGCACAGCAGGACAATGATTCCTTCTAGGCATCTTCTCTTCCTGGGGAGGGCCATGTTCTTTCAGTCTGCCCCGTCCTGACACAGCCCAGCATCAGCCGAAGAGTCGTCTGTTCACCCCCTCCTTTGTCACAGAGCCTGGACTGTGTGTCTGGGAACACAAAGCTGATGTGGGTGGATCTGACCTGCTTTCTCCACATATTGGTATGTCCTCTTAGGTAGAGAGGAGGAGAAGAGGGGAGGCCGCGATGGGAGGGGAGGGGATGGTGGGAGGGGAGGGACAGAGAGGGTTAACGTTTGTTCTGAGCATTTTATTCAATTTTAAGAGGTAAACTTTTGAGACTGGAGAGTTGTGAGCACTTGCTGCTTTTCCAGAGGACCTGAACTCAGTTCCCAGCACCACATTAGGCAGCTCACAGGTGCCTGTGACTCCAGCTCCAGGGGATCCAACACCTTCTTCTGACTTCCAAAAGCACCTGCACACACACACACACACACACACACACACACACACACACACACAAATAAAAATTACCCTATTTATAATGAGAATGGCAAAAATGTATGAATTATAAAATACTAGAAAATAGAGACAAAAAAAAAACCTAGAAAGATAAATCTGTCTTTTCAATCACCCAGCAAGCAGCACCAACAGAGTCTTAGTGTGTGTGTGATTCAGAAACACCTTACACATGTGTATATGTAAAACGCGACAATGAGGCCCCAGTATGTGTGCTTTAGAAGCTGCTCACACATGTACATGCGTATACATGTAAACAACGAGACCCTAGTGGGTGTGCTGTTATAGGGGGTACTGTTCTCAGTCATCAACATCCATTTTTAATTTCAACACCGTGTGTGTGAGTGTGTGTGTGTGTGTGTGTGTGTGTGTGTGTGTGTGTATGAGTGTGTGTGTGAGTATGTGTGTGTCAGGTCTCACTATGCTCCCTAGGCTATCTGTGAGCTTTGGGTTCTCCTGAGTCCTAACATCACAGGCATGTGCTACCATTTTGGACTTTGTAATAGCCAGGCCACATTCCTATTATTTCTCAGCTGGGCCAGGCATTGACCAAGATGCTACCAAATCCTAGACTATGTGTCACCTCTACATGCTCAAGAGCCTTCTTTAATCTAGCACATCCCTCTTTTGGGATCCAGAATCACAGCAAAAGTAGATCTGTTGTGCTCAGACCACCTTCCCTCTGGATTAGTCTAGAAGCCTCCTATTGAACTTGCCCATGCTCCTCCATCCCTGACAGAGTAGCAGCGATGCATAAAACCTCTGTATTCAAACTGAACACTTGTCTTTAACCAAACATACAAAGGTGTGAGACCTGTAGGAGGATCTGAAAAGGTATCCTCAATTTGCATCATCACGCAAGTGCACTAACCTCACGGGTAGAACATCATCTTTACAGCTCTTACTTTCTCACTAGATGGATGTCTAGTGGCCCAACAACCATTCACTTAATGGTTGTAACACTAATTAGTGATCCAGCCATTTAATTAAGGCTTTTTTAATGGTGCCATTCCACTTCTATCATCAGAGTACAATGATTTTATTGACTCATAACCTTGATTCCTTTACTGTGACTCTCATAACTCAACTGAGGATGGTTGAAGTTGAACATGACCATGAGTTAACAGGAACCTCAAAAATGTCATCTTCCTGGGAGCTGCATGTGGGTGGGCTTCTTTTTCACCTCAGAAAGCTCTTCTTGTTCTAGTCTTCATTTCCACATCTCACCTCTCCTTTGTCATCATGGACCAAGACTCTCTTTTTCTCATGTTCTTATTAACATCATACATATTTCCCACTGAAACTTGTACTGGGTAGAATCAGTTTGTATTGTCATAAAATCTGACTATGTGTTTCTCTTCCCCATTTCCTTAGTGATTGCTTATAGTTGGTGATAGCAAGAATATTATACCAAGAAAAGCCAAATGTGCTGTAATATGGTCCTTTCTATGGCACCTAAATATTAAGTACCATTGGCTTAAGTCATTGATGGTCAAGCCTCATACTAAAACATCAGAATCTCCTAAGGAATTTTCAGTAATCCAAATTGCAGACATAGCAAATGGGAAACCCTGGGTGTGTCTTTGATAAAACTTCATAGGTAACTCCGTGAGGGCTTAGGATCAAGAAAGTCAGCTATGTGTACCCACCAACCCTGTGACTTTTCCTAAGTGGGTCCTGGTGGCATTCTCACCAAGACACTGTTTTGTGGGGGAATATGTTAAACCTGGGGGGCTCGGTATTAAAGATGACTTCTTTTCGCCTGTCTGCAGATGCTTACCTGGCCACATTTCCTTTCCAGTCACCTTTCTGTTAAGTTCCTTATCCCACCCCCACATCATTCTCTGCCTAACATCAACCTAAATGTAACTACAACGAGAAGGAGGAATAGATGCATGAACAACCATCCACCCCCAATCCATCACTCTGGGAGGAGTCAGCTCTTTACAATCTAAACAGGAAAACCTTCTCCCTCTTGGAGGCAGAGTGTGGGCAGGAATACTAAGGAAGAGGAAGAAGAGAAGGAGGAGGAGGAGAACAGGAAGAGGAAGGGAGGAGGAAGAAGAGGAGGAGGGAGAGGAGGAAGAAGAGGAGAAAAAGAGGAAGCTGCAGCCACAACAGCATTGGGGAGCAGATAGAGAGAATAGCCCAGGGCCTCATCTTGTTAATTACACTTCTTCCATTTTTCGTTAAGCTTGGTGGTTTTAAAGGAGCCCCTGCCTTTGTGTGCACAACCCAAATAGTGTTAAGCTGCAAAAGGAACTAGCTAATCAATTCCTTGGCCTCTGCCTTTTAGAATTCAATACAGTATAGATATAGGACAGTGGTAATGATTCTGACACTCGCTGCATGGCTAGGGGCTACAGAGCGCTTGGGAGGGGGTGTCACACCCAGACAAGTACAGCTGGCCTCCGGTCTCAACACCTCACCCAGGAAACATCGCCGCATGATGAGATTCCCCATCTCGTTTGTCCATCCATTCAGGACCCGAGCTGGGATCGATTGGGCATAGGTACCCCCACCCCCGGCGTCATTTGTCATTTCTGATATAATACCATGTTAGCGTTTAAGGCTGTAATGAGAGAGGTGTCTGTGCTTAAAGCGTGCGGGTGTCGCGAGCATTGACAAATGGCTAGACTGGCTTTGTCTCTGCCGCAGTTAGCAGTTGGCTTGCTGTTTGCCTTTTACCTTTCCTCCAAGAATAACTGTGGGACGCGCTTTGGAAGTGAATGGTATCATTTTGTCAGATGTGGTTCACAGCAAGCCGGGTGGTCCTCAAAGAACAGCTGTAGGATTTTAGCACCCGACAGGATGGGAGCCCAGGGCCCCGTGTAAATCTGAAACGACTCAAGCGCCACATGGCTGCTTTCGCTTGGAAAGTTCTCAGAGCTGTTTGGGGGTGGGCTGCTTCGTGTGTGTGTGTGTGTGTGTGTGTGTGTGTGTGTGTGTGTGTGTGTGTGTGTGTGTGTGTAAGAGAGAGAGAGAGAGAGAGAGAGAGAGAGAGAGAGAGAGAGAGAGAGAGAGAGAGAGAGAGAGAGAGAGAACAGGAAATGCTATTGGGAAGGGGAAAAATTATGTGTGTTAGATAATCATTTTATTCCAGGAGCATGTCTGGAAAGAAGGGGTTTTAGCGGAAGGAGTGGGACTGTCCCCAACGAGACTGGGAAGATGGTGATACGTATTGTCACAGGAGCCGCAGCCTAGACTAACTCAGCTTACCTGGCACTCTGACCACTAGCTCTCCTCAGGGTCTTTGCAAAGGAGCCACTTGACACAGGTCGAGAAGACACTGTCCCTGGACCTGGACAGGATTTGTGGGTTGTACTTAATCCATCAGGACAGGCAGTTTGTCAGGACAAGCATCAGCTGTTTTTCCTACTCATGGTTCTCTTCTCAGAATTCATGAGACCTCCAAACGCCCCTGCCATCCTGATGCAGCTTTGTTGTGCTGGGTTCAGAGTGATTCCACTTCTATTCGCCTTCTTTGAGGGGAGGGCATGGTTGCTCATCCATCATAACAGCCATCAAGCACCAGCACATGGTCCCTGGCTTGCAATCGAAACAGATTCTCTGAAAGGACCTGACAGGAAGCTTTGCACTTAACTTGGGGTTGAGTGGGCCCATGTCTGGGAAATTCACCCAGTTGTCAATGTGAAGGACCAAATCTACACTTGATAAGCCAGAGGAACTTGATCCCAAGAGTTGGCTATTAGTTTTGATTTCCCAGGTCAGGAATGTTTCCTGTTGGTAATCTCACACTTCTCAACATTACCAGGTTAGAGTAAGGAAATGGACCACATAGACAATAGAGAGGAATCATGGGAAATGCAATGACTTGAGACAGGATAACACCCAAGAGTAGTTCTTAGGATCCAGTTCTCAGTTGTCAGTGGAAGAAACAGGTCCAGATATGAATATAATTATGGATATCTCTGTTCCACTGGGCACCTGTGCATAAAATATGTGCTAATTGAGATTCATATCCTTACAAATATATATATTTATAAGAACATGAAGGCATAATATATATGAAATTATCACCTACACTAACTTGTAAGGTTCTATAAATATATTAATATATTTGTTTAAAGATATATGTTTTATTTTTGCCTATGTGTATGTCTATGAGAGTGTCTATGTATGTGAGTACAGGTGCCCAGTGAGGCCCGAAAAGGGCATCAGAGTCCATGGGGCTAGAGTTACAGGTGGTTGTGAGCCTCCTGACCTGGATGCTGGGGACTGAACCCGGGTCTTCTGAAAGAGCAAGAGGTGTTCTAAACCACAAGCCATCTCTCCAACCTTGTGTGTTCATGTTTCCAGTTGATGTCTGATGCGCACAAGACATTTATGTGCATTCATGACCTTCACAGTATCCCCACTGAGGTGTGGTGTGACTGACTCTGGTTTTCAGATGACAATGGTGAGGACAGTGTGAGCTGACATCATGTGCTGCAAAAACACATGGCTTTCAAGGGCCGGGTTCTGCTGATGCCGTTCTGCACAGGTTCTGCGAAGTTCTACAAGTCATTCATTACACACATTTGGAATGATGACAATATATAAATACAAGGAGAGAATCTCCTTCTCAATAGTCTAAAATCAGAGACTAGAGACGCTATAGAAAAAATACGCAGGAGCTGGATTGTGGCTCAGCTGGTGGAGCCCTTGCCTGGCATGCACAAGTCTCGGGGCTTCTCCCCAGCTCTGCAGAGTCAGATGTGATAGTGCACACCTCTAATCTCAGCACTCAAAAGGTTAAGGTGGGAGAGTCAGGAGTTCAAGGTTATCCTCAAGTACATAATACATTTTCACCCAACCTGGGCTGCACGAAATGCTGGGAGCAAGGGAAGAAGAAGGGGAGAAAGAAAGAGCAGGACAAAGAGAGAGACTGAAAGACAAAGGAGAGAGATGGGGAGGGGGGAGGGAGGAGAGAGAAGTTCATATGAGATTCTCAAATCAAAAATGTTCAACTTTAGGAGTGTTTTTGTAGCAACAGAGCCAACCCAAATGGCTACATCAGGCAGAGAGCTGAAGTTGGACCATAGGGTGTGGACTATGAGGAACTACAGAGGGTCTGTCTACACGGACGGGGAGACACGGCTCTGCCCCAGCTGATGGTAGCCACAGGGGAGTAGAGACAAAATATCAGCAGACCACTTGAGTTTTGTTTTGTTCGTCTCTTCTCCACCTAGAGAGAATATTCTATAAAAGCTTTAACAATAATAGTATCTCACAGATCATGATAAGAGTTGAATATGTTGCTATTGGTAAAATGCTTAGAACATAGAGTCACACAGCGGGTACAAGCCCTGACTCCTAGTCAGCACCTCAGATCAGCCATGATCACCATAACCATCACCATCACTTCCCATGTTGACAAGGGAAATTCCTTACGAGCAGGGATGCTGTCTCTCTTGCTGAGCTCTCTGTGCCGGACGGAGTGCAGCATACAGTGACTGCATGGGCTATAGTGATAAACTGTGGATGCAAACTTCAAAGGGAAAGCACAAAAGAGAGCATGGGGATTTCAGATGTTTTTCTCTCCCTTTCTCCCTCTCTGTTCCTCTCAAATCGATGTAAGGATGAGGACAGATTGGCAGGGGAGCTGGTAAAACGGCAACCTAGGTGTCTGCCCCACTTGTTTCCTTGCTAGGTCACATCTGCATAGTAATGCCCACTTGAACCCTGCAGTCCCTCCCATTAATGACTTACACCAACAGGGTTCAAAAGCAGGAAGTGGCAGCGAGGCAGCAGGACCCACATCATCACTAATGATGTGAGGTAGCGTGCTTCTTGCTCCCGGGTAGGGCGGAAAATGGAGAATAAAGCCCCACTCGGTGTGGGGAAGTGTGATTTCCAACACAGAAATCCTGGCATTCCAAACTGTCGAGACCTTTAAAAATAAAAGATGTGCTGAGTCTCCAGCACTATTCAGTATTCATGAGGCTTCGCCGCTTGTTGTAAGGCAAGATGAAAACAATACTCAGTAGATTTTCATAAGTGACATCTAACTGTAAGATTGATAGATGATGCAGTTTTAATGTGTGTGAACTTCAAAACCAACACAAAAGCTTCAAGGTAGCTGAACACTGGTTTCCAAGTCCACATTTCTTAGAGAGATGAGGCCAGATTCTCTCTCAATTTTAGCCTGCATCTTGAAAATGAATAGTGGCCATCACCCTGGTTAGGGCAGCATCCCTACTGACCTCCAAGGACAGCCAAAGGATGCTTTCCTGCATGTAGCTATGGTTCTTGATGCAGTGTGACCTTCAAGTGAATGGGGGGGGGGGGGGAATCACGAGTGGCCAACCATCACTATTCACTTCGGTTAGCCAATGCCAAGGGAAATGACCAGCCTTCCTGGTGGTGCAGGCTCACAGATTCAGCCCAGCTTGAGTGTCGCCTGGTAAAATGTTGGCTTTACACTTTATAGCTTCTGTCGACCATTCTAGTTTTTTTATGAATTTTGCACACATACATGTATGTAGTTATAAGTCATTATATAAGCTTTGATTCCACAATGTTCTATATGTATAACATTATACAGGCACTTAATTATGCAGCTATCCATTACTATATAGTGTATAGCAGACATAGGATCTGAAAATTGCATGGCCAGCTTCAATTAAGCAACGTTTCTACCTTTTTCTTATGAATGCCTACCGATGGGATGGAGTTTGGGGTGGGACTCTGTATCTTCCTTTTGAATCCTTTTTCCCTCTTGTCTTATTGTGTTTCCTCTTGTTGATTGAGCACTGGGTGGTGTCAAGTACAGAGCAGGAAGTGCTGTGAGGAAGCCTGACGTCAGGACACATTACAGAGAGTCTTCCTCTCCTCAGCCTCCCCCACCCACCTCCCCCTCCCACCCACCCACCCCACCCTACCCCACCCCACCCCCAGCTTCATCTTTTCTCTTCTATCTTTGAGGGAAGAACCACACCTTTCTATTTCTTTGTTGTTTTGATTCTGTCACAATCAGGGTGGAAAGGACTGGAAAGTGTTTTCTTTGCGAGGTATTTTCGAAATGAAAAGTTCTATTACTATAGTCATCATTTTGCAATCGCCATTGATTAACAGGCTTTACAGCCACACCAGCCCTTAAAAGACATCTTATTATTGGCCAAGTTTTGTGGGTAAGGTAGCATACTACGGTCACCCCAGCACTCAGGGAGTAGAGGCAAGAGGATTGAAGGTTTAAGACTAGTCTGGCCCAAATAGTGAGTTCAAGGCCAACCTGAGTTACCTAACAAACAACAACAAATAAACAGAAGATTAGGAATAGCTTAGTAGAACCAGCATGTACAGCTGTGAGTTCTTCAGTGTCCAGAAAACAACTAACTCCCTCCCTCTCTCTGTCTCTGTGTCTCTATGTCTGTGTCTCTATCTCTCTGTCTGTCTCTGTCTCTTTGTCTCTCTCTCTCTCTCTCTCTGTCTCTCTCTGTCTGTCTGTCTGTCTGTCTGTCTGTCTGTCTCTGTGTGTGTGTGTGTGTGTGTGTGTGTGTGTGTGTGTATTTAGAGGAAACTGATCAGAGCTCCAATCCTCCCTGCCTTCCTGTGTCTTGCCCCTCCTTCTGGACTGACTTCTACTCCAACCACATTTCTATTCACAGTTCCACAAAGCCCAGGGTGTGTGTGATCCTGTGTCATCATCTCCTGCTCTTTTCTGTCCTCTTTCACAACATCCCTCCTAGTTGCTCTTTGTGTGTGTGTGTGTTGTTTGTCTCCCTGGGACTTGATTATTTAATTCTAGGACAGGGATCAGATCTCCCTCTTCCATTTCCTAATTTCCACACTCTAACTAACAGCATGCCTAAAATACAATGAGGTTAAATGTTTCTTTCAATGTAATGATTAAGATAAGCATTCAACTTTCATTGCCAGTACTCACGCATGTTCTAGAATGTTCTAGAGCTCAGCGGGTGCTCAACACATATGGTTGAATCGTTGAGGAAACACATTTGAGGTGGAGTCCACCATGCACTGCAGGAAAATCGACTCTCCACCTGAGCTAAGAGGAATCCCACCTTAAGTTGACAGTCAGGGAAACTGCCTTCTGTCCTCAACCAGGGGAAGGATTGGGGTCCCTTGCATCCTGAGGAAGAGACAAAGCAGGAGAGCCAGGAGGCGTCTCCTCTCCAGACTACTCAGACTTCTGACTCCAGAACACCAGAAGCAATGGTGCTCTTTCCCACGGCAAGTGTGAGGGCTGGGGTCTGTCCTGGCACTCCTAACCTATTTTCTTTTGTCTTGCTGGTATGGTATATTTGCCTTGCTTAACTGGGAGCTGGTAGTCACCAGCCCACAGTAGTGACCTTCTGAAAAGGGGCTGCCCCTCTGATTTGACACCTCAAAGAGCAGGATCCAAAGAGGTAGGATGGCCCTGCCGAGGTGAGTACCTGGAGTTGGCTTTTTTTAATTAAGGCTCCACATTGTAACTAGTCAATGTACATTATTGGGAGAGTGAATGTCAATGCCACTGCCTTTTCTTTCTCTCCTTTATCTCTGTCAGTGATTCAAAGACATGATTTATGGTTAGTCTCCGACTTTCGGCGTCATCCATCAAGTCCTGGTTTCACTACAGGGCTGCGTGCTGTAAATCATGCCGAGGGTTGTCATTCATTCCCCTTAACCCTTCCAGGGTGTGCTTCAGGGTCGCTCAGAGAAGACAACTTCGTAAGGCGGCAGCCGAGGGGGCTTGGGGGATAGCTGGGACTTCTGCAGCCTGGGGCATTAATTGCTTGGCCTGGGTGAGGCCTGGGCCCAACGGCTCCTGGCCATTGAACATGGGAACTCACCCCTGTGTGACTTGAGGAAGGCCCTGTTCTGTTTGGAAATGTCTGCTATGAATATGTGAAATGCCGAGTTTCACTTCGGAATCAATCGCACACTCCTGACTGTGACCTTGCAAAGACCACAGAATTGGTGCAAAGACCCATTAGCAGCTGCTACTATATCAGGCTTTGCAGTTGGAGAGTCCCCAAGCCCGCCCCCACCCTTTTCTGCACTCCTGAGCACTCTGTAGATCTCTGACCCTTTGTGATGCTCTGAAAGGTGGGGAGGTGTGGCCAGAGATGAGATAGAAGACTAGAACACACAGGCAGAGTAGCAGGGGACCGGGCCTCCCCTCCACTTAGCTCCTGGCAATGATGGAACTCAGCCCAAGCCTTGGACATAGGATGTGGCTGGCAGAAACAAAATCCAGGGGAAGGGCATCAAAGGGTGTGGGGGCTCTTGTCTAATGGAGGCTTGCACTGTATAATTAATGGTCCTTAATGACAATGTGAGGCTTCGTGTCCAGGCATGGGAGTCCTCCGTCAGTGGACAATGATTTCCTTTCTGAAGTATGTGGCTCTGTGTTGCCCAGGTAAACTGATCAAAAACAGTTATGTTAGCAAAGGCTATATAGGAAAATAAAGTCTGTAAACCACGAATGCCTGTCATCGTCCAGACAGGTCTGTACTCATGCTTTTAACTTAACCCCGTCCTCAGATTGTGGGAGGGGACAGTGTAGGCCTCCGGTGTTTTCAGAGTGCGAAGTGGTCCTACTGTCTCGTTTCCCGAAACTTGGGTTTATACAGTCCCCGAGATGAAGCCGAGGCACCTCAGCGTGTCAGGACATGGCCCAGCATGCTCCTTCTTTGCCTGCCGCTCTCATTTCTCAGGCAATCCAATGGACTGACTTATTTTCTCTTTCTTGGAAAGAGCGCACGGATCTCTCAAACTTTAAATGACCCAGCACCATGAATCCCCCCTAACAGCCTCAGAAGGCAGGTAAACCGTCTCCGTCCTAATATTTCACAGGAAACACCTTTCCCCTCCCACCCACACCTTGCTCTGAGTCAGATTTATGCAGTATACAAAGTGTCTGCAGCCCTAACTGCAGGTGACTCTGGGACAGGGAGTCTGCAGATTAATGTCCTCATTCACCGTGATGAATTCTCCTGGCTTGTGTGTGCTGAGAGCAGCACCAATGGGCTGCTGGTGGAGCCAGTCTTCAAGGGAATGCCATTCCCGAAGGACTGGGGCTGGGCTCTGCTGTAAGGTCAGCTGCTGCTGCTCGAATCCCGTCAGGAACCCGGCCGCCTCCTGCTTTGCTAGTGCGCTCGCTCGTTATTTCTCCGCTGATCAAAGGAGTGTCCAGGGCCCTGACAACGAGGGCGAGAGTGGTTCGGCTCTGGGGATTCATAGACAACATTAAGAGCCCCCTTCCCTTTCAGGGAGCGAGAGGAATTCTCTTTTCTCAATAGTGTCTGTGTGGAATAGTCAGAGATGTCTGCGGGTCCCATTCAAAGCCAGTCAACCTCCTGGGACCGTGTTGAGAATCTGCAACTAACTTGTGTTTTCAAAAACTTAGAAGACACCTCCCAGTGAAGCACTTAATCAGCTTGTCACCGTGGATGTAAAGCCAGGAGGTCCAGTTACCGCTTGACCGGCCTCCCTCCTCCCTTACCTGAAGGAACCCGGGAGTATAGGCAAAACCCTGGAAAGAGAAAGAAAACATCACTCCCTAGATAGAGTCCAGCTCTGTGTCTGAACTGAGCACACACTGATGTGAGTCTTCTCTTTGTGGTGTGTGCTTAGAAGCACTCAGGGGGAATTACTCACTTTTTAAACACACACACACACACACACACACACACACTCACGAGAGAGGGGGGGGAGGAAGGGAGGGAGGGAGGAACGGAGGGAGGGAGGGAGGGAGGGAAGGAGAGAGAGAGAGAGAGAGAGATCTGACCAAATTTCTGACCAAATTGAGGTAATTCTAACACACTCAGGGTCCAAATGGCATGAGTTTTTGCACACCAGTTTTGCACACACAAATGAAACTATGGGTTCACTAGCCAACCTTGCAGCAGTGATCAATATCAGTAAAGTATCCAAGTTGATGACATCAACCTACTGTCCAGAAACCAGTCCTCCATACCCCAGGTTCTGGGTCCTCTTGCCCTGAAATTCCCTTTGTACACAGAGAGCTAGGAGCGTGTGTGTCCAACACAGACGTGTGTCCCTCCTTTCTACCTCTTCTCCCTGTCTCCACAATCCTCCCTACCTTCAGCCCCAACCACTTTTCATTTCTGTTTGTCAAATAACAGTGTGACTTTGTCTTTGACATTAAACAGTTGTATATACTTTTAGCCGGGTTTTGTTTACTCCATCTGTATTTCCAATCAGCGAGGAAGGTTTACCAAGTGGTTCATTACTGATTTATTTATGATGTATTTATATAGCAAACACGGAACTGTCAGCAGTCTCTGGCTAAACACTGTTGACAGACATTAATAACATATGGTATAGCAATGGAATTATGATCTTTAATGTTTTTGTAAATTTACATCTTCAACATGTAATTTGGGGGGGTGCATTTCTTAGGTAGGTGGTACAAAAGAGGACTTTTTTTAAGGAAACTGGTTTCCTTTGTATTTGGAGCCCTTGGAGGATCCCGGAGGCAGCATTGATGCCTCCCCTGTCTGTTTAACTGTATAATTTAATGGAAAACAAATAATTCCCAAGGCTTAATTTACCTTTATGAAACCGAGGCCTCCACATCCACTCTGTGGGAAGCAGGCCTGCCTCTCCAGCCTTCAGTCACCATCAAGCATATCATTTATTCCCCACCTCCACTCCAACTCATTCTTCATTGAGAAACTAGGCTTTGGATGTGTAAATGTTACCAATTTCAAACAGAAGAACTTCGACACCCATTTCTGCAAAATGCTGTCTCTGATGTGGCTACTTCAACCTGACAGTCACCCCCTCACATTGGACCAGGACAGACAGACATTTGAATCTGTGGCCTTTAATTGGCCATTCTTTGAACCTGCATGATTTTCTCCAGCTGTGAGGAAGGACATTTTTCAATTGGGCCCGAAGGATTTTACATGCATACATGTATGCATACATACACAGACACATACATATATACACATATACACATGTACACATACATACATACATACATACATACATACATAAACATGCACATATGCACATATATATTCATTTCTAGGCTAGATGTACAGTTACCCAACAGAAAAGAAAGTTTTTTTGGGAGTAGCAATTGTTCCATGTTTCTGATGACAGTCTTGGTTTCCAAAGTCCCCTGCTTCCTCTTAGAAATCATGAACAAGGGAAAATACAATTCACAGAAGACAAAAAGGAAAGCTTTCTTGATCACTAGACATCATCAATGGGGCCCCACAAAGTGGGGAGCACACCACCCGCTTCCCAGGCAACAGATGCTCGGGTGCTGGTCCCCATGCCACAGCTCTGGCATTGTGGGAAGCCCACAGCGTTAACGACCCCATTAAGAACCAGCAGCCACTTAACTATTACATGGTTTACATGTGTGAAGATCACAGCCACCATTCATAATAGTCAAGATGACGCATCTGATACGGGCATCTGATGTGGGACCCGAAATGTATCTGACAGACCCTTGCCAGCAGTCCTTAGGTCAGCATTTGATAGAACAGCTGGGAAGGGAGGGGGATACAGCAGGAGCCAGGGATCTTGTGAGCCTCAAGATGTCTTAGAATTCCGACCATTTCATGGTCCTCGCATCCCAGAGCATGTATATAACAGTGTTTGTAATCCAGGTGATGAGGGGTAGGTGCACACAGCTGGCTACATACCACACAGGGACTGATGCACACGCATGCAGAAAGTAGCTATCAGCTCCTGAAAGAGAAAGGAAACTTCAGACGAAGAATAATCTATCAGATTAAGGGGGTATCCCATTCACCCCCAACAGTGTTAAGGGTTGGAATGTGCTGATTGTAAGTAACATTATCAAACTGTGTTGTTTCAGATCAGGTGACAAGTGCCAGGTCTGGTGAGAAAGGATGGGTGGGCACAGGGGAGAGTGGGAGGGACTAGTCCATTCCACATCCACATCTCTTCCCCTCAACCCGGGGAAGAATTCAGGTAGTGTGACAAGTAAAAAGGACTCATGGTGGCATGTAAGGACACGTGAAAAAATAAAATGAAGGGAGGGTACGGTGCACTGGGTGTGTGGTATCCAGAAAGTGGAACTGAGAATGTCTGAGGGCATTAAGAAATGGCTGCTACTTTTATTTGGGAGAAAAATGAGCTAATTGCTATTTCAAATAAGGGACCTCAGTTATTTTTGAAATGCATGCTAAAATCCTGATGGATCCAAGTTATAAAAGCAGGGATTTGTTCTAAAATAGCACTGATGGGGAAAAGAGCCAGAGGTTTCGATGAAGCGAGATCGTCTGTGAGTGTTCAAAGTCATTCAGAATGCAGAACGGTATCATGCAGTTGGGCTTAGTTTGGGATGTGCTTGAGGTCTTCTGTCAATGGAGAGAGAGGGGAGCTGGCAAGGACCTGGGTTGATCCCCAGGAGTCATGGGAAACAAAACTGCATACGGGGTACACGCTTGTGTTCCTAGCGCTGGGGACGCAGAGAGAGAGAAATCCCTGGGCTCTCTGGCTGGCCAGTCTGGCCAACTTGGTAAGTTCCAGCCAGTGAGAGACCCTTGAAATAACAAGGTGGATGGACGGCTTCTGAGGAACGGCACCTGAGTTTGACCTCTGTCCTCCATGCTCACACACCACATACATGAGCTCATGCGAACACACACACACATACACACACGCACACGCACACACACACACACACACACACACACACACACACACACACACGAACTCACATGCACACCTGCATATATGTACAGAAAAAGTTGAGAAGAAGTTGAGGCCAAAGAAACAGCAAGCCAGATCACAGGGGCTTTGTAGCCACGGCAGGGACTTTCCATCCTAAGAACAAGTTGGGAAATCTTCGGAGGGCTCTGTGGAGAGTGCCTTCATCTGACTTACACTGTTAAAGCCTATTAGCTTCAGATCGCTGCGGCAACGAGCCGTCCCAGCAGAGCTGGCAGCTTAAATCACCATTAGTTCATTATCTTATAGTTTGACTCCTAGACATTCAAAGTCAGTCTCCCTGGGCTTGATTCCCAATAGAGTCCCACATCCCAGCTTCAAAAGGCTGCTCAGACCCTGTGCCTGGGCCACCTTCCTTTCCAGGATGGCTACGGCCATGCTGTGACCTCTGCTTCTGGGGTCAAGTCTCCTCTGACTCTTGCCTTCTAATTTCCCTCCACTGGCTCCTCCCAAGGTGGCCCAAAGATAATCTGGTCTGGTCTCCCTATTCTAATGTTCCACCTCATCTGGGAAGTCCTTCTTGTTACCTAAGGCAGCAAATTCACTGGGTCTCAACCATCGCTTCCCTGCCACAAGGTACAAAGGCAGAGCAAAAGGCTGGGTCCACATCAGTAGGACTGGCACCTGGCACGTTAAACTAGAGGCTTTGTGTCCCGAGGGGCCATCTTGCACCGTGTCACATCGATGGCCTCTACCCCTGAATGCCAGCAGCACCTCTTGCCTCCACAAGTTGTAGCCATCAGACACCATCTTCTTGACTGAGAACCATCCTGGGGGCACACTAGCCATGGCTGTGAGAAGTGTCCACGTGTCAGGTCCTGGCTCCAGCCTGTAGACAGTACTGATGGCTTTGGTGAGTCCCACGGACCTTCCATCACTAACCACCTCGAGGAACAAGAGAGATCCCCTTTGTCTAGGCCGTGGTGTTCAGGTGGACAGAGTGGAAACAGACAAGGCAATGACAGACTAATGCCATCGTGGGTCTATTTAATCTTCTCCCCAACGAGCTCCTCCGCTGTTCGTGGACAAAGGAAGTGGGGGTATTCCTTTTACCCACTGCCTACCTCGGTGATTGGAGCATTGTAAAATCTCAATGAATACCTGCTGGCTTTGATTTTATAATTATAGTCTCACTACACCTTTGCTTCACCATTGTGGGAGAGCAACTTAATACCCAGAGCATCGCTTTCTCTCTAAATGAAATTTTAGACATCATGTTAGCTAAGTGCTTTGCGAGCCTTCACACAAAAAGGAATTAATCTAAACACAGAGACTCCCCAAGCTGCTACATGATTCTCTGCAATGTAGCTATATAGATACTTATCAATAATTTTAGATGCCTTCCTAATCATCGTTAGTGCTTATTGAGCTTAGTGCTCTGTATCGATCATCTCTACTTCTGCAGAAACTTTAAGAACTGGGAATTAGTTGGAGCCCATTTCATAGATGAGAAACGCCAGGCTGGGAGAGGTGAAGCATAATGTTCAAATTACCACGGCGCAGTTAGGTGATACCAGGGAACTGTCTGAACTTTTCCTTATTTTTTTACATACTATCTCCACTCCAGGCTACCCAGAATGCTTTAATGAAGCCAGCTTTGGCAAGAGAAGCTGGCAAGACTTAGCTGCTTTCTTAATGGCTTTGGGCTTAGGATTTTGATGTGTGATGTAGGTTGTAATGCTCTCAGCCTTCGGGGTGTGGGGGAGGCAGACTTCTCTGTATTTGAACAGAAGAATCAGCCAGCCACTCCCAGTATTCACTCTGCCCTTCCCCTTGGCTAATGTGGCCATGCACAGAGCTGTCAGGGATGACTCAGACACAGGCAGATCAAGGAACACAGTCAGGGCTCTTCAGTCTTTCCCAACCTCTCCCGTGTGAATCACCACCCTCTTCGGAGCCGTTGCTATCCTTACATAACTTCAGCAGCTCCCTCAGGTAAACCAGTGGGCACAACTCACCTTTAAGTGAACAGAGAGAACCAAGGGAGTGTAGACACCCAAGCTGGGGAACCAGGTCTGAGAAAAGCCAGGTTTCCATTTCCTGTGTGAGCTCATTCGTCGGCATCAGGGTCCCAAACTAATGGATTTCTGCAGGGTGGTTAAGTGGGCAAGTTGGATTAGAGGTGAGGTGCTGTGGAGTGGATGTGGTGATGGACAGCACTGAGCATCCACTTCCCAGGGGGCCTGGGGGGAGGCGTCCTGCCCTCTTGTCAAGTTTGGGCTCTACCAGAGAACAGAAGTGTGCATGAGCGTCTTATTCTTACACCTCGGTCATTCATCAAACTCTAAACTAAGTCCCTCTCAAAACTGAATCTGCTGTTCATTCTGTATTTGGGGGTTTCATCTCCAGTCTCTCACCTGCAGTGTCAGAGAAGGGAGACACGTGCCATGCAGGGTGACAGGGCACTTAAAACTGGCTGGCCCAAATGGCGCTGGGCTGGGCTGTAAGTGTAAAATACTCAACAAGTTTACGAAGTTTAGTCCGAAACACAGTCAAACATGTCAGCTTTTCTTATATTTAATGAGATGCTGATAGAATAATATTTGGTATCTATTAAGACTGTGTTTGACAAAAACTAATTTCAGTCATTTGTTTTGAAATGTTTTAATGTGGTTACTGGGCCATTTGAAAGCATAGATACCCACCTTCTTTCAGACAGCTGCTTTGGGACCTCAAGGTCTGCTCACAGTCTGCGTCAGCAAAGATCTACGAGGATCTCTCAGTAACCACAGCCACCCTTACTTTTTCAAGCCTCCTTCTTTCTCTCTTCTTATCCTCCTGCCTCTACCCCTGAGATGCTGGGCAGGCATGCACCAGCACGCCTGGTTTGTGTGTGCCTGGTGGAACCCAGGACTCCATGCATGCTGGGCAAACACTCTACCAGCTGAGCCACACCCTCAGCCCTGGTCTTTCTTTTCTTTAACCCTCAAAGTAAGCCATGGAGTCCATTTGCTATCAGTGCTTTATAGACGAGGAAGCTGAGGCTTAAAAGGTTAAGTAACGTGCTTAGAGCCTCACAGTCAGCATGTGACAAATTCCATCCTGCTTTGCCACCTTGGTAACCAAGAGTAACACAGAGAACCTGACCAAAGCCTAGAGGAGTTTTCAATCATCTCCTGCCATGTGCTTGAGCTTTCCAAAGCATCCATTTCAGTCCACGGAGTCCTGATGTCTCAGCATTTGTGAATGAAGCTTCATATAACATCATAAGAAAAGAAAACAGTTCCAAGCAGCCATATTCTGCTTCAAGCACAGTTTGCTTATTGTTTCTACATTAAATATAGACCAAATGTGGTGACTTGGAACATGTCTGATATGCACAGGATGTATCTCAAATGTCAAGAACTCCCTCTTGGGTCCTTTGAACACTCACATTAAAAAAAGGGCAAATTACATGTGCTCAGGCATGGTGGGGCACACCTGTAATCCTAGCCCTTGGAAGGCTTAGGCAGAAGGAAGCCAGGCTGGATGAGGCTATCTCGGACACAGCAAACAAACCGGCCTCACTACATCCTTATCCTGTTGTGGCCATGAAGACTCGTTGTCTGTTTCTAAAAGTTAAAGTGGGTTTCAGTGTCTCCAGCCCCGCTTCTCCTTTTTATTTTGATCCAGGCTGCTCTTGGGGCTCCTTATTCCAAGCAGATCTTAAACTTGTGATCTTCCTGCCTCAGCCTCCCAAGTAGCTGAGATTACAGTCTTGTGTCACCAGGTCCTGCTTAATGTTAGACCTTTACCAGCTGGGTTTTCTTAGAATAAGGCTGACGCATATTCACCTGAGGCTGATGCCTGCCCACATTTGCATACAATGGACTCTTAGATGCTGGAGTTGGGGAAGGGGATCTCTTTGATGGATACTCAGATTGTTTGTATTGCCTTTATCTGCTGTCAAAAAATACTTGGTGAAGCCAGGCATGGTGGCACATGCCTTGAATCCCAGAATCTGAGAGGCAGAGGCAGGAGGATCTCTGTGAGTTCAAGGCTAGACTGGTCTACAGAGTGAGTCCCAGGTCAGCCAGGGCTACACAGAGAAACCCTGTCTTGAAAAATAAAAATAAAAACAAACAAACAAACAAAAAACTCAAACAAACAAATAAAACCTCAGTGGAGCAGAGGAAATTGCTCAGTGGTTAGAGCCCTTGTGCAAGTCTGAGGACCAGTGTTCAGATCCCTAGAACTCACATAAATGCCAGGCAGACATGGCAACCTGCCAGTACCTTAGCATCAGAAGTCAGAGACAGGATCCCCACAGCAAGCTGGCCACATGGGCTGGCTCTGGGTTCGCTCATCACCTCCTTCCTCTTCGAATGCCCTGCACCTCTGTGGATGTGCAAACAGCAGAGGGTACCAGGCACTCTTCAGGAAGTGGCACTTTCTAGAAGCCTGGTCCATTTCTCTCCCTTTCATGCTGTCAGCACACGAGACCCTGGGATTTCTATAATCCAAATTGATACTCTCTGTGAAATTTCCTCCATTCCAGCTCCCTGCCCTGAAAAGATTCATTTTCTCACAGGCACGTCTCCAGGTCTGGTGGATAACGGTGACTGAGGGTGAACGCCTAACCTCGCCTTGACAAGGTGTGGGTCTTGCTAATTTGAATCTTTTCCTCTTTTGCTCCCATCCGCCTGGCGCAGTTTGATTTATCGACGCCTGTTTGTGGGCTCACTGATCACTTTCTTATTACTCTGCTCCCTCCATCCATTTCACTTTGCAGCACCTTTCCTACGATTTCTTATGCCACCCCTTACCACCTGCTCCAACATGACAAATTATCGACTCAAACTGTTACTCCTGACCTGGCATAGTCTCTTCCTGGTGATATAAATGATGCCCTTCAGAGACATGATGATACTCTCATAAACATACAGTTGTTCCTCTTTTGGCATGCCCTGTTTGAAATGCAAGCATGCCAGGGTATCCCTGTTGCCCTACCGAAGGCCTTGAGAAGGAAACAAAATGCAGGCAGCCAGGTGGTTAAGAAATCCATGTGCTGAGTAATGGGATCAGGACTCACAGGCAATAGTCCTTTGGGGGTTCAGCATGTTATTCTGAGGAGGGCGTGGCAGATCCTTCCAACCACATGGAGCCTGAAATTCTGAATTTTAATAGCAAGAAGCAGTAGATGGGGCCCCAAAAGTGTGAGATTCTAGAAGAGGAATGGAGCAGGCTGCCCCATGCGGCCCATCGTGGCTCTCCCTGGCAGAGGCACACACTGAGGCCTTCTGGCTCCAAGGTCTGCCCTCGGCGTTTGTTCAGTGTTCCTGAACCTGCTTTTGTGAGCTTAACTAGTAAATCCTCAGCAGAGTCCAGAGTCCAGGCTGTAGCCCCCTTCTTCAGAAAGATCAGAAGAATCAAATCAAAAGAGATAAAACAACACAAATACAAATATCCCTGACCCTGGCAAGACACATGTGGTCAATTCCTTAAGCTTAGTTTAGAAGAACGTGGGAGCTTGAGCGATGGTGCGCCAAGAACGAGGACCTGAGTTCGAATTCCCAGCACCCATGTAAAAGCTGGGCATAGTACCTATCTATAACCCCAGTGCTGGGGAATAGGAGACAGAAAGATTTCTGGAGCTCACTGGACAGCTCAGCTAGCTAATCACCAACTTCCTGGTTCAGTAGAGACCCTATCTCAAAAACTACGACGGAGAAAGACAACTGAAAACATCTGACCCCAATTTCCAAACTCCATGCATGCCCACACACAGGAATATGTACCTAGAACACACAGAGTGAAGCCTTGAACTAAGGCGAAGGCCACACTCATGCCCTTCCTGTGTACAACCTGGTGGTGGGATTGGTAAGCAGGGGGGCCTTGCTCTCTGGAGTCCGGCTGCTGTCCTTCTCTGGACTTTCTCTCCCTCGGTGGATGCAGACGTGAGGAAGGTGGGAACCATGTCTGCAGCCCCTCTTCTGGGCCGCGGAGTCACCTGGGCCTCTCTCTCATCCTGCAGTTGGTTCTTTGGAGAAGGAACTAGCAGCCCCGAGCTGGAGAGGAGGAAACTGAGACAAAGGGCTGGCACAGAGGCCAAATGCTTGGGGAGCCTCTCTTCCTCCCCTATGGCACTTAACAATGCCCAGCATGTGTCAATCACCACTGGGCACTGGGCAGTGAGAGTGCTGAGAGGTCCTTTCCAGGGCTCCCCTCACTTAAGGTAGCCCCTGTAGCTAGAGTTTTCTCTCCGGTTCCGGCCAAGCCCCGGCAGTCCAACAGCCTACTTATAAAATAAACACACAGATGCTTGCATTATTTAAACTGTTTGGCCTAGTGGCTCAGGCTTCTTGTTATCTAGTTCTGATATCTTAAATTAACCCATTTCTATTAATCTACAAGTTGCCACATGGCTTGGGGCTTACCAATGGGTCCTGCATGTCCAGTCAATCAAGCAGTCCAGGCAAGAACATTTTCTTGTCCAAATGGCTATTTTTGCCAAGGTGAAGATAAACTCTATATAGAGTGTCTTCAATACCCATCCTCCTCTCTGAAGTAAATTCGGTGCTGCCAGGATCAGACATGTCTCACTGTCCAGAAAGTCTAAATTTTTAAAACATTTTAAATGCCATATTTTGTAGGTCTTTGAAGTGTTTGAAGATTACCTACCTAATTGAATTATATCTATGTATACCTAGAAAACAACATGACTATAAGTTCGACTATCATAGAAGACTAGTTATTAATCTGTATTTCTTAATTATCCATTACAATCTAAATGAGTTACATAAACATAATACCTCAAATGAGAATAGAAATATATATATATTATAACAAAATTAAGTTTAAACTTGTATCAATAAACTAAAATCTATACCAATGTAAAACATTTCAAACAAGTTGTAACAAAGTTGTTACTCTTTAAAAGTAGGTTCATTAATCTACCCTTTCATCCTATCATATCTATATCATATCTCCTTTTCTTCTTTAGAAAGAGCTCACATTTATAATCAACCTGATTTAAATAAAAATATTGGTTTTTCACCAGAGGGCTCTTCTGATATGGGACAAAAGAATCTCTTAACCTTTTTTTTTTTTTTTTTTTTTTTAGCAATATGTTTGGAAATTCAGCAATTTAGCAGTATGTTTAGAGAAGGAGTGAGCCAATTCCATCTCTAAAGCCAGCTTGGTATATTTGGGAATTCGGGCATAGCTTCTCTTACTACTTCCTGCTGGAGGAGGGCGCTATATCTTATGTGTTTACTTGGTTGGGTCTGAGCAGCTGTGGGACTGGCGGGTGAGAGAGATTTGTCCTAACCATGGGCCAGGCAGGAAAACTCTAGCTACAGCCCCCAACCCTACATGGCTCATCTTTTATAGAGGAGTGGAGGAGCTCAGAGCAGGTGGTTAATTCTTGGAAAGTTACATGGGTAGAAAATGGTAAATCCAGGGGCTCCCTACCCCCACTTTGGCACATGCAGGAAGGTGGATGCTCCTTAACCTCTAGACTATATGGCCATGAGCCTTGCTTGCACACCCCATTTCCTCATGCCAGAAACTCAGCTGTTGGCACTGCTCAGCCAGGAGCTGTCAGCCGTTGCTGGGACCCCTGTCTCTGTGCCTGATTCTTGACAATCCAGATTGCCAAATGCATGGTGGGACTGTCCCCTTCCCCAAGAGCTTCACTCCCACAAGGACATTTGCTACCTGTCCTACAGATTCATTTTTCCTTGGCACGCTATCACCTTCTCGGAGCATTAAAAAAGACATTTATAACCCAGCACCGATGAGAGTCCTCACACACATTCAAAATGTATGCGTCATTTCACCATCCAGTCGACGGCTCGTCCTCTCCTCTGTAGTGCAGAGAGCTTTGAAGGCAAGCAAATCCTGGAAGCCACTCAAATGCCCACGAGTAAAGTGTAGGTAAATGAATTAAGAAACAGCAATCGCATCGAGCCACAGAAAAGCGCTGCCAAGCAGTGCCTGATGACTGATGTTTAAGAGGGCTCATCAGAAAATCCTCCATCCATTCCAAGCCAATCAAGCCCAGAATACCCAGGTTGGAAATGAATTTCATTAGGCGCTTTGGTTGGAAGCAGCTGGCCGAGGCAGTCACAAAGGGCTTCGTAATACCTGCCTGCCCCTTTGAGTAACCTGAAGAGAAGTCCAAGTGGGTGAAGATGGAGAGGAATGAGTTAGACCACGCCCTTGGGCACACAGCCCCGTGGGGGCAACAAGCTCTTTACCAGGAAAGTGACAGACGTTTCCCGATGCTTCCTGGGGAGGGGAAGGACCCATTTCCTAGGCAGAGGCAGCTACCTGTGGGAAGGAGGAAGATGTCAGCCCACTTGTCCGTGTGTCCTGAAGTGGGCAGATCACCTTGATAGAAAGTTCAGTACAAGAAGTTGAGTGTTGGTAGAGGTTTGATTAAAGAGTGTGTGTGTGTGTGTGTGTGTGTGTGTGTGTGTGTGTGTGTGTGTTCACGTGTATGTGTGTTCACGTGTGTGGTATGTATGTGTGTATATGTGTGTGTTACTCCAGGACTCATTACAGAACTTAATTCTGTTTATCAGGACAAAGGACAAAGGGAACTGTGAATTGGACTCCTACTTCAAATAGTTCTGTACTGTTTTGATTTTATTTATTTATTGTTAATATTTTTATTAGCTAAGTTCTCACTATGTAGCCAGGCTGGTTTCAAACTTATGATCCTCCTGCCTTTGTCTCCTGAGTACTGGGATTATTACTACATTGCCAACAAGCTCAGCTTCAATTTTTCACAGAAAAAAAAAATTGGGGGCTATTAGGAAAGAAGGAGGGGGGAGAGAGAGATAGAAGGAGGAGGGAGAGGAGGAGGAGAGAACAAATGGATAATTATGCTCTCTGAGAAGCCGTCTGGAAATAATAAAGGCAACAGCAGAGGCCGTATTAGAAGCTGGTATTTACTGAGTGATTTGCTGTGCTCACTGGCCTCTGCCAAACACATTACCCAAACTGAGTCATTCAATCCTCACAGCACCCCAAACCCTGTGAGGTGGGGATTACTGCTATGCCCAATTTACAGAGGAGGAGCCAGGCCCCAAGACTTGACTTTAAGTAACTTTGCCCAGGGTCACGAAACAGTTACCCAAGACCTCCATTTAAAATTAAATGGCTGATGAAAGATACAAAGCTTTGCCGTGCGTGAAACAGAGCAAAGCGAACCAGGAATTCCCCAGACACCCCCAAGGGGCCCCCACTCTATTACATACTGTCCGTCTGGGACTGAAAAACTTGCAGAGGCAGCTAGAAATTCTGAAGGTCTTGTACAGTAAGAGGAGCGCAACTTTCAGTTACAAAGAGAAAAGTCTCTTTTTTTTTCATGTATGAAAACAATAAAAGTTTTAGGGTTCACAAAAATCTGTTCCATTGCATCTAACATATAAAGATTATGTACAATGTTTATTATACATAAACAATACCAAGACTGTCCTTAAAGCTGAGACACTTGTCTTTCCAACTATTCAGGAGGCTGAAGCAGGAGGATTATAAATTCAAGTCCCTCAGTTCTCAAGCTACAGAGTTCAAGGCCAGCATGGGCAACTTAATGAGACGCTGTCTCAAAAGGAAAAGGAAAAGGGTGTACCACAGTAGTAGTGTGCTTTCCCCAGCATTCAGGGGACCCTGGTTTAATTTCAGGTACCCAAAAGACTTATTTGAATATTGGTACTATGGTGGGGAGACCCCATAAAGCCAAACCTTATGAGAAGTCCCCAGACTCTCACAGAAGCCTGGCCCCTCCTTGCCCGGGCCACCCACATTTAAACTGACAGTCATCGGTGAGATCGCTGTGGGGCTTCCTCTCCCTCCTGGTCATGGAGAAGCTGTTTGCCTAAGGACTGGGCGCGCCCACGGCCTCTCGTTTTGCTGTCATGCTCCCAGAATCCCCCACACAGAGCCTCTGAGAGACTGGTGCTTCAAACAAGAATGAAAGGGAAATGACTTTGCAATAATTTAAAGTGTTACATAAGCAATGACAAGACACTGGCAGACACTTAAGTTGCTTTGTTAGCTTAAAAATAAAAGTTTGGAGAGACTTCGTTCTCGTCACACGGTTTCTGTCATGGTGATTCTAGAGTGGGCTCCGGTTAATGAAAGCCTGTGGCTAATTATGCTAACCAAGAAGTGTGGCTAGAACCTTGTTTCTTGAAGTTCTTCAACAGAACACAGGGCAAGATTCTCAAATAGAGGCGGCATGGTGGTGGGATCTCTTATTTCATCCCTGCCCCCACATGGAATTCTGAAATATTAAGATGCATTTCGGTGGTGGGGGATGGGATTTGTACAATAATCAGCATTCTTTGTTGTCAAATGACAGAAGGTCCAGCTCAGCTTGGGGTAAGAAAGTTTACATAGTCCCTCAGAAGGGTCAACACTGGACTCTCCTGACGTAAGCTGATCAACAGGAGAGAAGCCAAGTGTGTGAGAGCCACGTAATACATGAGACCCCAAAGGGGGCCACGTGGTTGAAGTGGAAAACGCCTCTTCAAGGAGGCGAGGTGGGAGCTGTAGGTGTGTTCACGGGGGGGGGGGGGGGGGGGGGGGGGGGCGTGTGACGATCATCAGTAGAAGGGACTAGACCCTAAGAGCCTAGGACAGAGCATCTCTGGGCTTCCAGTGTGGCATGCGGCTTTCAGTATCTTCCTTTGGTGACAGGCTTTCAATCTTCCTTGGTGATTGAAATTTCAGAGAGAAGAATGCAGCTGGACTCCTAGTGGGCAGATCTGATCCCAGACAAAGGGGTCATTTCAGGTCAACCCCTTCCCTGTCCTTACTGCTTTCCAGGTTGAAGTTGAAAGCCATACCTTCTAGCGTGTGTGTGCATGTGTGTGTGTGTTCATGTGGGTGCATGTATGTGTGCATATAGATTCCAGAGATAAACCTCAGCTGTCATTCTTCAAGCATCACCATCCTTTATTTTATTTTATTTTATTTTATTTTATTTTATTTTTTTGAGACACAGTTGGCTGGGCTCTCGTACATTTAGAAGCTAAGCTATCTCTCTGGCTTGTGATAGCATCCTTTAAGCCACAGCCCTGGTGAAAGGGGCCTTTATCAGTCTTGTAGCCAAGGAGTGAGGCTGGCACTGGATTCAGAATCTGCCTGCTTTTTTCTCCATGCTTTCATGTTTCAATCTCGAAAGACTCTTCATGCAGGTGGACCCTACAGTCCACCCCTCCCTGCCCGGCTACGTCTTTGAATGCATGGTCTCAGTTAATGGGGCTGTTTGAGAGGCTATAAAAATCTTTAGAAGGTGGAGCCTACCTACCTGGAAGAAGTAGGCCACTGATAGGCAGGTGCTGCAGTTTGAAGGTCAAGTGTCCTCTGCAGGCTCAGGATTCAGCCCCCTACGGGTGGTGTCAGTCCAGGAGGTTGGGAAACCTTTAGGTGACATTCACACTGGTGGAAGTGGGTCAGCAGGGAAGGGCCTTTAGATTTTACAGCCCAACCCCACTTCCTGTCTCCTCTCTGCTTCCTGAACAGCAGATAGCATGCCACCAGCTGACCCCACACTGTTATCACGTGACTTCACCGCCATGACAGACTGTAACGGACTGTATCGCTCTGAAGTATGACCTGAAACAAACTCTTCCTCCCTGAGTCTCCCAGTCGCTGTGACAAATGCCATGACCAAAACCAACCTGGGGCAGAAGGGCTTAGTTCATCTCCTAACTTAGAGTCCGTAATCAAGGGGAGCCAGGGCAGGAGCTCCAGCAGGAACATGCAGGCAGGAGCCGATGCAGACTGTGGAGGCCCAGGCTTACTGGCTTGTTCCTGGTGGCTTGCTCAGCTGCTATTTGATACAAGCCAGGCCCACCTGCATAGGGATGACAAGGCCCACAGTGGGCTGGGCCCTCCCACAGACATGGCCACAGCCAATCCAGTGGAGGCTTTCTCAGTTGAGGGTCCCTCAGTGTATCAAGTTGACTACTGACAGTAACTATGACCCTCTTTTACGTTGCTTCTGAAAAGGTATTTAGTAACGTTGACAAGAAGAGTCTCTGTGGTGATACATTGTGTACCCTAATAAAATTAGCCTGAAGATCAGAGAGAAAGGAACAAGCCACCACTACTTCTTACCTCTAGGACTCCTCAACCTGAAAAGCCTTCTAGTTCCTGTCTCCTCATGCCTTATATACCTTTCTCTACCCAGCTATATCATTTCCTGTCTCAACCTCTCGTGCTGGGATTAAAGATGTGTGATTCCCAAGTCCTGGGATTAAAGGTGTGTGCCATCACTGCCTGGCTCTGTTTCTCTCCTCAACTGAGTCAATCTCATGTAACCCAGGGTGCCTTTGAACTCACAGAGATCCAGACAGATCTCTGCCTCCCAAGTGCTAGGGCTAAAGGTATGTGCCACCACTGCCTGGCATCTATGTTTAATTTAGTGGCTTATTATGATCTCTGATCTTCTGACAAATTTTATTAAGGTACACAATATATCACCCCAAGTGTCTAATACGGAGAGCACAGTGTCCTATCGCTGGCTCTGACATATCATGTGCTCTGTGTCCTGGCCCATACCATGTAGACAAGCCACTCCACTGTGGACAGAGCTAACCCCGTCTCCAGGTCTTACCCACCATGATGGACTAAAACACTCTTGGAATGTAAGCCTTCAGTGTGTCTGTGACATTTTTCTAACACAGCCATGAGACACATAACAAACCACTCACCCGGATTCAGAGCATCAGGGAAGGGAAGGGAAGGGATGATGTTTCCCACCAAAGGACCTAAAAGGGTCTAAAGACATTCTGTAGCCATTACTGTCGACATCAGATCAAGAGCCCACCTCGAGGCATTCCTATGGCTGAGAACAGGGAGCTGAGCTCTTGGACTCCAGTGTTCTGCTTATCATGTGGCCAGAGAGGGCCAGCTGCCCTTGAGCCCTGTGAACTGACCATAGAGATGAGGGACCACTCCGTAAGAAAATCCAAACTAAGGTGTCATTAACCAGAGCAAGAGCAGCAGGCACTGGGGGAAAAAAAGAGAAACAGAGAGATGCCTCCTGCTATGTCTCCTTAATACCAAGGAAGTTAAAACTTGATTTCCATTCTGTTCGAAAGTTTCACCATGCCATACAAATGAAAACTTTTAAATGAATTTTCAAATGGCTCCAAGCCTGCCCGTCTTGGGCTTAAAACTTTGGAGAATACTGGTGGAAAATTTGTTATCGTTTTCTTAAATGCATGCAAATTTGTACCTTTTGGCTCTCTCTGAAGAAACATGACAATTTGGAGCCTGAATTAGTCCTGAAGAGAAGCTGGTCCCGAATGCCTTCTGTGGCCGCACCTGGGTGCTTCAGTACAGCAAGAAGCGACGCGGGCCCCCAGCGTTTGTCAATGCGGAGCCGAGCTCTGCACAGCTGATTAAACCCACGGCAGAAAAAGTGTTTAAACTTTAATTAACCAGCCAACAGGAAGACTGAGCTCTGTCCCACCAGTAAAGCCTGTACCCCACTCACCACCTGCTCTCCTCCCCACACAGACACCCCACACACGTCCTACACACGGATAATTCAATGGAAACGTGTTTCCTATAGAAACAGCTTGTGTTTGGGATACCATTAAGAATTTAATCAACAAAATAATTGAACTTTTTTTTTTTGCAATTTCATGCCAATGAGCACTGATAATCCAGCCTCAGTGGTTGCAAGTCTCCCTTCAGATTGGAATGGTATCTGAAGGGGGAAAAAAGTCAAAATGACACAGCTTGACTTCTCAAGGTGGATCGAGACCTCCTGGCAGCATGGCCAGCCTGGCTTCAGAATATCGTTCATTTCTCTTGCATGATAGGACATCTTAATTCAACAAATACATATTTCTGACTGCCACTTAAAGCTAGAGCAGAGTGAGCGGTACTAGCTGCCCAAGTCCCACGTCAGGCTGATCAGGGGTCTCGGCCCTCTGCTTTCCGGAATTCACCATGAAGACGGAGTGAAGCTTGATGCAACGTAAGCTACAGCAAATGGCTCTGGCAGCTAGCTTTCCTGCTGCTGCTGCTGCTGCTGCTGCTGCTGCTGCTGCCGCCGCCGCCGCCGCCGCCGCCGCCGCCGCCGCCACTGTGACAAAGCACCTGAGGTCGTCAAGTAAGAGGAAGAAATGTTTATGTTGGTGGCTAATGGTTTTAGCAGTCCCTGGCCCTGTTGCCTTTGGGCCCGTTGGGAGGTGGCATGTCACATCAGGAAGTGTATGTTGTGATGAAGCTGCTCACATCATGACGGCCAGGAAGCAAAGCCAGAGACAGGAAGAGACCAGAGTCCCAGTATTCCCATGCTCAGCACACCCTGTGACTCAACTTTCTTCTACTAGGCCCCACCTCCAAGATGCCAGCAGCTCCCCAAAGCACTTGAGGCCAGCAGTGAATTCTTTAGTACGTGACATCTCTGGGTGACAAAGGCCTCCTTGGTGTATGTGACAGGCTGAAAAATGTAACCTAGGCCAGACAAAAGCAGAATGATCCAGTTTGTGAGCATAGGTGTCACCAGCCTGCTCTCCATGGATATCATCTCAAACACCGCTCCACCATTCTCCCTTCTCCTCTGCTTGTATTTCCTCTTGCGCTTGCTCTGAGCCTTCCCCTCTTCCTCCTCCTCCACCCCTCCCTCCTCTCCTGTCAGGTGTTCTATCTCTCACAGGTGCTTGGGGCCTCACAATATGTCACTCTCCTCTTTCTCACCTGAAGAAGACAGCTCAGATGCTCAAGGCTGCTTTAATCGTTCTCTGTCCATCAATCTTCTCTCCACATAATCATTTGGGCTGCTCCGCTTTGAACTTGCTCCAATTTGTCTCCATCTTCCAGGGACTGAGTTGTCGGAAAGCGCAACTGGGTTCCCATCCAGCGAACTTGCCGCCTTGCCCAGAGGACGCAGAATTCTGTGCAGGGCGACACGGCAGAGCACAGCTGCAGTCAGTCAGTCTCCGGTTTCCAACGAGGCCCTTTCTCGCTGGTCCAGGGCGGACCTGTGGGGTATTTTTAGCATCCGATTTGTCAGGCTGTGGCATTAGAAAGTTGGTGGTCAGATTACATATTCCAGAAAGTCACATTGCTGGTGATGTGCGGCTGTCTTGATAGACGAGTAATTGCTTGTCCACCTTGTGGAGGTGTTTCCTCCTCCAGAGGACTGAAGGCAGACTGTGAGAGGAACACCTGCTGGGGCCCACCTGCCTGCACTGAGCCCGAGCCTGCCACCTGCATCCTTTCGCATGAGCACCCTCTGCTGGCTGGATGCTCCATCTGTGGGCACACAGGGAGCCAAACCTGTCCTTCACCCCAACAGACAGTTCTGGCTCCAGCCAAGACAGACATTGTTCCCACTTCAAAGACTAGATTACTGAGCCCAAGAGAAATGTTACTGTAGCTCACAACCAATAAGGGATAGAGGATGGGAACAGAGCTACGGTGCCCATAACGATAACCAAATGGACATTCCCATCTGGCTTTAGATTCCCCAGGGCCTGAGACCTCAAATTTCAATGGCAGGAAGACAATGGCCTGTAGATGTAACCAGTGAAGTTTTTATTAATAAGACCATTTAATATTCCTGCTACAATGGCCCAGTGTGCAGATCCGGGTGCTGCATCAGGAGTGTCAGGGATAGTGATCGGCCCCTCTTGCTCTCTGGCTGGGAAGCAGTGGCCTTCAGCTCTGCCATGCGACAACACACTTCTCAGACCACATGCCCCACCACTGGCTTACACGGTGAACTCTGATTTAGTCTGTCATGTAAGGCTCACAAAAATCTCGTGAGATTACTCTGGGCTTTCTCTTTACCTTTGCACACCGACAATGTTAGTGATAGTAGTCAAATTTAAAAGGAAGGAAGTTACCCAAGTCTAATCCACACTGGAAAGGAGAGAGACTTTGGCTTCTGTGACCTCAAACACCGGTTGTCTCGGGAAGGCCAGAGCCTTCCTTCGGGGACAAGGACGTGCCCTTCCTCTCTTTGTAGGAAAACAAAAGTGTAAAAGGCTGGTGTGGATGCAGCCCTTTGCGGATGGGTTCTCTTCAGGTTCTCTCAGGGTGGAGAGTTCTCTTTTATTCTCTACAGACAGTTTTCTAAATACTGTGTCTATAGGTTCAGGGCCTCTGACACGTGAGTAGGGCATTTGCTTTGAATAGCTCTCAAGGCTGTGTGTGTGTGTGTGTGTGTGTGTGTGTGTGTGTGTGTGTGTGTGTGTGTGTGTTACAGGCCAATGGGTGTGGGTGGGTGTAGGTGAGTGGGTATGGGTTAGTATGTGTGCATGCACTCCATCAGCCCCAAGGCCTCAGATGACACCCATTATGATTCAGATTGAGAGACAGGGAATACAGAGATGTATGACAGTCAAACTTTAGGACAGTTGGCCAGGGGATGGTTGAGTGTGGCCTGCAGACTGATTTGGTTTGATCTATACAAAGCGCTACATAATGGGGCTGGAGACACGGTGAGGTGAGTGAAGCTCTTGGCTTGCAAGTGTGAGGACGTGAGTTCCAATCCCCATAGCCCAGGTATAACAATAGGTGTACTGGAGAAATGGCTCACTAGTTAAAGTACTTGCTGAGTATGCATGGGGACCAGAGATCAGTTCCCCAGCACCCACTTAAGCGCTGGGCACTGCTGCCTACACTTATAATAATACCTGTGCTCCAGATGGCCTCTGGCCATCACACATTCAGGTACCTACACACATAAGTGAACCTAAACACAGTAAAACATGGCTACATGAATGTGCACATGCACAAACTTATTTTAAAACCTAAATAAGCAACAATATGAATATATTAATAGTAATAAATCCGCATGGCCAGTCATCGACATCATAAGCTTGTGAGTAAATATCACATTCCCATATTCTTTTGCCAAGTCCCTAACTCTGCCCCATTAGATCGATTTGTACATGGCAGGGTTTGTGGGAATTGAGCTGTGGCCCCTTCCTTCCCACAGGGCAGGCGCCCAGTCATTCTCCTCAGCACCTAACTTTTCTAGCGCCCCCTTGAGGCCACATATTACTAACCTCCATTGTAATGTGTCACCCTCATAAAGAAAATGAGCTGGCTTTGGTGGTGGCACAAGTTTGTAACTCCAGAGGCCAGAGCAGGAGAACCACACATTCTAAATATGCTGCAGAATAAGACCTTCTCTCCCAAAGCCCCAATGTAAAAGGAAGGGGAAAGAAAATGAATTGTCTCTTGTCAAAAGTGAGAAGACAAGTAAAGAAATGTCCGCCAGACATCAGGAAAGCCACCTCTATGGAGTGAAGAATGCCTGCATTAAACAGGATAGGGAGACTTTGCCATTCCTGCCGGCCACCCAGGTTCTCTCCTGCCCCAGTCTGGACACTGTCCCAAGACAGTGTGGTGTGCATTAGTCTCTGACGTGGACTTGTTGGTGTTAGCTTCACATCAGTGTAATGCATCGTCAAACTCAAGGCAAGCTTTGGAAACCAGAGCCACAGCCTCCTCAGCTCAGGCCCACAGTCTCAGGGAAGTCTGCTATCATGAGAGAAGCTTTCTCTGGACCCTTCCTCTGAGATCATTACTCAGTGTGTCAACAGAAAGACCAATTTTTCATCTCTCCATTGGCCCAAGATTTCCATTCAAATACAAAGTCTATTTAAATTGCTGGATCCCACCTTCCAAAAGCTGGTGTTTCATCCATACACTTCCAGATCCTTCTCTATAATGTTTAAATTTATTGATTGATGATTGATTGATTGATTTATCCTAAGTGTGCTCATGTGTAGGTCAGAGCACAGCTTTTGGGAGTTAGTTCTCCTCTTCTAGCTTGTGGGTCCCAGGGATTGAACTCAGGTCATCAGGCATGATGACAAGTGCCTTTACCCACTGACTGAGCTCGCTGCCATCACCACCCACACACACAAACAGGGCTTTCTAAACACAAGAACAACCTTAAGCCAGGTAGCAGGGGAAAAAATCCTAGGAGCTGAACGTCCATAAACACAAAGCCATTACTAGTATTGCTTTACCACACTTATGAAGGCCTGAAGTTTCTGGTTCATTTTGTACTGGATGCCAAACTAAACAACAGCCAGGAACACAATCTCCAATGAGTAGATCATGGTAGCCACTTGCCTTGAATTGACAAAACCCAGAAGCAGGCTGATGATTCCTGACTGTTGCCTTGTCTGGAAGTTGAACTCTGAAGAAGACCTGACGCCATCAGGCCTTGCAGGTCTCCCCTAGAAAGGCTTCACCGGGCAGGTCACCTGTGTGGGTGATCATGCTTGTTATATGTGAATAGGAAATGTCCCCTGTAGCCTCATGCACCGAGGACTTGGTTGCCAGCTCAAGGACATTTGGGAAGTGGTTGGATCCTGAGGACTGTGACCTGACAGATGAGTTAGTGCCTCCACAGATGTACAGTGTGATGGCAGAATGGGTAAGAGTAGGAGGCGGGGCTTACTGGAGAAAAGAATGATGTCACTAGACCCAGGCCATTCATGCTCTCTATGTGGGCTGTCTTCCTTTATCTCCCCTCTCTGCCTCCTGATCATCTTGATAACCTATACCACACATTTCTACCTTGGGGATGTTCTGCCCAAGTGCATGGCATTCAGTCAAGCAACCGGGACTGATTCCTCCATGAGCTAAATAAATCTTTCCTCCTTTAACTCTTTTTTGTCGTTGGGATGATGAAAGTAACCAGTGCCCCTGGCTGTAAGCTCCCAGTGTCCCAAGGAACCCCCACTGAGCCCGAACAATTAGAGACTCGGGCTAAACATGCCCAGCATTGCCAAAGCTTACATTTACTCAAATAAATCCAAAATGTGATCTATTTTAGTGCTGACCTCTGACTTCCCAATATCAATACAGAATGATTAATACTTCATGTTTTATTTGTAAGTTCTCCAAGCCAAGTCAGGTATTCATGTGAACTCCGAATTGATCCAAAGTTATTGCCTGGATACCTCTGATCTGGTTATGACTTCTTGTTTTTATTATTCATTTATTTTATGTATATGATTGTTTTACTTGCATATATGTATGTCTACCATGTGCCCTCAGAGGCCAGAAGAGGGGATTAAGTCTCCTGGAACTGGGGTTATGGACATCTGTGAGATTTGGTGCTGGGAACCAAACCTGCTTCCTCTGCAAGAGCAGCAAGTGCTCTTAGCCACCAAGCTCTTTCCAACTCAATCATTCCTTATTTTTGAAAGAGACTGTGAAGTGATGCTCAGAAGGTAGTCAGGGACAGATAGGGAGATCCCACCCACACAGCTTAGAAGGCTGAGGTGACTGAGACAGGGGAATCAGTTCCCTGTAAAATAAGCAACATCAGAAGCCCAGTCAAGGTCTTCCGATGAGTTTGCAGGAGTGTTCATTTTAACAGAAGCACCTGCTGACCCCTGCAACCAGAGCGACCAATGTTAGCTAACTCCCATCAGGAGGTGGCTCTTAAGCTCTCCTAGTTCTCTTGGAGGAAGGTCGTTTAGGGTAACAGTGGCAGAACAGATAACTGTCATGAGCCAGTGAACATTTTAAATGGCCAGGGGGCATGTTCAGTACATATGGCATACACACTCACACTCGTGCTTGAAGACAGTGTGGGTCAGGAGCCTTAGTACTACCTCTACTGAGCATGCTCTCTTGGTGGGTACATCCCTCCACAGAGTGACCTCTGAAGGTCCAGCTCCATTGGTTAGTTTACTTTTGTTTGCTTTCCCTCCCGTGTCAGGGTTGCCCTGCCCAAAGACCAGCCCATTTTATTAATAAAGCTTTATTGGGACCCAGCAATGACCATCATTTTCATCTGGTCCATGGCTGCTGTCAAACTAAGACAACAGAGTTGAGCAACTGTGGCCTGCCCCGGCCAGTGAGGTCTCAACAGGGGCGACCCACCTGCGGGAGAGAATGAAAGGGACGGGGAGACACGAAAAAAGACAGCAAGACAGTGTTCTGATCAAGCTGCAAATTTTATTCTCCTCAGCAAGGCTTATATAGCATGGGAAGGGGCAGGAAGGAGGGAAGGGGTGCACGACGTGCCGTACGTGCAGGTGAAGGGGACGTGCAAGTCGTGAGGCTACAGGATGTTGTGCTAGGTGATAAGGTTACTGGTCAGGGCCCATTGTTCTGTTGCTATGCTACCTGACCTACCCGACCTGTTCTTTATCTTTGGGGGCATCTGGTTTAGGGCCTGTGGCTTTTTCTCTGGCCTAGCTAGTACTTTTCCATGGTTCATGTTTGGTCCCTGACAGTGGCCAAGAACAAAAGATGCACAATGCCTAGTATTGCCTTTATGGTCCTTTAGAAATGGCGTGCCAACTGTCTACCAGACACTATAAGACAACCACGTGCCCCTGACATGTTGCACAGCACAACCAGTGTCTTGGGAAGGAGACTTGCAAAGTGATATTAAGAACCAGGAACCAAGATGATGATGGAAGAAGAGAGCAAATTAGTCACCCAAGATCAAACTCGTAAGGTGTTCTTTCTCCATCTCAGGGGGAGAGCATGCGCCCAGTCCTGGGAATGTCATTTAGCAAGAATGTGGGATCCAGCACTATAGAATCCTCAGATTAATGAGCATCTATTAATCTGTATATTCAAAGGCAGCCTCCATTCTTTCCGGTGTTGACAACTGTATTTAAAAATAAATACGCTGTGCCAAGTGTGGTGGTATTTGCCTTTAATCCCAGCAATCAGGAGGCAGAGGCAAAAGGATCTCTGTGACTTTTGAGGCTAGCCTGGTCTACCTAATGAGTTCCAGACTAGCCAGGGATATGTAGTGAAACCTTGGCTCAAAAGCACCAAGTACCTTAGGGCTGAGGAGATGGCTCGACCCCAGTCAGTATCTATCAAGCAAGCATGAGACCTGAGTTTGATTCCTAGCATCTACTTTAGGAAGCCAGGCAGTCCAGGCCTATCTGCAATATCAGTGTTGGAAGGGTGGAGACAGGCGGGTCTCAGGCACTCACTGCCCAAGCAGCACAGCCCAAACGGTGATCTCCAGGTTCAGCAAGAGACCTTGCCTCTACATAGAGAAACTTAAGGAGTGGGCAGGACTAGAGGAAGATAGCTAACTTTGGCCAATGGCTTCCACATGTGCATTCATGGACAAGTGCATACACACATGAGCATGTAGGGCACACACACAGATTTTTTATAGACATGTACAGGGACCATCTACGTGCAACATCTACTTGTGGCACCTGTTTGCAACATCTTTGGGATTCATGGTGGAGGTGTTTTTTACCTTCCTTGTCTGACCAGGTTATAGAATTATGAACACAGAACAGAGCTTTTGTGTCTGGGTTGTAACAGGAGGAATCTGGTTGTCAAAGGCTCATTGCCGGGTCTAGTTAAGTGCCAGCCCCTTCTGTGTGTGCCTGCAGACCGTACCAGCCACCTAAATCACTGCAATAATCATGGATAGGGAGAGACAGAAAGGTTAAAAGTACCCTCACAATCACTTGCTTTTTCGCCCCTCCTAAGCCTGTTGGAGAGCAATATCGTTCTGTAAAAACAATATGACCCCATTTCTAAAGCAATATTCATGCTAAGCCAGTCAGCTGTTAAATATACCCAGCAGTTTGCATTATGATGAAGCTAAGCCAGAATTTCAATTATTTTCTGGACACATTTAAAATTATAATACTTTACTGGCTTCTCGTTATAGTTCATCCAGATTACTCAAACCATCGTATCAATCTTTTGCAACTGCTAATGCCTTACAGATTCGTGAAGTTAGGCAAAATAAGAGAGTGACCAGGGTAATGACCTTCATGCAGGCAGTGGGCTTTGAGGCATCTCTGTCTCTATGCATCCCAATGGCTTATGATCAAATGCTAGCCTTTGCTACCTATGACATGTAGGCAACAAGAAATAAGAAATGGACTGTTCTCCTAGTTTCCAGGAAAATGCTTGACTTTGTGCTGATATTTCCAGTGGTCCATCCATCCCACAGATTTTACCTTGTCTGCCAAGTGACCTTTTAGAAGGCAGCCTTCACATACCCAAAGATGACATTGCTATTTTAACCCCACCTGGGACAAGCAACCCATGAAAACCTCAACGTTTCCACCTATCACCACACGCAGCTTTCATGTGCATGCCTTGTCCCAGCCCAGAGGGGCAAAGCTGTGGAGATGACTCAGTGGGCAAAAGTGCTCGCCACATAGCGCCGATGACCTGAGCTGGGGTCTCCAGAGCCCCTGTAAAAGCCAGACACCACGGGTGACACACCCTCTAGTCACCCCAGTGTCCACCGAAAGGGAGGTAGCTGGGAGGGGAAGAGTGGAGACTCCCGAGTGTGAGCCAGCTAGCCTGGCATGCACAGCAATAAAAAAACAAGGGGCCCCATCCCAAACAAGCCAGAAAGCAAAAATCAGCACCTGAGGTTGTCCTCCGACTTCCACACAAATGCAGCAGAGGCATGTGCATGCACACACACACACACACACACACACACACACACACACACACACACACACAATTGAATGTTCTTTTAAGACAGTTCCGGTTAATCAGCATGGATTTACCAATAGTCCCACCAGCCAGCCCTTGAGCTGTGGGTCTCCTGAATAAGGCGTGCTTCGTGAAGTCCCTCAGCACCTACAGGACCTTCGAATGCCCTCCAAAAAGTGTGGGATATTGTGTGTGTGTGTGTGTGTGTGTGTGTGTGTGTGTGTGTGTGTGTGTGAAATGTGCCTTCGTCTGTGTATCACTGCCTGTCCATAGAAACGTATTTTAAAAACATCTTTTGTCTACTCAAGTTGCCTTTACAGTGATGAAATGAAGAGAAGAAAACAAGAAGTTTGGTTTTTGATGATTTTCTCTTGATGCATTGAGTTGCGTTGTCTAGCAAAAGAGCTGTTTAAATAGAAATTTGAGTCAACGAAAATGAAGTAAAATGAGGAAATCTTTTTTTCACCGAACAAGCCACAGAAGACTAGTGGCATATGGAAGGGACAGGTCAGACAGTTAACCCCTTCACCACACAAACTTCTAGGAAGTGTAGGCCTAACCATTCCAGTTAAGTTGGAGAGTCTATGTGAGGGCCTTTTCTGTCATTTGTCTACCTGAAATTAATTCAGCCGTGGGAGGACTGGGTCCCCCGGTAGACTCAAGATCATTTCAACATGAATGACTGGTTCATCTTTCAAAGCCATCTAAATGTTACATAATTGCCTGGGCTGCCCAGTGAATTCCAGGATAGCATAAGCTCCGGACAGGCACTGTCTCAAAAGGCCAATATAAAGCTGGGCGTAGTGCCGCACACCTGGAATCTCAGTCCTCTGGAAGCAGAGGCAGCAGGATGGCTACAAGTTCAAGGCTAGCCTAATCTATATAGCAAATTCCAGGACAGCCAAGGCTACATGGAAATACTTTGCCTCAAAGCAAACAAACACATTGTGTGTGTGTGTGTGTGTGTGTGTGTGTGTGTGTGTGTGTGTGTGTGTGTTGAATATACTGGAGAAAGCCCATCTCAAAAGAAAACATACTCTAAAGTTTATCTACTGTGCTCCTAGAACTTTCTCTTTCTTATTATGAAAAAAAGCATAGGAATTAAAAAGCATAGGAATTAAAAAAAAAAACAAAAAAACCTAGGGCCCTTCTGGAGGAAGGCGGAAGGCAAGTGGTTATGGAGGGTTCCAGGTGATGGAATTGTTCTATCCGTGACTGTCACGACAGGCATGGGAAGCTACATATGGGGTAAAATTGTGGAGTAGACTAAATACATGTTCACATACTTAGGCAGGGCTGGTGAAATCTGGATAGGTTGGCAGACGGTATCAAGTCCATTTTCTGGCTGTGATTTTACCTCTGGTCATCATGCAAGATGCTGCCCTTGAGGAAAACTGGGCAAATGGTACCCAGGTTCTCTCTGCATCCGTTTCTTAAAGCCATGTGAGAATCGACAACCATCTCAAGAGAAAAAGTTTAAAAATACATATGACAAGCACGTCACATCCAAAGTGTTTTGAATATAATTTCTTAGGATAAAGCGAAAGGAACAAATGCCATGATAATCCATTATTCAAAGGAAAAATGTTAAGTTAGAATACTAACAGGGATGTGCTTATGAAAGCAGATCGTGGGATGGTACGGAAGAAACCTAAGGGTGGGAGATTCTGCCATTGTGATTAGGAAGACAGCCTCTGGGGTGAGGCAGAGGCAGCCAGGACCAAGTCACAATAGCCAGCAGAGTGCACCTTGGACAGGTTACCTCAGACCTCAGTTTTCCTGTCCACAAAATAGGAATAACAATTGCAGCTTTCATGCTGTCTGAAGCCACGATGGAATGTATTTAGAATGCTAATGCATTCTCTATGGATAGTATTATTGCTGGAATTTGTGTACCTGGTTTTATAAAAAACTGAAGAGAGTAAATTATTCACACGGTGGTTTAAATGTGGGTCACTGTGTTAGTTATTTCTGTGTAGCCGTGACAAAAATACTAGAGAAACAGTAGCTTGATGGGAGGAATCATTTGTCTGAGCTCAATTTTGGAGGTTGTCATCTGCCGTGGTGGGACCGGGGCAGAGCTAAGCATCCCCTCTCCCGGCTACCAGGGCATGAAAGAGAGGACCAGGGGCCTGAGACCAGTGTACACCTCAAAGACATGGCCTCAGATGCCCTCAGGATTCCTCCAGTGGTACACTCCACCTCCACCACGTTCCAAAATAGTGCCACCAGCTGGGGACCAAGCTTTTAACACACAAGCAGGGATGGAGTGGGCATTTCATGTTCGAACCATAATAGTCACCAAGCTCTCACAGGATGGCATCAGAGAATAAACACATGGCTTTTGTGGCGGCACCCAACTCTGCAGATGAAGCCGAGAGGAAGCCAACAGATGGGCTGCGTTCTAATGCGATTTTGTTGACAGGCCGTAGGTCTGACTTGGCTGTGAGTCACCAGTTGCCAATCCCTGGATCACATTTCTTTCTTCTTCCGACTTTGGCAGTCAGGACAGACCACTGAAGGCTACCCCATTTGCTTTCTCTTGCCCTCATCTGTCTGCTCACCTTCTCCCTTGCTTAGAGACCATCCCACCAGGAAGCCAACCTGAGGTTAAGTCAGAATACATTTGCTAATTGTCCCACAGCATGTACTTTTATTGACGGGACCCCTTCACAGCTCTCCTGGGCCTTGTACATAGTAGGCTTTCAATAAATATTGAGTGATGGATTGATTGACCCATTAGCAAAGAGAGCTGAATACTGATGGGAGTTAACTGAAACTGGAAGACCAGTGTGTCTGGTGACCTCACTCTAGTGCTGGGAGAAAAGAGGATCCACATCCATGCAGACACACACTGATTCAACATTGCAGGGACTGCAAGTGTCATATTAACCATTATACCATTTAACCCTTCTGGACCTCACAGCACCATTGGGGGATGGGAGACTCTTTAGAGCTTAGCTTTGACAGGCAAGCCAATGGGAACTCAGAGAAATAAGCAGCTCCCCTAAAGTTGTATGACATGTGACCTGGCAGGTATAAGACTTCAACCCACTTGTCCCACTTCCAGACACAAGATTGTTCATGCTGTTGCAATGGCCACCAGAGAAATGTGTAACAAAGGGGAGTGTGCCCTGATTGCTACCGCAGTGATGTTTCAACTCAGAACTGTAACAGGAAGAGAGAATATGGTCAGACATTTGGTTCTATGTTATTCAGGCTAGAAGGGAAATTTTTCCTTTATCGCACTTACATCCAAGTGTATGAGAGTCTCTAAAACCGTGACATGGAATAAAAATATGGAGATGTCGTAAAGAATGAATACACACGTATTTGATAGAGCATATGCAGACTCCTATATACTCCGGGGAAGGCTCCCGGCCTATGTGAAACTCACTTCTTTGGGTTGGGCCATAAAGTGTTAATAGATTTGAATCTGTTGCCTTTGGACAGGGCACTGCAGGCTGGTCCAGTTCCCAGGACTCACGGGCCTTTCTGATTCCACCTATGCAGCTGAACCCAGCAAAACAACCTGGGGCACTTGCTCACTCTCTCTCTTTGTGTCTCTCTGTCTGCTGTCTGTCTGTGTCTCTCTCTCTTTCTCCTTTCCTCTCTCCCTTCCTCCCTCCCTCCCTCTGCTTGCTTCCTTCTCCCCATCACCTTAACGTCTAACTACATCCTTACCAGTCCTGAAGTAGCTTTCTCTCCTGCTCTTCCCACACCCTCTGTATCCAGCATCCAAAAGCCAACAAACGAATCAAACAAAACTAATCCTAGGCCAGACTTTGCCCTTCAGGTGTTAGTTATCTGTTCCTGCCTGGATGCTTTTCTCTTATTTTTAACTTTGGGGCTGGTAGAACATTTGCCTAACATACTCTAGGCCCTGTGCTCAATAATAAAATAATAGATGATAGATAGATAGATAGAAGATAGATAGATAGATGATAGATAGATAGATAGACAGACAGACAGACAGACAGACAGACAGACAGACAGACAGACAGATAGATAGATAGATAGATAGATAGATAGATAGATAAGTAAATTACGTTTTCTCTAAAGTGGGGTGTATTCTTGCTTCCTCCCCAAATCCTCCCCCTTTTCTCCTCAGCAGATGAGGAGAGCGGTGTTTTCACACCACCACTGCCAGCATCTAGACAGGCACATGTGTACACCACACCCACACAATCTTTAGATGCTAGTGAGCCCAGAGGTCATGAGGACTTTGGGGCTAGGTCTAAGGTTTAGGCCAGCTTTGCCCCGTTCTGACAATAATTTGGGGTAATGGCCCCTTATCTATAAAGAAAGATACCTTAAACACTTTCCCTGGACAGTTCTTACAAAGGTCAAATGTCGGGCCCATAAGCAAAATTCCTCTCGTGGCGTTATGCATGCATTCTGTGAGCAGGGGCTGCTACTGTCATGAAATGTATGTCCACTCAGTCAGTGTACAGGTATAGATTCAACTGTCCTCCTGAGCCTGTGGTTGGTAGTCGTGGCAAATCCTTTTTCTGCAAAGGACTCGGCCTTATGAGTTATGTTTAGAAGCATTTTGACAGATGTGGACGAAGTCAGTGAGCAGCTGACCACTTAGGGCATTGGATTAACAAAGGTGTTGTGATTATTTAATATTTAATTATTAATAGTTGCTTTAAAATGGAATTTGGAAATCTCAGCAGTGCTGACATTGGGGTCTAGAGAACTCTTTCTTGTTGGGACTCCCTGAGTATGCTTGGAAGGATGATCCATTTCCTCCCTCACCTCTACCCACTAGATCCCAGCAACATCCACTAATCACCATTCTGAGCTTATCTGAGACAAAGATGCTTATAGAGACAGAGACAGCCACGTGTCTTCTGGGAGGCATCTGAGACCAACCTCCAATGTGAAATTATATAAACACTAGGGTGGTTTTCCCAGAATTGAAGCTTCAAGAGTTAGGAAAATGGGGGCCACGGGTTTATATATCAGCGTAGAAAATGCAATTTGCTTTGTATGCAGAACTTCCTGCTCCAACAAAGGACTTTGGAAAAGAAAGCGCTGATCTCACACCAGCTTATTGAATAACGTTTTTGCAAGCTCCAAGCTTCCCCAAAGAAAAGCCAGGCATCCAGTTGTATAGAATCGGGGTTACCAGCGCATTCCCAGGAAACACTTCAAAGTGTTGTTTTAACATCAAAACAAACAAGGGTCAGCAAGTCTCCCTTGCAGCCTCTGTCTATTTATAATTATATTTTATATAAACATATTTTGTAATTGTGGCAAAGGCTTCATGGGCACACAGTGGCAAGCATTCTTCAAAACTGTCTTTAATTATTCATTTAGCTCTGCTATATTTTATATTCCTTTTCATAAATGTTAATCTTTATTATTGCCTTCCTGAGGGGGAGGGGGAGGGGGAGGAGAGCACATGCTCACACAACGGTCACACCTGCTATTAAACAGCCTATCAGCGACATGGATGAGGGTGGCGAGTGGTTTAATTGTCTCCTGTCTGCAGTTTTATATGGTTTCTATCAAACTGAAGGGTAATTTTTTTTCGGGTGCTGCTTATTTTAAATGTACAAAACCCTTGTGTGTAACTCCATTAGCTGCCCTACAGCATTGCAATCTAGAGTTTCCCCGGGGCTCTTGTGAAATATTGATGGAAGCCTTGCTTTTGTGGCTTCCTGTGCCACACTAAACATTTGTCTGATGTTAGCTGAGCTTGAATGGGTCTGTTCAGACCTGGATCAGCAGTGACTTCAAAGGGAGCAAGACTGTAGCAATATTTCTCCTTATTTTTTTTCTTGCTCTCCTTCCTATTTTTTTTTTCGTTTTCCATATTTTTAACAAATTGAAGTTTTGAAGCTTTACCATTATACTTGTTTTCTAAAAATACATTTGAAAAAAAGTTGAAATCACAGAGTCCCAGGGTGCCGAGCAACCACCAATATTTATAACGATGAATGTTTGTTAGGCTCAGTTGCATGTGTTGCTTTAGGTAGTTTGATGCAGGGGTAGTATTGTCTGGCAACATAGATATACATACATGTGGCATGCACATGTACACACACAGGGTTGGGGAGGAGCCTGGTTTTGTATAACTGCATGTTTCTGGAGCTCGGATGCATAAGACTCTTCTAGCCAACATCCACGAACAAGTGAGAAAATTCACCTCAGACACACCTGCTTCCAGCTGTTGCTGCTGCTGAACTTCACAACAACACTTGAGACCAGCAGGACGAGAGTTCATACTTGTCCATCTTCTCTGCTCAGTATTAGTCACTCCAGAGTCACAGGCAACTTGGCAACGGGTGAGCCTCCAGACAAACATCTCACAACATAGTTTTGTTGTTTGCACACAATGTGGACACACATGTTTGTGTGGGTGCATATGTATGCCTATGTGTTAGAGGTTTGTATTGGGGGTCTTCCCTGAACACCCTTCACTTTATTTCCTGAGGCATGGTATCTCACTGAACTTGGAGTTCAATGTTTTGACTACTTTAGCTAATTAGTTGCTTCTGCGGATCCCCTGTCTCTGTGTCCAGGGCACTGGGATTGCATTCAGGCTGCCACTTCCCCTTCTGGGGATCTGAACTCCTGTCCTGTTGAGTGGCAAACATGCATCCTCTGAGCCATCTGCTCAGCCCAGCACAACACCACCTCCATACTGGCCTTCCAGCAGTGACCCACACTCAGGAGTTCGAGTACCATTGGCATCCTTGCTTTAAGGAGCAGGAAACAGAGCAACAACATACTGAAGCATGAAACCTTTGGGGACCAGCAAAAAGGGCTTGACCCTGGTGGTGACATGGCTTTGTAAATTTTGTCTATAGGGGCTCCTCACTAAACTGTAAAGAGCAATTCCCAGAATGACTTCAGTGACTTCCCTCCCAGGTCCCCAGGATACAGACACACACAGATGACCTTTGCCCTGGGTTTTCCCTGGCCACTGACCTCATGCTTGCAGCCAGCGAACAAGGCAGGATTGGCACAACCCCCTGGATGACAGGTCCTCGCCTGCTTCACATTGTCATCCTATTTAATTAGTTCACCTGCAACTTTCTAATCTCCACGAGGTTGGAACACCTATGACTCCCGTTTTTGTGCTTGTGGGGCCCAGCATGGGACACACAGCAAGCCTTTGGCTTTTCAAATGAAATGCTTCATTGTTTAATGAAGTGGCTAGAAACACACACACACACACACACACACACACACACACACACACACACTTCTCTGAGAGCAGCTCTATTTTCCATAGTTCTGCCTTACAATCTGAATGGAAGAGACGGGAATGGGGCTCCCAGAATAGGATCCTAATGAAGAAAAGTTACACCCCACTTTGTTCTGTCCCATCCCACCGAAACCCTAGGAGAATACACGCTCTCCCCTCATACACTTATCTAAGGATGAGCTCTCCAGGCTTGCTGGCAGTAACTGCATGCACATCCCACATGCAGTGGGGCATTATAGAGACCAGAGGACAGTGGGGGAAACGCACCCCTCGAGCTCCATGCTCCCCAACTGCATGTCTTTGTGCATTATTTGTGGAATCGGAGTTTTATTCCTCCTCTCTCCCTCCGTTCTCTCTCTCTCTCTCTCTCTCTCTCTCTCTCTCTCTCTCTCTCTCTCTCTCTCTCTCTCTCTCTCATCTATCCACACTTGTGAAATGCTTGTGAAGTAGCCTCTAGGAAGTGGCTGCATCTGCACTCAGCGTAAACAGGAGTGATCCCCACTGGAAGGGTGTCCTGTGTCCTCTCTGGGTAGCACAGAGAATATAAATAATGGCCACATGTGTGGGAAAGCAAAAAGAAAGGGAATAGAGCGTGCTGTCCTCGGCAAAAAAGGCTGAAAAGGACCAGCCATGGCGGCCTCACCTGTAATCCCAGCGCCGGAAAGACTGGGACAGGGGATCCAGAGCTGTAGGCTAGCCTGAACTACATGAGGAGATCCCGCCTCCACAAATAACAACAAAACAGACTGAAAGGAGAGGAACTGGCATCAAGGACAGGAAAAGGGATGCAATCAATCAAAGCTACCTTGTGGTAGCTGTGACGTGAAGTGTGCCCGTTATCCCAGCACTGGGGAGGCCGAAGCAGAAAAATGGGACGTTCAGGATCATCCTTAGCTACATAGTGAGTTCAGGGTCAGCCTAGGCTACATAGGTCCCTAACTCAGAAAAGAAAAAAAAAAAGTACTTTTAAATTCCTCAAACAGCCATGGAGCTTAAAAGTTAATTGCCTGAAGTAAATCCTGGGCGTGAAAGCCGACTTTTACACACTTTTTGAGTGCAAAGAAGCTGGCCAGTTTGTCTCCTGCCTTTTGGTCCCTTGAGGGAAGAAGAGTTGTTACAGGACGCCAACTTCAGCTCGTCTCTGCTGTCAGTGGATGTGGGGGACGGAAAGAGGCGATGTCCCACAGCCTCCAGGCCCTCCCTTGCCTGCCGTCTGTTTACACTCCGCTAAAACGGCATAAACAGTTGAGGGGACATCATTCACGTGGTGACGGCACTCCTGACATCCCGCATACACAAATCACCAGGTGCCTGCCTAACTAGCTTCACTTGTACATCAATCCAGGCGCCCGTCAGGGACGATCTACAGAAAGGTGATTTGACTTCAGCTGGCCACAGATGGAGTGGATTGTGGAAGAGCTTGTCTTCTGGATGTCTACAGAGCCAGCACTGGGGCCTTGAGGTGGTCACGCCAAGGGACGGCCTTACTTCACACAGGTTGTGATGGGAACTTAAGATCTGGGGACCAGGCCCAGGGAGTCTGTCAAGGAGCCTGAAGAAAAGCATAATACTCTGAGAGGGTGGCAGCCTGGACACGCTTTTAGCCACAGGACACAATTTTATTGAGCACTTTTTAATGTCTGGCAGAAGTCCCCTCTTGTAGTCTTTTTTTATTATTATTTCATATGCATTGGCTCTTAACCACTGAGCCATCTCTCCAGTCCCACCCCCACCCCCCATACTCTTAAGAAGTCCTGAAGCCAAGCACGGTTGTTCATGTCTGTACTCCCAGTGTTTAGAAGGCCGAGGAAGGCGAGCTGCAGTGAGCTCCAGGTCCATCTGTTCTACATTGTGGGTTCCAGGTCAACCTGAGCTACAGAGTGAGACCTGGACTCAAAATAAATATACAAATAATAAAAACAAAGAGACTCAGCCTGTAAGAGAAAGAAGAGCTGGTAGACAGGCCTCTGTCAAACTCTGCCAGGTAATGTAATGTAATACACACTGACTTGGGACTGACTTCTCAGACGAGGCATTGAAGGCCCTGCCATCCAAAAGTCCTGCCGAATTCAGCCAGAACAGCAGTATTCACTTAAATACTGACTTAGCCAGACACTATGTGTGCCTCAGCACAAGAGTACAGTCATCTAATAGGCACTCTCTCTATGGCAAGCATTTTTACCTTTTTTCAGCCACTCAACAATTATTGTACTTTATCTCATCTAAAAGGCCATTCAGTGAGCTGTGGTACTTGCATTCCAAACCACAAAAAAAGAAAAACACTCCTAATTAAACCATGACATGCTGTTCTCCTCTTATCACTGAGAATTTATTTCATACTTACTGAGAGAGTCTTTTAAATGTATTTCTTAAAAGATCTTTATTATGTAGTGTTTATATAAAACAGAAAGATAAGCAAAATAAATTAGTTAAGGCATTCTGGAAATTGCTTCCAACTGGCCCCTGGCAGCCATTTTAAGATATCATTGATTATATGATTTACTTTAATTTCTGGGATGTGGAAATCTGAAAGGAATGTCTTTAAATAAGTGAAATGATGTTTTGGAAGTGTATGCTGTATTCTGGGCTCTCTGGGTGAAAAATGTTACCACAGCCACACCTCACACACCAGTCCCTCCCTTGTGACATTAAACAGCAGAGTTGAGAGTTACAATCCAACTGTCTGATGAGTAGGATGGGTCATGCTCATTGTCAAGTTGGTGGTGTCACCTAAAAGACAAACCTCTGGGTGTTTCTAGGGAGTTTACTGAAGAAGGAAGGCCCATCCTGAATACGGGTGGTGTCACCAAGGGCTGGGGTCCCAGACTGAAGAGAAAAGGAGAGAGGGAGCTGAGGACCAGTGTTCGTCTCTCTCTGCGTCCTGACTGCAGGTGACCTCACAGTCTCACTACCACAACTTCCCCACCCTGGTGGAGTGGTCCTCCAAACTGTGAGCCAACACAAGCCCTTCAGTTGGGCAAAGTTGCTTTTTGATGGGCAGTGGTCATAGCAACGACCAATGCCACTAATACAATAGTGTCTTTGATGGACACCCCCAGAGCAAATCCTGTGAATCTAGAATAGAGGGAATCCTGACCTAGCACAGGAAAAGCCTCCAGGGAGATCTTCATGCCAAAACTAGAAAGGAGACAGAGAAGCAGAAAAACAAACAGGAAATGTTAACACCTGTAGTGCTTGCTCATTAAACCCTCTCTAGCCAGGCTGAGTCACTGTTCGAAAGGTTCCCACCTCACGGAGGCAGGGAGTGAGATGTGGAGGAGAGGAGGTTCTTGTCTAAGAGTACACAGCTAGCTCACAGCAAAGGTAAAGTCTTGTCATCTCAAATGAAAAGTAGTTCTACTTATTCAAGTAGGCAGGCTTAGTTCTTGCTGTAGTGTGGTGGTGGTGGAGGGTCGGGGGCTCCAGTATAAAATCCAGGCAACATCAAGTGTTTTAGTACAGAGAAATGATTCACATCATAAGCATCCCATGTCCAGATCATGGGTCAGAGACACAGAAGGACACAATGTAAGAATACGCATCAGAATTTCCTCCCAAAAAATTAAAAAGTTATTAAATGTCTGGCTTAAGGAGCTCTAGTAAATACATTTAATAACCCTGGTTACATATCATTTATATCCAGGAACAAAACCCTGGGGAAGGGAGGGCACTTCCACCCTAAAAGCACCCTTACAGACACACCCAGAGGTGTGTCTCCTTGGTGATTTTAAAATACCATGTCTACTTTTATACCTAATGTCTCCATGGCCTACTCTTATGATTCTAACATTTCCGGGTCATGGAGAGACACATCCTCATGTCAGGGAATGTGGGGGAGCAAAGGAGCTCTCCTCCAGACACACAGAGACAGAAAGGGAAAGGGAAAGAGGACAAAGTACCTCTTCCCAGCATGTGTGACCTACTTCCTCCAACTAGACCCACCTCCCATTGATGCCATCATACAATGGATTCATAAAGGAATCCATCCCTCGATTAGTTCAGACCCCTCAAGACCATTTGTTTCCCAGTACCCCTGTCAACACATGTGAAGGGCATTCCGTATTTAAGTCATAACATGGAGGCCATGGTAGAAATGTAGGAAGCCGTATTTGTTCCAGGGATCTACTTCCAATCAGAGAACAGGATATGCATACAAATCTGTAGCCTTCCAAGAAAATTCTGAACAAATATCTTCGTTTCTTTTCTTGTTGCTACAATAAGATACTCTGACAAATGCAGCTGAAGGGGCTAGAGTTGGACTGAAGAGATGGCTCAGGGTTAAGAGCACTTGCTGTCCTTCCAGAGGACCACAGTCAGAGTCTCAGCATCCACATCAGGTGGCCCACAAATGCCTGTAGCTCTAGGGGGATCTGATGCCTCTGACCTTTAAGGGCATCTACACAATTAAGAATAATAACAATGAATTGGAAAGGGGACATGGAGGATTTATTCTAGTTCACAGTTCCAGGTTACAATCCATCATGGTAAGAAAAACAGCCAGAGCCTAAGGCAACTGGTCACATTATATGCACAGTAAGGAAGCAGAGATAAGTTCATGCACAGAAACGAGTGCTCAGATCTGTTTCTATTCCTACACAATTCAGGAGCCACTGCTCAGGGATGGTTGGAGTTTTCCACTAATCACATATGCCCACAGACTAACCTAATTTAGACAATCCCTCATCGAGACTTACTTTTCAGGTGATTCTAAAGTGTGTCAAATTGATAATCAAAACTAATCACCATTGATAAACTCCATTCACTTTGTGGAGTCTAAGGTGCCCAAGGATTCATTGAGAATTCACTGATTCATTCAATGAATATACTGGAGCACATATCACGTGTCACGAGCATGTGCTCCTGTGTATTACTGAGCCCAATAGACAAAAAGCCCCACTGTTTGGAGCACACGAAGAAGGAAAAATATCATTGACAATAGACTTAGTAAAGAGGTCACATCTACAGCATGTGAGAAGCTGGTAAGCATGATGGGTAAAGAAAGACACAGCAGTCTCAGGGAACCAAGGGCCCCTAAAGAAAGAGTGTTGCCATGATGAATGGGGTGACAAGAGTGACATTCACTGGAAATTATGTTCAAGCCGACAAGGAGGAAAAGGAAAGGTAGAGAAAGAACAGACCGAGTGAAACCTAATGAAGGTGTGCCCTGCCTGTCGAAGAAAGAACTGGGAGGCCAATTTGGTCAAGATTTTTTAAAAAAAAGTCCAAGGAGGGAGCAGACCAGCTAAGTCACACACATAGGAATCTGAGAACCCTACTGAGAAAACTGTAAATAACTGTGGTTAACTTGAGTTAACTTTACCGATTAATGGGTCTCACTATGACATTTCCATACAGTCATATATACACTTTGGTGGTATCAACCCTCCCTGAACCTCTTAAACAGTGACTTAATATCCATAACACATAATGATCTTAAGACAAGGGCAAGTGATCCAATCAACAGATAGATGAATAGAGGACACATAGCCACTAAGTAAAGAAAGGAATGCTCACCAGCATGATCCCCCAAGGAAATGCAGATCAAAACTAAGCTGAGATTGTAGAGAATCCATCTTGCCATTGTCAGAATGGCTATTAGCCAGACAGCCAAAAGCTGACAGATGCTGGTGAGGATGTGGAGGGACAGGAACACTTCCACATGGTTGATGATACTGTAAATTCATCTGACCACTCTGAGATGAGCATGGAGGGTTCTCCAACAAGGAGCACTTGAACTCTGGCTTTCTAAACTTTGAGTGAGATGGATGTCACTGGAGAATCTTGAGCAGGATCATGTCACCTGAGGGCCAAGAGTGTTAAGAAGTGACTATATGGAAGAGCACAGGGCAAGGCTGGTAGGAAATGTAACTCCAGTTAGGAAGGGAGAGTGACCTGCAGTATGGTAGGGAACTAAGTTGACAATTATTCACCACCTATTTCAAAACAGCTAGAAGAGAGGACATTGGACATTCCCAACACACAAAAAATTTATAAATGTTGGAGGTTATGGGCTGCCAATTATCATGGTTTGCTCATCACATGTTGTCTGTATATAGGTGTGTGTGTGTGTGTGTGTGTGTGTGTGTGTGTGTGTGTGTGTGTGTGTGTTTTAAATGGCTCATTACACCTCATATATATGCAATAAATACATATGTCTTCAAAATTAAAGTCCTACTGTACAAAATAAACAACCAGCTGTGAGTAGCAAGGATGTGGCCAGCATCTGGAGGAGCTGAAGAGGACAGGAGGAGCTGAGGAAATAGCTCTCTCTTCCACTGCATTCCAGAACTTACAAACTCAGCAGAGGGTGCTGACAGGGAGATGCTCAGCTTTGGGTCTGTGCACCTGCCTCCCACCCTGACCCTGCCCATTTCTTCTGCACAGCTGCATGCATCTCTTCTGTTGGCCTCAAGTCCCCCATTTTGAAGTGGAGGCAAGCTCAGTGTGGTGGTGCACTCCTGGAACCCCAGCACTCAGGAGGCCGAGACAGGAGGATGAGCCCAGGGCCAGCCTAGCTAGGAACTAAGAGCCTGACACACACACAGGCACACACACACACACACACACACACACACACACACACACACACACGTGTATGTCAGACACATAGTAAGTGCTTAAAGAAACTGAAAGGAATCCCTTCCTTCTTGTCCCCTGACAACAGGAGAGAATTCATGAGAGGCAAATTCTATTCTAGAAGCCATTCATATCTACACTGTTTAAGTTGGTTTGCTTAAGTAATTAATTCAGATCTGGGACTGCGTTGGTGAGATGCCCAGGATTTCGATAACTGGCTTAGGTGAACATGAAAGATCTTTATGGATGAAAGATAAAATAAAGGCTGGTCTGCTCAAGCTCGTGGTGCCGTGAAGCATATGAGTTCATTCTCAATTGGTAAAATCGGTCAGATTGGTCAGTCATATGAATAGCATAGGCGGATCGCACTGATTCACATATAACTTTTTCCAACATATTCTTGCTCAACAGCACTGACAAGTGCCAGGTTCACCAGCATAGAAGAAGAGAGCTGAGGAGATTTTACCTATCTCTCTCTCTCTCTCTCTCTCTCTCTCTCTCTCTCTCTCTCTCTCTCTCTCTCTCTCTCTCTCTCCCATTTTCCTACAAATATTATCATTCCATCCTTTATGGATGAAAGAGCCTCCATTCTGTGTGTCCTCACTGTCTTTACACAGTCCTCTGTTGTTGGGCAAATAGGTCGATTCAACACATTAGCTACTGTGAGCTACTGCAGTGAATAGATGTCCAAGGATGGCTGTGGTGTGCTCATGGGGAATCCTTCTGGTAAAAACCCAAGAGCAGCAGAACAGGTTATGTGGAAGAGATTTCTAGGTTTTTCAGAACTTTATGAGTTCACTGAGTGTTTTCAGCAGAACCATTATTTTGCTTTGAAGATTTATTTTTATTGTGTGTATGAATATCTGCTTGCATAGATGTGTGCATGTCACATGAGTGCCTGGTGCCCTCAGAAGCCAGAAGAAAGCATTGGACTCCCTAGAACTGGAGTTATGGATGGTTGAGAGCTGTCGCGTGGGTGCTGGGGACCAAACCAGGTACCCGCAAAGACAGCAATTGCCCACTTACCCTCTGAGCCATCTCTCCAGACCCTGAACCATTGCGTTTATTATGCTGGCTGATATCTGGCCTTCCTTATCTTTAGAGCAGTCCATCTGGCCCCATTTTCCCATAAGTGCTACTTCATTTAGATGTGTTTTTACAAAATGCAACCTTTGTCCATGAGTGTGCATTGTATGAGAACAGAAGCACACTCACCTGCCTCCACACTGCACACAGTCACACTCACCTGCCTCCACACTGCACAGAGTCACACTCACCTGCCTCCACACTGCACACAGTCACACTCACCTGCCTCCACACTGCACACAGTCACACTCACCTGCCTCCACACTGCACAGTCACACTCACCTGCCTCCACAGTGCACAGTCACACTCACCTGCCTCCACAGTGCACAGTCACACTCACCTGCCTCCACAGTGCACACAGTCACACTCACCTGCCTCCACAGTGCACACAGTCACACTCACCTGCCTCCACAGTGCACAGTCACACTCACCTGCCTCCGTGGGACAAGGCATCACAGAGCAGGGCACAGTGGGAAGGGATGGATGCTGGAACGCTGACTCTGGGCACAGCTTGGCAGGACATTGGCCCTGGATGCAGTAAGCTCCCTTCAAAGCTGAACTCTACCAGATTCTGGGTCTGTGGTCATTGGAAATTTAACTTCTGGAAAACTAGGATTTCTCATCCTTGAAACTAGAACACTGGAGTTCTGTGAGGATACAAAAACAAAAAAAGTCTAAGGCACTGATCAAGCAGTACTTTTAGAACATGGTCCACACAAGCCAACAGGACTCTAACGAAGTCACATGATCTAGGCCATCCTCATAGAAGCACAGGGTCAGACAGGGGTCTCAAAATCTAGACCTCTACCTGGTTTCAAGAGAATAGTTAGCCCATGTATCTGAATCACACCGGCTGAGCAATGGCAGAAACCTCCAAACCAAAATGAGAACACATAGCTCTCTGGTCTTCACTCCCCACACTGGGTCAGTTCATTAGGACAAGATACTATCGAGCTGACACAGATGCCTCCCTGGGAGAAGGGTCTTTCCTATGCATACGACAAATGCAGCTGAGGTAGAGCTGAAACCTCGTCTGGGGAAGGCGAGCTCATTTGTAAGTGGCTTGTTAAGACGTGCATCATTTTCCTGATCGGTGGTTGCGAGGCTGCAACTTTGAGGACTAATGTGATCCATCATGTTATTATATATTTAGGGGCTTTTGGAAAATACTGTTATTTACTCAACCGACTGTGTACATAGACTATTTAAAGCAGATTTTTGACCCAGTAGACTGCACCAGCTCCATCCATCGTCTCAATGAGCATGTGGGGACTCTTAAATATGCAGATTATTGACACAATAGACTCTGAGCTCGGCAAATGTGCTCTAGACATTGAAGTCATGGGGGGATGATATGTCTCTCAAAAGCATTTTCAATGCAGACCGGCGAATGCAGCCAAGCTCTGTGGCTGAGGTACCTGTAGAGGGAGGAGACTCTGGAACAAGGATTCTGATCTCTAGAAATGGGACTTTCTTCTAAGTATTACTTGGTTCTGCTTGTTTGTGTCTTTCAATATAGAACATGTCAATACCTCTACTGTGTTTCTGGCCACGCTTCAGAGCTTCAGGTTGATGTTTTCTTCTGTGAAGCAGGGTCTTGTGAAAACCAGTCTGGCCTCCAACTCTATGTAGATGAGGCTGATCATGAACTCCTGACCTCGTTGCTTCTACCTCCCAAGCATCAGGAATATAGGCATTGAAAGAATTTTGTTTTATTCTCCCAGGCTAAGAATTTATTCTGGGAACTGGAGAGGTGGCTCAGCAGCTAAGAGCACTTGCTAGCCTCGCACCAGACCTACGTGGGTTTAACACTCACCACCCACATAGTATCTCACAATCATCTGGAACGTCAGCTCTGATGCCCTCTTCTGACCTTTCCGGGCACCAGGCCCATGTGTGTACGGACATACACACAGACAAAATACTTATACACATAAAATAAATAAATCTAAAAGGAATTTTGAAAATCATTTATTCAGTTTACATTCATACAAATTCAGGTTCTTAACTCACGATGAGTGTTGCTCCTCAGAGAGTGGGTGGGTCTTTGATGGCAAGAAACGCATCATTGTTGGAGACTGTATTAGTTTTCTTGTTGCTTTGACAAAACGCCTGGTGAAAGCAGTTTAAGAAAGGAAGAGTTTGTTTTGGCCCATGGTGTGAGGATACAATCTGTCGTGATGGCAAGAGCCTGAGGCAGTTGGTCACATGGCGTCCGCAATCAGGAAGCAAAGAGATGAACGCTGGTTCTCAGTTGACTTTCTTCTTAGGACCCCATCCTAAGGAGTGGCACTAGCCAAATCTGGGGTTGGTTTTCCCTCCTAAATTAACTAATCTAGATAATCCCTCACAGACAAGCCTGGAGATTTGTTTCCATGGTGATTATGAATCCCTTCCAGCTGACAATCACAATTAGGGCCTGGAACTTGAGAGGAAGCAGGGACCATGTTGGAAGGAGTGTCGCTCAGAAAGGGGTGGAGCCTGTATCTCTGTGAGGATTGGGGAAGGGGGAGAGGATCATCTGCATGATGGTCTTGTCAGGCAAATCCACATTAACCACGATCTAGCTCTGAGTCATGAGATAAGATTCACAAGAGTCTGGTAGGTCAAGCTGGAGCACATGCTCATGTTTTAAAAGCAGGAAGGGAGAAGGGAAAGAAAGAAATGGGGAAGTATTCATTTTGTCTCAATATTTTCAGTCTTTTAAATGAATCATCAGGCTGAGTATGGTGGTGCACACCTTTAGTCACAGCACCTAAGAAGCAGAGGCAGGCAGTTCTCTTCGAGTTCAAGGCCAGCCTGATCTGCATAGTGAGTTCCAAGACAGCCAGAGCTACATAAAGAGTCCCTGGCTCAGCCCTCCCCCTCAAAAAAAAAAATAAAAAAATGAATCATCAGATATTTATCAGATATATTTTAAATGTTTTGTTCAGAGACCATCCAATGTCCTGAGGTTCCATTCCATTAAACTCCCAGAGACTGGACTCTACATGCCGTGGGCTTTTTCCCAATGAGCCTGCATGAGAGTAGGTTTACACAGGCAGCCCTGGTGATGTCACTCAGAATTCTGCTGCAAGCCTTGGGAAAGTGTGAGCTGGGCACAGTCACCCAGACACCGCCTCATCTCCCTCACCTCTGGGATCTAACTCCGGACTCACAGAAACTGAGAGCCTAGTGGTGGTCACCAGAATCTGGGGAGAGTAGTGAGGTGACTGCGGATAAGGAAAGACGGGGGACAGTGCAGCCTTGACCAGGGAGTCCGTTCTGGTGTTGTGTTGTGCAGCAGGGGACCACAGTTAACAAAAATGTGATTGCAGAATACCTGAGACAGGATTTCAAGTGTCCTCTTCATAAGGAAATGAAAAATGCTAAACGGACTGGGGATATTAATTCCTGGTTTGATTACTATAAAACGTATCTCTCTGTATGGAAATAACCCATGTATCTCTAGCAAGTATATATATATAATATTAGATGCAAGATGTTACACACAGCCAGGAGTGAGGGAAGGTGCCCTTGTAATGTTAGGGCACAGTGAGGGTGCTGTGCACGGATTTGTTAAAACTGTGAAAGGAGCATCTGGACAAGAGGGTGCACGTGTGACGAGCTCTTTTAGCTGGTTACTTCCTTTATCGCTGTGACACGGTACCTGACGATAGCATCTTAAGGAGGGAGAAGTTGATTTCAGCTCTTGGTTTGAAGAGTCACAGTCGTACTGGTGAGGACGGCCTGGGCATGAGTGTGAGGGGGCTGGCCCAGTTACATGTGTAGGCAGGAGGCAGAGAGGGGTGTTGTTACTCGGCTTGCGTATCTTTTTCACGTTTTCTCTTGTTTTTTTTTCAGTCTTGTGTGTGTGTGTGTGTGTGTGTGTGTGTGTGTGTGTGTGTGTGTGTGTGTGTGTCTGTATGTGTCTGTGTGTGATGTACATGTGAGAATGGAGTATACATGTGTTACAGTGAACATATGGAGGTTAGAGGTCAGTCCTCACCTCCTTCTTTTTTTAAGGCAGGGTCCCCTTTGGCGTTTCTGTTTGCTGCATACACCAGCTAGCCCACACACTTCTTGGCATCCTCCTGCTTCTGGCTTCTATCTTGCTGTGGCACTGGTGGGATTAAAGTCACACACTGCTGTGTCTGTCTTTACACTCTGGAGATTTGAACTCAGGTCCTCGTCCTTGCACAGCAAGCACTTTCCCTAGTGACCCACCTCCCCACCCCCACCCTTCCTGCCCCTCTAGTCCTGGGCCCCAGCCAGTGGATGCTGCTTCCTGCGTTCAGAGCCCCTCAGTTAACCTCTCTGGAAATACCTTCAGAGATGCATACAGGTTGTGTTTCTATGGTGATTCTAAATTCTATCAAATTGACAGAGAAGATGAACCAGCACACAGGCCATGTCCTGTGTCCCTCAGTTAAACCACCAGTGGTGTCCTCCCCAGGTCCCTCTCCTGGAGAAGAGCCAGTACCACAAAAGGGAATGTCAACTCCCTGACCTATGACCTCTCCTATTGGACTGTGCCCTTTGGAAGTCAGGGCAGAGAAGGGACGACAGGCTTTGAAAAGAATATTCTCAAAGTACTTTTCACCCAAACCTTAAGGGTCTAAAGACCCTGCTGGACATCCCTTTCAATGATTCAGGTAGACAAGGGGGCTGTCCATCTCTCAGAATTTGGGAAATCAGTCCATCCAGCTGCCCAGTGTGGATCCATCCCTGGATTCTGCTGCCTGTGTTACGTAAATTGCCTCATTTGAAAGCTAAACCTAGTTAATTAAGCGCTAAACTCAGTCAGGATTTATTTGGCATAGTTACCAGAGCTGTTAAAACTACCAGTCCCTTCCATTACAACTCTTTGTTTCCTTCTTGTTTTGTAAAAAATATTCAGTCAGATAAGGGTGTTTAAACAAATTCTGAAGAAATGGATTAAGAATAATGCTAGATTAGGGTTTTTTGTTGTTGGTTTTTTTTTTTTTTCTGCCGTAACTTGAGAGAGTAAATACCTACTGAGAAACTTAGCCTCACCAACACTGCTCTTCATAGCTGGATTTCTGTTCCTGTCACTATGACAGGGAGACACGTGTGAGACTGTGCCCCACAGAACCTAAATATCAGGGCTGCTTTCTGTCAGGAAGCAAGCAGCCTGGATTGGGGTGCTCCCTGACACTGAAGACGCCCAGGTATCTGCTAATCATCTTCTTGAGGACTGATGCAAGATGAAAGTCCTGAGAGCCTGAACTCGTTGCTCTCCCCGTCCTTACATTTAATCCCATGTTCAACGAGAGGAATGCAGGGCTGTTTCCAAATGGGTGGGATGGGAAGGGATTCCATTTGGGTGGGCTGCTCACGATGACCACTAGTGAAGAATGCAGCATGAAAAGGAAGGGTGGGAAGGTCTCCTCTCAGAGTCATGCGTGGCAGGATCAAAGAGTCCCCAGGCCAGCACAGCCTTCCCCGTCCTCGGACTTGGCAACACTCCCCAAAGCGCCTGTTCACCTTGGATTTCCGTGACTCGGGAGACAGCAAATACTCCTCACCGAAACACAAGAACCTGCCAGCTCCCTGACAACACCAATTTAGCTTCTGGGAGGCAACGCTGGACTTTCTTCTCTCTTTCTTTCTTCCTTAATGGGAAGTGGTCACAGCCACGAACTTAGCAAAAGATGTGGGTTAAAGTTTGTCCGTTCTTGGCTAATGCAGTTAGACGTTTTCGAGAAAAGGCAACGAGAAGCGATCATTATCCATTATCTGCATGAAATATTTCAGAGAAAGAAGTGGTGTTTGCCAAAAAAGAAGAAGACGAAGAAGAGAAGAGCTGTTTGACTTCAGGCCAGGCAAGGGGGAAACAGGATCACCTTCACATTCTGTAGGATGCTGTGTGAGCGACGTTATTCCAAGTAAACTGGAAAAAGCCAGAAGTACAGATGGTACTGGCTCCCCATCCCTTCTGAAGGTCGTTCTGGACAATAAGCTGGTGTCTCTTTCCTTGGCACAAAAAAAGATAGGCTCCTTCTATTCTTGAAAAGAATGATGGGTGGGTGCATGTGTGTGTGCATTTATACAGCCTTGTGTGGGAGAATGTATAGGAGATAAGTAATGCTATTCCGCCGCAAACAGTTGTTCCAGCTTCAAAGTCAAAGCCTGTGGTTCTCCATTGAATAAGGAAGCATCCATCCTGTTGCAATTTCTCTGCCCCTGTTTTCTTTCACATTTTCTCCCCCAGTTCCTGATTGATGGCCCTCTCCATGTTGAGGATATTCTAAGGATAATGATTTCTAAACTGGAAGCACCAGAAAGCTTCCGAAGTGGCTCCCTTCTCCATGAATATTTTCTCACTCTGCTTTTTTAAATTGTCACTAAGACGCATCCCAATAATAATGCATGCTGGCCTGAAACCTGAGGTAGCAGAATATAAAGTATTTTTTTTTCTCGGAGACCTTCTGCTTCAAGCGTTTGTCACATCTCTCGATGCGGAGCCCGAGGCTCTGAGCAGAGACCTTTTTCTCTTGGATAGCAGGCCGATTTATTTCTTGAGGATTGCAGACATTATCATTATGGGTAACGATCTAATAACTTGCTGCTCTGTATTTGAGCTTCACTTCTACAGAAGTTCCCTGTGCTATCCCACTGGCGCCTTATACAAATGACTTCGTATTAAATAGCAAGCCCCACCCTGGAGAAGGCTCTGTTCGTATTTACACACCAACAAAGCTGCCTCGTAGTGAGTGCAAATGCCATGTGAGTGCCGTCACTTTGGGATAAGATTTCAGGATAACAGAAAATGTAGAAGACGACTGATTTCAGCTATCTGTAGGTCAAGTTGAAGATCAGGATTCTCAGTTCTTATAGTGTCTAGTGTGGGGCTGGGAGATTGGAGGAAGTACTATACCTTGAGTATTTTATATGCTTTCTGGGATGAGATACCCTGGCCACCTTATAAACTACACCCTACTATTATTCCTGTTATTGGTGAAGATGTCATCCCTTTGAAAATATCAACACCGGGCGGTGGTGGCGCACGCCTTTAATCCCAGCACTCGGGAGGCAGAGGCTGGCACATCTCTGTGAGTTTGAGGCCAGCCTGGTCTACAGAGTGAGAATCAGGACAGGCTCCAAAGCTACACAGAGAAACCCTGTCTCGAAAAACGAGAAAAAGAAAAGAAAAGAAAAGAAAAGATCAGCACTTTCCCCAGGATCACGTAAGCAAGACGTGGCAGACCTGAACTACAATCAGCCTGGTCCAAGACTGTGCGCCCTTTCACCTAGTCCTTCCTGGACTAGTCCTTTCCTGGTCCTTCCTGGGCCTGGGATGGGGCCTGGGGCCTCATGCATGCTAAGCATGCTCTACACTGAGCCTCATCCCAGCTCACTTTTTACTTTTTATTCAGAGACAGGTTTCTCTAACTTTCCCGTGCTAGCCTTGAATTCACTCTACAGCTCGTGCTCACCTTGAATGCAAGCTCATTCTGCCTCAGCCTTCCAAACAGTTGTGATTACAGGGCCCGGCTTCATAAGCCTTATGCAAGTGATTCTGTGTCTCTTGCCCAGTGTTCCTTGGCAGTGTCCTCTGGAAGCAAGCATTTATGTGTGAATCATTCAACCTTTCCCAAAGCTGGTTCCCACACATCCTTAAGATCTCTATACTGGTGTGCAGACTGGTATTCTGACTATTTCTCAGCTTAGACATTTACATAGTAGAGTCTTGATCATAGAATGCCCTGGAGATAGTCTGAAATGATCCTCATCCTGCAGGTTTTGAGGCAAGCCTAACAGTCTGTATGTCTACTGATGCTGACACAGGGAACATACTCTGAACTGTGAGAGATCACAGCACATTGGGTCCCTGCTGCTTCTTTGCCCTAAAAAAAATAATAACCTAGAGGCAGGCAGGCTTGGAGTGAGACCGACAGGTAAGGAAACTGGTCAGAAAGTTGGGGAGATGAAACCCAGAGAAGCAGCCCAGGTCTTCCACCTCAGTCTCTCCTGCTCCCCACTCCACATTCAAGGATTGTAAATGAGTGGACCCCAGACAGCCTGGTTTCACCTCTATAGGTGACCAGAACAAAATGCCTAGGGAAGGTAGCTCAGTTGGTAATGAACTTCCCTTGCAAGTGTGAGGACTTGAGTTTGGTGCCCAGAACCCTAGATAGATAGATAGATAGATAGATAGATAGATAGATAGATAGATAAATGATACATAGTTAGATACATAGATAGATAGATAGATAGATAGATAGATAGATAGATAGATAGATAATAGATAGATAGATGATAGATGACACATAGATGATAGATAGATAGATAGATAGATAGATAGATAGATAGATAGATGATAGATAGATAAATGATAGAGTTAGATAGATAGATAGATAGACAGATAGATGATAGATAGATAGATAGATAGATAGATAGATAGATAGATAGATAGACAGATAGATGATAGGTAGATAAATGATACAGAGTTAGATAGATAGATAAATAGATAGATGATAGATAGATGATAAATAGGTAGATAGATGATAGATACATACATACATACATACATACATACATACATACATACATACATAGACAGATAGATGAATAAATACATAGACAAATAAATAAATAAATGAATAGATAGGTAGATAGATAATTAAATAAATAAATAAAAGCCAGGTGTAGTGGTCCACACTTGGAACCTCAGCATCAGAGAGGCAGAGACAGGCTCACTGACTGGCCAGCCTAGGGAAATCAGTAATCCCCAAGCCAATGAGAGATGACGTCTGAGCAATGACACCTGAGGTTGATCACATCTTCATATTCACCGGTGCATACAAATAAAGCCTAGGAACTCTTGGCCGTATGCGAGAGCCTGAGTAGACAGTATGCTTCTCAACATGGCTCAAACTGTACAGCCCCTCAGCGTCTCTCCGTCCAGCCAAATGTCCGCTCCTATTCATCCTTGTGTGTTAGGATTGTTCCTTTTTCCATGTGGCCTACTTTCCCCACTCAGTTACCTGCATTCTTGCAGGGATGTGTGACCTCCCTGTGACCTCTCCCTCCTCATTCTGATGCACTGCATCTGTCAGTAACCCATCTCTCCCCTCTCCTTGGCTTTGGGAAGATCTGCCGGGACAGCAGTCCCTCTGAAACTCACCCAAAGCATCTTGGCTGTGGTAGCAGAGAATAAATATTTTTTTCCAAATGAATAAACAAGGGAAGCATGATGGGCTGGCTAAGGGTCCACTTCCCTGGTGTTAGTCATTTTGGCTAGTGATGAAAATGTGGAGAAAGTCACAATGTACCATGAGAAAACAGGTTCACAGTCTGAAGGCTGGGATGATGGGCCAGGAAGGTACTTTGCATAAATATCCACCCACCCATAACAACACATCCCCCATCTGATAGGCATCCATCATGCGTGTGAGTTGTTGTAATTCACTGATTAGTTTCCAGGAGGGAGGGAGGGAGGGAGGGAGGGAGGGAGGGAGGGAGAGAGAGAGAGAGAGAGAGAGAGAGAGAGAGAGAGAGAGAGAGAGAGAGAGAGAGAGAGAATCAGAAAGTTTCTCATTTGTTTCCGCAAAGGTCTTGCGGTCTCAGGATGAGCCTCGCCAGGACTGCACCACTCTCTCTGCAGTGTCCCTCAAACAAAGAACTATACTTGTTTGGTTCTGAGATTCAGATCGAGGAATGAATAAAACCCCACTTTCCCTTTGAGACAGGTCTCACGATGTAGCCTTGAACTCACAGAGACCCCCCTGTCTCTGCTCCCCAAATGCTGGGATTAAAGGCATATATCACCAAACCTGGGTAAAAGTCACACAAAATAAGACACGGGGCGTCCTGCTCTATGGCTTTCCTCCTTATTCCCTTGAGACGGGGTCTCTCAGTGAACCCAGAGCTAGCCTGGCAACCCCACAGTTCTGCCTCCATTTCCCCACAGCGTTAGGGTGACGGGCACACAAGGCCATGTCTGGCGTTTTACAAGAGTGCTGAGGATTTGAACTCAGGTCTTCACACAACAGGCACTCTTCTCCACTGAGCCATCTCCCCAGTTCCACGAACCCTCCTCTTTCAAGGAGTGTGTCTAAGTCACAATTACATGTACCATTGGGGAGACTCTCTGTGCCTTGAGTGACGGCAGGGTTGCTGAAAATATCCCTGCTTCCGGAGGTGTCTGAACTTGGATAACTCCTCTGGACAGCAGACAGGCTAAGCCCGATCTTCTGGGACCTGGGTTCTGTGTGCATATCATCTGAGGAGGCCGAGAGTCCTGTAGCCCCTAGCTTCCTCTCATCCTGAAAGAAAAAGCAGATGGGCCCCTCCACCCTTCCTCTAGAGGCCCTAGCTCTGGGCTTGGCCACCATCTAAGAGTAGCTCAGATTCCTTGCACACGCGATCCTCTAACTCTCCACTCAGCCTGGCAGCAGGAGTACCACTAATCATGTCTGCACTAACAGTCTGCACACCACACTCACCAAACATGACACAGTGGCCTCACCATGTGTCACCTATCAGCCTACCTACTAGGTACCTGGTGTGGAATTGTCCCACCTCTCATTTAGATCTGCCCCACATACAGAGGACTCTTTATGTGACTTTAAGCTGTCACTTAGTGGGACAGACTGGCAAAATGATCATGCCACAGTCAGGTGTGTTGTTAAATGAGATCCTGGTCAAATCCTGGTTTGTTTTTGAAAATCTGGCTTCCTAAGCTTTACATTTTTCTCTGGTTAAAAACTTTGTTGGAGGTGATCCTGTGCCATTTTAAAAATTGTCAATGTTTTAATCCATGAATTTATTTTTCAAGGAAGCCCTAGAAATGTACTGTAGCAAAGGTCTGATATCTAACATGAGATAACCTGTGAGTTATTTTTGTACATAAACAATTTTTACTGGAGACTTTTAGAACAACCAAAGTAGTCACTTATTTAAAAAGCAGTAGTTCCTTTTTTATTTTTTTAACTTTTAAGATAAGAGAAAATTTCTGAAAACTTAAGGGTTTATTTCTAAATTTACCCACATACTGTTAAAGTAGAAAGAATTCACTAGATGATCCCCCTCATATCTATGGAGCACACACCACTGAACTGCGATGGAGTTTATCTTCATATGTTAGAGGCAAAATTAGCCCACGGCGTCAGACGGCCTGTGTGTGAATCGTTCTTGAAGCAGGCTGTTCACCCTAAGAGTCTAATTGCTCATGTTCTGCAGTCGTGGTGTCTATTCTTAATCTTCATGCTGAAGTCCAAATCCACACGGCACAAAGTTAGCCAACAAGAAAGCTGGTGGCTCCGTTAGCCGGGAACCACGGTTCCTGGTGTGCTCTTGTCTGCCCGAATAAATTCATAAAGGTGGTTGTGACTCACACCTGAGCGATTTGGAAGGGGTGGTCGCTGCTCGAGCGAGAGCCAGCCCTATTGCTGAGTAGCCTGAGGTTGCAGAAAAAATAATGTTCTCACTGTCTGATCTATTCATCCAATCCTTCCTTCATTCAAACATTTGTGGACAAGATGTAATCATGCCGGAGTGGGACTTGCTGAGAAGAGAGGCAGAGTTTGTGAGGTGGATTGTTGGGGCAGATATTTTAATTCCATGTTCAATGGGAGCCCCCAAGCAATCAGTAGACTGGAGAAAAGGACCATTGTTAGTACAGTGCTGTGGGATGTCTAAGACGCGGGCTCTGATTGAATTTACAGAAAGAAGGGAAACTGGCCGGGAAAAATACCTTTTTGAGAAAGGGCCTTGGCCAAAAGCAGAGAGAACGAACTCCTAGGAGGTGAAATCTGTGACTGCAGAGAACCGGTTAGTTGTCAGTTTCATCTTGCTCCTTAGACACACAGGGCAGGGAGGGTGTGGCTACTCAAGGCTAGAGCTGAGAGGCACACAGACACCAGATCCTCCTGGCTCCTAGAGTCAGTCCTAAGAGTTTGCATTTCACTTTAAGTGTACCAAAGCCATTGCCAGAGTTAAAGTGGGAACTTCCTGGCCTGGCTCATTTTGCATAGAATGTGCTAGCAACAGAGCCAGCGAACACCTGTCATTCCAGAACACCAGAAGCTGAGATAAGAGAATTGCAAGTTCAAAGCCAGTCTGGGTTATATACAGAGAATCTGTCTAAAACTGAAGAACGTTCTAGGAGGCTGGGATAAATAGGAGTGAGGAGGCCATCATTCTATCCTAGAGGACGGTAGGGCAGCCCTATCTGAGCAGAGGGAAGCCTGGCAGAGAAACGTTCTCCAAGCCCAGCACTGAGACAAAGAATTAAGAGGGTTGGTTCATTTGCTCACTGTCCTGGGGATGTGAGGTTTCTCATGGCCAGATTCAAACAACAGTAACACGCGAAATTATAAAATTGGTGGAATTAGAAAATTAGTTTGATCTTCAAGCCAAAAATCCACAAAAGGGTTCTACAGAGTGCTACTCTCCCCTCCCCCCACCACCACCTTGGCATAATTGTGATCGTTCCTTTTGCTAAGCAAGTGTTCATAAGAATGCATTTGCCACTCATCTGCTTATAGCCAGATCCACACATGATGCCAACTCATTAAACAATTCACCGATGGCGAGAGAGACAGATCCTCATTATGCACCCCAGTCACCCAAATTCTGGCTGCCTTTCCTTGCTCACCTCCACTGCCGATAGCAAACAAAATCGCTTGGATCAAGTGAACAATTTTAAATGTTTAATATTAAAATGTGGTTTCGAGAAACTCCTTGGAACCCTCAGCCATTGTTAAGACACACTCCCTTTGACAGGTGTGCCGGCACTTTTTTTTTTATGAGGCTTTTCAACGTGTTATTTTATCGGGTGCATGAGATTTAGTCTATTCTGCGGAGGCAAACAGACAAAAAGGGTCTCTCAGCACGAGTTACTCTGCTGTAAAGGTTATAGTAAACATGTCAATGCCTAATTAAGCAGAAAATTTTATCTGTATTGTGGGGGAGGAGTGTGCTGTCTCCGACTTTTCTTCTGGGGAATCCATTTAGAAGGACAAAGTAGATTGTGAGGTTGAATGGGTCCGGGAAGCTCAGCACCAAATGTCAGCAGAAAAAAGGAAAAATGGGAAGAAGCACTACTTCCTGTCCCTTGCTGGAAAATGACTGTATTGGTTGGCAGGTGTGTGTGTATGTGTGTGTGACATATATGTTGTGTGTATATTATATATTATATATATATATATATATATATATTATGTTGTGTGTATTATAGATATTGGTATGTTGTGTGCATTATATGTATTCAAATGGTGTGTGTGTATGTGAGTGTGTATACATGCGTTTCTTTCTCTCTGTGACCACACTACCCATAAGCATGGTGACCATATGTTATAGCCTGGAGCAGTCATGGGCAATATTGTTTACTTGGTGTTTGTCCCAGAGTCATAACACCCATTTCCTTTTCAAAAGTGTCTGTATTTATTTCATAAAGTTTGCCTGGTTTCACCCACAAACGTGAAATTATTTCACCAAGAGTGGTGGCTCATGCCTACATTACCAGCACTGAGGCAGGAGGATTGTGAGAATTCACAGCCAGCTTGGGACTACAAAGAGACACTCCAAAGAAACAGCAACAGCAATGTGGCCTATCTGACGGCTAAAATATACTTGATTTTTGAAGTATCTTCCATGTCTCAGGAAACTTTTCTCTTTTTATTAAGAAATTAAGAACTTTCTCCATGAACATAATAGTGTAACACCTCTTAAAACCTCATAAGTTAGTCGTGGCAGAAGAGAGGAGGATGGTCTGGTCTGATGCAGGCATTCGGTTGTTTCAAGATGCAGTTTTCTTGTAAGAAGTGGCCACTTATTAATGGTTGCTTGGCTGGACTGGGTAGTTTTCCTTTCCTCCAATCAATTTTTGGCACTAGAGACCAGCAACACCAATTTAATGAAAAATCTGCTTGTCAGCTTGCTGGGGAAGCAAAAAAACACCTCACCAATAACAATAAAACAACAAACACAACCATAAAACTTGTGGCCAGACTGAACTTTTACATTTTATCTTGTTTTATGGACTCCTGCCCTCAAAGCCATGGGCCCTTGTCTCAGCCTTTCCACAATCCTCTCTAGCTGTTAGAGATCGACCAAATTTCACTGCTGCCCTGGGAAGATTTTCTTACTCATTAAGTTGTCGGTAGAAAGAAAGGGGAGCGTCCTGCACAAGACAATGAATGCTTTCAGCAGACAGGAATGAGTTTTGTGGGGACCCTCAGGATCTGCAATGTTCTTTACATTTAAGCCTCAGTTTCCAGAACTACCTAAAAATAAATAAATAATAGTACTTACTGTGTGTGGATATTAGATAAAAAACGAAAGGACGTGCTTGGAGGCTGGAAAGATGGCTCGGTGGTGACTGCGTAAGCGTGAGGACCAGTGTTTGGAGAAGCAGCACAACATACGAGCCAGGCAGACCTGACAGCCTGCCCGTCATCCCAGCACTCAGGAGGCAGATACAGGGGAACCACAGAGAAAGCTGGTGACAGGAACCAGCTGAACGAGCCAGCTCTAGGCTCGTGTGTGAGACCCTGCCTCAGTACATAAGGAGGAGAGGTTCTGAGGAGGACAGCAGCATCAATCTCGAACCTCCACACAGAGCTGCACACATGCCCACACACATGAGAACATGTATGCACACATCAAAATGCATTTGCAGTGATTTACTTGGGTGCTGGGGGAGAATAATTTCTCAATTAAAATTCTTCATCTTCACCAATAGCAACAGCTTTGATAGCCCTGACTACGGCTTCCTTCTTCCTGACCCCCTTGTCTTTGAACTCTCTCTGCTGGCCATGAGTGCAGGGACACCTCCCTTCCAAGCTTTAGTTCTGGTGGAGGAAAGAACAGAAGCTGGGCTAGGGCTTTTGTTTTGTTTTTTTCCCTGCCATCAAGAGGGAGAGCGATGTTTGTGAGGAAAACATTACATTAAGATCATGCTAACCTTGCGGATTTGAAGCTGGGTCTCTTTTGCATGGGGACATCTTTGGTTGCATTTTACCCACATGACTCTAAAAGGCCAGGTGGAGAAAATGAACCCACGGGCATAAACAGTCACATTCCCCATCGGCACTGATGGATATTTGTCCATTAATTCTCCTTTGCGCCCGCTCTCTCATGCCTTCATTTTCCCTATGCAATTACTGGCCCTCGGTCCTTTCAGAGAAGGGAAAGCATGCATTCCCCAATAGCATTTTGCATCCACAAATCAACTATATAATTGGCATCTCATGACGGGTACCCACAAATCACGGTGCGTTTGAAATTACAGGAACAAGATCGAGAGAGTATTTTTAGCCGTGTCTGGAAAGGTCTTCATAAACCCGCGTGAGAATAATAGACTAGCCCCCAAATCTCGCATTCTAACACCATCCCCATTATTTTAAAATCATTGTATTTGCTGAGCTTACATAATTTTTCAGCCTTTGGTGGGGGATTGTATTTGCATACTCCGTGGTCTCTCTCCCAGCAACTCTCTATAAATAAAAAATGTTACAACAGAAAGACTCAGGCCATCAAAGGTACAATGGCTATGCCTCCAGGTTCCTATTTAGATACCTCTATAGCAATACTCCCAAGTGTCTTGGGACACTTTGCCATTGATGTGCTAAGGGCCAAGCTAACTTTCTGATGAGCCAACATTCTCCTGTACTGTGATGCTAATAGGATTTGTGTTTCAGTCTAGATTTCCTGAAAGCCATACAAATGAATTTAGCCACTGCCTCATTGTAGGAATATCAGAATGATATTTGATCCCTAAATTGTTAACTTGTGATCGTCATCACTCATAGAGACTTATGTCTTTGCCTAGTTAAAATGAAACAGCCAATGGATGGCACGACAAACATCATTTGGGACCCGGTGATGTACTCAGTTTTCATAGTGCTCACCTAGCATGCTTAAAAACTGGCTTCCATCCACAGCACCATTTAACTGAATGCTTGTAATCCCAATACTGGGGAGTTAGAGGCAAGAGGATCAAAAGTTCATGTCCCGCAACATAGCAAATTTGAGGCCAGCCTGGGCTACATGAGACCCTGCCCCCAAATAAAAATACATCATCTGTCTTTTCTCCTGTCTCTGTTGCTTGCAGTTGGTAAAAGCATAGATTAAATTGTTCTTCAGTTCAGCCTGGGGAAGCAGCGACTTGGGGATGGACTGTGTGAGCCATTATGTTGAGTCCATCTCTCTGTATCTCTTGCAGGCTATGCCCAGGAGGAAGTGCTGAAGGAAGAGGAGGAAATAAAGGAGGAAGAGGAGGAGGAGGAAGACAGTGGTTCGGTGGCTCACCAACCGGGCAGCAACGACGCTGGCACAGATGAGGAACTAGAAACAGTCCCGGAGCAGAAAGGCTACTTCAGCTGCCAGAACTCTCCAGGGAGCCACCTGTCCAATCAGGACGCAGAAAACGAATCTCTCCTGAGCGATGCCAGCGACCAGGTGTCCGACATCAAGAGCGTCTGTGGCCGAGATGCCTCGGACAAGAAAGCAAATGCTCACCCCAAGCTTCCAAGCGAACCCCATAACTGCATGGATAAAATGACAGCCGTCTATGCCAACATCCTGTCAGATTCCTACTGGTCAGGCCTGGGCCTCGGCTTCAAATTATCCAACAGCGAGAGACGGAATTGTGACACCCGCAACAGCAGCAACAAGAATGATTTTGATTGGCACCAGGACGCCCTGTCCAAAAGCCTCCAGCAGAACTTGCCCTCCCGGTCCGTCTCGAAGCCCAGCCTATTCAGCTCGGTGCAGCTGTACCGGCAGAGCAGTAAGATGTGTGGTTCGGTGTTCACCGGGGCCAGCAGGTTCCGCTGCAGGCAGTGCAGTGCAGCCTACGACACCCTGGTGGAGCTGACCGTGCACATGAATGAGACGGGCCACTATCAAGACGACAACCGCAAAAAAGATAAGCTCAGACCCACAAACTACTCAAAGCCCCGGAAAAGGGCCTTCCAAGACATGGACAAAGAGGATGCTCAAAAGGTCCTGAAATGTATGTTTTGCGGCGACTCCTTCGATTCCCTGCAAGATTTGAGCGTCCACATGATAAAGACAAAACATTACCAAAAAGTGCCTTTGAAGGAACCCGTACCAACCATTTCCTCTAAAATGGTCACACCAGCCAAGAAGCGTGTTTTCGATGTCAACAGGCCTTGCTCCCCGGACTCCACCACAGGGTCACTTGCAGATTCATTTTCTTCCCAGAAAAATGCCAACCTGCAGCTGCCCTCCAACAGCCGCTATGGCTACCAAAACGGAGCCAGCTACACCTGGCAGTTCGAGGCCTGCAAGTCCCAGATCTTAAAGTGCATGGAGTGTGGCAGTTCTCATGATACCTTGCAGCAACTCACCACCCACATGATGGTCACAGGTCACTTTCTCAAAGTCACCAGCTCTGCCTCCAAGAAAGGGAAGCAGCTGGTGTTGGACCCGCTGGCTGTGGAGAAAATGCAGTCTCTGTCTGAGACTCCAAGCAGTGATTCTCTGGCCCCTAAGCCATCAAGTAACTCTGCCTCTGACTGTACAGCCTCTACCACTGAGTCAAAGAAAGAGAGCAAGAAGGAGAAGGCAGAGGAGAGCAATGAAGAAGACCAAGGCATGAAAAGCGAGGAATATGAAGACCCTCTACAGAAACCTCTCGACCCTACCATAAAATACCAGTATCTGAGAGAGGAGGACTTGGAAGATGGCTCAAAGGGTGGTGGGGACATTTTAAAGTCACTGGAAAACACAGTAACCACAGCCATCAACAAGGCCCAAAATGGTGCTCCCAGCTGGAGCGCATACCCAAGTATCCATGCAGCCTACCAGCTGTCAGAGGGTGCCAAGCCACCCATGGCCATGGGCTCCCAGATACTGCAAATCAGACCCAACCTCGCCAACAAGCTGAGGCCGATTGCCCCCAAGTGGAAAGTCATGCCGCTTGGCCCTGTGCCCACAAACCTGGCCCTGTACACTCAAGTTAAGAAGGAGACGGAAGATAGAGATGAAGTGGTGAAGGAGTGTGGGAAGGAAAGTCCCCGCGAAGAGGCGACATCTTTCAGCCAGTCTGAGGGCGAGCCTTTCTCCAAAATTGAACCACCTGCAGAATCCAGAAAGGCGGAGCCCTGTCCACTGAAGGAGGAAGAGAAACTGCTCAAGGAGAAACCAGAGCCGTTAGAACCAGTGTCCTCTATGAGCAATGGATGTGCACCGGCTAACCACAGCCCAGCCCTGCCTTGCATCAACCCACTCAGCGCCCTGCAGTCGGTCCTGAACAACCACCTGGGCAAAGCTACGGAGCCCTTGCGCTCACCTTCCTGCTCCAGCCCCAACTCAAGCACAATCTCCATGTTCCATAAGTCCAGTCTCAGCGTGGTGGACAAGCCGGTCATAAGCCCCACCTCCACTAGGCCGGCCAGTGTGTCCCGACACTACTTGTTTGAGAACAGTGACCAGCCCATTGACCTGACCAAGTCCAAAAGCAAGAGAGCCGAGTCCTCGCAAGCACAATCCTGCACGTCCCCACCTCAGAAGCATGCTCTGTGTGACATTGCCGATATGGTCAAGGTGCTCCCCAAAGCCACCACCCCAAAGCCAGCTGCTTCCTCGAGGGTCCCGCCTATGAAGCTGGAAATGGATGTCAGGCGCTTTGAGGATGTTTCCGGCGAAGTCTCAACTTTGCACAAAAGAAAAGGCAGGCAGTCCAACTGGAACCCCCAGCACCTTCTCATCCTGCAAGCTCAGTTTGCCTCGAGCCTCTTCCAGACATCAGAGGGCAAATATCTGCTTTCTGACCTGGGCCCACAAGAGCGGATGCAAATCTCGAAGTTCACAGGACTCTCGATGACCACAATCAGCCACTGGCTGGCCAATGTCAAGTACCAACTTAGGAAAACAGGTGGGACAAAATTCCTGAAAAACATGGACAAAGGGCACCCCATCTTTTACTGCAGTGACTGTGCGTCCCAGTTCAGAACCCCTTCTACTTACATCAGCCACTTAGAGTCTCACCTGGGCTTCCAAATGAAGGACATGACCCGGATGGCAGCTGACCAGCCAAGCAAGGCGGAGCAGGAGATCTCCCGGGTGTCGTCGGCTCAGAGGTCTCCGGAAACAATAGCTGGAGAAGAGGACACAGACTCTAAATTCAAGTGTAAGTTGTGCAGTCGGACATTTGTGAGCAAACACGCGGTAAAACTCCACCTAAGCAAAACGCACAGCAAGTCACCCGAACACCACTCTCAGTTTGTAACAGACGTGGACGAAGAATAGTTCTGCAGGTATGGGTTTGCTCCCAGGTGATGGTGGCCATGGCCTTGTGAGGAGCAGGTTCAAAGGAGATGGTTCTGCTTAGAGGCAGAGGGTGTCTCCCGAGGCCACGCTGCTGGCGTGAACTTAACTTTTACAAAAGACAGAACATGATGTCCCAGCCACTCCCCCATGTCCTTCAGGTTAGTAAGGAAGTAGGATACAGTGCATCTAAGACAGGTGAGGCTCACGTTTGCTTATTGAGCCCCAGAACACACAGTTCCCCTAGTGACCTAAGGCCTGACCTCCAAGAGGACTAGATTGCATTTTGCCATCTGCCTTCCCACAGCAATGCTGACATAGAGTGGGGAAGAGGTGAGCACCAGAGTGAAGATGGAGGATCACTAGGGCCCATCATATACAGAGATAGCGTAATCAGTTCACGAATGGTCCAATGTTATCTTTATGGTCCTTGCAATGAATGCATTCTGTGGCTGACTTTTATCAATGGCTACCTTTCCGCATTCCCTGTTTCTTTCCTACATTCATTTTCCTACAGAAGAGCAGGTACCCCTTAAGGGGAAGAGTTGAGATGCACTGTTCTCTGTGCAACAGGGAGATGAGAATGGAGGAGGCTTTTGTTCCAGTTTTCATTAGGGTAAACTCGATATCGAGTCCACTATGAACAAAGACAGATGCAAGGCATCCCTGAGAGTTTATTTTGCATATAGAAATGGATGCCTTGCAACCCGCATGTGGTCAAGTGCGTAGGGTCCATCCCACAGCTTCAAGGTATTTTTTATTGAGCTGGGGGTGCAGTTAGGTAGCAAAGCACTGGCCAGGCATGCAAAAGGTCCTGGCTTCAAGCTCCAGTACCGGAAGGAGAAAAGAAAAGAATTTGTACCATGTATCATAGAAGTTCAAGCCTTGTATAGTTACCAGTACCCAGGTTTTTACATCACCTCCAGGAGAAAGGACGGAGACCAAAGGCGAATGCCTTAGCAGATTAGTCACACAGGCTGTGTTCAAATGTTGAGCATAAGCAAGGCTGGATGTCGACAAACCTCTCATAGGATTCCTCTGCTTCCTTTTCTCTCCCCTCCAGCATGACACCCCCATACTCTAGGGACCCCAACACATATTTAGATTGACCTCTGCCTGGGGCTACACCCCAACACAAGGACCCAACATAAACTAAAGCTTCTGCATTTCCCCCCTCCCCGCCCCAGCTTATGTCCCACAGCATTATGTATTTGCTCTTAATTAATTCATGACAAAGTATGGAAAGCTGGTATTCGCTTCTCATATGAGCCCTCACCACCCCCTATTCTCAAAGCATTTACTTTACACAGGAGACTTTCAGGTCAAGCTCTACAGGTGTGAACGGCAGGGGAGTTCCCGGTAGAGAAGGGTTCTTCTATGGCATGGCTCAGAGTGCACCTCACAGAGGCAGAGAGGTTCAGAGTATGAGGATGGTCAAGAGGAAAGAAAAGGGAAGGAAATACACGCTTGACTTGACACTCCAGCCTCTGGGTGGGAATCCATGCTTCTGATTTGGGTGGGCTCCAGCGAAGACCACCCGTGTTGTCTGCATGCTTTTATCATGACAATTAAATGTGCCGGGCAGATTCATCTCCGGCTTTCCAAGCATGACTGTACATCTTACCTTATTGAATGGAAAACTATTTCGCATCTGTTGAACCCACACGTGAGCTTGGGGTTCCGCCACATGCTATTTATTTGCCATATCACATTTTAAATTTTTATGTAATTAGCCATTATGCTCTTCTGGTCCTTGAAAAAAAAAAAAGGTGGACTACCTAAAGTACCTAGAGACGAGAAGTATGTTTCAAATCTAATAATTGTGGGTCCAAACCACAGGGAAGAGAACAAATAGGCCATGTTTATTTTGTGCTATAATAAAGACCAATTTTCCACCTGTTAGGTCTGTAATCATTTTTTAACTGCGATATGTTAATAAGGAGAAGGGAGGGAAAGGAAGGCTTCAGTCACCCTGAGTCGGAATCTGAAGCGTCCACTATTTGTTCTAGAGAAGTGAAAATCAGCCCATAATTGGGGGAATATGCAAAGGCTACTTGTAAATCCAAAAACCACATGGGTAAGATCGCGATTTTTTTTCATCTGTCCATATTTGTACAGAATAAATGCTTCTAATTTATGACAGTGTTATCATTATATAGAATAGCAAGGCTCTGTCTTTGCGCATTCACGGCCTTGCTGGGATGTCAGACGGAGTTGGGTTACATCAGAGGTCTGGAGTCATCCCACCCAAGGAGAGTGTCCTGTGGGTTGAAGAGAGACTGTGGGTGCTGGGTGTGTTTGTGTTTAGAGGGAAACTATGCCAGTCTGCTTAAACGGTTGCCCCCATGTGGAACAAGGGGGTATCTCGAAGCCTGGCTCCTCTAGGAAAGAGCACTCAACCAGAGTCGTTAACGAAGGTCCTGCCCACTTCTTAGAGCTAATGCATAGGATGGTTTGTTTTTGTTGTGTTTTTTTAAATTTTATATACTTTATTATAAAAGAAAAAACTTGATGGTTTTACATGGTCACAGGATTCTACTGTCATCTGGAATTCTAATCTTAGCTGATAGGGAGGATGATGCAATGTGTGAAAAATGACACGTATTTTAGAAAAACATCAGGATATGATGGGATATTCAAGAGTTTACCATATTGATGTGTTTCTAAATGACATGAATTCTGACCTGAATTTTCTCTCCTTTCCTGTGCCTTCCTTGAATCCTGTGAACACCCTGCCAAGTAGCAAAGCCAAATTTTCACTTAAAATTCCTTCGAAAGCATTAAATGGGCATCCCCTCTTTTAGGACATAACTGATCTAAAACAATTTCAGCATGTATTTGTATATACCTTTAAAAGTCTCTTGCTCTTCACTAGAATTAAACAGAGAGTAAATCATTGAGTCTCAAATGCATAAGGACTTCAAATTATAGTCATTACCACGTAATATAGTGTACGCATTTAACAGCACACCTAACCTTGAGATTGCTGGCAGAAATGTATTCTAGTCCAACAAGCTACCTGACACTTCTGTTATGGATGGCTTGATGAAAATGTATGTTCAGGGTGAAATGCATGGAAGGCTGCCAGATAAGATAAAGGATGGACGTCTAATCCAGTTGAACTTGCCCTTCAGATAAACCACAGAGTCTTAGTATAGCTGTGTCCCAAATATCATGTGGACTATAGTTTTATTTTCAAAAAGGAGTCATTGTTTGCATGAGAGTAATTTTTAACATGGAAACCTGTATTTCTGTCATTATTAATCATGTAGATTACATGCCAATCTACAAAGAGCCCAACAGGCTGGAGTCATTAAAGCCTAAATAAGAGGTACCCACCATTTCTCTGTCCATTAAAGAAAGTCCCTTCTTTCCATTCCTCCTCCCTCCCTCTGGTCCTTCCACCCCTCAGCAAATATTGGTTGTGTTTTAGCATGCACCACGTTCTATCTAGTGATAGGGCATAGCAGTGAGCCAGCAGGAACACTGATTATAATAGTAAACTGCCAGAATTTGCGGCAATTGCTTCACAAGCATCCCTTCATGCTATTCTCACAAACAGTCCTATAAAGTATGGGTTGATTCAAAGAAATAATGCCATAGACACAGTACTACATTTCCCAAGGTCCCACTACCTCTGAACTTCATTTATGCATTAGCTCACATCAAGAAGTTTACCACGGCAAACATGGTAGTATCCCAGGAAATAATATAACGGCCAAAACGAGAGTCTGCCATGGAGGCCAGTGGCAAATATGTAGATAGCAACTCAGGGGGAGTTGCTGAATGGAGATCACAAGAGGAACTCTTTCCCTGTCCCGGGGAAACAAAGATGCGAGCACTCATTCTGGGGAGTATTTGGATGCTCAGGTCATCCACCCTAGCTTCCAACTTCTTATCATCCATGTGAACCCCATTTTATTTGTAAAATGGGGGCATCATAGACTGCACATAGGAAGGAGTTGGGAATTATAGAAATGCATGTGATTACCTTGCAGAATGCCTGGTATCCAACCAGTCCACAAAAGTAAGCCCTGGAGAATCGGCACAGCCCTCCTATGTCCTGCAGCCTCTCTGGAAGCACCTGGAATCTACAGTCCTCTCAGATGACTGATTCATATCCAGACAGTTGTTCCCCTTGCAAACCTCAGCCTTTGAGTGTGGTAGCAACAGCAGAACTATCATTGATTGGCCTCTTCCTATGAGTCAGGAATGGTTACACTCAGCATCCTCATTTTGAAGGAAGGACATCCTCAGCGAATAGGTTTCCATCATCCTTCCATTCACACACAGTCAGCAAAGGTAGGCGTCCCAACCTCAAGCACCACGTGTCTATCGACTGTTCATCTATATTCCACTCTTGGTCTCCTGCTTCTTGCCTGAGTTGAGGGTCCACTGTATGACTGACAGACAATGCATAGAAAAGGTTTGTGGGTAAGAGTTGTGCCAAAAACAAGGGTCCCCCAGGACTCCTAGGGACCTCAGGCTATAAAGGAATCACAATTCTGATGGCCTAATGACACGATGCAGTACAAGAAATGTGCCCTTCGGCAATTCCGCTACCCCATGGACATCACAGAGTGAGGACAGACAGCCATGGTGTCCCTGAGTACCTGGATCTCAGGAACCACCATAATACATGGAGCCAGATGTTAACAAAAACAGAAATATCACACAGAAATATGGGGACCGAGGGATGACCTGTGGTGTGAAGCGGGCACCCTCCTTCCTGCCATTCTAATTCCCCCATTTAGTGTGATTCACATTTCTATAAAGTATCTAACAAGACATCACCCAGACCCACGTGGACATATGCATACACTATCTTGACTCTCAGGAATTCATCTTAGGCGAACAAAATAAGATGAGATCAAGTGTGTTCAGGGTGGTATGGCCACAGGTAGAGACAAAATGAGAAACAAGGAAGCAGGGTCATGTGGGAGGCTCTGGCCCTTCTCACATAACAAGAACCGAGCAGAATCTTCTCTAATTTTTTTTCACTTCATCTGAGCGATCTGCCTTACCTCCCTGGGCACGTCGCCCCATCACACTTTCCCCTCATTTGGACTTCTGAGCGCTCGGTCTTGACGTGTGTAATTCGCTGCTTTAATATAGATCAACATTGTTTTTAATTTACCCCAGTCTGCCATCACTATCATCTTTTCATTTAACCAGACGTGATTCTGGGTTTTTTTTTTTTTCCTTTTGCTAAATTGAAACTCCATGAGCGACAGGGAGTGCAATGTTTTAATTAGCTCATATTTTTTATATGGATTTATGTCTTTAAAATACATTTGTGTAATTCTTCAGCTAAATTAAAAACGTCTTTCTGCAAAAGCGAGGAGGGAAAATAAAGAGTAAATTGCGTCATTAGGTTCGGAAGACGCACGGAGAAGCGGGGAAGCCAGCTGAGGGACACAGCACACGCAGTTGAGGGTCTGCTCCCGGAGATCATCTTCAACTTGCCCTTCATTTAATGAAGTCTTTCTCTCCAAAAGCATTTTTAAAGAAAGGCTTGGGGAGGGCTTTTTTTTCAAGGTCCCTCGTAAGTATACAGGCAGTTACCTTCCATGAGCTCATCTTAAAGCCAACCTACCGCCAAACAAAACAGAAAAATACGAGGGGCGATGATAAACCGTTTCCTCTGCATTTCTCTCTTTGTCTGGTTTTTTTAACTATCAAGTTTAAAGCTTTCCACGATGCTTTTTTTTTTCCTACTTTATAGGAGACAAGTGACATTCCGTGGTAAATGCGAGAAAAAGCCATGCAGAACTGAGATCTCTCTAATGCATTGACACTAACTTGCCCTCTATTGTTGGAAATGAGCAGGCGCTCATGATTGTTCATCAAACAGCTCCTAATGCTGTTAAGGCATTCAGCTATAATTTCTCCTTGCATTTATAATTACTGTCATAGACTGCACACCTCGGTGAGCAGATTAAAGCTATAAACTATTTAGCCGAGGCTCTCCGACGAGGGACTTGATTTGTCTGGCAGGAGGTATTTGTTAGGGAGCTTGACACTTCACATAAAAACGACTCAACTTGATGAAGAACAATGCAGTTTGAGCAATGCGGGGATTTTAAATCAGTGAGGATGCCACGCCCCGCAAAAATCACAGGGCAGTTTGTTAAACGATATGTAGGCCAGGGGGATGCGGGATGCGCTAGGCTACCAAAATAAGAGGATCCACTGTTGCTCAGCTGCCTTTTCTCCACTCTCCTCTGGAAGATCGGCAGTTGGTGGAAAATCTATGTGTTTCATGCTTTGCAGTGGACCCTTTGTAAATGTTATGGGAGGCTCATCTGGCAAGGGAGAAGGATATCAACATCCCCAAGGTACAGAAAACTGTGGCTAGAGGGAATATATACACTCAGAATGCCAGGAGTATACAAGAGATCATTGGGTAGTTTTTCTCCCCACCTAAAGCGTTTTATGTGTTTGCGTGTGAGAGCTTGTAGGCACATGATATGTTCAAGTGTGAATTGTGTTTCTATCAAACTGATTGCATGACTTTTAGATATAAAAGTTAACACAGGTCTATTCTGATTCTGTTATCTTGTAAGAACTGGTACTCCTGAACCAGGAACTATTGGTATGTGTGAGTTGTTGGCGTGCATGTGTTGGTTTGCATTGCTGGGAATTAAACTCAGAGCCTTAAACATTCTAAATAAGAACTCTACCTCTAAGATACACTCCCAGTGTGTGTGTGTGTGTGTGTGTGTGTGTGTGTGTGTGTGTGTGTGTACACGAGCATGTGTGTGCATGAGCATGCATGTGTGCACATGCACAAGATGAGGGGAATCCATTGTACATACTGATACATTTCACAAGAAACGTATTTTTCATGTACTTTGAATATATCCAGCCCCCCTCCCCACCTACCTGCTATCCCCATTCATCTCCCCTTTTATGTCTTTTGCGATAGGCTCTCTATATATATCCCAGGCCGGTCTTGAACTCACAGACATTCTGTTTCTGCTTGCCTCTCTGTGCTTGGATTTCAGATCTGCTGGATAGGCTTTTTCATGGACTTTGGTTTTCCATGGAATCATCCTGTACCCACCCACGTCTCACAGCCATAAGTAAACACAAATTTAGTTTGAAAATGTCGCTCAGGGTACCTACAGAGTACCTATCGAAAGTCAGAATTATGTGCTTGCGTCAAAATATCCAGGAGTGACAAATGCAAGCACCCAAGAGCCAGGAGGTGGCACACAAACCCAGCAGGCTGGGCACAGCTGTGACAAATTAAAGCAAGGATCCCTGGGTAGCTTTAACATGGGAACAAGGAAATCCTCGTCTTTGTGGGAAGACGTTTGAGGTTTCCATCAATGAGTGTCATTAGTGTGTTTTGGGTTGGTTGGTTGGTATTGTTTTGAACACTCTTCAAGCTAAACACAGCATATCAGAAACCAGATCCAACTTCCAAGTGACCGGTTTGGCAAGACCGATGGAGACAGAGGTCCCATCTCCTGGGTTCTTTGTCCCCTCGATCTTGATGACACTAGGGCCTCAGTTCTTCCAGCAATACACCACTCTCAACTACGGAAGAGCCGTGGGTTCATCGGGCTGCCCTCGCCTAGAACAGAAAAGCAGACGTAATTTCTAAAGGTGCCAGCCAGCCAGGTTTGCTGAGGACTTGTCAGGGAGAGTTTCTGGGATTTGAGCAGCAACCAGAGACGTTCCCAACACGCTGGGCTGAGAGGATCACCCGGTGTCTTTGACAGTCTCCTCCTTCCACAGTTCACGCCCTCCTCCTGTTTCCCATCTCTCTCCCATAAGGGCACGAGCCCCATTGTGGGTGCAGCTGGTGAAATGGCACCTGTGTGCTAATCCCAATGATATTTAATCAATGATAATGTCCCTAACATATCCTGACCGATGATATTTGTTCAATACTCACAGCAGATCTGCAAAGCAGATATCATTCTCCTTTTAGAGACAAGAAACCCCAGGCTCATCAGAGAAGGGGCACCAGGAACCTGAGATCCACAGCAGCAGGGGGCAGAGCTGTAACAGCAAGCCAGAGCCTCGGGGGTCTATACTCAGGGCTGTTCACATAGTACCAGCCTCCTGCATGCATCCCGACTTCACTGTACACTGAACTCTCAGTGTTTCTGAGCTCAGTGCCTTTAAAGTGTGTCACATCTTCAGGGGCTGATGTTTTAGGTCTGGGTTAGGGGCTGGGGAAGTGTCTCAGTGGGTAAAGCGCTTGCTTGTTTGGTAAGTTGAGGACCTGGCTTTGATGCCCAGACGTCATGTAAAGCCCGAGGCAGTGGCCTGTGTCTTTCATCCCGGTGCTCTGTGAGGAGATGAGAGGCAGAAACAGGAGGAGCTCCAGAAGCTTGTGGGCAGCTGCCCTGTGCCTGGGTCAAAGGGTCAAATGATAAAGAGAGTCTGCCTTTGACAGTCTCGAGAAGTGGTCATCCAACTCTCACACGTGCACACAGCATGCCCACACCTGCCACCGTTTACACAAACATGTGTGAGTGAGAAAGTACACGTACACACACACACACACACACACACACACACACACACCACAAAAAAAAAACAAAACCTGGATGCACTTCAATACCATCAACGTGATCACAACATGCAACTGGTTAAAAATAAAACAAATGAAATAAACTATGGGTGGCTATACCTCAGTTACGCTAATACAAACAGTGGAATGTTCTTGAATGCTCAAACACTGCCTAAAAAGCTAGGAGCCCAAAAGTACTCTGTTCCCCCTGAAGCTCTAAAGTCTAAGCCAACTTTAGCTCTTACAAGCCACTCGGTATCCTTACCAACATACAAAGGCCCACAGCTTGGGCAGACTCCAGTGCAGTGACATTGACCCTCAATGGATTGCTTTCACGGCCCAGATAGAGTACCATGTGACGCTCTTCTCATTCACCCAGGCACCATAGTCAAGTACTTCCTGTTTGCCCCCCTGCAAGCACTTCCCATGTGTTCTGTGCTCTTCAAAAACCCAAGGATGACATAAACAAGACTGGCAAGCCGCAGGTGCAGGTGTTCCCCAGATAGTCATGAAGTGTCACAATGCAGGCTCACCAGGCCTTTACGGGAGCTCAGGAAAGGCCTCTTGAGTGTCACCTTCAAAAATTTTGGTTTAATTGCCACTGAGCTGTATCAGGAGGTGGGACTCTCAAGACGTGATTAGAGTCAATGGCAACCTCATGGCCATCCATCAGTTATCCTGGGAGTGAGCCTGCTATGATGAGGATGGGCTCTTGACAAGAAAAATGGGTTGAGGGGCAAAGGATGTAGCTGAGTGAGTAGAGTGCTGGCCAAGAATGCTTGAGTCCCTGGGTTCCGCCCCCAGCAGCATATAAGCCAGACGTGGTGATGTGCGCCTATAGTATCAGCAGTGGAGAAGTGGGACAGAGGGTAAATTCAAGGTCACCACTGGCTACATAGTGAGTTCAGGGTCAGCCTGGGCTACTTGTGACCTTGTCTCGAGATGAGAAAGGGAAGGAGATGTGTCTGATTTCGCCTCTCTTCCAGTATGTGACACCTCCTGACAGTTATAGCAGAGACCACATCAGACAAGTTCTCATCAGAGATGGCCTCTTCATCTTCCCAGTGTCCATAGCCACAAGCCAAATGTACCTATGTAACTTACCATTTGCCACTGGAGGTATTGTGGGATAGAGGCAGAAAACGCACCAGGAGTCCCTCTGTGCTGAGACCAGCCAAGCAGCGCCAGGACAGACGAGGTCTCCGGGAAGACACCGGAGGCAGTCGCCCGCCTGGTTTGTACACGAGAGCTGAGGACCACCTGGGGACCACCTACGGGTCTTCACGTTTGCATGGCAAGCCCTGGACCAGCCTGAGCCACCTCCCCAGCCCCAGGCATTGGCTTCTCTTTGACCGATTAGACAAAATAGCTGTAGGCTTTGGTTTCAGGACTTGCTCACTTCCATACATTACTACCCAGGACTCCTGGCAGGCCAGGGCAGGAGCACTGGGAGCCTCATCTCAAATCAAAGCCATCTCCCTGGGGTCTCCCAAGTAGAAATGATCTCATTCTCCATCATTACATATGTTAAGAATCATTTCTATATTAATAACAGGGTTATAATACTGATCTATTTTTTAATTCATTGAGTATTTGTTGAGCATCTGCCTTGTGACAGACCCTAAACAGGACGCTGGAGACACCAGGCAGACTTGGTGACACTGTCGTCCCATGGTGCTCCAGTCAGAGCAAAAAGCCAGATGACAGTCACACAATCACTGTGAGCAAAACACGCTGATGAGAAATGCCACCAAGGGGGACCTGTGTGCCTCTAAGAGTCCCTAGAAGGGGCTTTGACCTGGGAGGGAAGGTTGGGGAGACTGTCGGGGCAGATGTGAAGGACAGCTAGGTGTCAGTGCCTGTAACAGGAAGTGTGATCCAGGTCAAAGGGGATTTGTGTGCCGAGGCCCTGTGAGGAGTGAGATGGAGGAAACTCAGGAGCCCAAGAGAAGTGATCAGGAGGGAAGAGGGGAAGATGATGGGAAGTAGTTGTGATCCCTTGGCATCTCCTAAGGTTTTAGCCTGTGCCCTCCCCTTACAGCACCTTCACTCATTTCAGTGGTCATCCCAATGCATATTGCATAAAATGGCACTGGGGCCGGTGGTCACCCTGAAATGCCCAGGATCACCTTCAATGGCAAGGGAGGATGGTGGACCAACTGCCACCAACTCTAAACACACATCGCTTCTACCATGTGGCCCTTGTCACTTGCACCATCTCCTCTCAATCCAACAGCTCACTTTTTAAAGCCAGATGCTCATAAATGCCTACAAGATGAGAGATGGCTCAGTTGGTTAAATGCTTGCTGCTTGAGCATGAAAACCTGGGTCCCCTGCATCCACTTAAAAAGCCAGGCACGGCAGCATGCATCTGTAAGCCCAGCACTGGAGAGGCAGAGACAAGAGCATCCTGGGGTTCACTGCCTTGCTAGACTAGCCCAATGCATAAGTTCAAGGTTCAGTGAGAGATGCTGTCTCAAAAATCAAGATGAAAAGTGCTACAGGAAGACATCCAGTATCAAAACCTGGTCTCTACATGTACACACACACACACACACACACACACACACACACACACACACACACACACACACGTGCATCCCACACATGTAGGTACACATGCATGTACTAAATCATTTATTCATGCACACATACATACATGAATGAATGAAACTGGGCAAGGAATAAGTGAGTCCTAAGGCATTAGCCAACACTGGTATCTGCTGAGCACTCCGTGTCTGCTAAGCCCAAAGTTAAGCAGTTTCCAGAGCTGCTTTTGAGTTCTCCCAGCAACTTCTGGAAATGGTGGTTTGGCTGATCTTTACTTTTATTATAGTTAAGAAAAATGGAGTTCAAAGAGTTCAAGGGACCCTTCTGGGGTCACTCTTCTAGTAAATGTTGCAACTGGGCTCAAACGCCTCCATCAGAGCTTGTGGTCTTAGACCTCTGTGACCTCCCAAGGGCCACTCCTGTGTCATGGTGCAGGAGGGCTGGCTGGGTCACTGAAGGCTGGGGTACTTGGGTCTTTGGAGAGGAATGTGTAGAATTTGAACAGGGGAAATGTCTTGAGAGTGGGACATATATTTAGATGCCCACTAGCCCAAAATATCTTTCTTCTCTAATCTTGCATCAGCCCCCAAATCTATGTTCCATGTGGAATATTAATTGAGTTTGAACAAAACACAGACCAGAACCTGAATTACTTACATTCACTTTGGCACATAGAGTCATAGATAGGAACCTAGGGACCAGAAATGGCTCTCTCTAAACAGGAACTGAAGATGTTTTTATACTGGTGGGCTATTGACATGGGTCTGGGTATGGCCATATGAAGCAGGCATCAATCATAAGTGATGTTTTCTGACCATGATTCCTTTCTATTGTACCAGAAGCATCTGGAGTCTGGAGACTGGCCTCCCTGGTTCAAGTCTGTGGTGTGCTTCCTTTCCCATGCATGAATATTGGGCGGGGCTTCAAATGTGAGCTTCTGAATTAATATCATTGATGAAAAATGAATGATAATTGCTTTCAAATATCTGTCTCAGTTGGCTACTGTCCTACTTACATTCTGTTGCTGTGATAAAAAACACTCTCACCAAAAACAAGAAACCAAAAACTCTGAAGGGAAAGGTTCATTTTAGATTATGTGTTCAGGTTACAACCCATCATTGAAAGAAGTCAGAGCAGGAACTCGACAGAAGCCTGTAGGCAGGAACTATGGAGGAACACCGTCTGCTAGGTCACTCTCTGGCTCACCCCGGAGTCATTTTTAGCTAGGTTGTTTTTTTTTTTAATTTGGGGGCTATTTTGCCCACATGTATGTCTGTGAGGCATGTGTGTACAGTGCCCATAGAGGCCAGAAAAGGGTATCAGATGCCCTAGGACTGGAGTTACAAATGATTGTGAGCTGCCATGTGGATGCTAGGAATCAAATCTGAGTCCTCTGAAAGAAGAGCCAGTGCTCTTAACTACTGAGCCATCTTCTAGCCCCTATCTACTTTTTTTTTAAATATAACCAAGGACTACTTGCCCAAGGAGTAGTGTCTTAGTCGGGGTTTCTACTGCTGTAAAGAGACACCATGACCATGGTAACTCTTACAAGGAAACATTTAATTGGGGCTGGCTTACAGTTTCCAAGGTTTAGTCACTTATTACCACGGCATAAAACATGGTGGTGTGCAGGCCGACATGGTGCTGGAGAGGGAGCTGAGAGTCCTACATCTGTATCAGCAGGCAGCAGGAAGAGAGAGACACCGGGCCTGGCTTGAGCTTCTGAAACCTCAAAGCCCACCCCCTGTGACACACTTCCTCCAACATCTACTTCATCAGGGCCACTCCTCCAATCACACCACTCCCTATGAACCTGTGGAGCCATTTTCATTCAGACCTCCACAAATGGTATAGCCCACAGTGGACTGGACCCTCCTCTCAATTAATAATCAAGACAATCACGCACAGATATTCCTATCAACCTACTGGATCTAAGCAATTCCTCAGTTGAAGCTTCTCCCCTCAGATGACTCTGGGCTGTATCAAGTTGGCAGTTAAAGCTAAGCAGGACAGATATTTCATTGGACTAGCCACTGATCAAGTAGATCCAACCATTGTCTTCTTCATAGGGCCATGATGAAGATTAAAGAGATTGTTGACATCTACAACCAGAATCATAGTAGGCTCCCAGCTAATCTGAAACATTCTTGTCCTGAGTCTCAGAGTTCAGAAGATCCATCATCCCTGACCCCAAATCCCACCAGGACCACTTCTCTCTGAGCCTCAGCCTCTTCTTCCCAGAAGTGCAACTTATTTTTTAAAGGTTTATTTATTTATGTATACTGTGTTCTGCCTGCATGTATGCCTGCAGGCCAGAAGAGGGCACCAGATCTCATTATGGATGGTTTGTGAGCCACCATGTGGCTGCTGGGAATTGAACTCAGGACCTCTGGAAGAGCAGCCAGTGCTCTTAACCACTGAGCTATCTCTCGAGCCCCCGACATGTAACTTATGATGCTAGTCTTCCAATAAGGGTGCAAACACCCCAAAGACTCAAAATGTCCCGATCGCTGAGAGAGCCTGGAACAATCGTGGTGGCAGAGACCTCGTGGTTTCCTTTCTCGCTCCTAAGTTTATACTCCAGATGGTGAGATGGTCCATGGGGAGCCCTTGACAATGGATCTGGCACACAAGCGAGCACCAGGTGAACTAGACTTTCCTCTATATCCCTCCACCCCCTTAAATGCCTCCTCAAAAAATACAGATCCTCTCCCACTCACTTAAGATTTAGATCAAAAGCTAGGATAGATGTGCCACTTTATTTGACTAAATAAGGACATCATGAATACAGATTAATCCAAAGTAGTCCTTGGGGTTGGGAAGGAAGTAATGCCCTGGGCAAGGAATAGGACAGAGTATTAAACAGACATTTATTCCATTGCTTTCCATCTCATTTCCCCCTCTCACTCTGTGTCTAGCTACCTCAAAAAAGCCTACTTATAATCACACAAATTCACTGGTGGCTGGAACATGCTCAAGAGAGATCTGCATTGGAATTTTCCATTGAGATAATGATGGTGATGATATTGATATAATGCTGATATTAATATGATATGGCAGTGATGGTGATATTGATGATGAAGGTGACAATTTTGGTATGATGATTATATTGATATGATGTTGATATTATATGACATGGTGGTGGTGATGATATTGATATGATTTTGGTGATATTGGTGTGATGTTGACATTGATAAGAGATGGTTGTGGTGGTGGTGATGAATATGGCAATGATGATGATGGTGGTCATAACAATGAAGGTTATGATACTTATATTATGATATGATTATATGAGGAAGAAGAGGATGTGAAAAATGATTGTGATGATATTGACATGATAAGATGTTTGTGGTGGTGATGGTGATAGTGATGAATATGTTAGTATTTATGTGATGTTAATAATATTAATATGATGTTGATGAGATTATGATGATGGTGATGATGATTATAGTGATATTAATATGGTGGAATGTTGATGGGATGGTGATAATGACGGTGATATTGATAGATGAGGTGATAAAGATGAGACTGATGAGATGCTATTGGTGATACTGATATGATGAGATGATTATTGTGATGGTGGTGGTGGTGGTGGAGAAAGGATATCAATGAGATGATGGTGGTGGTACTGCTGATATGGTTGTTGGATGACATGGATTAAATGTGGTGACGCTCATGCAGAGAACTATGCCCCGCACAGAATTTGTCACTGTTGTCCTTATTTTCCTTGACAGAGGCCTCACACTCACTGAACCTTGCTTTGAATTGGTTGCTTTGTCAGTAATAGTAGGAAATACACACCTCTCCTTTCGGTGCTTTCTTTAACAAAAAGAACTGACATACTTTTTAAATGATCTCTGAGGAATACAAAGAGACTCTAACATCATTCACAAATTTAACTTGGAAGAAACAGAAATTGCTCTTTAAAAAGTAGGGATAAGGTAAGACCCTGGGCACAGGGAAGTCCACCTATAAAGGACTCTGTGGAGATGTCCAGGGATTCCTGATACTATACTTGTGTGTGCGCACGAACGTGAGTGAGTGAGTGTGTGTGTGTGTGTGTGTGTGTGTGTGGTGGAATACAAGAGAAGCATCTGTGTTTCCCTTTCATGGACTCCCCCTCAGCATACATGGGAACTACTCTGTCCTTAGTGCCCGAAAATGGAGCCCCCAGGACAGCCTTCACCTACAGTTAGTTGATGTGAACTACAGAGCCCAGCTGTGGCTTGTCGAAGGCCAAGTGATGAGTGTGATGTGGTAGGGCCCGTGTGTGCACAGCCTCAGTCTCTCCCTTGAACTCTATAAGGACACAGCTTTGATGATGCCAACTTCAGGTGAGAACCAAACCCCAGAGAGGTACAGTGACCAGCAAGACCAAACAGGTAGGACGCGAAGGGGCTAGAATCAAGCATGGACCAGAATTACAATCCTGCTCCCAGCATCCTTCTGGTACATCTTGCTCAAATCCTCTCAAGTGTTTACTACACAGAAGTGTGTGCTATAGACAAACCTGTTGCTCTCAGAGAAGTGAATGGGGTGGGGGTAGGAACGTTGCGAACCCTCCAAAGCCCAGATGTTTGGCACAGACAACTTTCTACCACTCTGTCCCTGTAGCAGATAAAGTCTCTAAGTGTGCTTGGCTTTATCTGGTATTTTTTTCGTCAATGAGGAAAAAAAATATGTTTCAGGTTACGTTATTTTCAATGCTACATTACTCGATTTCACAGTCAAATAATTCTATTTTTGCTCACCAGAGGACTGTGTCCTGTTTAATTGTTTGTGGCTGTTTCCTTCCCACATGTTTGCTGGGGCCTTCACGTTACCCCTTTGCTGCCTTCCTTTGGATTCTCTTGAGTGCTGTAACCATGGTGATGGGTCCCTATTTGATCATCTCTGCTCTGCCTTAGAAGTTGAAGAACCAATCAGTACGGCTCCATCCCTCAGTCATGAGAGGCTGGAAATCGGGGGGCCTTTATGAGTGGAGGGGAGGACTGCCAGCTGTCTCAGGGGGTGGGATTCTTGCTGCCTGGAATCCTGAGAAGGAACTGTAGGCCAGCTAAGTCAGAGGCGAAGAATACAGACTCAAGGAACTGGGACCTTGAGCTGGCTCTCTGCTTGCTTCTTGAGGACCTGGAGCAGCCACCTCTATAATCCCACTGCCTCTCCTGGCATATGACTATACAAAGGCCAAACTCATGGGTTATCATGAAGATAAAATCAGAACAAAGCAGGAAACCCCTGCATAGGAGAGCAACTGGTGTCCAGGATACCTCGGTTAACAGCCTGTTCTCGGACTGAGGAGACAGCTCAGTTAGCCACATGCTTGCCTCATCAGCTCAAGGGCCTTAGTTCAGACCCAGGAACCCATGCTTTAAAGGCTGTGAATGGTCATGTAGAGACAGGCAGATAGCCAGCCTACTTGGTAAGATCCAGGCCAGTAAGAAATTTTGACTCAAAAATAAGGTGGATTGCTGGGCAATGGTGGTGCATGCCTCTAATCCCAGCACATTGGAGGCAGAAACAGGCAGATCTCTGTGAGGTCAAGGTCAGCCTGAGAGAGTTCCAGGACAGCCGAGGCTACATAGAGAAACCCTGTCTCAAAATCTTAAAAAAAAAAAAAAAAAAAGTGGACAGTGCCTGAGGAAATGCACCAGGGGTTACACTCACATGCACAAGTGTGCACCTGCACACACACACACACACACACACACACACACACACACACACACACAAACTCTCAAAGTTGTTGAGACTGACCCTTAGCCTTAGAAGGTAGGTTGGTGGCGCTGTCTACCAATTTTAATCACAGTAAGAACAGCCAGTAGATGTGACATGACAAACCAAGTCACACCTTCTGCCTTGGTGATTTCCATTTGACAAAGACAAGCAAACAGATGCCTGGTGTGTGCTGGGAATTTGATCGGAGCTGGGACTTCAGAGACTGATCCCACCCACAAAATGTTCTCAGCCCACACAGAAGACAGACCCCACCAAGAGCTACCCTGTGCTCTGCACTGTCACAGAGCAGACATTGAGCCAGGGGGAGATGAGAAGCGAGGCTGGATCTGGAATGAAGACATAGACTCACCGTGGCTCTCAGCTGCTGTCTCTTTTCTCAGCCCCATGAAGGCAGATGCTCACCTGGGTTTTGCTTCTTCCAAACAGCAGAGTACAGTTTCGATGAAGCTTAGTGTGGGGCTGGGAGTGAGCACTATAGTAAGTGTTTGCCTGAGCCTCAGTCTGACTCTCATGTCGTGCCCCCCAACACACACACACACACACACACACACACACACACACACACACACATTTTCACCGAAGCTTGGGGCAGGGTGTGTGCCAGGTTGGCTCAGTATGGCATTTGTTAGAATCCAGACTACCTTATAAAAATGGGAAGGAAGGGAGGAAGAGAAAACGCAAGGCTCTCTAGGAGTTGAGCATAATTTCCTTTTGACACCACCCATGCATAAAGTGAATAATGCTCATGTCAGTCCACAGACAGATCAATAGACAAAGGTGTAAGACATTTAGTGCGGTGCCCAGCACATAATAGCTGTCCAGTAAAGGTGTCCTCGGGCTTGGAAGAGCCCGGGAAGCATGAGGAAGTAAGAAACATTTCCAGAGCTCTGTATAAATTATTTGTCCAGGAGACTGATGCTCTGCCATGAGCTTTGTACATCTGGGTTAAGGAACATCTTTCTGGATCAGCCTTGGAGGTATGACTAAAAGGAAGAAGGGAAGGAGGAAGGGAGGGAAAGATGGAGGACAGAAGGAAGGAGGGTGGGAAGGAGGGAGGGAAGGAGGAAGGGGGGAAGGGAGGGAGGGAAAGATAAAGGAAGGGATGGAGGAAGAAAGGGAGTGAGAAAGGGAGGGAGGGAGAGAAGAAAGAAGGAAGGAAGGAAAGGAGGGAGGAAGAGAGAAGGAAGAGAGGAAGCCTTGCATTCAAATTGAGGGACCATGAGATGATAATAACACTAATAACTAACACTTACTGAGCACATAAATACAAGTGACCATTTCCAGGGCACTGAGGAGACATTGAAGAAGAAAAGGACAGTGTGAGGGGTTGGGGTGGGGCGGCTGCTTTAAACACAGACTAGGGGAGAGAGGAAAGGCAGCTGATCAGGAGTCAGGCACCTGGCAGGTTGGGGATAGAGCATCCCGGATGAGGAAATAAGAACAGAGTGATGTAGTCAGTGTCACAGGCTTCGGGTGACATTGGGACAAGTCAAGGATACATGGAGAACTTCAAATTCCCCTCGGGCCCCCCCCCCACCTCATGGACAACCACTCATGATGTTGAAACAGACAAAGACCCAATCTTCTTTCTTTCTTCGAAGTTTACCGTGGATGATGTGTGGGATAGGTGAGAAGGGTTAAAACAGGCATGAGACAACGGTGAGTGACTGGTGGGGGTTGGCAAAGAAATTTCAGGGCCTTGGATGACATTGATCGCATGGAGGCCGCAGCCATGGGAAGAAGCAGCAGAGGGGTGTGGGTCATGCAGAAGACACACCGGAGTCTGGGAAGGGGAGGAACAGCAAATCAGGAAAAGGTGGCAGAGGGGGCAAACCCTGTCGGCCTCCTCATCTGAGACGTGGGTGGGCTCCAGAGAACCAGGATACAGCGGGTCTCCTTCCATCTTCAGGGACCAGCCCAGTTCACAATCACACCTTTCCTGGGCCTGGACCACGAAGAGTTCATGGTGATCCAAGGAACATACTCCTTTTACGCCTCCTTGGAAACTTCAGAGTACAAAGGCGAGGTCCCTGTGTGCTGCCTCCCTGGTTTCCATCCTAACTGAACGCCTCTTCCTCTGTCTGCCTCCCGCCTTTGAACACCACGACTAGACAGACCCAACTGGAGGCAGGGGGTGGGGGCGGGGCGGGAGGGTGGAGATTTTCTTGTGAACCGGAGTCACACACTGTTTTTGCAGAATGATTTAATGTCCTTTTCAGCATGCCCATGACAGCTGAAATATCCCCTAATGACTCAGTTTGGCGGCAGAGTTCTGTGGATCGGAGGAGAGCTGATGAGGATGTCAAATGTCAATAAATGAGAGATCCGTAATTGTAGCAGCTTGACGCTGAAACAAGCCAGGGAACGGGGGCTAGGTCACAAGGTCGCAGAGGGTTGACACGATGCGAACACCCGAGAGTCTTTGAAGTCAACCGGACAAAAAACCGTGTCCCATCTCTTCTTCCCCAAGGACGGGGTTTCTGTCCCTGACCCTTCTTCTTTACCTTCACCACACCCCTTCCCTAGATGGGAACACAGTGCATACTACTGTCCAGAGTCCTCTGGCTCCTTGTCTATGCGGAGTCAACATGGCTTTGGGTCTCCTAGTGTCTTCATAAGCTCTCTTTGGTCTCACTCATTCGAGGCTACTTGGCCTTGGCCAGGAATTGCAATTCTTTTCTGCTCTACTCGCTTTCCGACAGCATGATTTAAACCGGAGAGGTCTGTGTCAAGGATCCCAGCGTGTCCCTAACAATGGGGGGAAAGGCCCCCCTATAAATATACCATTTGTGGTCTTGCACTTTGACAAGCGCGAGTGAACTGAAAGAGGCCAGGAATGCTGGGAAGTCAGAACTCTCAGAACCATTTGCTTAAGCACTCCGAGAGTTCCTCGGGCTCACCTTATCAAGCAGTGACCTCTGAGACTCTGGGTTACCAGGTCAAAAACACACATCCAGCTCCATCCTCCAGCTAATTTTTAAATTATATATATCATGGTAAAGAGGCCCTCGTGGTGAGCCTTACAGGCTATTTTCAAGATCTTAAATAGGGAATTATAACTGAACACCAGTGATTGCCTATAAGTCTCGGGAATGTGGTGTCTGTGACCATGGGCCTTCACTGGGAACAACAGCAGGGTACCAAAGAAGAGGGGATCTTGAAGGGTGGGGGGGATTTTAGGAGAGGAGCTTGCAAGCCCCACATCATGAATTGTCTGGTGTAGTGGTATTGTGTTCCCCAAAATATTGTGTACCTTAATAAACTTATCTGGGGTCAGAGAACAGACAAGCCACTAGTTAGACAGTGGTAGCACACGCCTTTAATCCTAGCATTCCAGAGACAGAAATCCCTCTGGATCTCTGTGAGTTCAAGGCCACATTGGAAACATCCAGGCATGGTGACACACGCCTTTAATCCCGGAAAGCAAGCCTTTAATCCCAGGGAGTGGTAGTAGAAAGTAGAAAGATATATAAGGCGTGAGGACCAGAAACTAGAAGATTTTGGCTGGTTAAGCATTCAGGCTTTTGAGCAGTAATTCAGCTGAGACCCATTCCGGATGAGGACTCAGAGGCTACCAGTCTGAGGAAACAGGACCAGCTGAGGAACTGGTGAGGTGAGATAGCTGTGGCTTGTTCTGTCTCTCTGATTTACCAGCATGGACCCCAATAACTCGCCTCGGGTTTGATTTTATTAATAAGAACTTTTAAGATTCCTGCAACAGTCTGGGTTGAGGGCCAAGGTTTTCACAGGGCCAAGGGGTTTATTGCCGCTGCAGCTGCCTCTTCCGTTCCTCCTGGAAGTGTTTGCTTCTGGTATGTGTATGCGTGTGTCTGTGTGGAGATATTTGCACATGCACACAGGAGCCCAAGGAGGTCAGAGGAGCTGGACTTACAGAAATGTGTGAGCTGCCAGCATGTGTGAGGAACCGACCTCAACTCTTCTGGGCGAGCCGTACTTGCTGCTTGCAATTGAACCTTCTTACCAGCCCTGGAACAGTTTTGTTTTGCTTTGAAAGGGAAAGTCTGTCACAGGCTGAGAAATCCATCCTGAGGCTCTCTAGGGACAGCAAGAAGGCCTTGGGCCACATCATTCTGGACAGCGTGACTTCCCGTTAACGCACAGGGAGGCAGGCCATGTCAGCTGGGACAAATGGACATGTGGGTTGGGTTGCCTCCATCTCAATCCAGGTTCCAAGACTCTGTAGCAGTAAGAGCAAAATGTCCTGACCCAGCCCAGGCTGACCTTGGCCTCACTGTGTAGACCAGGTTGGCCTTAAACTTAAGGAGAGCCTCGGTGTCTGCCTCCCCGTGCTGGGCTTCCAGAGTGTGCCACCATGTCCAGCTGAGAATCACTGCTTTCGAATCTGTACCTGACCCATTGGAAGCAGTCACAACAGTTTGCTCCTATAGCTAACCTGTTAGTCTTTAAGTCTGTTGGCTTCTCGGTCCTTTGCAGACAATCTACATCTACTTTGACAACACAGAGGCACGTTGGGTAATTCTGACAAGGCTGTGGTTTGCCACTCCATTTACTTCCGATCTTCTACAGGAACTTAAGTGACTCTGGATGGAGGCAGAATTTTTTTAATGTCATGCAATGGAGGATGAGCCTGAGGTGATGAGGAAGGAAGCAAGAGGACTATTCTGGAAATGTCTAGGACAGAGCAAACACTCTCGATACATTAGCCCTACTCCTTATGGTATGAGCTTGGAGTTGTGGCTTTCAAACTGCCAGTTGTTCTAGGCAGGTGGGCCAGAGGAGGAGGGAGAGACAGGAAAACCTAACTGTGGCCAGTGCATCCACCCCAGCGCCAGTGCTGGCTCAGACAGCTTGGGAAAGCGTTTTGCGAGTGCTGTCCAGGAACAGGAATGAGGAGAAAGCAAGTGACTGGAGAGAAGGAAGCGGGTTCATAGATTCACATCTGGGGGCCCAAGACACTAACAATTGGCCCTTTAGAATCAAAACAATGAGCCCGTGTCAGGAGAGTGGGAAGGCGGCCCTGGTGAAGCTTTTACCGGATAAGCTGGACTCTAGACCAATTCTCTCCAAATGACCCTGGCATCACTGTCTGTGGAGCAGACCAGTTCTAGTCTGGGATCCACAGGACTGACATGTCCCCTGCTTCCTGTTCTCCCAGTCTAAGGCATCTCTCTCCTGGAAGGTCCTCTACTAGGTCCATTAGGCACTGGGTCCGTGTTTGATTGACATGACCCGCAAACAGCCATTCTTCCATAAGAGCACACGCCCAGTGCTGGGCCAGGAGGTCACAGTGTTTGACCAAGAGTGAAAGTCGGCTGGGCAGTGGTGGAGCACGCCTTTAATCCCAGCACTCGGGAGGCAGAGGCAGGAGGATCTCTGTGAGTTCCAGGCCAGCCTTGTCTACAAAGTGAGTTCCAGGAAAGGCGCAAAACTACACAGAGAAACCCTGTCTCGAAAAACCAAAAAAAAAAAAAAAAAAAAAAAAAAAGAGTGAAAGTCGACCAGAGGAGCTCCCTTGTTTTACTCGGTGAAGCTGGAGGTGCTGTGAGGACACCTTCACACAGGAGATGTTGATAAGCACAAGGTAGCGTGCACATGCGAAACTTTGTAAACTAGTGCTTCCTGGGGAACTCAGTGGGCACATTTCCCATTTAAGATAAGTGTGAAGCTTCATCAAAGGTAGATGTCTGTCATGGAACAGGCTCCCACTGATGAAGGAGAAATTGTAGGCTCAGTGGCATGCACCCCCTCCCTCAGTGACTCATCACACATAGTCACATACTTGCGCGTGCGCACGTGGGCAAGCGCGCGCGAACCCCCCCCCACACACACACACCCTTCCTGCTTTCCCGTATGTGAGAATTTGCCTTGTGTTTCTCAGTGTCTGCCTTGTTTACCCCCTCTCATGGTAGATCCAGACAAAACCTCTGTTTTGGTTCAGCCAGAACCTGAATGGGACATTAGGATCTCAGGACAGAACGACAGACAGGTTAAAAGACAGGATGAAACACTAGCAGAAGTAACTGATTGAAGCAATTCAGCATGCAAGGTACAGATCTTAAAGTAGTGTCGCCAAGCTGGGCGTGGTGGGTCAAACCTGTGACCTCCCTTCCTTCCCTCACTGTCAGGAAGCTCCTTGAAGACCTCATGCACAGGACCCTGAGCCTGTCATACTTGCCGCCAAAACCTGGCGACGTGAAGGCTTCACTGAAACCATGTGCACCATAGCTCTCCTCCTGCTGCAGCTGCTCAACCACAAGGTGTTTTATAGCAGGTTCCCGAAGCCAGCCAGTTTACATCAGGAATTATAGCTGATAGCCAAGAGTGACTTCCTGTGATACTATGTGGCAGAGCAAGCAAATTAATACCAGAGGTAATAAATGCCAGGCTTGAGCATGAAATATGTCCCCTACCATCCTGGGATTAAGAATTTTAAAATGAGGCTCCAATCACCCAGCATCACCCACACAGAGCCTACCACACTCTGCCCTGGGTTGTGGAAACCACCATAATAAATGCATGTGCACACCTATATAACTTGTCCTTCTTTTCCTTCCTGCATGGAAATCAAACTTGAACCTAGAACCTTCTGCATGCTAGGCAAGTGCTCTGCCGCTGAGCGGCACCTCCGGCCCTATTCTCTCCTTCCCCATCATTCAGTCAGCAGACATATTCCTTAGTGCAGTCTACGTATACATGCACAAAGCCTGAAAATGAGCAAGAGACAAAGCCAGTGACTTAGTGGAGCAGTTGAGCTGTTTGGTGGTGATCGGAGGTGATGCTGTCAGTGTTGAGAGTACAAGGCCATAGGACCAGATGGGAAGGCAACCTTAGAAGAGTGGTCACAAGGGCCCCTTCTGAGGAAGCAGCTTTTCTTTTATCCTGAATAATGAAAACTTGTCCACCGAGTTAAGGAACCAGAGCTCTGTGTGGAAAGCACAGTGCATGCAAAGGTCCTGAGGTCCAAGGAAGTCTAACGCATCTGGAGCATTGCCTAGCCCAGAAGTGATGATGCTTGCATTTTAATTTTTAATTCAGACGTCTTTTCAGAAATTGTTTTGAGATGTGGTATTTGGAAGTCTTCATAGGATGGATTATGGTCATTTAAGATGCATGTATGACATCTTGCATCTGTGCAAACAGCGAGGCTCAGGGCATCTCCTGTTTAACCTCTTGGAGCTGCACCACGCCCTGATGTGGGGGAGATTCTTGAGCCCATTTTACAGATATGGAAATGGAAGTGAACCTAGATGGAGAATGCACAAACACTCGGTGATAGGGCAGAATCCAATTTTGCTAGAACTCTAAAAGTGCACAGGTGAGGCCAGGCGTTAGTGGTGCACGCCTTTAATTCCAGCACTTGGGAAGCAGAAGCAGGATGATCTCTATGAGTTCAAGGCCAGCTTGGTCTACTAAACAAGTTTCAGGACAGCTAGGACTGTTACACAGAGAAACTGTCTCAAAAAATAAATATAAAAAAAAATCCACTGGTGAGCCTCACCTCAAGCCTCACTTTCAGGGAGGGCAAGTAAATGGCTGCTTCCTGGGCAGCTGGGCGTAAGCCAAGTTCATGAGGAATGACTAGGTATGGTTGCCATCTACTCTCCTGTGAGAACCTCTAATGAGCAAAAGAGATTCGAACAGTGTTGAAGGCTTTGGGTGAAAGGAGGTTGCATTTCAGAAAGCAGCCAACAGGACCTGCCCTTCCTCGGCACTCCACGTGAGGTTCCTGACCAATGGGCTCGGGGCGAGGGCTTTCTCCTTCCCCACCACTTCCTTCCTTCATCAGAGCTCTGCAGCTTCCATGAGACGCTAAGCTGAGGCTGGTCTGGATGGACCGAGTGCCTGCTAAGCATCGTTTCTCCAGTGTGAGCCCGCCACCTCCATCTCCGTCACGTGTGCCCATCTTTTTCAGTCTAATGAACTCCAACCATCAGCGCAACTTAAGTTCGGCTGTCTGTTCGTGCATGCTTAATATTAAAAATGTACTAACAGTGTGGCTGAGAAATCAAATTATGCACATAAATATGCTGGCATAGCAGAGGCGGCGGCAGGAGCTGAACTTAGCAGAGCTGACGCCAGTTCACATTTGCAAATCGCCCGTCAATCTGTCATTAAACATGTTATCAAATGATGATAAGTGTATGCTTCTTGCTTGCATTGGTGGGCCGACTCCTCTTGTTGATGCACCGTAATGGGATAATACGTATTAACATAGCTGTGCTTGGATGAACACAAAACATTCCTTATCTGTCTCAGTTTGTTTCCCCTTGTGGCCCCCAAGTAAATGTTTTGTGTTATCAAATTGCCAAAAGAAGGAGGGAGCATATTACTTTTAATTAGCAAAGCTTGGTGGTGGTGGGATTTTTTTTTCTCCTCACCTCCCCACCCCCATCCCTGTAACTCCTATGTGTTGGCAATGAAGGAGAGAGAGAGAGAGAGAGAGAGAGAGAGAGAGAGAGAGAGAGAGAGAGAGAGAGACTGAGACTCTATTGTCTTCTTTTGGTAAAACGATTCATGTCAGCAGCTCAGAACCTGGCAATTATTCCACGTCTTAATGCACTGGCCTTTCATCCGGGGCCCTTGCTCTTGACAGGCCCGATCGTTTCAGTTCAGTGATATGAAAGGCAGCAAAGGAAATGAGCAGAGACATCCCAGGTCTGTCATGAGGCCCGGCACTGCCATTCAGTCCCAGGGTTTGCATCATGATGCTACTTAGAGGATCAAGAGACTCTGAGGCTCAAGAGACAGATCGTGGCTCCGTATGTTGTCCAGACTTTTAGGGTGTTACTGTGATGGGTGAAGAGGTTGTAGCCCTCCCACACTGTTCCCAAAATTGTGACTTGAGAAATTGTATGAGCCCCCATAAAATGAGAAACAGTCTTAAAAAGCCAAGTGTGGTACCCTGATTACAGAATACTCACTCATTCACAAGACCAAATGCAGGTGGTAGACATTGATTTCATGAAGCCTAGTCAACCAGAAGTCCATTACTGATATCTAGGATACAAGTGGATTAAGTTTTTTAGTTATTTGTTTTCATTTTATCCATATGAGTGTTTGCCTGCATGTATGGATATGCACCATGTGTGTGCAGTGCAGTACCTGTAGAGGCCAGAAGATGGCTTTGAATTCCTTGAAGCTAGAATTATAGATGATTGTGAGCCACCATGTGGGTGCCAGGAACCTACCCTGGATCCTCTGCAAGAGCAGCAAGTGCTCTTAACTGCTGAGCTATCACTCTAATACCCATTTGGATTAATCTTTCATCAAAATGTAAATAAAATTAAGATATTCTTTATTTTGTTTGAAATAATATATCATATTGCAGCTAAGGCTGTATTGGAACTCATTGTGTAAATCCAAGCTAGCTTTGGACTCACAGAAATCCCCCTGTCTTCACCTCCTAAGTGCTGGGAGTACACGTGTGAGCTACCAGCCCTTGTTTTGTTTTGTTTTGTTTTGTTTTGAATGAACATTCCATTTGACAAACAATGGGTCTGTTCAACTTTCTTTGGGTGTGATTCTCTGAACCAGAAGAACTCCATTTTTTCACAAGCAATTCACCACAGCATCTCTGGGACCTGGTTATTTATTCACTCAACAGAAATATCCACGTCTGGGGTATAGGCCTGTCGTCTCAGCTACTCAGGAAGCCGAGGCAGGAACATCACAGATTCAAGGCCAGCCTGGGATACTTGGGAAGACTCTCTCAAATCTTTAAAAAAAAAAAAAAAATTAAAGAGGGCCAGGATGTAGCTCCATTGTAGAGCACTTTTAAAATCTGGTTCAATCATAAGTATTGGAGGAAGAAAAGTGTAAGAGTCTCTACTGTATTTCAGTGACATCATAGACTCAGAAAGACAGATGGACAGAATTCCTGTGCTTTTGAAGCATCTGGTATTTGGAGGAAGAAGGAGTTTGTTGTGGTGTGAATGTGAAACATCTTCCACAGCCTTCTGTGGGACACTTGGTCCCCAGCTGGTGATACTGTGTGGAATGGTTGAGGAGCCTTCAAGAGCTAGAGCCTTGCTGGAGGAAGTGGAGGCAGGTCTGGAGGTGTTGTTCTCGTTCTCTCTCTCTTTCTCTCTCTCTCTCTCTCTCTCTCTCTCTCTCTCTCTCTCTCTCTCTCCTCTTTCATGTTGCTTTTGTCAGGGTATTTTATCATGGCGACGGTAAAGTCGGAGCACTCTTTTTAAATTACTGCCTAGCAATTTGTTTCCATGAGGGCAAATGTAAGTGGAGGTCTAGGAGGGGTGTGATTTTGTAGCGCTCACTTCTCACGCTCCAAGGGAAGCCTTCTTTGCCATTAATCATGACAAAGGGTCACTGTGCTCAGGCTTCCTGGCTTCTTGTTTACACGTGTTTTGAAATTAACATTGACTTCTTGCCATTTGTGTGTGTTCCTTAGTGAGGCGAGCCGCAGACTAATGATTAGAATGATTGTTGGTGTTACCGACACACTAATTAAAAGAATATTCTGTGGTGAGGCTTGGAGAGAAGAGCTATCACTGGGGACATCAGGACTGAAGTGTGGAGAGGAATGTGTGCAAAAGGAAAGGTCACTAGGTCAGGATTAAGAACAGGTCTTCATGGTGCCTCCATCTTCACGCCTGCCACCTTTCAGAGCATTTTCCCACATAAGGACACGAAGAGAGGCTCTTGTTTTCCATTGACGGGGTCATCTTCTACTCTGTTCTGTTTGTTTTCTATTATTTGTTTTATTGTGTTTTCTTTTTAAGATTTTTTTGGGGGTCCGAAGAAATGGCTCGGAGATTAAGAGCACTTGCTGCCCTGCCAGAGGACCTGAGTTGTTCATTTCCCAGCACCCACATGGCATGACACACAACTGCCTGTAACTCCAATTGCAGTGAATCTGACAGTCTCTTCTCATCATGGAAGACACAGACAGGCACACAGAGACACACAGACAGGTACACAGACATGCAGACAGGCATACACTGACACAGACACACACACACACACACACACACACACACACACACACACACACAAATAAAAATAAACCTTTAAAAATTATTTTTAGTCTATGTAGATGAGTGTTTGCCTGCTTGTTTGTGTGTGTACCATGTGCATGCATGCCCGAGAAGGCCAGAAAAGAACACTGGATCCCCTGGAACTGAAGACACAGACAGTTAGAAACTGCCATGTGAGTGCTGGCATACATTCTGGGCCCATTCTTCTGGCTGTGATCAACATCCTAGTTCCCAGTTTTACAAGCCGTTGACGACAAGGGAGGCGCCCATGAGGATCTTCAAGCCTGCTAACATCTCACTAGCTACCTAACCACAGTCGTTTTGACCACCCGGAAAGTTCATGATAGCTGAAAACACAAGCCCTTCTGCAGACATCGAGACTTGCCTGCTTACGTTGATAGACTCAGATGAACCCTTTAATGTTTTTAATGGCTCCTTGCCTTTTTTTCCCCCTCCAAGAATATCTCAAAATAGGCAACCCTTGTGTTCTATGAAAATATGTCAGACCTGCTCCCGGCATCTGTCAGTGCAGTTTACAATCTCCAGTGTCCCCACTAATGTCCAGGCGGGCATCGTAAAGAATCAGGGAGCTCTTGCCAGGAGGCTGGTCTCCGAAAGTGCTGAGTCTGAGACATCGTGTAAAAAGCTGGCTCTAGATTTCTGGATGTTTCCCAATGTCAAAAGTTAGCTGCTGGTCAGTACGGTCAAGGTTTACACTGATGTTCAGATTTTTGTTTACAGAAATTGTTTTCCTCTTGTGTTTCAGCCACAGCGTTGGTGAATGAATTGTCTTGGTATCTTTTGCATGTGTGTTTGGTTATGTATGTAGGTGTGGTGTGTCTATGGATCCAAGCTCATTTCTATGTGTGTATATGCATTCAGGTTTGCATACAACCCTGCATGTAGAGGCCAGATGTTGACATCAGTATCTTCCTCAATCACTGTCTACCTTCCTTATTAAGACAGGGTCTCCCACTGAACCTGGGCTCCTTGATTTAGCCATAATGGCTGGCCAGGAAGCCTCAGGGCTCTGCCTGTATCCACCTCCCCAGTGTTGAGATTATGGTAGCTCTGCAGATAATTTTTATGTGGGAGCTGAGGATGCAAATTCAGGTGCTCACACTAGTGCAGCACGCACTCTACTGTAAGACAAATTACTGAACGGTCTTATAAAAATAATTAAAAAACCAAGAGCCAGATATTGGGGTAAAAACTGAGAGATCAGAGGAATAGGACAAGCCACAGCCAACTCACCTCACCAGCTCCTCAGCCTCCAGAGAAAGAGAGACCTACTTCCTGTCTACCCACACCTATATGCCTTTCTGTCCATGCCCTCTTACTTCCTCTCTCTACCCAGCTATATCACTTCTTCTTCTTGCCCAGCTCTATCATTTCCTGTCTGTCTGTATAGACCTCCAGACCTTTATGGTTAACTAGCACTGAGAATAAAGGTGTGTACCACCATGCCTAGCTCTGTTCCCCGTGTGGTCTTGAACTCAAAGAGATCTGGATGAATCTCTACCTCCCAAGTGCTAGGACTAAAGATGTGTGCTACCATTGCCTGACTTCTATGTTTAATATAGTGGCTGGTTTTTTCCTCTGATCCTCAGATAAGCTTTATTGGGGGTACACAAATAAAATCTTATCATACTCTACCATCTCCCCAGTATCCAGTCCAATGTCAGTAGATCTGCACACTTACCCACTTACTCATTCAACGTATTTATTCAATGGCCAGAACTTGAGATAGGTCAAGCCTTCTGGAAGTCATCGTGGCAAGATCTGCTTCAGGAAGGGGATGATCATGCCCAGCCCAGAAGCAGGAGCTTCAAGAGCAATGGGGGAAAGGCTGCTTCTGGCAAGTTTAGGGAAGCTTGCCTAAAGAGGAAGATCCGAGCTGAGAGCGGGAAGAACAGAAAGGGAAAATAGATTTCTCCAGGAAGTTAGACTAAACCGACTTCCAATCCCTGGAGCAAATAGCAACATCATAGCTTGATCCAAGGCCTTGGTGCTGAAATGGTCAGAGATCTTGTACCAGTGGTAAGGGCTGCTCGTTCATTAAGGTGGGGTACACTGCAATGAAATCTAAGAATTCGCTAATTTGGGGTTTTGTTTTGTTGGTTTTTTGAGACAGGGTTTCTCTGTGTAGCTTTGTGTCTTTTCCTAGAACTCACTCTGTAGCCCAGGCTGGCCTCAAACTCACAGAGATCTGCCTGCCTCTGCCTCCCAAGTGCTGGGATTAAAGGCATGCGCTACCACCATCCGGCATGAATTCGCTAATTATTTAATAATAGCTTCCATTCATATCTTCTAGAAATTACAGAAGAATTACAAATGGTCTGAGAACAAGGGTTGTCTGTTTCTAAATTTGAGAATTAGCTCCCAATATTTCAAAATCCAAGAAATGGACTTAAATATCCAGATTTCCAACTTCTCAAAAATGTGGGAAAGTCCCAATTCCCACACAGAATCAATGGAGCTGAGGACTGACTATCATCTCTTTGCACAGGGGAACTTTCTTCAGTTTGCCATGGTGCCCACCTCGTCCTGCTTTATCCAACCTACTACACATAGTCTAATAGTCTCTGCATCATACATCTAAATTAGTAAGCACAAGTTCACAGATAAGGATGTTGACCTTTTATTGCTCATTGTGATGAGTTTACGATCCATTAGAACGCTCACTTACATCTATCACCAAAATTCAATGGTAGAGTACTTACCTGCACACATAAAGCCCCAGGTTTGATTCCCAACCCATTGTATAGCCCACAATGACTTTGAACCCATGACCCTCCTTCTTCCATCTCTCATGTTGTTATAGGCAATGTACCACCACACGCAGTTTATGTGGTCTAGAGATCAACACAGGGTTTCATGCATGCTAGTCAAGCACTCCCCCAACCGAGCTACAGCCCCACACTTGAGCTTTCTTTTTATTTAACAAACAGTCATAGTGTGTCTAGTATATAAAAGTGAATGTGCTTAAAAAAAACAGAAATTCAGAGTGAAAAGATACAAGCTTGTCTCTTGAAGCTCACAGATTTCTAGGGAGGAAAACTATAATTATAACAGTATCCTTTAAACACATATTTAATTTAGACAAAACATTCTGAGATCTGTTGCCTCATCTGGTCCCTCCGGAAACATAAGTGTTGGTTAGTTTTTATGTCAACTTGACACAAGCTAGGGTCATCTGAGAAGAGGCAATCTTAATTGAGAAAATACCTCCATAGGATTAGCTTGTAGACAAATCCGTAGGGCACTTTCTGGATTGATGATTGATATGCAAGGGCACATCTCACCTCCGAACAAGTGGTCCTGCCCGGACTTCCCTCGGTGATGGATACCTAGATATGAAAGATGAAATAATCTTTCTCCTCCCCAAGTTGATTTTGGTCATGGTGTTTTATCACAGTAATAAAAACCCCACCGAAAACAGCAACTGCTACCAGAGAATAGACTATTTCTGGGACAGACTGATCATGTGTTTTAGGAAGGATTCTGGTAGCATCTGAACTTTGGGCTGGAAAAGTCATTGAGTACTCAGAGCTCAGTGGGCTTTTCTGTGGAACCTGGAAGATGGGAATGGTGAGAGAGGTGTAGAAGCTGGAGTCCTGGCTTGGGAAGTTTCAAAGGGAAGTTTTGAGAGTCCTTTAGGGGAGCTGTTGGATTTTATTGATTGTGTATGAGTTTCTTTATTCTTGCAGTAAGAAAGTATGCAACTCATTTTTTTTTTATTTTACAGGAGCCTATGGGTAAGAGAATTTGCAATACTGCAGAGATTTGGGGGTTTTAGAGAGATGCTGAATATTTCAGAGATACTGTGGATACTTTAGAGAGACTGCAGATATTTTAGAGACTTTGAATATTTTAAAAGGAATTGAACTTTGAAAGAGACTTCGGGTGTTTTAAAGAGACCAAACTTTTAAAGCATTTGAATTTTTAAAGACATGAGACTTTAAAAGTTGGAATGTCTTATATTGTGATATTGTCATTAATATAAGATCTTGGGGACAAGCAGAAAAGGAAAGACTACTGTTTGATGGTGTGCCAAGTTGACAAGGGGTCAATTGTGCCAGTTGGTTTTCTTGTCAACATGACACAAGCTAGGGTCATCTGAGAAAAACCTAACCTTATTTGAGAAAATGCCTCATAGGATTGGCTAGGAAAATCTGTAGGTCATTTTCTTGGTTGATGATTGATGTGGGAGGGTCCAGCTCACTGTGAGTGGTGCCACCCCTGCACAGGTGGTCCCGAGGTGCTATAAGGAAGCAAGATGAGCAAGTCATGGAAAACAAGCCTCCTCTATGTTCTCTGCCTTTCTACCTTGAATTCCTGCCCTCACTCCCTGGGATGATGGACTTTGACTGTAAACTGAAATAAGTCCTCCCTCAACCCAAGTTGCTTTGGGTCATGATGTTTTATTACAGCAATAGAAAACCCCAATTAAGACACTAAGAGAGAGAAAACAGGACTGTTACTGGTCCTAGGTTGAGTCTTTGCAGAAAAATGGACTCAGATGAGTGAATGTGCTTGCCTAGGTGAAAGCTGCTGGGTCAAAATTAAGATTCAAGCTGCAAGTAGTATTGTATCTTCACGTAGGTTCTTTGCTGACTTACCCTACAAAGTGCTGTCCTAGTTAGGAGTCAGCAAACCTGGCCCGCCACCTGTTTTGTAAATAAAGTTTTATTAGAACACAGCCATTCCACTTGTTTTGTCCTTTAATGTCAAACTTGCAGAATTACATCAGGGAATGCACAGCTAATACAAAACCTAAAACATCTTTTATCTACCCCTTAGGAGAACTTTTGCCAACCTTTAGCCTACATGGTAGATGTTTATTGAGGGTGAGCATGGGGGAGTGTACACATTGTTGTGTCCCCTTCATGAACTAAAGGAAAGGTCACCAGTCCATGATGGAAGAAGTTGGTTAGCACTTGGAACACTGGTCAAAAATACTGAGAGCAAAACTGGATCTTCAGTTAGTCTTGAAGTTCCATGTCACAGAATCTATATCATGCAGCAAGAAAAAAAGTCTTTAAATATTATGATATTGTAGATATAAATACTACTTGTGGGTACTGAGAATTGAACAGGAAAGCCAGGCATCCAAGAACAGTGCCTAGATTGAAGCCAGAACTGAGGGAGTAAAATCCCCTGCCTAGCCTGGATCGACTTCCTCCTGAAACCCTGGAAAGCGCTGGTGGCTTTCACACCTGCTTGTATAACATCTCCTTCTGCTGAGGTTTTTGTCTGCCTGCCTGATGGAAGACTGTCAATTCTATCTTGTGAATCCCCTTCTTTCCAACCAAGCGCTTGAGCTGGGATGCCTGTACATCCTGCTTTTAATTCCCCAGAAGAAAAAGATCTAAGAAAGATGGTTGTTATTATTTTTTTAACAAGAAAAAGAAGAGGAGGAAGAGAGAAATGAAACAGAGTGATTCCTCAAATTTCTTTTGGCTGCTGGACATTGAGCGTCTCGCTGTGGTTGGAAAGTCTACCCTGAAGTAATTTTGCAGCAATGACTAATTATTGATATTATGGGTTATTGGTCTAGGAGGAGAGCAAAAATATCATTCATGTGATACAGATGGCCAAAATAAAGGACAATAGGCCGAGAAGCTTGAGGGCCCCTAACAATGGAGACCACAGGTCTAGAGTGGGCTCTGTCTTAAATTCTACCCTAGAAGATGGGGATTTGGGCCAATGGTCAGGAACAGACCTGAATCCAAGCAGCCACTCTACCTCTCCACTGTTCCTGGGGTCCATCTGATGATCCCCTGGGCCAAGAAAATCACAAAAGCCACCTTGGGCGGCCACTCACTTTTCCTTTGCTGTGTATGTGTGTGTGTCTCAGCAGTGTCTACTTTCTCTAGAATACACATCCTTCACCCGCCAATGCCCTCAACAGCCCTGTTCTCCTCAGCCAGCCTGCTTCTTAGAGAGTTGACATAACTTGGTCACGGGGCCAATAAGAACTGGAGAAAGGCCATCTGCATCTCACGCATCCTTCTCAACCTTGGATGCCCCTTTTTCGGGTACTAGGAACATGGTTTTTGAGACAGGAGCTCTCCCTGGCCAGGAGCTTGCTAAGTAGGCTGGCTGGCTGTTGAGCCCGAGGCCCTTCCCTCCCAGGGTGGGGTTACAGGCACAGAGCACCACCCTCACCGTTTCCTCCTGGGTCCTGGGGGTGGAGCCCACGTCCTCATGCCTGCATTGCAGTCAGTGTATCCAGCTCTGGAGTGTCGTGCTTACTAGGTGGAGTTCCATTAGATAGACTCCTAATGTTTTATGCCTCGATTTCTCCATCTTGCAAATTATAATAAACTGCTTTTCCCACCTTGCCCCTATCAGTTAGGATGACATCAACCGCTTTGGAAAGTGACAAGCTCATAAAACAAAAACATATTTTATTAAAGTCAAAATCAAAACTCAGAATATATTCTTGCTGGGCACAAATTATACATCTGAGGTATCATTTTTATCTCCCCCACCTTCCTTTCTTTTTTTCTGAGCTTTGGAACTCTTCTGACTTCCTGGTGCTAATTCCCGTTTAAAGGCCATTTAATTGAGAGAAGTCCAAAAAACTCAGCAGCTCTATAAAAATTTCAGTCCATCAAGGATTCTGAGATGAGTCTTCCTGGTATAAATTGTTTTGATCTTTTCCTCCTCCATCCTTTAAGCTTTTTTGTGAGAACTCCTTAATAATCCCCCCTCTAGTTCTTATATCTCATCTCTCTCTTTGAAAATCCAGGTTTCTACCCTGTTGCAAAGGTGAGGCCATGCAGACCTCCTTCAGTGATGCTCCTATGGCTCCAGAAAGACACTGGGCACTCCCCGTGCTCAAGGCACACATGGGACCTTCTGCCCTTCTGCTGGATCCCTTCACACACACACACTTATCGTGGAACGTGTGGTATTTAAGAACACCACCGTTGGTGTTTTCCACATAGTAGGTGACTGCTTAGTCACTGGGGTCTGGTTCTGTCCCCTTCTCCATTTACAAATAAAATGCTTGAGAAGGGACTGGGGAGGGTCTGTGAGTAGTGCTGAGTGGATAAGGTGCTTGCTATATGAGAACATGAGTTCAAATCCCCAGGAGCTCTGTAACATTCAGACCCAGTAGCACACGTCTGTAATCTTTACAGGGAACTGGGAGGTGCAGAACCCAGGCGAACTCACAGGCCAGCTAGCACCAACAAACAGCATTTGACAGCATATGTTTATAATCCTAGCCCTCAGCAGGTGGATGCAGGAGGAGCCACAGCTTTGGAGAGCAGTTCAGTGAAGCCATCCTGTGATACTTGAGAGCTTGTTACAAAAAAAAAAGAAAGGAAGGAAGGAAAGAAAGAAGGAAGGAGGGAGGGAGGGAGGGGGGAGGAAGGAAGGAAGGAAGGAAAGAGAGAAAGAGAGAGAAAGAAAGAAAGAAAGAAAGAAAGAAAGAAAGAAAGAAAGAAAGAAAGAAAGAAAGAAAGAAAAGAAAAGAAAAGAAAAGAAAAGAAAAGAAAAGAAAAGAAAAGAAAAGAAAAGAAAAGAAAAGAAAAGAAAAGAAAAGAAAAAAATTGGATAGTAGTCAAACCTCAAGAGGTTGTTAAGAAAATTGAATGAGGAGGCAGGTGAGTGGGTGGGTGGATCTGGCAGAAGTTAAGGGGAGAAGTGAGGAGTATGATCAAGGGCATTGTATGAAATTCTCAAAATGTTAATTAAAATGTATCTTTAAAGAAAGTTAAATGAATTTATTTCTATGTTACATAGATGTGTATATATGCGGCTGGCTATATATTTTAAAATAATAATTAGAATGGGAGAGCTTGCAAAGCAGGAGGTCTCTAATTCCCTTCAGTGAAAACCATCACTTTTTTGGTATCAGCAGCGTCCTTATAGAAAACCTCAGGGGGACTGGAGAGTCAGCTCATCCATTAAGAGTGATTTTGCTCTTACAGAGCCAAGTTTAAATCTCAGCACTTTGGCTCACACTCACCTGTAACTCCAGCTCCAGGGGATCCCACATCCTCTTCTGGCTTCTGAGAGTACTGCCTACATGTGCTCATACACACACACACACACACACACACACACACACACACACACACACACACAGAGAGAGGGGGGGGGCAGGCATGTGTGCATTTGCATGTACACAAATAAACAAAGAAATATTTAATCAGTAATAATGGAGGGAAAAAAGCAAAAGGCTATGAAAACGGTGTTCTTCTGTGTGGCCCCATCCTGGTGCTGTTCACGTCTCAAAATCTGTTTTCTTGAATATAAAAGAGGCAAGAAGCATTCACAGGGCATTTACGCCTTGAAGTGGACTTGAACCTTAGGCTTTCTTTTGAGGGGCAGAGCAGTCTGTGGTCTGTAGCCTCACTCTGCTGCTGGGTCTCTGCACTCCACATGGTTTTAGGTCGGGCTGAGGGGATCATTACCGTCAGGCCGCACAGTCCTCACCTCCATGCACGGCACATTACTCACGGGGTCTGTTTCTCCTCTCAGCCTGAGATCTCATTATCTGGATGTTCCATCTCCAATTTTTTAAAAAATGGTATGCTTTCTTCATAAATATTTCAGATTGAGCTCTGGGTGTTTTGTCTCTTCTGAAGTCCAGAAATTGATGTCTCTTGGGGGAATTTGCAAGTTGAGTCAGGCCTCCTGGTGCTGGGCTGGCCACCTCCTGACTTGAGGACGGCCAGTCTGTCGGCAGCACACTGTGTGATTACACGGCTCAGGTGCCGTGAGTCTCGCTAGCAAGATCGTAGCCTATCCCTTAGCGTGTTCCCCAAGGTGCAGCTTTCCTGCATGTGAGGGCTGGGCAAGCATGGTGTCCTTATCGCCCACATCCGTCAGTGTGCTCGAGATGAGGGGGAGCACACTGAAAACAGCTGGTGCAGCTGTGCTAGCCCTTCCAGGAATGTCTCCTCTCGGCAGCTCACTCCCATGACCTTTTCATTTCTCTTAAAACACAAGCTGGAAATATCTTTGTCCTTTATCATTGCTGAAGTCTGTTCTGTTCTTCCCTAGTCTCAGGTCAAAACCATCTTCCTAGAAACTCCTTCATACGTTCAGTCCAAGGCTAAGGTTAGGGAGATAACAAACCAAGGAATGCATCCCATGCATTTTCCCTGTCCCAAGAGACCGAACATTTTACAAAGTCACATTAGGTTTTTAGGCTAGCTTTGGCTATTTTCTCCCAAAGAAAATGGTTGAGACAAAACTAAGTATGGAAATTTCTGAAGGTCAGGAGACTCCACCCCAAAATGGACCTTGGAGTGTATTTGTTGTTGTTGGTGGTGGTGGTGGTGGTGTGTGTGTGTGTGTGTGTGTGTGTGTGTGTGTGTGTGTGTGTGTATCTATGTTCTTGTGTTCACATGTAAGATGCACATGCCTCTTTATGTGTATACACAGACAGGGTCCCTCACTGACCTGGAGCTCACTGATCCAGCTAGCCTGGTCGGCTGGTGAGTTCCAGGTATTTTGCAGTCTCTGTCTACCTAGTGCTGGGATTGTAAGTGCACACCACCACCACCCCCAGTAGGCACTGGGAAATGAACTCGGGTCCTCTGCTTGTGCAGAAAGTACTTAACTAACCAAGTATCTCCTCAGGCCCCTGGAAAGTGAAGTAAAAGTGGAAAATGTCATTTCCAAAGCAAGTCTGGGATCTTTGAGTCCACTCCAAAGAGGTGGACTCCACAAACCTTTCTGTGATGAGACATAAATAAATTAGGAAGCTTGGCTTTAGAGATCCAGGGAAAGTATGTTCTAGAAGACTCAAGACTATCACTCAAAAACGAACCTGGCTGGCTTGAGAAACAGGAAGTGGAATCAATGTTAAGACAAAGGGTGATGATGGCGTTGCTAAACTGGACTCAAGAGGCCGGAGTACAGAAAGCTTAAAGGCTGCAAAATGGGACATCCTGAGGGGTGGGCAGAGAGGTGCAAGACCAGGAATGGAGAGCATCTTGTTAACCTTGAAAGATCACATCCAGGTACCAAGTCCCATAGGAAGAAAAATACCACTGGACAGAGAAGTAGGGATGGATGGATAGATAGATAGATAGATAGATAGATAGATAGATAGATAGATAGATAGATAGATAGACAGATAGATGATAGATGGGTAGACAGATGACAGATAGATAGATAGATAGATAGATAGATAGATAGATAGATAGATAGATAGATAGAGATATCTTTCTCTATCTTTCTTTTTTCTGCTCTCCCTCTCCCTTCCTTTTCTCTCTTTCTTCCCCCATCTTAGTTAGGGTTACTATTGCTGTGATAAAACATCTTGACTAAAAATCAAGTTGGTGAGGAAAGAGTTTATTTCACTTACACTTCCATATCTTTGTTTGTCATCAAAGGAAGTCAGGACAGGAACTCAAGCAGGGCAAGAACCTGGAGGCAGGAGCTGATGCAGAGGCCATGGAGGGGAGCTGCTTACTGGCTTGCTCAGCCTGCTTACTTATGGAAGCCAGAACAATCAGCCCAGGGATAGCACCACCCACAGTGGGCTGGGCCTTTCTCCCATCAATCACTAATTAAGAAAAGGCCCCACAGGCTTGCCTACAGCCTGATCTTACAGGGACATTTTCTCAATTGAGGTTCCCTCCTTTCAGATGACAATTGTGTCAAGTTGATGTAAAACTACCCAGCTCATACCCCTTCCCTTTTTCTTCTTTCTCCTTCTCTTCTTCCCATTCCTAACCTCAGAGTACATCCCAGTCCTTAGAAAGGATTTGGCTAAGTATCTATCCACACCCTTTCTTTGTCTCAACTCAGAGAACTTCCCTTAAGAAGCAGAAAGTGCCTCTGTTGAGGCACAAGCCTGTCCAGCCCATAAGGTTTGTGGTAGTCATTTTGTGTGCTATATGTAAGACTGTCTCAAAACATCTGTAAGCTGTACGTACACACACACACACACACACACACACACACACACACACACACACACACACACACACGAGTGGTGACAGGGTCTCAGGCAGGAGGAGACAGTGGGAGCCTGGAAATCATTTTGTTCCTGAGCAAAGCCCCAGCTGAGGAAATGATGGATGGTCCTGGGATCCCATCTGTCCCATAGAAAACTAAAGCCACACCCAGCTTATGAGAGAGCCAGCTTGTTTGGACAAACCAGTCACACTAACGAGATCAAGTAAGAACTGAAGCTGCTAATTGGATAATTAATCAGATCACTGATGTCCCCTGCCCCAAAGATTTATGTAAAATAATGTGAACTGCTATTTCGCCTTAAGTTAGAATGTCACATCAGCTCACCATTTCATTAGTGTGAGCTTGTTTTCCTTTAAAAAAAAAAAAAAAGAAAAACAACACGTATTTTATTATAAAATGGGTTAATGGGTTTCTCCTTTGTGTCTCTCATTTTTAAATGTCTATTATTTTTATTTTCCAGCAAAAGTGTAACTGCTCTTTCAATTTATTTACTCACTCTGTTGTAGTCAGCTTGGCGGTGGGGGGGGGGGGGGGACTTGGTCTAACCAATTCTTCTCCACCTCATCCCAGCCCAATTTCGCTTTCTTAATTCTCCCAGTTGCTAAATAGTGAGCCAATGCGCTCTCACCGTACGAAGTAGAGACCCCACCTGAGAAGCAGCCATCAGCCTTGGCCACAGCTCAGCCAGGCAGCTCACAATCCCAGAATCTGAATTTTGGCCACATGTCCCCACTGGCTGGCAAACGTGTAAGAGTGTAATGAGGTGACTCCAGTTTGAAGTTTCCTATTTGATCACTTCATTTGGACACGAGCATCATTCTCAGATTCCAGGGAACACTCTTTTCTAAATATGACATAGAGCCCATCACAGGATGGCATGTTCCCCAGCATGATTGTGTAGTTCTACTCCTTAACACTCTGTCTTAAACAGCACAATAAAGAAGAAAAAGAACCCCCAGGCATGGTTTCCCCTCCCGGGGTTTATCTCTTTACTTCTCTCATGCTGTTCGTTCCTTCTCTGCCAGCACAGGACAGCTGTAGCTGAGCCATTGCGCAAAGCCATGCCAAAGACACTTGCGAAAAAGTGTTTCTTTCTCTCCAGCTACAGAGCCAGCTTTTCAGATTTTCTCAAGTGCAGTCCCCCACGAACTGCCACTACCTGCTTTAGTAACTTCCCACAGGCATGCACATTAGGGTTGGTGGCATTGTTTTGCAATGGGTGAGGGGGCCGGGGGCGGTGGGGGATGACCGTAAATGTCAAACTGGCATCCTGCAGGGCTTCCTGCCAGGGCCAGCTCAGATCTGCTGCATGGCTGAGGTGCTTCCATCTCAACGCACGCCTTTTAAGGTTACGAGCATCATAAAAGCGCTCAGGACATCTTGTTCCCTGACTGCCTTCTCTTTTCCCACCCTGATGCCAGCTGTTCAGACTCCTCCTTGGGGGAGGTGGCTCTCGATGTTCACAAGACAGACTGACTGCTTTGTCTCCCTCACTTTCATTTTTGTGGGAAGGTGGACACCTGGTACAAGTGTGTGTGGAGGCCGGAGGTTGACACTGAGTATCCTCCTCAATCAGGCCTGCCTGCCTTTTTTGTGGCAGGTCTCTCAATGAACCTGGAGCTTGCCATTTCACTAGGCTAGCTGGTCAGTGAGCCCCGGGAATTCTGTCGGCTGGCTTCACCTCCTCGGAATGGGGATTAGGCATTCCCTGCCCTACCCAGATGTTTTTTATAAATATTTTTATTTTATAATAATTTAATTTTACATATCAGCCACGGATTCCCCTGTCTTCCCTCCTCCCACCCCTCAGCCTTCACCTTCAATCCACCTCCCATTCCCACCTCCTCCAAGGCAAGGTCTCCCCTGGGGAGTCAGCCCAGCCTGGTAGATTCAGTTGAGGCAGGTCCAGTCCCCTCCTCCCTTCACCTAGCCTGAGCAAAGTGTTTCAGCAAAGGCCCTAGGTTCCAAAAAGCCAGCTCATGCACCAAAGACAGGTCCCAGTCCCACTGCCTGGGGGCCTCCTAAACAGTCTCATCAACTGTCTCTTATCCAGAGGGCCTAGTCCAGTTCCATGGGGCCTCCTCAGCTATTGGTTCACAGTTCATGTGTTTCCGTTAGTTTGGCTATTTGTCCCTGTGCTTTTTCCAATCATGGTGTCGATATCTCTTGCTCATGTAATCCCTCCTCTCTCTCACTGGTTGGACTCCTGGAGCTCCACCTGGGGTTTGGCCGTGGATCTCTGCATCTGCTTCCACCAGTCACTGGATGAGAGTTCTATCACGACATTTAGGGTGTTCGGCCATCCAATCACCAGAGTAGGTCAGCTCAGACACTCTCTCGACCATTGCCAGTAGTCTATAGTGGAGGTATCTTTGTGGATTTCTGGGGACCTCTCTAGCACTCTGCTCCTTCCTATTCCCATGGGATCTTCATTTATCATGGTGTCTCTTTCCTTGTTCTCCAAGACCTACCCAGGTTTTTATGTGAGTTGGTGGGAAGCCGGCCTTCAAGCTTTTTCTTCACTGCCATCTTCCCCAGCCCTCTCTCTTGCTTTTTAATCTAAAATTTAAAATTAACAACCTCAAACACATAGATAATGGGAGAGGGATATGAATTACAATATATGATTTGTATTATGAGACCCATTTCTATCATAACCAGAACCGTTCTTTGAATGCTAGCTTAAAAAAAAACTTACTAAAATAATAAAATAAAACCACTATTTCCCCCAAAATTACATAGATGTAAGATTATTCCCTGTAGATGGATGACATCTGCAGAAGTCAATACGATTTGGATGAGACCATGAACCTGATTTGCCTCAGATAAGCTCCGTGAATCATTCCGTGTCATGGACAGATCATCAAGTGCGTGTCTGGGATTACCCACTAACACCACGAGGGAAATCTCGTCATCACGATGGAGAAGAAGGGGAAGAGGAAAGGGGTAGGATTATCTCTTCCTTCCCCTCCCCTTCCGAGGGAAGGGGTGGTACCTGGTGTCATTAGTCCTAGGCTAGGGGGAGCTGCACAGAGAGACTTTTGAAAGATAAGGTCAAATAAATTCAAGAACAATGTGCTACAGAAAGAAAACCACCCGGAAACCAATCAGGTCAAAGTTTGTCATTCTGAGTGACTGTATGACCCTAGGTCCCTCTCTGAGTGCTATATACTGGTATGCAGGAAGATCATGAGTTGGAGCACAGTCTGGGTTATGGAGTGAGACCTTGTCTCAAAAAGAAAGAAAGAAAGAACCGCTAATGACACCTCTCGGCCATGAATTCCCAAAAGCTAGTCCTCCCTGCCCATCCCCCAGGCCAAACCACGCAGCATGCTTCAGTCCAGAGCTACAAAGCAAGGCAGCAACAGGGAAACTGTGCCGCCTGAGATGGGCAGACAAGTCTTTGCACAAGAGAGGCATTTCCTTTCAATGGGTACTGGCTTCTCCTTGGATTGTTACTTAGTTGCTTAGCAACATTAAACTTGCTAAAAGCACAGAGTCATCCTGCAGTCCCAACTTTCACAGTGTGTGTGTGTGTGTGTGTGTGTGTGTGTGTGTGTGTGTGTGTGTGTGTGTGTTAAAGGAACCTTCTATTAGGAGAAAATTCACCTTAGTGGCAGCGCCATTTGAGGGAAGGAAAGTATAGATTTAAAAGGTTTCCCAGCCAACGTGAATACGTCTCCCACTTAGCACTCAGAGATGAGCGTATCATAATATTTAAATCAGTTTTGAGAACTCTCTTGGAAAAGGAAAGGGGGGAAATCCCCTGGTGGAATGAGTACCCAGGGAGGCCACGGGGAGTTCATTACCATAGTGACTGATGCTGGCAAGCTGCACCAGAGCCACCGGTGCCAGCTCTTGAGTTCCGTGTGTGGTTCGTGTGTTCCTGACCAGATACCACTCGGCCTCCTGTGAGCAGCAATGCCAGGGTTCACATACTTCTTCAGCTTCGGACATTGGCACGGGACTAAAGCACAGCGCTGAGGCCTCAGGCCCGTCGTCCATGCTCCTTTAGTGTTCAGAAAGTGTTGAGGGAAAAAAAAAAAAAAATCAGTGCTATATGGGGCTTGCCAGGCTGGGATCCCTGGCAGGCTAGGGATGAGGCCCTGCTGGAAACGCGGTTTCTGAGCGCGCTTGGAGTCGGATCTCCAGCAAGGCATAAACCAGGAGAGGTGGTGCACAGTTGTAATCTGAGCACCCAGTGGGAGTGCAGGCTGGGAGTGTGGCATTCTCTCGACTGCTTCAAGAGTTTGAGGCTGACTGGGATGCATGAGACCCTGTCTCAAGAAAGGGAGAGAGAAGAGAAACACATACAGCGGGGAAGGCAGGGGGTCCACAAATTCTGCACAATAATCTAGAAAGTGTTTTGAGACTTCTCTTGCCTTGATTAACCTAGTTTTAGACAAGCACGGTAATGATCAAATTTTATTCTCTGGTGAACTCAAAGGTGTGAGATGGAATGCTTTCTGTCTTAGCAAACACCATCAAGGAAAACAAATTTTCCGTGGCCTCGGCAACTACTGACTGACTCGCTACGGTGTGGGAATGCTGGTGGGGTAGTGGATGTTAAGAGTGTTTCTGGAACTTTCTTCCTGTTGCCCTGGGATTATGCCTCAGGACAGTGCCAGTTCTGCTGACAGTGAGCAGCTGAAGTTCCTCCAGAGATGCAAGGAAGCCCTGGCAGAAGCCCTTCCTAGTCCAGCTGAACCTTGCAGGAAGAGTGGTAAGCCTTAGCGGTGGGCTTCGCGATGCCAGCTAATAAATGCTCATTTCCATAAAATTTACATGAAAATCTACCTCTTGCTGTGCAGGAACTCCATCTCATTACTCAAAATAGCTGCAGAGTAATCAATGGAGCCACGCCCACCCTGCCAGAGACAGGCTGTGAGGTCAGAGGTAATTTCTACGGGCTCCCCAAAGTAAGAAGTGGGACCTCTCCCAGGTGTTTCTAGGTCCTAGGCCCTCCCAATCACGTGTACCTCATAAAACAATAGTCTTCAGATTCTCGGCTGCAGTTTCACCTTTTAAAACAATAGTCTTCAGATTCGCAGCTGCAGTTTCATTGGTCAAAAGACACAGCACAGGCAACTGGACAAATAATTAAATATGTAAAAACACATACAGGGGCTGGAGAGATGGCTCTGCAGTTAAGAGTGCTTGCTGCTCTTGCAGAGGACCTGAGTTCAGTTCCCAGCATCCATGTTTGGTGGCTCACAACCACCTGTAACTCCAGCTTCAGGGGATCCAACATACACAAGGTAGATACACACATACACACAAATAAAAATTAATTTTTTAAAACACACACATGAACAGAACTAGGTGTAGTGGTACACACCTTTAATCTATATACTTGGGAGCTAGAGGCAAGAAGGCAGGATTTTAAGGGCAGCCTGGGCTGTATACTGAGTTGGATGCCTGTTATGAATTATGCACGGTGGGGGGGGACCCCAAGGATATTCCGTATGTGCAGGGAAACATGCTGGGCAGATGCAACGGTGGGCTGGGCAGATGCATGTCACGTGGGCATGGCAGCAGCGGCCAGTAATTCATACCCCAGACGCTGCATCCATGTGGAGAGTTTATTATAATAGAGAGATGAAGAGAAAGATAGGAAAGAGAGAGAGAGAGAGAGAGAGAGAGAGAGAGAGAGAGAGAGAGAGAGAGAGAAGGAGAGAGGGGAGTGTGCACCTTGTGGGAAGAAAAGCAGAAGAGAGAGGGGAGAAAGAGAGAGGGAGAGACAGAGAGAGACACACACAGAGGGGGGTGTGGGGAGGAGATTTTCCTTAGAATGAGGCTTTTATGTCAGGACGCAGGGTGGCGCCAAGGGGTGGGATTTCAAGGGGTGGATCAGAATATTAACATTCCCCCGTTTTGATTATTATAAAAAGAGGTGAGTTATGGGAGCAAGTGGAGGAACAAGGGCACTGAATTCTCGAGGCTACTTCAAGCTGACAAGGGGCGAAGTGGGGACGGGGAGATCTCAAGAGCGTTCTTTGAGGGAGCTGAGGAGGCAGGTTGCAGTAGTGCTGTTCCAGGAACTTGGGGGGAATGGCATGCCAAATCAGGAGTATAGAAGCCATGGCATCTGCTATTTCTCTGGAGGTCAGGCAGGAATAATGAATCTGCAAAATATGCTCAAAAAATAGGTGGGGTCAGAAATGGGCTCTGGAGATTGTTAGTTTTCATCAGACCAGATTTCTTGATGCAATAGCAAAACTTTCCCCAGGAACCTGTAGGTATCTGTGAGACAGCTGGAATGGGTTTGCATCATGGCAAAAGGGCTAAAAATCCATTTAAGGACTCTTAACTATTTGTAGTCAACATTCTATCAATGCCAGCCTGGGCTACATGAGACTTTGTCTCAAAGAGCAAAATAATGAATGAAAATTAAATATAGAAATAGAGGGCTGGAGAAGTGAATCAGCCCTTAAGAGCACTGGCTACTCTTCCAGAGAACCTGGGTTTGGTCCCCAGCACCCACATGGCAGCTCACAACCATCTGTAACTTCAGTCCCAGGAGATCCAACGCCCTCTTCTACATCCCTGAGCACCTGACATGCACGTAGTTCACAGACATACATGCAGGCAAAACATAAAGAAGGAAGGAAGGGAGAGAGGAAGGAAGGAAGATTTTTCTCTTTTAAAAATGTTTTTCAGACACTATATTTGATCGTGTCTCCCCTTCTCCAATGCCTCCCAGATCTTCCCGACCTCCCTACCCACCCAAATTTGTTCTTTCTCACTTAAAAATAAACAAATAAATAAAAACAAAAACAAAAACCAACAAGACAAAAATGCCAAAACAAAACAAAAGGAAAAACAAACAAATAGAGTTTGTTTTGTGTTGGTCATGGGGTCTGCCCTGGAGTGTGATGAATATACCCAATGACTCCACTGTAGGAAACTGATTTCTGTTTGTCGGGGAAGGCGGGGTGGGGTGGAGGTTGTCAGTTGCAGATAGCTTCTTAGTTAGAGGTGGGAACCTGCCCCTGTCTGTGTCCCCCTTTTAAGAAACATATAGAAGTAGAAAGAGACAATTTCAAAATTGTGCATAACACAGAGAGAAGCAGCGTTTATCATCACAAGAAGCTCTGCTCGGCACCCACTTTGCAGTTTCCACTTTTAAATTACTTTTAGGCAATGAGCACGGTCTGCTTCCTGGAAACTTAATTGCTTAATCAATGAAGGTGTTTTTCAGTCCAAAAAATATTGCTTTATAACTCATCCTTTTAAAAAAAAAATAAGATATGTGTGTGCGCACGCTCGTGTGTGTGTGTGTGTGTGTGTGTGTGTGTGTGTGTGTGTGTGTGTGTGTGTGTACTCATCTGTAGACATCAAAACAGGCTATTGGATCCCCTGGAACAGGTGGTTATGAGCCATGTTATGTGGTTGCTGGGAACTGAACTTGGATCCTCTGCAAGAGCCGCAAGCTCTCTTAACTACCTAGCCCGCCCTTGAACCCTATAACCCATCCTCCCACTCAGAAAGGCTCCTGTCTTCTGTGTGACACTGGGTGTGTGTTGTAGTTCAAAACTGGAAAGTGACCTAAACAGAACCTGAACAAAGTGGATTTTTCATGGAGATCTCGTTGTATTTCAGCCTGTGCTTATGTGGGGCTATTAAATATTTAAAATGTTGGGGAGGGAGAGCTGGCTCCACAGATAGGTGCTTGCTAAGCAAGTGTGCCTGCTGGAGTGGAGATGGCAACACCTGTATTTTTGCAAAGGTGGCGTAGCCTGTAACCCCAGGACCGGGGATTCAGAGACAAAGGATCCTGTGAGGCAAACTAGCTATGGCAAAAGCCAAAGCTACAGGCTCCTGGTTCAGCAGAGGTGCTGCCTCAGGAAATGAGCGGAAAGCAATGGAGGCAGTCAGTGTCAGTGTCAACCCTACCTACCCCTCAACACATGATGCCCACCTGTGCCCACCTCCCCGCTGCCAGACACTCATACTAAAAGACTATACACGCGAGGACACTACATATGCACACACAAAACAAAAAAGAAGGCCAGGCGGTGGTGGCACACGCCTTTAATTCCAGCACTCAGGAGGCAGAGCCAGGCAGATCTCTGTGAGTTCGAGGCCAGCTTGGGCTACAGAGTGAGTTCCAGGAAAGGCACAAAGCTACACAGAGAAACCTTGTCTCAAAAAACAAAAACAAAAACAAAATAGCAAGAAAGAAATGTTTTCAGGCTATTGACATTCCCTTCCCTTCTCTGGACCTGCCACCATCCTGGGAAGTCTGAGCTGTGCAAAAACTTTTTCTTAGTGGCTTTGGCTAGGTGACTGAAGCCTTTTAGGATCATGGGTGAAAACCAAGAGCTAGAAGCCGCTGCTCAGAATTTCCTGCTGTGAGATCTAGGGTAAATAGATAACCTCTTTATTCCTTTGTTCCCAATCTGTGGAGGAGGAGGAGGGAGTGTCCTCTTCTGCGGGATAGTTAGGGACGTTAAATAAACTGAACGTTTCGGAAGAATTTGGAGCAGGATTTGCCACGAAGTGTGTGTTTGGCACACGTTTGCTGCCAGTTTTGTCTCAGAGAACATTCCTCTCTGGCACTCTCTCCCTTTAGCAGCGCTGAGCACTTCCCTAAGATAAGGTAAACAGGGCCCTTTTCCCTCTGAGTTCCCCGAGGTACAGCCTCTCAGCACAGACTCACACTGAGTCTCTAAGCAAAGATGGAGGGGCTCTGGACTCAGCTTTAGAGTCTTCTGCGCATACAGCCCTATTTTTGCACTGTGGCATTAAACTGTTCGTAGTGTTTTTACAACGTGATGTAGGTGGAAGTCCCTCAGCTCCCTGCTCCACCTTCCATCTAATCTGTCGCCCTCCCTGGCCATCTCATTGCCCCTTGGAAAGACAAAACAAGATGGGAAGATAAACTACTGGATTCTTTGCCCCAAACCTAAATTCAGCCCTCAACTTACTCAAACAGCAAAGATCTGGGAATGAATTTTTAAGGATATCCTCTGGGCACTGCAGAGATGGCTCAGTGGTTAAGAGCATACGCTGCTCTTGCCAAGACCCAGGTTCCATTCCCAGCAACCACACAGTGGCTCACAAACATCTACAGCTCCAGGCCCCTGGGATTTGACGCCCTCTTCTGGACTCCAAGGGCAAGACACACAATGAGGTGAACAGACATACATGTAGGCAAAACACACATACAAAAATAAGTAAAATAAGATACTCTTTGAACCTCACTCTTATCTACCCCCACAATCTGAGTGAGGAAAAAGGAAAGGATGGGACTCTGGAGTCTGCAAAGTGGAGCCACAGGGCTCCGATGTCAGCCAGCCATGCTTTCTCTCTTATTCCTTTTCTCCTGGTAACATGAGCAATCAGCTTTCTCCACAGGGTGGTGCCCACGCTGGGGATTCTGCACAAGCTGTTCCAACCGGAAGAGAATGGCCCAGCACCTGAGACATGCCCCTTTCCCGAATATCAAGCAATCCTGAGTTTCCATTCACTGCTTCTCTAAGCGTGGGCTCCAGCTCTAAGGTGGACACCAGGGCCTGCACTGCATGAAGGTCTCCTCTTGAAGGGGCTCATTTCCAGGACCTGGGTCCTCACTGGCACCACAGATGTATAATATAAAATGTATCAGGTTGCAAATAACAGAGAAGTCAGCAGCCATGAGGCTCAGGCATCAGGAATTACATGTCTCACTTAGAAGTTCTAACACTTAGCCAATTGAGGGTCCCTCAGTGATTCTCGAGCATTCCCCTCCGTAGTCACAGCTCGGACCCTTCTCTGTGATCTTCAGAACTGTCCCCCAGACAAGAGTGCAGAGAGGTCAGCCAGGCTCAGCCAGTCATGTCCCCAGAAGAGCAAACGCCTCCTTGGACTACCACTCCGCTCTCTGCAGAATCCCGTAAGCATCCCATCTGCCAAAGCTGTGCCCTGGACCATGTCTAGAAGAATAGAAAATGAGCCTTCTGCTTTTTGTTTTGACTCCTTGGGGAGACAGAGCAGGTAGAGCAGGTAGAGCAGGGATGGGTTGGACAGAGTCAACCCCAGCTCTAGAATCATCAACTGTGCTGGAGAAGGGAGTGACGTGTCTAGATCAGAGGGGTCGGGGTTTTGTGTCTGGGTCCCTGCACTCATCAGCTACACAAAGCCATGGAACTTTGGGAAGAAAAAAAAAAACAGCTAAATATTTAGATGATTTGCCGACACGAAGAACTTGCCATTGGCAGCCAAGATTCACAAAGCAGGCAATGGAACAAGATGCTATTAAACAGTTGGGAAATGCACCCCCGTAATTAACAAAGGAGACGCTTTCTAATTTGGGTAATGAAATTGAAAGCTCAAATGAGCACTGGTCTTATTCATATTTATTGGGTGCCTAACCCTGTGAAACAGCAAGAAAAAAAAATGGGTCATAATAGCTGTCATTCAGTGAACACTTGCCCACTCCCAAGCAGTGAGCATTGTACGTAAAGACAGTTACCTCACTACCACATCTGAGAAGCAGGTGTGATCGCCTACAACCAAGGTGTAGTGTGAACAACCATCTTGGGTTACCCCACCCAAGGTGTTTCTTAGGACACGGGACTAAGAAGGCTAAGAAGAAAAACAGAGAAGTTCCAGAAACAAACTAACTCAAAATGAGCAAAGTGAGACTACATGCTGTCCAGTGACTTACCCAAGATAACCCAGGCGAAAGCAATGTGGGACTGCCCACTGGCTGATGGCTCATGTCCCACGCTGGCTGTGTCCTGACTCCTCAACTGCCCCTTGGTAGGAGAACTCTCACTGCTTCCTCTCCCTTCTCTTCTGTCCTTCCTCGCACTCCTGTATCCACACACAAAGGGCTGAGCAGTCCCGCTGAGGACCAACAGGCCATCTCCCAGCAGCTGACTTGAGTAGGTTTAAGGGGCTCGTGCATCAAAGTGCACGTGCAAACAACAGCAGCTGTTTTGACCCTTCACAAAGGGTTCCATGTCCCTCGGTCCTCATCTCCAGACCACTGATGGTCAATTGCCTACAGGAGGTTTCTCGGCCTTGGCTGTGTATTACCCAGGAAGCACCTTAAATACTCGAAAATTGTGCCCAATTAAGGTAGAATTTCTAAGAGTGGCCCTGATTGTGGGAGAGTTTGGGAGGTTATTTCTGTTCATTTGTTGTGTTCTTTTAGCTTTTCTTATCTGCAAAAGATAACCTAAACGGTGTGTATGAAGGCCAATGGTTTTACATGTGTTCCCACCCACCTCTAGCCAAGATCAAACTAGAAACCTGTGGAGTTCCTCAGGATATTCGATTTCTGAGCTTGGGGGAGTTTTAAAGGCCCATAAGCCCAAAGTACAAACACGTTTGAACTGTACTGCCTTGGGGTCATACCCCATGTGGCCCTCAAAAGGGTCTGACCAGTCTTTCTGGAAGTGGCTGAAGGTGCCACTGGATGAAGAAGGGCATAAAGCCAGCATAGCAACTACTTATCCTCCCAGCATCCGAGAGGCTGAGGCTGGACCACATGCATGAGGAGAGAGGTGGGCATGGGCTAGATAGTGAAGCCTATAATGCTCATTTCTAACACAGTCCACACGCTAACGAAGTTGGGATCTTGAAGGCAGAAGCAGCGTATTTCCAAGAGCCAAAGGAAGTGTCTGGTGCACAGAAAACACTTAGCAAGTGGGAAAGGAGAATAAAGGGGCTTGTGAGCCGAGCGTGAATGCCATGTCCCCTTTAGAATGTTACACAGGTTCTCTGGGAAGATAGGCCACAGGCAGCTTTCCGCTCTTTTTGTACTTTCTGTCTTTTTTCTTTGACCTATAAAGGATAAGTTCAGGAAAATGTGGATTTTGAGTCTTGTTCACCAGCAGAGATCAAACCTGGTCTGTGCGGAAGTGGCTCCCATGACTAGTGGCATAATCCGGTTCGTTGAAAGCAGATGTCAACTGCTAGATGGAATGGGGAGAGCAGGGAGTCTCAACAGTGATGTGTGTGTGTGTGTGTGTGTGTGTGTGTGTGTGTGTGTGTGTGTGTGTGTGTGTGCATATGGAGGCAAAAAACCAGCTGAGGACTTGGGGAAATTGATGTTGTAACCAGCAAAAGGCCAGCGACATTTCAGAATGATCCATGTCACAGGCATGTTGAACTGCCCTGGGTCACCAGGGGAGGCTTTTTAAAAAATATAGAGAGAGAACTTAGGGGTTTGAAAAATATGTGTTTTGCCTGGAAGGCAGTTAAAAAGGCTTTACTGTGTCAGCAGGCTCCGATCATTTATACATTTTTTCTGCCCACATATTTTATTCATAATGACTATTTTATTCTCCTTTATTATGTCAAGTTGGTGTTGGACATTTCTGTGTTTTTCTTAGAAAACAACCCATTATCTGAATGAGCCACGTGACTCCAGTTAAACTCTAGCACATTTTGGGGCAAGGTTAAAACTGAGTCTCCCCTCTGAGCTGCTGGGAAGGCTTTGGAGTTGGGGGTTAATGTTTATTACTGTATTTTTTCCAAGTATCTCACATTGAGTGGGAGGTGGGAAGGGAGCGTGGTTTGAACAGCGGCCGAGAACTCAGGGGCAAAAGGCTGACACCATTCAGGCTCTGAGGAGGAAAGAGCCATGGTTGTTCACCAGCAGGCAGAGCAGCGCTGTGAGTTGGTGTCTCTGCCTGGGTCGGTCCTGTCTCCTCCTGTGAGATCTGAGCTGCTCTGCCATTCCTGTTACTCAAAGCCATTTGAGGAAGGGCAGACTGTGGGCCCTTCCGACCCGGATTCTTCTCATCCAGACAACAGTTTTGTCATTATTTGGAGTTTGTAGACCCACCAATTATCCTCTTTGAGACATTAATCTTTAAACTCGGGGGACAAATGTGGGGACGGCTCATGGGGACATGGAAAATGCTGGCAGCACCTTCTCACCATTGGCGGTTTCCCATGGGTGTTAGCAAAGGACAGGCGCTAGGAGACCCTGAGGTAAAACTACCGCCCTTCATCCACCTCAACACCTCCCAGCTGTGACTAGACGTAAAATGTCCCGCGTGTTTCAAATCTCAGTCCCATCTGCTGGGGCTGTTTGGGGAAGCTGTGCGACTTTGAGGAGGTGAAATCTTGTTGGAGGAAGTCTGTGCTGAGGGTGGGATTTGAGGGTTTCCAGCAAACCCTCTTTGCAGTCCTCTTCCTTGTCTGTGAACTCTGCAAGGCCCTCCTCACCAAGATGGACTGGATCCCCCGAGACCACAAGCCAAAATTAATCCTTCCTCCCTAAATCGCTTCTTGTGAGGTATTTGATCACACCAATAACAGAAGAGAATTTACACATCTTGGGTTTTTTTTTTCTCCCAGAGTGTTTTAAAAACAAGTAACTAAAGAACACTGAGACACGGGGTGGGCTCATGTAGCTTAGGCTGGCCACAGCCATGTGGTTTCCCCAGCCTCAGCCTCCAGAGTGCTGGTGTCACAGGTGTGCACCATCACGCCTGGCTTGTGACTTGCTTAATCAAAAGACTGTGCCAGAAGTAAAGGGGGTCCCTTCAGTGACCATGATATACAGGGCTGTTGTCTCCATCTTTGGGAGACTTTCTCTTGCTGGCTTTGGAAGTGAGTGACGGGGTTCGGGATACCCACATGATGGTAGCGGTGTGGTCCTAGGTGGTCTCTGGGAGCTGAGGGCAGCCACCTGCCAACAACCAGTAAGAAGTCAGAGCCTGAGTCCCAGAGCAGCAGAGAGTCAGCTGAAGCTTCCCAATAAACCTGCAGCTGTGCTGGCCACGGACCGGCCGATGCTTGGATTGCAGCATTGGGAATCCCTGAGCTGGAAGGCCCATGGAGAATGCTAGAATGTGGTGCATCGCAACCCTGAAATGCTAAATATGGTGTTCAAAGCGGACCCTAGGTATAGGGAAATTCACTGCCCTGTAACAGATAAACCATAATCAGAATAGTGACATATCGAAGCTTACTTCAAGGCTGGATGTTAGCCAAGACTCTCTCATCCAGGCAAGTTTCCCACAGTGAAAGTACTTGTCCTGGGTCATTGGGTTCCAATTCTTTCTAAATAAATAAAATCCAGTTACACACCCCATCTACGACTGTCCAAGAACACAAAGTCTGGGGGACGGATACAGCCCCTCTGAGAGTCTGTATGCTAAAATATGTGTAATTTTGCTAGGATGACACATTTTGAAGCAACATTCATGTTGTGGTAAGCTAGAATTGAGGATTACAACACAGAGCAGAACTGCATGTCCTAAGTACTGGCTTCTGAGCAGAAGAGATTGCCCAAAGCCAGAGTCACCATTACAAATCCCCCGAGCCAGTGGTTCTCAACCTTCCTCATGCTGGGACCCTTTAACACAGCTCCTCATGCTGTGCTGACTCAACCATAAAGTTATTTGTGTAGCTACTTCATAACTGTAAGCTTGCTGCTGATAGGAATCATTATGTAAATATCTGATATGCAGGATGGTCTTAGGTGACTCTTGTGAAAGGGTCGTTCGACACCCCAAGGGATTGCAACCCACGGCTTGAGAACTGCTGCTTTAAACCATGTGTAAAATGCAGTGTGTGCGTGTTAGTGTGTTGAGTACCACCTTGCGCTGTAATTCTTACAAACACTGAAGTTCAAAAATCATTTGGCCAGACTTGGGGAACAGCTATATTCAGAATTTGGGTGTTTTAACCATTCCTTCTTACTATAATTTGTATGATAAACGAATATAATTGGGAAATGTTAAAGCATCCTTCAGGCCTTTAGACAAGTTCCTTTCTGTTTTTGAAAAGTATGCATCCAGGGATGGAGTGATAGTTCAGCAGTTAAGAGGACTTGCTGATCTTGCAGAGGACCAGAGTTCCATTCCCAGCACTATATCAGGTGCCCCACAACCATCTGGAATGCCAGCTCGGGGGGCAATGCCTTCTTCTGGCCTCTGGGGATACTGCACATACATGACATACAGACAGAGAGAAGTGCAGACAGATGGATAGAAATAAAGGAGGAGTGTGCATCAAAAAGCCTTCTATGGTGTTAATGTGCTCGTACAGCTGGTGAGTGTCGAGTGGGATAATACACAGGGGACACATCAGCCTTCAGCCCGGGACAGAATAAGGTGCGCAATAAACCTTTGCATGTGTTGTTGTTGATACAAGGTCTGGTGTGACCCAGGCTGGCCTTGAACTCACTCTGTGGAAGATGATGACCTTGAACATCTGATTCTCCTTCCTCTACCTCCAAGTGTTGTGATTGTGGGCCTGCACTCCATGCCTGTTTTATGAAGTGAAAACCTTGAACTCAGGACTCCTTGCAGGCGAGGCAAGCCCTCTACCAAATGAGCTGTATATATCCCTAGCTGCTGTTTTGCAGATTTTGAATATACTCTTTGATGAGATCCCCCAGATACATGTCCAGTGTCTGTCACCGAGTTTGGCCACATGTCTGCATTGGCATTGCCTCTAGCAGGTGGCTCCCATCTTCATGAGCACTGAACATCTCCACACAGTAAGCGCAACTCCCCTGGAATGACAAGCCCAGAGCCAGGCCTGGGCGTGAACTGTGGAGACCGCAGTAGGATGCCTACCGCCTATAGGAAGAGAGAGCGTGGTGCGGCTCAGACACACCACACACTCAGATTCTGGGAATCATAGACACTTGCAGAGGCGGTCTCACTTGCGTTGCTGACTTGCTCTGTTTAGGGCACATTGGCCACCAGGATCTCCACCCTTTGAAAATAAGCACTTGCACTAAATGATGCAAAATGCACCATGCCAGTGTCTACCCTCTTGTTCTTCATGTCCTAAAGCGGTTAGAAATCCGTGCTGAGGGAGGCTAAGTAGACAAAGTGCTTGTCTCGCCAGCACAGGACCCAAGTTCAATCTCCAGAACCCAAGTTGTAAAAGCCAGGTGTCGGGGTGTAGCAATGGGGAGGCAAAGTCAGAACTTCTGAGGCTCACTGGCCAACCAGTCCAGTCAAATCTGTGAGGCCCAGGATAAACGAGAGACCTGTCACAAGAAACAAGGTGGCCGGCACCTAAAGAATGACCCCCTAAGGTTGTCTGTCCTCTGGACTCCGCATGCACACACACGCACGCGCACACACACACACACACACACACACACACACACACACACATTTGTGCATACCAGCACAGAAGGGCATGCACAGACACACATGATAGAATTAAGGCTCTAAGTCTAGTATCAAATTTTCAGGAACTGGAGGAGCAAAGCAGGATGTAACAATGAGAGAAGGCAACAGAAAATGTTCTGGAAGAGGGAGACATGGTGAACAGTCATTCCTTCCCTCTAGAAGAAGTCAAATCTGGATGCTTCTCAAACACCGTGTAGATGAAATGTAACAGCTGGGCAGCTGGATTCTGCCAACAAGCCCATCTTTCCAAGTTCTTAAGGGCCTGCAGGTGGCAAAGTCAGTTTCTATTGTCTCCCAAATCCTAGCTTTTGAAAAAGGAAAATACTGCTAGCTTGTATGGAAACAAGACAGCAGATGTTGGCCCGTGCATATCTAATCACTAAAGATTCGAGGTAATAAAGCACTCATTCTAGAGCTTGTAGCCACCACGTTCTGTTCAGGGTTAGCAGGAGGTGAGGTTTTATCTCCATTCACTACCCATGAAGGATTGTTTCTTTGCAGCCCACACTACTGTTACCCCATCTGGTTAGACGTGAAATACAAACGTGGAATATCATTTTATCTGCACGTATTTAAAATGCAATGTCCAAATATTATGCTGTTGGAAAGGAGACACCTGTCCAAAAAATTCCCAAGGTTTTAGAGAGTGCACTTAAGCTCAGATGTAGACACAAGCAAAGCTCGTTTTTCATCTGGTAGAAGGCTTCATGCTAGCCAAGGCTTGGAACACATGCAGGTCATTCTGTGGAGGGAGCAATGGCTCATTTATCTGACGCCGTCTGTTCTGAGCCAGCGCCTCTCCACGTCACTGAAGCTGAGGCCCCGCACATCACATGTATTTATTTTAGCCATTTGGCATGGCAATATTTCTGGGTGTTCCTTGCACACGTCCTTGCCTTTTAAAATAGAGGTTGAGAAACATTATTTAATCTCTGCTTCCTGACTCAGGGTCATCGTCGTGAACATCAAGTATTGGGTTGTTCTGTACTACAAAGTAGTGCTTGCCTTGGGGTCCTCACAGTGTGAGCCAAGCTGTCTGACTTCATTTGACAGGAGCTGTGGGCCCCCATGCTTTTAAAATTGTGGGGACCAGCTTTTGACGTCGCTTTTTAGCATTCTTGCTGTATCTAATACTCCTGCCTCCTTTATTTATCTTTGATGAGTGTGTATGTGTGTGCCCGTGTGTTTGTGTGTGTAAGTATGTGAACGCATGTGTGCATGTGGAGAACACAGGTCGACACTGAGTGTCTTAGTCACTCTACACCATGTCCTTAGACTAAAACTCCTGATCAGTCTAGAGCTCACCAATTGGGCTAGCCAGCAAGTCTGCCTCTGGCCTCCCAGGGCTGGGGTGACAGGCACAGGCCACCCAAACCTAGCTTTTCACATAGGTGCTGGGATCTGAACTCAGATCCTCATGTTCGATAGCAAGCACTTTGTTTTCTGAGCCATCTTTCCAACCCTAAATTTGTTGTTATTGTTTAACATAACAGGACATACAGCAGGTACCTGTTAAATAACCAGAGCTGTTTTCCTATTTTCAACATGTTCTTTTAAAAATATTTTATTGTTACGTACGTGCGTGCGTGTGTGCGTGCGTGCGTGTGTGAACATACATCAGTGAAGGTGCCCATAGGGGCTACAAGAATCAGGTCCCCATAGAGCTGGATTCACAGGCAGTTGTGAGCCGCTGGGGCGCCAGAACCAAATTGGGACCCACTGTAAGGATGTGCTCCTAACCACTGAGCTATCCCTCCTGTCCTCACATAGTCTTTCTTGGTTGACATAAATGAGCTGTGCCTTGCTAAGAAGCGAAGCAAAGGGGTATTCTCTAAAACCCACTGAGGAATTCCAACAAGTAGGATTTGATTCTATTCTGAGCTATGAGACACTCATGTTAAAATTAAACAAACATTAGCCGGGCGGTGTTGGTGCACGCCTTTAATCCCAGCATTCGGGAGGCAGAGCCAGGCAAATGTCTGTGCGTTCGAGTCCAGCCTAGGCTACCAAGTGAGTTCCAGGAAAGGTGCAAAGCTACACAGAGAAACCCTGTCTAGAAAAACCAAAAAAAAAAAAAAAAAAATTATAATCTTATGGGCTGGAGAGATGGCTCAGAGGTTAAGAGCACTGGCTGTTCTTCCAGAGGTCCTGAGTTCAATTCCCAGCAACCATATGGTGGCTCACAACCATCTAGAATAACATCTGGTGCCCTCTTCTGGCCTGCAGGCACACATGAAGTCAGGACACTGTATACATAACAAATAAATAAATCTTTAAAAACACAATTGGACAAACATGGAGCCTTTAGTCCAGAGTGGGATCTCGCATGGGAGCAGAGGGGGCCGAGTCTGATTTCAGTAGTTAGTCTACATGGCGAGGCTACCATACAGTGACCATTCAGTAGCCGAAAACCAACCCCTCAACTGAAAACTTGGCAGTGTAGAGCTGCAGTCAATGATTATTCTCCGGGATTCTGCAGGTTGGGGGTTTCAGGTTCTAGGCAGTTCTGTCCGATGGAGCACAGCCTGAGGATGTTCCCTTGGCTACACTTAGCTGCAAATGGGCTGGGAGGCTGAGGAAGATGTTGGGTATCAGATGGTTTGATGCTCTTCTGCCTGTTTCTCTCCTTCCACTTGGACACAGTGCATCATCTCCCCTTGCTTTGCTACAGTGTGGTGTTTGCTCCCTTACGGGGAAGTCCACGATGTTAAGTCTTGTAAAGGGTGTGCCAAAACTGGCACCATATCACTTTTGCTAGTGTGTGTGTGTGTGTGTGTGTGTGTGTGTGTGTGTGTGTGTGTGTGTGTGCATGTGTGTGTAGGGGGTGGGTGTGGATCCCGTGTATGTGAATATTCATGGAGATAAATACATTTCATGTTGACGTCAGGGTTCTTCCTCAGTGGCTCTCCACATTCTTTCTTGAGGTAGGGTCTTCTCGCTCAACCTGGAAGAAGCTGTCCAGGGAGCTCCAGAGGTTTTCTCGTCTCCACATCACCTACAGTGCTCAGGTTACAGGTGTACACAGCCACACACGGCTTTTACAGATGTGTTGAGGATCTGAACTCAGGTCTTCAGGCTCTGCCTGGCAGGTACTCTACCAGCTGAGCCACATCCCCAGTGCCATTGTTGCCACACGCACTGGTCAGGTCACAAGTCAGAGAGGTTCTCAAGGGAAGGAGAAGCATCCACTCCGGAAGGGGGGGGGGCTTTCACACACATACAAGAGAAGAACTTCACACCTACAACCTTCACCCCATCCTCAAGCTCTACTTGAAGGAGCCATGGTTTTTATTCCTATGTGAAAGTGTTAATTAGTTGTGCTATACTAACTATCCTCTCTAGAGGCACAATGAGAGGAAGGCTGGAGAGATGGCTCAGAGCTTAAGAGCACTGGCTGCTCTGGCAGAGGTCCTGAGTTTGATTCCCAGAACCTACAGGGCAGCTCACAACCGTCTGTAACTCAGATCTGATGCCCTCTTCTGGCCTCTCTGGGCACCAAGGAAGTGGTGCATACACATTAACACAGAAAAAGAATAATTACACACAGAAAATAAATTAATCTACTAAAAAAAATTTAAAGCAGAATAGATTTGGTAATTGGCGCTTTTATTCTAGGAAAGGATGAAAAAGAAGTCTACACTTTCAATTAGATCTTTCCCTTGGAGCAGATCCAAATCTGTATTTTCCCTTCCGGACACACAATCAAGAATCCAGGTCGCGTCAATCCCCGATGAGTCAGATACGATCTCCAGGAGACACCACTTCCTCCTGCACTTCCTGTGTAGCCGGGTTTGCCTCTGGGTGCTGTTTTAAAAGCGTGAGAGCGTTTGCCCACCCAGCCAAAATAAACAACCGTATTATTCCTGTCATTGTTGTCTACCACCTAGTGGTGGTGTGACTTGCTCTTTTTAAAACATTTCTGTTCATGCTTTAAGAATTTCATGTGTTACATTTTGATTATATGAATCCCCCAACTTCTCCCACTAAATCCACTCCTTCCTCTGTACCTCCCATCCTGTGTCCTCTTGGTTTTTTATAATAACTTATCAACTCCAATTTGTGCCGAATACTCCTGGATGTGGGGCATTCGATGGCATCGGCCCATCTATTAGGGACCACACTCTTCACGGCCTTGGAAGGTCAAAGCATCTGTGAACTAGGAATATGCAAACTGTGTCTTGAGGCTAACTTGGCAGCAACTTCAGTGTCATGTTCCACAGGGAAGCAGGCTCATTCTGTCGGGGTGTGGGGGTGGAAGGACAGGAGACTGTCATATGTAAATGCAAGTTTTCTGTCCCACCTGCCTGTTCCCAAATACCTGGCAACTGATTCCCAAATAATTAACTCAGAGGCTCAGTATAAACTATAAATGCTCGGTCAATAGCTTGGGATTGTTTCTAGCTAACTCTTACACTTAAATTAACCCAAAGTTTTTATCTTGTTTAGGCATGCGCCTTGGTACCTTTTCTCAGTATGGCGCTCTCATCTTGCTTTTCCATGTTTTCCTGCAACTCTCTGACTCCTCCCTCCCTCGTCTCAGAATTCTCCTAGTCTGGCTCTCTTGCTCAGTCTCTTCCTGCCCAGCTATTGACCAATTAGCTTCTTATTAGCAAACGAGAATAATACATATTCATAGTGTAGAAAAGGATTGTTCCACAGCAGTCATAGAGGGAGTGTTAATTAACTTTGTCTTTAGAGGTGACATATTTTGGGGCAGTCAAGGTGACTTAGCAGGTAAAGGAACCTTAGGCCAAGACTGATGTCTGAAGGTCAGTCCTTAAGACCGACATGGTAAAAGGTGATGCTTTACCCACATGGTAAAAGGCTTAGCCGCAGCACATGAATCCACTGATATTTTAATTATTGTCTGAGACCCCACAGCCTGGCAGTCAACACCCTGTCGCCCCACCAGCCACTTAGGCTGTGGCCTGGAGAGCCTGTGGCCGGATTCTGCCGCTGCCACCATATGTAGATTTAAACTAAGTCTCTACATTCTATTTACCCACAAAGACTGAGGACTCAGATGTGGGGGTGAAAACCTGATAGATCAGAGAAGCCAAGAAGCAACCAGCTGACGTTGCTTTTTGGCCAGAGACCCAGCAAGAGACGTGTCTCTTCATGCATCCCCAAACCAAAAGGAAGTGCCAAACGCAAGTCCTCACCCTTTCCTTCCTGTGCGTCTTCTCTATTCAAATTGCCGCCTTCTCTATGGCCAATTCCAGTCAACTTGTCACTAGCTCCGCCCCCTAATTCAAGGTAAACTTTCTTTAACAGTTTTGGAGTGTCACAGTGCGATCAAAATTCCCAAAACAAAAAGGACAGAACCAACTTCCTCAAGTCGTCCTCTGACCTCCACATGTGTGTTATGGTAACACACACACACACACACACACACACACACACACACACACACACACACCATCCATAGCAATAGCACAACATACTATCTGATGACTTACAATGTCCACTTGTCTTCCACAGCTCCCGAACATTATGTGTAATAACAACAGCAGCATCTCTCATCAGCTCCACTCTATTTCAATACTAGACAGGAATCATGAGACACCTGGGGCCTGGCATAGTACCCACTCCAAGACTGCTCCATAAATATTTGTCAAAAACACTCATGGACTGAGTTCTTGCCGTGTGGTGGGCATTTCTCTGTGCGCAGTAAGTCCACCCTTCCGGTCACTGTCAGGATAGGCACCGTGAGGACACTATACTAGCCCTGATTGAGAGGTGGCGACACTGAGCAGTTGCCCGCCTTGCCAAGAGCCGCTCAGTAACCGGGATATGACTGGAGGTCTCTCTGGCCCCAGAGCCAGCTCTGAACTGCCCGCTGCCCCTGGAGTCAGCAGCATGTAGACCAGCGCCCGTGTGCTCACCATTTGAGCAGCACTCACAGCTTATGGGTGGCTTCATATTCTAAAGTGCCTAAAGGAAAAAAATTAATCCACAAAATATACTCCACAAGACGTGAAAATGGAACTCTACCTTGCATGTTCCTCCATGATTCTGTGTTGGAACAAAACCATGCCCACTAACTCTCCTGTGCTGACACTTGTGTTAACACCAGGCTGGCAAGCCATTTGGTCCCCAAAGGGGAGAAAAGCAGTTTACTGTCTGGCTCTTTATGGAAAAAGCTTGCTAATCTCCATTCTTGCACTTTATATTCTTTTTAATGTGTAGGGGGGGGACAGTCTTGGGTGTCATCCTCATGAATGCTATCCAGTCTTTTTGAGAAAAGGCCTCTTATTGGTCTGGAACTCACCAATTAGACTAGACTAGCTGACCAGAGAGGCCCCAGGGACCCCGCTGTCTCCACTCCCTCGGGGCTGGGATCACAAGCAAACCACCATGCTTGGCATTGTTACCTGGGTTCTGGGGATCCAACTCAGGCCCATGTGCTTGCAAGGCATGGGCTTCACCAACGATGTCATCTCCCCAGCCCTGCATTATCTTTCTCAGAATACGAGATTCAAGGAAAAGTGGCTCCAGATACAAGCACCACAATTAAACTGCTCTTTTGATTTTTTTAAATAACACCTCATTTCAATAAGCTGCCTGCAATCCCCCCATTAAAGCCTCGGTGTATGGGCTTCAGTGCCGGTTTCAAGTTGGTGCCTCTCAGGAAGCCAATACCCCTGAGGACAGAAGCTCATTATTTGGTTAATAACAGTGGCAGAAAGCAGTGTGCTGTTTAGTGAAAGGCAATGGTCCAAGAAAAGGCCACTGATATTCCCAAATGCAGCGATGTCTCGTTTTCCAGGCTAATTTCCCAGCATGAAAAGAGCCCAAGGCCCAGTCTTGAAAAGGTTCCAGCCACACTGAATCCCCTGGTTTGGGACAAAAGATGTTGGGGGTCTTCCTTCTCTTATTCCCTGGAGCCCAAAGAATCAAAGATAAGGATTAGAATGGTCAAGTTCACCTGGAAAAGTGGTGATGGTGTTGAGTCCTTTTAAATGTGTGTAAGCCATAAAGAGCTCACAGTCAAAAGTAAAGACAACATTGGCCTCCACCGGCCACAGACAACAGGCTGTGGCCTGCAGCAGAAGGGTCATGACACACTCAGAATCAGGAACCTGCGGGTCATAACCCCTGTGGGGTCACATATCAGATATCCTGCATATCAGATATTTATATTATTACTTATAACAGTATCAAAATTACATTTATGAAGTAGCAACAAAATAATTTTATGGTTGAGGTCACCACAGCCTGAGAACTGTATTAAAGGGTCGCAGCATTAGGAAGGTTGAGAACCACTGCACTAGAGGAAGGTGTTAGTGGCCCATAGAAGAAGCATCTAGCCTCTCTTCCCTCTCCCACCCCAGCAGCAGGTTCACACTAAAGACGTTTGAGTGTCATTCAGGAAGAGGGAAAATTGCTTTCCAAGGTCCACTTTGATGTTAGCATGCAGGCCTTGAGTGTAGCAGCCACAGGGCCCACAGGGAGCCTACAAATCTCCACAACATGCATGGGTTTTTCCCAGGAGGGTGTTGGAGCGAATCATATCCCAGGCCTGAGGAGCAATGTAGATGTTCTTGCACATAACAAGCCCTTCATCAAGCTAGGGGAGTAGACCCTGGTCAAGAGCACTGCGTTTGCATAGGTCACCTTTGTGCTGGAGCAAAGTACTTATGCAGTTACCCTACCTTCTTCTGTTCCACAAAGTGGAGCACTTCTTCGAGGTGGACCCTCTGATGCGGGCTGTGGACAATGTTTCCAACCCTGAGAGGTCTGCCAGGAATGAAGGACATCAGTTTGAAGCCTGACTGGTGACAGGGACTGTCACCTTGTTTTTTGATGTTTTTGTTTTTGCTTCTTAAGGAGCACAGGATCTGACACATCACAGAACCCAGCCAGTGTCTATAAACCAATGACCAAATGAATAAGCCAACTAGAACACAGGTCGGGAAAGTGAGCAGCACTCAGAGAAGAATAAACAATTAACTCAGGCAGAGAGAGGTTCAGATGCCAACAGAGAGGGGCTTTGATTTACACTTTAAAAAAAATGCTTTGTTTGTTTTTGTTGTGGTTGTTGATTGTTTGTTTGTGTTACATGTACAAGTACTTTGCCTGCATGTAAGTGCATCATGAGCGAGTACTGCCTGCGGAGGCCAGAAAAGGGCATTGGATTCCCTGGCACTGTGATAGCTCTACACCATCACTCTAGTAAGTGATGGCTTTGCACTAGTGAGATCTCTTCTGTTCTGCTTGTGTGTTAGTTACTCTCACTTTGCCATGACAAACACCTAACAAGAGCAACAGAAGGAAGGGGGAGAAAGAGGGAGGGAGGGAGGGAGGGAGGGAGGGAGGGAGGGAGGGAGGGAGGGAGGGAGAAAGGAAGGAAGGAAGGAAGGAAGGAAGGAAGGAAGGAAGGAAGGAAGGAAGGAAGGAAGGAAGGAAGGATGATGGATTTATTTTAGCTCATGGTTTCATGTTGGGAGAGTCATGGTGTCTGCTTTTCCCTTTGTGAGTGGTCTGCATGACTGAGATGCAATGATCCATCTTTTTACTATGTTGTAAAGGTGGCTTGTGTTGCAACACTAATGACAAGGACTTAACTGGTCACAAAGCGTCCCAAGTCCACCACCCCCCCAGAGCCCACTGTCCAGAGAGAATTTGTTTCCTCCTTGCCATGGTCATAAGGCTAGTGATTAGTCACAACCGTGGTTAATCATGAAGAGGCAGAGAGCCCTCAAATCAGAGAAGTCTTGATTAACAATATTAAAATATCTTGTTGTATGAAGGTGTTTATGTAAATGTCTGACTTATGGAAAGTAAGGATTGAAAAAGAATTCAGGAATTTACACCAGTAAGCTGCTGTTGACAGGTCTAACAATCGGGGACACACTTCGGCTGTGTGACTTGCAAGCTGACAAAAGTGGACAGCCTACAGTTATGAGGATCAGGTTTTCTAAGATGAATATTGAAGTTCCTAGAACTAATGAGTGGGTGTCCTTGGGGGAATCAGAGGAGAGCATATTTGAAGTGGGGTATGTCATAGGGAATATTTGAAATTGAGAAAGTCATGGAAACCCCATAGCTGGGCACAACGCCCATGCAGAGGTTGGGCCCAACAAGGAGGATACACTTGAGCCATGATCCCACAGCACACCAATTATACCATGATGAATTCCACAAGTCCTGCTCACACACTAAGATTCCCTCCATTGTGTAGAACTCATGAGTCACAGATCAGTCCTTCCCTCGAGGAAGGATGCCACTGTCCTGGTGCACACTGTGAGATGCCAGAGGACTCTTGGGTCCCTGAGTAATTGATATACTAGAAAACACCAAATTCATGGTCTAGAACCTACCAGGAAGACCCACCAAGGATATTCAGGGGCTGTCTTCTAGACATATAATTCTAGCCCTGTGATTGGCTGTTTCTTCAGTCATTCATTGATATGGTAATGATTGACTGAGGCGGGCCTAGAAAGATGGATGGTAGGTCAAGCACTTACCACACAAACATGAGGAACAGAATTCAGATCCCCAGGACTCACTTGAAACAGGACATGGCAGCTCACTTCTGTGATCCTACCATCCCTACAATGAGAAGGGTGGAGGATTATCTCCGGAAGCCCAAAGACCACCAGGCCTGGTGTACTCAGAGGTAACATCAGTAAATCCTGTCTCAAACAAGGTGGAGGGTGACAACTAGTACCCAATGTTGTTTTCTGGTCTTCACATGCATGCACGCGTGCACGCACGCACGCACGCACGCACGCACGCACGCACGCACGCACGCACACAGATTTTAATTGTTTTCTGTGCGCACTATCAGCATTAAATGATTATCAGAGAAACCCCTTGCATTAGACCTTAGAACCTAGTTCAAAGAAAGAAAATATATGAGAGGGTCAGAGGCTTTGGATGGAAACCAACATAAGCAAGATGGCCAGGGGGTCCTGGCCCACTGCAGCCCCTGGCAGAGAAGAATGGTCAGTTTGCCAAGCACATCAGTGACCAACACTCCTAGACCATAGAGAACCTGGCATTCAAGGGACAGAGAGACTGAGGCCACAACCCTGGGGACTTGAAAATAAGTGGAAGGAGGTCATTCTGAGATCGGAACTCCACAGTGAACAGGAAGCAACGTGGAGCAACTGGAGGGTTCTAGAAAGGGGCCCGAGTGAGGGAGACAATGTACATGTCTCAGTGTCTGGGACCATTGTGGTCAGCAAGTGCATCAGCATGCTCACACCATGGGGTTTCCAGGAATTAGCTGCAACTCCTAACATGTTCTGTCTATGCTATGTCTTATGAGAAATTTATATTAATGCTCAACTGCTTGTAAATAGCTGGCAGTGTTTCCTTCTCAGACTTTTTCTGTAATAGAGTGACTGTAACTTAGTTTTTTGCAATAATGCTACATACCAGAGTATTTTTTTAAGTGAGCTTTCCCTTACAACTGTGCCTTGGCTAAGTGATTGATCATTCATAAGCCATTTATAATTGATCATTTCTCTGTGATGAGGAATTTTCATCTCCAATTTAACATTTTTTTATTCCGATCATTTAAAAGGTTGAAGGCGGCATGGGTCCTTTTACCCTTGGCTGCCAGGAAGCTCTTGTCTAAAGCAAATGATTAACCACAATAGCCATTTCATGTACACCGTTGGGATATTTGTTTCCCTTCTGCTTTTCTTTCTTATTGCTTCCTTCTTACGTCACTGTCAATTATTTTGAAACTGGATGTTTGCTGTCAATTAGGAAAATGTTGTGCTTTCAAAATGACCCTCATCTGCCGGGCATATACTTTAGAAATTCTGCACTCACCAGTGATGGGGTGGGACTGGTTAGTGAGTCAGCAGATCAATACACTGTGGTTAATGGTGTCTATAAAATGTGATGTCTCAGAACCTCAGCCAGGGACATATCACCCTGGCAAGTGCTGTTTCTATGAGGAAGGCAGCTTGTGTCATAAATCCGAGGTCTGACTCTCTTCATCCGAAGAGTTTTAAGCTTCATGTAAAACAGGGATGTTTCCTGTTATATGAAGGCACTTGCCAAGGAGCTTCAACTTCTGTCTCCTTCCCTGCTGAACTTTAAAACTGGAGAGGCAACTGTCTGCTGAGGCTGTTTTGTCTAGCTCTGGGCGTGGGGCAGGAATCCAGCAGTCTGAGTCTTAGCACTCCAGCTCCACCTTACGAAGAAGCTCAAGGAAGTGCCTTCACCGTGTGGATGCTGTGAATGGCAAAAATAATTAAAATAAAAAAATTGTCCTCTAGAGAGAGGGCAAAGTAGGATGGAGGGGTAGGGGTAACTAGGCAGCCCACAGGTCTATGTCTCTGAGACCAAACACTGGACACCATTTCGGCCAAAGTGATCTCCAGGAAGGTTCTCTTATCCAGGCTCTCTCTCTCTCTCTCTCTCTCTCTCTCTCTCTCTCTCTCTCTCTCTCTCTCTCTCTCTCTCTCTCTCTTTGATCACCCCATCAATTCCAGTCTCAGGATTATGGCATTCCCTGGCATGGCTCACCATAACCACATGACTGTTAGTAATGAGATAGTCATCCCGACATGGGCTCCTCACAAACACTCTGTGGGATCTACATTGTTGTGGGGAGAATGGGCTCAGGGAGGGGGGAAGCAGTCAGGAGGGGGCTTGGTCACTTCCATGATTGTTCTGAAAACAAAAGGACAGTAAACCCCCAAAGAGCAAGGATTTTATTTTTAATAGAATCAGTAATAAGTGCCCACTGGGGAAAAATAAGTTTACAGAGAAAGGAAGAGGCAGAGGATGGGGAGTGGACACAGGAGAGGGGGAAGAGGTAGATGACCAACATCAGTGCACACTGCTAGGAAGGGGGGGAGAGGTAGATGACCAATATCAGTGCACACTGCTAGGAAGGGGGCGGGAGAGGTAGATGACCAATATCAGTGCACACTGCTAGGAAGGGGGCGGGAGAAGTAGATGACCAACATCAGTGCACACTGCTAGGAAGGGGGGGGAGGTAGATGACCAACATCAGTGAACACTGCTAGGAAGGGGGGGGGAGGTAGATGACCAACATCAGTGCACACCACTAGCATTTTAGCACACATTTATTTATGTTTTGTTTTGTTTGAGGCAGGATCTCATATAGCCCAGGCTGGCCTTACTATGAAGAAGGAACAACCTTGAACCATTGAGATTCCTACCCCTATCTCCCAAATGCCTTTACAGGCATGAATCACCACTGTCATTTTTTGCGATGCTGGGGATTGAACCCAGGGCTTCAGGCATGCGAGACAAGGACTCTACCAACTGAGCTATATCCCCCAGCCCAAGTACGTGTTAATGTTTAGTGCACAAATTACAGATAAGAGTTGACAAACTGAGACCCTCTGGAAAAGACTAGCCATCTACCTGTGTTTTAAATAAAACTTTATTAGAATAGAGCTAGACTAGGTCTGCTTCCATATTGCCTACTGTGTAACAGTGGTGTAGTGGGATGGTTAGGTCCAAGGCCCATGGCCTAAAATATTGATTATTTGTTATCCAGCCCCTTTCAGTCTCTTTATTCTTCCTTCAGAACATCAACATCTTCACATTTAAAGAACCTTGGGAAGGATGCTGGGGAGTTAGATGACCGATCACTGATAAGTTCTAGAATGTCTCAGCCCCAGAGCAGATGATGAGGGATGTAATGTCTGTTTACTCAGAAGTCTGACCACTGTCTGGCTCCATGTGAAGCACAGAGGGCTCCTTCACTAGCCTCCCCACTGCCACAGAAGACAAGGCTCAGTGTGAAACATCTGCTATAAGACAAAACCTCCCTACCACTGCTGCAGGAGACAGGGCTCGGTGTGAAACAGCTGGTGTCAGACAAGGCTCTCAGACCGCAACTTCAGAGGAGAAAAGATGTCAGGGCTGGCATCATGCAGAGCCTTTCCCTCCAGACAGGGTTACCAAGGGCACCTGGGTTCAAGGTGTCATGTCTGCATTGAGTGAGGCCGGCGGAGGGTACAGGTGTTTGGGTTTATAAATACAGCTGGTAGATAATATCAGTAATGTTGTTAGGCTTGTGTCGTTATGAAATGAAGTCTCTCTCAGTAGCCCAGGCTGGTCTGAAACTCACTACATAGTCTAAACTGGCCTCAGACTCCCAGGGACCCTCCCACTGTGTCCTGTGACACAGAGGCATGGTTTGTTCAGTGTACCTCAAAGCAGTGGTTTTTGCCTTTGGGGGAACTGACATGCAAACCTTTGCAGTCTGGCCACTCTTGAGTTAGCTGCATGTGCGTGGGTGATTCTCACCCAGGTTCCTTCTCAGAGCTGGAGTCTGCACAAAGGCATCTGACTTCACTCCATTATAAGCATTGGGAAGTCAGGCATGTCACTTACCTACCCAACATTGAGTCCCCACATTCTAGAACAAAGCCTCATGCATCTGTGTTGATTGAACAAACACTGTGTTTTGCAAGTCCAGTTAACCTTCCCAGAGAGTACTGAGTCTCTTGCTCCTGGGGAGAAACAGAGACCAGTTGATAGAATTGAGTATTTACAGTAAGAACCTGGGTGGCTGACTTCAAACACCTTTCAAAACCCTTGAAGGACCATGACCCAGAGCATATTTTGGAAAGGGAAAAAGAAACACCCAATGGAAGGAACTTGGGTGGCCAGCCCATCCCTTCACTCGATGGCTGGGCTTCCCTCGCTCTACCTCCAACATATGCTACACAGATTGTACCTCCAGTGTGTAGCCGAGGGAAGAAGCGCTCATCGGGACCTTGCTCAGATGCTGTAAACGATGCTTCTGCCCCGGGTTAGCTACTTGTCTCATTGACGTATGAAACATCTGGCTAAAGCAACGTAAGGAAGAACGGGTTTATTTTGTTCCCTGTCCAGTGTGCAGCCCCTCAACACCAGGAAGGCAGGACGGCTGGAGCTGCAGGCAGCTGTTTGCTGTGCATCTGCAGTCAGGAAGCAGCTGGCCACACGGCATCCACAGTCAGGAAGCAGAGAGAGATGAATGCTGGTGCTCAGCTCACCTTCTCCTCTTGCTTCAGCCCAGGACCCCAGCCTGTGGGATGCTGCCACACATGATCAAAAGTGTCTTCCAACCTCAGTTAATTAGTCTAGATAATCCCTCACACAGACACATTCAGAGGTTTGTCTCCTAGGTGACTCTAGGATCTGCCCAGCTGGCAACGTTAACCATGACCAATGAGAACCTCAAAGATATCACCTCCTACCATATCCTTTGCATGAGGAAAGTATCTCTGTCCTTCTCTTCTGGAAGGATGGTAGGGGCAGGAGAAAGGTCTGCACTGACATGGGAGCAGATGTTTAAGAAGGAAAGGGACAATGGCCCCTGGTTCCCCTTTTAGATCTGCCTCCTCTTCCCTGGGAGCAGTATGGAAGAAGCTTTGATTACTTCTCTCCAGCAGCATGAAAAAGGGAAATCACTTCCCAGCCTTGCTTATCTTTCAGCCAAAATCTTAGCTGCAAAGTGAAATTCTGAAACTAGGGTCTTATTAAACACAACTCTTCTGTTAAGCCCAGATGTTGACCCACTTTGTCATGTAAAAGAACTTACAATTAGCATGGGAGTCTAAATAGGACATTCATGGGTCGAGATCTTAATTCCTGGATTCCTGTAATATTTTCAACAACTGAAAAAAAAAAACTTATTTCAGCGAGCATTAGGTTTGGAAAGTGGGTTCTGTGGAGGATACAAGGGGATCAGGAAGGCTTCTACTTTGTCATCAGGTGACAAGCGTGTGGAAGAGCCCATTTGTTTTAAGAGAAACCTGCATTAGAAAATGAAAGGTTGAGCCGGGCAGTGGTGGCACACGCCTTTAATCCCAGCACTCGGGAGGCAGAGGATCTCTGTGAGTTTGAGGCCATCCTGGTCTCCAAAGCAAGTTCAAGGAAAGGCGCAAAGCTACACAGAGAAACCATGTCTCAAAAAAAACAAAAAAAGAAAAAGAAAAGAATAGAAAATGAAAGGTTGTACCTGGAACAACTTTGTCACAGGGGGGTAAGCTGCAGAAGATAAGACAGGGCACTGCTGCTGACTCTAGTCTTTCCCAGCAGGCTGTTTGAAAGCCTGAAGCCCAGGGAGGCAACAGGTAAACACGTAGACTCCCCAAAATGTGTGATAAATCAGATCTGGTCAGCATTTGATTTGCATTATGGTATTCTATTAGATCCAGCATGCTGCTACTTTCGAGATGTGCCCTTATTTAACACCCTCAGTGCAAACACCAATAGCCCACAGTGCTTCCTGTTTGTCATCAGACACCATGCATGGGAAGAGGCCTCGAGGTACACGGTGGAGCTGGTGGGTTCCAAGGTGGGGCCTTCGCAGACCCATGTTTCCCCATCCCTTGCTCTTCCATCTGCCTTCACGCTGATGCCTGCTCCTCCTGTTTGTCATACATGTGGTAGTGTGATGGCAGATGTACCTTTGTTTCTCATATCTACTTTGCAAAAGGAAGAAGAGTGTCATCAGTCAGGATCATGGAAAAGAACAGAACCAGGCCTGGGGAGAGGGCTTAGCTAGTCAACTGTCTTCCTTGCAAGGTCAAGCACTAGAGCTTGGTCTTCAGAAGCCACGGAAAACTATAAGCTGCACCTTGCTGCATGCACTTGTAACCTCCGTACTGGGGACACAGACACAGGAAGGCAGCATGCTGAGGTACACTGTCCACTCAGCCTAACCTAATGATCAAGCTTTGAGACAGGGACAGGCTACCTCAAGACAAGACAAGGTAGGTGGCCAAGGACATCCAAGGTTGTCCTCTGTCTTCCACATACATACACACATAAGTGTACATGTACACGCACACATATGCACTCAAGGAAGGAGGGAATAGAGAGGGAGAGAAAGGAAGAAGGACAGAAGGAGGGCGAGAGGAAGGGAGAGAAGGGATGAGAAAAGAAGTGAGCTTTGTAGGTCTGTCTGTCTGTCTCATTTCTAAAGGAGGGGGGAAGTACTTATGTGTACACATTTTGGTTGCAGCCAAACAAACCCGAAATCTGTAGATCAGGCCAGCATCCCAGAAACTCAGGGACAGGAGCTGAAGTTCGCATCTCCAGGCAGAATTTCTTTTTCCTTAAGAGACGCCTCAATTTTGTCTTAGGGCCCTCGGCTGATTGGGCAAGGCCCACCCACCTGGTGGAGGATGATCCCCCCTCCTTTAAAGTCAATTACTTTGCTCATGCCTTTAGGACACCTTTCCCACCACATACGGGTCACTGCTTGCTGCATGACGGTACGATCACACAGCCATTGCAGGAAAAAAGAAGAACATAGGAGAGCTTCCAGTCAGAGTTTGCCCATCAGGGAAGGACCCATTCCCCAAGTTTTGTTGGAAGAAACAGGGTCACATGACCACCCTAGCAGCAAAGGAGGCAGGAAGGAAGGTGTTAAGTTTTCTGGCATCTATAGGGTGGGTCTACGCTCAGCTGTGACTGGCATTCAGCGGGCAGCTTTAGCTTCTTCCCTGGGCTGTTTATTTACTGGGCATTTAATGAGTGCGAGAGGCTGAATAGTGCGTGCTGCTCGGGTTAGAGTCCTGTTACTCATTACCGAGGATAATTAAGTGACATTGGCTCCCAATATGGAAAACTCACCCTTCCGTGCTCAGCAGCTGGAAACGGCCTTGTGATTATTGCAGTGCTGTGGGATTCGGTCTTTTAACATTTAAGCTAAGAAGTAAATTCAGGGGCTGGAGAGGTGACTCCATGCCTAAGAGCATTTCCTGTGCAGTCCAGAAGACCAGAATTCTGATCCCAACACCCACTTAACAAGACAAGCATCCCACCCACACTTGTAACCCTGACTCCAAGGTGGGCAGAGACAGGAGGATCGCTAGGGATTCTCCCTAGGCAAAAGTAAACACAAGCCTCAGGGGAGACCCTGCCTCAGAGGAATATACAGCAAGTGATAGAGGACACCAGAGGTCCTCTTCTGGCCTCAATACACATGTGCACACACACACACACACACACACCCGCCGCCTCCATGATGATGTGTCACTGTGACCGAATGCTTGACAGAATTGTTTATATCCATTACTTTTTTTCTTTTTTCTTTCTTTCTTTCTTTTTTTTTTTTTTTTCATTTTTCGAGACAGGGTTTCTCTGTGTAGCTTTGCACCTTTCCTGGATCTCGCTCTGTAGACCAGGCTGGCCTCAAATTCACAAAGATCCTCCTGCCCCTGCCTCCCAAGTGCTGGGATTAAAGGTGTGCACCACCACCGCCCAGCTCATTACTTTCTGATGCTGTGATAAGACACTCTAACCAGAAGCAACTTAAGAGAGTTAATTTTGGCTTAAAGTCCCAGAGGTCTAGATGTCAATAATGATGGGGAAAGCGTGATAGCTGGATCCTGCAGCTGAGAGAGACACCTCAACCAGATAAAGGAAGCCTCACGGCAGAGAACAAACAGGAAGTGGGGAAAGGCCATAAATCCTCAAAGCCCACCCCCTGTGATGTATTTCCTCCACCAAGGTACCATGTTCTAGAAGTTCCATACCCTCCCCAAAATAGCACCACCAACTGCAGACCAACTGTTCAAATACCTGAGCCCATTAGGGACATTCCTCATTCAAACCACCACACCTGGGAGCCTGTATTTCTCACAAACTGGCAGATGCATCCGTACCTGGGGTAGGGAGGATAGAGACCACCTCTGATATCACCGCTTTCATTTCTCTCTGGCTCAGATAGAACAACCTGCCCTGTGGCCACAGGAGGAAGAAGTCCAAGTCCTCAGTTCTTCCATTCCAGCTACCCTCGGGGAGAGGGGACTCTCCACACAGAGCAATCCCAGGCACTATCAGCAATCATCCTGTTTGACCAGTTGGCAACTCCAACCTGCCAGGCAGGGTTTGAAAAAGAAAAAGAAAAAAAAAGTAATTAGCCCAGGTGAGGCTCATTAGAGTCAGTCTGGCATTCTGCCAGCCATACCAGTCGCTTTGTGCCAACCGTTGATTTTAATATCAATGGTGGTGCTGACAAGGACCAGGCAGGCTGGGAGGGAGTGTCATACCAGCCAGCCCTCTCCCCCTCCCCTTCCACAGGCTCTCACTGCGAGGTGAAGCAGTCTGCTCCATCAAATCAGAGCTGGCTCCTGAGTCACTCTTCCCGGCCTCCCTTCTCTAACAGGCTGGGCCCCAGGTGATCTTAAAAAATTAAATGAAGCTCAGAAAATGAGACACAGAGGAGAGCCAGGAATTAATAGCCCATCCCTGGCGCCGGCAGAACTCCTGACTGTATGTCCCTTGTCAATTTCCTTGGAATTCCTTTGGGCTTTTGGAACTAGCAAAGATTTAGTCTGAGATCTCACAGCTCTGGAGTGTTTCCACCATAATGTCCCAGTGTCCCAGTATGGCCTTGTTCTCATGCAAAATTTAAAATGGGCCACAACACTAACTTTTCTTCCCATGAACCGAGATATTTATGTGGATGCAGTACTTTCAAAGTAAGTCTGTAGACTGGCCTCTGCATATTGCAAAGGCACCAGCTAAAAATTCTCACTACTGGGGTGGTGTGGAGGCACATGCCTTTAATCCCAAAAGAGACAGGTGGGTCTCTGTGAATTCGTGGACAGCCTGGTCTGCACAGGGAGTTTTTAGGCAAGTCAGGGCTATGCAGTAAGATGGTGTGTGTGTGTGTGTGTGTGTGTGTGTGTGTGTGTGTGTGTGTGTGATCACCCTCACCATCATTATCACCACCAATCAATATTATCATCACTGCCGACATCTTTGTCTCCATTATCAATGCCAGGTACTGATGACTTTGCATCGTTAGGCATCAGGTTTTGCATTCTATAGTATTCTCTCAATGAATACAAGTGCCAAGGAATGCCATTCCCATGATACTGCAGAAAAAAAACAGGCTTAGTGAGCCAATATCCACTTGGCTGAGACCAAATTCATTCTTGAAGAATAAATGCACATCTCTTGAAGAATTTGAGGACAGAGTTATTGCCTTAAAACTCTAACTAAAAATCAAGAGTTGTCATTGATTAATTTTTTTATAGCAGAGTGTGAAACAAAATAAAGAAAAGGAAAGAGGAGGGGCTGAATCAGGCAAATGCACTAAATAATACTTCTGTGGTGCATGCATGAGAAAAAAGTGTGACCATGATACTGTATTGACCTTAAGCACGAAAAAGGATGAATTCCAGTTGGCTACCTTACAATAGATGTGTCTGCACTCTTCAGAGGAAAGGGGGGCCTGTTTCAGAAAAGTTAAACATAAAATTTGTAACTTCTGTTTTCTCATTTGTTCCTTTAAAAAAAAAGTGGAATGGGCACCATAGTAAAATCTCACTACCTGTTCTGCATTTGTTGTACTTACAAATATATATATATATATATATATATATATATATATATATATATATAGTAAGAGAGAGAGAGAGAGAGAGAGAGAAATCAGTTGCAATAGGCTGTCATCAATGTGACAATTGTGTATGAGAAAAAGAGAAAGAATATGCCATTTAGGTGTGAGCAACAAATACTAACTCGGGAGAGTTTTGACAAGTCCAGGACCTCACGAGTGCATAGAGCGCAGCTCCTGCAGGTGGAGGGGAGACCGAAGTAAGTAAGGAACACATTCTGCGGGAAGCCAGGTCTCATTTTGACTTGAGGTAGAAGAATCCAACATACGTGTGTGCTCTGTGGGTGTGAAGACATGAGAAGCAGTGGACAGAGGCCAGGGCTTCTCCTGCAGAGACACACAGCATGTCCCAGAGAAAAGAACACGGTAGAGATTTCCTTCGTGAGGCGCCACTAAAACCTCCCTGAAGAACTAAGGTGCTCTGGAATGCTGATTGCCCCGCAGTGGCTCGTGGTGGTGGGAGGAAGAAAAGGAATTACCTGAGGAAGCAAGGTCAGTCATAACCCACCCAGAGCACCCCCTGTGCATCCCCTGGTGTAGGAAACCCTGATAAGGAACAGAATGTCATCTCAGAGGATCAGGGCTGCTCCGGTTCACTGTCTTCTATGCTGAGCGCCTAAGCAGTGATCAGGCTGCCTCACTAGAAGTCACAGCTTCTTGGTAACCATGACTCAGAGCAACTGCAAAAGAATTCACCAAATGAGAGTTTGCTGGGTGTGCATTTAGAAATTGGATCCCCCTCCCACTCCCCATTATGTTGATTATATCTTTCATCCCCAAGACTGGGGCCAAGAGCCCCTTTCCTGCCCCTCCTCCCCTCCCTCTGTAATCCTCACCCCTCATTTCGCTCCTCTCCCGATCCTCAGCATCCCGCCACCCCTAAGGCAGTGGCAGGATTCCAAGGAGTTCATTAAATGCCTGCCACCTCCCCGTTGCCCATCGGGCATTCCCAGCAGCACCCCCCTGGGGGGGGGGGGGAGCATGGCAGTCCAAGAGCAAGACAGGCACTCAGAAGGGAGTGGTCTGCTCTGAGGATAGGGACCCTCCCTCCCTCTTTGCACAAATGAGAGGAGCCAGCAAACAGTTAATGGTTTAATCCTTTACAGAAAAAGTCAAGGCAGACTCGTGATTCTTGATGGTAATGAAGGTGTCACACATTGTCTAGAGAAAGTTGTGCCTGGCAATCTTCCCTTTTTCGGATGCCTACCCCAGTGACATTTCATCTCACATCCACCTTAATGAAATGCATAATTAACATATTCTAATTGTGCTGAGCGCTGCGATGATTTTGACAGAACTCACTTTCCATGTCTAATTTGATGCTAATTTAATCTGTTCCTCTCCCGCTGACATGACCTTTCTTGATTGAGTTTCACTGAGGAAATTTTTTGATGGATTGATTTATCAGCAGTGCGGAGACAACAAAGGCTCGGGGTGCATGACAGAAAATAGGAAGGGACCGGCCCTCAAAGCCAGTGCGCTCTGAACTTGCTGGCTAGAATGTCCTCTTCCCAGAGACAGCTTGTCTGATCTACTGATGGAATTTGAGCAATGTGACATCCGTGGGTGGGTTTGATCTTCCGATAGAGACAATAAATATCTTATTGTGGCTGGAGAGCTTTGCACGGAAAACCTCTGCAGCAATTCCAAGGAAGCCCAGGCACCCCTGACGCAGATCCGTCTGTGGATTCGTCTCTACCTGCCTTGATTCCTGGATAGAATGCTGTGTGGGGTGCGTTCAGCCCATGGGGGAGGCAGGAAGGCGGTGTCCATCTTAAACTATGATGAAGAAAAGGTGCTTCCATGTCGGCATGGGGCATGGTTCTCTGCTTTTGCTAAAACTCGATCTTCGTAAGTATTGTGGGTTTTCCTGCAGAGTTTCCCACATCCCATTACAGTGTCTCCAGAAAGATCTTTGTTCATTTCCAGGTCTGAGTCATGCAGGTGTTCAGGACACAGAGTGAGAGTTGTGGATGTTCTCAGTTCTCAGTCAACTGGCTGAAAAGAACATTAGTCTTTCTCAGGCTGCAGATTCCTCCGAAGTCAAAGCCAGAACCCCAGTTCCAGAAGACTCACAGAGAACAAGCCCTCTGCCTATGCACTGTAAAAAAAAAAAAAAAAAAAAAAAAAAAAAAAAAAACTGGCTGGCTTTCAGCAGATTTCAAGGCTGGGATCTGCATGGTTAGATCAGGGTGCCTCTGCTGTCCCATTGAGGTCATTTCAGGTCAGGGCACTTTTTGTTGGGGAATGGGAGAGTGTCCCATTCTACCCAGCTTCTACCCACTAGAAGTCGGTGGCAAGCTCCCTTCCAGAGTCATGTCAGCTGAAACTGTCTACAGAACTTGCTATATATCTCCCTAGGGGCAAAAGAACCCACCTCCAACTGAATGCCACTGGCACATGAGAGGACATCATAATGTCACAGCCCCATCCGCACTCCATGGCCCCTCCCTCTTCTCAATGCCCCATGTCCCCTCACAGCCAGTCTTTGCCTGTCTAGTAGCAACTTGAATCCTACCCATCCGATTCCCCAGCTCCTCCTCTGTCAGAGCACAGACAAATACACTGTATGAAATATTGATTTATCTATACTCTGTCTCTAGTCATTAACCTATGTGCCCCATAAGATTAGGACCTTGTCAACCCCTTCACTGTTTCTGTTTTGTTTTATTTAATTAGGGTAAAACACACATGATATAAAATTTGTCTTTTGGGTTACATTTTTAAGTGTGTGTGTGTGTGTGTGTGTGTGTGTGTGTGTGTGCATGTGTCTAAGTGTATGTAAGTATGTGTGTAAATGCAGGTGCCCTCAGGAACCAGAAGAAGGTGGTGGATCTCCTGAACTGTAGTTACAGGCAGTTGTGAGTTGCCCAGTATGTGTGCTGAGACCCTAACTCAGGTCCTTTGCCACAGCAGTATGTGCTCTTAACCACTGAGACGAGAATTATATTTTAGCCATTGTGAAATGTCTACCATCTCATTCCAGAACATTCCCCTCATCCCCAAAGGAAACCAGGCATGCACTAATTTCTCCCATTTCATCTACTCTCTGTGACTGTGAATCTGCCCATTCAGGACACTTCATATATGTGGAGTCATTCATATAAATGGAGTGGCTTTAGGGGAGGGCCTGTCCAGTGACTTCCGGATACGTTTAATATGGATTTACCACACAACTCAGCAATTCTACCCCAAGGTATTTGTCAAAAAGAATTGAAAACAGAAACTCTAAAAAAATATTTTTAAAGAATTTAAAATTTAAAACTCCTCGTACAGGAATATTCATAGATGCGCTCGTCACTGCAGCCAAATGGTACCCACCTGCTGATGGAGGCGAAACAAATGTGCAGTGTCCCTAAAAGGAAGTGGGGTGCTGACGCGTGCAGTGCCACAGGGAACCTGGGCTGTCTTTTCTTCCTCGTGTCTTCATCTGCAAAAGCAATACCAGGCACATAGTAGGCGCCCTGTAAATATAGACTGAACACATGAAAGGTACAAAAAATACTACAGGAAAATGAGACTAGGCCAAATCGCAGCTAAGTAAAAGCAGCCAGGAATGCTGCGTGAGTGTGTTCCTTCGAGTTTATAAAGTGGGAACAAAGGAAGGGAGGAAGGGAGGAAAAAAAGGAAGGGAGGGAGGGAGGGAGGAAAGGAGGAAGGGGAGGGAGAAAAAGGAAGGAAGAAAGAGGGAAGGAAGAAAGAGGGAAGGAGAGAGGGGAAGGGAGGAGGGAAGAAGGGAAGAAGACTTTTAAAAACAAAGAGCTACACTGATATTGACTTGCACTTTTTCCTTTTTGTACAACAGTTGAATGAGAGTGTAGAGCAGTTCCACAAAGGCACTAAACTTGGGTGCTGTGTTGTTTCCGTGTGATGATCGGCCTCATCATGGCCAGTTCTTTTTGTTTTTAAGCCGTTGTGCTCAAGGTGCCCACAGTAATAGACGTTTTTCTTCAAAGCAGTCCCCCTGGGAAGATGAAATATTCATTCCAATGGTTGCTGCTACTGCAAAGATTTTTTGCAAAACGTCTTCAGGAGTTGCTGTATGAGCCCCACAAGGCTAGCAAGCTAACGAGATTATAATCATTATAATCACACTTGATCATACATCAAAAGCAGTTTAACTCAACGAAATGACCTGGCCTACTTCGATAGCCTTTACGTTAACTGGCATCTGGCTTTGCTCTTGGGCTAAGTTGCTCTGTGAATCCCAGCTGGGCCAAGTACCTGTGTGTATGACACAGCAGTCAGCAAAAGGGCATGGCTCAGGGGCCAACCTCCTTGGGTTTGAGTTCCAGCTCTGCCACTAACTGTGAGACTAGGCCTCAGTTTCCCCATCTGTAAAAGTATATGATGATCAGGCCACCTCAAGAATTCTCTTGGGGATTAAATTAGTTAATACCTGTATATACCAAGCCATGCCCAAGCCATGCTGAGGTCCTTTAGGCATCAGTTTTTATTATAAAAGATAGGAATGAGCCAATTTAGTATTGTGTGGTTTCTGAAGGTCTGAAAAGGGGTTACTTAAAAAATGATTTATGTTAAGAAATCAGGGTTGGGCATTTAGCTCAGTGGTAGAGTGCTTGCCTAGCAAGCTCAAGGCCCTGGGTTCGGTCCTCAGCTCCAGAAAAAAAAAAATCAAGTATGGGACTGAAGAAATGGTTGGTTCTGTGGTTAACAGCCCTGTTCTTCCGGGGATGAGAGTTCAGTTCCTAGCACCTCTGTCAGGTGCCACACAACCTGTAGATCCAGGGGGCTCTGATGCTCTCTTCTGACCTCTAAAGATACCTGCATTCATGTGCGCGCACACACACACACACACACACACACACACACACACACACACACACACAGAATTGACCAGCATTATTTGACTCATCACCTTTTCCTTGAATTCCTCCAACCTCTTCCGTCATTGACTAATGACACATACCTCCCTGTCTTCCTATGACATGGGACACTTGGAATGACACTGGGCCACCTGGAGGTCCCAGAATCATCTGGCTTTCTCATGATCCTTAATGGCTTGGGTAAAGTCCTTCTGCCACTCGCAGGTTGGGAGACTAAGAAGTGGACATCTCGGGGATCCTTACTCAGGCTGTCGAAAATGGCTTCCTTAGGCATCATGTGGTTCTTGGCAATGGAGTCCCCTTCCACGTCTCTAGGACACTGCACGTGTCAGTTTGAGGAAAGAACACGGTTTGGAGGCACACCCAGAATTCTAACTTGGAAGGCCTCAGGATGGCACCGTCCTTTGCAGTTGTCTGACTCAGTGGCTTTGGAAGGAACGTGTACATTTGGCCAACCATCCTAGGCCAGCCCCAATTAATGCCATATTGGAGACTCTCAGTTTAGCTGTGTAGTCATGGCATTGAATGCCACATATAAAGACCATACTGCCTAGTGCGCCTAGCCAAGGTCGACCCAAACCATACCTGTCAAGTCAAGAATTTTGCTGCTGCTCTGTTCTATTTCTTCAGTACCTAGAACACCTGGCAACCCTTACAGATAATACACAAATAATACATGTTATATAAGTCAACAAGGGGCTCTTCTTGAAGGGCTCTATAGTGCTGAGAATGGTGAGTGTTTTTCAAAAAATGAAATACATCTTGTCTGCTCTGCAAACATTCCCCCAGGAAAATCCTGTGTTTCTTTGAACGCCGTGTAACCTGTGGCCACTTCGACACTTCCTGATCTCACTGGGTGTCACTGTTAGATGCTAAAAACTAGTTCTGACTCGAAGAGATGCTCCTTAACCAAATCTTTGTCATTATAATTGTTGTTTTCTTCAATTTTTATTTTTATTTACTTATTGTCTATGTGTGCCGTGGCATACATGTGGACATTTATTGCATATGTTCACACACACATGTGTTTGTGTGTTGTGTCATACATGTGAACAACCTGGTAAGAGTCAGCTCTCCCATTCCACCATGTGGGTCCCAGAGATTGAACTCAGGTCATCAGGCTTGGCAACACGCCTCTTTACCCGCTGAGCTCATCTCTCTGGCCCTGGAATAGCTCAGTTTTGATAAGCCAGTATCCAAGGAACACAGCTGTTGTGGAATGACTTATTCAGAGGCTCCAGCCATAATTTTTGGCCTCTGAATATTTCTGGGTGTGATTTTGTTTTCATTTGTCATTCTAAAATGAAAATGTAACATTTCAATTACAACCCACGGGAGAGAAGCAAAGGGGCGATTTGCATTTGATCCACAAATTGGACAAGAATAATTTTGTCAACTTCCAATCTGCCAATACTCAAACTTTTGAAATAAAAGCAAACTACTCATTAATTCACTGGGTTTTTTTTTTCTTTATTGAGTGAAAGTATTTTTTCCTGTTAATGGTGTTTTTCTTTTTATTTAAACCTTTTTTGAGAATTTCATTCATAAGTGCTGTATTTACATCATTTTTACCCCTCCCTTCAGCTTTTCCTATGTCACCCCAACTCCCTCTCAAATTAATGACCTCTTATTATTATTCTTAGATATAGAAAATGTATGTGTAGTGTGTAGTGTGTGTGTGTGTTTCCCTACTGAGTCCATTTAGTGTTGCTCATATGTGTATGTTTTCAGGGCTGACCTCTTGGGACTATACCACCTATCAGGGGGCTCATCCCTGGAGAAGACTGGTTCTCCCTCTCTCAGCAGCCATGATTGCCTGTAGCTCTTCATCTAGGGTGGGGCTCATGGATGGCTCCCCCATCCATGCTGGCAGGTAGACTGGTGTTGTCATTATGCAGGTAAATTACGTTTTTAACCCAGAATCTCTTATTAAAAGGTGGAATGTGGCATTTCTTATGAAAGCCAAATAAATGGCAAGCTTCAACAAGCCCTGAAAGGTGGGCATGACAAACACACACCTCCACGTCAGCATTGCTGAGACTGAGGTAGGAGGGTGTCAAGTGTGGGGCCAGCCTGAACTAACTACACAACTCATTGCTGCATCAGAAGGACAACAAGTTTGAGAAAATAACACAGTACTGTGTCTTACAGACTTCATGAGAGGAGGGAAGTGAAGGAGATGAAAGTCTGTCAGGAGGTTTTTGGTGTCTTGCAAACAGGATTTTAATGAGACCTTCAGTATGCCAGGGCAGTGTTTATAAGTATTAATGGGTTCTATTTCAAAAGACGTATCACTCTGGATCACATATAAAGTTAACTCAATCATCACTCCAAAATTCCGAAGACTATCAGTGGTTGGCAGAATTCTAATGCCTGTCTCCCAAACTTCCTATTCCATGTGTATTCAATCAAACACTAATCTTGTGCAGAGGCCATGAACTCCAGATTAGTGCACCTTAAACACAGACATGCCCCCTCTCTGGCCCTCTCTTTAAAAGCAGGGCTTATTCTCCAACTGGAAGCAAAGGAAGTTAGGTGACTCAGGGGTAGAGAGCACCTGCTGTTCTTCCGGAGGACGAGCTTGATTCCCAGCACCCACACTGGATGGCTCACAACTGTCTGTAACTGCTGCTTCAAAAAGAGAATCCAATGCCCTCTTTGGCCTCCCTGAGCATTGCACTCGTGTGTGCATACACTCACACAGATGCATATGTAGATGGAGTCAAATAAATGCTCTTAAGTTAAAAATAAATTCTAAAAATGTTGAAAAGAGGCAGAGAAATAATGCCCCACATGGAGCCAAAAGAAGAAGAAGACTGCAGCCAGAGAGATGGGAATTCAAATTCCCTACTTGGTACTTCTGAAACTTTTTACAGTGTTCCCAGCACCCTGTGCCTCTGTTCCCTACTTTGGGCCGATAATTCCTCCCTAAATTCATTAGGAGAAATTAAGAGAGGAGAGTGTATATAAAGTGCTGAGTACCAACACAGCCAATGAGCATGATGAAAAACAGGTAGTGTGTTCTTTTATGGTTTAGCTTTATTTTCTACATGGCATTGTGCGCATGCATGTGCATGTAAGTGTACGTGTCCAGAGAGGCCAGAAGACATCATCATCTGAAGCCTGAGCTGCACAACTGCCCAGTGTGGGTGCTGGAAACCAAATTCAGTTCCTCTTTGAGAACAGCAAGTATTCTTAAACACCTAAAAGTCAAACTCCCCACCACTGAACTATTACATTTCTTAAATTATTTCACTTAAACTATCCTTCAGTGGTCAGCTTGCGGCCAGCTCACTGCCCATCTGTGTTACTTTGGGGCCCCTCCCCTGAACTCTTCTTTCTTTTTCCCAGGGGAGCACACAGCTGGCCGGTTCTCTAAGTTTCCAGAAACCAAAACCCTTTAATGCCACGCCACTCTGAAAAACTTCAAACTATGTGTCCTACTTTCACAGTCCCGCTGGGGAACTGGACATGGTCCTAAGAACTCATTTAGGCCAAACCGATGCTGGCCAACCAAGGCTTTCCTTCACACATGTGCACTCCAGCAGCTTCTGGTGCCCAACCGTGAAGACAGGGGTGAGGATCTTAGGCATCAACTTCAGGGCCGGTAGTAGGATAATTGGAGGGTAAAAACTTTCTGATGCTAATGAAAATTATTTCAAGGGCCGAAGTCTCCAACGTGTCTGCTGAATAACATCTGTCACCTCTCTCTCTCTCTCTCTCTCTCTCTCTCTCTCTCTCTCTCTCTCTCTCTCTCTCTCTCTCTCCTTGCTTGGCAACCCTGGGAAGATTTCTCAGCTTCCTCGGCTTTCTTATGGGTAACTTGGACAACTCAGAAAAATGAGAGTAATACATGTCCGTACAGAAAAGAGTAGAGAACAAAAAAGTCAAAATAGGAGCAGATAAAGAAATCTTCAGTATTTCACGATCAGTAGAAAATGATGGTTCAGGAATGTTGGCAAAGATCAAGCCTAGGGCTGGTAAATCGGGGTAGAAGGGAGCCTGGAAGAGCCCTCCCAAGCTGTGCTGTTCTGCATAGCAAGTGTCCTCTGACAAGACCGTGGGCTTAGTGACTCCTTCAGGGTTAGGGTTAGGATTGAGTGCCGTGCACAGCCATTCAGTACTGTCTTGGTATATAACTACCCACCGTCGGCAATTTGGCTGATAGGTATTTATCATGCATTTCTATGTATGTTGTGTCATAGGAAAAGTTTTTCCTGAACTGGGAATGGTGGCACATGCCTTTAATCCCAGCACTCAGAAGGCAGCAGGTGGACTTCTGTGAGTCTGAGGCCAGTTTTATCTGCATAGGGAGTTTCAGGGCAGCCAGGGCTGCATAGTGAGACCCTATCTCAAAAACACAAAAAAACAACAACAAAATGCAACAATTAATCATGCCTACCACTACTCTGTTCCTGTTGAGATAAAACATTCTGACAAAAGGCACTTAAAGGAGAAGGGGTTTATTGGGGCCACAGTTCAAGGGTGCAGACCATCGTGATGGGGAAGGAAGTGAAGCAGCTGGTCACGTGATATCCGTAATCAGAAAGCAAAGGCATACAAACCGCTCTTTGGTTCTCTTTCTCCACTTTATATAGTCCGGGATCCCAGCCAGGAAACAGTGCTGCCCTCAGTGTGTAGGTCTTCCCACCTCAATTAAGAAAATCAGAAGGATCCGCACAGGCGCACCCAGAACCCTTCTCCCGGATGACTCGAGTCTCGGTCAAACTGACAGTTAATACTAACCATCACACGTGCACATTGCATGGCAAGTTTCTGTTTTCAGCCTCACTGTGGACACCTTTCCCACTAAATATCCTCCACCACTTCTGAGAGGCATCACAGACACATTCCATGGAATGTCTGACTGTGTGCTTCATGATGCCATTGGCCTGTGGCTGCATAGTTAGATGGTTTTCACCTGTGGTTCTAGTCAGCAGCACAGAACTAACGTTTGCAACTAAAGTCTTTTCATCTTTCTACACCTGGTTCCTCGGTTGAAATTTCCACACACAAAGCTTCCAAGTCGACGGGCTGCATATCTGAAGACTGCTGAAGCAGGTGTGTTCAGCTCCATTGCAGAATCATCACCCAGTCAAAACAAAGGCATGAGTAATCAATTCAGAACAAAGGGAAGTGCTAAGCTCCTAACGAAGCACCAGTCATTCTTGGTAGCATTATTTTAATATAGAAAGATAGAAGGAAGGCAACAAGATGACCATGTTGGCCCAGGGCTAAGGCACTTCCTGGCCTGTGGGTATTTCCATGCTCAAGTAAGGACAGTCCCAGGCAAACTACAGTATCTGGTTTCCATCTCTAAGATAAATAAGGTTAGATGGCCACACCGGCAGAACTTGCATGTGCTCATAAACGCAGGGAAGGCGCAAGCCATCCTGAGCACCTGATTCTGACTATAGAACTTGAGCTGTTATTGGAGGGCAGGAGAATTGGAGGGATTGATTCTTTAGAAATTTATTTTTATATTTGTATATCTGTGGGTGGGATGAGGGGACAGGTATGTGCATGTGAGAGCAGTTGCCTTTGGAGGTCAGAAAAGAGCATCCAATTCCCTGGAGCTGGAGTTAGAGATGATTGTGAGCCCTTCCTGCTCCGAGTTGGGTGCCAGGGACCAACCTCAAGTCCTCTGCCAAATCAGTACATGCTCTTAACTGCTGAGCCATCTCTCCAGCCCCAGAATTTTTTAATAAGAGAAAGAAAATTTTAAGAGGAGAAAAAGTAATTACATGTGATAATTGTTCTGAGGGAAATTGACAAGGTTTTGAAGAAACACTTGGGAGAGAAGGGAATTCCTTTGGGCAAAATGGCCAAGAAATGTTTCTCTACTGACCTGCAAATGTTTTTGTAACATTGCTCATAATAGCCAAAAAACTAAAAACATCCAAACGTCCTTCAACTAATACATAGATAAATAAAATATGGTTTATCCTCATAATAAAATGCTAATGAGCAATTAATAAAAGATGAAGTGCTGGCACATGCTATAATAATGATGAACTTGAAAAACATTACTCAGTCTCAAACCGTAGCACGCTGAACACACCCAGTCTCCTCTGAAAAACATGGGTCAAAGTGAAAAAATCCAGACACAAAAGACCTCACGTTGTGTAAGTCCACTTACATGAAATAACCCAGAAAGCAGATTTATAGACGTGCCATACAGATGAGAGTTTCCTCGTGACCGGGGGTGGGAACTGGATAATGCAAAGGAAAACTAGATGTCTTTGTAAGGCAATAAAAACATTCTAAGATTAAATTGTGATGAAAATTGAATAACTAGGACCATGCTAAGAAACACTGAGTCATACTTCTTAAATACATGCATTTTGTGTATGTAAATTCAACCAGTGAAGCTGTTAGAGAGCATTCTGGGCCGACGAGGCTTGGAATGAGAGGCAGGATGAACCAGAGGAAGGTAAGGATGGTTTGAGCACGCTGAGCAAATGCAGAGGTGGCGAGGGGTGCAGGCAGAAGGAAGCTCAAGCAGGACCTCATGCAATGTAGGGCCATCAGGGGGGTTTATTAAGGAAATGGCAAGCAATTGATTTGTGGTACATCATGTTCTACTTTAATAAGAATCATACAGCCAATACAGTCTGTTTACTATTTTAGGGATGGATACTGATACTGAAGAAACTCTAGCCATCTGGAGCATGGCAAACATGGCTCTGGCAGGCCTTGCACTTCTCCCCCATTCCCTCTGCCTTGCTAAAAGCCATTAGATTACATTCCTAAAGCTAGCCACCAAAGTCTATTCCCTAGTAAGCTGATGGTTCCAGCTACTCTGGAGGCTGTGGCAGGAGGATCTCTTTGACCCAGGAGTTAGAGACCAGCCTGGTCAACACAGCAGAACCGTATCTGGGGGGCGGGGGGGGGGGGGAGGAAACAGCCTGCGCTTGTAGCTAAACAGAAAAGGCTTCACCTCAATCCTCAACAGCCCCCGTCTCACCTAGAAAAATGAAAGAGGCACATGATGGGAAACAAGAACACAAGTTCAAACCTAGTGATGGAAGTCACTGGAAGACTTTCCCAAGGAAGTGATGCTTCAGGTGTCTCCAAAGGGTTTATAGAGACTTGCCCAAGGGGAAGGAAAGAATCCTAGGGACTCCCTCCTGAGGCTGACCACTGAGGTCAAAGTATTGAAGTCCAGCAATCAAAAGCCCCCTTTGGCTCACCTAATTAACATGCCCAATTAAAATTAAGCCCCTTATCTTAACATGGAGTTTCCCCTTGTACCTTTATAAACTGCCATTTGTCAATGGGCCCTGTCTGTCTCCTCTCTATGTAGAGACAGTCCTTTGTCCCTCAGAGACAAATCCCCCTTCCCCCTCTCCCTGGTCCCCTCTCCTTCTCCACTGTCCTCTCTCTCCTGTCTTTGTCTCTTATTCTCTACCCTCTGTCCCTCTGGGGAAAATAAATCTCCTTTGTGCTGAGAACTTGGTCTTGGGGGTCCTGGGCTGATGCCAGTCCTTTGAGATACTAACTTATAAACCCATGAAATAAGTACCATTGTCACAAGGAAAGAAAATGATGCCGGGCGGTGGTGGCGCACGCCTTTAATCCCAGCACTCGGGAGGCAGAGCCAGGTGGATCTCTGTGAGTTCGAGGCCAGCCTGGACTACCAAGTGAGTCCCAGGAAAGGCGCAAAGCTACACAGAGAAACCCTGTCTCGAAAAACCAAAAAAAAAAAAAGAAAGAAAGAAAATGACAAGGGTGTCCTACCCAGGAAACTTCAAAGAAAGCTGCCTTTCAAGCTGGAAATGACAGTAATCCCACAGGTTCCATGGTACACAGTCTCCACAGTCACACAGGTCCCCACACTCAGAGGAGTCCCACACTGGACTTCACATGCTGATGTCACCTTCTTGAGGCACTTAATAATTTGACAAGAGGCCTCATACTTTTTTTGAGGCCTCCACAAATTATGCAACCAGGACTGTTGAACGGCGGGCTAGAATCTTCACTATGAGCAGAATTTTAACCCATGGAATATGTCCGTAAGGTGGCAAGGAAAGACAGACAAACCTTTGAAACAGACACAAGATGTCTTGTGTGAATCCATATTAGAAGAGACTTCCCAGCTTTCAGAGGATACTCAAAGGGGTTGATGGGATAAAGGCGTAGGATCTCTTGACTTACCAGAGGCAATGGGTGCTGTCTTGGGATTGGCTACCTGGGAGAGCTAAAGCCCTGGTCACTCTGACAACAGTCTTTCAAAAAAAGGCAACATTATAAAGATAAATAAAAGTGAGCAGAAGAGAAAACTTCTAAGGAAAAGATTTTCATTGGTTGGTATTATTTTTCTCTCAAGGATGCCTAAGTATGTAATTTTCCTCTTTGCAAAAAAATTTAAGTGAACACCATCCTTCTGAATGAATTAATCTTATCACTATACCATCTATCTGCCACCAGTGGCCTTGAACCCAATTTCTCTCTCTTTCAGAGGCATAAGCACTTTTGATAATCATTATTACATAAAACTGTATCTGAATATAAGAGCTCCATAAAAATTTATGTTGTTTTTAATGTTATAATTACATACAGAATTATTTATGATATATAACATAGCTATATTATTATATAACTTTGTTATTGTAAGAATTTGTATTAGAAAAAAACTCAAATTTAAAGTCAAATTTTATGCTCCATTTAAAATAACTCCAAACTCATTTTAACTTCTAAATAGTAAGAATGTGATAATTTTTTTAAAAATGGCTTCTGATACAAAATTTTCCAATTGTCTGTGATCAAAATATGACTATAGGGACTGAGAGGTAGCTCAATGGGGAGAGCATTTACCACACAGTTCGAAAACCTGGAGACTGAGTCACCATAACCCACGTAAAAGCCAGACGCGGTATATTCCATCTGCAGTCCTGGCACTCCCCCAGTGAGATGGGAGGCAGAAGTAAGACTATCTCGAGGAGCATATATGCCAGTGAGGAAGCCTGTCTAAAACAATGTGGATGACAGAGACCAACACCCCAAGTCATCCTCTGACCTCTACACTTCGGGCCATGGCATATGCTCGCACACACTTACACAAACACACAAGTGATTATAAACCCATGAAAATGTGATTGTCCCATTTTGAGAACAATACTGATTAAATGTGCCTCTTGATAGCCAAAATGAGTGCTTTCTCGCCCCTAGTGGAGATCCTGGTATACTGATGATGCTTATTCATGAACCCCTAAAGTCCCCTGACCTTTGAACTCTCAAACAAGTGTTATTTGTGTCTCTTGTGGCTCCCTTAAGTCTGTCTATTCTGGTGTGAGCAGACAAAATGACAATGTCATGACACAGACCACCAGCAGAAAGAGAGGAGAGGCTTCTACCAAAACAAAACATTAACTCTGCTCCAAGCCTCTGCCAGCTTCTCCAATGTGGAGAAGTATTTCTGGCAAGTTCCACAGAATCAGGTTAGTCTCTGTTTTACTTTGAAAACTCTTAGGAGGACCATAGCACACTGAGATGCAGGACCATTCCTGTGAGCCAGGGTGAAGCAGCGGAGGGTTGATGTAACTTGAATATAATTAGAATACACCAGGCAGTTTTGGTCTCTGTGTCTGTGGGTTGGGGTGAGTAACAGCAGCTGTAGATTGTCTTCTAACATTCACAGAAGCCACAGATGTGTTTGCCTAGGAAGTTGTTTGTTGACAGGACATTAATGACACTAACATTTAGCACAACCTACAATGCCCTATGCCCTATGCAAGGCCTAGAAAATGCTACTTAATCCTCACAAAATCCAAAGATCTTGAATTGTCCCCATTTTTAAGAGGGGAAAATGAAGTCCCAGGAATTAAATAAGCTAAAGCAAAGACCAGAGTTTGTAACTGGCAGGCACTGAGTGTGAAACCCAAGCTATCTCTCTCCAGCACCAGGCCTCTTAACCAGTGTGCTGGAATCAAGTTAATCCTTATCGTTGATGTTTTCGTTTGTTTGGTTAGTTTCGGGAAAGGTTTCCTGTAACCCAGGCTGGTGACTCCCCTGAGTACCAAAGATGACCTTGAACTCCTGAATCGCTTGCTTCCACCTCCCAAGTGCTGGGATTGCAGATGAGTGCTGCCACACCCAGCTAACATCTTTATATAGTCTTGTGTGCCCCTCCCGAAGCCAGTGTCCAGGCTCCCTTCTGCTGAGGCTAATGTGGCTCTTTGTACAACAAGGCTGCTTCCGGTCTCTTCCCACCTGAGGAGGCAAGTTCAGTCTCTGCCTTTGAACCCTTCATGAAGTGTAGAAGAGTCTATACACATGGAATTCTACACAAGGGTTTGCAGGACCCCCCCCCCCCAGCCTCCAGGACCTGCCCCACCCCCCATCATGGCTGTGTCCCCTGGCCCTTTTCTTGGCATCAACCACCAATTCTCTGCAGACTGGATACACCCCGAAGCCTGTCAGAGTCCTCTTCTCAGCTACACACCCACAGCACTGAACACACTCCTCTACCATTTACCCAGGATCTTTGGATTTAGATGCTGGGTCAGGAAAGAATGACAGTTTCGCAGGAAGCCGTTCTTTAGGAGAAATGATATTTTTAGCATCTTCCCCAGCCCCGCAACCTAATAAGTAGATATTGTCCTAGTGACAAATGACAGTTCTTCTGAGAAGAACTACAAGTGTGGAGCTTGAGCTGAGACCTGTGTGTGTGTGTGTGTGTGTGTGTGTGTGTGTGTGTGTCCGCCCATCCTGCCCTCTCTCTCCCTCTCTCTTCCCCCTCCCTGTTCACTCTCTCCTTCCCTCCCCTTTCTTCCGTCCATCCCTCCCTCCTCCCTCCCTCCCTCCCTCCCTCCCTCCCTCCCTCCCTTCCTCCCCTCTCCCTCTAGGATACTGTATAGCCCTGGCCGGCCTGGAACTTACTGTGTTGCCCAGGCTTCCCTCAAACTTGGAACAACCCTGCCGCCTCAGCCTCACAGGTACTCACATTACAGGCATACACCAACAGGGCCTGGGACTCTGAGCATGTCTGCGAGTGTTGTGAGTGTGGATTCAGCTGCCGAATTAGAGGTGCCCACAAAACAAACTCTTTTTCATAATTCCTCTTGAATTTTGTTTTGTTTTGTTTCTCAAGACAGAGTTTCTCTGTGTAGCCCTGGCTGTCCTAGAACTCAGTCTGTAGACCAGGCTAGCCTTGAACTCAAAGATCTGCCTGTCTCTGCCCCCAGTGCTAGGATTGAAGGCGTATGACACCAATACCAGGCTTCACCTTGCATTTTTGTTTAAATTCCCACTGATCTCAGCTAATGGGCGGGTCCTGTCTCAGTCATTGTAGGGTCCTTATCCATCCTTTCTTTTCATCAGTACTTTACAAGTTAAAAAAAAAAAAAAAAAAAAAAAAAGCTGGCTCTCCAGAAACTCCTTTGGTGTTGTTGCTTATATTGAGACGGGGTCTTACTATGTAGCCCAGACTGGCCTCTAACTCACAAACACCTCTGTCCCTGTCCTTGCCCTGCATGGCATTTTTTAATTTCCTTTTTTAATTTTTTTGTTTAAAATATAATAACATCATTTCCCCCTTCCTTTCCTTCCTCCTGCCCTTCTCATGACCCCCACCCCCACTTTTTCTCAAAGTGATGCCCTCTTTTTATTTAATTATTACTATACGTATGTGTATAAACATATAACTACAACCTGCTGAGCCTGATTAATGTTGCTTGTATGTATAGGATTTCAGGGCTGACCACTGGTACTGGATAGCCAAGTAAGGGGATCATCCCTGGGCATGACTAATTCTCCCATTCTCAGCATTTCTTAGTTACTTGTAGTTTTTTTGTCTAGGGATTGGACTGGGAGATTTCTCCCTTTCGTGTTAGCATGTCTGTTGATACTGTGATTATTTAGGTCTTGTTTGGCCAGCCATATTTTTGAGGTACACTGTAGCACAAATTCTAATTGGTCTTAGTAATAAAAACCCAGAGTCAGATATCAGGGTGAAAGCTGAAAGATCAGAAAAGCAGAGTATCCAGCCACTAATTCTCACCTCTATGAAATCCTCAACCGAAAAGGGACCCGAGCTCCTGTCTCCTCCTGCCTTATAGTCCTCTCTCAGCCCAGCCATATCACTTCCTTTTCTCCACCTCCCTAGTGCTGGGATAAAGGTGTGAGATGCCAAGGGCTGGGATCAAAGGTGTGTGCCACCACTGCCTGCCTCTGTTTCTCCTTTAGACTGGATCAATCTTGTGTAGCCCAGGGTGACCTTGAACTCACAGAGATCCATCTGCCTCTGCCTCCCAAGTGCTGGGATTAAAGGTGTGCGTCACCACTGCTTGACCTCTATGGCTAACTAGTGGCTTAGCTCTTCATGCTGATCTTCGGGCAAGCTTTATTCATTAGATCACAAACAAAATGTCACCACAGTACATTGGCATAGCTTCCCTGTCATTTCTAGGAGACAGAATCTCATGGCAGACTTCCTGGTCCTCTGTCACTTACATTATTTCCACCTTCTCTCCTGTGAAGTTCACTGATCCTCAGGTACAGGAATTGTGTTGTAGATGCATCCACTGAGGCTCTGCACCCCATGAACAGTTGTTCTCTGCATGGTTATCTGTTATGGCTTTCTGTAATGGTCAATTTCTGTTGCAAATAGAAACTGTTCTGATGAGGGCCAAGAGAGACACTTATCCATGGGTATAAGAATAAGTATTTTATTTGCTGTTTAGTACTACATTTTTTACCCTTTATTTAGTGTGGGTGCAACCATAGGCAAGTGTGCCTGTATGTGTATGCTTGGGTGTGTGAGTTCATGTGTTTGCACATGCACATGAATGCATATGGAGGTCAAAGGACAACTTTCTCAGCCTCAGAAATTCTTTTAGGTAATCATTCATTCCAAGGATTAAGAAGTGAAACTGTTATTTAGTGGTCAGAGCTACACTGAGATATATAGATGGTCCCACACTAGGAAGATCTGCCTACCGTCCTTGGAGCATTCCTGTGTGTGATGCTCCTCATTCTCTCAGCCTGGTCCCCATGTGAATCTGAGTTTTACAAGATCAGAATCACCTCTTATAGAAGCAAGGTTGGGCTTATTCTAAGCCCACTAAGGCATGTGCGGCATATCAGAAAATCACACTGTGCAGGCCTACTCTGTGTAGCTCTCAAGTCTCCCAGACACACAAGCCCCAGACTATCTTTACGGCTTCTGATTCAATGTTTCTACAGATGGGTATAAGCACGTGATTGTTTTATCACATGCTCTAGTATGTCGAGTCCAAGTATTTGAATGTTAACACATGAATTATTTTGTTATACGTAGTTCTATTTTGTTTGACCTTTTTGAGTTATGATTGTGGTCGGGTAGTTTAGGAATGTAAACAAAGCGTTCAGCCTGCCCATCCCAACCATACACACTCATCTTCATCCCTGACCTTCACCTATCTCTTTGGCTTCAGGGCATTTTCTTGGCCTTGGGATAACAGGGCAAGATGGCAGTCAAGAATAACCCAGAAGGAGCCCTTGTAGTAGGTAATGAGCTGATTTATAATCCCCATCATTTTTGATGAGATAATCCTGAGGTATCACCTCCTACAGGTTCCTAGTGGCCCACAGTGGTAGCTAGCTATCACAGATCCTGGAGAGACCCATCACCTCCTTATCTTCCAACACAGTTGTCCAGAAGCCTTTCCCACATCAATTGTTGGACTTCTTTTCTTTGCCTCAGAGTCCGCTTCTGGGGAACCCAGGCTAGCACAGGCCAGTGCTGAAGTCTTGGTTTTTAGCAGAAGCATCAGGTGCAACAGGGTTGAGAGAAGTACTCCGAGCTCCATCTGAGTCTGGAGTTTTGCTCGATGCCAAAAAATGTGTCACAGGGATATTGATTGCCTGTCTTCTTATGACCCTTTCAGAGCAGAGATTCCTTCCCAGTGTGATCTTGAAATACAGTCAATGCTCCAGCCTTGAGGAACCACTGAAGACTATAAACCACTCTCTGTCGACCAGGGGGCTGTAAGTCAGACCAACAAAAATAACGTAGGTGGATGACCAAGTACCATTGTCTGAGTAATGGAAATTCATACAGATAGAAGTATCTCTCATTCTCCATTTTTAATTCTAACATAAGCCACAGAATGCCCTCCCATTGAGTCCATAAGTATTTATTGACTATCTGCTGTATACCAAGCTCTGGGTACACAGTGGTGAAGTTAAGAGATGAAATCATCTCCTTTATTGGAAGTTAATAGAGACTATGCCAGGCCACATTTTTATCTTGCTGTAACAAAGCACTCAAGATAAGCAACTTGTAAGAAAGAGAGGTTTGTTTTGGCCCATGGTTCCACTGGTTTCAGTCCATGGTGACTTGACCCTGGGACTGTGGTAAGGCAGAACCTGATGGTGGAGGGTAACTTGTAGAGCAAAGATGCTCACCTCATGGTATCCAGGAAACGTAATAAAAAAAAAAAGAGGTTGGATCTTAATACTCTTTTCAGGGGTGTATCAGCTACTTTCTTGGGTGGTAGAGTGCCTGCCTAGCAAGCTCAAGGCCCTGGGTTTGGTCCCCAGCTCTAAAAAACAGACAAAATAGCTACTTTTCTGTTGCTGTAATTAAAAAAAAAAAAAAAAAAAAAAAAACCATGACTGAGACAACTTATAGAAGAAAGAGTTTGTTTGGGCTTGTGGTTCCAGAGGGTGTAGAGTCCATCCTGGCTGGGAGGCATGGCAGCAGGCAGCGGGTAGCGGGTGGTGGCAGGCAGCAGGCGACAGGCGGCGGGCAGCAGGTGGTGGGCGGCAAGCATGGTGGCAGAAACAGGAATTTGAGAGCTCACATCCTCAACCAAAAACACAAAGCAGAAGTGGTATGAGGCTTTTTATGAAAACCCACCCACAGTGATGCACTTCCTCCAGAAAGGCCACACCTCCTAAACCTCCACAAACAACATCACCAACAGGTGACCAGGTATTCAAAATCTGAGCCTATGGGGGACATTCTCAGCAAACTACTACAAGAGGCATGCCCCCAGTGACCTGACTTCCTTCCACTAGGCCATACCGCTTGAAGGCTCCACAAACTCCCCAATCCAGAGATCCAAGGCCACAGCTTCACCGCAGGGACCTTTGAGGGGTCACTTATCCAGGCCAAATCAAAGACTAGTGGTAATTTTAATACAACACAACATACAGAGCATGTTTAGAGCTGTTGACCCCATAGACAAAAATAAAACAGAGATAAAGAAGGAGAACTTCAGTGGGAGGGTGTTGATTTTAAAAGGCAAAGCAGGGAAGGGCACCATGATCAACACTGAAAATGGAACCCCCTACCGAAATAGTAGTAGGTGTGGTGGAGACTGAAAGGGTCACTCACCAGAGAGTTCCTTCTGTGAAAATGCCCAAAGATGCCAGATCTCTGACTTTCCCATCATGCCTAGGGACTCACCATCTCCCTGGAGAACTAACAGCAAGTCAGAAAACGCTCCTCCGTCTCTAGAAAGTTCTAATTTTCCTTCCTTTTTGTATTTTTGCAACCAGAGCTAGGAAGTTGTTCTGGGGTTTCTTCTCCCCGGCTTTCCTCAGATCTCCTCTAAAGCTTCCATCCCCTGCCAAAAGTATGGAAAGGGAGGAGAAACAGAGTCTAAATTAGTGTCACACCCACCTCTTCTTCCCTGTGTACCCAGAATCTGGGAGTGTTGCCTTGCAAAGACAGTAGTTCACAGGGAAGGCCATGATGTGTTGTAGTTTTTTCTTCAAAGTCTTGAAAATAGCATGTTACTGGAGATTCCAGAGGGAAAACCCCAAATAGGAAAGCCATATTGGCTCCTAGAGTGTAGGGCCTTGGCACAGGGCACCACATTGGCAGAACCGTGCCTACATTGACAGGACGCACTGCCAACTCCAACAGAACTTCCAGTGGGAGTTTTACGACCCTCTTTCATCCAAGCTGCTATTTGGGCAGAGGCATGATTGCTTCTAATCACTCTGCTTCTGCGACCACAGCCAAGTCCTCTGTCAACCTGCCTGGTCCTGGAACAGCTCAGGTTTTAGGAAAGAGATGCCTCTTGTAAAGTGTAGAGGTGCTAATGGCCACCCTCCAGGATGCTGGCTCCATGTGCCAGGAGGCAGAACAGCCAAAGGTAACAATGCAAGTGTGCACAAACCATCCTTAAAACAGGGGATAATGGGTCTGCCCATTGCTAAAGATGCATGATTCTTCACTAGTCAAGAAATTCTTTGTCCTTAGTGTTTATGCATTTCTCTGGCTCCTGGGGACATGCCCAGGAATGAAGGGAGCTTTTGTCATGAAGAATTCTGGTTACACAGAAACAATTGGCACATTTTCTGTTTCCAAAATATTCTCTGAAGTGGCCAGTTGGTTTTTAACCTAAGCACTTGGTGTGATGCATATGTTTGTAACTGAGGAATCCTTCATAAGGGTTTGCTAACTGAATCATTTAGTGTTCATTCAATACCCATGCCAAGGTTTCTAAACTTCCACTTAACCAGGATCCAATTCTACTATTATTTGGGAGCTTGTCATGGCTAGGATTTTACAACCAAGGATTTCAACTTAGAATAAGTCACATAGATACCAAGTGTAATGGCTACCTTTAATTGTCACCTTGACACAACCTTAGAAACCCCTGGAAAGAGTGTCTCAATAAAAAATTATCTAGATTGGATATGGTCTGTCGAGGACTGTCTTAATTAATAACTTGACGTGGGAAAGCCCAGCTCACTGTGAGTGGCACCATTCCCTAGGCAGGTGGTCCTGAACTATATAAGAGTTGGGTTATTGTGCTAAGTCCAAGCAAGAAAGAAGGGTAACATGTATGCATCCATTTCTTTCTGCTCTTAACTATGGATATGATGTATCTATCTGTTCCAAGTTTCTACCTTGGCTTTCACAGTGATGGACTGGAACTGGAACTGGAGGTTGAAATAGCCCCCTTTCTCCCCTAAATGGTTTTTTGTCACAGTATTTTATCACAGCAAAAGAAATGGATGGAGCCTTTCTGCTAAGAGACGAACAGATAGGTGCTGGAGTCCTGACAACGGATGGTGCTGGATGGCACTCCCCATCCCCAAGTGCTTCTGCACTGACCACTGATGTGAGGGCTGAACCTACCGCTGGCAGCATTGCCCCCAACATGTCACTTCAGACTTGCAGCCCAGGCTCTTTGTTAACTCTCTCACCCACACAACTCCTTCCATGTGTTGGTCTCTTTAAAAAAAATCTCTCCAACTCCCAGACCTCAGAGACCTCATGAAAGTCTACCTCCTTCACAGTCTATTCTGATCTCTTCCCAGAGATTAGAACCCTGCCTTCTCCAGAGAACAGAGCCTGTACCATCTTGGTTCCCTGTTCATTCACAATCTCAAATTGTCTTGATTCTTCAGGCCCAAGGCCAGGATCACCAACCATTTTGTTCCCTTTCCTCAAGACATTAGGGACTTCGTGTTCAAGATACAGAAAAAGGGGGGGACTGCTAAGTGTCTGCATTGAAGTAGTCTGGTGGCCATGTTCCACCTCACCTGGAGGGGAGGATAGTTTATCCATCTCTGGAAAAGCTATTTGGAGTAAGTCAGGAAGGGTGCAGGTTTACTGTCCAAAGTTCCTAAAATTGCCTCATCACTACTAGAAGTTGAGTGGTCCGGTCCCAACAACATCCATGGTTTGAGCATGTTTCTGTAAACCTGATGATTCTGTCTGTCTATCTATCTTCATATCTATCTTTCATCTTATCTATCTATCTATCTATCTATCATCATCATCATCATGAAGATTAAGTAGTGAGGATCATTTGCAAGTTTTGTTTGCTTGATTGATTGGTTGCTTTGGGTTTTGTTTTGATGTAGGGGGTCTCCCTGTATTATCCAGATTGGTTTCAAACCCCTGAGCTCACGTGGTCTTGCTGCCTCAGCCTCTCTAGTAGATGGCACTACAGCCATGTACCAGCATGCTTGGCTCATCACAGTGTCATTGATGATGATGAGGAGGAGGAGGAGGAAGAGGAGGAGGAAGAGGAGGAGGAAGAGGAGGAGGAGGAGGAGGAGGAGGAGGAGGAGGAGGTGCTAGGACACAGACCCAAAGCCCTTTGTGTGTGTAAGCCAAGCTCTCTAGTGCCAACTGCATTACTTCTCCTTTATCCACCCTTTAAAAGAAATAAAGTTTCCCTTTTGTGTGTGCAAATGTGCAGGCTGGTTTCATGCATGGTGGTAAGCATGTCATTGCTAAGGTCTAGCTGGCTAGAGTCTAATGCCAGGCCCATATCTTACCTTTGTTGATAATGGCTGCCCTCCACCAGTCCATCTTCTTCTCCCAGAAGAGGCCACAATAGACTCCCTCCTGAGGTTGCCATAGAAATTAAATGAGAGACACAATGCCAGGGGTGGGACAAATCCTAAGGGCCCCTTGCAAACGAGATGAGGCTACTGTTGTCATTGATGTGAGGTAGACAAACAGACAGACAGACAGACAGACAGACAGACAGACAGACAGACAGACTCTGTTCTATGTCCCTTTGGCCAGTGACTTTTGTTATTTATTATTCTTGAAAGGACAGAGTCAACAGTCTTTTCAAATACCACTAGTGGCAGACATCAATACTCAGCTCCTGCTAGAGAAGCACTTTGCATGGGTTAGCTCATTCCCTCTTGGCCACGATTCCATGAGGGGCTGAGAGTGTCAGCTCAACTTTTCAGAGGGAGGACCTTGGGCCACACAGCATAACCAAGGGCAGACACCCTCAAGTGTGGACAACCTGGATTCAGCCTCATCTGTGACTCTTTAGCTGATATCCTCAACTGTGTTGTATGGTGTCTCCTTTCTCAAATGCCAAATGACTTAGAATGTTGTCAATTCTCCAAGCACTTCCTTCTTCCCAATCAGAATGGGCTGTCTGTACTGTGCACTTTGTATGGCAAACCATGACAGTGGGTAATGTTAATAACATTACACCACCAGGCCTGGGGAGACGACTTGGCGGGTGACGCACTAGCCACAGTTGCCTGACAACCTCAGCTCAGTCCCAGAACTGTGTAAAACCAAGTTTCAGTAGCACACCCACCTGCAATCCCAGCATTCCCCTGGGGAGATGGGAAACAGACAAGAGAATCTCCAGAAGCCAACTCAGCTTGTGTGGCACTATCCTAATAATAATTACAATTAAAGTTTTAGCAGTCAAGATTGCCTGGAACAATGTAGCACGGGAAGACTGATGCCTGAAGGCTGCCCTCTGACCTCCACACACGGCATGGCCTGAGACAAAGTCACTATGCACCCTGATGAGAGCCCCCAAGGATGGCTGTCCATCAGTCATTTCTTTTGTATGTATGTGTACATGCATGAGGGTGTGTGTATAAGTGTGTATATGGTGTGTGTGAGTGCGTGTGGTATGTGTGCATTAGTGTGTGTGTGCATGAGTATATGTGTGGGTGTAATGTGTATGTGTGGTATGTCTGTGTATGTGTTGTGTGTGTCTGAGAGAGTGTATGTGTATATATATGTATGTGGTGTGTGTGTGTGCATGAGTGTGTGCATGCATATGTGTATATGTGTGTGATGTGTATGTGTAGTGTGTACATGCCTGTGGTATATGTGTACATGAGTGTGTGTGAGAGAAAGAGTGTGTGTGTGTGTGTGTGTGTGTGTGTGTGTGTGTGTGTGTGTGTGTGTGTGTAGTGCTCACAGAGGCCAGAAGAGGGCATCAGATCCTCTAAGCTTGAGTTCCAGGCAGTTGTGAACTGTCCCAGAAGGTGGTAGACACTGAACTCTGCAAACCCTCCTGAACTGCCAATCTTTCTCTCCAACACTAACCAGCAACCACTTTCTTTCTGGGGCTTAATCCTCTTCTACCCGGGAGCAACATTCTAAGAGAGACTGAACTGTAAGTTCATAAGACCGTCACACATGTTGGCTGTCCTGCACCAAGCCTTTCTGCTAGCAGGATTTTAGACTCTGGTGATTTTTGTTTTCGTGATGCTTTCCAGAAAATGAACATGTCTACATAGCATTTCCATTTCTCTGAGCAAAACAAGGAGAAATAAGCATAATGGTGGACATTTTCAGCAAGGGAAACATATGTTCAATTTGATGAACTTTCGGGAGCCTAGCCCATGTGACAGGCACCCCACAGGGCACAAAAAACGACAGAATCATCGCTCTCCTGTAGATCTTATTGCAGTGGTTAATAATGATACAGACAGTAAACAAATAACTATGGACTGTGTCCGGCACCAAAAAGGACCATAGGCGACGCAAGCTAAAGGACCCAGAGAGGGCAGGGGTTGGGGAAGGGACTGCTTGGGGAGGGGTGGTACCAAGGTTTAAAGCTGTCCAGGGAGAAAGGTGACTCGGGAACAGGGAACAGTTAAGTGAAAAGTCCCTGAGGCCAGAAATGACCTTAAATGTAAGAACGGCCAGAAGGAACTGTGCAGGGCAGCATGGCGAAGCAGTGCCTGGAAGGAGACGAGGCTTGCGAGACAGAAACTGCAGAGCCAACGGAGTTTGGATCAGCACTCAGCGTGCATGTGTCTCATGCTACCTCGTTCTTTACTGGAAAGACGGTAACGCAGTGCTCTTTAAAAAAAAAAAAATCCTCTTTGGCAAAATAAAATGTTAGGAAGCCTTTGTCGATTTCTTAAAACTTTTTTTAACCTGGTCTGCACATTCTCAAAGTCTGGGGCTGTCTGCGGTAGGAGACATCTTGTGGCATTCTGTAGGTGGAAGTGGGGAAGGAAGTCGGGGATCCAGAAGCCGGCGTCCCTGCAGACACGCTGGGTGACATTAGGCCCGAGGTTTCTATTTCAGAGTCTGTTCCAGAGATCTTATTGAGACTCCCAAGCCAGTCAAGGTTCATGAGGAGCTACATGAGACCTGGGCGAAGAAAGGAAGTGGGGAGAAAGAGTATGAAATGCATATGAACCCGCCAAACACATTTGTGGATTGGGCATAGTAAAAACAGAAACAAGCCTGGTGTCAGCATTCAAACTCTGGTGCCAATTCAATGCCCAGCTTTAGCTGTCATAGTGACCAGAATTTGGGGGCAGTGGGGGGGGGGACTTCTCCCTCTGGCATTTGTAAACCTCAGCACACCTGCCTCAACACCTACCATAAAGTCATGACATGGGGTCTTCATGAGAAAAGACAGCACCCCTCACCTGTACCTCCTTTGTCCCAGTGAATGAAGTGCCTGTGTCCTGGCCAACCACCTTCTTCTCCAGCCCTTTTCTAGCTACCATTCTCTGGTTTCCTTCTGGGCACATTTCTGATGAGTCTTTTTTTTTTTTTTTCCTAACTGTTTTGCACAACAAAATGGGCCAAGCTGAGAATACAGATACCTTGTCCTTGGGAGAAAATGGGAAAGTTCACAAGAAAAGAAAATGACATTTGGCAAGTGAGGCCATCCTCAGTGGTCATGTTCAAAAGTAAGATTAGGTAACAATGCAATTAGGCCTCTATCTGTGGTCTTCTATAATCCCCAACATGTGCTGACTTTTTTCACTGACTTGGTATTTACTCATATATCATATCAATTTAAAAATCATCCTATATGCCATGTCCAAGAGGGATGATAAATTATGAAGAAAGCACGTTCAGCAGAATTTTAAAGGGGGCAATCTGATTTTGACCCAAGACGTTACTCTGAGGCCACCCCCATCTCTGACCTCCTTTCTACCCCATAGTTTGTGTCCCGAGTATTTTTTTTTTTTTTTTGGTTTTTTTTTTTTTTTCAAGACAGGGTTTCTCTGTGTAGCTTTGCGCCTTTCCTGGGACTCACTTGGTAGCCCAGGCTGGCCTCGAACTCACAGAGATCCTCCTGGCTCTGCCTCCCGAGTGCTGGGATTAAAGGCGTGAGCCACCACCGCCCGGCTGTGTCCCGAGTATTTTAAGTATTTAAATCACCCAGCCTCTCATTTCCCTAACGAGAGTTTATCTGTATCTTGGACATAATAACTGGTTTACAAATGGCTTTCTTCTGCTTGTATTTTCGGTCCAACAGCCATGAGGACACCACAAAGAGGCAATAGTACCACTCCCGAGAGAGGCGGAGATGACTTAGGAGGTGCCAGTGATGAGAATTAGCGGGGTTGGGGTTGGGGTTGGGCTGCCGTGTGTACACCAACCACGCTTGCCGATGGATGGCTTGTTTGTGGGATGATAGAGAAAGTACAAAGTAGAAAACGGCTCTAGGATTTTGAGTGAAATTCCCCAAAAATCAGAGCTACAAGTACATATTCTCAGATTCCGGCCTGAGTAAAGACTGGCTACACACTCCTTCCAGGGTCACAGGTCACAGGTCACATCAGGGTAACAAGTCCAGGGTAACTGACTCTTGTTAATGGAGACCAGCTTGCCTTGGGTTATGTGCCTGCTCTCCCAAGCATGACATACACACTACATATATTGAGAGAATGACTTTACGTTAAAAATAGAAGTGTTCTTAAAGTAGCCTTCTTCTGAGTGGGGAATGGTGGCGTGTGCCTACAGTCATAAAACTCAGGAGGCTGAGGCAGGAAGAATGCCACAAGTTCAAGGTTAGTCTGAGCTATAGAGTGGACTTTAGACCATCCTGACTATAGAGTATGGCTGTGTGTCAGTAAAGAAAACTGAAAACCACAAGGAAGGAAGGAATGGGAGGTCAAGGCGATGGTTCAGTCACTATGTGCTGGCTGTATGAATATGAGGCCCTGAGTCTGATGCCTAGAAATCACCTAAAAAGCCAGGCATGTTGGCACAAAGTGGAAATCTCTGCAAAGGGGAGGCAGTTGGATATCCAGGTCTCAATGATAAGCCTGCACAGCCCAGTTGGCAAGCTCCAGGTCTCAGTGAGAAACCATCCTTTTATTTTTTTAAGAAATTTTCTACTCATCCTATATACCCCTCACAGATCCCACCTCCTCCCTCCTCCCATCCCCCAGCCCTCCCTCCCAAGCCAGCCCCCATCCCCACATCCTCCAAATCAAGGTCTCCCATGGGGAGTCAGCAGAGCCCAGCACACGGAGTCGAGGCGGGTCCAAGCCCCTCCTCACCGCACCAAGGCTGTGCAAGGTGCCACACCTCAGGCACCTAGCTCCCAAAAGCCTGCCCATGCACCAGGGATGGATCCCGATCCCACCCACCCACCCAGGTGACCCCCCAAACAGTTTGGGCTAAACAACTGTCTCCTGTATTCAGAGGGACTAGTCTAGTCCCATGGGGGCTCCACAGCCACCAGTCCACAGTTCATGGGTCTCCACCAGTGTGGCTGGTCATCTCTGCACATCTTCCCATCATGATCTCGATATCACCTGCCTGCAGAATCCCTCCTCTCTCCCATCGACTGGATTCTTGGAGCTTAGCCTGGCGTCTGGCTGTGGATCTCTGCATCTGCCTCTATCAGTCACTGAATAAAGGCTCTATGATGACAGTTAGGGTATTCACTAGACCAGTCACCAGAGTACACCAGTCCAGGGACCCCTCTATCACTGCCAGCACTCCAAGGTGGGGTCATCCCTGTGGATTCCTGAGAGTTTCCCCGGCACCCTGCCTCTTCCCATTCCTATGATGTCTTCATCTATCACGGTATCTCCTTTCCTGCTCTCCCACTCTGTCCCTGTTCCAGCTCGACCCTTCCATTTCCCTATGTTCTCACCCCCCATTCCTTGCCCTCCCCCACCCCCCCCACCCCCAGCCCGCTCATGCAGATCCCATCTACTTCTACTTCACTGGGCGATCCCTGTGTCCCTCCTAGGGTCCCTCCCTGTCAGCTAGCCTCTCCGGAGCCATGGGCTGCAGTCTGGCCATCCCTTGCCCTATATCTAGCATCCACTTATGAGTGAGTACATACCATGTTTGTCCTTCTGAGTCTGGGTTACCTCACTCAGGATGATATTTTCTAGTTCCATCCATTTGCCTGCAAATTTAATGATATTGTTGTTTTTTACTGCTGAGTAGTACTCCATTGTGTATATGTGCCACATTTTCTTTATTCATTCTTCAGTTGAGTGGCATCTAGGTTGTTTCCAGGTTCTGGCTATTATGAATAATGCTGATATGAACATAGTTGAGCATGTGTCCTTGTGGTAAGATTGAGCATTCCTTGGGTATATGCCCAAGAATGGTATAGCTGGGTCTTGAGGTAGGTTGATTCCCAATTTTCTGAGAAACCGCCATACTGATTTCCAGAATGGCTGTACAAATTTCATTCCTACCAACAGTAAAGGAATGTTCCCCTTGCTCCACATCCTCTCCAACATAAGCTGTCTTTAGTGTTTTTGATCTTACCCATTCTGACAGGTGTAAGATGGTATCCCAGAGTCGTTTTGATTTGCATTTCCCTGATGACTAAGGATGTTGAGCAATTCCTTAAATGTCTTTCAGACATTTGAGATTCTTCTGTTGAGAATTCTGTTAAGCTCTGTAGCCCATTTTTTAATTGGATTGTTCAGTGTTTTGAAGTCTAGCTTTTTGAGTTCTTTATATATTTTGGAAATCAGCCCTCTGTTAAATGTGGGGTTGGTGAAGATCTTTTCCCATTCAGTAGGCTGTCATTTTGTCTTATTGACCATGTCCTTTATCCTACAAAAGCTTCTCAGTTTCAGGAGGTCCCATTTATTAATTGTTGTTCTCAGTGTCTGTGCTACTGGTGTTATATTTAAGAAGTGATCTTCTGTGCCAATGTGTTCCAGACTACTTCCTACTTTCTCTTCTATCAAGTTCAGTGTAACTGGATTTATGTTGAGGTCTTTGATCCACTTGGACTTGAGTTTTGTGCATGGTGACAGATATGGATCTATTTGCAATCTTCTACATGTTGACATCCAGTTATGCCAGCACCATTTGTTGAAGAGGCTTTCTTTTTTCCATGGTACAGTTTTGACTTCTGTGTCGAAATCATATTTTCATAGGTGTGCTGACTAATGTCAGGGTCTTCAATTCAATTCCATTGGTCCACATGTCAGTTTTTATGCCATTACCAAGCTGTTTTTATTACTGTAGCTCTATAGTAGAGCTTGAGGTCAGGGATTGTGATGCTTCCAGAGGTTGCTTTCTTGTACAGGATTCTTTTAGCTATCCTAGTTTTTTGTTTTGTTTTGTTTTTCCATATGAAGTTGAGTATTGTTCTTTCCAGGTCTGTGAAGAATTGTGTTGGGATTTTGACGGGGATTGCATTGAATCTGTAGATTGCTTTTGGTAAGATTGCCATTTTTACTATGGAGAAACCATCTCTTAAAACATAGTGGGTGACATGCGCTTGAAAGAGAGTACATGAGCATACATGCGTGCACACACTACACACACACACAGATACACACACACACACAAAGACAAAAAGAAATGTAAATAAGGATTCAATTAAAAAATAGAGACCCTTATCCCATGAAATTATGGCTTCATGTGGGCATAATTTCCAAATTATGTGTATGCACAATCATATACACATATCCCAGCTCCAACTCCATGATTATCATTTATTATGGCTTCAGAGTGAGACTAATATAAACAAACAAACAAAAAAACCTAGTCAATATTTTAAAGTACTAAGAGAATAAAATGAAGTGGGTTCTAGAATGTACAACAATGGACAGGAGTGTGAGGCCCAGATTCATTTATTTGGGAATTCTCCCAACCATGGGCTACATTATTCCAAGACCAAGAAGAGAAAGTAACATGAGTGAAGACAGGATGGGCTGATGGAGTCTGGGGGTGACTCGAGGGCTCCTCATCCCCCAAAATGAAATAACGACTTACTAAAGGGAAGTTGAGCGAGGGAAAACACTGATAATCGCCCAATAAATCTTCCTCTATCCTCCCATTTGTCATCTCAGCCTTCTGCGTCCCCTTTTTATGCAGGAAGAGAAGTGAGGTGCAGACACAGCCATCAATGGCTGAGGCCACACAAGGGATCCATGAGGCTGCTGGGTGTCCCAACATGGGAGCCTCTGGGCTGTTCACTTCCTTGGGGTGACATCAGTACCATTCAGTGGAATACAGGGCGATTGAAATAGTCATTTTCCCCTTTCTAAAGCTATTGGGGAACTCTATTTATTGTACCCAAATCATGTTTTCTGCCATGGCTTCTGGACCTGATCAAGGCATTTCATGCCATTATCGAAAGGGCTTGGAGCAGGGTGGGGATGTATCTCAGCTTGCCTAGCATGCCCGAAGCCCTAGATTCTAACCAAGCACCACATAAGTCAGGCATAGTGAACCATGCCTAGAACCCCAGCAGTGGGAGATGGAGGCAGGAGAATCAGAAGTCCATGGTCATCTTCTGCTATATAGTGAGTTCAAGTCATCCCAATGTTAGGGAGCCTGAGGCAGGAGTGTAGCTAGAGTTTTCCGCCTTGCCCACAGTCAGGACAAATCTTTGTCACCCGCCAGTCCCACAGCCGCTCAGACCCAACCAAATAAACACAGATACTTATATTGCTTGCAAACTGTATGGCCGTGGCAGGCTTCTTGCTAACTGTCCTTATCTTGCTAACTGTGCTTTTATCTTAAATTGATCCATTTCCATACATCTATACCTTGCCATGTGGCTGGTGGCTTACTGGCGTCTTCACATGCTGCTGGTCATGGCGGCGGCTGCAGTGTCTCTGGTCATGGCGGCGGCTGCAGCGTCTCCTTCTGCCTTTCTGTCCTTTTTTTTCTCCTCTCTGTTAGTCCCGCCTATCTTTCCTGCCTAGCCACGGCCGATCAGGTTTTATTTATTAACCAATCAGAGCAACTTGACATACAGACCATCCCCCAGCACAGCCAAGTGCAGACCATCTCAAACACCTGCACTCAGGCCCATGGTCCTAATCATCCTCTATACGGACCTGCTGGGTAACGCCACAAAGAACCCAAGAAGGGCTCCCACAGGACATACAGAACATCCCACAGCACAGGAGGGTCTTGAGTTCAGAGCTAGCCTGGGCTACATAAACAGGCCTTGCCTTGAGTTGGAGAAATGGCTCAGTGGTTAAGAACACACACTGCTATTTGAGAGGACCTGAGTGCCCAGTCTCTGTATCAGGCAACTTGCAGCTACCTATAGCTCTAGCCCCAGGGATCCAGTTCCCTCTTCTGGCATCAAGTGCATGCTATACACACACACACACACACACACACACACACACACACACACACACACACAAACATGCACACACACACACATACACACACACATACACATACACACACACATTCTCTCTCTCTCTCTCTCTCTCTCTCTTAAAAATAAAACTGAAATTTAAAAAGAGACCTTGCCTCCTGATTTAAAAATTAAATAATAACCATTGATTTTAAAAATAAAAATATAATGAAAACAAAACAGTGACAAACCATTCTCCCAGGATTGAAACTCCTGTAATCTACCAGGGGAGACAACACCTGTAACAGTTGATTGGATGTTAATAAAAAGGACAAAGTGATAGAAGAAAGTGCAGCAGTGAAGCCTTGCCTTGGATGTCCTGGGTGATGGAGAAAATAAAATTCAGGGAGAAGTTAGCCAAGGGAGGAGCAGGAGACGAACATTCTGAACAGAAATGGCCACCTGGATGAAAGCTCCACTTCCCCAGTTTGCTCTGAACTGAGGAGGTCCCCGGACAAGGGGTCACTTGTGCTAAAACCAGAGACCAGCAGAGAAGTTAAATGGTCCACCTCCATAAGATGCAGTAGGAGGATGGTATTGGACCAGGCTGGTGAACAAGCGCCGTGTCAGAAGCACTGAAGGTTCTCAGTGGTGGCCTACCACCAGTCAGCATCCCTGAGATCTCAAATGACAAAGGCATGCTCATCTGCTTCCACACCCTGCATCACACACCTCCTCAAAATTCAGCTGCTACCTTGGCTTCTTCGCAACATGGCGGTTCAGGCTAGTCAGAATTCCTCCATGATGCTCACATTCCTCTCAAAGTGCCACAGAACTGCAAAGTTCCCTCTAGTCTGTCTTTGAAAGTAACTTATCTCACATTCCACGCAGCAGCCAGCCGGAAAGAGTGCAATAAACGCTCTTCTCTACGGGAAGCCCCATAAAGAGCCTTGGCCATCTTTATTCCTCACAGATGCTGTGTGTCAACACGCTCTGCAGAATCATGGTGTGCTTAACAGAAGGCTATACTTGGCCTTGGGGAAACAAGAGTCATCAAAGACCTAGTATATCTCCTAACCAGGGCTTACGTAAGGTCTTTTTCCAATATTGCAATATCACACCCCCTTTCCAGAACATTCACTTTCCTTCCTTTGTTTCAGTAAGAAATCCCTCTTGACAGGGTACAGTGGAGCATGTCTCTTTGTGAGGCCACCTTAATTCTAGTATATTAGCCTTAAGGAACCTTTAGAGGTGGGGTGTAGTGGGGGTAGGGGGTGGGTTGTTGACATTGCGTCCTTCCTTGAAGGGGGTTTGAGGGTCCCAGTCCCTATCTTGTGTCTCTTCACTTCCCAGCCATGAGGTGAGCACACCCAGCCACTCTGCACTTCGGTTGCTCTAGCTTCCCTAACATTAATGTGATAAAAAAAAAAAAAAAAAAAAAAAAGTCTTAAGGGAGGAGAGGGTTACTTGGGTTACAGTCCCAGGTTGCAGTCTATCAAGTGGGGAGTCACAGTGTCAGCAGCTTGAGAAGGCCAGTCATACCATGTCCACAGTCAAGAGCAAATACACCCATCCTGTTAGCTCACAGCTGGTTTTCATGCAGCTTTCTCACATAGCTCAGGACCCCTGGCCTAGGGACTGGTGCCATCCATGATGAGCTGGGTGTCCCTGCATCAATTAACAATCAAAGCAATCCCCACAAACACACCCACAGACCACCCTGATCTAGGAAATCCCTCCATCGAGACTCTCTCCTCACGTAATTCTAGCCTGTGGCAAGTTAACTAGTACAACTAGCCAGTATTCTCACCATTGAAGTACTGGCCCTCCACATACTCACCCTTACTCTCATGAATCTTCCTGATGGCTGAGGATGTCAAACACGGTGTCATACACTTACTGGCCATTTGTACTTTGTCTTTTGAAAAATATTCAGTGCATTTGTCCATTTAGTAATTGGACTATGTGGAGGAAGGAAGGGACTAAAGAATGAGGGAATATGAACAAAAGGGGCCATGGGGCAAATATTAGTTAAGAACATGATCCATAGAAATGTCATAATGGACCCCACAATGAATATACTACAATATATTTTTTTTAAATATCAGCCTTAAGTTCTTTGTGCCCTAATTTTCCTTCTTGCTGCTTCTTGGGGATTCTTAGATCTTCATTCAACCTTCTATGAGTTCCTCGGCAATTAGAGTTCTCTCAAGAAAACGGGGATGCAGAGCTGTTCCGTGTTACTTCCGGGTTCATCCCGAATCCTCCAGTTGTAAGATGCTGTCTGTGAAGGGCTGGTGAACCTTAGCCTCGAGGGCCTAATGGCCTCTATTGCAACTCTTCAGTTCTCCCCTCCCACCTATAAACAATCCCTGAAAGAATGCATGCTATCCATAAAATTCCAGCTCCAGAAACGGGGCCAGTCCCACAGGGCCACTTGTTACTGACCCCAGGATTAGATGATGTCTGGAGTATGTGTGTTTTCCATTTCCACTAAGGAAAATGAGAAAACAAATGTCCCAAGATGAGTAAAACTCCAGCCTCCACTTGTTCAAAAGATAACAAGGCTTTGAGCCAGGCATGGTACCCTCATCTAGGAGCCCAGCACTCAGAAGAGAGGGCCAGAAGGATCCAAGTTCAAGACCAACCAGCCTGAGCTCTGTAGCAAGACCTCATCTCACAAAAACAAACACAACGAAAAACAGACATCATTCAAAACCTCCCGTACCTGGGCCAGAGAGATGGCTCAGTAGATGAAGGTGCTTGCCACTAAGCCTGTAGACCTGAGTTCTATCCCCAGTGCCCACATGCTAGAAGGAGAGAACTGATTGATGAGAATTGTCCTCTGACCTCCACACAAGCGCACACACACACACACACACACACACACACACACACACACACACACACACACACCAGATAAATGTAGAAGAAGAAAAAATCTCCGATCTCGCACACCTTAAACTGCAAGGCAACAAAACTCGAAGCTCCCCTACGGTGATCTCCTCAGCCTTGGCAGGTTTTCTCTGTAATCAAGCCTTGACTCTGGTCACTCATAATCACAGCACACAGGTGATGGAAGCAGGAAGAACAAGGTCATCCTATGCTACAGAGTGAACTGGAGGCTGCATAGAACCTGTCTAATAATAATAAAATAATAATAAATGTTTAAACATATCTTGACTGCCTATTAAATTGCTGGGCATAAGACTGGCTCCACAGCAGAAAAAAAGGAGTGATTTGTATGCCTACATCAGGAACAGTCTTCCCAGAATACAAACTCTAGGTGTGTCTACACAGCTGACTTCATTTTCAGTCAGTGACGGTTGCTTTCTTGGAACTGCGTCTGATCTAGAAGCAAACACCTGAGTCTTCAGAGTCTGTTAGCTAGCACAAGGTTTTCTCACTCAACATCCTCATGGGTTGCTTTCTGCTCTCAGGGGACCTCCTTCTGAGCAAGTCCTAGAGGGAATGCCGTTCTGCCCCCAGAGCCTCGGTATCTTCATGTGCTCACAGCTGACCCACGGCCCCGGTCTTTTCTCCCCACACTGACATCCGCTGGGCCATCTCCATTCCTAAGCCACAGTCACCCCGACACCTTCCCTACTCTTTAGTGGCAATTGCAACTTCTGCCAGCTCTTATCTTAGGCGAATTCTGCCCTCTTCTTGGAAATCGGGAGAAAGTGCTGTTTCTTTCAGAATTCGTTCTAGAGACAGGCTGATCAGAACAAGACAGATGGAGGATTGGAGGGCTTTCCACAGCCATAGGCTGTACGTCTCCCTTGAGTCTACAGTTGCTTCAAGAAAACCACTGGCCCTACCTACCCCTCCCCAACCTGGGGTCGCCTGGGAGGTGAGTCGGAGGCCATTCTCCTGACCCATGCTCTTGTTCTCTTGAGACACTTCTCTGTCACCAAATCTGATGCTCTTATGGCATCAGGCCAGAGCTTGGGGCTTGACCAAGGACAAAGATTGGCTCAGATACACTGTGTGTCCAGGATTTGTGGCCTTTGGCTTTCAAAAGCCCAGGGTTTGCATCCTTCATCCTTCAGTCCCTCCCTGATTACATTCTGTCCAGACAAAGAACAGCAATAACAGATAAATAACCAGGGGGAGGGGCATGTGGGACAAGCAGTATGCCTATCAAGGCATCACCCCAGTACACGGGCCAGAGCCACAAGGAGCCTAAGGAGCAGTGACCAGTGGAAAGGAAGGTCTGGCCAGACAAAAATGAGAAGGCTTGGAGAGTGGATGCCAACTCCTGTTGGGCCCAGGCAGCATTTTCCAGGCATCCCCTGGCTCCCTTGGGCATTGATTTCCCGTCTGGATTCCACACTTCAGCTCTGTGGGGACACAAGCTGTAGAATCACAAAGATTAATTAATAGTCGCTCTCAGTGACTCCAGACCCAGAGAGGGGAGCTGGCATGCAGGAGAGTGGGCCCCTGGCTCCCGTGGGAGGCGCGACTCTGACCTTGAATGGGTCTCTGCTTCTCTCAGCCACGTTGTCTCCCTCCGTACAGAGTGCTGGTCCCTTCTTATAATCTGAGAGAAACACTATGAGATATCAGGTATCATTTTGATTAGCAGTAAGCAGTCAGGATAAACAGAGCCCAGCTCTCAAACACAGTGCAGAAGTTCTGTGGAAATGAATAAATGTGTGCTCTTTGTTTATGATAGGTTGACTATTACTTTAAAAAAAAAAAAAAGTCCTCAGTGTCCAACTGCTCCTCAATCTCTCATTTATTTAGCCTTGCTAATCTCTCAGATTCTGGAAATGCGCCATGATAAACAAGGGGCTTAATATAAGTTCAGGATGTAACCGGATCTGATATCTGCCATTTGAAGCCTTCCCAGAACACTCTTCTGGGTGACATGTGACCTCCACCCTGGGCTCTGCGTTGTACAATTTTGCTGTTTGGAAAGCCCGGTAACATCAGAACTGTGGCCCCAGTAGACCTCCAGAAGGAAACAAATGAATGACCTTAGGCAAGGGGAGGTGTGAGAGCTAACCAGATCCCCCGAGGAGCTGTGAGAGGTGAGGGTTTCCTCCGGAAACACAGGAAAATTTATGTGAGGAATACACAGTTGGAGGAGCCAGGGGCTGGCTCCTGCTTACAGACGAATAGCAGGAAGGACAGGGGGGGAGAAAGGAAGACATTCATTACTGAAAGCCAGCCACCTGAGCGGGTGGCCGAGTAGCGGAGGATCTTGGGAAGTGGGAGCAAATCAAATGTGAAGTCTCAGAGTTGCTTCAGCAATAGTGACTTGCCCACACATCTGTTTAAATCAGATTGGGATTTTAATACAACACCTTCAGTAATTTTGTTGAGCGAGAGATGCCGTGAGGTATGCATCTTCTCTTACTCTGTCAACTTTTCAGTGACTGGTGTTTCTGAATTGTGCCCCAGAGGACATGCCGGTTGCAGTCTTGACATATTAGATCCGGTTTTTACTGGTTACCAGCTGTGTGACTTCAGCAAGGAGCCTTGACTTCTCTGAGCCCTTATTCAATTGTATAAAATGATCATGATGCCTACTTCAGTCAGTTTTAAGTGAAAATGCTCCCAGACCAGATTCAAGACACAACACCGTGTGCCTTATGGCACCTACATTAATTAGCATCTTCCAATCATTTTTTTTTTCAGACATAAGCAGAGGATACAGAAAAACCTGCAATTAAATGATGGCCTATTTTCTCATTTGTGAAAATAAAAGACTCAAACAGATCTAGATATACAAGGGAAATATTCCCTGAATAAGAAGAAAATGGAAAGTGGAAACAGAGCAGATAAGCCTTTCTTGAACGGGTTTTTATCACTTTGGAATGTCACATCATTAACGTTTGATATTTCATAGCTTCTCAGAAATGGAAAATAAGGGAAAACTCAGAAGTCAGCACAGGCAGACACTGACTGAATTGGCATTTTCACTTCATGGGGAGAAAGGGGCTGATGTGCAGTAGTGGTGTGTCCCTTAGACCCGGGCGGGTCCTCCTCAGTACAGCAGGGACAGAGGGGAGGGTGGTGGCCCACTCTCCTTTTGTGAGTGGGATGGTCCTCCTCACACCTCCTAGAGAGAAGCCAGAGATGCCAATTTTAACATTTGTTTGTATTTTTATTTATTAATATTTGTGTGCGCGAGCACACACATGCACATATTGCAGTGTGAGTACGGAGATCAGAGGACAACTTTGTGGAGCTGACTCTCTCTTTACAACTTTGAATGGATTCCAGGGATCAAACTTAGGCAATGCTGGTCCCTTCCGTGACTCTATGTCACTCCCAGGCACAGGGCTGGTAGGTGTAAGCAGGAAGAACAAGGCCCTGTCCCTCCCTAAGCCAAATAAGAACTAGGAGCCCCCCAGAATCAAGAGGGAAGCCCCTGGGAAAGGTTAGAACTGACTGTTGCAAGCAGGACTCTGGGCCAAGAAGGAAAGGAAAGAGGCTGCCAGAAAACACCAAGGGAATACATCACTTCCACCCAGGCTGGGACCCAGCTCTGTCCTTCAGGGCGTGTTGACCCACAGGGCCAAGCAGTGTCACAGTGAGCCTGCCTCCCACGCTGACTAAAGTTCGGACCTCAATCCCCTTTGCAAAGGGAACCCACTCCAAGTGTTTTAATGTGGTCTAGCTATTTCCGACACCATGACAAGACTGTATTTATGTAACAAGCCCCTGCTCAAGTATTTTTAGGCATCCTGTTTAGAAATACACAGAGAGGGGGCAAGTAAGAGAATAAATATGGAAATCAAATGTTAAAAAAAAAAGAAAAAAAAAAAACTCCTGGCTCTTGCCACCAGCTTCCTGGGGGAATTTTCCTGTATGTTCTTTCTACTTCCACTCAGCGGAATGACTGCTAGTCATTAAGGAAATCTGTAAGGAGCTCACAGTACAGGAACTGTACACCGGGGCTCCCATCCTCATTTGCATATCCCAGTTTTTGATTGGCAGCTGTACATGAAATGCCATATCAGTTGAAAGTATGTTGTGAGCTAGCACTAATGATCCCATGGCTCCAGGGAAGCCTGCCATATTGTAATTTGGCTATCAGGCATGAAAGAAATAATTCTAAGTGCCAGGAATGCAAGCCTGAATAAATGTTTCACCGCTGCAGGTTGCCAAGGGTGACACTTCTGATTTAGTATAAACGAATGCCCCGTTGCCTTTGAGGTACCCAGAGTTTGCATTGTATCTGAGCTGTGTATATAAAACGTTAGTCTAAGAAAATGGCTTCAGTGTGAGATGGGAAACAGAGACCTGCTCCCAGAAGGCAGTGGAATATTTACAGGAAATCGCTGGATGGAAGGATTTTGCTACCTTCTGTAATGACAAGCAAACAGGGCTGGCTTTTCCTGTGATGGAGAATAATGGTTATGTTAACTCTGCCTCGCCTTTTTTTTTTTTTTTTTTTAATGAAATGCTCTTTTGTAAGGAAAATCACATCTGTTTCCTTTTATATATGAAAGGGACATAAATTCTTTTCTTTTCCCTTCCCTATGTGTGAATAGCCAGTTGATGTACTTTGGAATTTAATAACCCTTTCTGAGGTCACCCTGATGTCAAAGGCTGGAACAGGGCAGTCACTTCCTCCTCAATGGCTTTTGAATCCACAGCCTGCCTGGATAGAGAGGGTCCTTTAAGGAGGGGATGGGGTGATTTCACTTGGATTTTCATTTGGCTCCAACTGCAAACATCTATGCTCCCCCATGCCATGTCTCATTTCTATTACAAGCCTCCTGTGCTTCCTCTGTTTGAAATGTCAGAAAGAGTGGCCTGACGAGCTGAGGGAGCGGCCATGCTTCCTGCAGCCTCTTCAACCATCTGGCTCCTCATTTGAGGACCGTGTTCAGCCTGCGTTGATTTTCGCTCCATTTCTGTGCTGAGATGTTCTCGGAGTCTATCTTTGGACTTTCCTACTTAGCTGTCTGATATGTCCAGTCGCTGCTCCCTGTCTGGACAAGACAGAACAGTAGTCTCAGGAAAACAGCACTGACCAGTTCACAGTTTCACAGTGAGTGAAATCAGGGTAAATCAAGGCAGGGTAGGGGATGTCTGGACACCTTTTGCTCTCAGTTCTCCACCCTGGGAGAAAACAGCTTGATGATGAGGCTCTGTCTTAGGGAGAAAGCATCCTTACCCCCTGTGCTGGCTGGGTTTATGTCCACTTGACACAGAGTAGAGTCGTCTGAGGGGAGGAAACCTCGATTGAGACAATGCCTCCATAAGATCCAGCTGTAGGGCATTTTCTTAACTAGTGATTGATGGGGGAGGGCCCCGCCTATTAGGAGTGGTGCTATCTGGTGCTGGTTCTCTAAAAGCAGGCTGAGCAAGCCATGAGGAGCAAGCCAGCAAGCAGCACCCCTCCTTGGCCTCTGCATCAGCTCCTGCCTCCAGGTTCCTGCCCTGTTTAGAGTTCCTGTCCTGACTTACTTTGATAATGAACAGAGATATGGAAGCAAAATGAACCCTTTCCTCCCCAACTTTTTTTTGGCCATGGAGTTTCATCACAGCAAAAGAAACCTAACTAAAACACCCACACCCACACCCACACACATGTCAGAGCACTTCTCACATGGATTTGGCCACTGAGGGATTGGAAAATAGGGCAGTTATCTGACAATTAAGAATATGATTGGAAGAACTGGGCATGGTGGTACACACCTATAATCCTAGTACTTGGGAAATTGAGACTGGAGGATCCTGAGTTTGAGGCCAGCCTGGGCTCCATAATGAAACCTGCCTAAAACCAAGCATATGGGACATTTACTGACAAAGAGGCCTAGAAACCCCTGGCAAACCCATCACCTCTGCTTTAAAGACACCAGAAAGACTTGGTGTAAACTAGGCAGTGTTTACTGAGCATTTACAATGTGTCTAAGATTGTGTTCTACACTGATGCCCTGAACCCAGAAGATACAGTGTCTTCCATTTCCATTAGCTTGAAAACGATTTTGAAGATGCAAGTAAAACCCACCGAAGTGGGGCTGAGTCCACCTCGTGCTCCTTTGCTTCAGTGAAACACCATGCGCTGAGATAGAAAAATCAATGAGGTGGCACAGGTCTGTAAGCCCAGCCTTTGTGAAAAGAAACAGGAGAACTGGGAATTCCAGGCCAGGCAGGACCCTGAATCAAAATAAATAAATCAGTAAAAAGAGCAGCAATATGTGAGGCTCTGCGGCAAGTATCAGCTCAATGGGAAATGCACGTTAAAACATGCCGATCAACCACCAACAACAAAAACCTACTCCATACGAGTGACACAGGCACCGGCCAGCATCCTGAGGCCAGCATCCAAGACTCAGGCAGTCATCATCACGGGAGAAAAGCCCAGTTGCAGAAACATGGGAGCATAGGGCATGGTGGCTCACATCTTTAATCCCAGCACTTGGGAGACAGAAGCAGGTGAATCTCTGTGAGTTCCAGGCCAGCCTGGTCTACATAGTAAGTTCCAGGACAGCCAGGGCTACACAGAGAAAACTTGTCTCAAAACAAACAAACCAAAAAGAAACACAGATGCCAAAGCTGGACTCTGGACATTTCCAAGAATAATATAGATTTAGATTTAAATTCAGAAAATCACTTCAGGACTGATGACACACACCTTTAATCCCAGCACTCTGAAGGCAGAGGCAGACAGACTCTGAATTCGAATCCAGTCTGGTCTACAGAGTGAATAAATTTTAGCACAGCCAGGGCTTCTTAGAGAGACCCTGCCATCGATAAATATACCGGTAGGTAGGTAGGTAGGAGATAGATAGATAGATAGATAGATAGATAGATAGATAGATAGATAGATAGATAGATAGATAGATAGATGATAGATGATAGATAGATAGACAGACAAATGATAGATAGATAGATAGATAGATAGATAGATAGATAGATAGATAGATAGATAGATAGATAGATGATAGATAGACAGATGATAGATAGATAGATAGATAGATAGATAGATAGATAGATAGATAGATAGATAGATGAGAGAGAGGCTCTGTGGAGAGGAGTTGGAGATAGATGTTGCTCAGGTTGCAATGCTCTGGCTTCAATCCCCAACCCAGTGCAAAAATAAAATAAAATATGGGCCTACTAGGTGCCGGGCAGAGGCTCTGTTTAGATGTTTCTAGAACACCACCGAGTTTAAGTCTTCCAATGGCCATGGAACATGAGATTATAGGAATCTAATTAATTAAGACAGACAAAGTGAACTTCGCAGAGAAGCCAGGATGTGTAGAGTGCATGATCACAGCTTCCTTTGTCACTGAACGTTCTCTAAGGGCAGGGGCAAGCATTCCAAGGTCCAGGTTAGTAGGCAAAGATGCCCTGCCTGCTCGCCTTTAATATAGCTCAGTACTTCTCAAACATTAGCACCAGATGATTGGACAGTCAACTCTACGAATCATTCATGATGAGTGGAAGGGGTGGGTTTAAGGGATTTTCCAAAAGTGCTTTTGTTACATGCTTTCATTCTGGTCATGACTTTGGGGCTGCATCAGCATTGCTTGTTGGGAATGTGATGAGAGTACAAGGGAAACCGAGTCTGACTCTACATCACCATGGAGGGCCTCCTGGAGGCGGTGACTTTCTATGAATTGAGTGAACTAAGCAGCGTGGAGAAGACTCGCAGACTGGTGATGCCTGGCACACCTTGGGCTGGCAGAGTTGAAGCAGGGATAGAGGCAGAGCAGGGGGGTGGGCAGGCAGCCACAGTGCATTGAGTGCACTTCTTTATTTTGGCTAATTGCTGGTTTCAACACCTCTAAATGTACGTTTGTTTGTTTTTTATTTAGTGTGTGTGTACATGTGTACATGCTCATGTTTGTGTGGATGTGTGGGTATCCAAAGGTGTGTGCATATGGCAGCCAGAGGTCAACATAGGTTGTCTTTCTCTTTCATGCTTCAATTTTTTTTTTTTTTTTTTTGAGACAGAATCTTACTACATATATCCCTGGCTAGCCTGAAACTATGTAGACCAGGCTGGCTTTGAATTCAAAGAGATCTACCTGCCTCTGTTTCTGGGGTACCGGGATTAAAGGAATGTACCACCACATCCAGACCACCTTTATTTTTTAAACAGGATCTCTCCCTGAACCTGGAAGTCACTGATTTAGCTAGACGGTCGGGCCACAAAGTCTTGGGCATCCTCCTGTCTCTACCTCCCCATGCTTGGATTACAGGCATTCACAGTCACATGAAGTATTTAACATGGATGCTGGAGATCTGAATTCGGGTCTCAAGCACTTTACCAGTTGAACTAGTCCGGCCTGTGGTTTTAACATAGGCACATTCATTGTCACAGTCAAGGACAAGGTTCCAGTGGTATCTCAAGTGCCTGTGGTTTAACATAGGCATATTCATTGTCACAGTCAAGGACAAGGTTCCAATGGTATCTCGAGTACAAGACAGGCCAAAAGCTGGAGACCTTCTGTGCTAAGAGCCAGCCCCCAGGACAAAATGATCTAGCCGGAAACATGAACAGCACTGGCCGCAAATACTTGGCTTCTCACTGTTGCGGTGTGGATCGAGTAAAGTGAGGAAATGAAAAGGTCGCTTGAACTTCATGTGTCAGTATGCAGCCGTCTCTGGACAAATGTTTACTTCCAGCTCTGTCCCTTTTGAGCGGGTGGGGGCAGGGGAGAAAGCAGCTTTAGAGAGAAGTATTAACCTCGCAAATGTACACATTTTCAATTCCCGTCACAGTGACAGGCTACAACTTGTAATCAGTATAAAATGATTTTCCGGGAGAGTAAATGCTTATTTTCGCTGTCTTGATGCTGGAACTGGATTACTCGGTATTAATCCCAGGGTGACACAGTCACATTTGGAAGCCGTGAGATTTGTTTGGATGTCTTATGGGGCCAGGGGCAGCCTTCATTTCACATCCTTGATCTTGGAGAATTTGAATAATAGAACAGCTTTTCTGTGTACACAAGGAGAATGGGGGGAGGTATCTACCCAGGATGAATTCTAAGAGCCCTGAAAAGCCAGGTAAAGGGAGAAAGGAGAGTGGATGGGTATTACCATGTCCACCCCCACCCCAACACCCCAAGAAAGCACCTATTCAACACCAACTGTACATCTGTTCCCTCTAACAAGAGAGAAAGAAATCGGGAGCCTGCACCCTTCCACTCCAATGTGCCTTAGTGCACCCCCTCTCCCTCAGGTACCCTTCCATACACCTCTACTTGGGACCTCTGTCCTGATAAACTTCTGCCAGAATCATCTCTTGTCCATTGGTTTTAGCTACGGCAGAAGCCAGTGACCTTTTTCTATAAAAGGCCACATAGTAAATATCTTCAGCTTTGCCAGCCTTATGGTTACCATGGTAACTGCTAAGCTCCCACATAGCATGAAAATACCCATAGACAATAAGTAAATGAATGAGCAAGGCTGTGCTGCAATAAAACTTTATTTATCAAAAACAGACAGCGGAAGTAGAATGTCCTAGGGACAGTAATTTACCAGCTCCTGATGGACAGTAATTGAAAGCATTGAACCTTGGATGGAAAGGTATCCTGGCAGTCGGGAGCCAAGGAGTACCACTAAGTCACCATAAGCATTGCAGCTCCCACCCACGCTCCAGGGAAAGGTTTCCCCAATGCAAGTGTGACGACTCTACTCTGCTAGGGGAAAGTCTCCCCAGTGAAAGCGTTATAGTTCTGCTCCCCTCTGGCTCTGGGGAAAGTTGTTACAGCTGGGTCCCCTCCAGCAAAAGTGTCACACCACACAACAAACCTTACTCAAGAGAGTTATTGAGAAGAAAGAATCCAGGAGGGTGGCTGCCTCCAGGGTGAGAAGCAGCAGCAAACTGAACAGGGTACAGAGCTTATATAGGGTTTCTTGAGGGGAGGGGTACCCAGGTGGCTTGGGATTGGTGGATTTTTGTTGCCTGATTCTGGAACAAGCCCAGGGATTGGTGGGATTTCATGCTCAGGGATTGATGGTATTCTGCAGCCTGATTCCCAGGCAAGTTCAGAGACTGGTGTGATTTCAAGCCCTGGTCTTGGAGTCAGGTCAGGGTCAGGGTGTTTTTTCCTTGGCCCTTTTCACCCTACAGTCATGGCCACCATTTTTAGAGATGCTGCCTTCTAAATATTTAAATAATACTATTAAAATAATAGGATAATGCTATGTTTTATGGGGTTTTTTGTTTTTTATTTTTTTATTTATTTTTTTTTTATTTTATTATTATTATTTTTTTTTTTTTTGGTTTTTCGAGACAGGGTTTCTCTGTGTAGCTTTGCGCCTTCACTGGAGCTCACTCAGTAGCCCAGGCTGGCCTCGAACTCACAGAGATCCGCCTGGCTCTGCCTCCCCAGTGCTGGGATTAAAGGCGTTTTTAATTTATTTTATGTGTCTGGGTGTTTTGCCTCTATGTATGTCTGTGTACCATGTGCATGTAGTGCCCAGGGAGGCCAACAACGGGTTGGATCCTCCAGAACTGGAGTTACATGTGGTTGTGGGCCACCATGTAGGTGCTGGAAATTGAAGCTGGATCTTAAGGTAAAGTAGCCGGTGTTCTTAACTGCTGAGCCATTTCTCCGGCCCTCTAGGTAATGATTGTGTTTTATCCAATAGTTTCATATTTCAGAATCTTGTCTTAATGTATTTAGATTCACATTTATATTTTTGGCACAAAGTTGTTTATTGTAGTAATAATGATAATTTAACATATATTCTGGAGAGAACTGAGAGATGATTATATGAAGCTCAGCACTGTTTATGGCTTACAGTGAGTCTTTCCAGTCCTTTGGAGGAGTTTTTTTAAATGTGGTAGATCATTTCAGTAGTCCACTGCTTCTGTGGGGTTGTCCCACATCCATTCAGGTGAAGTGGGAAAGGTGGGTGATTTGATCTAACTTATGAAAGGGAAGGTGTAGATGACAAGCCTGCTCTCTCATGATTGAAATCACAGCCTTGTGCATGCAAGGCAGGTGCTCGACCACTGAAGGACAACTGTAACAAGGTGAATGAGTCTCAGAACTGGGTTTGTTTTTAATTCAATATTTTACTACAGCAGCAGTATTTACATCATTTCCACACCTCCCTCTTACCCTGTGGCTCCTCCCATGTCCTCCCATTTCCTCTTCTCCTTTCATTGTTGTTATAATCTGTGTATTTACTGAGTCCATTTTGTGTTGCTCATACGTGTTCAGGGCTGACCACTTGGGATTAGGTAACTTTTAAGGGACTCATCCCTAGAGAAGACTGACACTCCCTCCCTCAGGGGATCATCGGTCCCGGTAGCTCTTCATCTAGGGATGGGCTCTTGTGAGATTTCCCCCATCCACACTGCTATATCAACTGATGTTGTCACGTGCAGGTCTTGTGTAAGCCACCACGTTGTTGAGATTTGCTGGATTCAGCTTCCCTGTCATATGACACGGTCTCGCGGCAGATATCCTGGCCCCCGACTCTTACAGTCTTTCCGCCTGTCTTCTGAGATGCCTGAGCCCTAGGTCAGGGTCACGCTGAAAGTGTATGAGTTGTGCCATGCCAGGGTCAATTGTCCTCTAGTTTGAGCAGTTGTGGTTTTCAAAACAGTTTGGGAGTCCTGGGGCAGTCTCTCGAGAGGACGCTTGGAGGAAAGGGAAGAGGGACAAGCACCATTCTCAGGGGAAATGATAATATCCTTGTGTTTGGGCATTCTCATTGGTTCTGTTATTTACACTGTATGATTGAAACTTAAAATAAGTTTGCCGGCGGTGGTGGCGCACGCCTTTAATCCCAGCACTCGGGAGGCAGAGCCAGGCGGATCTCTGTGAGTTCGAGGCCAGCCTGAGCTACCAAGTGAGCTCCAGGAAAGGCGCAAAGCTACGCAGAGAAACCCTGTCTCGAAAAACCAAAAAAAAAAAAAAAAATAAGTTCACACACACAAAGAAATTGTAGTGCTTAGTGCTAGGACAGACAGCTTCCACTGTTCCCACAGCAACTCAGTTCACTAACTCACCAGACATACACTGAGTGTCTGCCTGTGCTGACGCTGTTCGAGACTCGGGATGTGGCAGTGAACTACACCCTCACAGCTGCTGCCCTTGAAGTTTGCAATTTAAGTGAAAGAAAAAACCTTAATGCCAGCCTGTGTCTGCATGCTTACCCTGTGCCTTCAAAAACTACCTGGGGCTCCATTTCCTTCTCTTGGCCTCACACAGCTATCACTAATCAATCATGGTAGGGTTGTTTGGTGTTGTTTGCTTGTTTGTTTGTTTGTTTGTTTGTTTGTTTTGCTATTGAGCATCAAAGAAGACCTAGACTTAGAATCTTTCGGGGGGGGGGGGGGGGACAGAGATTACCAGCATTAGGGCAGGGTAATTATTTGTTGTAGAAAGTTATCTTGTGCCCTGTAGTGTGTAGCAGCACCCTGGGATGGCACCAACACTCCCAGATGCCACTCGTGATAATAACCAAAAACATCCCCCAGAGATTGCCAAGGCATCCCCTGGCATGTGGGGAGGGAAGGCCAACCTAAAGGTAATGACCACGTGGCTGCTACCAATGGCCAGAGTTGACTCAAAACTATTTGCCACCTTGGGGACAGGGCTTGTTCCAGTCTCTTCTGACACTCATACTGTCTAGTTCCTCCGGTCAGGAGAAGGGAGCACATTGCTCTTCATATCTTCTAGTGGATCCAGGAACTAAGACGAAGCAGCAGGGCCTCTGAGAGATTTGAATCTTCCTGGGTTCTAACCTTCCCAGCTTACACCACTCCTGGCTTCCAAGCTGAATCAATGGCTCAAGGTATATGAGGACAATGTGCCCTTCCGCCCTGTGCTCTGACTGTGTACCGGCCACGTGACTTTTCCTGTAGACTCTGTGGTGTTATGGCAGCCAGTTGGTCAGACATCTAGGGAGTTGAGCTTAACAAAAGGCACCCAGCTTCTAGTCACTGTCCTGAGTTGCAGCTGAACTTTCTATTTTTGATCTTCTCTGAGTGAGGTGGCAACATTTATTTAAATAAGAAATGGGTAGGTTACTATGACTTGTCTAGATGGAAGCAAAGCCTTGTGGGTAACCTGCCTTCAGGATGCCAGTGGAGACCAGTCTCTAGGAGATATGTGCTGGAGGCTCTGGAAGATGCATTTATAAATTCCAAAACAAGCAGAGACTGGATGGAATGGGTCAGTTTGGGCCAGGGAGTGGTATCCAGGGGGAATGAACAGCCAATGGGAAAAGATACTTGCAAACCATTCTGTCAAAGTTGCAGCATCCTTCAAAATGCCAAAAGGATGGACAGCTACTCATTAAAACCCCTCCCCAGGCTCCTTTAGTCATCCACTGTCCCCAGCAGCACACCACAGGAAGTGCCAGCTGTCCCTGACCGTTCGCCCCCACAATGTTCCGAAGTCCCTTCCAAGCCCAGCCTCCCCTGGCTGTGCTCCTCTCTTCCCTCTTCCCACTCATCTCCCTCTGCGTCTTCCTTGGGCGTAGGTGAAGGAATCATCAGCTTCTTTTTGGAATCCTCTTGCCCAGTTCCTCCCAAGGCCTGGGAGCCTCACTGGGGCGGAACAAAGCTGTGTGTAGCACACTAGAATGATAGGGAAGGTGCACACTGAGGGTCGTTCAGATAGAGAATTCAGTTACATGAAATAGAAGCTGGAAAGATGAAGAGTGAGGACAGCTCACGTGTAACCAGACGTGTGAGACAGACACATTCTCAAAATGTGTGAGAAAGCACTTGATCTCTGTGAGTTCGAGGCCAGCCTGGGCTACAGAATGAGTTCCAGGACAGGATCCAAAGCTACACAGAGAAGCCCTGTCTCAAAAAAACCAAAAAAAAAAAAAAAAAAAAAAGGAAAAGAAAGGAAGTTCATGGTTATGATAGCAAGACATTATGGTATCCACGCTGTTTCTGGAGTAAGGAAAATGTGACTCTGAGGTGGAATTTGATGAACCTGTGGAATTAGAAGTGATGGGCGAGGATTGCAGAACTCAGGTGTCGGTAGAGGGAGAGAAAAATACTATGCTGGAGAGGGCTGAGTGTGCTCAGAGAGCCCAGATCCATCTCTACACAGAGGCCTCTTGAGTTCATTTCCTGTCAAGGGCATTCTATGACAAGTTTCCAAATGAAAAAGTCATTCCCCATTGAGCTAGCCAAGTATCTTGAATAAATAATGTAGAGATTATTAAGACATTTTCCAGAGACCCCAGCATTTCCTGTCTTGACAATGAAGCTGGATTTGACATCAGCTGAATCAAGAGGTTACAAATAAAAGCTGTGACCCAAGCCAAACTTCCCCTCCAAGTGTTTCTCAATGTTCTGAGATTGGGATACAGGACAGTACTTGTAATCAATTTCTATAAAACATCGCAACACATTTTCCATTAAGCCATGAGCATGACCATGTGGACACACCATTGGCTACTGCCCTGGGTGACAGACCAGACAGGAAGACTGAAATGAACTCTGACCCCACTGATCCATCAGTCAAAGGTTAAAGGAAGAGGTGATGAACAAAAGAAGATCCAACACACAAGGTGATTTGGGACTGAAGAGACATGCGTCTTGAGAGGTATTAATGATCTTAGAAGGATTTGTCCAAGAAACATTAGTGCAAGGTACTATTGTTCACATATATTACCTAATTTATTAGTGATGATGATCTTAAAGGAGTGAGGTATGCATCCCCTTTATGCAAACAATGTAAGTGAAGAGGAAGAAGTAACTCACCCGAGGTCGCATAATCAGCAAGTAAGAGTCAGCATGTGTATTAGTTACGCTTCTGTGACAAAAAGAAGCCAAGGCCAAACCGTTTTACTTTGGCTCACAATTCCAGAGGGATAGAGTCTGTCATGACAGGAAAGGCAAGCCAACAGGCAGAGAAGGCATGGTAGCAGGAGCAGGAAGTGAGGCCCAGCTATAAACCTCGAAGCCCAACCCCCGTTGACATACTTCCTCCAGCAAGCTTCCACCTCCTACAGGTTCCTTAACCTCCCCAGATGGCGCCACCAGCTGGGGACTAAGTGTCCAAGCACATGCACCCGTGGAGGACTTCTCACATTCAATTCATGACAGAACATCAGTCTCTCTACCGAGCCTCCAGAGGTGGAGCTGAAGTCAAATACTAGATTCTTCTCCAAACACCTGACCATGATGGTAGTCAGCCTAAATCTACTCAGGAAGACAGGTGGGTTTAGCCTAGACGTAAGGGGCTAAACCCAGAGCTTGAACCAAGAGCTTCCCTTTCCAGGCAAGCGAGCATCCTTTTGCTCATGGCACAATGGACTGAAAACACCTGCTTCCTAAATGACAAGTGTTCTGCAGAAGCTCCTCAGACACTAACAGGATGGTGTGGGCTCTGGGGAAGGACCAGTACAGAAGTATATCCCTTTCCTTTCTCATCACTGTGACAGAATACTGTGCAGGGACCACTCAAAGTTTGATTTGGGTTCATGGTTTAGGGGCTTTTGGTCTGTGATGGATAGAAAACATGACAGACTGATCCACCATGGTGGTGATGGTAGTAGTGGTGGTGGTGGTAGTGGTGGTGGTAGCGGTGGTAGCATCCAGTAGAGGTCTTTGTATAGCAACCAGACAAGACAGCAGAGGCTAGCCCTAAGCCAGAGCTCAGGTATCATCTTCAAAGAACTGCCCTTATTGTTCAACTCCACCAACCCATGGTTTCTTCACCTCCCAAAATAGTGCCAAGAGATAGAGGCCAGGTGTTCAGACATAGGTCCCTATAGAGGATGTCTCAGACCCAAACCATGACAAGAAGTATCTACAGTCCCAAAAATTGATATCATTTATGCATTTAATCCATAGACAACTTGGATTTCACCCTAGTTATGGAATTGTTTTGTATGTAAAATGTTGCAGTATGGTGAAGTTTCAGTGCACTCAAGGTGTACACTGGGTGTGGTCCCTTGCTCTCAGTGAAGGCTCAATGAATGTTAAATAATAATAAAGAAATTGTAGCTTCAGCCTGCATTCTGCTGTGCTTAATTGCAAGTTTGCAATACCTGTTTGATGCTCCAGAGCACTCTAGCTAGTAAGAAATAAAATTAATAATTAATGACAGAACTTTAACCTAATAACGTGGCCACTCCCAAGGTTTAGCATATTCCAGCAGAAGGCTAATGGCATGCTCGCCATTGTTCATGATCGGAGCGGTAAGGCGTCATGCATAATGGATCAGAGTCCCCGCTAACAGCAGAATCACGCACAATAATTTAAACTTGTTTGTATGGAAATAAAGGGCGAGTCTTTGAAGTGCGTCCTAATGAGATGCCGCTTGATCTTCAGTGTGTCCTGGGAGAGAGAGTTCAATTTTTCCCCCAGCGTCAGGCACATGTTGGTGCATGTAAGAAAGAAAAGGCTGACTTAAATTATGAATGGCCCTTCTTGTCTTTGTGGTGGCAGGTGAGGAAGGCGGGTGCTCATCCGGGCAGGGAGGGGTGGGGTGGGGGGAGGGAAGCTGGGAGACAACTGTGGTTCTCCAAGGTGGCTTCTGCTTGAGAAACTTGAAGGAAAAACCTGAGCACGAGCCAATGAGGACAGGTAAAGTGAGGTGTCAAAGAACACCTAAGAATAAAATGAGCTGATGGCACTCCCTGAAGGGAGGAGGGATGGGGTGGCAGAGCGCTGCGGTCCTCGGTGGTTCAATTCTGCTTACACACACACACACACACACACACACACACACACACACACACACACACACACACACACACACACACACTCTTCCTCTGAGGTGTCCCAGAAAACTGACCTGATCTCTCAGAAAGTCCCAGGAAGTGAGGGTGCTCAGATGGACAGAGAAAGAGTCTGATTGCTGTGTTCTTATTGTTTTAATCAATGATTGGCCAGAAGTGGTAGCACAGACCTACAATCCCAGCACTTGGTGAGCTGAGGCAGGAGGATCACAAGTGCAAGACCATGCTGTTAGAGTGAGGGTCAGGACAGCCTGGGAGCATGAGACTTTACCTCCAAAAATAAGCATATAAAATCAACGCTTGTAGAAAAGACCATGAGAGAGGTGTCCCTTGTCAAGAGACACAAACGCCACAGGGAGATAACTGTGGCGTGCTGAGCACAGGCTGAGTAAACACTGTAGAGTGCTTATTGCACAGTCCATGTTGCCTTACTTTTCTCATTACCTCTAGCTCTGAGGGCTCTTGAGTCTCTCTGGCCTTTTAGGTTCAAGTAACTGTGACTGGCCTCTGAGAGCAGGTGTGCACTGAAGTCCTGTGATGTCTGGAGACACGAGCCTAAAGTGATGGAGCTGGTGTGGTTGACCTCTGCACCAGGCACGAGTCTCGGACACTCTAACATTGCCAGTCTAGGAAAATCTCTCACAGACATGCCCAGAGGTTTGCCTTCTAGGTGAGTCTAAATTCTGTCCATCTTACAATCAACATTAACCATTACGTCATTCAATGTCAGTGCCAGGAGCCTCACTCCAGAACCATAGCAGTCAGGGTGCTTGCTCTCCCTAGCCTGCACCATCCACCTCGGCTGTCACAGAGACTCACAAAGTCTGCCCTCATCCTGCTGTGCATCCTCTTCTCCTGACCGAGCTCCTGGTTTTTACTGTTCTGTCACTGAGACTTGCCTCGAGAAAGTCTCACAGGCTGGTGAAGTAGCTTAGCGGGTTAAGGAGATTGCCATCAAGCCTGATGACCTAAGTTCAATCCCTGGGACTCACATGGTAAAAATAGAGACGCTGTCCTCAGGCCTCTATATACACACATGTAGGCATGCTGTGGCTACACACACACACACACACACACACACACACACACACACACACACATACACACTAAATAATAAATAAATAAATAGACCCATGTAATTTAAATGGGGTGTCGGGCCACATAAAACTAAAGAGTTTCAGGCAGTCAACCATTTCCCTTCTCTACCAGCAAGCTCATTCTAGCGTGGCGAATTTCTTCTGCTGAATAAAGAGGCATCGTTTCCTGTTTTGATGACTAACCCAGCCATGAGCCAAAAACATCACAATTAAATAGAATAAACAGATCCCCCATAGGTCTTCAAGGAAATAGCAAGTTTTTTAATAATCAAAACCTGTGTGCATTTCACCTCATCGTTATGTGAAGACGTGGAAAGGACTCGATTTTCATAGCCATGGCCTGGTCTCTGAGTGGAGGAAAAGCCATGCTCTAACTGAATCTCATCCTGACTGTATGGCTACCCAATAGTTTAAGCCAGCCACGCCAACATTTTAGGAACAGGCTTTTCCTTCTATTCTTTAAGGGCAGGACTGGAATCCCTTTGTATTGAACACAAATGGGGAAAACCTACATTGCAGAATCAAGCTTCAAATGCTTTTATGGAATTTTCATTCTGATCCTGCCTGTAATGGAGTTGACCTCATCTTCACCTATGATTTCTCTGGCTGTGAGTTCAGATTTCATGCCAATTAACATGTTAATGACATATATCATTTAAAGAACCCATCATAACTTTTACCACATCGTGTTACATCTATTTCCTTGTAATTAAATCAGAATTACAGGGTGTAATTACTTTTCTTTCTCTGAATACCCGTTCCTTTCAGACATTTAAATTCAAGTGCAAGCACTAAAAGACATTTGAAACCAACAACCTAACAAAAATATTATCAATTAATGAACGTGTTGGGTTTCTCCATCGCTCTGGTTTCTTTTGAACACATTCCTTTCTCTCCACGTTCTTTGTATGCCCTGGAATGATGGGCCATATCTAGTCAGACATTCCGTAAACCCTCTTAAGTCCTCGGGGCCCTACTCTCCATTAGTATGCAATGTTCTCACATGTAAATATAATTACATATAATTATTAGCGGAAAAGGATCAGATAAGGTTTATTAAGGAAATATCTTGTAATTATGAAAGCCCAAGACTTCCCTTTACATGTCAACTCAGCTGAGGATTGGCATCTGCAAGATCCACCCACAAAACAGTTACACACTTTGATTTCACCTTGGAAAATCAATAGTCGGAGACAAAATCATTGCAGGAATACTTCCTTGTCTAAAAGACGTTTAAAAAAAAAAAAAAAAAAAAAAAAAAAAACAAGCCGGGCGGTGGTGGCGCACGCCTTTAATCCCAGCACTCGGGAGGCAGAGCCAGGCGGATCTCTGTGAGTTCGAGGCCAGCCTGGGCTACCAAGTGAGCTCCAGGAAAGGCGCAAAGCTACGCAGAGAAACCCTGTCTCGAAAAACCCATTAAAAAAAAAAAATAAATAAATAAATAAATAAATAAATAAATAAATAAATAATCGATCTAGCCAGAGTAACTCCACAAAACCTATTATCCAAGATGATGTTTGGGCTACCAATGGTCTTCTACATTCTTTCTCTTATTTTTTTAAGCTTTATTTTATTTTTGATGATGTGTAAGTATGTATAGGTATGCGCAAGAGAATGCCATGGAGGGCAGAAAAGGGCATCGGATTTGCTTGCCGCCTGGTGTGGGGGTTGGGAATGGAGCTCCATTCTCTGCAAGAGCAGTGACTTCTGTTAGCTATGAGACATCTCTGTGGCCCACCTTTTTCAGCATTTCTAACATTAAATATTAAAGCTTAAAGTTCTGTGATGATTGATTGGTTGGTTGGTTGGTTGGTTGGTTGGTTGGTTGGTTGGTTGGTTTTGAGACAGAGTCTTACTATGCCATCCCAGCTGGCCTGGGTCAAGCTCTAGAGACCAGGCTGACCTCAAACTCAGAGGTCCATCTGCGGCTGCCTCCCGAGTACTGAGATTAAAGGTGGGCACCACTGTGTCCTTCCACGTTGTTTTTTCCCCCACAATGTTCCCTCTATGTTTAACTTTTTAATTTGTGTGGGTGTGGGTGCAAGTGTGTGCACAAGCATGTCTGCCTTTGCATGTGTTTGTACTGAAGGAAGTGTCCCACTCCATCACACTCAGCCTCGTCCCCTCAGAGAAGACCTTTCATTGAATCTGTAGTTTACCATTAGCAACTATGCTGGCTCACCAAAAAAGTCCCAGAAATCCTCCCATCTCTGACCTGCTCAGGGCTGGAGACACCAGCACTCCTGGCCATGCCTTACTTTTACAAGGGCTGGGGGGTGGGGGGAGAGTCAAAACACAAGTCCTCTGCTAGTACAGAAAGCGTTCGACACCCTGAGTCATGTTCCCAGCTCAAAATGTTTTCTAGAACACTATAGTATCTAAGAGTGTGAGAGGAAGCTGTAGGTATGTACAACTCCAACCATCTTGTCAGAATATGGACAACAATACCACAGTGTTGTCTGAGGGACGCAGCATGGGAAGATGTGTGGAAAGGCAGCTTCTTTGTCTTCAGAAAGTTCTACTTCCTTAGGTCAGTTGACTCATTTGTTTGTAAATTCCCACTGAGTTCCTGGGATGGTGAGGTATCATATAGTCCTTGGCTATGAGTAACATGGGCAAGGTCATTGCCACCAAAATACTAACATCCTAAGGACACAGAACAGACCGTAAACTTGAAAACAACAGAATTAATAAAACCATGACAGCTAGAAATGAGTCAAAGAGGAAAAGACAGTGACAGTGGGGAGGTAGCTTGTTCTCAGCATGGTAGTCAGTAAGGCCATTCTGAGGTACACAACCGTGGAACTGAGACCTAGCTGACGAGAATGGATCAAAGGAGGCTGGGGAGGCCAGAATACCCGTGGCAAGACACAAAGAGGGACAAGCAGGATGTTTGGAGAGAGTGAAGAGGAGGGAATGTGGTTAGAATGAAGGTAGCTGTAGAGAAAGAGGACACACTGAGGTGGGGCTGAGGGCCGCAATAGCACCACAGCTTTGTTTTGTGAGCTACAGGAAGCAAGTCTGGGCTTTTAACAAAGCAAGTGCCATTGTTAGAATTGAACTTTGGATTGTCTTCGGTATGGGAAGTAGATTTGGAGGGGTCAGGAGCACACAGACATCTATTGATGGGGTAGGCAAGTGAAGGTACAGGCTTGAAATAAGAAAGTACCGGGACAGAGATAGCCCATGCTGTGGTAAGTGGAAGGGCAGGAACTCTCCCCCAGGCTGGGGTAGCTTGTAAGGAACCCCATGTTCAGCTGACTTTTTGTTGCACAAATAATTGTATTTCTGAGCACTCAAGTGAACCAATCACAGGGTATTCCCACCCTTGGGGATCCTAAATAAGGGAGGAAAACACCCTGCACACAACCAGGTCATCACATAATTGCAAGTTGGGTGAAGCTGGGTATCTTGGAAACAGGCAAAATTGGACCGAGACTGCAGGGGGGGATGAAGGGGAGACAGAGAAGGAGGGGAAACTACTTTAGACCATATGCCCAGCATGGGGCACATGGAACCATGACATGTGAGTGGCCCTGTAAGTGACATCATAAGGTGATCCCAAATGCCAGCTGGACTTCTGTCTTCCTGCTCCCAACATGTTTGCCCCTTTTTTTACTTCACATCAACTCCAAACACAGCACCAGGAACCAGAGGAACTCCCAAGACACACAGAGGAAGATGGGGGCTTCGATACCATGATTCATACTTCTGTGGATGTCTTAGATAGGGTTACCGTTGCTATGATGAAACACCATGACCAAAGCAGCTCGGAGAAGAAAGGTTTTTGTTGTGTTTGTTTGTTTGTTTGGGGGAGTTGCTTTTGTTTTTTTGTTTTTGGCTTATGCTTCCACATCACTGTTCATCATAGAAGAAGTTGGAACAGGAACCCAAACAGGCCTGAGACAAGCAGGAGCTGATGCAGAGGCCATGGAGGGGTGCTGCTTACTGGCTTATTCACCATGGCTTGCTCAGCCTGCCTTCTTATAGAACCCAGGACCACCAGCCCAGGGATGGCCCAACCCACAACTGACTTGACCTTCCTGGCATCAAACGTTGATTAAGAAAATGCCTACAGGCTTGCCTGCAGCCTGATCTTATGGAGGCATTGTCTCAACTGAGGCTCTCTCCTCGCTGATGACTACAACTTGTGTCGAGTTAACGTAAAACTAGTCAACACACTGGATCTGTCCTCAGTATCTCTGCCCCAAGGTGGACGATAAAAAAATTCTATGCCTCACCCACTCTGATAGTAGATCTTAAGACCCCAGTTTCAAAAGAAGTCTTATCCTATCCCTAGGAAGAAGAGGTGTTCTTCAGAGAAGCAGAGTCCTTCCTTATGGACTCTTCCACCCTTTCTATCAAGGTTAGATCAGACACCGGTCAGTCACATGTTTGACATGGCTGTCCATGCTTTGGTCATGCCTATACAGTGAAGTCTCCAGAAGAAACCCCAAAGACAAGCAGGACAGAGGAGCTTCTGGAGGCCTGAGCATGAGCTGGTCCCTGGAGGGAGGTGTGTTCAGAGGGCAAGGAAGCTCCATACCCCTTCTCTAACCAAATTGGCAGATTCCAAGCCAATGAGAGACTCTGCCTAAAAACAAAAAGAAAGAAAGAAAGAAAGAAAAGTAGGCATCACCTGAGGAATGATGCTTAAGGTCTGTCCTCCATGAATACGAACTCACGCACAGACAAGCAGACACACACACACACACACACACACACACACACACACACACACACACACCTATTCTCAGCCTTTTGTAAAACAGGCTTCAGGGCAGAATTGGCCATCCTGATTGAAAGGGTTGGTGACAAACACCAGGTGACTTGGTTTGGTTTGGTTTTTTTTGAGACAGAGTCTTCTGTGGCTGAAGCTAGCTTTGGACTCTGATATTGCAGCCTCCACCTTCCAAGTGCTGGGATCACAGGCCTGGACCACCATTCCTGGCTCCCCTGACTTCTTGAATCAGCTCATCCTCTCAGGGTCTCACTGTCTTGCTGGGGAGAAAGCACAGTGGTATCCAACCATGGGTCCCACCTCCACCTCCAGGTGGACAGTTCACCAAATGTAGGTCTCCCGCAGAAACCCTGTCCCTTCTCATTCACTAGATCTGGAATCTAAGCTCATTAGGGGAGGAGACTGCCTGTCCAGCTTGACAGTCCCAGTCTTCAGCCAGAGCCAAGCAGGTACTCAAGCCGCATTAGCAGAGGGAAGAAATCAAAAAGTGTTTGAAAGGCACAGCGTCCTTCGTGTAGTTCTCCAGCCTGATACCACTAATGCTACGACAAAATAAAACCATTACTTACCAGAAAGATGAATAATTAACCATTTCTCAAAACCTAGAGGGATAGGCAACAAGGAAGAAGAAATTGCACTGTGGCCCCCGTGAGTGATAGGTTTAAATGACTCCTTGAGATCCAGAGCCCATACCCCTGCTGTAAAGCGCGGCCATCGATTTCCAAATGAGTTGAAACCGTTTCCTGACAGTTTGGGGGAAAGGGGCCAAACCAATAGGCTTCCAGTCTGTCTTCTACATTTAACAGTGGGGAGCTGGCCTTACCTGAAGCCCAATCTGCCATTATTGTTAATTCTGAGATGGGACAGTTTGACCCAAATGGAATCTGGCTGCCCCTGCACTCCAAAGCTAAGCAGCTTCCCGCGCATCCTTCATCATGGATCTCATCGGAGCTGGCTGACGTCAGTTTGAGAGGATCAGTGTGTGCTCTCCCTCCCCCACAGCACAAGGCACCGCTGTGTCACACACGCTTCTCCACTGTTTCTTTTCTGAGTGACAACGTAGCCGGCATGCTGAGTCTGCCCGTCCATCCTCAGTCGATCGCTGGTTCCCTCTCTCCTTATTAGCCTGGGCAGTGATTGGGATAATTTAGGATTTACACCATTTGATCATCTGTACAGTTACGACAAATAAAACATTTTAATGTGAGCAATCACTGCCTGTTGACTGTATCATATTGCTGAGAGCTGAACAGATGCCAAATGTGATCACAGAAGGGGATGCACACCCTGGAATGATGACACTAATAGAGAAGTTACGAAAGGCCCAACAAATGGCATTTGTGTTAAATCAATAATGTTCGCTTTGTGTTTTTTTTATTCTAATCTTTCCTTTTAAAAAAATTATCTTTCTAAACAGTTGGCAATTCCTATTCTTGTTCATCTTCCCAAACATAATTAAAAACATGTTGTGGCGTCTACTTAAGACATCAACTTTCCCAAGGCTGTCTTGTCCACTGTGTCTTAAACAAAGATACTTGCTTTGGCATGGTGCCCTTAATTAATCATTGCAGGCCTTATTGCTGTACAAAAAAGAAATAAGAGTCTTTGCTTAATGATTCACCACAAGCCTGATTTCTGTAGAACTTAATCAAATACAGAACTAACTTTCTAATCAGCTTAAATGCAAAAAAAAAAAAAAAACATGATGTAGGCCTTGTTTTCTCTGGATGTTATTTAATGAGGGAAATATTGGTATAGGACACACGGTCATGCAGGCTACTTAGGAGTTTGTGCTGGCCTGTACGTGTGCCTGGAGAAGCCAGGGTCAATGTTGGTGCCTTCTTTTAGTGCCGTCCGCCTTGTTTTTTTAAACAAGTTCTCTCACTGAACCTGGAGCTTGGCTAACCTGAATGGCTATCAAGTCTCCAAGATTGGCTTGTCTCTGCCCATCTCTGCACACACACACACACCACTGGGGTTATGTGGGTGCTGGAGATCTGAACTCACGGCTTATGCAGCAAGCGCTTTACCAACTGAACCATCTCTGAGTCCAGAATCCTTTCACAGACATCATAATCATCCTTTGCTTTTTAAGTTCGGCCTGTTAGTCCATTATCTGTTGAAATAATAGAAACTCTCATGGCCCAGTGAGTGTTCTCAGCACTTCAGCCCTGGAGAGCAGGAGACCTTCACAATCCGTTCCGTAACCTGTCATGTTCGCTCTGAGTTAAATGGCTCGTCCCAAGGCCACGGCACTTGCATTAGTTTGTACTGGCCTGTACATGTACCAGCCTGCCCTTGTTTGCTCCTTGAGGGCTGTGGACTCACCCCTATGTCACTCTTGTTTAAATCCGCCAGCACCGCCACCGCCTTTTTCATGGTATCTTTTCTCTCCAGACACACCCATGAGCCAAATTCACCAAATAGACCGCCGTGATGCAAGACGCGGCTGAGCAAACTGGGGTACCTAGGTACATGGAGTCAGGTCTAGGATTTGAAGAGAAGTCTCAATAAGATAACAAGATGCTGGGGAGGACAGTTTGTCTTTTGAGACAAAGGACCTTGGGAAAATGTCACTTGAGCTGGGGAGGTGGCTTAGCAGTGGACAGCATTACCAGCTCTTGCAGAGGATCCAGGTCCTGTTCCCAGAGTCCACATGACAGTTCGTGATCATCCGAAACTTCCACTGCCAGGGCATCTGGCACCCTCTTCTGGCCACTTTAGGCACTGCAGACATGTAGTGCACGGGCATACAGGCAGGCAAACACTCATACAAACAAACAAATATGTCACTTCCTCAGCTCAGTGCCTATGACACCCTCATCAGAATTTTAAGTACTGTGTTACTGGTTTGCATTTTTTAAATTTTTGTTTATTATTGCACGTGCATGTAAGTATAGGTGGAGGGTGTTGCCACAGTACACATGTTGAGGTCAGAAGACAAGTCTGTGGTATCAATCCTCTCCTTACACTTCTATATCGATGCCAGGGTCAGAGTTCATGTCATTAGGCTTGCATGGTAAATGCTTTTGCCTGCGATACAATCTTGCTGGCCTTGATGATGATGATAGTGGTGGTGATGATGATGATGATGATATTCATAAGAACTTTAAGCCTATGGTATTGCTTGTTAGCAAGGTTTCTAACAGTTCATTGTGCATCATAACTGCTGCTGCTTGGAGTTTAATGTGATTGTGTTGTTGAAGGAAGACTTTCTGCCCAGTGCTATGTTTGATACTTTTGGATCATCTTCTGCAGGAGTGCTCTGCCCATGAATAATCAAAGTCATCTGTGATGGTTAGTGTTAACTGTCAACTTGACACAACCTAGAATCCCTTAGGAAGAGAATCCTAATGAGGCATTAGCTAGATAAGGTTACCCTGTGGGCATGTCTGGGGGGGTGGTCTTGATTATTAACTGAAGTAAGAAAACCTACCCTAAATGTGGAAGGCAGCATTCCACGGGCCAGGCTCCGAACTATGTGACAGTGGAGGAAGCGAGCTAAGCAGAAGCAGCAAGAAGGCAACATGAGTGTTTTGGTTCCTCTTTGTTCCTAACTGTAGATGTGCTGTGACTGGCTGCTGGAGTTCCTGCCTTGAATTCCCCTCAACGATAGACTCTAACCAGGAACTGTAACCCAAGGGAGCCCTTTCCTTCCAACATGCTGCTTTTTGTCAGGGAGTTTCATCACAGCAACAGTAGTGATGCTGGGACAGCTTCTTTAACCAGAGACGTATCCGATGCTGGGACCACGGCCTTGATTTCCTCAAACCTTTTGATGTGATATGGAGTCCCGGGGGGGCCTCTATTCTCAACTCATCCCACCCCAGCCTGCCTTACCCAAATGGAGGCTTCCATGAGCATCTCACGTGAACCATGGGCAGCTTCTGGAATCTAGCCTCTGGATGAGTTCTGTGTCCTAGCCGGTGGCCATCAAGATACAGTGGTTTCACATAGAGCCATAGACTGTGGCAGACCTAGCCTTGGCTCCTAGCTCCCACTTCAAGCCCCTGGAAGACCTACAGACCCTCCCTGAACCTGTTTCCTCATCTAAAAAGTGAGTTCTGGGAATCAAACCCAGGTCTTCTGCAAGAGCAGCCAGTGTTCTTACCCACTCAGTCCTCTTTCCATACCCTCTGCCTCTCTTTTGCATACCCCATTATCAAAAGCTCTAAGACATCTGTTGATAACAAAATGACAGGCTATTTTCTAAGAGTTTTGTTGTGTTTGTTTTGCCTTGTTGTGACAGGGTCTTGCCTCAAACTCACTAAGAATGGCTTTGAACTCCAAATCCCTTGCCTCTACCTCCCAAGTGCTGGGATTATGGGTGTGCACCACCAAGCCTTGTTGAAGTAATGAACTTCACTGTCCAGTGAACAGCTTGGGAACTGCTATGTTGGGATGGTGGGGTTTACAACATGGAGCTGTGGAATTACCAAGACAGAAAATCCTAGGGGAAGCAAGGCTACTATTTCAATTGCACTCTGCATCCCTTGCCATTATCCAGGCACACCCCTCTCTGAATTAAGCCACTGAATTACATCACTCATACTATGCTAATCCTATGCTACAGACAACTGGTCTACCCATCCCTACCCACACAACCCCCTGAGTCCATTAAACAGTCTAACACCTGCACTCCAACTCCAGGGGTTCCAGTCCCTCTGGCTTTCCTGGGTACTGTTCTCACATGTGCATACCCACACAGAGACACACAGATACACATAATTTAAAGAGAGAGAAAAGAGCTACATCACAGCAAAATACAGTCTTAGAAATGAGTAATGGAGCTGGGTGGTGGTGGTGCACACCTTTAATCTCAGCACTCGGGAGGTAGAGCAGGCAGATCTCTGTGAGTTCGAGGCCAGCCTGGTCTACACAGCAATTGTCAGGACATCCAAGGCTACACAGAGAGAAACCCTGTCTCAAAAAAACAAGAGAGAGAGAGAGAGAGAGAGAGAGAGAGAGAGAGAGAGAGAGAGAGAGGAGTAATGTGCATATGTATACATGCACACATTTATAGTGTGTAGCTTTATATACATACATACTCAGGAACCAGTGTTAGAAGATGGGCATATAAGACTAAAGAGTAGGACATTTCACATCTAATTATTTAGTTTTTCATAATTGGCACTTTGAAATAAAAGATAAATAATATGTGTGCACATACATTTGTATCTATGTGCTCATGTACATATTGGTATGGTGTGTGGGTGGGTGTGATATGAGTGTAGTGGTATATGTATGGTGTATGTGGGTATGTGGATGTGATGTGTGTAGTGATTTGTATACATGTATGGGTGCATGAGTATGTATATGAGTGTATTTGTAGTGTGCACATGGAGGCCATATGACAACTGTTCTCAGGTGCCAACTACTTTTTTTTGAGACAAAGTCTCTCATTGGCCCAAAACTTGCCAAGCAAGATAGACTGGTGGCCAGTGAGCCCCAGAGTTCCACCTGTCTCCACTTCCTCAGGGCTGGGATTACAAATCAGTTCTGAGGATTGAACTCAGGTCCTTGTGCTTACAAGGCAAGCCCTTTACCGACTGAGCCATCCCCTCAACCCCAAAGCCGATTTTTGAACCCTGGTTTAGAGGCCCCCAAGTGCTAGGTTCTTAACAACAGCCCCTTCCCACCAAGTGAAGCTGATTTAAAAAGGAAAAAGAAATCACTATTCCCTCTGCTTCCAGCCATAAAGAGAAGCAGAATGTCACCAGGCGAGGCGTGGCATGCCCTCCCTCCTGACAGTGAGAGCACCTACTCCTGTTAGGCATGTCGTCCTGCTACGTGACCCTTGATGTCACTTGTTAAATACACCTGTCCCAGCCTGTGTGGCACTGTGCTGTCCACATACTGCTCATTATGCTTAACCAGATGCCGGAGCTCCCATGCATCTTTCTTCTCTCCCCATCACACCACTCCAATTCCTTGTCCTGTGTATAAATCAGGAATTCATAAATTTATTCATCTACTCTTCAACTGGCATTCCTCTTTTATTTTATGTGTGCATGTTATGTATAAATGGTATGCATGTGTGGTCAGTCTTGTTTTCAATGTATGTAGAAGCCACAGGTCAACCTCGGCTATTGTTCCTCAGGCACCGTCCACCTTGTGTTGTGAGACAGGAGTTCTCCAAGTAGGCTAGGCTAGCTGACCACCGAGCCCATGGAGCCACCTGTTTCCTCCTTCCCGCTGATAGGATTACATGTGTGTGCCTCCATGCCTGGATCTCTTTTTCACATGGGTTCTGGGAATCAAACTCAGGCCTTCAGACTTGCATGGTTTGCACTTTACCTACTCCTGAGTCCATCAATTAGCTTTCCTCAAATGGCCATCTCCCAAGTACCCCCAATTAGCTTTCCTTAAGTGACTACCCACCAGCCCACACTGCTGTGTACAAAATGAAAGACAGACCCGGGTCCAGCCTCCCCTGGGATCACACTTCGAAGGGTAGAGTGTGCAGAGGGTGAAATATGCAATCTGCTTAGGTAAGTGTCCAGGAGAGCAGAGGAAGGATCAAACCAAGCATAGAGAGGGTGCTTGAGGAAACAGGGAGTGGAGGAAGGCCTCAGAGTGAGAGAAAAGGTGAGCTCCACCGATCTTCTGAGGAAGAAAATCCCAGGCAGAGAAAAATAGCAAAAGCCACCAATGGCCTTCTGACAAGATAAAAAGTTTCACAAATTGCATTCTTCGAAATACCAACCCGAGATGCTCCCTTGAAACAAAGTGCCGGTTCCAGGTTTACAAACAACACACAATGCACACCCCACTTCAGCGCGTTGTATTAGCGCTGAGACATCCTGCAGGAGAGTCTCACACAAACATATTTGATTACACAGCCGTTTTGGCACATAACACCTGTTGGCATCCTACAGAGCTATGTTTCCATGGAAACCAACTTGGGGAGCTTTGCTTTCAATTTAGACCCCTTTCTCTACAACAGTATTCAATTTCTTAATTCTCTCCCCACATCCAGCAGACACTCATGTCCCTTCTTGTTTATTGTCAGACCCTGTGTTCTAATGAGCTGGTCATGGACTGAGGGACAGCCCCCTGTCTCCAATAGGGAAGTCACACCTGGGGCTGGATAGGTGGCTCAGCTGTTAAGGGCACTGATTGTTCTTGCAGAGAAGCCAGATTTAGCTCTCAGCACCCATGTTGGGTAGCTCACAAAAGCCTTAACCCCAGCTCCAGGGGATCCAATGCCATCTTCTGGCCTGTATGGGCACATGCACATACTCTCAAACAGACACATAGTCAACACATACACATCACTTAAAATAAAACAAATCTTTAAAAGCTAATAAATTAAAAGTCACCCCCACACACAGAGTCAGCAAATGACTTCGCAGGAAGATTCTAGAATGCGGATGCTGACACGCCCACCACCTCAGTGACCCGAAGCTTCCAGGGGGACAGTGTGGGAGCTGTGAATAGAAACAGAGCTATTTCAAACCCCTCCTCCCCATCCCTTGTGATAGCTCTCCCCCCACCCCCTCCGTCTCACCAGCTTTGGCAGCACACAAAAAATGAATCTCACCAGATCTGAGTGGTGTTTTTGAAGGAAAGAAACTGTGGTTGCCTGGAGATGAGACAAAAGGAAAAGCCCTGTGTAATTTATACCTTCTCAACACCTTCTCAGGGAGAAGGGAACTGGAGATGCTGAGAGCTACCCCCTGCAGATCCAATTTCAAACACACACCCATCTCCAATACCAAGCTTAAGCAGCCTCAGAGTTAGAATAAATTGACTCCTATCACCATATACACACCTGCCAGCCAGCCTTCTCATTTGCCACCTGCATGGGATTAATTTTCAAAAGCCGGGCTTTTCTCCTAACAGCCTGCGGGTGAAAGAACCAGAAACGGTGCTGGAGAGTGAGGAGAACAAAACCTGAGTTATTACTTGTAAAACATACTTTATAAGAAACTAGGAGTGTATCTATGTCTGGGTATGGATGGCGTTCAGGTGGGGAGGTAGTAAATAACCTTAGGTGTCATTCTTCGGGCGCACACCTTGGTTTTTGAGGCGGGGCCTCTCACACTGGGACCTGGAGCTTGTCCATTAGCCCCAGCTGGCCAGCCAGTGAGCCTAGGGATCCACCTGTCCCTACTTCCGCAGCGCTGACGTTATGGGCCCACACAACTGTGCCCAGCCTTTCACCAGGGTGCCCTAGATCCGAACTCAGGTCCTCACGCTTGCACAAGAAGCACTTTGCCAGCTAAGCCGTCTCCTCAGCCCGAATCCATACTTGCCTCAAGTATCCTGATGTTTGCTTCCTCTGTTTACAGTCAGGATGTCAGGAGTTAACAGTACAGTAGGATGAGCTCCTGCTTTTGGTTGCTTCCTATTAAGGCCTTTCCTATTTTTAGTGCCTCACCTTGTACTTGGACCCATTTTACAGATCATAAAACAGAGGCTTTACAAGAGTCAGGAATTTAGCCAAAGTTACAGAGAAAGATATGCACCCGACTTAAAAAAAAAATGCCAAAGTGAGGAAGAGAGGGAGCCAGGAGTCAGCAATGTCTCCTCCCTGGGCAAGCATGTATCGGGGTCTTGGTGTGCTTGTCAGCCTCAGTTCACTGAAGCCTGGACACTAAAATGTGCTGGGTGCTCTTGTCATGGTCATGCTTGCTTACCTATGAAAATGCAGATGGCCTGCATTAGTTACTTTTCTGCTGCTGTGACAAAACGCCATGACCAAAGGCAACCAAAGGCAGAGAGGGTCTGTTTGGGCACATGGTTCCAGAGGGATGAGAGTACATAATGACAGGGAGGCATGGCAGCAGGAACCGGAAGATGAGTGATCACATCCTCAACCACAAACGTGAAGCAGAGAGAGTGAACTGGGAGTAGGGTGAGGCTATTAAACCCACAAAGCCCACTCCCAGTGATGCACTTTCCTCCAGCAAGGCTGAACCTCCAAACCTGCCTAAACAGCGCCACCAGCTGGGCACTCACTGTTCAAATGCCTGAGACTACGGGGACAATTCTCATTCCAACCATCACAACCCTTTCGGCCAGGCCAGGCAAGAGTGCCCATTCAGTCCAGGGGGCTGGACTGCCCTTTCACACCCTTCCCCTCTTCAGGAGTTTTCTATAGAGTGTCAGCCACTTTAAGAAATCTCCCAACATCAATTTTGTTCTAGAAACTTCCCTGAGGACATGTATAGACCTCCTTATTCTGCCTACAAAGTGTTCCTGGGAGATACACCGGTTTATCTTCTTTTGACCCACAAAGCAACTGATGGCTCAAGAGCATCATGGAGAGTTAGGGATGTTGCTTAGCTGATAGAATGCTTGCCTAGCATGCAAGGCAGCACTGTGTAAATCAGATGTGATGCTGCCCATGTGTATTCCAACCCTCGGGAGAATCAGGATGTGCAAGGAAATCCTACATATGGAGTTAGAGGCCAGCCTAATCTGGAGATCTTGTCAAAAAAAAGGAAGAGAGGGAGGGAGGAAGGAAGGAAGGAAGGAAGGAAGGAAGGGAGGAAGGAAGGAAGGAAGGAAGGAAGGAAGGAAGGAAGGAAGGAAGGAAGGAAGGAAGGAAGGAAGGAAGGAATCAAGAACTGCCCACATTCAAAGAGCATCCTTCCACCTCAGTTATACCTCTCTGGAAAAATCTTCATAAACACACTGTTAAGTGTATCTCCTAGGTGACTCTAAGTGTCCTCAAGTTGATGATGAAGATTAACCATCACACACACCTTGGCGTATTTTATAGAAAGAAATATTGCCTTTTGTACTTCTTTGCTAGAGTATTGTTAGAGTAAGAAATCACCACAGTCTTCATTTCCCAGTGCTCTAGTTGTCAGTTCTTGTCACGTTGACTCTGAGGATTCTACCCCAAGATTGAAACATAGATCACTGTCGTCTTTTCTATTTCAGTCCATAGTCTGTTTTGGGGGCCCCACCATGACTCCTAAATGAATCAGATCTTCATCTGAAGCAATGCTACAAAAGAGAGCTACCAGCCAACTACCTCAAGGTTCCCAGGGCCTTGCAAATCTTTGTCACTGAGAGAAAGTGCCTTCCCTCAGACACTGGGCAGCAGAAAGGATGAATGAAATCAGCAATTGCCTGAACTAAATAAGCCTGTCCTTCTGCACAATATAAACACTCATTTCTCAGAAACTGGAGACATCTTCACAGGTATTCGCTGTTGAAGAATTTCTGTGGCTGGAGAAACTGAGGCAGAGTCAAATCCAGGCAAACTTTTCATGCTGATATAAAACAGAAGTCAGGAAACATTTTTCACCAAGGTCCAGACAGTAAGTATTCCAGATGTTGCAGGCCACATGACCTCAGATTCCTAGATGTTGCAAGTCACATGACCTCAGTATTCCAGTTGTTGCAGGCCACATGACCTCAGTTAGGGCTGTTCACAGGCCTTCTTGGCATGAGGGCCACAGGTGACATCCAATGACAAGATCTGGCTTCATGTCAGTAAAACTAAATTTGCAGGCACTGAAATGGGAACCTCATATCACTTTTGTGTAACAAATGTTCTTTACATTTTTCTCCCAATTACTTAAAAAGGTAGAATCCATGCTGAGCAGTCTGGGCAGTACAAAACACTAGAATCAGACGAGGTTCAGCCCATCTGCCCTTCCATAGAACACAACAAAAGAAGGAAAACCCATATATCTTCACTTGTTCATGAAAAGGAGACAATGACCCCACATGTTTGGAAGTTGGTTTCATTTGAATTAGTAGGAATTAATCTGCTGACACCTGAACTTCTGGAATGTTCTATTTTCATAGCCCTGAACAAACATAATACAGAATCTTTTTTCTTGGCCTGCTATGATGGCATGAAGTAACCAGTGAACTGGCATTGTTTAGAGCTTCTTAACAAATAAAGGAAGAGGTTGGAGAGATGGCTCCATGGTTAAGGACACATTCTACTCTTCCAGAGAACCCGAGTTTAGTTCCCAGCACCTAAGGCAGGGTGGAAAACCTGCAAATCCAGCTCTGGAGGACTCTGTCTCCTCTAGCCTCTTCAGGCCCCTGCACTAACATGCGAATACACTACACACACACACACACACACACACACACACACACACACACACACACGGGGGGGCGGGGGAGAGAATTTAAAATAATAAAAAATAAATCAGAAAAGAAATTGAATTTGAATTTCTAGGCTTGGTAAACACAATGCCCTCAGGTTCCTCGTGGAAGTGGTTATGAAAGGCAGACTGACCCCAACTCTTGTCCCCTCTCCACTGGCACTGGAAATCTCATGACATTGAGAGGACAGACCCTGGTTCCAGAACTTTCTGGTGCCTACAAAGTCTCATCAGAGGCTGGAATGATTTCTCAGCAGTTAAGAGCACTGGTTGCTCTTCCAGGGGACCCTAATTCAATTCCCAGTACCCACACAGGGCTCACAACCATCTGTAACTCCAGTCCCAGGGGTTCTGACGCCCTCTTCTGGCTCCCGTGGGCACTACATGCACCTGTTACACAGACATCATACAAGCAAACACCATACACATAAAATAAGTGAAAAAAAATAATAAAACAATGATAAAATTCTCATCAACTGTGGGGCTGCAGTTTTTAAAGAAATTTTGCTTTATCATCTTTTAAGTTACCAAAAATCACCATTTTCAGATTTTTCAACTGCTTAAAAAACTTTTCTGCCCACCTCCCCTTGTGGAGGTCAGTCACTTTTAAGATATAAGAGAATTTAAGAACAGATTAATGACAAAGACAAATGATGATTTTTATTTTAGCAGAAGTTTCGGTGCGCTTGCTGCCTGCCCTCGCTCCCGACAATAAAGTACAATTGACATGTAACCGTGCGCGGTCTTTGCTTTAAAGTTCAAGGGGGGATCAAAAGAGTGAATTCTCCCTTTAAAAAAGAAAACGTCCTGGAAGGAGAAATAAAAGAAAGGTTGCTGGTTGGGGGTGCAGAACCTCCTGGCTCCTCTTTGTCTCCCCTCTCCACCTCCTTTGTAGCCCAGAGACAGAGCACTGAGTGACTTCTTCAGAAAGGAGATCGGTGAAATTGTCAGTTGATTACTTCTCCTTGATTAGCATATATAAGAGCCCTGTGATACAGTATTTGCATTCCTATTTAGCCGTGATTTTTGTGGGGCACCAATGATTAAACTTGTCACAGGGCTTGATTGACGGGGTCAGATCTTCACTTTCTACTCTTTTGAAATTAAAAACAAATGTGTCAGCTCCCTTCATGGGCCGGAGCTCCGTGAAGCTCGCCTGGCTTGTCATTGCAGATAGGTCAGGAATGTTTTAATTTTAGGGATGGAATTCGGCTTGTCAAGTCGAGTGTGATGGCGTGTGGTTGTGGAGATGAGATGTGAAGGGTGTAACACAAAGAGGGGAGGACAAAGACAAAGACACTCACATTATTAGACAGATTTAATTAGTCTGAATGGATATTATGCTAGATGAAGCGGTGAGCTGTGAAATTAACCCTTGATTACGGATTGGCGGATCACACTCAGGAAGAGAATCAAACCTTTGTAGAGAGCCACCAAGGTGTGGTTTTGGTACACACACACCCACACAAACACGCCCCATCCCCAACACACACACACACACACACACACACCAGCCCTTCTGGGTTGCCTACCCACCCCTACCTACCACCCACCCCTGTCTCCATTAAAAACCATTGGTCTTGAACTTGTGAAGGCAGGCATCCCTAGAGAAGGGATCCTAACACGCTAATAGCAGCAGTTGGACATGAGGCCAAGGGGGTGTGAGGCAAGGACACCCATTTCTGAGTTCAAATTAGATGATGAGGAAAGGTAAACTTGGCCAACGGACACTTAATCCAAACCTTTGCGTTGATTCTGTTGACTTCTGTGGAGGGTCACCTCCTACAAGTATTTGCCCTTCATACACCCGTCACCCAACTTATTTCTTCCAGTCCACAGTCCCTTTCAGCAGGCTTCTTGTGACTTGCAAAAATTCCAAAGCATATTCCAAGTTGGGGGGAGGGGTTCCTACTCCTCCAGGCCACATCCAGTCTCAAACCCTTTCAGGTTAACGTCCTGGGACTGTGTCACTGTGACATGGATGAGCACAACTGTGATTGTTGGCGTCTCTTTTCTTCCCAAAGATGGCGTTTTGTTTCTGAAGACAGTTTTCTCTTATCCCTAACCAGTAAGAGAAATGACTTGCCTCCTCTTTGTTTTTGAGATGGAAGGAACCTTAAGAAACCTCTTGAGGAGAGTCTAGCCTTGATGGTAACATGACAATTTGGGAAGCACTTGGACAACCATTTTTATAACGATGTACTTGTCTTCACGATATTTGTGTGTGTCTGGGTTCCTTGATGTTGCCACCACTGACCTTTGGCTGCATAATTCTCTCTTTGGCTCCATCTTGTATGTCTTAGGATGTTTAACATCTTTCCTGGCCTCTTCCCACCAGAATCCAGTACCAGTGGCATCTCAGGTGAGACCAAAATATCCCCAGACAAGTCCACAAGTTCCCTACAGTCAAAGTCACCCCTAATAGAAGAGTGCTATTTCGTGTAAGTGACTCCTGGGAGAATGTTGCTTAGGAGAGGCTTCCAAAAGGAATTCACACAGAGAAAAGTAGTAATTTGTATATATTCTGGAGAGATGGGTCAGTGGCTCCAAGCACTTGCCACTCTTGCAAAGGACCAGGGTTCACTTCCCAGCACTCACATTGAGTAGCTCACAATCACCTGTAACTCTACCTCCAGGGGATCCAACACCCTCTTTTGGACTCCACCAGCACCTACACTCGTGTGCACATACACACAGACAGACAGACAAACAATGAAGAATAGTTTTTCGGGTTTGTTTTAATGACAGAAAAACTGAGTTGACTATGTTAGGCAGAAATTAAGGTTTTAGTAGAGAGAAAGAAGTTAAGGAAAGGTCGGCCACTTTCCTTTCACTGTGATCAAATGCTCTGACAAAAACACCTTCAGGGAGAAAGGATTTGTGTTGCCTCACACTGTTTAAGGGACAGGTGAGCTTCCAGCACATCAGGAAGCATGGCAGCAGGAGTTTGAGGGAGTTGGTCACATGACATCCTCAGTAAGAAGAAAAAGAGCAGTGAATGTGTGCATGCCTGTGCTCGCTCAGTTTCTCCCTTCTCGTACCTGTCAGGAGCCCTGCACAAGGGATGGTGACACCCACGGTGGACATGTCTTCCTGCCTCGGTACCGTGACCAAGACAGTCCCCCACAAATGTGTCAAGAGGCTAGCCTGGTCTAGATGACCCCCCGCCACTGAGTTCCCTAGAAGTCTCTAGACTGTGTGAAGTTAAAGGCAACCACCACAGAAAATGTGTACTCCAGACATGAATCACCAAGCTGCTCACCTCTATGTAGTCTCACAGAGATTATGCTTAAGAAAAGCCATAGCACAATGCTAGTCATGTGGCATGATGCCAGCGTGTGGGAATAGCCCGATCCCAATAGAGTGACACAGGCATGTTTAAGGTCTGTGGATGCAATAGCTCATTTAATAATTTACAATGTGTGAGGCAGGAGTCATGCTCACTTACAAGGAGAGTTGAGGCAATAAGTGAAGCAAATCTATGTTGGGGGTGAGAGAATGCTGAGTCATTTAGAGGAGCTGTGGACAGGCCAAAGCCGTCCATCACATACTCTCTCACACCTATTAAAAATTGTTTCCCATGAAGAGATGGCTCAACAGTTAGGAGCACTTGCTGCTTTTGCAGAGAACTCAGGTTCAGTCCCCAACACCGTGAGGTGACTCACAGCTATCTGTGACTCCAGTTCTAGGCATCTTATATCTTTTCCTGACCTCCATGGGCACCAGGAATGCACATATTACACATGCTTATTTGCAGGCAAAACACTCATACACACAATACAAATAAATAAGCCTTGTAGGGCAAGTTTCCTGGTCCCGCCCAGCCTCACGGTTCCAGAAGAGTCTCTCCCACCTGAGCTCCTGCAGCTGCTTATAAAATAATCACTCAGAGGCTTATATTAATTACAAACCATATGCCTTGTGGCTCAGGCTTCTTGCTAGCTAGCTCTTTCCTCTTAAAAATAACCCATTTCTATTAATCTATGTGTTGCCAGTCTGCTGGCATCTTGTTGCTCCTTGGGCAGTGGGCTCACATCTGCATTGATTCCACCCTTCTCCATCTCTGTCTTCAGTTGAATGTACCGCCTAACCTTATTCTTCATCACCATTGGCCAAACAGCTTTATTTATTAACCAATGAGAGCAAAACATATTCACAGCATACAGAAAGACATCCCACAGCAAAATCTAACTATATAAATATGTAAATAAATGTAAAAAACCTATTTCCTTGATCTGGACATGATCATGCACCCTTGTAGTCCTAACACCTGGGAGAGAGACACAAAAGAATCAGAAGTGTGAAGTCATCCTTGGCTACAGAGTTGAGGCCCACCTATGCTACGTGGGATCTTGTCTCATAAAACCCAAACAAACAATAAACAAACATATTTCTCTTAGTGTCTACTGTGTGCCCAGAAATATGCTGCCTACAACCCAGAGAAAATGTTGAACTCACATCTCATTTGCCATTATTCCTGTGGCCCCACAGGCTGCTTCTAAGCTAACAGAAGCCTGTAGTGCTCATTTCTTGCATGTCTGTCATGAGAAACTAGAAATCCTGATTTTATAACTGGGATTTCAAAGTTGTTTCCTACCTAGAAAAAGCAAGAAGTCTGAATTTAAAAATCTTTGGGCTATGAATAAAAAAATAAATTACAATGATTTGGATAGACCAGGATGTGGGGACTTCCAGAAGTCAACGACAACAGTGTTGGGCCAGGGGACCATGTTTATGAGGTGGTCCTATGACTCTCTTCATGGTAGCCTCACCACTACAAGATGGCTTCCATCATTAGACATCCATCTGCATCCCCAGCAGGAAGGAGAGTAGGGCAATGATTCTGGTTTTACACTTTTTTCTCAGAGGAGACATGCAGTAGAATATTATTTTAAGGTATGTTACTTTTGTTTATGTTGCATTTGTTTAACTCTGTGAAGCTGTGTTACTGTGCCTGTCTAAAACACCTGATGATCTAATACAGTACTGAACAGCCAATAGCAAGGCAGGAGAAAGGATAGACGGGGCTGGCAGGTAGAGAGAATGTATAGAGGAAGAAATCTGGGAGGAAGAGAGAGATGGAGGGGTGAAGGAAGTAGTGGCCAGAGAAGGAGGAGGACTCAGGGGCCAGCCACCCAGCCACCCAGCCACCCAGCTACACAGCAAGCCACAGAATAAGAGTAAGATTTACAGAAGTGAGAGAACGGGAAAAGCCCAGAGGCAAAAGGTAGACGGGATAATTTAAAGTTAAGGAAAGCCAGCTAGAAACTAAGCCAAGCTAAGGCTGGCTTAATCATAGTTGAGAATAAGCCTCTATGTGTGTGATTTATTTGGGAGCTGGGTGGCAGGCCCCCCAAAAGACCAAAGACCAACCAGCAACAGAGGCATTGCCCAGGAACGCAGCCCATTCCCCTCCAGCTCCTGTATTAGTTATCTTTTCTGTTATTACAATAAAACACTGATGACTGAAGCACCTTCTAGAAGGTTTATCGAGCGACAGATGATGAGTCCAACATGGTGGTGAGGCATGGCAGCAAAGACAGGTGCTACAGCCCGAGCCAAAGGCCGAGAGCTCACGATCTCAACCCAAACCACTGAGGAAAGAGAAAGTGAACCGGAAGGGGCTCCAGGCTTTTAACCTCAAAGCCCACCCACACTGATGCAAATCCTGCAGCCAGGCCACATCCCCAGACCTCCACAGACAGCAGCATCAGCTGGGGACCAAGTGTTCAAATGCCTGAGTCCGGGGAACATCTGTCATCCAAACCACCATAACTCCACAGCCAGAAGGGTGATGTTGTTTGTTGTTTTGTTGACATTCCTTTCTGCAAGATGCTTTGAAGCACCTAGCTCATCACAGAGTCACAGAACACAGACCCAGGCATTTGAGAAAGAAGGAGCTAGATATAGGTGGACAGTTAATGTCATCTGTCCCCAAGACCATCCCAGTTGGCTCTTCCTTGTCTCTTCCTACCCAATAGCCTGCAGGGGTGAGGAGCTGACATCTTTTCTGAATTGCTGTGGATATGTCACCAAATGCAACCACATAAATAGTATTGGCCAAGTATCCTCAATGTGATGGGTTATATACAGTCGATCAAGAGACTTACTAGAAGCCGGGCGGTGGTGGCATACTCCTTTAATCCCAGCACTCGGGAGGCAGAACCAGGCGGCTCTCTGTGAGTTCGAGGCCAACCTGGTCTACAGAGTGAGATCCAGGACAAGCACTAAAACTACACAGAGAAACCCTGTCTCAAAAAGGGGGGGGGGGAGAGAGAGAGAGAGAGAGAGAGAGAGAGAGAGAGAGAGAGAGTTACTAGACTGTCATACACAATAGGAACTAGATACCCATGGGCTTAATTCTTAGGGGAGAAACAAAAAAACCCTGCCTTGTCCCTAATTAACGCTCAGGAAATACCTGTTATGACCATACTTGGATGCACATCATCACATTTCTCCACAGGAACAGAATGAATGTGTTATAAAGGGGATTTTTCAGATTGACTTTAGTGATAAGGGCTGGGTAGTCCAACACTGGCTGTGTGTATGCTGAAGGGGTTGAGAACCCCGCAGCTCCTCAGTCCATGAGGCTGGAAGCCTCAGCAGTCTCAGTCTGGTGCTGAGGCATGGATGATTACTGGAGAGCCCTCCCCCCCCCCCCCCCCCCCCCCCCGTCTTCAGTCAATGTTTGAAGGCTGAGAATTTGGGTTCTGGTGTCAGCAGAGGGTGGTGGCGGCGGTGACAGGGACAGATACACTCACTAGCTGGAAGTGAAGGCAGGTAGGAAAAAGCAATGACCTTTGTGTGTACCTATCACGCCTGGGTCATCGGGAGGCTCTAGGACAGTCCCCCCACTAAGTTAGCCCTTCCTAGAAGTGCTCCAACAGCTGCCCAGAGACCTGTCTCCTGTTGACTCCAAACCCCATCAAGTTGACAATGGAGACGAGCCATAAGAGGAGTGAAAGCCATATTTGGACAGGAACCCCGAGCTGCCTTTGGGGGAGAGGGGGGGTCCTTCCTATGGATTCTATGTACAATAGTCAACAGGGTCAGAGGCAGACTGCCAAACACAAGAGACACAGAGCCGAGCACAGCTCAGAGAGGCTGGGAAGTCGCGCAGCAGCCGGCTCTCCCACTCAGAGTGAATGAGTGAATGCGCGTTTGCCGTTTCTGGCAGGTAGGTAGCCTCTTGGGTCACCTTGCACTCCTCTACCTGATAGCACCAGGCACTTACACTATAGCCAAGCCGAGCTTAGGTGGGCGTCTCTGCTCCTCCAGTGACTGCACTCATCCCAGTCTACCTAAACCCAGCCCAAACTTCCACCAACATGAAAGAAGAAAATATGTGTGCTTTTTTTTTTTCATTTTATGCATAGTGTTTCTGACTGTCCACAAATGTAGAAGAAAAAAAAAAAGCCACTTCCTCCCCCAGAAAGAAAAGTCTGAGATACACGATGTTCTCAAACCATAAAAAGACAGGAAGCCTTTAGAATGAGGAAGCCAGCCCCTTCCTTAAGGGAGCTCCCTGTTGGTTTGGAGACCACACAGCTCTTAAAACATTTATAGAAAGAAAAAAAAGTACTTCAATGTGCTTCAGATCGGCCAGCAGCCTGAGACTTCACTGATGTAGATGATGTAGAGCCTTATGCAAGACTCCGGCAACAGCAGAAACGAGGGCAGAGATGGCTCCGTCTCACAAGTGTGGGGACCTTGCTGGACGAAGTCTTTGGGTTCCAGCACTAGGCAGGCAGATCTCTGGGAGTTCAAGGCTAGCCTTGGCTACACAACAAGTCCTAGGCCAGCCAGAGCTACATAGTGAAGTCTTGTCTTAAAAAACAAAGAGAAAAAGAGGGAGGGAGGGAGGAAGGAAGGAAACAACAAAAACAGGAAAAGGACCTGAGTTCAAAATCCCTAAAACCCATTTAAAGAAATAAAATAAAAGACTAGCATGGAGTAAAGAGAACAGTTATTGCTCTTGCAGAAGACCTGGGGTCCAGTTCCCAGCACCCTCCAGTGCCCTCTTTTAGCCTCTGTAGACTCCTGAACACAGATGGTATACATATATTCATGCAAGCTCACATACATACACACAAAGAAAAAACTAATAATTTTAAAGATTATTTTATATTTTTAAATTTTTATTTAAAAAGCTAGACATATTAGCACTTGATTATGATGTCAGGGCTGGAGAGGCTGACAGGCGGATCCCTGGGGCTTGCTGGCCAGACAGTCTAGGCGATCTGCAAGCCCCAGGCTCCTTAGAATTCCATCATCTTACCCCATGCCCACCTGTTTTCTTCCTCGCTTCTTCCCACAGAAGCCCTCACTGTATTCCCAAGCCCTGTTCAGATTTCACTGTTCCTATCCAGGTCCCACACCGGAGCTTTCCTACCCTCCTGTGGTCATGGGAAGGATGTCCCCCCACCCCAAGTCCTGTATAATGTGTCCCCCTGTTGGTGGACGATCACATAGGTGCCCGGACATGGATTTCATGTGATAAACACCACTCATGCCAACGTAAAGGGGAGAGAGATTTTACTGGGTCCTCTGAAGGCCAAGGGGCAACAAAACCAGGCAAAGACGTATCTAGGGTTGACAGACGTTAGGCCCCGGCTCCGCGGATAACCTCTCTTCTATGGACGCCTATTTTATGTAGCAGCCTAGAAACCCCCAGCAGCCCCAGGCTGACCACCCCAGTGAAAAGAATTTCAGGGGTGTGAAAAAACAAAACTTTTTCTTTTCTGGGCTGAGTTAGGCCACGTGCCCATCCCTAAACCAACCTCTGTGCAGGAGAATCGAGCCCATTGATTAGCCAGGCCTCAGTCACATGGGCAGCCCTGTAAGTAGGAAGTAAGGTGAGCCGCGTGAAAATCTCTGCACTGAGAAAACAGCAGATGGTTCCCCCAAAGGAAAATCTGGTTTGTAATTAGAGGGAATAATATTTATCTACCTGGTTCATCTTTTTGTTTTAACGATTGGTTTATTTGTGTGGATGCGGGTATGCGTGTACGCACGTGTGTTTGCAGATCCACCTGTGCATGCTCATGGGGGCCCAAAGGCGGCGTCAGGTGTCTTTTCCTACCACCCTCCATCTCTTCCTTTGAGGTGGGCCCCTCCCTGAACCTGGGACTCAATTTTGCTTGGCTAGTTTGGAAGCCAGAAAGGCCCAGCGGTCCCCTTGTCTCTGCCTAACTGTGAGCTGGAGTTAAGGCTCACCCAGGATGCCTTGCTGGAACCTGGGATCCAGTCCTCAGGAGTGCTCAGCATCACTCGGCTTCTGAGCCACCCGTTCCAACATCCCAGTGAGTCATTGTTTGCTTGTTTTTTTTTAATCTATTATTTTAAATGTTTTTTAATCTTTGAGAATCTCTCAGATTTATACAAAGCATCTTAATCATATCAAAACCACCCCCAACTACCCCCTCCAAATCCCTCTGGCCTCCTTTTCTCCCTCCCAGCTTCAAGTCTGAGAGAGAGAGAGAGAGAGAGAGAGAGAGAGAGAGAGAGAGAGAGAGAGAGAGAGAGACTGTGTCTGTGTGTCTGTGTGTATCCACTGAGTCCAGAGATTTTTATTTGTTTGTTTTGCTTTTTGGTTTGGGGTTTGGGGGGATTTTTTGTTTGTTTGTTTTCAAGACAGGGTTTCTATGTGTAGTTTTGGCTGTCCTGGAAGTTGCTCCATAGACCAGGTTGGCCTTGAACTCAGAGATCCACCTGCCTCTGCCTCCTGAGTGCTGGGGTTAAAAATGTGCTTCACCACTGCCCATAGAGTCCAGGTTTTTTTTGTTTGTTTGTTTTGTTTTTTAATACCTCAAAGTACCTAGCATTTTATACCATTTGCTTTGCCTGGCCCCTCTTCTGACTTGATGGCTCTGCCAGTTAAGTATTCCCAAATACTGGAGAACAAAAGTGGTTTGAATTTGGAAATATTTGCACATGTCTAACAGGATCTGTTAGAGATGAGGGCTAGTTCTAAACACAAAAATGCACTTATGTTTCATATCAATACAGTCTACCTAATGCTGTAATTTTTCAGCATTTTTTCTTTGAGACAGGATTTCTCTACACAGCCCTGTCTGTCCTGGAACTCGCTCTATAGACCAGGCTGAGCTCGAACTCACAAAGATCTGCTTGCCTCTGCCTCCCAAGTGCTTGCATTAAAGGCCACCATATCGGGATCTGTAATCTATTTTTAATAACTAATGGGGGAAGCCAAGTTTCCACTTGTGATGTCTTATTGGAGCTTGGTTATGTTGGATCCTGGAGTCACTTGGATGTGAGGCTGAAGGGGCTCAATTGTGTCGTAATTAGCCAGGAAAAGAGCACACCGCGATTTCAGCATTTTCTCTCCCTTTTAGGGAGTCTTCTTAGTAAGCCAGACACTCCCAAAGCCTTTCATCTGGAGTCAGAAAGAAGACAAAAGACACTCTTGTTTTCTAATCCCAACGTCTTTCTCATAGGCACAAGAAATTTAAAATATATATATTATTTTTTTTCAACCTAATAAGAGAGAATCAGTCAGTCATAACCACACCCTTGACCTGCCAGCCTGAATCTTTTCTCTGTAGCCATTTGTGATCATGAAGATTGGGCAAGATTTCCCAAATCCTTGATGCTTCTTCATTAAAAGCAGGATCCCTTAATAAATAATTAGATGCTCACTTTCTAAGGAACAGAGAGATAAGGGCGGGGAGAGACTCAAGTCTCATAAATTTCATGCTACAGGATAGATTTTGCCCAGCGTGGAGAAGAGCCTAGCGCTGGTTTTTTTTTTTCTCTCTCTCCCTTTTCCTGTGGCATAAATTGTTCTAATTACGTGTGCAAGATCATCTATTCCCCGAGATGAGAGTCCCGAGCGCCGGGTCTGTTCTTTCAATTCCGAGAAGCATGCGAGGCTCTGTGTTCCCACCCCCTTGTTTTCAAACTGAATTGTTTCAGTGGTGGCTTAGTGTGTCAGCTTGTAAGTCTATAAAACAGTTCTCTACCAGCTGGAGATTCAACATGCTACAGGAATGCATAACAGAGCCTAACCAAGAAGGTTTGTAATTCAGTAATTAGCTGTAATTAATGAACACAAAGTGAAGACTCATTTACAGCTTAAATTACCACATTAGCTCCTGTCACCCTCTGTGTACACAAAACAGCAGGAATTCAATTATTTTTATTCTTCAAAGCTAATTTAAAATTTAAGGGATGCCATTACATGAAATAATAGGTAAGAAATGTAATCGCAATCTCTGGGAACAGTTGGTCGTCCTTAGAATTAAAAAAAAAGAATGTGATCGCTGACGATTTGGAAATGTTTCTTCATCTGTGAACAGATGAGGGATTGAAGTCTCTGCTCTTTTCAGTATATTTAATTTAAAGGAGAAGGGAGCCGATGGTGGCGGAGTCCTCGTGCTGCGCCATCATTGGCCATAATTGCCAAGGCAGCTGATGGAAGGGGGCAGCCTGGGAGACTCGCATGCCATTGTCTTTGATGGGGACCGAGTCTCCCTGAAATGCCGGGAGCTTCTTGAATTTGCCACCTGTTCCTGACCAAAAAAAAAAAAAAAAAAAAAAACATCAGAAGCTTCCGTCCTTGTCATCATCTCTTATAAGCAACGTGTTTTCTTTCTTTCTTTTCTCTCCTTTCTCTTTCTTTCATTCATTCATTCCTTCGTTCATTCATTCTTGGTGAAGAAGCTGTCCTAGGCTCCAGGCCATGGCAGTGGAAATGGTGGACCATTCCAGCCCTCCCAGGGCCAGCATTCAGAGGGGGGAAGCTCTCAGTAGGGAGGACTTGGCAAACCTGGGTCTGTAATAGTCTTGGTGGAAGCTTTCAAAACATAAGCATAAGGACCAGGGAAATGGCTCCATCAGTAAAGTGCTTGGCACGGAAGCATGAGGACCTGAGTCCCATCCCCTGGAACCCCTGAAATGGCAGTGCATTCCGTCATCCCAATGCCGAAGAAGCAGAAACCAGTACTCCCTGGGGCTAGCCAACCAGCCAGCTCAACCTAATCAGGGAGCTCTGTGTTCAAGAAGAGACCCAGTCACAAAGACATAAGTAAATAAATTAATAAATAAGGTCAGAGGCAGGCATGGTGGTGCAGTCCTTTAATCCCAGGGCTGGGGAGGCAGAGGCAAGTGGATCTAGTGAATTCCAGGCCAGCCTGGTCTACAGAGTAAGTTCCAGAACTACACAGTAAGACACTGTCTCAAAAAAAAAAAAAAAAAAAAGAAAGAGAGAGAGAGAGAGAGAGAAAGAGAGAGAGAGAGAGAGAGATTGAGATGCAACTGAGAAAGAACCTAGATGTTGACCTCTGGCCTCCACATGCATGTGTATACACCAGTACACACATATGTGCACAGGAGCAATATAGTCAAATTTGGCAGTACACGCCTGTTATCCCAGCCCTTGGGAGGCTGAGGCATGAAGATGACCAATTCCAGGTCATCCTGGAGCTCAAGGCCATCCCTATCTACATAATAACAGCCTGTTTTCTTTAAAAAGCAAAAAAAATAACAGCCAATGACATAACTGAGTGACAGAGAGCTTGACCAAGCATGCTCAAGGCCGTGGGTTCTATCCCTAGTATAATAATAATAATAATAATAATAATAATAATAATAATAATAATAATAATAATAATATAGTTATATTTTATATATGAATGGATGCTTAGATTCCAGCCCCCACTGGCTGAATCGGACTCTCTGTGGTCAAGCCTGAACATCAGTATTTTTAGCCATTTTCAATAATTCAAATATGGAGCCGTGATTGGGAATCACTAGGCTTGGCTAACAACCACAGCAGAGATGGCCGCTCTCACTGGAGCTCGAGACTGTGGTAGAAGCAAAATCAGAAAGCCAGGCATCAGGAAGGTGACCAAGCTGGTCCAGGTCACATGACTGAACTGTGAGAAGTGAGAGTCTAGAAGAAGCTGGCCTAACTTGGGCATCAAGTTCTCCCCCAACACACACACACACACACACACACACACACACACACACACACCTACACACACACACACACACACACACACACACACACCCTCATTTTTAAATTTGTATCTGTGTGGTATCTGTGTGTGCTGACGTGTATAGGTGCACATATGTGTGGAGGCCAGAGGTGGGTGGCTAGTGTCTTCCTCCATCACTTGTCACTTTATTTACTAAGGCAGGATCTTTCACTGAGCTCAGAAGTCACTGTGTCAGCAGATCTAGCTTAAACTCTTGGCCCCGGGGATCCCCTGCCTCCCCTCCTCAGCCAGCTCTTTCACACAGGCTGCCATGCTCTTCCAAATGTTTTGTTATTTTAAAGTGTATATCAAAACAATAAAGTTCATTGGCAAGGTGAATTTATCCCACTTAAACCATGTTCTAAAAAAATCAACAAGTACCAGGACCCAAGGCAGACATGGACATGATGCCTTCCATGAGCAGAAAGGTCTCTGTGGGTAGAGAACAGTAGGTAAGGAAAGAGAATCTTTGAGGCTAGAGGCAAGGCGGGAACCAAGATTTTATTTTATATGTGATGATAAGTCCTGGGAAGATTTTATTCAGGAATGTACAGGGGGAGGTGTCTACGGGGACATCCCTGCCTTGTGACTGACACTCCTCTCTTTTCAAGGCAGTTCCAGTAATGGAAGAAAAAAACTCACGTCAAAAGAACGTTGGGTCTCACATGTTGGATTTCTCCCTCCCTGCACAGCCCCTCCCTTTTTGGATCCGTACTCCTCTCTCCTTTAAATAGGCCACTCGCAACAGCACTGTCTAATTTTTCATAGGTGATCGACTGGTGAGTGGGGGCTTCTGGAGACAGAGGGGAGACGCTGATAAGCCCGCTCTCGGATTCTATTAGGGAATATGGTAGTAATTAATGAAGCCTGCCAGTAATTGGGAAGGTGTGAGTCCCTGTAATACCATAATGACAGTCATCCGTCTGCGAGCCCCCGTCACTCCGAGCCATCCCTCATCGCTCTCTGATCTCAGACTCTGAGCCATGCAAATCTCTCTGACAGGATGCTACGTCTCTGTCTCTCTAATTGGGCGGTATAGAGTTGTTTATGGATGGTGCCGGCATTTAAGCCTCGGTTGGAGGTTGCTCAGTGATTGTTAGGAATTTGCCTTTCCAGCATTGTCAAAGATGCATCCCTTTGCTTCTGTGTCTGTGGTGGATGCCCGGGCGATGGTGACGCAATGCGTTTTTGTGGACGATAGCTCGGTGTGTGATTGTTAGAAAAACAGTTTGGAAGTTTAAAAAAATAAATACAGAAATTTCTCATCTTTTTTTTTTTTTTTTTTTTTTTTTTTGGTTTTTCGAGACAGGGTTTCTCTGTGTAGCTTTGCGCCTTTCCTGGAGCTCACTTGGTAGCCCAGGCTGGCCTCGAACTCACAGAGATCCGCCTGGCTCTGCCTCCCGAGTGCTGGGATTAAAGGCGTGCGCCACCACCGCCCGGCTAGAAATTTCTCATCTTGATGAAGCTAAAACTTCAGTTCACAGACAGGAGTGCAATGTTTTCCACAAACACATATGGACTGAACCAGAACAATATTAATACCTGAAAGAAGAGGCCACATGCAAAAAATAAAAGGCAGTTTTACATAGAGCCCAGTTTATGAACACTGTTTCACTGGGCACATCTGCCACATTTATATGTGTGTGTGTGTGTGTGTGTGTGTGTGTGTGTGTGTGTGTGTGTGTGTGTAAATATATATATATATATATATATATATATATATATATATATATGTTTACAATATATAAATATATATGTATTTCTTTTGCTGTGTCCAAGGGGTCATCTATCGTCTTCCTGAAACCAATATGATCAACTGTTGTACATACCATAAAATTTTTTGAATGGCAGGGGAATAGACCCTTCTAACTCTGGTAAGGCAGCTGAGTGTTTCTGCCATGATTTCAGAGAGGAATCTTTTAAATATTTAGAAAAACATGCGAAGTACCGTTTTAATATATAATCAATGCACTTTAAAGGGACTCAAATATGAGCTAGCTGGCCAGGGATGGCTCAGCTGGTGTCTTTTCTGACTTGAAGTACTAGAGAAATTGGAAGTTCTCTGGCTCCGTGTCCTCCCCGGGAAAGAAGGAAAGGAACCGAGACTTAGAAGCCTGTGGCCTCCATTCTTTGATTCACTCACCTGTGTGGCTTTGATTCAGTGAGTTGGCCTCTCTGAACTCTGGGTTTCTCATCTTCTCCCCAGAGTACCTGTGTGATACTTCCAGCTCAGTAGGGGGTCTGTTTGAACCTGGGGTGACTTTCTGGAACAGTCTAGCATGTTCCACAAACTTAAGAAACAGAAATTAGTTCCAGGCGATGCATTCCCACCACAGGAAGCTCCCCCTTGCCTCTTCTGGAAAGTTCCATGCGTGCCGGGGACAAAGCCACCCTCCCCAGGCTTGGTGTGTGGAGAGACAAAGTATGGAAAGAAGGGGCAAGAGAGAGAAGGGTGTGGCCAGTGCTGCTGGGAAGGAGCAGGATGCAGCCAGGGAGACCGATGGTGTGGGAGGGACCTCAGGGAGGTCATTGTCAGAGTTCCAAGGACCGGCTGTGTTATCCTGTCTATCCTTGAGGGAGTAGCAGGCGCCAAGTGAGAGGCCCAAACCCAGTCTTTCCTCTGTGGACATCCTATTGGGAAAAGTCTGTAGGAAATGAAGAAACTTCCAGAAGCCCTACAACCTTGGGTAGTCAATCACAAACTTTCCAGGGTGGTCTGTTCTGACAGCTAGAACTTCCTGACCAGGGTCTTAACTAATCCTCAATGGCCCTCCAGCTGGATCATCTTTAAACTAAACCTTTTATTTTGTATACACACACACACACACACACACACACACACACACACACACACACACACACCACCTCCCACCCAGGCCCTATCTCCTTTTTCAAAAAAAAAAAAAATGGATATTTATTTCTATATTGCTATCTCCTTTTTCAAAAAAAATTTGTATATTTATTTCTATATTGCATGTACACATGTACATGTGTGGCAGTGTGGGCTGTGTGCCTTGGTTCTCTCCTCTTCAGGGATCTTCTCCCATCAAGGTTTGAACACGGGTCCTCGGGCTTGTTGGCAAGCACCTTTACCTGCCAAGCCAACTCATGGGCCCTGGTTTCTCTTTTTAATCACTGCTCCTTACTCCTCTGGAGCAGAATGAATTGCCTGTAAGGAATGTGTCTGCCAGGAGGCCCCTGACCGACGAGGCCCAGTAACCTGAAGCTTGAACTGAAGTAACACACGGGGCAGAGGGTGCCTATCCTGGAATACTAATGTGCTGGTGGTGGGTGTGACCAAGATAAAGAGGATGGGTGGAAGAGAAACTTAGAAAGTAAGGAACTTTCGGGAATGAAACCACCACTAACCCTGCTTGTGGAATGATTGTCAAATGTGTGCATAAACACATAAGATACATTTGTTTCATTATTCGTCTCCTGTTCTCTTTCCTCCCTTTATTTATGTTTTAAACAATGGTTACCATAAATATATATTTTAAAGGGGATGGGGAAACTGCTGTGGGCAGGGAGATGATCAAGAAGCCCCAGTGCACCCCAAATCCTGTTTCTGCCTTACAGTAGATACAAAACCTTAACGGGAGCTGTGCTCCATTCCCATGTGGGTGATAAGTGCTGGTTTATTGTGAAATGTCACAAAACCAGAATGCCATACAGTGAGACATGAACTGATAGGAAATGTTTTCCTGTCTCCCTACCCCATTACTCAGAATCGCAGGGGTTCCCCTCACTAAGCCTAATTGAACTACCTTCTGAGCACTCCCACTCACTAGTGATGGAAACTGGCCAAGGTGACCTGTCTGGCAAAACCTGGTGCTCACGGTCCCAGACCTCTGTGAGGCTGGTACCAGGTCTGACCACCAAGGCTGTAGCTGTGAGTCACCGGCCTCCAGAAGTGGGATCCAGGGAAACTTGGTTGCCAAAGCAACAAGGATGCTAATGCATGAGGCAATGAGAGTCATCAGGCCCAGAGACCTCAAGGAAAAACTGAGACAGGTTTGGACCTAGTGAAAGTCATGCCATGTCACACCCCTGAAGTGCAGTGCAGGAAGCCGTCTGAGCCCTGAGAGAGACTACTGGCTTTAGGGGCAGGCACAGACTCACACTGACCCCCATTCTGCCACCAGTGGAGGGGGATTGCACAAAAGCTCACCCTTTATGGTCTGTGTCCTCCTTCGTCTTCTCTCTGAATGCTTTTCCTTCCGAGTCTAGGCTCAGCCATGTGAGTTGTGTTGTCCAATCAGGATTGAGCAGTTGTGTCCAAGTGATTGCTTAGAAAGTGCTTGCCCCTCTGTGGTTGCTGTTGGAGGATGCACAGGCCAGGAGGTTGAGGGGTGGGGAGCAGACCCCGATTCTACTTGTCTCAGTTTAGGGAAAGAAGACAGAAAGAAATGTCATTGTTTTTACTTTTTTATTTAGATCATGTCTTGATATATAGCCCTGACTGGCCTGGACCTCACTAGGTAGACCAGGCTAGCCTTAAACTTACAGAGATCTTCCTGCCTCTGCCCTCCAAGTCTTGGGATTAAAGGCGTACGCTATCATGACCAGTAGAAGCTCCCTTTTTCCACACTTTCTGTACTTCCTCGTCCTTCTTCTAGGCCTTTCCAGGGGATGGAGTGTGTCGATGCTGGAGAAGAGCAGACAGAAAGGGGGCGTCATTTCGTAAGTGCACACAGTCATGAAGTGCACTGTGGGCAGCAGACAATCTGTGCAGCGTCAGAATTCAGGAACTAACCCCGCTGGGGAAGGAGTGGAGGCTTCACAAAGTGGGGTTCTCTGGAAGTCCCGCCTCCTATATAGGAAATGCATTCCATTCTGGATCACTTTTACCTCCTGAGCACCTGCCTAGTTACCAGGCCACCTCCATCCTCGACTGCCAGGCTGTTTCTCAGCCTTGTGGGGCTGGGGAACCAATGAATACCTCTTAAAGGAAATCATGACATAGTACTGACTTTGTTTTAGTAAAAGTAGTGAGTGTGTAGGAAAGTGAGTGTTTCCCTGCTTCGGCTCACCACCTCTGCCCACATTCTTCTGCTCCACAGTCCGAGAACACACTCAAATTCTGCATCCATCAATCAACCAAACTCTCATCAAACTGTTGGGGGCCATGGAGCCATAGTAAAGACTTAACCATATTGTATGACAGCTCTTTGCTCAGCATTTGTCCTCACTGGCAGTTATAAAGTGTGTGTGTTGCTTTTCTGTTGCTGTGATAAAACACCATGGCAAAAAGGCACCAAGAGGCAGGCACAGCGGAGGGAGTCAGAGGCCAAGAGACCACATCTTCAGCCACATGCATGGTGGTGGGAGTGAAAGACCACATCTTCAGCCACGTGCACGGTGGTGGGAGTGAGAGACCACATCTTCAGCCATGTGAACAAAGCAGAAAACGGGAAATGGAGCAAGGCCATAAACTCTCAAAAGCCCGCCCCCGGTGACATACTGCCCCCAGCAAGGCTCCGTATCCTAAAGGTTCCATGACTACCCCAAACAGTACTACCAACTAAAGACGACGTGTTCAAATGCACGTGCCTCCACTGCCGCATAGGATATCTGGAGATGGGGCTGGACAGGTGGCTCAGCTGTTAACAGCTCTTGCTGTTCTTGCAGAGAACCCAGGTTCCGTTCCCAGCACCCACACCAGAAAGCTCACAGCCATCTATAACTCCAGTTCCTAGGTTCCAACACCCTCTTCTGGGCCTCCATGGGCACTGCACACATACAGTGCATATGCAAACACTAAGGCACATGCATACACAAAAATAATAATAATAATAAGAGGACATCTGGAGGTGAGTGGAACCTCACTGAAGGTTTACAAAGAACCTTTGTAAATACCACACTATTACACAAGGAGCTTGAGTATCCATGGACTCAGGTATCCACCGGACACTTAGAGCCAGTTTCTCAGTTCCAAAGGACACTATATTGACCAGAGTCTGTCCCATAAATATTGCCTAAGGGGAACTTAGCTACCAGTCCCCCATTTTGTTGAGGCCAGGCCCCGGGGTTTCTCTAAGCTAACACCCTCCCTCTGGCTTCTGGTGCCCCCTGTGCAGATCCTTCCACACTCCTGTGGCCTGTTTCCTAGGTAGGCTGACAAGAGGGAAGAGTGACCCTTCGAGACTAATTCTGTCACTTGACAAAGCACAAGCGTATCCGGCAGCAGGGTATCTTCCCCGCTTTTTGTTAAGTTAATATTTTGAAATATTTGACTTAAAAAGGGGGCAAGCAGCATATGATGAACACACACAATGGAAAGTTCAAAGGACAGAAGCTGCAAAAGCAGTAGAGAGGTTTGGTCGGCCCCTCACCCCACCACTGCGGAAGACCTTCCTACCACAGCCTGACGACCAAGAGCAGGAAATCAGTGTTGACAAGGATCACTCGCCAAACTGCAGGCTTTCTTTGAGCTTCACCGCCTCTCACTCATTTTCTTTGCTCTTCTAGGGTGGAATTTGGGATCCCAGGTTGGATTTAGTGACCACAGCTACCTCGTCATTGTCACCGTCTCGCCCCGCGTTGTGTTTTGATTTGATTTGATTGTATGTGTGGATGTGTGGAGGCCACAGGAGAATGCTGAGAGTCCTACCTTACCTCTTTCTTCTTTCTTCCCTTGAGACAGGCTCTCTCACAGAACCTGGGCTCAGCGGGCAGCCAGCAAGGCCCCTGCCCTCCACCTGTCTCCACCCTCACACACTGGAGTTACAGGCATGTGAGCCACATCCAGCTTTTGCGTGGGTGCTGGAGGTCCCACCCAGTCCTCACGCTTGTGCATGGAGTCACGTCTTCAGCCCTTTCCCTGTCTTTTATGACACTGAGCCTCTGATGAGCACAGGTCAGCTGCTTTGTAGGCTGTTCCCCATTCCTCGTTTGTCTAATGTCTTCTGATCCCTGAGGTGACGTTAGGTGCTGTGCAAGAAGAATACCTGCTGTGCTGCTATTCCTAGAGACAGGATACTAGCAGACTGTGGTGGTTTGAAAGAAAATGCCCCCCAAAGGGAACGGCACTATTAGAAGGCATGGCCTTGTTGGAGTAGGTGTGGTCTTGCTGGAGGAAGTGTGTCACTGTGGAGGCAGGCTTTGAGGTTTCCTATATGCTCAAGACACCACCACATCGTGTCTCCAACCACTTCCTGTTGCTTTCTGATCAAGATGTAGCCAGCACCATGTCTGCCTGCTCACAGCCATACTCCTAGCCACCATGCTCCCTGACATGATGAAAATGGGCGAAACCTCTGAAACTTTAAGCTGCCACCTCAATATAATGTTTTCCCTTATAAGAGTTGCCATGGTCATGGTGTCTCTTCACAGCAATAGGAACCCTAACCAAGACACAGACCAAAGCAATGGTTCCACCCAAGCCTATCTTACTGACCCTTTCATGATTTGATTATATTATTATTTGATTTATGATTATATTATTATTATTAAGGTTACTTAAAGGCAGCTGCATGACTTGAAAGATGGGCAACAGCTCTCAGAAGCATCATTCCTTGAGTCCCGCCCAAAGCCAGCCTTCCATGTCCTTTAAACAGTGCCATACCCCCACCCACCCACCTAGGCCCCTACCCAGCTACTGCATGATTAGCCGAAGCCAAGGGAGGGACAGAGGGAGTAGCTGGAATCTCAGATGAAGGTCTAATGATCTTATTTCTACGAGGGAACCTTAATGGTCTCAATCTTGTGAGGGTCTCCCATGGGTCATCACAACCACTCTGATTCGAGATGGCAACAGTCATGTCATGCCCGGAGGACAGAGTTCCCACCACAACGCCATAGCAACGTGTGCCCTTCTCAGGAGTTTCATGACAGTGACATGTCTTATTGCTGGTGAAGTTCACTTTGATCACATAGTTTAAGTGGTGTCTGGTGACGTCTGTTAAAATGTGAGGCACACAATTCCTACAGCCTTTGACTCTGTCGTGTTAGCCAAAATACCATGAAACAGGAGGAAGCCACTCAGCATCCATCTAGCTGTGTGATTTTGTATGTATGACTTTTATCTGGACAATATTTTCCTCACCTGGGGAAGGAGATTAACAACTACTACCTTTCCAGGCTGCTGTAAAGGTTAGTGACAGCTAGGCAAGTCAACAGGCAGAATCAAAAGTGGAGGACTCTGTCCAGGAAGATGGCTCAGTGATAAATCACAAGACCTGAGTGCAGATCCCCAGAACCCAGGCCATGCCAGTAATCCATGTCAGTATCCCGATGCTTCTGTGGCATGATAGAAGGTGGAGATGGGAGGATCCCTGGAAGCTATGGGCAGGCTCGCCTAGTATGGGAAACACCAAACAAGAAAGAAACATTGCCTCAAACAAATTGTCCTCTGACCTCCACACCCTAGCATGTGTCCCCCACATACACACACCATGTACATGTGCACACATGCCATACACACATGTACACACACATACACAAAGATTTTTTAAGTGTATAACTCTAAGGATATCTTCAGCAATTTACATACACCATGCACACATATATATACACCATACATACATGTATACACACCATGCACACTGATCAGTTGCTTATGGAAATGAAGCCTGGGAACTTGGAGATGTGATTGTCCCGGTCAAGTAACTCTGAAGTCGGAATCACCAATGACTCACCGATCACAACGGGCCACTGTGGTTCCCCAAGGAAACCCTAGACTACCATTTTGCTATCAGTCATCTTTCTTAGCTCTAGAAAGGTGGGATCACAGGACAGGTAAGCATGTGTTCCATGGAGTTGGGAAGCATCACCATTTCCAACACACACACACACACACACACACACACACACACACACTCATACACACATACACATGTGCCCATATCTTAATATCTTAGCTGGATCCTTCAGGCAAGGGGCTGAGATGATCTCCCCCTTTCTTTCCCAAGGATCATATTCATTAAGTTGATGTGAGGATAGATAGATAGATAGATAGATAGATAGATAGATAGATAGATAGATAGATAGATAGATAGATAGATAGATAGATGGGGGCTGGAGAGATGACTCAGCAGTTAAGAGCACTTGCTGTTCTTGCAGAGGACACAGGTTCAGTCTCGAGCACCCACATGGCAGCTCACACCATATGAAACTCTAGTTCCAGGGGATTCAAAGTCCTCTTCTGGCCTCCATGGGTACTACATGTGGTGCATATAGCATGCAGGCAAAATACCCATATGCATAAAATAAAATAAATAAAAGCTCTTAGCACAGTGAGGCGCAGAAAGTGAGCAAATAAGGTTTATGATTAGCTGCAATCGCCACTGGCTCATCCCACAGTATTTATGAGACCCTCGCTGTGGGTCAGGCACTACCACAGACCCTCGCTGTGGGCCGAGCACTGCCACGGACCCTCGCTGTGGGCCGAGCACTGCCACGGACCCTCGCTGTGGGCCGGGCACTGCCACGGACACTCAGTTGCCACTGAACAAGGAACGGAATTCTACTTTCCTTGCTAAGTTTCCATCACAGTTAGGAAGACACACAGTAGAGAAGTAAAGACAGACTGCCGCACACACTGTTTTGTCAGGGTTTCTACCGCTGTGATGAAACACCATGACCAAAAGCACCTCAGCGAGGGAAGGGCTTGTTTGGCATACACTTCCACGTCACTGTTCATCACTGAAGGAAGTCAGAACTGGAACTCACACTGGGGAGAAACCTGGAGGCAGGAGCTGATGCAGAGGCCGTGGAGGGGTGCTGCTTACTGGCTTGCTCCCCCACAGCTGGCTCAGCCTGTTTTCTTGTAGAACCCAGGACCACCAGGTCAGGGATGGCACCACCCACAACGGGCTGGGATGTCCCTCCTCAGTCACTAATTAAGAAAATGCCCTACATATTTGCCTCCAGCCAGACCTCATGGAGGAATTTCCTAAATTGCGTTTCCCTTCTCTCAGATGACTCTAGCTTGTGCCAAGCCGACATAAAACTAGCCAGCACACACCCTAAGTGTTACCTGAACAAGTCTATGTCTTTTGTTTTGTTTTGTTTTGTTTTGTTTTGTTTTGTTTTGTTTTGTTTTGTACTGAGATGGAATTTCACAATGTAGCCCAGGCTGGCCTCAGAACTATAAATTCCCCTGCTTCCAGCTGCTGGGTACCAGATTACAAGCATGTGCTAGCACACCCAGGTTAAGCCTTGCTGTTTCTCCTGATTCTTCTTTCCATGTGAATGAAGCCCCGCCTGCTCTGGCTTTCTGAGTTAAAATGCTCTAATTGATTCTCCATCAGTTTTTAATGATTGCTTCCTAACTCTTCAATTAAACTGACTACTTCTTTGTGGGATCTGTTTCCACTCCCTGTGCCGAGTGTCTAAATGCTGTTATTCGTGTGCCCACAAAAGTCTTCCTTAGAATGGTGGTTCTCAACCTTCCTAACGCTGTGACCCTTTAATATAGTTCCTCATGTTGTGGTGACCCCCGACCATCAAATTTTTTGTTGCTACTTCATAACTGTAATTTTGCTACTGTTATGAATTGCAATGCAAATCTCTAATATGCAGGATATCTGATATGTTATCCCCTTCCCAAGAGTGTCATGACCTGCAGGTTGAGAAATGCTTCCTAAGAAGCTTCCAGAACAACGTTTGCTTCCCTTCAGAAACACTGATCTACTTTTTATTATGTGGTCTGTGTGCTCTTTGTCAGTTGACGAGGACAGAAACCACATTTGAAAAGGAGTTGGGGAGATTTTTTTTGTGTTACCCAGGATGTTCTAGGAGGAATGATGGTTAGTTTTTAAATGTCAACATTCCACAACCTAGAGTCACCTGGGAAGAGCCTAAACAGATATTGCCTAGATCATGCTAGTCTATGGGCATTTCTGTGTGGTGATTGTCTTGACTGTTAAATGATGTCAAAAGATCCAGCCCATTGTGGGTGGCACCATTCCCTAGACAGGGAGTTTTGAACTACACAAGACAAGAGACAGCTCAGTGGAAGCAAGCAGACAACCTGGGCACACTCATTTCTCTGCGCTCTTCACGTGGGTCTGGGTCTGATGTGGCTAGCTGATTGGGCTGCTACCTTGACTTCTCCCAGTGATGGACTGTGACCTGGAAATGTAGGTCAAACAAACCATTCCTCCCCCATGATGCTTTTGTTCAGGGTATTTTATCACAGCAACAGAAATAAAGCTCTAACAAAGTTCTCAAACATTTGTTGATTGAAATGTTCCATCAATGGATGAACATGTCTAAATTCAGCTTTTGCTGAACTGTGATCTAGGAAGGCAATGGCTCTGGCTTTCTCCTTTCATATTGGCTACAATCAGTGGAACTTAGCGATAGTGGACATATTTGCTCCGGTTGTTTTTATCTGTGCCTTTGGTGTCACTGTGTGTGTCCCTAGTTCCTCTGTTGAAACTACAGCCCTCCCTCCTTGGAGAGGTCTTTTTTTCTGCTTTTTTTTCTGCTACATTGCAAAAGTGATGTATAGGTAAGGTATAAGTTGTTGCCTTGGCAACAGAGAGTTCCAGAAATCACAGGAGTTGCTTTTTCTTGCCAGTATATAGTTCCTGACTTTTCATGAACTTAGACAAAGCCCATGGTGATAAGTATAAGTATCCTTATCTCACTATTCTTGGTTTCACAGGAAATTTTTACTACCTTTGCTCTTTTTAAAAGGCTTTGAAGACCACATTTTTTGTGTATGTATTCATGCCAGCAAAAGGAAAAGCAAAAAGTGCCAAGCTGTGACTCTGGGAATTTGTCCCCTCCCATCAACCTCCTCTTTTCTCCTGTCACGCCTCACTATGACCCTCACACTCCCAGGAAGACACACACTTCGGATGACAGATCGGAAAATCTTTCTGGGGGAAAAAAAAAAAAAGTCAAACAAAACTCCAAACCCATCCTATACTGTTGAGATAATTGGTGAAGAATATTCCAGAAGATGAGCAGCCTGTGCTTCAACAGGGTGCACGCAGTCACGGGGGCCTCAGCAATGGCGCTCTTCTTCAGGATGGAGTGTGATTTCCTCATTCTCTATTCATAATTGTCTAGATCTAAAATCTGACCAATTAAAATATAGTTAAGGGTGGTGAGAGGGCCCAGTAAGTACAGGCGCTTGCTGCCAAGCCTGACAGCCTAAGTTCGATCCCCGTAATCCACGAAGTGGAAGGAGAGAACTGACTCCCAAAAGTTGTCCTCACTTCCTCATTGCTTTCCTGTTGCTGTCATGAAACACCATAGCCAAAGAAAACTCAGGGAAGAAAGGGTTAATCTGGCTTCTGCTTCCGGGTCATAGTCCATTACTGAGAGAAGACAGGGCAAGAACTCAATCAGGAGCAGAGGCCGGGAGCACGGAGGAGCGCTGCTTACTAGCTTGGTTTCTTACACAACTCAGGACCACCTGCCCCGGGTGCCACCGCGCACAGTGGGCTGGGCCCTCCTACACCGATTGGCAACTAACAAAATGCCCATGACATGCCCACAAGGCCGTCTAAATAGCTGACTAGACACAAGCATCCTCGTCTAGGGTGAAGAAACAATGGGTGAGAAATGAAAGGGCTAAGAGCAGCTTCAGATGCAGCTTGTGTAGTGGGACTCTTGGGGCTGGACCTGCGTCAAGGGTGCAGAGGACATGCTTTATGTGACCCAGGGATCAGACTTAGAGATGAAAAGGGGACCCGTGTCATGTCATCAGCCCTTATCAGTCACGAGGACTGGAGTGAACTCAGTCTCCCTGGACCTCAGTGGTTCAGCCACAGAACACAGAGATCAACACTAGAGAGTGCAGCGTAAACCAGTCCCGTGTGTGTGTGTGTGTGTGTGTGTGTGTGTGTGTGTGTGTGTGTGAAGGTCCTATCTTACTTCCTCCACATTCCTCAGGTAAGTCTTCCAAGAAGATTCTACTCAGAAATGAGCTCTGCTTGCTGGTCTCTTCGAGGCATGTTTTATGTTTGTTTTGCTGTTTTGCTTTTGCAAGATAGGTCCCTCTGCATAGTCCTGGCCGTCCTTTAACTCACTATGTAGACCAGGCTGGCCTTGAACTCACAGAGATTCTTCTGACTCTGCTTCATGAGTGCTGGGATCAAAGGTGTGCACTACCACATGGCTATTATGTTGTCTTTTGATGTGACTGACTTAGCAACCCTGTAGACTCTAAACATGCTGAAGGAAGAATCCTATCTTAGACTGAGCCAAATTATCACATAGATTGAGTGTGGGGGTAGAAATGTCAGCCCTTCAAGGATCTAGTGCGTGAATCGGGGCTTTGGGATCATACATCAGCCACAAGACCCATGATATCCCTCCACAGGAGCCCTTCTTTGGACTCTAGATGGCTTTATTCATAAGTACGGCACAGTTCGATGCTCAGCGCATGGGCAATGAATGAGCGATGCATTCAATGAATGGGCGAATGAATGAATGGATGGATGGATGGATGGATTTGCCTTTGGTTAAGTGCAGCAATAATGAGAAAGAGATTTTACTTTGTCGTCTGGATTTGGAATGCCTCTGCCAACAATGAAAACTCCCTTCCAGGGAGGGCAGATGGCGGCCTGTACAGTGAACAATTTAATCTTTAGAAAATGGAACAGCTTTGCCAGCAAACTCCATTTTTCTCCACGAACACATTGTCAATAACATGCAATCTCAAATATGTGGCAAAATTGATGACTGGGCCCTGATTTATGGAAACAACAACAAATTAAATGACTACCTCTCTCTTGGCTCACTTGGGGTCCTTCAGACTAGCCCTTGGTGCAAAAGTAACTGAAGAGATCTGGTTAAAATGCCTTGTTGTGTGATAGCTTCATGGCGTGGAGGGATGAGGAGATGTCCAGAGCCTCCTAACTTAAAATTGGGGTGAGAGTGATCACTCGTGGAACAATGACTAACTTAGGAAGCCACTGGTTCTCCATCCTCACACGAAAGCAGATAGTGAGGGCTGGAGAGATGGCTCAGTGGTCACAGGCACTTGCTGCTCTTTCAGAGGACCAGAGTTAGGTTCCTGCACCTACATGGAGCAGATCACAATCGCCTGGAACTCCAGCTCCCGGGGACCTGCCCCTCTCTTCTGACCTCCACAGGCACTTGGACTCATGTGTACATACACACACATAGACAGATACACATATACACATCATTAAAAATAAAATCAATATTTTTAAAAGAATTGCTTGGCTTAAAGCTGCCTAGGCCTCCAAAGTTCTTTAGTGCTTTAGACTTCAGACTTCCTTGCTCTCCGATGACTCCCATGAGACCTTTCTCAAAACTAATGTTTTGAAAGACAGGAAATGAAATACTTATATTTTTAATCATTGCAGTGCAGTTATCAAATATTAAAGAGTGCGATTTGCCAGTGTCGTGACATATGAAGTCATTCTATGCATTAAGTGGCATGGCCATCACCACAGCTAATCACTGGTGTAGTTACAACATAATGGGCATGCTTAATATCACAGAGTCCTTGCAGCAGCTAGAAGGTGACATGAGGTGTCTGTGACATTTTGGCTAAAAATGTTGGTGATAAAAATGACAACGTGTTACCGTCATGGTTTGATACTATTGAAGGAAGTGCCAGCTTCACCGGTTCTCAGCCTCTGGGCTGTGACCAAGGAAGGTGAATGTGGACCTCCTGAATTCTATGCACGGATTCCAGGTCAAGCTCCTTACTAGGGTTTCCTCACGGCGTGAGCATGACAGTGTTCAAACCTAAGTGTGGTGATGCCCACCTGACCCCCTGACCAGTACTCGAATTGAGCCTGATTTACTGCTGTTTATTTATGATGTGTGCATGTATGTGTCGGCACGCACATGCCACAGCTTGCATGTGGAGGTCAGAGGACAGCTTGCTGAGACTGGTTCTCTTTCCACCGTGTGGCTCCTGGAGATCAAACTCAGGCATCTGGCTGGGCAGTGAGCACCCCTCTCCGAGCCATCTTGCTGGCCCTCTACTGTGTCTTCTCTTCTCGTTATTATTTATGGAAACAACTCCTGAGCATAAGGCATTGATACATAGACGTGTATTCCAGAGACTTCACTCAGAACGTCTCACTTAAGCAGCTGCCGTGCCCACCGTGCAGGCAGTTAAGCCTGGAGGGAGGGAGAAGGGTCTGTCTGCTGGAAATATGTTTAACTAGAAGACACAGAAGGGCTGAGGCCATTTTATCTCCAACTGAAATTCTGATACGCAGCACAATGCTGGAACGGGGGGTGGTGGGGTGGGGGAGTGGGGGGTGGGATTATCTCAACTCATAGGTATTCGGTTCTCTTAAGATTTATTATTTAAGTGAGTGTGTGTGTGTGTGTGTGTGTGTGTGTGTGTGTGTGTGTGTACAAGCCTGTTGAGGAATGTGAGAGCAGGTGTGTCTGCAGAGACCAGAGGCATCCAGTTGTGAGTTCCAGGAAAGGAACTCAGGTCCCCTGCAAGAGCAGCACTCTTGACCACTGAGCCATCTCTCCATCCTCTCCCCCAAATCCTGCCTGGGGGAAAAAAATATCAGCAGTCATTCTTCCTGGACCACTTGTCTCTAGGGCCAGGATTGCAGGGCTATCAGCGAGAGAGCCATCATTCCCACGGGCGTTCCACGGGTGCTCAAAGAGCTGTTTCCAATGAACAGGCGATGAGAAACTCCCTCTGCAGAAAGCCAGATCGCAAAGCTTGTACGCTGCAGACCTCAAAGCCTTGATGGAAACCACACAACTCGGCTACAAGAGCATGAAAGGGGCCCCAGACAACAGGCAAACAACACACCTGGCTCCGTGCCCGTCGGGCCCTACCAATAGACAGCTGTCCAAAACTGGGGCCGCATGGAATCTCCGTGTGCCGTGAATTAGCGTATTTGTATTTCTCAACCTTTTTAAAAAAATGTGGAAAGCACTGTCGGCCCATAGGCCATTTAACAAAGAGCAGACACAGCCAGAATATAAATGCTTCCCAGTATCTGTCTCATGTTCAATGGTAAAAGAAGAGGCAAAACATGCACAATTGGAGACCAGAGAAACGGCTCAGTGGTCAAGAGGACAGACTGCTCTCACAGAGAACAAGAGTTCAGTTCCCATCAGCGCTTTGACACCTGTAATTCATTTCAGGTGCTCTGATGCCCTCTCCTGGCATCTGACAGTATTGCACCTACATGATGTGCACACATATATGTAGGCAAACATTTCTACACATGAAATAGAAATAAGTGAATCGTTTGTTTGTTTGTTTGTTTGTTTGTTTGTTTGTTTGTTTGTTTGTTTGTTTGTGACAGGGTTTCTCTGTGTAGCTTTGCACCTTTGCTGGAACTTGCTTTGTAGACCAGACTGGCCTGGAACTCTTGGAGATCCGCCTGGCTCTGCCTCCCGAGTGCTGGGATTAAAGGCATGCACCACCACCACCCGGCTAAGTGAATCTTTTTTAAAGCACACAAAATTTTATTGCCTCACCTGCTCTCTTTAGGCATCAGATATTAAACACTAATATCACTAATTGTGTAAGTTTACAATAATTTTAGTAGTGGCTGAAAGTTTTTCAAGTAAATCTGATAGGGAGCCCAATCTAGGAACTAGATAAAAATTAACCTTACATGCTTGAAGTGAGGGTGGGGCTCCCCAGGCTTTCTCAGGCTTGCTGCCTCTGGGACACTCCATGTCCCTCTTCCTCTGAGAAGGTTTGAGTCCCTGATCTTGGTCTAGAACTAACATCTGAGATGCCTCCATTTGTTTCTCCAAGCTCCTGGAAGCTGCTTCTGACCTCCCTGTGGAAGTTGATGAATTTCAGGGTCAGCGGTTTCTAAGAACTGTCCAGAGACTTTCTTCTACAAACACATTTGTACTTTCTGCAAAACAAGAGTGCCACATGCCATACCAGTCACCAAGTTGATTTATGGAGATGTGTGGACTTCAGTTTTACTTCATTTATTTATTTTTATGTCCTTAATAATAACACATGACCTTTCCACCTCAACCCAGGCAGGATAGTCGAGTGAGAACACATTTGAGCACATTTTCAGAATGTGAACGAGCAGGCTACCCAGAGGCCCCTGTGGTCATTTCCAAACATTGGATCCTCATTTTCCCTCCCTGTCTGTATCAACTCAGGCTACCACTAAATGCTCCAGACTTGGGGGAGGGGCAGCTGACCCAGACGTCGGTTTTTCTTACAGCACTGGGAGGCTGGAGGTCCAAGATCATGGTGTGGACGCTGCTGGCTTCCTCTTTGGTTTGCACATGACTGTCTTCTGGAAGCCTCTTCCCAGGGTCATCCCCGTGTGTGCACACACTTGGAGTGTTCCCAGGAACACTCAGGGTGTCCACATTTCCTCTCCTCACTGACTGTTTCTTTGAAGGCTGCCCCCAAAGAGACACAGCCTGGGGTGCTGGGGGACCCAGTTCAGTGATTGGCATCGCTTTGTGGAGAGAGCCCGGGTCATTTCTCTCCAGCCCTTGGCTGCTTCCCAGGACCACTGCCCAGCTCCTGTTCCCACCTCGGGAGCGGCAGCCTGAGACTGGGCACCCCCATGCCAGCCTCCCTTTATCTTCTTTCCTATTGCTTCACACACAAGGAGTCTTGCTTTCCTTGTCTGGATTGTCAAAATTAACTGCTTACTGGACTGGAGGAGTCTCACAGTTGAGACTTCCAGGGGACTCAGCCTTGAGACAGAGAGGTTGGCTGCTCACAGCCTCTGTAACTCCACTGCCAGGAGACCTGACGCCTTCTGCCTCCAAGGGCATTGCCCACACATGGTGCATATATATATACACGTGTGTGTGTGTGTGTGTGTGTGTGTGTGTGTGTGTATACATGCAGTCATATATATATATATATATATATATATATATATATATATATATATATATACATGCAGACAAAACATCTGTACACATTAAAAATAAAAAACCTTCTTGACTGGTTAAACATGTAGACTCCCGGAAATTGAGAACTGAGACAATAACTAATGGGTGTTTCATATTACAATTATGAATGCCACCCAATGTCCAAGATGTCTGTGTGTAGACAAATTTCTAGTCTGTGCCTCCATTTCACCATCTGTATAATGACAGGAAGGTCAGAGATCAGGGGTGAAGGTGGTCCTGAGACCATCCCCTTCAGTTTCTGTAATTCTGTACAGGCAGAGGAAAGGACCAAGTGTGAAGACATTGATCTACTGTTTACAAGATGTATTATATACAAATGAGGGCTGAGAGAGGAACTCAGGGGAGCCAGTCTGGACTCTGAAAAACTGAATGATCCTTTGAGGGTGGACTATGGGTTGTCAGGCTTCAAAGACAAATAAGTGAATTTCTTTCATTTATTTATTTATGGGGGAGGGCGGTTCTTGTGAGCCATGGTGCGTGCGTATGGAGGTCAAAGGTCAACTTTGCAGAGGCTGTTTCTGTCCTGCTACCATGTGAGTCGGGGGATTGAACTCGGGTCAGTAGCCTTGCTAACAGGAGCCTTTACTCTTTGAACCACCTCATGGGCCTGTAAATAACTATTCACTTAAAAAAACAAAAAGCCAGAGTTTCATCATGTAGCCCTGGCTGGCCTGGACCTTACTATGTAGACCAGGCTGGCCTGGGACTCAGAGATCCATCTGCCTCTGCCTCCTGAGTGCTGGTATCAAAGGCTGCCACATGCGGGCCCTTGTCTTTTGTTTTGTTGTTGGTCTGGTTTGGTTTTTAGCAGCTTAAGGGACCTGGCTCTTGGGAGTAATCTTCAGGAACTGGTGTTAACTGATCTGAGACTCAAGACAAGTCTTGATTTCATCTCGGGGTCACTGGGGAAAGTGCACCGGTGACCTCTGGGTCCTCCCATGTGAAAAGGAAACAGTAACTCATGTGACATCTGGCTGTAACTGAGAATGATCCGGTTTGGAATCACGGCTGTTATCGCTGAGACAGAGCGTGTATCTCCGAGACAGGGCAACACAAGTTTATTCACACCCTCGCTTTGCCACTTCCTGGCATGTGATGTCATCCTGTCCCCTAAATCCCTGTATCCCAGTCTCTTGACCTCCAAACAGAGGTCATGAGAGCTTCCTTTGGGGATCAGGATAAGAATTAAAGGACGATCTCCAGTGTTGGAGCACTTGCTACTTTTCCAGATCCCCAGCACTCACAGCCGGTGGTCCACCCCACCTGAGACTCCGGCTCCAGGAACCTGATGGCCTCCTCTGCCCCCCTTAGGCACCTGAATGCACATGGTACACACACACACACACACACACACACACACGCACGCACGCACACATTTTTAAAATACTAAGTTTTTATTTTTAAAATTTTAAATAAAGCATTGCTGGGTGTGGTGGCACATTCCTGAAATCCCATTCCGGAGTACCAGGTCAACCTTGGCTACGGAGCAAGATCAAGGCCAACCATGAGACCAGGTCTCAACAAACAAACAAAAACCTGAATAAGGCAGGAGTCGATGATGAGCACTCAAGAAGGGGAAAGACTCATTAAAATGAAAAAGACATCATTCGAGCTTTACCTGAATTGCCTAATTATGCAGCCCAGCACCCCAGCCTTTTTGCCTGTGTAGACACTGTCACCAAGAGCACCCCAGAGGCTTTAGATCCACAAACACAGTGGTAAAGGAAAATCTCCCCATGACGATTTTCCAGGCTCCGAAGGCAGACAGCATTTCCTAAGAGCCAACAGCCCCAGGTTGGGTTCCAATGAAGTCCCCCGGCTGTGTCTACACTGTGAACCTCATTTGGCCATAAGTCACTTGAAATAAATAACATTTGGCTCTGAGCCCCACGTAGAGAAGATGGGCGCCACAGTGAATCATGTCGTTGGCGGCCGACTTGAAGCTGTCCGGGTTGTTTATGGTGATGTTTGCCAGCGTGTAGACCTCTTTCAAACAGTTTAAGGGCTGTTTGGGAGTACAGGGATGTGATTCTCTAAGAATGGGCACAGGGAAATTACTTGCTTTCTCTCTTCCATGGCCAAGCACCAAGAGCAACCACCCAGCAGCATTGTCAATGTGAGATCTGCCACCACAGGAAGTGAAATTATAATTCACATCAAAGCCGCCAGGGACACTGTCCTCTCCATTCTCAGAACGACGCCCTGGTATTTATTCCTTTTTAATTTAGCTTTTGAAAAGATGGCAGTTACTGGACACTTTTTCAATCCTTATCATTCTTCATTATATAGTTTTCCCAAACAATGTGCCTTCAGGAAATTCTCCTCAGCTCCAGTAACAACAACAACAAAAAAAAAAAAAAACTGGCTGAGAAGAGGCTTGAAGTTAAAACACTCAGACCCACTGGCTGCCTCTTCCACCCCATAATTCCCACCCTTCCTGAACCACGCCTCTGTTTGCTCATCTGTAGGTAGGGAGGTGATGCCGCCCTCAGCTGGACTTGTCAAATGCAGAGCCAGTCCTTAATGAGAGGGTGGGTGTCATGACTGTGCGTTCTCTTGCTTACCGGCGACATCAAATGTTTTGAAAGGCTGCTTTATCCCTTTCTTGTGTATAAAAGGAGGGAAGTTTTTCTTAGCTTCACATTCGAATTGACAACTGATTTCTTTTCACCCAGCGTTGAGTGCAGGGGCGGAAGAGCCTCTCTGCTACTTTAATTTTTAAATTTCCAGAAAGAAAGAATTATCCATTTTCTGAGGCCTAATGACTTCTTTCTCAAGCATAAACGAATTTCATGTGTATGTTTTTAAATTTATTCTACATCTCACTCCAAAGCATTTCCAAAGCACTTTATTACATGTCACATAATAAAAACCACAAAAGAAATGAAAATCATTAAAGGAATCTGGATTTTTATTTTAATTTTTATTTTATGTGTATGGGTGTTTTGCCTGCATGTATGTCTGTGCACCATGTGCATGCAGTGTCCACAGAGGCCAGAAGAGGGCGTCAGATACCCTGGGACTGGAGTGACAGATATCTGGGAGGCACCATGTACTCGCTGGGAACTGAACTAAGTAAGGTCTTCTGGAAAAGCAGCCAGTGCTCTTATCCACTGAGCCATCTCTCCAGATCCAGGAATGTGCATTCTGCTGGGCACTTATGGTGCCGGGTGATGTGCATAGAAGGCGCTGTGATGTCCCTGATCTGGTGAGCAGAGAAGTGGTCGGAAGAGAGACTTCTTTCCCCAGAGTTGGGTAGCCCTTATATAAACAGCACAGCCTCACTGTCAGCAAGCAGTCTGGAGGGAAACGGAGCAGGCAAGTTGGGGGTGCCCGGTGGTAGAGCACTTGCCCCGAATGCACAGAGCCTTGTGTTTGATCCCCAACTCTGCAAACACAGGAAATAGTTCATGCTAGCTTCCTTTGGGGATTGGAAGAACTAAATAGGGGCCAGTGAGGTGTCTCCGGAGCTTGCTGTCAGCCCTGAACACTTAGAGTGGAAGAAAACATTCTGCAAATTGTCCTAAGACCTTCACACATGTTGTGGTTCACATGTGCACATGTACACACACACACAAACACGAGTAATAATCAATAAAATATTTTCAAAGCATTAAGTAAAACAGGAGTCTGCTATGAAACCATGAGGACGTGAGTTCAGATCCCAACAACCCACATGAAAAGCTGGAGGGGGTGGCACACAACTGTTACCCCAGCTCTGGGTAGAAAGAGATAGGCAGATCACTGGAAATCAACCTCCAGCCAGTCTAACTAAATTGGTGAGCTCCAAATTCAATGAGAGACCCTGCCTCAAAAACATAAAATAAGTTAAGGTAGAGGAAGACACCAGACATAGTCCTCTGGCTTCCACACACATGTATAACACATGTGCATGCACACACACACACACACACACACACACACACACACACACAAAGAATTAAAACAACAACAGTCATATCTTAGGCCAAAGATGGGCACCCAATGAAGAGTAGAACCAAATATTTAAAACAAAAAGAAACTATTCCTTTCTGTCTTTAATAATAATAATAATGTTAACCATTCTTTCTTGTTTTTTTTAATTTTATTTATTTTATTTTACAATACCATTCAGTTCTACATATCAGCCACGGGTTCCCCTATTCTCCCCCTTCCCACCCCCTCCCCTTACCCCCAGCCCACCCCCCATTCCCACCTCCTCCAGGGCAAAGCCTCCCCCCGAGGACTGAGATCAACCTGGTAGACTCAGTCCAGGCAGGTCCAGTCCCTTCCTCCCAGACTGAGCCAAGTGTCCCTGCATAAGCTCCAGGTTTCAAACAGCCAACTCATGCAATGAGCACAGGACTTGGTCCCACTGCCTAGTTGCCTCCCAAACTGATCAAGCCAATCAACTGTCTCACCTATTCAGAGGGCCTGATCCAGCTGGGGGCCCCTCAGCCTTTGGTTCATAGTTCATGTGTTTCCATTCATTTGGCTATTTTTTTCAATAACTGAGTAAAACTGAAATTTATTATAAGCCACAGTCATCCTAGGGACCTCCATGATATATATATATATATACAGCCTCCATGGATCTATGGGTTATGGTCTGATTGTTCTTTATTTTATATCTAGAAGCCACTTATGAGTGAGTACATACCATGACTGTCTTTCTGGGTTTGGGTTACCTCACTCAGGATGATTTTTTCTAGTTCCATCCATTTGCCTGCAAATTTCATGCTTTCATTGTTTTTCTCTGCTGAGTAGTACTCCATTGTGTATATGTACCACATTTTTTTCATCCATTCTTCCGTTGATGGGCATCTAGGTTGTTTCCAGGTTCTGGCTATTACAAATAGTGCTGCTATGAACATAACTGAGCATGTATCTTTATGGTATGAATCAGCATTCCTTGGGTATATGCCCAAGAGTGGTATGGCTGTGTCTTGAGGTAGTTCGATTGCTCATTTTCTGAGAAACCGCCATACTGATTTCCACAGTGGTTGTACAAGTTTACATTCCCACCAACAGTGGAGGAGAGTTCCCTTTGCTCCACATCCTCTCCAACATTGACTGTCATTGATGTTTTTGATCGTAGCCCCATTCTTTCTTGTATAAAAAAAAAAAAAAAAAAAAAAAAAAAAAAAAAAAAAAAAAAGTTTTACTTATCCCTGAGCTTCATTTCTTTTTGATAATTATTCAACCCAAGCCTCATCAAAGCATCATACTGAGAACAGATTCAAGTTTAAAAAGTTCATGGGGGATGGAGGGGAGCAGATAGCAGGGCCTGGCTCCCGGTCTTAGCAATGTTACTTAGATTGGCTCACCTTTGATTATAATTAGGGACAACCATTCAGCAGTTAAGACTCCACAAGCTCATCATTAGCTGTCAGGAAGGTTGCACTGGGCAAAGCTTCATGGTGACCCTTTCATCCCGGCTTGGGCAGCCCGAGGATGAAGGGTGAGTGCTAAAGACAGTATCCACGGCTACCACTGAGATCCAGACAGACACAGAGTGACTTGACAGTGGGGCCCCACTCTCAGGAGGCCCTGCGTCTTCTCCCGTTGTTTCCCTTGCTGTCCCAGGAGTGTTACCCAGTCCCTGATGGTTTCACTCAGCATCCAGTCTGCACACGGAGATACAAAGGGTCCTGAGCCCTTTGGGGTAGCTCAGCGAGACCTTCACCCTAAGTGGTCTGGGTTAGGAAGCACCTAGGAAATTACTGAGGCCTACCTCTGGGTGTGGCCGTGACACGTGAGACTGTGGAGCCTAACCGAAGGATGCATCCCTTAAAGGGTTCAGAATGGGCACATTATTTGGGGTGGTGAAGTGGTGGGGCGGGCACTGGAGGGAGCAGGTCTCCGGAGCGTGTCCTTGAGGACCACAGCCTGTCCCCTTCCTGTGCCCCCCCCCCCTTTGCTTGGCGTCTTCTCTGCCATGAGGACTGAAACCTTTGGGACACTGATCAGCAGAAATCCTTCTTCTGTCAATTCTTCTGTTAAGCTCTTTGGTCAAGAGTTTGGTCAGAGCTGTAGAAAGCTAACAAGAGCTCCATGAAGCAGGCAAACCGAGAGCAGCACTTCCTGTGTGCCCACTGCGCAGTCATTTGGGGCCGGAGACAGATCAAGGTCCCGCGGAAGATACTGGCTCAGGTGCTGATTAGTAAATCCCACGGAAAAGTGCCCCGCCTCCAACTGTGGACCGTTGCCTGCCTGGCTGGGGTCCCGGTGTGTCTGTCAGGCATTTGACACACCTGTGAGATTTATTACAAGCCAAACTTTAAAAAAAAGTTCAAAAGTTGAGTTTTTTGCTAGCATGTCATATTCCCACATTCCAAGGAGAAAACTATACAGTAAATAACAGTAGTTTGTGTTCCTCTTCAAGGGTGGGATGAGACCGCCCTTGACAAAGCAGCTCTGGTCTCCGGGTGCAGATCCTACTGAAGTCAGGGGCAGCTGGGCCTGTGCCTAAGAGTAAAGGCTTTGAAATCAGGAAAATATCTATTTATATTGGATGTCTTTTAGAAATAATTTTTCATTTTATTTTTTCTTAGGTGGTGGGAGGGGGGCCTCAAGACAGGGTCTCTCTGTGTAGCCCTGGCTATCCTGGAACTTGCTCTGTAGACCAGCCTGGCCTCAAACTCAGAGATCCGCCGCCACCACCACCACCACCACCACCACCACCACCACCACCACCACCACCACCACCACCACCACCAGCAGCTTTGAATATTGGAAATAGAATAATCCATCTTACTTATGATCATGTCACCTTGGTTAAGTCACTTCAGAGACCCAAGCCTCTGGTAGGGAAGGCTGGGTTGACATCAGATCATGACACCATCAGTAAAATCACACTACTCTGGTAAGTCCAGATGGTCAACACAACCCACTGCTGATACGTCAAAGGGCTTTAACTGACTCAACCTTTTTAATATTTGAGGAAGGAAGAGAAACAGTTCCTCCTCCTACTCCACAGAAACTCGGCTGTATGTGTGTGAGAGAGACAGAGACAGAGAGAGAAAGGGAGACAGAGACAGACAGAGATGGAAAGAGAGAGAGACAGAGACAGAAAAAGAGAAAGACTTCCCTTTCCAGAAGCAGCTCATCTCAGTCTCTGTTTCCAATGGTAGAAAGAAAATTAAGTGGAAGAAAAGAATTAGCAAAGACCATCGGGGGGCTGCGGATGTGGCTTAGTGGGCAGAGTGCTTACCTAACATGCATGAAGACCCGGATTCCATGCCCAGCACTGCATCAAGTGGCATGGTACCATGCGCCTGTAATCCTAGAACTTGGAAGGTAGAAGCAGGAGATTTAGAAGTTAAAGGTCATCCATGGCTATGCTACATAGTGAGCTTGAGGCCAAGCTGGGCTCCACGACACTCTTTCGAGAGCAGAGCATTCAGCAGGGTATGGATGTGGTGACACACCTGCTGAGGAGCTCAAGTTCAAGGTCGGCTAGAGCACAGAATAAAATCGAAAAGATTTTAACATGATCTGCCTACCCACATGAATCTGCGTCTGCATATCAGAGCATTATGTGCACTTAAGCAATTATTTAATTCTCTGTAAGAAGTAAAATTTGTCCACCAAAGTTTAAGGGTTTATTCACAGAGAGATTTCTCTTAGGAAAAATTAAATGCAGTACTGATGGCAAGACTAAGCAAAGAGAGGGAGCCAATTTGGATTTTCAAACTGTAAATCAATTTGAAAAATATTAACTGCGGCTTTCTCTGAGGATGGCACCATTAAAAGTCCCCGTCTCCATTTTCACTTTGTCTCTTTGTCATAGTCTTTTTTTAAATGACTTTTTTTTTTCAACATTACTATTTCTCTTGTGTTTTCTATTTTCAACCAAATATCTTTGAGGAGCCCTACAATAGGAGTCAATTGTCACATGCTCCTTAACCTGCTCACCACAGGAGCAAATCACCCAGACCCCTTAGCTTTGGTCCATTCCAGAAAAGAACGTGTGTATGTACAAAATGTGCTTTGAAGCCAGGTGTCATGGGAACCTGTGTGGAACGGCCAGGGGTGTGGCTCGTCAGCCTGTCAAGCTCAGGACAGAATGCAGTCTTCAAACAGGATCAGTGTTGAGGGTAGGAGACCAGACCTGCGTCGAGCTCCCCAAAACATCTGGGCTGTGAGGAGCCACACCCGGTGGGGAAGTCTCCACAGGACCAGGGACCTCACATCCCAGCCTCCGTCTGTTCCTTTCCAGTCATTATAAAGTGCTTCTTGAGGCAGTGTTACTGGAGCATCCCAACAAGAGCAGAAGATACAGGAAGGATGGAGCAAGGGCTAGGGAAGGGAGCCACTGATGCAAACAATCCGCCAGAGGATTAAAAAAGCCAGTATGGCTGTCGGAGTTAGGGTTACTATTGCTGTGATAAAACGCCATGACCAAAGCAACTCTGGGAGAAAAGGGTTTATTTGACCTGTGCTTCCACATGACAGTCCATCATTGAAGGAAGTCAGGACAGGAACTCAAGCAGGACGGGAACCAGGAGGCAGGAGCTGAAGCAGAGGCCATGGAGGGGTGCTGCTTACTGACTTGGTTCTCATGGTTTGCTCAGCCTGATTTCTTGTAGAACCCAGGACCACCAGCCCAGAGATATCACCACCCACAGTGGGCAGGGCCCTCCCCCATCAATCACTAGTTAAGAAAATGCCCTACAGCTGGATCTTATGGAGGCATTTTCTCAACTGAGGTTCCCTCCTCTCTGATGACTCTAGCTTATGTCAAGTTGACATAAAACCAGCCAGGACAATGGCCAAATTAAAGTATAGATAATTCTGAACATCTGCTGGTGGCTCCTTAATGAATAAGAAAATAATGCTATCTTGTTGCCTGGCTCTCCCTCCCAAACGCTACCTAATTAACATAGCCAATGACCTTTTAGATATGTAATTAAATTTTTTTTATTTATTCTCATTTTATTTTTCTCACAGCAGTGCAACATACTATGGGGTAGAAAAAGACTTCTGAAGCAACAAAGTTGGGGCTTCAGCAGAGACTTGAGGGTCATCAATGTCCCTTTCTTTGATTTCTTCCTGTCTTAATCCAGTTTGTGTAATCCCATTGCAAGCAAAGAGAAGCAACACTCTTAATGACCTTCCTTAATTTTCTACTTTCAATTTTCTTCTAGGATCTTATTTTAAACCCCCCCCCCCCCCCCCCGCGCGCGCGCGCCCCAGGAGGGAGACACTAGAGAAAAACAGGGAGTGTTACTTCTCCCCCTCTTCCTCCTCCTCCTTATTCTAAGTTAATGGGGTGAGGGGAACCCCACCTATTGTCCCCAAATGACCTAAGAGGCAAGTCTCCATCCACCATCCCTCCAGGACACTGACCTTCCATAGGTACCATGCCTTCCATCTCTCCAGGGTCAGATGTAAAGGACTTCTTTTTTGTTGGGTTGGTTTTGAGACAGGGTCTCACGTTGTCTAGACTGGCCTGGAACTCCTGACCCTCTTGCCTCTGTCTCTCAGATCCTTGGATCACAAACACACAGCACCATGTTTGACTACTCCCAGGGACTTTGCCAGTAGGGTCAGCCTCCTGGTTAGATTGTAATACAAGACCCTCTTATCTGGAATTTGAAAGCAAGTGCACTCAGATAGATCTTTCTGGGGAAATGCCTCTAAATTACCAAGGATGGTGGTGGTTAGCACTCTGCATCATTACTCAACAGTAACAAGAGCATCCGTTCCTTTTGGGTCACTGGGACCAACCTGGGAGAAAAAACTTACAGCAGACAAGAGTTGTTCTGCTTGCAGCAGGCTTCAGTCCATCCTGGGGAAGGAGAGGAGGAGGGAGGGAAGGAGGGAAGGAGGGAGGCAGGGAGGCAGGGAGGCAGGGAGGCAGGGAGGGATGCCAAAGCAGCTAAGGCATCCTGGGAGCACAAGGCAGGGACTGTTGGAATCACAGCAGATCAGGAAGCAGAGAAGGAGCCAGAAGCCAGGGCCGGGCCGGGCAGCTTCCAAAGGCCTGGTCTTCATGCCCTACCTCCAGCAGCTAGCTGCTATCCCCGTGAGGTTCCACAGCCACCAATATAGTTCTCACTAGCTAGGAAGCAAGTGTGCAAACGGTGAGGGACAGTTCAGATTCCAGCCATAACAGGAGGCTGAAAGGATAGCCCAGTCACTGCTTGCCATGCAGGTGTTGGGTCCCAGAATCCACATCAGAGGTCATGAGTGGTGGTGCTTGTCATCCCATCTCTGGGGAAGAGACCGGTGATCCCTGGGATGCTCTACTCAGTCAGCTCCACATACTTAGTGAGCTTCAGCCTACTGAAGGACAGTGACGCAAAAAAAACAAGGTGAACATGCCTGAGAAACAACAGCTGTGGTTGACCCCCAACCTCCACATGCACATCACATGCACACATACAGTAAATAAACAAATAAGCAAATAAATAAATAAATAACTTTTAAGAATAAGTCATTTGTGGCAGTTAAGAGTTCCTGCTGTGGCGAGCCAGGCGTGGTGGCGCAAATCTCAGCACTCAGGAGGCAGAGGCAGGCAGATCTCTGTGAGTTCAAGGCCAGCCTGGTCTACAAAGCAAGTTCCAGGATAAGAGGAAGGAGAGGGATCCCTGACTCAAAAATAAAAACATAAGTAAATAAAAAAAATCAAACATGAACAAGGATCTCTACACATATGGAGCTGTACATGTAATAGCAAAGGGGAAAAAAGATTGCTCGTTAGTTTTTCTCTTTTTCCCCTCTTTCTGCTTTAGAATTTTACTACATTTATTTGTGTTGGGGGGGCATGCACATGTCACAGCATGAACATGGAAGTCAGGACAATTTGGAAGCATCAGTCCTCCCCTTCTTTTATATAAGCCCCAGACCCTCAGCTCGGCATCTTTTCTTGCAGGGCCATTTCACTCAGGGTTAGATTTTTGAGACAGTGTCAGTATATAGCCCAGGCTAACCTCAAACTCACAAGTCAGCCACCCTCAGTGCTGAGCCACTCATCTATCATGCCTGGCCTCCCGATTCATTTTTAATAATGTTTTCTCACCACAAAAACATTCCCTCCTGTTGACTCAAGAACCAGACCTAGGAGGTAAAGCCTACGAGAACACCCCAACATAGTGAAAAGATGTAGACATTAAAACCGTCATCGGAATGCTTTGTACCATGAAATAAAGTGGGAACCCAAGTCCATGTCCAGGAGGGTAAGAATGGTTTAGCAAACGATGGCCACACTGTACATCATCAGACACAAATCCCCGCTGCTGTCCCTACAATGCTTTCCACTGGAAAAATAAACCAGTGGCACTAGGCAGCACCGGTGGCCATGTGGTCCTCAGAAAACACAAAGACGAATGCAGATGGAGATACAGCTAACTGTGAACGAGTGCCCTCTCTGGGTGGGAGAGCAGAAGGTACACTTTTCCAGAAAGTCCTTAGAGTGAATAAATAGATTATTTACTTTTAATTATAGTAAAATAAATGTAATATAAAATTTACTATTTTGACCCTTTTTAAAGCATATACTTTGGTGCTGTTACATCTATTCACAGTGTTGTACAACCAAAAATATCATCTCCAGAATTGGCCATCTTGCAAAACTGAAGGTCCGTGGCCATTAAATGTACCAGGTAGACACGGAGTCCATCTTCTTGCGACCGCCTCCTTTTACTTAGCATAATTTTCTCATTGTCCACTCATGTTCCTTTTAAAGGCCAAGTAGTATTCCATTGCATGTATTACTATATTCTATTTACCCATTCATCCAAGGATGGATTGCTTCTGCCTTGTAGCTATCATGGATGTATTAATACTTTCTATGAACCTGAGTATGTCTCTCCCATATATAAATGTTTTTGTTTTTTTTTTGATAGGGGCAAGTGAAAGGGTTCAGTATGTACGAAGCCTGATGACCTGAGTTTGAACCCTGGAACTTACATGGTCAAAAGAGATAACCAATTACAAGTTGTCCTCTGACCTCCATATGTGTGCCATGACACCTCTATGTTCATACATGTGTGTGTGTGTGTGCAACATAAATAAACAAATATATGTTTTAAGACAATTCTTCAGTATAATCTTGGAAGTAAATAAATAAATAAAATGTTTTGGTTGGTTTTATATTTTAAAAGAAAAATTCCTAAATTGGACCCTCTTTTTCTGTCCCATCATCTGGCTCAGACCTTGACCTTGATTAACTATGACTCTACTCAGAACATTAGTAGAAACAAGAACACTGTGCTGTTTGGATTTTCAACTTGACACAAGCCAGGGTCATCTGGGAAGAAGGAACCTGACTTGAGAAAATGACCCCATCAGATTGACCTGTGGGCAAATCTGTGGGACATTTTCTTGATTAATGATTGATGTGCAAGAGTCCAGCTCACTGTAAGTGGTTCCGTAGTTACCTAAAAAAAAGGTGGTCCTGAGTTGCATTTAAAAAAAAAAAAAAAAGCAGGCTGAGCAAGCCATGAGGAGCAAGCCAGTAAGCAGTGTTCCTCCACAGCCTCTGCATCGGTCCTGCCTCCAGGTTCCTGCCTTGAGTTCCTGTCCTGACTTCCTTCAGTGATGGACTGTGATTGAAAGTGTGAGCCAAGTAAACCCTCTCCTCCCCAGGCTGCTTTTGGTCACGGTCCTCCTCACAGCAGTAGGAAGCCAGCTAGGGCAGATGACAGCTGGGGAAAATGGTGCCCTCGCCATTCCTCTAGAACTAACACTGTTCCTCTGTTCTGACTCTCTGCAGGACACATGCCTTAGCCTTGATCTTCCCGCCTGGATCTCCCTCACTCAGACCTTCTTCCTTGCACCCTTGCTTCTGACATTGGACCACTGACCTCCTCCTGACACCCGGCTCAAGAAGACTGCAGAAAAAAAAAAAAAAATCACACCAATCATTTCTCTTCATCCTCACTAACAATTTGGTAATGAAGTATTGATTTCCACTTCTCTCCTTATGGACGATATTAGATTTTCATTGATAAACTGCAACGGGACTGTCTCATCTCCGAGGTCCTCTTTTTACTGTCAGGAAAAAAACAAAGTGCCACTGAGGAAAACTAATGACTGCGAGCGTTGACGCACTTACTTTGTCCGTTTGTAACGGGAAAGGGAGGGGGCATAAAACTCTTCATAGTTTAATGTCCAAGTGGGCTGCTCTTGGGAGCTTACTTTTTATGGTAACGTCCATTTCCTATTTATAACACCCCTGGGAACGTTTGTCTAAAGGAAATGTTTCTGTTCAGTGTAACAATTAAGGTTGCACCTGGATTCCCTAGTCCTGCCCCTGCACCGGGGAGCCATTAATCACCACAGAGTAGAAGAGTTATTAAGTTAAACCAGAGTTTGAGCCAAGAAAACCTCCCAACCATGTTCATCTTCTGTGAAAGTTGTTGGAATAGACAGGCTTAACTGTGTTGCTGCCAAAGGCTTTTCCCTGTGTAGTGCTAGACTATGCATCCTCAATGGTCATCTTGGGTTGTTTGTAAACTTAGTTCCCAGCATGCACCACTGTCAGATGAGACTGGCAAACTGGGAGGGATGCAGAATAGAACTTGAAAGCAAGCAAGATGGCATCATCAAGAGTGCAAGGTGAAGTGGCCTCCTTCACTGGCAATCTCTCCTTGCAGGACCTGTTGCCTCTCAAATGCAACTTCTCCTCTGAACCAACAGAATGCATGAAAACAGGGTGTCCATTTCAAACGTGTTCCTGCAACTTTTTTCATTAAAACTTTAAGGGCCCAATTTTAATTTGTGGAATATTCCCGTTAATAATGAGATCTAATTAAGACATCCATTAAAAGCCCGTTAAAGTTAATTTAACGTAAAAATTCCAATAGAACTGTATTAGATTTTCTCCATTAAATTAACGTTATGGATTTTTAACGGATGTCTTAATTACACGTTATTATTAACGGGAATACTGTATTACACAGATTAAAATCAGGTCCTAAGTCAACTTGGAAAAGCTAAGAGCATGTTTTAATATTACAGTCTCACAGACCTAGCACAGTTTGGAAGCGCAGGGGAAGGTGCATTTATTCTGGCTGAGCATTTTCTGTACAGTGGAGAGTAATCTATAATAGATAAATCCATCATTTCATTTAAACAATGAGTCTCTTTATTCTCATAGGGCAACAAAGTCTGGATTGTATTGTAAACTGCTACTCAGCTATAGGTGAAATATTTAAACTATTCTCCGCACAATATTCTGAAACAAATGACTATTTTGTAGTGTTGTTTTAATTACCAAGGTTATCCAAAAGAGAAAAAAAAAGGCTGGCAAAAGTCAAGCCAAATACATCCGATTCACCATTTATTATAAAAGCTGCCTGTTGGAAATGTCTTGGAAATTTTGACATGATCCCTAAATTCAACACTGGGATTTAAAATAAAATTTGAAGAAAAAGAAAAAAAAAACTTATTTACCTCCTAAGGAAAGTGTTGCCCTTATGCCACAATATAATAGCAAATTGCTTTTTTTATGGCATGCATAACCTAGATGGGGAAAAATATGGTGCTTCAGGGAAGGAGGGAAAAGTAAATGAAGTTCCAGGAATGTCATTCTGAAGTAATGAGGCATGGACGGAAAATATACCCCTCACATCATCGGATTGAGATGGCAGTCGAAATAGCTTCATTGAAGTGTCAGCGCCCATCCATCAATCAATCACCCACAAGGAAAAATAACAACAGTACAACGGGGCGGCTTTTATGGGATTTACTCATGGGCACAGGGAACAGCGGCTCAGATGTAGTTCTGACATGAAAAGCAAGGTGCTGATATTATTTTTTATGATGGGAGGATCATAAAGTGAATTGAGAACAGAGAGGTCTGTCTGCTTAACCTGTTCAACCAGAAACGAATGGAACTCGGCTGGAAAGGACCGTCTTCGCATGGGTTAAGATTGAAGGGTGGACTCGGCTGAGTACTGTCCTTCAACGGAAGATTCTATTAAAGTGTGGGGTGGGGGGATAATACATTAGCATGGGGCGGGGGTCCGGAAGCTGATAAAAATCGCCTGTTCCAACCCAGGGTTATCAGGCAAAGCTACATAATTCAGATCCTCTGGAACAACCAAAAGTAAACCTTGAGCTTGCGCTCCCCTGGGAGGACACAACACGGTTCTGAACTCCTAGGTAACCATTCCCCTCCTAAGAAGAAAATAAGAATAAACCCGCTGTTTCGACTATAATCTATATGGTTCTGTTAGTGCGATTTCTCTGGTGGGGTGAGGTGGGAGGCGAGAGACAAAAATATTGATAAATTTGGTTAGACTCCTGAGCTGTCACTTGGCAACTGTGAATGTCACTGCTGAGAGACAGCTGTTAATGTTCTCTGCAGAAAACAAGATCCGAGCCGGCACCAGGCCGTGCACAGCTCTCAGAATATTTCTAGACACCGGGCCTGTCTTCATTTGGCAAGCCTGTGAAGCTTCTAGAAACTTCTTCCTGGAGAGAAAAAATGAAATAACTTGAACTCCAGGAGAACGTTTTATCTGCTTGCATACACCCCTTCCTTCCTTCCTCAGATAAGCCGGCACCGCAGAAGTGGAAGGGGAATGATATGCAAATATCATGCAAATTGCCTTTGAGTACCTCCACTCTTCAGCCACCCTTTGGGATCAGAGACAATGAGAGGTATCCTTCCCTTCTCTACGCCTCCTTCCAGCTAAGGCCACCAACCAGCTGAAACGTGAAGAGGCCATTAAAAAAGAAAAAAAAAACTATATGCAAATATTTAAATTTTATGTATTTCTCCAAACCACCGAGTATACATCATAAGCCCTGACAGCACCAGGCCCAACAGGAAAAGTAATTTATTCAGCAAATTCACTCAACTGATCTTGTTAGGCACCTACTGTGTGTGTACTAGAAATGGGAGAGACACAGCCAACAGTTACCGTGACATCTTGGCCCTCCTGTTTCTGACAGGACTGTTTCAAAGCAGCCACTGCCTGGACATCTGAGAACAGTGTCCACCGAGGGTCAAAATCCTAGTAATTTCACAGTAAGGAATTTTTCCTTGTGAAAAACATACAGTGGGGAGTGGGGAGCGGGGGACGGGCGGATAGCTTCCAAATAGGTCAAGGCCTAAAAGCCACAAAATAAATTGGATAGCCCAGACAGTCCCCAAAGAATTTTGTTCAGACCACAAATAGATTTCCCTAAAAACCCAGCCCCAAAATATGCCTGCTTGGTTGTTTGGCTCTACCTAAGGTCCTGAATTCTGTTGAAATGGAGAAAACATGAATGCCGTGACGTGTTGGGGGCATTTGTGAAACCAGATAAAATATGAGGAGGTGAGTGAGTGCATATGAGTGAGTGTGTGTGTGTGTATGTGTGTGTGTGTGTGTGTGTGTGTGTGTGTGTGTGTGTGTGTGTGTGTGTGTGTTGAACATCCATATCTGTATAGATATGTATGAATTTCACTAGTACTTTCTAGGGTCTGGATAGCACAGTGATGAGAATCTTTTAAACTTTTCAGCCAACCTGAAGACACAGGTCATACAAGGTCCCCAAATTCTGTTTCTTTATCATCTGCCACTTGTCAGGTTATTTGACATGGCTCAGGCCTTCTTTTCGTTTCTCTCTTTTTTTTTATTTATTTATTTTTTGGGTGGAAGGATCATTTTTATATGTGTGAACTGTTTTTTAAAAAGGAGGAGGAGAGAAGAAGAGGAGGAGCAGACAGCAGCAGCATCTCTTAGTGCTAAAGAGGTGGCCCAGTGGTTAGGAGCACTGACTGCTCTTACAGGGGACCTGGGTTCAGTTCCCAGCACCCTCATGGCCACTCTGGCCTCTGAGTTCACCAGGCACACATGTGATGTACATATATATACATGCAAGTACTCACACATACACATTAAGTAAAAACATAACTGTCGTGTTCCCATTATCTGCCCTTCCCTGAATAAAGAGTGCTGCTGTGGAAATAGATATAAAATAACAATATTAAGGAAAAACGTTGAAGGCTATAAACTACATGCACAGACATAGTTCTAGAGCAAATTCAGGGCTGTCTGTTTTGAACAGGCAAAAGGCAAAAAAAAAAAATTCAAAACTCAACTTTCAGTTTATTTTGTTCCCTCTGTGAGATGTGAAAATGCTAATTTCATTTTCTCCCTTCCTCTATGTGGCACTTTCTCAAAATATCTATCAAATACTTCTAGACAAAGACTGAGCCTAAGGAAGAGATGTGACTGGCCATCCCTCTAGATGGAGAGCTGCTTTGCCATTGCAGGAAAAATTGTGGATCATCTTTATGATTTCCAGGACAGAATCTGACCTCTCCATCCAGGGTAAAGGCCATTATGTCCTTTGGTCTCCTGTGACAGAGTCAGAAGCGTACACAGATAAACAATTTCCAGTCTCTAGTTAAAAACTCCTTCCAATAGTTATGGACAAGCAGCTAACGGGCCTAGAAGTGCCTCCAAAAATTATTCATGCACAAGGCAGCCCAAAGCTTTTTTTTTTTGGGGGGGGGGCACAATAGTGGAAATGTTTTATGGATTAGAAACGGCCTGTTTTAAAATGCTAGTACCAGGTGGATGGTATTTCTGCAACAAGACTGTCCGTTTCCTTTGGAAAAATATATTCGGAGTAAAATAGCTCTTCCAAGAAGTGACACCCTGACTTGACACCCTTCAGCATACAAATGATGTGACAATAGCCATGGACTGACGTTAGGGCCTTCTACAGTAAGGTCTGTTTGAAGAAGACAGATCAAATACAACCCCTTGAACTGTGTTTATTTGCTTAAAACAGCTTTTGGAAATAAAAGTAATAACTTTGGTTGGAACCCCCAGGAGATGTTTTTTAAAAATGAAAAAAAAAATACATTGCTTTAAAAAAAATTCTAAATCTAAGCACTCCCTTCAAGCCTTTCAGGAAATATATTTCAGTATGCTCTCTGAATTATTTTGCACCTGAAACCTACATCTGACTGTCTGTCCCCAGGCAATGGCTAATATTTATAGAATGAACAATCTCTGATTATGTCTTGACTATGGAGTTGTATCCGGTCCTGTTTTCACTTTCTAAATGACTTCTGGAACATTCCAGAGTTATAAATGTGTGTGCAGATATTAAAGGACAGAAAGTTGTACCGGTCTGCAAAGAAACAATTAAGACAGTGTCCGTCCTGCCTGGAGAGAAAGTCTGCAGAAGCCTTCTACCCACAGCAAATGTAACAAAGGTGTGGAAAGGTGGCCTTTGGCTCAGGGTTCTTCCGCATCATGAAGCCCCAGTTTGCGATATACTTTTAGGTCTCTAGTGCGAACTTCTCATCCCTTTGGACTTGCTTCCTGAGAGCTGGATTCCACCGGGGTGAACCGTGAACTTTCAAACCCCTCCAATTTCCAAGTTGACCTGTGATGCCCAACTGTTTCTGGTTCTGCAGCACTCTTCTGTGACAAGCCGGGAAATGTCCCCTGCATCCATTCCAGATTTTGAGTTTATCTTAATTTTTTTAAAAAATTTAAAAATTTAAAAAAAAAAAAAAAAGCAACTAGGTTTCAGGTGGGCACGAAGGGATTCAGAATGATCTTCAGGAACCCTCGCTGATACTTGTTCTGGAGGGAAGTGTTTGCTTCCAGGACATAGAGGCAAACATTTTCATATTCGGAAAGCAGACCAGTTGTTTTCAAAGAAAACGACTGCGGCCAGACCTGTAGACCGCTCTCGGCACGGCCACTGCTCTCTGCTGCATGCTGCGTGTTCATTTGCTGGTGCACGAGGAGGATGGGAAAGACAGGCTGTTCTGCTTGGAGTGCAGCAGCCTGGATGCCTGGAAACACAGTGCTGTACATATTTGTATATACTGACTATATCGCCGTGTACGGACACAGATTTTCTTATATTTACTTGATTCTGTTTCCTACCAGACTGGCCCACAATGCGGGATTGTTTTGCATTGGGAAAAAAACACAAACAATATGCTTGTCATTTTCCCCCCAATCATTCTCTTTCGATAGCTTATGGAAGAATTGGGGCTGGGTTTCTTAAGAAATTGTGAGAACCGTGTCCGTCCGCCTGCATGAGCCCCATCCGATCGCCGGATCCAAGGAGGAACCCATGCCCTCCCTGACTCCCTCCAAGTTTTCCTCTAAAGGCATGCTTTACCCCATGGGAAAACTACACACTCATCCATGTAGCATTAGCCTCTTTGTATTTTATCTAATAGTGCCTGGGAAACAAAAAAAAAAAAAAAAGATTTTTTTTTTAATGTCTTCTTTAGAGGAAGAATTCATAATTGTCAAAATTTGAAACATTAGCTTAATTTTGTTTTTATGACCCTGCACTCCTTCTCCCTATTTATTCTGTTACTGTTGTAATGGGGCCCCAGGCCATTCCTGACATCATCGCGTTCCTCCTCGGCATTAAGGATGTTTTTAAAATTACACAGATTATTGAGCCAACAGGCTGTTATAATCAAAACCATGTTTCACTTGTTTAGGAGGCTTATAAATTGTCCTTGCAATGAAGAAGACAGGGGAGAAAAAAGAAAAAAAAAGGAAAGAAAAGAAAAACAATGAAAATAACAAAACCAAAAGTGTTCCGCTGGGAAGATTATACCACCGTGTGGCCAAACAGATTCATCACAGACAGGCACCTATTGGCCGCCTCCCTAGGCATCTGGAAAACACTTCCCTTGGTTTCCCCACATCCTGAAATTCACTTTCAAGGCCAATGCTGTTTGCAAATTTCCAAAGGCCTTTTCCACCTTATCACCACCCAAAGGCAAATGGCTCCACTGGGAAATGATCTTCCAGGTGGAAAGATGATTATTTCAGAAAAAATGGACCTCTTTTCTTTGGTCGCTGGGTGCCGCCAGCCTGTCACCACCCCCCTCACTGTAAACAATCTGACATCTTATCTCTTAGGACTTAAGCCAGGTCAAGAGCAGCGACCTGATGATCCCCTTGAGGGATAAAAATGACTTTGGTATGGACCCACTTCAAGCATGTGCCTGCCTATACTGCCCTTGTCCGGAAGTCATCTGCAGAAAGAGACAGTTTTTAATACAATTTTATCACTAGAAATAAATTCTGACGGTGGAAATGAAGAAAACCCTTAAATTATATCACAAAAGCCATTATTTTTTACATGTAAAGAGTGGGCGCTTTTTTTTTTTAAGGAAAATCATTCTGCTTTGAGAATGTAATTAAAACCCTCAATAACCGAGAATACTTTTAGCTGCTATGAAAAAGTAACAATGTACTCACCAGGGTTGTATGGAGGGCCTCATTTCCATCAAAAAGCTGTCTATAAGTATACTATTTACATTTTAAACTTGATAACTCTTTTTGTTTGTAGAAAAAAAAAAGGTCTTTTTCCCCCACTCAGCAGTTATTGAAAAATAGACCGTTCCCACCTGAAACCTCAAGGTGATCTGCATCGGAAGTCTTAGCCGTGGATATAAGGACCTGGGTGTGTTCACGGATGAGTTTCCCAGAGGCTGTCCCTCATTATATGCTACAGACACTGAACCACGGTTTTGGAATCTATTGGTAGCTGTGCTACATGGCAGAGGTGCCTCCCGACACCATTAGCTTGGCAGGTGTTCGTCATTTCAAACTTCTACTTTGGCCAATTTGGGGGAAAAAAATATGGAAATTAAAAGAGTGAAGAGACAGAAAAAAAAAACCATACACACAGATGCACTTAAAACATGAAAAGAATTATTTATATGATAAAAATATATTTAGATTTTCAAAGCACAAGACTGAATTGAAGTGCTCTTTTTATGCTTCCTGGAGATGGTACTGTTAAACGTCTTTCTACATCGGGCTTTAATAAATCTGTAATGACATTTGATGGATTGATTTCTGCCTGCGTGTGGTTTTTAAAGATGGCAAGAGAGGGAAGGGAGAGGATGAGGTGGGGGGCGGGTAAAGCCAGGGCAGGCAGGGTATTGGTGGGTCTCTCCTTCTTGTAGTCCTCATGGCCCACTTCGAGCATCTGCTCTCATCCCTTCGGTCAGCATGGTCCCATTTTCAGATGTCCGCACCCCTTGTTATCTGGGTTCACCTTGCAGGCTCTCACCTATCCCACCAGCTTACACCAGAGTGATTAATAAAGAGACTTCAACAGAGACATGGGTGGCTGTCTGCCGTGCTGTGGGTGGCCCGGCTTTCCCTACCTTAGAGGGGCAGTCTGGCCGGACCAGTTTCCCTCTGTGCTTCCCTCCATTTCCTTCAATGTCCTGGGAGAAGGGAGCCTGTATCACACACTGTCACACACGATGCCCGAGCAGACACCAGTGCCCAAGCTGATGTGATGTGTGGTCTGTGCACAGGTGCCTCGCAGCTTTCAGTAGCTTGCCTGCACCGGACCTGGCCTTGAGAAATGAAGATAGCTGTGGGGCCGGCCACCTGTTAGTCTAATTCCATTGCTTCACGCTGCGTGTGGCTGTCACACGGGACAGGGCAGGCTAAACACAGCAAGACGGGCGCAGCAGAGGCACGATATTGGGGGTGAGCAATCTGGCACAAGCCGAGGGGGGCGTTGTTTGTTTTCTTGAGGACCTACTATGTGCTGGGTCTGAGGGTTACTTTGACGAATAAAAATGGCAGCGGTTTGTGAGAAGCGGCAGCTATTGACCGGAACTGCACTAGCGTCTAGGCTCAGTCCTATGCCGTCTGTGACGTAAGGGAAGGTTGCAGAGGACGGAGACGCTGCGTCAGGCCGAATAAGAGGACGACAGAAGCGAGGAGGGGGCCCAGGCAGCCTGAAGTCACAGGATTCCAAACGGAAATTATGTTGCAGGTAAAATCTAGGCCATCTGCTAGATTAATGTCTCAAAAAAGCACTAAAGGGGGCTGGACAGATGGCTTGGCGCTTAAGAGCACTGGCTGCTCTTCCAAGGACCCAGGTTCGATTCCCAGCATCCACGTGGTGCCTCATAACTGTCTGTAACTGCAATTCCAGGGGATCTTGCCTCTGCAGGTACTATACCAGCATGTGATACACAGGCATCCATGCAGAGAAAACATCCACACACATAAAATAAATAATAATACATTGTTAAAGAACACAAAGAGAAACCAAAGTGAAGCCGCCAGAGGACTTGCCATCAAGTGTAGAGATTTGAGTTTGATCCCCAGGAGCCAATGGTAGAAGGAAGGAAACAACTCCGTAGGTGGACCTCTGACCTCGAAATTGACCTTTGACCTCCAAATGTGCACCATGGACTTGAAGACAGTCCCTTACAGACATGCCCATAGGCCAACACAACGAAGACAGTCCCTCACTGATAGTCTCTCCCCAGACACTTGTGGAGACCATTAAAGCTAATGACCACACTGACAGTGTAGCCAAGGATGACCTCAAACTCCTGATCTGCCAGCCACCACCCCCCAAGTGACGTGCAGCCCCACCCTTGGACTGACGACCTTGATCTTGAATGATCCCCTCTGGGTCATGTGTTGAAAGTTTGGTCCTCAGCCTGTACAGCTGTTGGAGATGGAACAGCTAAGAGGCAGGGCCTATGGGAAGTCTGGGTCATTTCCCTCCCAGTGGATGGTGGGACTCCAGTCCTCACCTCTCCCTTTTGCTTCTGGGCAATGAAGTGAGCTATTGGACTCCACCATACATTGCAGCCACAGTGCACTGCCCTCCCACAGCCCCCACAAATCAGATCCAATGCATCACAGACTTTACCCCCAACACTGTGAGTCAAGACAGACCTTTTCTCCTTTTAAGTTTCTTGTATCAGGTATTTCATTATAGCAATGGGCAGCTGAATCGCACCCAAGAGGAATAGAGAAGGTCAGAATGCCAGCAAAGGGGCTTTAAGAATAGCTACTACCAAGTGTATGGGTTCATGCCTGCAACCCCAGTACTCAAGAGGCTAAGGCTCACACGTTCAAGGCATGCCTAGTCTAAACAGACTGAGTTCCAGGCAACTTGGGGTACAGAATGAGATCCTGTCTCTTTAAAATCCTGGTGAGGAACTCTGAGCAACAAGAGACTCAGGTGTTCGCTCTGCCTTCCAATCCCTAGAAGGCTGATGCAGCCAGAGAACACATGTTGTGCAGAGCAACAGGTATTGAAGTCAGAAGCTGAGCCGAGCACCATGCAGGGAAGCCACTAGAAGTGTGGGGAGAGCACCCAGGAGCCCAGCTCCCTTAGATTAAAACCCAAACTCCTGGGGACTGGGGGGGGGGCAGCTCAGTGGTAAAGTACTTGCCTCTTACACACGAAACCCTGGGTTTGAAATCCAGTACTGTAAAATATATAAAAATTAAATAAAAAGGAAGAAAAGGAGGAGCAGTGGGGGGGTGGGGGAGGCAGAAAGAGAAGGATGATGAGGAGAACTCCAGAGCCAGGTCTATAGGCACCAGCCTGTGATCCCTGCTACTCAGGAGGCTGAGGTGGGGGGAGAGGGCTGGAGGGTGGGAGCCGGTGGTAGAACTCTTGCTCAACATGTATGAGGCCCTGGATTCAACACCCAGTGCTGAAAACAACATGCTACAATCGTGCCCTGTGTGTTGTTATAGACATATATTCACCTATCAAAAATCTGCTCCTCCAACCCTCGCCACTGTCGTTGTTACGTCCTCTGTCCTCTACAACATCCCAGCACCCAGACCCCTCAAGACCCCAGGATGGTAGAGAAGCATGTGATCCATGTGTTTGAGCCTCACCAATGAGAAAGGACCTTGCCAGTCATGGTGGGACACATTTTCCATTCCTGCACTTGGGAGGTAGAGGCAAGGGATGAAGGGGTCTAGTACATAGCAAGTTCAAGGCCAGCCTGGGCTACATGAGATCCTGTCTCATTAAAAAATAAAAAGGGGGCGCGGGGCCTGAGCAGCCTCCCTGTGTATGCCCTTGAGTGTATTCTTCATTGCGTCACAGAGAAAACGTGTGGTGCCCACAACAGAGGTGACACCACCGGAGCCAGGGACGGCTGGAGGGTGCATGGCAGGTCACACACCATGTGAAGAGATGGATCGAGCCAGCCCCAAGCCTGCCTCCCGCCTGACTCAAGGCAGAGAACAGATGGCTAGCTTAGCCCTATTCCATACTAGACACCATCCCTGGTTCATGCCTCATCATCACCTACGTGCAGGCAGCAGCCTGGGCACAAAGAGAATGGGACAGTCACCTGATAAATGAGTCTTTTGGTATTAACTTTAAACATTTTGCACAATACATACTAAAATATCACCAAGAACTTAGTATGTATCAGGTTCTCAAGGGGTGTCTTAGTCAGGGTTTCTATTGCCATGAAGAGACACCATGACCACAGCAACTCTTATAAAGGAAAACATTTAATTGGGCTGGCTTACAGTTCAGAGGTTTAGTCCCTTATCATCATGGTGGGACATGGTGGCGTGCAGGCAGACATGGTGCTGGAGAAGGAGCTGAGAGTTCTACGTCTTGCACAGGCAACAGAAAGTAAACCGTCAAGTGGGTATGGCTAGAGCATAATGAGACCTCAAAGCCCATCTCCACAGTGACACACTTCCTCTAGCGAGGCCACATCTCCTAATAGTGCCACTTCCCATGGGCCAAGCATTCAAACACGAATCAATGGGTGTTATACCTATTCAAACCAACACTAAAAAAATCATCTGTCTTGATTCTTTACAGTTGCCTGAAAACGTACATTATCAGCAGGGAACCTTGGAATTTGAAACCTTAGCCAATGGCATGCTTTGTGCCCCTCCAAAGAAGCTAGCTGTCTTAGGGTTTCTATTACTGTAGTGGAACACCATGACCAAAGAGCAAGTTGCTGGGGGGAGAGGAGAGGGAGTTATTTGGCTTATACTTCCATATTGCTGTTCATTGTTGAAGGAAGCCAGCACAGGACTCCAAACAGGGCAGGATCCTGGTGGCAGGAGCTGATGCAGAAGCCTTGGAGGGGTGCTGCTTACTGGCTTGTTCATCATGGCTTGCTCAGCCTGCTTTCTTATAGCACTCAGGACCACCAGCCCAGGGATGACACCACCCACCATGAGCTGGGCCCTCCCCCATTGATCACTAATTGAGAAAATGCCTTACAGCTGGATCTCATGGAGGCATTTCCTCAACTGAGGCTCCTTCCTCTCTGATGACTCTAGCTTGTGTCAAGTTGACACACAAAACCAGCCAGTAAAGAAGCCAAGCTCATGGAGAAGTATCCTGCACACTGGTCTTATTAAAATATCAGAGGAGGCACTCCGGAGGCAGAGGCAAGCAGATCTCTATGAGTTTGGGGCCAGCTTGGTTGACATAAAGAATTCCAGGACAGCCAGAGCTACATAGTGAGACCTTGTCTAGAAAAAAAAATCCGAGGAGATGTGGTTGGAGTGGAGGTTGCTGGAGAGACGGCTCAGCAGTTAAGAGCACTGGCTGCTCTTCCAGAGCAACCAGGTTCAATTCTTAGCACCCATATAGCAGCTCACAACCATTGGTAACTCCAGTTCCAGAGGATCCAATTGCCCTCTTTTGACCTCCCAAGCCACCATGGCCATGTGGTGCTCAGACATACATGCTGGCAAAACATTCATATATATATAAATTTTTTTCCTAAGACAGGGTTTCTCTGTGTAGCCCTGGCTATTCTGTCTGGAACTCACTCTGGAGATCTGCCTGCCTCTACTTTCTGAGTACTGCGATTAAAGATGGGTGCCACCACTGGCCAGCAAAGACAAAGTATTTTTAAAAATTAAAAAAACCTTATCTCAAAGTAAAAAATAGGGCTGGGGATTCGGCCCAGAGTTTCCTTAGTATGTTCGAAGCCCTGGGCTGAATCCTCAGTACTACAAAAAAGCAAAACGAAACAAACAAAATCATGTGAAGAGAGAAAACTGGAAGGAAAAGCCCTCAAGTTAAAAATAAGAGTAAACAAGACGGCTCGGCAGGAAAAGGTGATTGCTGCCAAGCCTGCTGACCTGAGTTCAATCCCTGGGCCCCCATGATGGCCAACTCCTGAAGTTGGCCTCTGACCTTCACCCAGTGTGGCACCTGCACCCACACACATTTACAACATAAAATAAATAAAAGTATTTTTATAGCCGGACATGGTGCCATATGCCTTTAATCCCAGCACTCAGCCTAGTCTACAGAGTGAATTCCAGGACAGCCAGGGCTATACACACACACACACACACACACACACACACACACACACACACACACACACACACAATATTAGTGCTGTCCGTAAATAGACAGGTCAGGTACCTTGGCAGCCTCCGGCAATCTGTAGAACAAGACTTGAAACCTAAACCCATCGAATGACCCTCGGTGACCTCTGAGCCATCCCTGGACACAAGGCTGGCATCAACAAGAAGGTCACGCAGCTCCTGCCCCTCATGTTGGTCCTTCCCCTCGGCAGCAGTGGCCCCCAGGAGCTAGTTTGAAATGCAGACTCCCAGGCCCCAGCCCTGCCCAAGCATCCGCAACATGCCCAGAGGTCACTGGGAGCCCCATGGCCACAGATGAAGCACTCTCATGTACCACAAAGAGCCAACACGGATGCTTGTGATTGTTCAGGCATTTTAAGTCCCCGGCCCTAATCAGAAACTCCCTTGTCAGACTAATTATACTTATGGGTGTTCTGTGACTTGCTGTATTCCCAGAAAAAGAAAGAAAAATGAAGTTCTCTTTCAGGTTTTCAGGGTAGATAATGTCAAATATTTACAGAGCAAACATCAGTCTAGAGGCACACCATTCTCTTCCTGCTGATTAGGGGGCTGCCAATCAAGCTGTGACGGGAGGCCTGTCAACCCTCTCAATAGACAGAAACCTCCTGTCATCCTGGCTAAACCATGTGTGCTGCCATGCTAGGGATGCAAGGAGCAGGCTCCCAGGGCCGGCCATCCAGGGCAGGCCTCCAGGAAACAGAAGGCCTGCCTCTGTGCAAGAGGCTAGCTTGGGGCTGCCTGCCCAGTGAAGATGCCGGAGGAGGGGATAAGATGCTCCAACATTAACCAAAGGTTCTCGGTTCCAAGGGCTGGCCAGCAGCATCTTCATCAGGGCTGACTGAACACAATGGCTGCCCTGCTCCAGTCTGGAAGAGGTTGGAAATGAGGCCTGAGATGTCCACGTGCCTAAGGCTTCCAGTTGCCGCCCCTTTCTGCTGCTGCTCTTCTTCTTCCTCTTCCTCTTCCTCCTCCTCTGAGATCAGACGTTGAGAATCAGCACCTACTTGTCATGGTAGTACATGGCACAAGTCTGTAATCCCAGAACCAGGAAACAGTAGTAGAAGAATAATTGGAAGTTTGATGTCAGTGTGGTCTGTGCAGCAAATGCCAGGCCAGTGAGGGCTACAGAGAAAGACCCTATCTCCACAAAAAAATGAGGAGGAAGAAGAAAGAAAAAGAAAAATGAAAGAGAAAAAGAAAGGGATGGAGGGAGGGAGAAGGGAGGGATGGAGGGAGAGAGGGACCAAGGGAGGGAGGGAAGGGAAAGAAGTGGGAAAGAGAACAGAGGGGAAGAGAAAGGAAGGAATTGAGAGCCAGAGGAGGAGGGAGGGAAAGGGGAGCCTGCTCCGAGCCCCTGCTACTCTGAGTGTGGACCTCCGACCAGAGCTTCCGGGTTACCTGGGAACTTGGGTGAAGACAGCAGGTCAAAGGAGCCTGCTGCTGCTCCCAGTTTTTATTGTTAAGACTAATTAGGACGGCGCTGCGCTGGAGGCTTGGCTTTGAGAGTTCAGAACTTCTCCCTTTTCACGGTTGCCCATGCTTCGTGACTGTGGTTCAGTACGTGACCTCTCAGCTTCCCGTTCCTGTTACCAAGTCTCCGGCTGGCTGCCATGCTTCCCACCATGATGAATTCTTATCCCTCTGGAACCATAAGCCAAACTAAGCTTTTTCTGCCATCAGACACTTGATCATGGCATTTTATCACAGCAACAGCAAGGTAACTAATCCAAGGAAGGAAGGAAATCTCTCCAAATATGAGTGCAGAGGTTTTCCCACCTCTAACATGGTTCTATGCAAATGAAATATTCAACTGTATAGAATGAAATCAAAACAGGTAGAGTTAAATTTAAAAGTATATTTCATTCACACAAGGTATTGGTTCCACATTGAATCAATATGAAAAACCTTTTAATGAGGCCTACCATTCAGGAGGCCCTGGATTCCATCCCCAGTACAGTATACACACAGCTTAGTGGCACATGCTGCAATATCCCAGAACCCAGAAGGTAGGCACAGACAGGAAGATGGGGGTTCAAGATCATTCTCAGCTATATAGCAAGTTGGGGGCCAGCCTGATCCGGATACATGAAACCCTGTCTAAACAAGAAAAGAAAAAAGTCTTTACTGTTATTTGTTCGTTTGTTTGTTTGTTTTCCTGTTCTAAATCTCCAAATTTCTAGGCACATTTACATGAACGGCACAATTGAGTCTTTCTTAACCAATCATACTTCAAGCACTTGGCAGCCTCCCATGCCTGGCCACTATAGCGGATGGACTGCTGCGGTTTGAATGTCTGTCCTTTCTAAATCTTGAGGAAATCCAGGAACGGTGGTACATACCTATAATCCCAGCACTTTGGGAAGTAGAGGCGGGAGGATCAGGAGTTCAAAGTCACCCTCAGCTACCGAGCTGAGACCCTGCCTCAAAAACCAAAACTAAAGCTGGTGACCCCATTGCTGGACGGTGCCTTTAAGAGGCAGTGGGGGCAGGGTTTGCTGGAGTGATGATGGCTCAGTGGTTAAACGCTAGCTGCCAGGGGACCTGGGCTTGGTTCTCAGCACCAACAGAGCGCTTCAGAGCAATAGGCACACACACATGAGTGTTTGTCTCGTGTATGTAAGTGTATCCTCATGGTATGCCTGGTTCCCAAAGAGACCGGAAGACAGGGTTAGATCACTGAGAAGTGGAGCCGTAGACGGTGTAGGCCACCATGTCAGTGCTGAGAATTAAACCCAGGTCCTCTGCAATAGCAATAAATACTCTAAACTGTGGAGCTATCTCTCCAGCCCCAATACAAGAAATATTTTCAAAAAGGCAATTAGACTTCGCCAGTGAATGATTCACCATCTAGGGAGTGAGTTCTCCTAGACCTTCAGGCTTTCTAGGGCAGTGGTTCTGAAACTTCCTAATGCTGCGACCCTTTAATACAGTTCCTCGGGTTGTGGTGACCCCCAACCATAAAGTTATTTTGTGGTTACTTCATAACTGTAATTTTGCTACTGTTATGAATCATAACGTAAACATCTGATATGCAGGATATTTGATACGTGACCTACATAGGGGTTGCGACCCACAGCTTGAAAACCACTGCTCTAGGGACTCTGGAGTTACTCAGAACTGTTAGGGGACCTTAGTAAATATTTGGCCATGAAGCATCTTCCCAGAGCTGCTTTCTAAGTTAACCACACCCCATAATCCCCCTTTCCTCGCTGCAGAGAGTTCATCTAGCCGTCAGCCGGAGAGATCGTTTTATTGAAATGACTCATGACGTAGTGAACAAAACCTTAGGAAATAAACTCTAATCCCCCAAGGAACACTCACTACAACTCTACTCACATGAAAATATTCAATTTATAGCCTATATTGAATCCTCTGTCTCTAATTTATTATCCTAAGTACAGAGGAGTTTTTTTAATATAAACCAATTTCAATGTATTTTACTATTTTCCTTGCCTCTGTTAAAGCACAAATAATATATTTTGCAGAGAGATTGGAAAACGATGGCAATGGAGATTCACAGGGGTGCCTCTTCCTACCTCCTGGGTTCCTTCAGACATCAGCAGGGGGTAGGGGGTGGAGGAGGACATGATTGTGCTGGGTGTCCTGGGTATTTGGATTGCTCACCGTTCCCAGGGGGTTCTGATGTAAGCTGAGTGCCACAGCTCTCAAAACAAAACTGGGGCCAGCCAGCGAGATGGCTCAGGGGATAAAAAATGCTTGCTCTGCATGTCTAAACAACCTGACTTCCATCCCCAGAAGCCACAGTGGCTGATAGAACCAACTCCCAGAAGTTGTCCTTTGACACGCAACACACGTGTGCTATGGCATGTGCATGGACACACATACAATAATAATAATTAAATAATAACTTAATGGACTCATAGCCAGGAAGCAGGATGCTGGGGATCCAACAGCATACAAACTAGACAACAACTTTGCCTTTCTAAGAAACTGTAGCCAGGGGGTGGTGGTGGCGGCGGCGGCGGCGGCGGCGGCGGCGGCGGCGGCGGCGGCACACGCCTTTAATCCCAGCACTCCGGGAGGCAGAGGCAAGTGGATCTCTGTGAGTTGTCCAGCCTCGTCTACAAAGCGAGTCCCAGGACAGTCAGGACTACACAGAGAAACCCTGTCTTGAAAAAAAGAAAAGAAAAGAAGTTGTTTGTATGGGCTGGTTTTATATACACTTAACACAAGCTATGAGGAGGAAATCCCAAGAAAAGGCCTTCATAAATCAGGCTGCAGGCAAGCCTGTAGGGCATTTTATTAATTAGTGATTGATAGGGGAGGGCCCAGCGCTTTGTGGGTGGTGCTACCCCTGGGCTGGTGGTCTGGGTTCTATAGGAAAGGAGGCTGAAGCCAGAAGGTGGTGGCACACACCTTTAATCCCAGCATTCGGGACGCAGAGCCAGGTGGATCTCTGTGAGTTTAAGGCCAGCCTGGGCTACAGAGCGAGTTCCAGAAAACGTGCCAAAGCTACACAGAGAAACCCTGTCTTGAAACACCAGGGGGGGGGAGGAAGGAAGGAAGGAAGGAAGGAAGGAAGGAAGGAAGGAAGGAAGGAAGGAAGGAAGGAAGGAAGGAAGGAAGGAAGGAAGGAAGCAGGCTGAGCAAGTCGTGGGAGCAAGCCAGTAAGCAGCACCCCTCCATGGCCTCTGCATCAGATCCTGCCTCCAGGTTCCTGCCCTACTTGAGTTCCTGACCTGACTTCATTAATGATGAACTGTGATGTGGAAGCGTAAGCCAAATAAACCCTCTCCTCCCTAAGTTCTTTCAGTTATGGTGTTTCATCACAGCAATAGTAACCCTAAGACACTGCTGTTCTGAAAAATAAGAAAGAACACAAATAAATGAATGAAACAAAAACTGGAGACTGCCCAGGGGTCACCCAAGGCTTCACCAAGAAGTGGCATCTGAACAAGGTTGAAGAAGTGGAGGGAGAGAACACTTCACAGATCTGAAGGAAGAGTAACTGTAGCAGAATAGACGAATCTGGTTTAGGGTATTTTCCGTGTGTGTGCTAGTGGATGTACATGGTTGTGCAGGTGTACGTGGTGTGCGTGCACATGTGCGTGCTTTCATGTGGAGGCTAGAAATCTACTTCAGGTGTTTTCTTCAGTCACTCAATACCATTTATTCTTCAAGATAGGGCCTCCCACTGAACCCGGAGCTTATCCGTTCAGCTAGATGGGCTATCTAGGAAGCCCCTGGGATTCTCTGTCCCTGATTCCCCAAGCAGACATGTCCCACCATGGCCGCTCTTTGCATGGGTGATAAAGATCTGAACTCAGGTCTCCACACATGCCCCCAAACACTTCACCAGTGGAGCCATCTCCCAGCCCTGGTCTGTGTTTTTAAAGGATCCCTCTGGATACTGTACTTGGAATTGACTCTCAGAACCACAAATGAAGGAGGGTTGGGTAGAGACTGATGCAGTCAGCATAGTAAAGGATGCTGGGGTGGACCAGGGTGGTGGTGGTAACTGAAGACGTAGGAAGACATGATTAGCTTTTAAATTAGAACCATGGCAATTGACCGGATGGTGGATTTGTGTTGTGAAAGCAAGATGAGCTCTGACGATGACTTCAGGGTCTTCGCCTGAGATTTAAAATATCAAAAGACTGGCACGGGTGTTTCCTGAGCAGGGAGGATTATGCCAGCAGAGGGAAGATTACAAGTTCAACTTTGACATGTCACATTGGAAATGCTGTATGAACTAATGTTACATAATAAATTTCTCCAAAAGTCAGCACATAAAAGAACAAATGTTTATTACTTCCCTGCTAGTGTAAGTCAGAAAAGCAGAATCAATTCTCCTGAGGGCCTTTCAGGAAGCAGAGTGTAGAGGTCATCAGAGGTTGCAGGATCTGAAGGCTCAACAAGGGGCAAAGGACCAACTTCCAAAATGGCGCTCAACTGTTTCCAAAATGGCACCCAACCCACTTCCAAAATGGCACCTGACTCACACAACCACTGGCAGGGAACTTCAATTCCTTGCTGCCCCTGAGCCACCCAAAGGTCAAGGCAAGAATCACAGTATCTCAGTACCTGGTCTCACAAGTCATATTCCATCAATCCAGTCAGGACTACATTGCGTCAGGTATAAGCTAATTACCAACTCAACCCCTATTCAAGAAGTGGAAAATTTAGCTCCACTCCCTGGAGAAAGCTGTAATGCAAAAATCTGCTAGTATTTTTAAAAACCATCTCGGTTGCTTATTAGACATTCGAGTAGGATTATAATTTGGATGTGAAAAGTCCCCCATGGGTCCTTGCATTTGAACACTTGGTCCCTAGTTTGTGGTGGTGTTTTGGGAGATTGCAGAACACTTAGGAAATGGGGCCTAGCTAGATAAAGTAGGTTGCTGGGGACCCACCTCAAAGTTATGGCCCAGCCCATTTCCTGTCTCAGCTCTGCTTCCTGATGCAGAGAAGTATGGAACAGCCTTATGCTCCTGCTACCACAGCCAAAGCCGCCCTCCCCTGCCTTCCCCACTATGGTAAGCCAAAACAAATCCTTCCTCCCTAAGTGGCTTCTATCTGGTATTTTGTTACAACCATTGAAAAGGTAACCCATGCAGGCCGAGACAGTGAATGTGCAAAGCTGGAGCTAGGAAAGATCTAGAACGGAGGCTGTGATGGTTGGTGTTGTCAAGTTGACAGAACCTAGAATCGCCTGGTAGACTGTTCTCTAGTCGTGCCTGTGGGGAATCATCTTGATTGCTTTAACTGAGGTGAGAAGATCCACCCACTGTGGGGGGTGTCATTCCCTGGCTGGGGATCCTGGACTGTATAAACTGGAGGGGGTGCCACCACTGGCACGCATCTTTAATTCCAGCACTTTGGAGGCAAAGGCAGGCAGATCTCTGTAAACCAAGGCCAGCCTGGTCTACAGATTGGGTTCCAGGCTAGCTGGATCTACACAGTGAGACCCTGTCTCAAAAAAAAAAAAAACAAACAAAAGCCGGGTGGTGGTGGTGGTGGCGGCGGCGGCGGCGGCGGCGGCGGCGGCGGCGGCGGCGGCGGCGGCGGCGCACGCCTTTAATCCCAGCACTCGGGAGGCAGAGGCAGGGGGATCTCTGTGAGTTCGAGGCCAGCCTGGGCTACCAAGTGAGTTCCAGGAAAGGCGCGAAGCTACACAGAGAAACCCTGTCTCGAAAAACCAAAAAAAAAAAAACCATGGAGAGCACAAACTGAGCACCAGCATTCATCTCTGCTTCCCAGATGTGAAGACATTGGTCCAGCTTCTTCCAGCTCCTGCACATGACCTTCCATGGGGATGGACTTTAACTTGGAACTATGAGCAAAGGCAAAGTATTGTACCACAGAAACAGGAAAAAGAAATTAAAGCAGAGATAAAGTTTAACCTTTGGTTGGTTGGTTGGTTGGTTGGTTGGTTGGTTGGTTGGTTGGTTGGTTGTTTTTCAAGACAGAGTTTCTCTGTGTAGCCCTAACTGTCCTGGAATTCACTTTGTAGACCAGGCTGGCCTCGAACTCACAGAGATCTGCCTGCCTCTGCCTCCCTAGTGCTGGAATTAAAGGTGTGTGCCACCGCCACCTTTTGCTTTTGTTTTGTTTGTTTTTAAAGACAGAGTCTCACTATGCAGCCCTGACTAGCTGGAGCTAACAATGTGATTGTGCTGGGCTCTAATTGGTGGCAATCTTCCTGCTTCTGCCTCCTGACTCTGTTGAGTATAGGTTAACCGTTGTGTGTCACCATACGTGGCTCAGCATTACAACCTTATTCTAGAGCAGCTACGGACATAAACTTTTGTTAAACCAGCTGTTTGACCTTGACACTGGTCATGATATACGAACCTCTTACCGTCTCACAGTCTCTCTTTATAAAATGCAGGTGACGATGTTGCTTATTCTTAATGGCATGGAGCCTTGGTCCATGCAGAAACCTGAGAGTGGGCAAGGCTGCTCCCTAAAGACACTGCAAACTGTGGTGTCAGGATGGAAGAGGCTGAGCTAAACCTACCGAGGCGGAGCAATGGCGGCCAAACCCCTTAAACTCCATGTGCTGGTTGGCTTGTAAAACTGTGCTCTCTGTGTCCTTCCTAAGAAATGGCCAGTTAAGACCTCAGGGCCTAGATGGGCATGGTCACTCATAGCTGTCACCTCTACCCTTGGGAAGCTGAAGCAGGAGGCTCACCACAAGTCTAAAACCAGCCTAAGCTAACCTTGTCTCATGAAAACCACACTCAAAAATGGACCTCAGTCTCTCTCTCTCTCTCTCTCTATATATATATATATATATATATATATATATATATATATGTGTGTGTGTGTGTGTGTGTGTGTATACATATATATATGTGTGTGTGTGTGTGTGTGTGTGTGTGTGTGTGTGTGTGTATTAGCCTTACCTGTTGATGTGTGAACTTGTGTAGTGTGCATGTGCACACATGGCGAGTGTAGAGACCAGAGTTCGGCATCTTGTATTTCCCCCAATCACTCTCCACCCTGTTGTTTGAGATGGGGTCTCTCCCTGTCCCAGGAGCTCACTGAGTCAGCCAGCTTGGATGGCCACCCAGGAATCCTCCTATGTCTACCACCCTGTGCTGGGATTGTTGATGTTTGCCGTCTACAAAGTGCTAAGGATCTGAACTCGGGTCTCAGGGCTTGCACTGGGAGCACTTTACCAACTGAGCCAGCTCCAGAGTCTGCTGAGTTGATTTTTGGAAATCTGAGTTGATTTGGAGTTGGAAAGCTGCATTTGGGGAAAACAAAGATAAGAAAGAGGAAGCAGAATGCAGAGCTCTGCAGGAAGACACATCTTAAATCCTTTGAGCCCTCTTGAGAACACAGAGGTTATCTCTGAGAATTTCAAACTTTGCAGGCTTAGAGAATAGAGACTAAAAGCTTTTTTTTGTTGTTTTGTTTTTCGAGACAGGGTTTCTCTGTGTAGCTTTGAAGCCTGTTCTGGAACTCACTCTGTAGCCCAGGCTGGCCTCAAACTCACAGAGATCCTCCTGCCTCTGCCTCCCGAGTGTTGGGATTAAAGGCATGCTTCACCACCGCCTGGCTTATATCTTTTTTTTTTAAATCTTTTTTTTAAAGATTTACTTATTTATTATGTATATAACATTCTGCCTCCAAATATGTCTGCATGCCAGAAGAGGGCACCAGATCTCATTATAGATGGGTGTGAGCCACAATATGGTTTCTGGGACTTGAACTCTGGACCTCTGGAAGAACAGCCAGTGCTCTTAACCTCTAAGCCATCTCTCCAGTTCCACACCTTTATATCTTTCATGGCGTCTAATATGTGGCTTTCTTCAAGCTTCATGCTCAGGCCATCATTCTGGATTGGTCATTCTGACACTTACTTTTGGGGGTGGGGTGGCAGGAAGCATTTGCATGTCTGTCTCTGAGACAGCAGGACAGCTTGCCAGAGCCCTGACCCAGAGCCAGGCATGGTGGCAGCCACACACGTGTAAGCCCAGCACTTAGAAGGTAAGAGACCAGAAGAGACCAGCTGGGCAACATAGAGTACGTGTGACCAGTCTGGACTCCAGAAAAAACGCTGATTCCAAAATAGACAGTGTGATGGCCCACGCCTTTAATCCCAGCACTTGAGAGGCAGAGGCAGACAGCTCTCTGTGAGTTCAAGGTCAGCCAGCCTGGTCTACATAGCAAGTTCCAGGACAGCCAGAGTCATAAAGTGAGATCCTGTTTCAAAATAAATAGATGCATAAGTGACTTCTAACCCACAATATGAAGAGACCAAACAGCCCACAATAGATTCATATTATATATGACATAGTAGTTTGTGATCATTAACAATAGGTTAGGTTTGAAGCTTTAGGGCAGGTAAGTTCAGGTAAGGCCTGAACCCCAGTTACTTGTGCAACTGAGGCAGGGGGATTGTAAATTCAAGGCCAACCTCGGCAACTTGGTAAGACCTTATCTCAAAAAAAAAAAAAAAAAAAAAAAGTAGGGCTGGGGATGCAGCTCAGTGGTAGAGCACACTTGCCTAACATGGGCAAGGAAGATCCTGGGTTCAAATCCCAACATCACAGAAGGAAAAATAATTAGACTCTAGAATATGAGTAATGCCATCTACAAACCACACACTTAAAATGGCTGAGATGGTAAGTGTTATGTTCTTTACATATTTTAACACACACACAAATCAGAAGATCCTGTGGGATGGTGGGGCTACCACTGTGCAATGGCTACCCTTTCACAGGCCTGAGGCCTGGGCACCTGGGGCCATACAACTTACAGGCCTCATCAGCCAGGCGCTCTCCTCTCTCCACTTTGTGTACAACTCCCTCGACATGCCGGTCTGCCTGCAGCTCCCCACAAGGCCCCAGGTACCCCGAGATCCCTCCTTTGCAGAGTGCCACCTTGCTTCCTCCAGCATATAGCCCAGGAAGGGTTAGCAGGGCAGAATGAGGCTGGAGCCAGGGAGGACCACAGGGCCTCAGCCTCCAACCCCTCTCCGATTATGATGGCCATTGTGCTGACGATTAGCCGGCTCGGCCGCCAGCATTAAACAGCCATTTATCAAACCCTGGAACCCTCTCTTCAACAGAAAATCATGACCCTGGCCCTGCACCCTGACAAGCAGGAGTCACTCAAGTCACCCCTTGTCAGCAGGGAGGCCAGAGTTCCTGGCTTGCTGAGGCTTGCTGACAGCAGAAAGCAAGGCCTGTGTCACCATGCAGAGACAGGCCTGTCACTGGTGTGTGTGTGTGTGTGTGTGTGTGTGTGTTAAAGAAGCTGAGAATGTTCCCAGCACTCGGGAGGCAGAGCCAGGTGGATCTCTGCGAGTTCGAGGCCAGCCTGGACTACCAAGTGAGTCCCAGGAAAGGCGCAAAGCTACACAGAGAAACCCTGTCTCGAAAAAACCAAAAAAAAAAAAAAAAAAAAAAAAAAAAAAGAAGCTGAGAATGCAGATAAACTGAGGCCCTGATATGCAGCCTCCACACAGCCCCTGGCAGAGTCCCAGGCCTCTTGAGGGGGGACCACATCAAATGTTTCTGTCCTAGTCTCTCTCTCTCTCTCTCTCTCTCTCTCTTTTTTTTTCCATGAGACAAGGTCTCCTCACATAGAGCTCACTGTGTTGACCAGGCTGGCTTCAAACCCACAAAGATCCACCTGCCTCTCCATCTGCCTTCTTGGTGCTAGAATAAAAGACCTGTGCTACCAGGCTTGGCTTTCTTTGAGGCTTTAGAGTGCCTCTGTGTGTTTTTCTATGGCTGAGGATAAGAGGTTATCATAGTGGTATTCTCTTCAGGCAAGAAAAATGGCTCAGTGGTTAAAAGCACCCGCTGCTCTTCCAGAGGACCTAGCTTTGGTTACCAGCACCCACTGGGTGGCTTACAATCCTCTGAACCTCCAGTTCCAAGGGCCCAACACGCTCAAGCCTCCATGAGCACTACATACATGTGGTGTGCATGCATACATTTAAGCAAAACACTCATACATAGAGAATTAAAATAAATCTTCTTTTAAAGAATTTATTCTCTTATAGATTTGGAAGTTTGAAGTCCCAGGCCAAAGCAAGGGCAGGGCTGCACTCTTCTGGCTTTTGGCTCTTTCTAGTGTTCCTTAGCTTGTAGCCATATCACTCCACCTCTGCCTGTCTTCCTGTGACTCCTCTCTCTTTGATATCTCTTATGGCCTACACTAACTGGATGGCATCTTCTCAGAGGCTATCTATATGACACCTACAGGCTTACTTTCCAAACTGACTCACATTTGGGGTTCTGGTAGGCATATCTATCTAGTCAGGAGGACATAAGCTAGTCCAATACATGCTATAACAAGGTGTTAGGGGATATTTGATCCCACTGTGAACCCCAAGTTTGCATTTACATTAATTAAATAAAATTAACCTTGGGTCTAGAGGCTGAATTAGCAACTAGTTGACAGAAAGTAATCATAGAGCATCAGAGGACATCTGGAAGAGACAGAGAGACGCACCAGAAGGAGGAGGGAGGGATCTGGAGTGGTGCAGCTTTTTTTGTTTTGTTTTGTTTTGTGGAGCTGAAGGATGTGCTGTTTCAGAGATGCCAGCAAGGAGAGAAGGTTAAGTTGCTACTCAACCTCTCTGAGCTAGCAGGTTTTCACCCCAGCATTTGAGTCTCCAGCTTATTTATAAATAGAACAATGGAGATTTAGTTAAAGCTACCTTCAGTGACAGCAGCCGAACCAGTGCTTACAGGAACAGAATTCCCACCAGGCTGCGGCCTGTACAGCCAGGCAGCTGCCAGAGAAGCAGGCACATAACTGCAGAGTTGCAGTTGCTGTCTGAAACAGCAGTAGACTAACGTACAGCCACTGCGCCAAAGATAAAACAGCATTTGGTACTCCAACACATGGCACAACCACACGGTTAGAGAAGTCACGCCAGCCAGCTCTGCCAGGACTCTGGAAAGCAAGATCATGCTTGGAAATTTTGGGAGGCGCTTGAGTTCACTGCCAACACCTCAAACAAACTGAGAAGTCAGCAGAAGAAGGAAACACCTAGGAAGTCCTTTAGGAAAGAATTAAATAATATTAAAAAGAAAAATCTTTCCCATGTTAAGAATGAGGCACATCACAATGCAGGACACTAGGACCCTCTATAAGTGCTACTATGGATGGCTTGAAAGTGGGAAATTTAAATGACTTAGTTGAGATTGATATAATGTCAATTGTGATTACTATCAGTTTGATAATTAGTTTGATAACTGTGTCAAATATGATAATTTGACTAATAAGGTCCAAGCTCTAGAAAGACTTACTATTGGTAAGATAAAAGCCTTAGAAAGACTCACCACTAAAAACAAGAAAAAAATTATTGATAAGATACAAGCCTTAGAAAGACTTACTAATGAAAATAAAAATTTGACTGATAAGACACAAGTCTTAGAAGGACTTACTTTTGATAGGATACAAGCTTTAGAAAGACCTACTGATGAAAATAAGAAAAAGACTCAGACACAGACAGAGGAATTTAAGGCACAACCTGCCATACCATTGCATTGTGAACTGAAGAGGAGAGGTCTAAGGTTATTAGAAAATCAACCTTAACTTATCCAGTTACAAAAACAACCACCAGATGATAGGCACCCCAAAAGCTATGCAGAATAATTAGAATCTGTAGAAATGTTAGATTTGAAGGGATTTAAGAAAGCTGTTGTTTCATATGGCATACATTCATCCTTTGTGAAGCAGATGTTAAATTCATGGGCAACTAGGAACATAATTATTTCAAAAGACTGGAATGATTTAGCTACAGCAATATTGGAAGCTGGTCCTCAGTTACAATGGAAAACATGGTAGAGAGAGGAAGGTAGGGTCATAGAACTATGAAGTAGGGCTAGAGGTAAGAAATTTCCCAAGATCAGGTTCTCAATGAGGGTCAGTATGCTGATTTGCAAAGACAGTCTATATTTGATGATCACACCTTGGTTCTATGCTGTACAGCAGCTTTGAATGCTTGAGGCAGGCTTGAAGAATCAGGAAAGAGGACTGAAGCCCAAAAGAAGCCTTCACTGATTTATAACAAAGATTGACTTCAGCTGCAAAGAGAATGATATCAGATCCAGAAGTTAGACAAGTATTAACTGAATCTTTGGCTTTTGAAAATGCTAATTCAGAATGCAAAAGGTAATTAGGCCTTTAAAGGCAAGATCAGCATCCATAGATGAATGGATCCAAAAGAAATACAGCTGATATTGGATCTCACATTTATGATGATACTTGGATAGAAGAAATTATTTCTAAAAATGTTAAGAAAAATCAAAAGGTCAGATGTTTTAATTATGGTAAACCAGGTCATCTGAAAAGGGATTGTAGGCAAGGCATTCCTATAAACATTTTTTTCTAGAGATAATCCAAACAAACAGAAGGCTTCAGCCTTCTGGAATATGCAGAAGGTGTGGCAAAGGCTGGCATTGGACTAATGAATACAGATCAACGTGGGACAGGCAAGATAACCCTTTGCCATTGGGAAATGCCTTAGGGGCCTCTCAAAGACCTCCATGTCAAATTTGGTTCTATCATTCCCTGTCGGGATTGGAGAAAACTCATCCACAGAAAAATTAAAAGACTTAATACCTGTTGTTAAAAAACATACTGCTCTGGATGACAGAACAGCTTCAGTAGATAAAACGAAATATCAAGAGAGACCACAAAACAAGTATTTTTGCAAATATCTGTGAATGATCAAAGACCAATGCTAAAAATACAAATAAATAGCATTGAAATTAAGGGTTTGGTAGACACAGGTGCAGATGTAACAATTTCACCAAAATCTTCAGCATCCAGATTAGCCTTTTCAGTAAGTGAATGAGATAAAAACAAATCAGGAGAGATCAATTACAAACTCTTAATGATTTTCAAAAATTACTGGGAGATATTAACTGGCTATGGCCTGCAATTGGATTAACAACTCAGGAACTAAGTAATTTATTTCAAGCCTGATGAGGTGATAAGGAATTAAATAGTTAAAGAAAATTATCAGCTGAGGCTGAGAGAGAATTGACTCTGGTAGAAAAGAAATTACAGGATGAATATGTGGATCACTTAGATCCAGAGCCTGATAGTGTTCTGGTTATTTTACCTTCTATGCATTCTCCCACAGGAATTTGTATGCAGAGAGAAGATAATATATTAGAATGGATATTTTTACCACACAAACAGAGTAAAAAGTTAAAGATCTATTTAGAAAAGTTTTCTGAGTTGACTCTGAAAGGAAAAGTGAGACTTCATCAATTAGCAGGAATAGACCCAGCAGAAATTGTGGTACCTTTTACTAATGCTGAAATTGCTTCATTATGAACATAAAATTAATACTGGCAAACAGCTTGCAGTAATTTTTTTGGGAGAGATTAGAAATAAATATCCTAAAAGCAAAAGACTTCAGTTTATTAAAAGAACTAATTGGATTCTCCCTCATATAATAAAGGGAATACCAATTTCTGGAGCCCCTACAATTTATACTGATGCAAATAAATCAGGAAAAGCAGGTTATAAGTCAGGAAATTTAAATAAAATGGCTCAAAGCCTTTATGAGTCAGTTCAGAAATCAGAATTATATACTATTATCATGGTATCATTAGATTTTCCAGAACCACTTAAAATAGTCATTGACTCTCAATATGCAGAAAGAGTTGTTTTGCATATTGAAACTGCTGAATTTATTCCAGATGATTCAGAATTGACTTTGTTACTTATTAAACTACAACAAGTAATCAAAATTAGAAATTATAACACATATCAGATCCCATACAGGTATACCAGGTCCTCTAGCACAAGATGTTGAAATTGACCAGTTATTGGTAGGAAAATTTCATAAGAAACACTATGTTCACAGCAAAGGTTTGAAGAAAGATATTTTTCTATCACTTTTTTCTATCATTCTTTTCTATCACAACAAACCAAAAAAATTATAAGGAAATGTCCTGCTTGCTTTCTGTATAATCAAACTCCATTACCTGCAGGAAGTAACCCAAAGAGTACTCAAAAACATGAAATTTGGCAAATGGACGTGTTTCATTTTACAGAGTTTGGAAAACTGAAGTATGTGCACCATGCCATAGATACATATTCAGGATTTCAATGGGCAACTGCTTCCTGTTCTGAAAAGGCTGATTCTGCAATTACACATTTATTAAAAGTCATGGCCATTATGAGGATACCTGTACAAATTAAGTCTGACAATGCTCTACAGCATATGTCTCCAGTAAAATGAAATAGTTTTTAGCATATTACAACATAGTACATATTATAGGTATACCACACAATCCTACAGGACAAGCAGATATAGAAAGATCTAATCATACTTTAAAAGATATGCTTAGTAAACAGAAAGGGGTAATAAAGCCCCCCCAGAGATAGATTTTACAGTGCTTTATTAACTTCAAATTCTTTATCAAACACCTGGGTCATTCAATTCAAACTAATTTCTAAGAGTAACAAATGCCTTTCATTTGATTAGGTATGAAAAAATAATAGTAATTTTTATTATTAAAGATAATTTTTATGTTGTAAAAAAAAACATTTTGTCTTAACAAAGATATAACCTGACAAAAAAGGAAATCCTCAAAGTTAGGGTTGGAGAAGTATTTTGTTTTTGTGTTTCCAGGAGAATAAAAGCATTCAATTAAGGAATCTGACCACTGGACAAATGAGACATCTGAAGAAGAAGGATGAATCATCCAGAGAAAAATGTCCCAAGAAAAAGAGTAATTTATGTTATAGCACATTCCCAATAGGATAAAATTTCATAAATCTTCCCAAATATCTGTTGCTGCTGCTCTCTACAAACATGAAATTCAAATGTTGTGGAATAATCTTTTTATACACTATGAAGATGTGTCAATCAGACTGATTTAATAAAAACCTGAATGGCCAATAGCTCAGCAGGATTTCCAGGGCAGAGAGGACTCTGGGAAGAAGAAAGTGGAGATGCCAAGAGATGGAGAACAAGAAAGTCAGGCAGGAGAAGAAGCAACAGCCATGAACCATGTGGCAGCACACAGATTAATAGAAATTGGTTAATTTAGATTGTAAGAACTAGTTAGAAACAAGCCTAAACTATAGGCTGGGCTTTCATAATTAATAAGTCTCCATGTCATTATTTGGGAACTGGCTGACAGGACAAAGAAAGACTTACAACAGGCAAATGGTCTTTTTTTGGTCCCAATTCAATTAAAAAATCAAAGCTGGGTTTGGAGTTGGAGCATGGCTCTCTCTTTCTCGAAACCCAAGCATGCTTGTTAAAAGGAAAATCCGAAGTCTCTGTCTCAAAAGAGCCACCTGATATGAGACAGAACAAAAACCAAAATTAAGGAACTATTCTATTGTCACTAATATCATGATCTTTTGGTTTTATTTTTACTCTTTAAAACTTTTCTGAAGGTATAATTATTATCTCTAAATTTATTAGACTATTATGTATATATGTATGTAACTTTCTGTCATGATATTAAGGGTCATATAGAGTACTGACTAATTCTAGAAATAGGCTTCATCTAGCTCCCTGTATGTGATTTTGGGTTTGAGTCTGAAACAGGTAACTAGGAACTAAGTTTGTGCACCCCAGATGTATTTAGTAGATTATGGTCCTATAACTTCTCCACAATCTGCTACATATGATTCAAAATGTTAAAGTTTTCTTGCCAAGACAAGATAGGACAGTCCTTCAAAATTCCTGCTTCCCAGAAAAATCTGTCAGATATTCTAGGCCATAGGCCAAAGGTGGATACCCCAATGCTGCAGAGAAACCTTGGCTGACTGTCCAGGCAGCCAGCTGCTCTCAGTTTTGAAGCTTTTTGCTCTGTGCTTCCTGCTGACTCAGGTAGTATATTCTTCTCAGGTCTCTGATGGAGTGGAAGACAAGATAGTTGTAGTTGCAGTTGTGTTACCAACTTCAGTAGAAAAACTCACTGTGTAAGGTTGAGAGACATAAAAGCTTAAAGTGTTTATCTAAAAAAAATGTTTTAAAGTCTGAAAACAAATTCGTTTGGGGTTGGTATTACAAGTTAAGATAGAAAGTGAATTAGGTAAATTTCTAAGTGCAAAAACAAAACTTCGAGGGGAAAAACAAAACAAACAACAAAATACGTGAGGGGAAGACAGCCAGGCCACAGGCAATGTGGCTGAGAGATGATGAAGGTTGGGCTCATACAAATCAAACACAGAGGGGCACAGCCGTTGCTTTGAAAACATGTCTACAAGGGTTGGAGAGATGGTTCATGCTTTGAAAATATGTCTACAAGGGTTGGAGAGATGGTTCATACTTTGAAAACATGTCTACAAGGGTTGGAGAGATGGTTCAGGCAGTAGAGTACTGGCCCAGCAAGCATGAAGGAAGACCTGAGTACAATCCCTAGCATCCAGATGAAAGGCCACACATGGCATGCTCCTGTAATCCTGGCCTTAGACAATTGGAGTCAGGAGGACCCTGGCACCTGCTAGCCAGCCAAGTAGGCTACCCTAAGGTCCCAGTGAGAGACCCTGTCTCAAAAACAAGGCAGGTCGCTCCTAAGAAATATGTGAGATTGATCTCTGGCCTCCACACACAAGTATACACATGCACATACATATACATACACACACACATATATATGTATATATGTATATACAAATTGCCAACATCCCTGTCATCAAGAAATGTGACTTCTTGTGCCTTCCTCTTCTTTTTTTTTTTTTAAGATGTATTTATTTATTATGTATACGGTGTTCTGCCTACATGTATGTCTGCAGGCCAGAAGAGGGCACCAGATCTCATTATAGATGGTTGTGAGCCACCATGTGGTTGCTGGGAATTGAACTCAGGACCGCTGAAGGATCGGTCAGTGCTCTTAACCTCTGAGCCATCTCTCCAGTCCCCTTCCTCTTCTTTTATAGAAGATTGGAGATGAGATACTGCTCAACCATGGGGTCATCAAAGATAGTGACATAGGCCAGGTAGGGTGGAACACTCCTGTAATCCCAGAATTTGGAAGAGGCTAGCCTAGGCTATATAGTGAGACTCTTATCTCCAAAACCAAACAAAAAGCACAGCAGTTTTCCTGTGCCCCCTTTTCTTGTTTTCGCATCAGAATCCGGACACTGAGGAAATCCAGGATGCACAAAGAGCCCGTGTGTGGTTCCTCTGGATGCCTCCACTCAATGACAGCCAGGTCAACCACTGGAAACACAAACAAGAAGTCTCCTTAACGTTTCCCTCTGAGGCACAGTCTAAGCACTGCTGCTGAGGAGCTCTGAGCAAACCCCCAGCTTAGCCTTGCCAACCCGAGTCGAACAAAGGAGTACTGGCCAGCTCCTTACTGTAGGCTGCACCAGACTACATCACAGGGGACGTTCTCCAAGAGACGCCGCAGCAGAGCTAAGACTGAAGCAGTGCGATGTGGTCAAACCAAGGCATAAAAGAATGCCTGACACAAACCGGGACAGAACACGCAGGATGTGTGTGCAGTTGCAGGAGTCCGCTCTCCCTCCCACCATGTGGGTTCAGCGATCAGACTTAGGTAGGGAGACTTGGCAGCAAGCAGCTCTATTCAGTGAGCCCCCTAACCAGACCAGCGTAGATGTCTTTTGCCCATCTTGAGTCCTAGGTTTCTGGTGGTGGTGGTGGTGGCAGCAGAGGCAGTGGCATTGGTGGTGGTGGTTTAGAAATATTGGCAAACTACCAAAGATGGAAATAATCTTTTCTATAACATTCAAGGATCATGGGCAGGGTGTGGTGATAAAGTCTTTAGTCCCAGCACCCAGGAGGTGAGTTTCAGGCCAGTCTGTTCTACATAGGGAATTGTGGGTCACACAGAACTTCCTGTCTTTAAAAAAATAAAAAGAAATCTTGGGTTTTAGTGATTATGAAAGACAACCATCAAAGTTCCTGGCCTTGTAACGAAGCAGAAACTTAATGGCCCACTAAAGGTGGCTACAGATTGTTGTGTGATTTGAGGGTGCCAGAGGGTACCAGCTTCCACCCTGCCACATTCCCCTGCCTCCAGCTGGTTTGTTGAGACACAGTCGTATGTAGCCAAGAAGGCAATGCAGCCAAGAATGACCTTGAAATGCTCATTCTCCCAGTGCCGGGCACCACCACGGTTTATGCAGTACTGGGATTGAACTCCAGACCTCGAGCATGATACATAAGCACTCTACCACTGAGCTACATCCCTCCACCCACTTTTAAGACAGAGTTTTGGTGAAGTGCCCTGGATGGACTGGCCATTTGAGCACTGTCTTTACAGGCACCAGTCACCACACCCAGCTTCAGTTTCCTCCAACTTCTATGTGCTGCTGTTCTGCAGCTAACAATGTTTCCCTTTGAAAAGCTGGGATTCCCTTTCAAGTCACATTCTCTCTCTTGTTTCACTGAGAATTTCATGCATGTGTACAATATGTTTTGATCAAAACCCCCTTCTCCTCCTCCTCCTCCTCCCAACTCCTCCGTACTTCCCATGCCTCCTCCCTCCCAACTTCCGGTGCTCTTTTTCTTAGCCCACAAGTCCACTTAGTGCTGCTCTCACATTCTCTTTTAAGTTGAGGCCCCCTGGGAAGAAAGCTGAGGCCACTGCTGGACTCTGGCAGTAGCCATGAATGAGGATGTCTGATTTCTCTTCCTCTGGGGAGAAGCCGCCGGACCTTGGAAGATGGCTGGATCCTTTGCAAGCAGGAGAGCCGACAAGGAGAGCTGCCCTCCAGTGACCTCTCATTTACTCATTTCATTTTCACGCTTATCCTGGAGGAGGGGCTCACACGTGTGCAGAGCAAAGGACAGAGGGTGGGAGTCCATTCTCTCATTCCTCCATCTGGGTCCTGTGGACCAAACTCAGGTCCCCGGGTTGGAGATAAGAATCTTCTTTAGCCGCAGAGCCATCTAGCCAGCCCTCTCTCTTCTTTCTTTAAATTGTATTGCTGGTTATTTACTTACGCATACGCGTGGATCTGTCCGTGTGTGTGTGTGTGTGTGTGTGTGTGTGTGTGTGTGTGTGTGTGTGTGTGTGTGTGCAGGAGCATGCAGATGGCTGCAGAGGCCAGAAGAAAGCAGTATTTCTGCGCTGGAGCTGGAGTCGCAGGCAGGTGGTTGTAAGCCTCCTGACACCAGTTCTGGGGACTCCGTGTTCCACAAAAGCAGGAAGTGCTCTTAACTAATGAGCCGGCTCTCCAGCTTCCCCTAATCTTTTCCTAACAGCACTTTGGGATTTCCTTTGGGACCCACTCCTAGTCCCAATAGATATGGTTTGGGTGTGGCTCATTCCTTCACCCAAGGATGAGCAAAGATGAGCAATCTGACCCAGGAAATCAGGGTCCACCATCTCCCTGGATACCAGCCAATGAGCATCTGCCGTGGGACTTAATAAAAACCGAGAGAAGAAAGTTAAGAGGCCTCCCCTTTCCTTCAGTCCAATATTCTGCTAAGTAAGCATTTCCAACCTGTGGGTCTCGACCCATTGGGGGTCAAATTACCCTTTCACGGGGGTCGCCTAAGACCATCAGAAAAACACAGATAATTACATCACAATTCATAACAGTATCAAAATTACAGTTATGAAGTAGCTAGGAAAATAATTTTATGGCTGGGGGTCACTACAGCCTGAAGAACTTTAGGGTAAAAGCATTAGAAAGATTGAGAACCACTGCTCTAAGTAGACTAGGAGGTAGTGTTAGCAGGAGGTTGGGGCTAAGTCCAGGCTCAGTTTTAATGTGAGTTCGAGGCCAGCCTGATCTACAAAGCTAGTTCCAGGACAGACAGGGCTACACAGAGAAACCCTGTCTGAAAACACAAAAACAAAACAAAAAAAAAAACTCAGAGCCTTGGGTCAGATGTGACTTCTTATAAATGGAGTTATGTGTTTACATGCAACCACTGCTTTATTATTTATTTACGTTATGTTTGTTTTCGAGACAGGGTTCCTCTGTTTCACTAGCTGTCCTGGAGCTCGCTCTGTAGACCAGGCTGGCCTCAAACTCACAAAGATCCCCTTGTCTCTGCTTCCCAAGTGCCGGGATTAAAGGTGCACGCCACCGCCAGGCTTGTTGCTATATTTTTTAATAACCTTCTTCATCTGGCAAAATCAAAACATGGTGTCCTGGGACAGTACTAACTGTTCAACATTATTGGCCAATGCATTATGGAAATCTGTGAACCACTGCCCCACACAAAATTAAGACTTTCTTTGATTCTCTTTGAAATCAATAATCACAGGAGAGAGAGCAAGCAGCGTCCTCTGCCTGTGAAGAAGTTCTCAGGGTGTCCCAGGGCAGGACTGCGCAGTGTCCCCCACAGTGAGGGTCTGCTATGAGCCCTTGCTCCCCACCTTCACAGATCGGAAGCCTCGCTTTGACAGTCTCAGCCCATGCCTGGTCTGTATATTTTTACCCACAGGCCAGGATTGCTGCTTAATTTCCTGAACCTGGTGGAAATCCCAGGGCCAGCTTATCTTGGCTGCTCTTCCGGCCTTTGTCTCTAACTTGCAACCGGTTGCGCTCCTTAGCGAACGCTGCCCCCGTGTGGCCAAAAGCTGCATTACCTGCACCAGGAATGGGGGCGGGGCTTCTCTGCGACACCAAATCAGGAAGCTGCCCTAACCTGCTTCCTTTAATGCAACCAAAAACTGCCTGTACCTGACCTTCCACAATTCTCCAGAGAGAAAAGGATGAAGACGTCCCTGCAGCGTATCTAGACTTCATTGCTGAGATCATATTTTGACCCTAGCTGTCAGTTTACTAAAGTTTACTAGTACATAGAACGGAACAGCAGGCCCTACTCCAGCTGTAAGATGGAGATATAAATTCAAAGCAAGAGTGAGTCCCAGGACAGCCAGGACTGTTTCACAGAAAAACTCTGTCTCGGGAAAAGAAAAAAAAAATTAAAAGCAAGGAGCCAGAAGGATGACTGAGAGTAAAAAGCTTGCCTCATGCCTGGCAACCTGAGTTGGACCCCCAGAGCCCACATAAAAGTGGGAGATAACCAGTTCCATGGAGTTGCCCTCTGACCTCCAGGGTGTGCTGTCACATGCACCCACACATCACATGGTATTCACATCGACAATAATAAACATGTTAAATGCACAAGAGCAGCCGAAGCTGCTGAGTACAAAGAAGGGCTCAGGAAACATTGCCTATAATTCAGTTTTTGTTTGTTTTTTTAGGTTTCTTTTTATTTTATTTTATTTTATTTATTTATTTATTTTATTTATTTTTTTTTTTTTTTTTTGGTTTTTTTCAAGACAGGGTTTCTCTGTGTAGCTTTGCGCCTTTCCTGGAGCTCACTCTGTAGCCCAGACTGGCCCCGAACTCACAGAGATCCGCCTGGCTCTGCCTCCCAAGTGCTGGGATTAAAGGTGTGCGCCACCACTGCCCGGCTATTATTTTTAATTATATATAGGTGTGTGTCCACATGAGGCCAAGCACTGAAGGGAGGCCAGAGGCATCAGATCCCCTGGAGCTGGACCCGAACTCTGGTCAAATTCAGTTTTTGTAGATGGCTTAAGAACCACCTTGAAGGGCTAGAAAGAGATGGCTCAGTGGGTAAGAGCATTGGCTGCTCTTGCGGGAGAACTTCCTCCTGCAGGCTGTCCTCCGGCTTCCACTCATACCCTGACACCACCACCCCCAATACATTTTTTCTGTAATTTAAGTGTTTTTAAATAACTGCCTTAACAAAAAATAATTTTGTTTTCCTAGCTTGTTTTTAGTTTATGTGTATGTATGCTTTGCCTGCATATGTGTCTATACACTACCTGCATGCCTAGTGTCCACAAAAGCCAGAAGAGGGTGTTGGATCCCCTGGAACTGAAGCTACAGGTGGTTGTGAGCTGCCATGTGGGTGCTGGGAATCGAACCCAAGTCCTCTTCAAGAGCAGCAAGTACTCTTAACCGCTGAGCCACCCCTCCAGCTCTCTCTTGTTTTTGAGACAGGGTCTCAACTCCATAGCCCAGCTGACCTTGAATTCAATTCAGGCCTCAGCTTCTAGGATGTTGGGGTTACAGTCATGTGCCACCATACCTAGCACACAGTCATCCCATCAGGAGCTACAGCAGTGGCAGCTGAGGAAAGGTGAGACAGACCCTTGTTTTCCATTGTCGATGCCATTGGGGATTTAACCATTTGCAGATTTGACTTGGTATTGTTATTAAGAGCAATTCCATCAGTATGTCAAGGGCTGTGAAAAACACTCCCAAGACAGGGTCAGTTGCCAGAGCAACTGTGTATCTAAGCTCCAACAAAACAACAGCCACACTGAGGCCTGAGCTCCACGCAGGAGCATCCACGCTACCACGTACCTGCTGCCAGTGCCACCATGTGGCAAAGATAAAGCTTCCGTCCACTTGGACTGGAAGATTTTTGGCCAGTTCCTAAGGTTATGACATTCATATTACCGAAAATTTCAGACACATAAGGAAACTAACACATCCCTACATCATGGTTCTAAAATATCTCAACTGAGGCACAACCTGTAATCCAAGGGGGAGGGGCAGAAGTATGAAGGCATCAAGACTCTCCTCAGCTACATGGTAAGTTGAAGGCCAACCTAAATTGCATTGAGACCCACCTCAAAAAAATTTTTTTCTTAAACAAAAGATGGGAGAGTTGGCTCCATGGTTAAGAGCATTGGCGCCCCCCCCCCCCCTTTCAGAGGTCCTGAGCTCAGTTTGCAGCACCCACACATGAAGGCTCACAACCATCTGTCACTCCAGTTCCAGGGGATCCAGCGCTCTCTTCTGGCCTCTCCAAGCACCGGGCACACAGCTGCACAAACATACATGCAGGCAAAACGTAGGCACGGAAATCTTTTCTCTTAGGGTTTGTTTTGTTGTTTGTTTGTTTGTTTGTTTTTTATGTGCTTGGATGTTTTGCCTGCACATACATACCTGGTCCCCTGGGAAGTCAGAAAAGAGGTGTTGGACCCCCTGGAACTGGAGTTACAGTTGGTTGTGAGCCACCATGTGGGTGCTGGGACTGGAACTCTCCTCCTCTGGAAAAGCAACGAAGTGATCTTAACTATCTCTATAACCCCAAAATAAATAAATCTTTCAAAAATAAATAAAAAATTTTAGAGTATGAAAGCTTGTTAATTCCAAATATAATTTGTGTGGTCAATGGCAGCACCATGCGGCTGGTGGCAGTGTATGATCATTTCTTAAGATTTATTACGTGTGTGTGTGTGTGTGTGTGTGTGTGCCTGTGTGTGCCTGTGCAAGCTTCCGTGGACCACTTGAGTGCAGTGGCCTTCAGAGGTGAAAGACATCAGTCCCCTGACCTGGAGTTACAGGGTGCTGTGAGCAGTCATGGGCTGCTGGGACAGACTCCTGGAATTTTAAAGATGGTGACAGCCACAAGTGAGAGACGGGAATCCCGGAAGAAGGCATGGCAGAGAAAGGAAGAGGCAGGTTCGACTCTCTCTCTTCCATCAGGACCAGGCTCTTCCCAGAGTTCCCTTGTTTTCTTCTCAAGGGTGATTTACTAGGGTTGCTGGTGGTGGGCTACTGGTTTGTTTTGTTTTGGAGACAGACCAGGTTTAAACTCCCAATCCCCTGCCTCCATCTCCCACATACTGGGGTTATAGACATGAGCCGCCAGAACACGTTACTTTAATCTGGGACCCACCTACCCCATTTCCACTTTTGCTCCGCAGAAGGCAGAGGCATCCGGGCTCAGAATCCAAGTAGAGAAGGCAGCAGCAGCAATTAGGACCTGGCCCTTGGAACCCTCCTCGTTCTGCTTCTACAACACGAGCGGGGAGCCGAGAGAGCCCTGGGTGAAGTCCTGAGGGAATGTGTGCTGTTGGCACAGGCACCAGGTGCCAAGGACACGGTCAGAGGGAGGGCAAAGCTTCCTGGGGTCCCAGCGAGGTGCTGACGTGGGCTGGAAATGTCCACCGTGGCTGTCTCCCCGGGATGTTTACGGGCTACTCTGTCCCTACCGAGAACAGTCCTGCCAGATGAGCGGCCTCCTCCGACCAGCCGCATGGCATAAGCCCCGCCTTCTTCCTCAGCTCCGTGCGCTAACCCTCTGTTCGAATCCTGCTAACAAACTCGCTGCGCTTCCCCCTGGGGGTGGGGTGGTTTCTCTAGCCCAGACCGCCCAATCCCAGCTTTTCTGTGTGTCCATTTTGTGTCCTTCTTCTTCACCCCCTCAAGCCCAAGTCAGACCCATTCCTGGAGCCACGCTAGACCAGACAGACACATTGAGGTTACGGAAGTGCACCACTGCCGTAGTTAGTGTGGCTGGGGGATTCACTCCAGGGCTTCACACATACCAGGTGAGCACTGACAATTCTCAGCCTGATTCGTTCTTTTTTAAAGTTAAGTTGGGTTTCTGGTGTCCCTAGGGAAAAAAAATACCTCTTACCCCAGTGCCGTGACCACACCATGTAAGGACCCTCTTACCCCAGTGCCGCGGTGACCACACTATGTAAGGAGTGGAGAGCACCTCTCTGGATGGTAAACATTACAGTAATCCTCCAGTTGACTCAAACATGTTCATCTTTGGGAACTTGCCCCAGATATGAAAGCTGAACAGTCAAGCTGGAAACAAGGGGATGGTCTTCATTGTTCACCGGGGCCACCTGGTGGTGACATTTCAGTCTTGGTCTTTGGGTCCTCCTATAGGGGAGGCACCCATGAGTTTACTCCAGCATTCAATCAGTATTTCTCAAGAAAGCACCTCTCAAAAAAAATCAACAAAAATGGGGCTGGACAGATGGCTCAGTGGTTAAGAGCACAGACTGTTCTTCCAAAGGTACTGAGTTCAATTCCCAGCAACCACATGGTGGCTCACAACCATCTGTAATGATATCTGGTGCCCTCTTCTGGCCTGCAGGGACACATGCAGACAGAACACTGTATACATAATAAATAAATATTAAAAAAAAAATTTTTAAAGATCAACAAAAACCTAACATGGAGGTGCATACCTGTAATCTCAGCACTCTGGACAAGCAAGCAAGACAGTTACATCTAGTTTCCAGCTAAAGAGCACGTCCAGAGGTGGGCATTTCGGCAGGAAAGAGATTCCTATCATCCTCCCCAGCTCATTATTACATGGCTGTCCTCATGAGGTACCCCTGCAGTCCCTACCAGCAAAGGATGCTGCCCCACCCCCTGGGGTACTTGACCCAACAGGTCTAGGGAAACCTGACAATCTGCATTTCTAATGACCTTGCTATTCTGGGGCCACACCTGAGCACTGCTTTAGACAAACAGCTTCAAGAAGAAATATAAAGGCCTCCATGAGCGATCTAGTGAGCAACACTGGAATTGTTTGGATACAGTAAGCTAAAGTAGTAAGTCATGATGTCACCCAGAACCCAGGTGTTCAAATCAATATGAAAGTCAGAGACTCTAGAATGTGAATTGACAAGAACAGTATAATTCACTAAGGTGTGTGCTCCACACCCTTTAAAAAGAAAGAGAGAGAGAGAGAGAGAGAGAGAGAGAGAGAGAGAGAGAGAGAGAGAAAGGAAAACCCGTATTTTCATGTTCCCAACATCGAAATGATCCAGGAACCCAGTCACCAGGAACTCAAACCCTCTCCCTGCTCCAGTAAGTCCTGACCTCCATTTCTCATGGTGGAGAGAGCTCAACCTTTTACAGGGCTTCTTGCTCTTACTGAAGAGGCTCTGGCCTGTGGCACCTGCAGTCACATACACATAATTAATAATCTGTGGAGACTGCAGCTGTTCCCTGAGACAGAGCCTGCCAGCGCCAATTGGACTAAGAGGTGAGTCTTGGTTCTCATGGCCAAACACCCCAGCCTCTAGGCTCTGGGCCCAGGGGCACAACCCTGCACCTCCACACCACCACCCATTGCAGTCCCAGTTACATGCCAGTGGGCAGGTCAGACTATCACCATCCCCCACCAGACCCTGTGACCTACAAGCCCCACCCTCTCAAACCCACTCACCCTCTGAGACTTCAGCTGCTCCCTGAGACAGAGCCCACCAGCGCTAATTAGATGAAGAGCTACTCGCTGAGAAACAGAGTCCATCAGCACCAATTGGACCAAGAGCCCCAATTAGACCAAGAGCTCCCATTGGACCAAGAGAGGCTCCCTCAGACACAGACACTGCTTGCACTGAGTGGAGGAAAAGATCGGTAGACGCCCATGCAAAAATACAGTCAACAATATAAAGACCAATATGGCTCCATCAGAACCTAGTGGTCAACATCAGCAAGACCTGAACATCCTAATGCAGAAGTAGCAGAAATCAGCCTTAAAAATGACTTTAAAAAGAAAGATGATAGAGGCCTTTTAACAAGGAAATGAAAAATTCTCTTAAAGAAATTGAGGAAAACACAAACAAAAAATTGGAAGAAATCAATAAATCCCTTAAAGAAAGCCAAGAAAAAGCAACTAAACAGGTGAAAGAAACAGTTCAAGATTTGAAAAATGAAATAGAGACAATAAAGAAGACACAAACTGAGGGAATGCTGGAAATGGGAAATCTGAGTAAATGAACAGGAAGCATACATAACAAGCTACAGATGCAAGCATAACCAACAGAATGCAAGAAATAAAACAGTCTCTGGCACTGAAGATATGATAGAGAAAAATTCATCAAAGAAAACACTAAAGCCATCAAAGTCATAACACAAAATGTCCAGGACATCTAGGACACCATGAAAAGACCAAACCTAAGAATAACAGGAATAGAAGAAGGAGAAAAATACCAACTCAAAGGCACAGAAAATATATTCAACAAAATCATAGAAGAAAACTTTCCCAACCTTAAGGAAATGCCTATGAAGATAAAAGCTTACAGAACACCAAACAGACTGGATCCAAAAAAAAAAAAAAAAAAAGTTCCCTTGCCACATAATAATCAAACCACTAAACATACAAAATAAAGAAAAAATATTAAGAGCTGTAAAGGAAAAAGGCCAAGTAATATATAAAGACAGACCCATCAGAATAATACCTGACTTCTCAATGGAGACTGAAAGCCAGAAGGTCCTGGGCAGATGTTATGCAGACACTAAGAGACCACAGATGCCAACCAGGACTATTATACCCAGCAAAACTCTCAATCACCATAGACGGAGTAAACAAAATATTCCATGATAAAACCAGATTTCAACAATACCTATCCACAAATCCAGCCCTACAGAAAGCACTAGAAGGAAAAATCCAACCTAAGGAAGTTACACACTCATGAAAATACAGGCAATAGATAATCCCACACCAACAAATACCAAAGAAGGGAAACACACAACACTACCACCAAAAACTGACAGGAATTAACAATCACTGGTCATTAATATCCATTAACATCAATGGTCTCAATTTGCCTATAAAAAGACACAGGCTAACAGAATGGATATGAAAACAGGATCCATCCTTCTGCTGCACACAAGAAACACACCTCAACTTCAAAGACAGACACTACCTTAGAATAAAAGGCTGGGAAGAACTTTCTAATTAAATGGACTTAAGAAGCAAGCTGGTGCAGCTATCCTAATATCTAATAAAATATACTTCAAACTAAAATCAATCAAAAGAGATCGGGAAGAACATTACATACTCATCACAGGAAAGATCCACCAAGATGAAGTCTCAATTCTGAATATTTGTGCTCCAAATGCAAGGGCTCTCACATTTGAAAAAGAAACATTACTAAAGCACATCAAACCCCACACACTCAGAGTAGGAGACTTCAGTACCCCACTCTCACCAATGAACAAGTCTGCCAGATAGAAACTTAACAGAGAAATAAGGGAACTAACAGACATTTGACTCAAATGGACTTAATAGGTATCTACAGAACACTCCACCCTAACACACACACACAAAAAAAAATACCTTTTTCTCAGCACCCCATGGAACCTTCTCTATTAAAAAAGGAGGTTATTCCAATTTTTTTTTTTTATCCATTGAAATTTGCTTTGTGGCTGAGCATGTGATCAATTTTAGAGAAGGTTCAGTCACAAAGCAAATTTCAATGGATACAAAAAAAAAAAAATTGGAATAACCTCCTTTTTTAAAAATCAGACCACCATGGCTTAAAGTTAGATTTCAACAACAACAAAAATTACAGAAAGCCTATAATCTCATGGAAACTGAATAATGCTCAACTGAATCACCAATGGGCAAAGAAGAAATAAATTAAAGACTTTCTATAATTCAATGAAAATGAATGTTCAACATACCCAAACTTATGGGACACTATGAAAGCAGTACTAAGAGGAAAATTCATAGCACTAAATGCCCACATAAAGAAGATGGAGAAATCTCACACTAGTGACTTAACAGCACACCAGAAAGCTCTAGAAAAAAAGAAGGAAACTCACCCAGGAGGAATCGATGCCAGAAAATAATCAAATTGAGGGCTGAAATCAATAAAATAGAAACAAAGAGAACAATACAAAGAATCAATGAAACAAAGAGTTGGTTCTTTGAGAAAATAAACAAGATAGACAAGTCTTTATCCAAATTAACCAAAAGGCAAAGAAAGAGAGCGTCCAAATTAACAAAATCAGAAATAAAAAGGGAGATATAACAACAGACAATGAGAGAAACTCAAAGCGATTCCACTAAAATCAGGAACAAGACAAGGCTGTCCACCCTCCCCATATTTATTCAATATAGTACTTGAAGTTCTATCTAGAGCAATAAGACAACAAAAGGAGATCAAGGGGATACAAATTTGTAAGGAAGAAGTCAAAGTTTTACTATTTGCAGATGATATGATAGTATACATAAGTGACCCCAAAAATTCTACCAGGAAATTCTGACAACTGACAAACACATTCAGTAATGTGGCAGGATACAAGATTAACTCAAAAAAAATCAGTAGCCCTCCTATATACAAATGATAAATGAGCTGAGAAAGAAATCAGAGAAACACCACCCTTTACAATAGCCACAAATAATATAAAATACCTTGGGGTAACTCTAATCAAGTGGAAGACCTGCATGATAAGAACTCTGATAAGTCTCTGAAGAAAGAAATCGAAGAAGATATCAGAAAACGGAAAGATGCTCATAGACAGGTAGGATTAACATAGTAAAAATGGCAATCTTTACCAAAAGCAATCTACAGATTCAATGCAATTCCCATCAAAATCCCAACACAATTCTTCACAGACCTGGAAAAAACAATACTCAACTTTCATGTGGGAAAAAAAAAAAAAAAAAAAAAAAAAAAAAACAGGATAGCTAAAAGAATCCTGTACAATAAAGCAACCTCTGGAGGCATCACCATCCCTGACCTCAAGTTCTACTATAGAGCTTGGTACTGGCATAAAAACCGACATATGGACCAATGGAATCTAATTGAAGACCCTGACATTAATCTGCACACCTGTGAACACCTGATTTTTGAAAAGACAAAACTGTACATCCCTATCTGGATCAAAAACCTCAACATAAATCCGGTTACACTGAACTTGATAGAAGAGAAAGTAGTCTTGAATGCACTGGCAGAGAAGACCACTTCCTAAATATAACACCAGTAGCACAGACACTGAGAGCAACAATTAATAAAATGGCACCTCCTGAAACTGAGAAGCTTTTGTAGGGCAAAGGACACACTCAATAAAACAAAATGACAGCCTATAGAATGGGAAAAGATCTTCACCAACCCCACATCTGACAGAGGGCTGATCTCCAAAATATATTTTAAAAAAAAAAATTCAAGAAATTAGACATCAAAATACCGAACAATTCAATTAAAAAATGGGCTTCAGAGCTAAACAGAGAATTCTCAACAGAAGAATCCTAAATGGCTGAAAGACATTTAAAGAATTGCTCAACATTCTTAGTCATCAGGGAAATGCAAATCAAAATGACTCTGAGATTCCATCTTACACCTGTCAGAATGGCTATGATCAAAAACACTGATGACAGCTTATGCAGAGCAAGGGGAACACTCCTCCACTGTTGGTGGGAATGCAAACTGGTACAGCCACTTTGGAAATCAGTATGGCAGTTTCTCAGAAAATTGGGAATCAATCTACCTCAAGACCCAGCTATACCACTCTTGGGCATATACCCAAGGAATGCTCAATCACAACACAAGGACACATGCTCAACTATGTTCATAGCAGCACTATTTGTAATAGCCAGAACCTGGAAAAACCTAGGTGCCCCTCAACCAAAGAATGGATAAAGAAAATGTGACACATATACACAATGGAGTACTACTCAGCAGTAAAAAAGTGATATCATGAAATCTGCAGGCAAATGGATGGAACTAGAAAATACCATCCTGAGTGAGGTAACCCAGACTCAGAAGGACAAACATGATATGTACTCACTCATAAGTGGATAGTAGATGTAAAGCAAAAGATAACCAGACTACCCACAGCTCCAGAGAAGCTAGCTAACAAGGAGAACCCTAAGAGGGACACATAGATCACCCAGCAAAGGAGAAATAGATGAGATCTACATGAGCAAACTAGAGGTGAGGAGGGGGTAATGGAGGGCAAGGAATGGGGGATGAGAACATAAGAGAACAGGAGGTTCGAGCTGGAACAGGGACAGTGTAGAGAGCAAGGAAAGAGATACTATGATAAATGAAGACATGGGAATACAGAAAAACAGGGTGCTAGGGAAGTTCCCAGGAATCCACAAGGAAGACCCCACCTTAGACTACTAGCAATAGTCGAGAGGGTGCCTGAACTGGCCTATTCTGGTAATCAAATTAGTAAATACCCTGTCATCATAGAGCCTTCATCCAGTAACTGATGGAAGCAGATGCAGAGATCCACGGCCAGGTGACAGGTCGAGCTCCTGGAGTCCAATCGATGAGAGAGAGGAGGGATTCTATGAGCAAGTGACATCGAGATCATGATGGGAAAATGTAGAGACAGCCAGCCAAACTATTGGAAACTCATGAACTGTGTACCAATAGCAGTGGAGCCTCTGTGGGACTGGACTAGGCCCTCTGGATAGGCGAGACAGTTGTTTAGCTTGAACTGGTTAGGGGGCTCCCAGGCAGTGGGATTGGGATCCATCCCTGGTGCATGAGCGGGCTTTTTGGAGCCCAGTGCCTATGGTGAGACACCTTTCACAGCCTTGGTACATGGGGGAGGGGCTTGGACCTGCCTCAACTGAATGTACCAGGCTCTGCTGACTCCCCATGGGAAACCTTGGCCTTGGAGGAGGTGGGAATGGGGGGTAAGTTGTGAGGAGGGAAGGCTGGGGAGCAGGAGGGAGAAGAGGGGGATCTGTGGTTGGTATATAAAATGAATAGAAAATTTCTTAGTAATAAAAATGAAAAAAAAAATTGAGGCCTGGAGAAAGAGCTCAGTGGTTAAAAGTACTAGCTGTTCTTTCAGAGGACCTGAGGTTCAAATGCCAGTAGTCACCTCAGGCAGATCACAGCTATGCCTCTAAGGAGCCAATGACCCTGGCGCCCTTGGGTAGTGTGTTCACATACACATAACGCCAAACAAATCTTTTTTAAAAAGGTTGGCTGAAAGGCTCAGTGGTCATGAGCACTTGCACACACACAGGGTAGCTGAGAACATCCTACCACTCTAGCCCCGGTGGATCTGGGGTCCTCTTCTGGCCCCTGTGGGTGTCCACACAGGTACATATACATACTTCAAAATTGTTTACCTTTATAAATACAAAGAACCCAAGATGAAATCAGGTCTGGTCACAGCAAAGGGGTGATGATTCCACAACACTCCCAACAAAGCCTGGACCAGCAGGCGATACTGCCACTGGCCAACCAGGAAACTCGACTTCAGCATGGCTAGTTGCCTAAAGCATGTGTCACACACAGTAACACATTCATTCCTGGGTCTCTGCTAAGTCAGGAGGCAGCAGCCAGGAATGTAGTCTTTGTTCAAACCGTATTTCAGAGCCACAAAACAAGTCTGGGGGTCCTGCTTTTGTTACTTACAGACAGGCTCTCCTTGAGTAACCCAAACTGACCTGTAATTCACAATCCTCCTGCTTCAGCCTCCCCAGTGCTGGGATTATAGGCCTGAGTTCCCAACCACCAGGGAATGGTCTCCTTTATAGTTTCAATAGATGACGAAGGAACAATGGAATCTTTTAACTTTTAAATACCCTATTACACTTGTATTTATTAATTCTATTTATGTGTCTGTGTAAGTATGGATGTGGGTTTCAGGGACTGAACTCAGGTAATCAGGTTTGGAGGATAAATGTTTTTACCATTGAACCATCTCATTGGTCCCCCACAAAGCTTTCTGTAAATAATTGTGTGTGTGTGTGTGTGTGTGTGTGTGTGTGTTGAAGCCAGAGGACAACTTGCAGGCACTGGTTCTCTCCTTCCACCATTACCGGTTCAAGCACAGCAGGAAGCTGCCTTTATCCACAGACCCACCTCACCGGCCCCATGGAACTTTTATAAACATCTTTTCCACACTCCCAGCTTTGATTTTTAGCCATTGAAAGCTTAAGCAGAAAGGTGGGGCAACTTTATAAAGGCATCATTCTAACTCGCCCTAACCCACTATTCGGCTTGGTATCCCTACTGGCCAGAAATAGCAGGAGGAATTCACCCTTATTCCAGAAAAACTGAACCCAAATCCACCTTAAGGTTTTAACTCAGTTCAGTAACATGGATCAGAGACAAGGGCAATAAGCCCCAAGCTACAGAAGCAAATCTTACCCAGGGCAAGGGCTCTTCAATAATGAGTGTCAGTCAGTGCACAGGAGAGGGGTTGGGGGGGGGGGCATGTAGCTCAAGAAACCCACCACCTGATTTACTAATGTAGCTCCTGGCTCCTTTGACTAAACAGTAATGGGCCTTCCATCAGAGATACTTTTGAAATGCCATAAAATACACAGACTGGAAGAGGTTGATAGTGAGTGACACTGGTCCCACAGGGGCTGTGACCCAGTTTCAATTCCTAGCACCCATGTGGCAGCTCACACAGCAGGCACACATGTGGTACATACACATACATGCAGGCAAAACACTCAAATATAATAAACCTAAAACATTTTAGTCTGTATCTGCTAGGAATGCACATTCACATAGTTCAGAAATAAAATTGTCTGAGGTTTGCTCCCCAAAAACCTAGGAAAAACCGAACACGTCATCTCAGGACTTGGAAAGCAGCGGCAAGAGAGCAAGTCTGAAGCCAACCTGAGCCACAAGCGAAGTCTGACGGGTCTGGGCTGTCCAGTGTACAGAGCCGGTCTCAAATAAACCCAGGAGTGGTGGGTCTGGGCTGTCCAGTGTACAGAGCCGGTCTCAAATAAATCCAGGATCGGAGGGTGGAAAGCACTAAATGCTCCCAAACCCCCACCCCTAACAACACAACTAAACCTCCAGCTCAGTATGTAAAAGGCACTCACTACCTGGCATACAGGTCGGGTCCCCAAGCCCTTCTACGTGGTGGAAATAAAGAACCAACCCTTGAAGGTTGTCTTCCAACCTCCACATGCATACCATGTTGCATGTACCCCGACACAAAATAAAAATAAGACTTAAAAAAAGAACAAGTGGGAGAGCCGGCTGGCCCCGGAGCACAGGGCACGGAGCACTGGCTGCTCTGGCCAGGACTCTGAGGACAGGGCTCTGTACCCGGCACTTATGTGGTGGCCTCACAACCATTCATAACATCAGTTCCAGGGAATGCAACACCCTCTTCTAGCGTCCATGGGCACAGACAAAAAGTTTAATTTTTTTTTAAGTAAATAAAACAAGCAAAAGTTAAATTTAAAACAGGAACCAGGGCCCAAAGCCAGCAAGATGGCTCAGTGGGTAAAGCCATCTGCAGGCAAGCCTAATGACCTACCTGAGTTCAGGTCATTTTCTCCTTCAGGGCCCCACAGGGAAGGAGAAAACCAACCCTCAGAAGTTCACACACACACACACACACACACACACACACACACACACACACACACACACACACACACGGGGGGGGGGGGGGGGGGGGGAAGGAGAGAAGAAGAGAGGGAGAGAGAACGAACCAGGGACACAATAAAAACCAGAACACCAGAGCTGTAAAACACCAAATCTATATTTACATCCACATATAACACAACTTTAAGCTGAAATATATCATAAATAAGGCAGGTCTACGGTCTGACAGCTTAAGTACCAACAATTAAAATAACTCAAACCGGAATAAATAAATACATTAACAAAACCCAACGAACTGTACCTCTACCACATGTACTGTTGCCGCAAAGGAGAGACGCAGGAAGCCAGTAGTGTCCCGAGAGTTAATACTGATGATAAGAACACACTGTGAAGTACAAGGGCTGTTTATAAACAAACAAACAAACAAAACCTGGAATTTTTATGCATTCAGAAAATATAACTAGAGAAATCTGAAAGCCCCCAAAATTTCAGCATTACACACATTGACTTGTTTTCTAATAGATTTGGTGATTTTTTTTTAATACAGGTTTAATTTTGCCCCCCATTGTATATAACCTCCCCCCTCAAGATTTACATTTATCATCTCTGCGAGCTTCCTGGATACTCGCTGGATTTAGGCAAAGATTGAGTCAATCATCTTGCAAATGTGTTAATCTTCAAAAATAGGCTATAAAAGTGCAGAACCTAAGAAAACAGTCTAGATTATGTACATATGGCTCAGCTTGTGGACGGGAACAGGGCCTCGTGTACATGTTCTTGATACAAAAGCACTTTCTGCAAGAGCAGACACATCTCAACCCGGGTCTCCCTTCAACACAGGAGGTCTAGTCTCCCTTAGGGACCGTCCACAGGCCTCCCAAGGACCCCCATGTCACATAATCAGAGTGGGAAGAGCCGGGGTTCTTTGAGCTCTTCACCCTTCTGTCCTACCGAGGGGGAGGGGTAAGGAAAGGGAGCAGTGCAAATTCACCTTTGAAACAGTTTCTTAATAAAATACTTTGGGTTTGCTAAACCCAAAAACTGTTGGAGAAACTCAAGGCATCAAAGGAACTCAAGTTTAAAACGTCCAGCAAGCCAGCTGGTGGCTGTCTTCCCTCAAGCCCAAGCTGCCTGTGCACTGAGGACATCACCCTGGCCAAGAAACAAAGAAAAGGAGACGAGGGGACTACAGCAGCTCTTCTCTCCCTGCCTGCCAGGAGGCTCAGTCAGCACTCAAGGTGTTCACAATTCACACCAGACACACCAAGACTCCAGATACAAACTAAAAATCTCCCCAAACCTTTCACTCCCTTTAAAATTGCTTCCCAGCATGCAATTCACACAAGGAAATTTGGCATATTTGTCTAGACTTAACCCAGACAACTCTCCAAGAAACTGACTCTCACAACAGAAATGAAGGACTGAGATGGCCCCCATGGAGCCTGGCTCTGCCCCCTACAGAGCGATGGCTTCTCTGTAGGCACATTTGCTCAGAAGCGTCACAGGCCACCCAGGGCAGGATGCTGGGGTTCCAGGACAACCTGTCCACAGGAAGACAATGTTTTATCTTCCTCATTGACTACCTGATAACAGCTGACTAAAGGTGCCAGGTTCAGTCCTGCTGACTTGAGATGCACAGCCATCCTCAGAGTGCCAACACTTCCATCGGCAATTGTGTGAGGACAAACAATAGACTGTGGAGGACAACATAATACAGGACAGGGAGGACTTGCTTTAAAACACACTTTAAATGAGAAAGCATAAAGAAGCAGAAACTGCTCAAGTCACTGAGCTCCATGAGGAAAAGAAATACACACAGTACTTCAGCAAGTTTACAACGTAGGTATTTACATTTACCTGAGGTGCGAGCCTTACAACAGTCCCCACCCGTCCCCACCCCACCCCACCCCACCCCACCCAAATGATTTCTTTTCAGCAGCGCTCAAGTATGCAAAAACTTATTTGGTCAATTATTTAAAAAAATATTTAGGGACAAAATAGATTTGCAGTCCCCATCCATTCGTGTACAGCCCAACTGCTCCCACTAGTTTTTATTGCTATTTGGTACAAAAGTTAATAGAACTTAGGAGAATGTAGTGTTCTTCTCTGCTCTGCGAGTCTATGTACAATACAGTCACAGCTTGTTCAGTAGCTCTCATCACGTGCTCTCAGAAGATGAACCAAAGTGTGATTCCGTGGAAAGTGTGAACTTGCATTCAGCGAGACCTAAGGGGAAAGAAACGGTTGAAAGCCATTAGGACAAAGCACACCGGTTGAGGATCCGAAGAAATAAGCTGGAGAAATGGCCCTACAGTTAGTCGCCAGGACTGGCTCTTCCAGAGGACCCACGCCAGGCAGCTCACAATGTCTAGTTCCAGCTCCAAGGGATCAAATACCCTCTTCTGGACAGGAAGAGCACCTGCACTCACATGGCATTCACTCACAGATGCACACATCAACAAAAGTAATACTATTTTCAACATACATTGAGTCAACTATGGGATACTACAAGTAAAGGATTCCACTTAAGCTCCAATTTCCCAATCAACACAGCTAGAGACTACGTTATGTGTTGATGGACTACTACGAGGGATGAGATAATTACACCAAGAACCAGAACCCAGTACTCAAGAAGGGTTACCCAGTGTTAATGGCTCACTTCTGTAATACCAGGACTGAGGAAACTGAAACAGGATCCCCAAGTTCAAAGCTGGCCTACGCTGTACAGCAAGACCCTGTTCCCTACTTGCAAAAAGGAAAATCAAACTGATGCTGAGCAAAAGCCCCTATTCCCTGAAGCTGGAGCATCTTCTCACCTCTACATCACAGCTCCATCCACATGCACATGGGACGGTTTCATGGGACTCACCTGAGAGGCAGCCTCCTCTGTCCAGGAGCACCATCTAAGCCATTTAACTGCAGTGCTCAGGTAATAAGTCCTCAGCCTAAGAGTCAGCCTGGCATGGCAGCTGCCCAGGCTGTGACATCTAAACGGACAGCCATGCAGTGCTAACAATGCCCCCCTGAGCTCAGGAAGCTGCCACTCATACACAACGGAACTGTTAAGCTGAAAGTCAAAACACACCTCTGCTTACCCATCCCCAGTTCCCTTCCCAGAACAGATAAGGACTTCAGAATGCTCTGATCAGCTCTGAACCAAGAAGGCAGGCACAGGTTCAACTCTGTAGACCCAAGACAATGCCAGGCAGAAGCAGTTGGACTCTGGGAAGCCACACAGGCCAAGCCTATCTCCTCAGGCTGGCTTGGAGTCTGTCTTCCAGCCTCAGGTCAGGAACCTTGTCCATCTCCAGCAGAACTATGGTAACCCTTGGTTACTGGGTTACACGCCCAATTTTGTGCTATAGCAGGAGGGCAGCTATGGAACTATGAGTAAACAAATGGGTGTGGCACATCCCAATCCAACCCCTTTTCTCAGCAGCAGGAGCTGGAGTGTAGCCTGCTGAGCCCTAACCTACAGTGAGGATTAAAGCTTGATTCATTAGATGCTCCCTACATGGTAAAGACTCAATACATTTCACGGGCTATCTAACTACTGCCAGACACCTGTAGTTCCTGAGTACTGTAAATTTTAACAAACAAAGACGGGGCCACTCAGGTGGTTCACCGGGTACAGGCACTTGCTGCCGAGCTGACAATCTGAGCAATGTCACCCGTGGTAAGAGAAAACGACTCCCTAAGACATGCTACACCCACCCCCCTCCACAGTACACAAATCACCAACACATGTAACTTAAAGATAATATTTCTAAACTTTTAAAAAGAAAATTAACCAATACAATCTATTTAAAGATACTAACACTCACCTTTTCCCCCCGAAACCATCAGAAATCAAGTTTTTTTGTCATTTGGTCGATAATGTGTATTTCCAGCACAGTTCTCATGGCCTCTCTTCTGCAGCATGCTGCTGGACAGGTGCTGATAGGACACAGGCCTCTTTCCTAAGTGAAGAGAAGGAAGAGGTCACCCGGAGTCTGCCCCCAGCACCTCAACAGGACATGCAGGCTCTCAGTCCAAGAAGCAAGTGTCTACAGCTGTCTGTTTAGGACAACAGTGGTGCACACCTTTAATCCAGAGGCTGAGGTGGAGACAGGCCAGCCTAGTCTACAAAGTGAGTTCAAGGCCAGCCAGAGCTACAAAAATCAGACCGTCTCTTAAAAAGAAACATGCCAGAACTAGTGGCACTCACGCTTAATCTCAGCACTTAGAGGCAGAGCAAGAGGGATGTCTACAAGACTGAGGCTAGCCTGGTCTACACAGCCAGTTCCAGACAGCCAGGGCTACATATGAGATCCTGTCCCGAAGTAGGGAGGGAGGGAGGGAGGGAGAGGTAGTTAGGTGGGAAGGCAGGCAGGCAGGCACACACACTTAAACTGGGCACCAACACGATGGCTCAGTCAGTGAAGGCACTTAAGGCTGCAGAAGACCGGAGACTGAGGATGGAGCAAGAAAACAACCCCAGTGTCTACCCACATCACACACACCATAACGAAACAAGCAATGTACTTAAGCCGACACAGACCATAAACAAAACTCTCTGCAACAGGAAAAAGGTCAGACTTACGTGAAAGACCATGGAATACTCGACACCTATCCACAGGGAGCAAAACCTATCGCTTCCTTCAGGAGTAGGGATGCAGCTCAGCTGGTTCAGTGTGCCGAAAGCACGCACCAGGCCCCGGGTTTGATAGCCCACACCCACAAAGGCACGTTACCACTTCATCACCACTTTAATGCAATCCACTGAAGCAGAGGAGATCTCCTGGTTTTCTCTCCAGCAGGAAGTGCCCAGAACACACCACACTGAGAGCAGTTCTCAGGGCTTCACAACACAAGTGAAGTGGTGTACAGGTCTACACAATCTGGACTTCCAAACCTAGACTAGACTGCCTCTCCCGGGCCAAGCCTACAAGGTCTGCTGACTGTGGCTGTCTGTGGAGCAGCACAGACCCACAACCCCATGATGCAGACAAGTCTGCAAGAGAGACACATGGACTACTGTCCTCCAAGCACTGGAAAGCACCAGAAAGCTCCATGAAACTCTGGAAAAGAAACTATTTCCCTATGGGAACTCCAAAGTCATCCACAAGAGGACCACTCCCCCCCCACAAGGCGACCTCCTCAGCAGACCAGTGTACCAATGCCACACACAGTCTCTTCAGCACAGGAACAGAAAAATCCCAAATCCCACCAGAGGTTTAGAGTGTCGGCCATGACTTGTGGAAAGGAGAAGAGGGTTGTGACAGAGGCCTAAGCAGGATCTCAATGGCACCCATATTTTGTTGTTTGGGTTTTTTTTTTTTTTTTTTTTTTTTTGGTTTTCCCTTGGGAACAGGTCTATATAGCCCAGGCTAATCTCAAAAGCCTCAGTCACCCAGTGCTGAGATGACAGACATGCACCACCATGCCCAGGTACCTTGACTTCAACAGTAAGGAAAGAAACTACTTTTAACTTGTTTTTATTTTTGTTTTATTCTATATTATTTCCTTAAGAGAAATTCAAGACTTAATCCTTTAAAGTTAAGCTCTGAAGGCCCATAATCCATTGCTGCGTGTTGGGTATGGAAGAATGCTTGCTTGGGCTCCCATGGCATGTATGCCTAAACTCAGTGCCAACCTAGTGCCTGGGTAGTACCTTCAAGGGCTGGGCTGGCTCCTGTGTGTCCCACAGGTCCACAGGTGTACAGAGGTCCGGAGGCGTTGTAGGGCTTCTGCACAGTCAACACACTGGGGGACTCCACCTCCCCAGGGCTCAGGAAACGGGCTTTCGGGGCCATCACAGGCGATGGGCACACACACTCTGGTAACAGCGAGGTGATGCTCCTGACCACATGGTACTTGGGTAGCTCGAAGCCCCTTCTGCCGTTGGGTCCAGGATGTTCTGGGTCCAGGGCCACCACGCTGGACTTGAGTCTTTTGGGAAGCGGCTCACAGAACTCGGCTGCGGCGCTGCCAGCATTCCGATGGCAGTAGTAGTCTCTCCCTGGCGGCCCCCACGGGCCGTCAACCTTCATGGGATACTCGAGGGAACCATTGCCGTTACTACTGCCGAGGGGGGACTGAGACTGGGCAGCTGGCAGGGTCTTATGCTTCAGCTCGGGTCTTTTCACTTTATCCGTAGCAGCAGAGACACCACCTTTGGGCAACAGCTCTGCCTGCTGCTGTCTGGTGGCCCCGGGACCCCCGGCACTGGGCTGTGATCTGTGTGACTTCAGGTTACTCGGGGCTAAAGTGCTGTTGTCTGGCCCTGATGTCTGGGGAGCTTTGCTTGGCCCGGAGGTGCCCTGCCGGGCCTTCTCCAGGAACAAGGACTTGGCCTGTGATGAGAAGGCAAGCTTAGTCTTGGGCTTGTGCAGGCCGGACAAGGGAGGCACATCTTTGCCTAGCAAGGCAGGAGGACATCCTGTCCGCCTGCTCCTCAGCACAGACTTGCTGCTGCAGCTCTTGTGAGTGTCGGGATTGTACCTGTGCTCCAGTCTCTGGTGCATCAGCAGAACTTCCGGGTAAAAAGTCTTAAAGGTACAAAAGGGGCAGGCGATGGTAGGGATGAGACACTTGCTCAGAGAGAGAGCAGGAGAGGTGTGGAGCGCCCCAAGGGACAGATTCAAAGGCCTGTCTTGGCAGTCAGCACCCGGCTTGTATTTGCCGTCGGCCTCCCACTCCATCTTCTCCCTATGGCCACCTTCCCGGGCCAGCGGCCCACTCCCCTCTAGTTTGCAGGCAGGGATGCTGCTGGCCTGAGGCTCGCCCGCTGCTCTCTTTTTCGGCATGTCCAGGTAAGCAGGGGCCGGACTCTTTCGCACTTTCTCGCCACTATCGGCTGCATTTTTATGGAAATCCTGAGTATCCTTGTTGTGTGCTGGTGAGAGGCGGGCGCTGCCCAGAACACTCGGGAAGACAGAAGGCGGCGGCGGTGTCTCCTTAAGCTGCTTGGCAGGTGGGCTGCCCTTAGCATCTTTGGCACCATCGAGAAATCGCTTTAAATTTTTGGTCTGTGCACTGTCGGCAGTTAGTAGTGCTTCCTGCGGCTCCTGGCTCCGACCTTCGCTTTTAGCCTCGGCCGCAGCGTCCGCCAGCTGTTTGTCCTTGTGATGTCTCTCCAAGTGGTACCTCAGAGACGTCTTCTGGGCTGCGGCATACTCACAGAATTCACATTTGTACGGTTTTTCACCTAGAACGAGATACGCCACGTTTAGGGAAAAGCGCCAATACAACTCTGCAAGCCAGATAAGCCATGACACAAAACACGGGTTGTCCCCTATCTGCCAATCTCCCTATCTAGGACATCTCAAGGGCCCAGTGCACTGAACACTTACTTAGACCCGTCTTTCCCAGAAAAAGCCCACTGCACGCTTTACTGACCTGGCCTCCCCTGCTGCCCTGTGGCAGTCTGTGCACTTTTTCAGCTAAGGAAATGGGAGCACAGGGAACGACACGGTGCTCCCAAGCCAAGGCAGGCTCATGACTTCCTAACCCATACTGCTGCCGCACTGCATCCAAACAAAGCAGCCAATATACCCTTGCTTCACTCCAAAATCATAAAGTGGTTTGTCTTCAGATGAGAACCAGAATATGGCAGCCGTAAACCAGCCTCAAAACAGGACCCCACTGTTCAAGTTTAGGACACATAAGCCACTGAACCACAGACCAGCAGCACATCATCATCATCATCATTTTAGCTAACACATGCTTTAAGAAACAAGTCCTTTACCTGTATGCGTTCTGAGATGAATATTGAGGTAATAGTTTGAACGGAAAAACTTGCCACAGTAACTACACTCTCTCGAGGACGTGAGGGGCTTTGCTTTTCCTCCATCATCATTTTTATCTTAAAGCAGAAACAAAAATATTTGTGTAAGTCAGACGAAGCACATGATTCAGGCATGCGGACTCCAGTATTCTTGACACAAAACATTTGGAGAAACCATGAAATGATTTTTTATTTTAGTTCTGGGTAGAAGTTTCAAAGGCTAAAATAACATACCAAATGCCATAAGGCAGTGTTTCATGCCTTAGACCGTGTGCTTTTGTTTTGTGCTGTTTTGGAGACGAGGGCTCACCTGTGTAGCCCTGACTAGCTTGGGACTCAGGAATCCACCTGCCTGCCACCCTTCTGCTGGGATTCAAGGGGTGTGCCACCATGCCCAGCACTAAACTGTGCTCCTCTGTGATCGAGTACAGCCTAGTGCCCTAGGTACTCAGGGTTTGCACCTTCATCACCAGAATGACCATTTCATGGTGGAGCCTGGCATGTACTAAACCTGGCTTACTGGCCAGAGAGACCACCTTACACAGAACCAGCAATTTTATTTGGAGGCAATCAATATAAAACCTCCTAGCCACCAGCCGAAAACAGCTTGGGATGAAGAAAGTGACCACTAGAGGGCAGCAAGCACAAAGTAACTTCAACAGCAACCCTGGCTTGGCTTTGGGCAAGCACCTAGAGAAAGCTGAACAAAATTTAGCCAAGTTTGGGAAGGTGGAGTTTATGGTTTCCAAGCAATCTCATGGGCAAAAACAGACCTGGCTCATCAGAATCTACACCAAAGGCAAGACTGAAGTGCCTGATGCGAAGGCCCACTGGAGACGGGCAACTAAAGCCGCTGAGGCTTCTTCACTCTCACCAGCCCACCAACCTGCCCAGGACTGTTAAGACTGCCCCCTAGTGTCAGCTCTAGCAGGAAGGTAAAATGACCCACCACAGCCATCTCTGCAAGTCTAGTCATCAGCCATGATGCAGGCAGTGGTTGATCCCAAGGACACAGGTCCCTCCTGGGTTCAAAAAGGCATATTTCAACTAGTCGTTTTGCCTTACGAAACTGATTTCCAATTACAGGCCTCTTCCCTGTTCTGCCACATGCTGCCTTCTTACTAATTTGCAAAGACAGCTGATCCATATACCCGGGCAAGAGCAGGTGTAATGAATGGACCTAGGCTATCTCCATTACACCAAATCCCCACTAGGGAAAGGGATCCATAAAACACAACTCCTAGCTTACAATGGTAGCCGAGGCTTTGGAAATTCAGCACTTTGTGAACTTCTTGAAAGCAGCCCTAAAGCCAACTGGCTGACTGCACAGTGGATGCTGCCCTTACAGTTCCACTGCATCACAGCCAGGCTCACAGCTAGCCTGCATGCAGCTGTGTCCTCAGGGTGCAGGCTTCCTGACATCACACGCAAGAGGCTAGGAAACACCTCTGACACACACAGGCTGTGGCCTCTCAACATCTGGGCCTACCTTCCAGCCTGGAACTTGACTGGACTATGCCGTTCTGCACAGGGTTGTAAACTTTTACAACTAATGTCAAACTCATCCTAGGGAGGGGCGACAGAGGTGGATAAGCCGATTTTGCAAACAGGGAAATCGCAAGGAAAGGTTGGGCAATGTGTAATGGGTCACCAGGAACCAAAGCCAGACCCTGGCACTCCCACTTGTGACAAGCCAGGCCAGGGAGCCTCCCTTAGGACCCCACAATAGTGCCCATGAGGTCATAAGAATGACCTCATAGATGGCCTCTGTGCCTCTGCAGTGAGTGCAGGTCAGCACTGGAGATGCCCACGTGCTCCCAGAGAAAGTCTACTGACTGAAGATCCTCAATCAGTAGCCAGAAAAAGAACTAGGTACTGGTTCAAATGCACAGTGGTTGACAGGCCAGACAGACATAATTGTTTGTTGGCCTCACCCTGGTCTCACAAAGACTTCCAACACACCATGCAGGGCCACAGACACATCTGCACTGTTATCATTAACCTGTGGCTCGTGCCCCCACACATCAGGGGTGTTCACTACTTTAAGCAGCAGAGCCCCATATTCTGTAACAATGGTTCAAGTGTGGGTGGGCAGCAAGTCCAGAAACACAGGTGGGCTCCACTGCTCAAGGCTCACACCCAATCCTGTGAACCTGGGCAACAGCTTGTTTCTATAAACACCATTACAGCACACCAAATTCATGGAGTGGGACTGAAGTGGGCCCACATGCCTGGATTTCACCTACAGACCATTTCAGAAGCTCACTCATCAACACTGGCCTCACAAACACCAAAGTGATCAGAATGCAGCAGGTGATTCCCACAGCAGGATGAGCTAACTGGTTGGGAAGCCTCCCCCACTCCTTCTGGGACCACTAGAAACCCATCTGAACGTACACAAAAACAGGGTCTTGATAGACAGTCCTGGTCTTACAAGTTAAGAACAGGAATGGCAGAGAATGGATACCAAGTCCTGGGTCTCAGTCCCAGAACTCTTAGTATCCTGCACCAGGTCACTCCAGTGCCTGAGGAGGCAAGCAGCATTCCCAGTCTCTACCCACTGTGCACCAACTATAAAAACCTGAGTCCTTTGGGAGCAGAATGTGCAGAGCCTTTCAGAACAAGACAGGATTTTGGACAGGCCTTTTAACTCCACCCCCTTGCTGCAGAAAGGAAAGAAGGGCTGAGATGCTGACTACAGGGAATTTAAGCACAAAGGACTGAGATTCCAACTTGACTCCCATGCTCCAGCACTGCCTGGGAGGCAGCAGAGTACTCACCCAGATGGAGCCCTTCAGGGAGTCCATCTTCAGACCCGTCTTCAGAGCCGCCTTCTCGGTCCACAGCCCCACCATCTTCCACAGTGGCAGCAAGGTCTGGGGAGCAAGTCCCAGGCTGCCTTCCATCCACAGGCATGGTGGGGGATGGGGCATCGGCCCTCCTGTCCTTCCTGTGCACCCTCGAGTGCAGGACAAGCTGGTGGTAGGTTCTGAAGGCTTTACTGCATTCCGAGCAGTGTGTGGGCTTCTCCTTGCTGCTGGGCAACTTGGGATCGCCATCCCCAGAAGGCACTTCACTGTTGGCATGTCTAGGTTTCTCTTTGTCTTGTGAGAGACCTGGACAACTGCTTCTATTTGTTTTGGACTTTCCAGAACCTTCCGACTTAGCCCCAATCCAAATTTCTCCAAGTTCCTCTTTCTCTGAACACGAATCCTCATTGTCCGTGCTTCCTTCTTGGCCTGACTCTTTCACCTCTTCTTGGGCAACGGCCACTTTTCCTTTGGTGGCCAGCTGCCACGCCTGGTAGGTGGTGAACGGGTCAAGCTGAGGTATACAGGTGACGGGCTTCACTGCAGTCTCCGGGTGGGATCTGGGTCTCAAGTTCAAACACTGCAGCAGCTCGTCCCTCGGAGATGTGGGTTCCCCCTCTGGCTGGGCATCAGGGGCTGTGCTACTGGCACTGGAGGCAGATTCTTTGGCATGAACCTTACTGTGCTCAATGAGGCTCTGCTTATTCGGGAAGATGAAGCCACAAACCATGCAGATCTTGTAGGGGGTGGAGATGCTCCCAGCTACATGTACCTGAACCACTTCATTGATGGTGACAGGACTCTCCAGGCCCTGCTGCGACTTGCTCCTGGTACCAGACTTGCCATTGTGTGTCCGCATGTGGTTCTTCAGGAACCACGGCTCCTTGAACCTTCTCCCGCACATGTTGCACCCGTATGTGAAGGAGTCCTTGTGTTTCTTCATGTGGCTCTCAACGTCAAAAGCCCCTGGGAATGTCTGCCCACACACATCGCAGCTCAACTCTTCCTTCTCTTTGCAGTTCTTCTCCTTCGGTGGTTCTGTCGGCACCTGACCTTTGTCAAGAGGACTTAGGTACTCAGCCTCCACACGCAGGACGGCTGGCTCGCAGACGATGGGCCGGTGCTGCATGAGTACATGCTGACTGAGGTCTTCTGCATGGGAAAAAACTTGGCTGCAGAACATGCAGTCCAGGGGCATGTGCCCTTCAGCTGGGGTAATGCTCCTCTCCTGTGCAGCTCGGAAGGGGACTGCAGCTGGCCCTTTGATGGACACAGCATCATCCACCTCCACCTGGGTGCCTAGAGAGCTGCCAATGACTTCCGGCCCATCCATGTACGCGAGGAGTGACTGAGTTGGCATGCTGCCTGCCACTTCAGGGTCAGATAGAAGGGACAGTCCAGCCGTCTGCTGGGGAACCTCTGGAGTTAGAATAAGGCCACTTGTGAGACGTCACTCAAACCTCCAGGAGCCCTGGGCTTGTAACTAAAGTTCAGAGGGGCACGTGTATTCCGGAGTTTAGGACAAACTTGGTGATGGAGATGGGTCTTTGCACAAACCAAGTCTGATGGCTGCCCTGTGCTGTGATTCAGATGTGAGTCAGCACAAGGACACTAGTTCTGTCTGTCTCCATTGGGTGAGTGGCTCAGTTGAGCAAGACGTTGATCCCGGCAATGTGAAGACAAGGGACTTCCAAACTCTGAAAGGAAAAAACAAGACACGGTGAGGAAGGCTCAGAAAGAGAGGGTTCGGACCATGAGTCACGTGGTCTTTCCCACAAAAGGATACTAGACTCAATTGCCACACCTTTAACTAATCCATAATGCATCCTGCTAAACACGTTTGTTAATTAAATCACTAGCATATTTCCCAGCCAATACACTTACTAAATGAGTAGAAATTCAACCAGTAAGGAGAGTTTAATCCAGACCTCTGCTCACTAAAATATAAAAGCCAAGTTTAAACAGGGAATGGCTATGACAGGCCAGCCAGACTAAGCAACATAGTGAGTTCAAAGTAAGCCTCGTCAACATAAAAGACAGTCTAAAAAATTAATGTAATAACTATCATAAATAAGAAGTCACACTTTAGGATAGAACTGTTACAATTCTGCTGTCTCAGACACCACCAAGATACACATGTGCCTCCTCCATACAGACTATACAAAAGCCCCAGTATGGTGGGGCTTTAATCCCAGTGCCCAGGAGGAAGAGGTAGGTGGATCTCTGAGAGTTTGAAGCCAGCCCAGTCAATATAGCAAGTTCCAGAACAGCTAGAGCTACATAGGGAGACCCTGTCTCCAAAGAAAAAAGTTAGGAAATGAGCTGACAAAATGAGACAGCTTCAGGTAATACCCTACAGCCTGTACTCAAAACGGTTACCTACACGAGACACATGAGGTCTCCATCTCAGTCACATAGAGGTCCAAGCCTCAGCGCACAACACAGGACCTTCCTCGGGTCCCCATTCAGACACACCTCAGAATGGGCATTCGCCTTGGCCCAGGACTGATGTGTTTGGGGCACTGGAGACTGCCAGGAAGGGTAGGGCTTCAGAAGGCAAATGACCTATCAGATGCAGAAGCCACTTACTTTGCAAGTGTCCACATTTCTAACAGGCCTCCACAGACCTGGCTCCGTGTGGCCCATCTTTCCATCAGAGAACATACCTCTCACCTTGTACTCCACCTTTCACTTGGGCACTGGCCAGGTGGAAGGAGGACTTGACTTAGCACTCTATGGAATCTGCTTTGGAGGCTGGTCTTTCACTCCTGAAGGATTAACCCCTAAAAAAGTCAGTGTCCTTCATGGCACAGAGGGCTTGTTTTTACAGCCCTGCCTCCTCATCCTAACAAGTTGGTTAATTCCAAAGGAACCAAAGGGCACCAGGCCACCTGCCACAGTTCTGTCCTTCTCCTTCTGTGTCCCACCCACTGCACATTCATGAAGCTGGCTCTTCCCCTTCTTCACACTAGGGCTGTGAAGAGCACAGAGGGGGGAAGAGCAGGCCACTGGCAGCGCTTATCTTCATGCCTGCCTTTATTACAATCACAATGGAGGACAAGGACCTGGAGTGGTTACCACCCTGTGACCTAACAGAGACCTAAGTTCTAGCCCAAGTTAGGACCTTCAAGGTGTCACACACAGCAAAGCTAACCCAACCCAGGCACTTCTTGTAGTTAAAACTAGAGCAAGGCTCACAAGCACTGAACTCTGTCTATGGCTGATAGATCCACACAACCAAAGCACTGGCCGCAAACGAAGCTTGGGACCGATTTTAGATGGCTACACATTCACTGACCTGACACCCACAACCCAGGCAGTACGCTCACTAGAGTATTAAGCACAGCCTCTGGAAATCTCTCTCACCCTGCCCACCCACTTCACAGGGTTAACTGCAGTTCGGGCACAGTCACCTAGTTACTAGACGCCCTTTCCTCTTTGAAGCTCTAAAATAACTATTTTAAAATGGCAGAGAAGCAATTGTTGTATCAAATAGTGAATTCCAGGCCAAACTGGGCTAGCGTGTGAAACCCTATCTCAAAAAGCTAACAGCAAACCTGCTTGAGCTGGGGTAACAGGAGAGGACAGCACCGCTCATCTGTGAAGCCTAAGCTTTTGGAAGAAGCCCACTTCTCTACAGGCTCCCTTTCTGAAAGGTTACCATCCCTTGGTCCAAACCATGACCACTAACCCAGGGGTCAGGGTAACTTATAATCCCAAGTGTTATCTGAGTACCTTCACTCATAGAGCCTGCTTCCTGGATGGTGCATTCTGTTCAAATCTGCATTCTCCTATGTTTTGAATAAAGATTCCTGCTACTTCGGGGAAAAAGAATGGTTCCAATTTCCATCTCTGAACTCCTCAGCTGCCTAAGGGAAGAGGCTGCAGCTCAAGGTAAAGATGCTCTAAAGATGGCAACCTGAGACATGCCCACTAAAGGACAAGAGGCACACTGGCCGGCCGGTGGCCAGAGAAGCAGGGCCTCATCTGGCTGAGAGGTAGACAAGGGAAGAGCAAAGCTGGGAGCACTTCCTCTTAAGAAGCTTCCAGAACAGACTCTAATGGTCACAACTATGCCCATGGTACAGCCCTGGACAGCCTGAGTTACAGCATCTCAAGACTCAGGGGCAAGCCTGTCCCACAACTGCCTACCACCACCCACTACAGTTCAGCTGTGACATACTCTCAGGACTTTAGTTCAATCTAAAATCATCCTCTGAGGAAATATAAATTTAAAATTAAAGATAAATCGTCTTTCTCTACCATCATTTTAAAGATTTTAAGGTTTTAAAATATAAAAAGTAGCATCCTAAGATCCTAAGGACAGAGTGGCTGGCTGGTTCACTGCTGTTTCTCTGGGACCTGGCACTGGATTTTGCCATTCGCTGGGTTACAGTGCCTGCCACTCCTGAAATGATGCTAAAATGAACCCAAGTGTTCACAAGATTTTCTTCCTGAGAGTCAAAAGGCCACTCCCCATGACCACTCCCTGCAACCAAGACTAACAATGGTTATTTCTAAGTGGGTGTGCAGGTGCCTGCAGAGGCCAGAAGCGGGGGGCAGAGGAGAAGCAGGGTACCAGATGCCCTTGGAGCTGGAGCTACACAGGTGGTTGTGGCCACCTGGGGTGGGTGCTGGGACTGAACAAGGACAGTCTGGAGAGCAGCAAGAGCTGTTGACAAGTGAATCATCTCTCCATCCCTCCAAGATTTTTTGTTTTGGATATTTTTATTTGAGACTGGGTCTCTCTACATAGCCCTGGCTATCCTGAAATTCACTGTGTAGACTAGACTTAGCTTCGAACTCAGAAACTGCCTCCCAAATACTGGTATTAAAGGCATTTCCCAGATTCCCCACCACCACCCCCATCATTCACTCACTCACTCACTTACTCACTCACACACACACACCCCTCACACTTATAAAGCTGACCAGCACAAACAGCTGTGCCCTGAGTTGAGGCCAGAGTGTGGTCAGTTGCAGAGCCCTGGCCTGCCATGGTAGGTCTGAACTGAACAATAACACTGCCCCCCTTGAGTGTGTCCCCTCCCGTGGTCCATCAAAACATGACAGCAGGTGCTCCCTCTTCCTCACAGAGAAGCCCCAAGTCTTTCACTCAACTGTAAAGCGGCAGAATACTTCTTAAGGTGTTAAAATCGATTTGCTGCGCTACAATCTTTAAAGCACTCAACAGCCTTAGGATCGGAACCCATCCAAGCAGCTGCTCTCCTCTAACTGCTACCTAACATGGCCCCTCTCTCTGCCTGAAGAGTGCAGGCAGACGCAGCTCTCCCAGAAGCTGGAGTGCAGAAAGCAACAGAATCATCCCAGTCCTTCACGGACTATGACAGACAAGTGAAGGGAAAGGGACATCACTGCAATGTAAGTTTGTTTGGTTGCCAGGAAAGCAAGTATTCTAACCATACCAAGCTTGTTAAAAAGAACTCTGAAAAAAATAAAAAAAACAAAGGTCTGTTTAAAAACCTTTTTAAATCTTCACTCATGTCAAGGCACCACTGAACCTTCAGTCCCACGCTCCAGGCACCGCACTCAATATGCCCTCACTTTTACAGAACACACTAGAGCTTAATGCACAGTAAGATTACTCAGTTTCACCAGGCGGTGGTGGCGCACACCTTGAATCCCAGCAGGGAGATCTCTGTGAGTTCGAGGCCAGCCTGATGTACAAAGCAAGTTCTAGGATAGCCAAGGCTATTATACAGAGAAACTCATGTCTTGAGAAACCACCTGCCCAACTCCCCCCAAGAAAAAGATTACTCAGTTTTCAGTAAGAACCATATGGCTTTGCTTTAACTGCTCAAGTGTGTTTGATATCCTTTAAGTCCCTAACTAGACATTGATGTGTGACTAAATCAACCATGAATCTCTCCCCAGTACCTGACTGTAAAATTACCAATTACACAAGACAGTGAAAAGAAACTGCTCAAAGCAACATAACCAGGGGAACTGCCACTCGTGAGGACTACTATACTTGGACTTGGGAACACCACTGTACACAGAAATACTCATAGCCACAGAGCCTTCAGATAACACATCTGTGTGTGTGCTTCCCATGAATCCCTTCTCTCACATTCTAGGTAAGGGCTATCTCCCACTGAGGATCAGGAAGGCACTGAGGACATTTACTCCTCTCATAGGCAGCATTCTGCCTGTCTTCCAACTGCTTCCCCCAGGTTAGAGGTGTCCTAACAGATACGTGAAGACACTCAACTCACTCTGACCAATGTATTTCTATCTTTAAAACTACAAAATTAGGGCTAGAGACATGGCTCAGTGGTTAAAGGAACTGGTTGGTTACTCCTCCAGAGAACCTAGCTTCAACTCCCAGCACCCACATGGCAGCTTATGGCTTTAACTCCAGTTCCAGGGGATCCAATGGTGGCCTCTGAAAGGCACAAACACACAGTGCCCAGAAGTACATGCAGGCCAAACATCCATCAGTAGATAGTTTGTAGGAAGATGGTTAAGATTTATTTATTAAGTGTTCTGCCTGTGTATATGTGTGTGAAACATCTACATGCAGTACCCAGAGTTTAGGAAAGGTGTCCTGAGCCCCTGGAACTGAAGAGCCAACATGTGGATGCTGGGAACCGAACTCAAGTTCTCTGCAAAAGCAACAAGGTGTTTTGGTTTGGTTTGGTTTGGTTTTTTTTTTTTTTTTTTGGTTTTTAGAGAGACGGGGTTTCTCTGTGTAGCTTTGCGCCTTTCCTAGAACTCGCTTTGGAGAACAGGCTGGCCTTGAACTCAGAGATCCTCCTCCCGAGTGCTGGGATTAAAGGTGTGCGCCACCACCGCCGGGCACGACAAGGGCTCTTAACCAGCTGCTGAGCCATCTCACCAGACCACTACATTTCTTTTTCTTAACCCTGCAACAGGACTAACTTCTCCATCAGTCTACAGTAACAAAACCTACCACTTCTTTAAAAACTGCATTTTTTGTCTATAATGGGGGGATGCATACCACACCACATATGTGAAGATCAAAGGGCAGACAATTTTTGGAAGCCAGTTCTCTCCTTCCAACATGTGTGTCCCAAGAATCAAAATGCAGGTTCATCAGGCTTGGTGGCAAGGGGCCTTACTGTCTGAGCTACCTCTACAGCTCCTAAACCTTTAACTTTCTCTCTTTTCTTTTTCTAAGACAGGGTTTCTCTGTGTGTAGCCTAGACTGTCCTGGAACTCGCTCTCTAGACCTGGCTGGCTTCAAACTCAAAGAGATCCGCCTACTTCTGCCTCCCAAGCACTAGGATTCAAGGCGTGCGCCACCACTGCCGCCACCACTGCCACCACCACTGCCACCACCACTGCCACCACCCCACCCCCACGAACACCCTGGTGCATAAACTTGTAACTTTTGATCTTACAAAAAAAAAGGGGGGGGGCCAAGAAAGACACAGGGATCGCCCAGTGACAGAGAAATGGATGAGATCTACATGAACAACCTGGACGTGAGTGGGGGTAATGAAGGGCAAGGGTCCAGGGAAAGAGAGCTTAGGGGAGCGGGAGATCCCAGCTGGATTAAGAACAGAGAGGGAGAACAAGGAATAAGAGACCATGATAAATGAAGACCACATGAGAATGGGAAGAAGCAAAGTAACTTTTGATCTTTCAGTGACCAGATCAACTTTTCCCTAGCAGGTGAGTGAAAAAGCACTTAAAAGTTCAGAGAAACTGATTTAAGTGTAAATTCTCAGTTTAAATTCAACATTATAATCCAACTATCACAGGCAAAACACTGCTGTAAGGCAAGGTGAGAAACTCCTGGGCAAAACAATCCCAGTTCCGGAAAATTCTGAGAACACTTCACTCCAAACAGCAGGAGACCCAAGGCCTGACAGCAGGAATGAGATCCTGGCCCTTTAACTAGACACTGCCTGATTCAGCCCCAAACAGTTCAGGTGTGCTGAGGGAGCCAGTTTTACTTTCAATATTGTCAATACTAAAAGATACTGAGCTCTGTAAACTGGCTTTCCAACACTCCATGTTGATCTGCAAAGCAGCTTATGGGGAATTATTTCCTTGCTAATTTTCCATCAGGCAGGATGGGACACTGGTGTTCCAACTTTCTCACAGTAACCCTGCCTATCGAGGGCAACCTCCCTCACATCTGCTCTGAGATCTGCTGGGGCCAGCTGCACAGAGGAATGGGTTTCAGGAAAATGCAGCAGCAAACTCACATTTACCTAGGTTCATCAGCTCCACTGACTCAGTGTCTGTGCACAGCACGTCCGTGTACACACAACACAATACTTTGACATCAACAAACAGTACGCCCATTATGTGGCACAAGGAATTATACACTAGGCCACTTTTTTTTTTTCAGAAGGTTAAATGGGCAGGGTCTAAATCAAGACTCAATTTAACTAACCAGGTAAAACACAACCTGGAGCAATGCCCTTAAAATCCAGTATTCCTCAACCTCACAGAACGCCCCCCTTCCTACATAATACATAAAGCTGAATAAATGCTAACATTGTGTCTAGCTCTTTCATAGTTACCTGTTTGCATCTCAAAGTAAATAAAAATAAAATTTCCTTTCAGTGAACAAGACCAACCACTGTTGGAGAGATTTACATGTCAAGAGTTTTAATCTGTAGCTACTAGGAAATAAAAACTACCACCAACACTGAATTTTGCCCTTTTTAAATATTCACATAAGCAGTGTCAAACAAACCATTTCTTTTGACAAAACTAAATGTTTTACATTATCCTGCTCTAAGGGACATTAGAAAAGTAAAGTAAAACACCACCTCACCATTCAGCACTGTCTTCAACTTGAGAGATCACAATCACCCATTAAAAAGGCAGCTGACTTGAGGGTAGTGTAGGCCAAAAAAAAAAAAAAAAACCTTGGAAAAGCTGAAGAACAAAAGCCAGGGGTCAACTCATCCCCTTGCTCACCTCTGCTCAGCTGTCTTTTCAGGGTTAGTAATTGTATTTCTCAACTTTAGCATAAAATTACCAAACTGGCCCCAAATTTCCAGTAACTCAATAATGTTGATAGCCTGGGCAGGAAGCACTGGCTCTTCAGAGGTTGCAGTCAACAAACGTTCACATGTAAAGTTCTCTAGGGAGTGCAACATAAAAGGGAAATCTGTGGTAGCAGCTGGCTAACAGGGGCTCCCCCAATTATTTGGAAGCTAGACATGTCCAGGAATTGAACTCACTCATGAGGAGATAAAGATTTTTAGGAGAAAATGGTGGTGTGTGCCCCCACTCCCTACACACACACACACAACTTCCTTAAAGGCAAGATTGCTATCTGCCCTCGTGGTCTGAATTCAAAACCCTTTGGCCCACATACCATTGCAAATCTGTCTGTCTATACTACTGGCTGGCCAAGAACCTTAATCCAGATCACCTAACTGAAAGGCCAGCTTTCCAGCACTTTCACAGTGCCCCCACAACAAGGCCATCAAGTGATATTCAACCACACTTCCCCACAGAGCAGAGGGAAGACACTTCCCCAAGTCTTTGTGTAATAATCCACTTTCTTCCACATGCATTTAAACTAGTTAACACGCTCCCCCTGCGAAACCTGGAGCTGAGGTGTGTGAACTGAGGCGCCTCCTGTCACGGCTTCAATTTACATGCCTTGTAGCTAAGCCCTTCCTGGTTCAGAATATTTAATAGGACTGGAATCTTTTAATTCAATTTTGGTAGCTGTTCCACACACATCTTCCAGGTTATTTTTTAATAACCCTGGTGAATTAAAAACTATTCCATACGCTCAGCTGTGATCATTCAACTTAAAATGGCACATTTTGACACTACAATACCAGACAGTTTACCCCAACTGCCTCGTGTTGTTCCTTTTAATTCGAAAGCTGGGAAATCCACTTCTTGATAACTCAGCTTCAACTTCCCAAATTATTAATTACACATACTGCCACGGGATTAAACTGAAATGGGAAATCAGGAACCAGCCACTTAAAAATTATAGCCAGTGACCTCAAAAATCCACAATGGAAGCCACACAGTATGAGATAGGACAATCTCAAACTGTTTTCTGAGCGATTGGAAGCACAGCTTCCTACACAGTATTTTTAAGGCCCCAGCCATGTTTTCCCAGCAGTCAGAGAGCAGATCCTTCATGAAGTTCTGTTTTTAAGGCAGTCAAGGGTCATTAAAACTACTTCAAAGTTCTTATCAACCAGTATCATGTTTAGAACAACTGAGAAAAAAGAATGTCATTTAATAAAGTGGAAAGAGCTCATCTTTCGGAACCCCCGAGGCTCTAATCAGGCAGTTCAGAATTAAGAGGGCTCCTAGACGGAGGATGGCAGCCCTGCTGTGGCAAAACATCATTTCATACTAAAGTGATGTTAAGAGAGAGAAAAGGTGATTAGCACTTATCTGCCAGGAGGAGATAGACTGAGTCATCGAGGGCCATTGTGTGACTTAATTATTTCATCAATTTGGAAGAGACTCGATGATTAAGTCTTATTTTCAAATTTCCTCTAAAACAAGCTCACTGGAAAAGGATTAGGGGCGCCTAGTCACCCCCAAGTTCCTCTGCCAAAATTGGAGGATTACAAAACAAATGCAAACAATCCCCCCAAAGCCAGAGTCTGAACTTTCTCTCCCCCTCTTCCTCCCCTACCACCTGGGGGAAAAGAAAGAGAGCTATTATTAAAATAGATTCTTCAGCATAAAGGGGAAAATTTTTCTAAGTGGTATCTTAGTTCCTTTTTTAAAGTAAGAAGTGAAAGGGAATAATACGAAGCCAAGACAATTACTAAACTTCAATCTCACGAATTATTTCACTGAAAAAGACGAGATCAGACTGCAGAGTGGGAGAGGAGGCTGAGAAGTAAAAGGACTAAAAGCTGGAAACTAAAGAAATGCATGCTTCCCCTCCACTTCCTTCTGTATGCATAGGAGGGCAGAATCTTTTTAGAGGTCTCTTGGATTTTATACTTACATAACTGGCAAAGTGGCAGGATGGGTAGGGGGCCTTGAGGGTGACTCCCAATACAAGATCAGGATTCAAAGTGAAAATCTAAATAACCAAGAAGCAAAACTTCACCGTTGGACCCCAAAAATCTAAAAAAAAGTATCTAAAATAAATAGGATTTCTCGGGAAGAAAAAAAGTCATCTATCATTAAGGACACACCTTAAAAAGTTCTCGGTACATTAACTAAGTAAGCACAGACTAGTGGTCTGACGGTTCTATTTTTCAGACGGCAATTAGGTTAGTTCTCTGCACTTGTCACTACAGAAAACAGCTTTGGGGGGGGGGGGGGACCTAGACCTGTTGTTCATCCTTCTCGAAGCAAAAATTAGGCGTCTGAAATCTGATTTGGTACCGATCAAGGCAGTCGATCCACTTGGGGGAAAGTAGTCAAGAAGAAGGCTCTGGACGTCCTTCACTTACAAAGCGAGGTGAAAGGCCCCCTGAGGCCCCTACCTAAGTCTCCAGGCCTGGCAAGCAGCTGTGGCTACCCTGCCTCTTCTTTTGTTGGCCTTAATCTCATGTCAAGTTATTCAACCAACTCAAAAGCGATGAAGACATAATTGAATCAACCTGAACTAAATCAGACCTAGGCCTCTTAAAACATACAGCTTAATGGCTCCAACCCATCCTCAAACCAGGAAACCGGCCACGGGATCCTGTGGTACACATGGTACTCCACAACCAGGGGCCCCAGGCTGGCTCCCCTTAATCTAACGCGTGCTCAGGAATGCCTGTTTCTCAGAAAGAGAAACTAAGGCTCAAGGACACAAACCTTCTGTCTGGGGAGAAACCCCCCCCCCACTAAACAATAAAAAGTTAAGAAGTTTCTACTGCCCGAATGCGGACCAGCACCCACTGGGGGTCCCAGATGGGGGCCCCCAAGGCTTCGGCTCACTTCAGGAAGCAAACCTTTTGGGAAAAATCCCCGCCTGCTGTCCCCACCCCCACTCTCCCCGCCCAAGAATGCGTTTCCCGTGCTCCGAGGGTCCGCGGCGGGGGCGCCCTTCCCCGTGCGCCCGCTCGCGTCGGGGCTAAACTGAGGCGCTCGGGGCCGCGCCCTCCAGCGTGCGGTTCCGCCTCCCGCCGCCCCGCACGAACTTCCCACGGGAGTTTGCGGGGCGTTCTAAGTTTGGGCGTGAAACCGAACACCTTCCCTCACTTGCGGGACGCGGGTCCCGGAGGGGGCGCGGACCCCCCGACGGCCACGCCGCGCCGGGCGGGCCATTGTCTCTCGGCCGTCCCTCCCAGCCCCACGCGCGGCCCCGGCCGTGGGGATGCGGCCCCGGCGCCCCTTTACCTGCGGCCGTCCGGCTGCACCGCCCCGGCCGCGGGCTGAACGAGCGGCAAGGGCGGCGCGGCCTTTGTGCGTCCGCCGCGGGGCCCCGACGGCGCGGGGCCCCGGACCGGGCCGCGCCATGCCCGCCTCCCACGGCCGCGGGCGCCGGGACCCCCACCCACACAGCGGCTCCGGGGGGCCGGGCTCACCTCCGGCGCGGGGCGAGGGAGCGGCGCGGGCGCCCCCTACTCGTCCGCGCGGGGACAGTGCAGGCGCGGGGTCCCTGCGCGGGCGGCCGGCGTCCGGCGGGGGGACTGTTGGGGCAGAAAGTGCTCGCAGCAGCTGTTGCGCCCTCCCCCCCGGCCGCGCCGCCCGACGCCCCGCCCCCAGCCGCGCCTGTCACGCCCCCTCAGCGCCCGCGCGTGTGCGCAAGCGCGCCCCTGCCCCGCCCACCGGTGCCGGCCACGCCCCCCACGGGCCCCCCGAGGCGCGAGCCCCGCAGAGCGGCGCGCGCACCCCGCAGCCGCCCCACGGGCTCCCGCGCACGCGCGCCCCGCTCCACCTCCCGCCATCCGGCCTAACGTGGCGCGCTCGCGCCCGGGCGGTTCCAGTGACAGGTATCCTGGAGGGGGGGGGGGGGGCTGCGAGCACAGCTGCGCAGGCGCACAGCCAATCCTCCCTCGCTGCCTCCCCCCCCCCTCGCAAGGTGCGCCCGGGAGGGGAGGGGAGGAGCCGGTTGCCCAACTCCCGGGTCGCCCAGAATCAGGAACAAAAAAAAAAAAAAAAAAAAACAAAAAACTTGCCACTGGTTTTGGGGAGCTTACAGGATAGCGGTGCTCAGGAAAAGGAAAACACTTTCCAGAGATTCAATATGAGATAAGAGGATTAAATTTCTCCAAATTAGTATCTTCATAAAGCTAATTGTCTTTTTCCTTAAGACCCTGGGCTTGCGTTTCTATTATAATTTGACGTCTGAATTTGGATTTGGTACCACAAATCTACTGAGTTTGCATAGAAATTCACTTGGGTGAAACTAGGCTTAAAAGTGGGGTCAAAACAAAAAAGAAGACAGCACCCCCCACCCCCACCCCCGCTTTACGCCCAACTCACTTAAGACGTCTCCCTACCGTTTTGTTCCCGACTTATAGAAAAGATGAAAGAAAACAGGAAAAGGTTATGACTCCAAAGGCCTGGGACAGATGCCCCCTGTTTTAAGGAAGCCCCAGGGAGGAACTATGGCGGCCATAAATCACATCCAATAATTTTTCTGCTCCAAAATGCAAATGAATTCAAATATAGAATAGATCTATTGCTTCACACAGAAAGGCCAACTTGTTTGTTTCTTTTTCAAGCTGGCCCTCCGTGTGTCAAAAATTGGGAAAACATCAATAAAGCATTGATACCCATTTTCTAAATCAAAAGAACGGAGGGGGGGGGGGCGGGGAAAAAAGACCGGAACTGGTAAGCAAGGCAGTCCTTAATAAATAGGAAGAATTCAAGAAGCCAGCTTATCAAGGGACAAGAATCTGCCTTGTAAAATGTTTTTGCTGTCGTTTTACATAACTACCAACCCACATATGGTCTCGTTAGTCTTTTTTTCAAAGGAAGTGAATCAATTACTTACTCACAATTAATTAGCAGCGCTGGAAGTAGATCCTTAAGCCAGCCCTGATTCTCATTCAAGTCCATAAGATATCGATCATTTTTAGTACTACGGTTCCTTCTCTCACGACAAATTATTATCTTTCTTTAAAGTATTGGTTAAAGCCATATAAATATTCACACTCTACACGCAACAGCTCAAACATTCATAAGCAGTAGACTTCATTTAACTTTGTCCCAAAAAACGATGGGGGGGGGGGGAGAAGCTTTGACACAAACAAAGAAAACTCTGAGCAAGTAAAGTGGATGGAGATTGAGGCTAAACCGAAGTGTAGCCTCAGTCTACATGTTAATGGATAACCTTTGCACTCTGAAGCCTTGAAGACTGTAAACACAATAGTGCTTAGACTTAAAAATCTTAGTGTGGAGATGGAGCATAAAGAGAAGTCCAAACTTCGCAGCAGCAATAGGGAAACAGTCAAATATTTTGACAAATAATCGTTTGGCTAAGAACAATGAGACTCGGTCTCTCAGACCTTGTAGCTACTGAGTTATTTTCAGAGCAAGAAAAAGGGGGGGGGTTTCCTCCATGCCCTCACAAAGCCACCTCTCTAAGCCATTTTGGCATCAGATGGTCTGTTACTGTTTCTCCTCCCCCTCCTCCCACCACCACAAATAAAAGGGACAATAAAAAAAAACTTACTATGTTGTAGCCTTTAAAATTGAAAGAGAATTGCCTTCCCTGCTCTATCTGCTAGAGATTTGTATGTGATCCTGATGTCTGAGCAAAGAATTACAAAGAACCTTCCCTCCTGGAGATGTGCCAACAAAACTGGGAAATCGTTGCAAAATTCTGCCAGTGACGGCTGGGCTTGCAAACACACACACACACACACACACACACACACACACACACACACACACACACACACACACACACACACACACACACACACACACACACACACACACACACACACACACACACACACACCGTGTTTTCTAAGGGACGTGGAGGGATCGAATTCCTGCCTTAGAGTGCGGAGGCTCGTGCCTCGCGTTGATTTGGGAAGCGTGGGTCCTTAGACACAATTAAAAGTCAGAAAGTCACAGGAGAATCCGAGGGACGTTTGGTTTCGTAATAAGCAGCTAAGAACTCCCCACTCCTGGGCGAAGTGGAAACTGAAAAATCGAACGTTGGTCTCCACGGCCTTGGCCCCGCCCACGCGGAACCCAGCTTCGCCATCACTCACTCACTTCCCAGGCTGCGCTACCTCCAAAGGAATCAGGTGCTGGAGGACACAGCCACCGAGAGTGGGAGCCGGCTTTTCCGTCCCTGCTGCTGGGATCTACACGTGTACCCAAACTCAGGCTCCATCCTACCTCCTCCTGAACCCGACAAACCTCAGCCATGTCTCGTCCTTTTCACAGTTCCAAAACAGCCACCACCCCCCAGCCCCAAGACACACTTCCAATGTGCGCTTATAAAAAAAAAAAAAAAAAAATCACACCATTATCTCTGATTTCATCTTAGTGCTAGCAGGCCTCTTTCCTTGAACTAACATCTGATTTTCTATCCAGATCCTGCCTGTATACGAAAATCTTACAAAAACAAGGGCAAGCGTGGTTTGCTGTATATACTATCTACAGGAATTATCTTTTTGAGACTAAGTCCTAATTAGAAGTGCAGATGGAATATAATCTTTCCTAAGTATTTATTTCACTGTGGAACAGATTACAGAGAAACAACTTGGAAACGAAATCCCTGGAGCTGCAGCAGAAACACACGCTCCAAAGAACTCAGTGTGCAGGGCAGGAAAACCAGAAAAACTGCAGGCAGCAGGAAACAGAAAAAGTTAGCCGGACCTGCATTTACAAACTACAAAGGACTCTGAGAGGGAGGCAGGGCAGCCCTCTTCCCAAGACTGAAAGCACTAAGTTAAGGAGAGATAACAAAGCCAAGGGAGGGCACTCCATTTTTCCCTTCCTGGATTTCCACCCAATGGAAGTCATCATTTTGAAAACGCTCAGTAAGTTAAGGAAAAGTAGACGGCAGAAGTTACCTTTCAGGAGAGAAGGCGGAGCTGAAGCCTGCCAGTCCACCTGGCCCAGAACAATACAGGAGGAGAGGTGATTGCTGGTTTTTACAGCAAACCAAAAAGGGAGGGGCTAAGTAAAGCTCAATTTAAATAGAGGCTGAGATATAATCCGACTTGATTGACTTAAATCAACCTTGATTGGGTTAAGAACACCATTTGATTCTAAGAACATCTGTCCCTTTGGCAACTTTGTTAACCCCTTTACAGGCACAACTGTTTGTTCTTCTAATACTGCTGTGTCCCAAGGTTGCCTTCTCTCAAAATATTCCTGAAAACTGCCTTACAGACTTATACATGTAATGTTCCAAAGAAGCCCCTTTCAAAACTTTTTCCACTCAACACGTTTTCCCAATGGGACAAGGGAAGAGAGAGAGAGAGAGAAAAGTAAAAATTATTGAAATCCAATCATGGCCACCAGTCTCAATCGAGAGAACCATTTTCTATTCACACACTCAAACCAAAACTTTTTAGAAGCAGGCAGATCAAGGCATTCCAAGTTAGACTGAATACATGAGATCCTGTCTCGGGGAGAAAAAAAAAAACAGGATTGGGAATATAGTTCAGGTGGAGGAGAGCTTGCCCACAGAAAGGAAGCCTGGATCTGTCTCTAGCACTGCATAAACGGCATGGTAGCCATGGCTGGAACCCCAGCACTGGGCACAGGGAAGCAGAAGGATCAGAAGGTCAAAGTCATTCTCAGCCCGTGAGTTTGAGCCCAGCTTGGGCTGTATCGTAAGTCCTTGTCTCAAAATAATAATAATAACAGCAGGGCATGATGATGCATGCCCTTTAATCCCAGAACTCTGGAAGTAGAGGCAGAGGTGACAGATCACTGAGAGCAGCCTGGTCTACAGAGTGAGTTCCAGGACAGCCAGGGCTATGTAGAGAAACCCTGTCTCAAAGAACATTATTAGCCGGGTGGTGGTGGCGTACGCCTTTAATCCCAGCACTTGGGAAGCAGAGCCAAGTAGATCTCTGTGAGTTCGAAGCCAGCCTGGTCTACAGAGCAAGATCCAGGACAGGCTCCAAAGCTACAGAGAAACCCTGTCTCCAAAAGAAGAAAAAAAGAAAAATTAAAGAACATTATTATTTTAAATTTTAATATTATTATTAAAAATTTAGAGCTACAGGAATATTATAGCTACTGCTCAGTCTGCTGCCACCTTATATTATAATCAGTAAACTTTTCTTCCCCACGAATAGCTCCATTAAATTATATATACATACATTTTCCAGCAAATCCTACATTTTCCAGCAAATCCTATATTTTCTGCTTTTTTTTTTTTTTTTTTTTTTTTTTTTTTTTTGAGACAGAATTTCTCTGTGTAGCTTTGGAGCCTGTCCTGGAACTCGCTCTGTAGCCCAGGCTGGCCTTGAACTCACAGAGATCCGCCTGGCTCTGCCTCCCAAGTGCTGGGATTAAAGGTGTGCCCCGCCCAGCTTCTCCCCTATTTTCAACTTTGGAGCTGGGAATACTGCTGAGTGGTAGTGCACTCACCAGACATGCAGGGGGCCCCAGGTTCAATTCCCAAGCACCTGGACAATATTTTGAATCTCACTTCTGTTCATTTACCTGTGTCTTTAACCCCAGCCTGGTGTGGAGCACCCAGGTCCCTCCTCCGGTCACACACGGTGACCTCATACATGCTTCTCAGATCCATCTAGCTTGGCCTTCATGCCTTCTCCATCCATAACAAAGGACATCCTTCACAGTGGAGAGCAGAGCCTGTCACCACCCTGCTTGGGGCTTTCCTATCGCCCAGGGCAAGAACAGCTTCCTGGCCAGCCTGGCTAGCCTCTGGGTCAGATCTAACTCTTGTAGTCTCAAGTCTGGACAGGGTCCTCACTTCAAATCCTACACACATCAACCAGCAGTCTTCTTAGAGCAGAGCTTTCCACTGCCCAGCCTCTGCTCTGCTGCCATCACTTCCCACTCCACAAAAAAATAAAAAAAAAACACCTACTTCTCCTTCTCTTCCAAGGGATCTGACATGGTGGCCTGGGCAGGCACATTTTCTCCCTTCACTGGGGCTCAAATACCCAGGCACCACCATTTAAGAGTTACATAATCCTAGACCATCATTTAATCTCTGTCTGTTAAGGTTCAATTTCCTTACCTAGAAAAGGGTGTGGTAAGCCTGGCCTAGTAGCTCAGTAACTCCAGCTGCTCAGAAACCTGAGGCAGGAGGGTCACAAGTTCAAGACCAGCCTGGGCAACCTGAAACCCTGTCTCAAAATAATAAAAACTAAATAAAGGATGTAAAGGCACATGCCATTAAGGAGACAGACAGGAGAATCTCGGTAATTCTGTGGCTACCCTGGTTTATAGTGACTCAATTAGTTAACTAAAGTTGTGATAGTACAATGCTGTAACCTCAGCATTCCAGAGGTAGAGGCAGGAGGATCTGGAGTTTAAGGTTGACCTAGGTTACATATTAAGTTCTAGGCTAGCCTGGGCTCCATAAGATTGCTGTCTCAAAAATATTAACAAAATAAACTAATCATGATGCTGGATGCCCAAAATCCTAAACACTCAGGAGGCTGAGGCAAGACCCTGTCTCAAAACAAAACAAGGCTGGGATGTAGCTCAAAGGCAGAGTACATGCATGAGGCCCTAGATTGCATCCCCAGGACTGAAAAGAAAGAAATAAATAAATAAATAAATAAATAAATAAATAAATAAATAAATAAATAAATAAATATGCAAAGGCAGATGAGTATGACAAGAAATATAATGGTAATGCAATTATTCAGATTGCCTGCAGAAATAATAATACACATCTCTCTAGGACTCTGGAGGCTTAATGAGACCTGTTGAGCAAACCCTAACCACCCAGGCTTCTGGGTACCCTGAAAGGAGGCAGAGTGGTAGGAAAACAATGAGTCCTCATCCTTTCTGGGCTCATCTCCTGAGACAGAGAAGGAAACTGGAGAGAAGTAGAGATTCCCTTCCGGGAAGGAAAGCAAGCCATGGTCATTATGGCCAGGTGTGGTCGTATTGCTCTGTGAGCTCAGAACTGGGGAGAGTTAAGCCAGGAGATTAAGGAATTCCCCACCACCCTATGCTACCCAGCAAGAGACACTGCCTCATCTCTCTCCCTCCCTCCCTCCCTCCCTCCCTCTCTCTCCCTCTCTCTCTCTCTCTCTCTCTCTCTCTCTCTCTCTCTCTCTCTCTCTCTCACACACACACACACACACACACACACACACACACACACACACACTTATAAATAAATAAATAAATAAATAAATAAATAAATAAATAAATAAATAAATAAGCAAGCACTCGGGCTATAACCAAATCAGGAAAATGCTTGCCTAGCATACACAAAGCCCTGGGTCTGGTCCCTGGCATGGACTGCACAGGATGTGGTTGCTCATGCCTGTAATCCTGGCATTTCAGAGGTGGAGTCAGAAAGACCACTGGTTTAAAGTCAAACTCTACTACTCTCAAAAAAATGAAAAAAAGAAGAACAAAAGATATGGCTGGGTGATGGTGGCCCACACCTTTAGTCCCAGCACTTGGAGGCAGAAGTGGATCTCTGAGTTCAAGGCCAGCCTGGTCTACAGAGTGATGCTCAGGACACCCAGAGCTGCACAGGGAAACCCTGTCTTGAAAAACCAAAAAAATAAAAATTAGTATATATATTAATGCGTTAACAAGGCCATGGCAAAGCCTTGGTTTGAGTCCATTACAGTAGGCTATCAAAGGTCAATTCTCTTTTCTCATTCAGCACATCAACAGCACTCCACAGAGCTGTTAGTGTGTTACCCCTCTTAGTCTGTGGCCCCCACACCCTCCTGATTCCCCTCAACCCTCTATCCTGGTCTCCACATGTCCCTGGTACCCCTTTTCCTGTTCAGGTAATCTCCCCCATTCCAACAGCTCAAAAAACTATCTCCAATAGTTCCACCTCCAATTGGTTCAATATTCAAGCCTGGTGCCATCACAGACCGGCCTCAAGTCCCCAGTGTCTCAGAATAACAGTAAAATCTACAAAGGCTGTGCGACCAGGTGGACTGTTAAGAGCTCAGTCCTTAGCCCACTACAGAGATGGCTCAGTGGCTAAGAACCCTGCTGAGACTGTAACCCACAGATCCAGGGAGGCTACCTAGCAGGGGGGACCCTAGGATGACTGTAGCTTATAATAGGTTTTGGTTTTGCCCAATCACTGGGCATGCTTTAGTGAAACATTTCACTATTAGGATAAGAATTTGTACCATATCAAGTTAATGAAAGGATATGCTGGCTATACTTTCAGGAGGGGAGGCTAAAATCTGTTTAGATTACGGATTAGCCTATAGAAAAATGTCTGCCATAAATCAAACAGTGAAGAGGAAGATGAATAGAAATCTCACACAACTTAAGTAAAACATAGCTCTCTTAACAGATGAAGATAGGTTTCTTCTATCCCAGAATCTAATTAATATTTATATGTATAATTCAGCTATTATTTGGCTTAAAAGGGCTTATTGGGAAATGTTATCAGTTTTACTATATTTCTATAGAGAAAATATTTTCCAGTTTCAAATAACTCTGGATTTTGGAATTATAACCTGTTTTTATGTTCAAAAAAACAAAACAAAACATTTAAGTGGAAAATGCTGAAGGACCACAGAACTCAGTGTTGTATTTACATATCTATATCTGTATAAAATAATGAATATAAATGTTTGTTTAAAAAAGGTAAAATAAACAAATAAATAACATGGGGGCGGGGGGAGAACCCTGCTGAGGCAGGTGGATCTCTGAGTTCCAGGACAGTCAGGGCTACACAGAGAAACTCTTGTCTTGAAAAACAAACAACAACAACAAAAGCCTGGGAGATGGCTCAGCAGATAAAATACTTGTTGCCAAACCAGACTAGACCACCTGAGTCAGATTCCCCAGGACCCACATGGTGGAAGAAGAGATCTGACTCCCAAAGATTGTCCTCTGACCTCCATGTGTGTACCATGCCACTTATGCATGCTAGTATATAAACCACAGAGAGAGAGAGAGAGAGAGAGAGAGAGAGAGAGAGAGAGAGAGAGAGAGAGAGAGAGAAATGTAATTTAATTTTTTTCAAAAAAAAAAAAAAAATCCCAGGCAGACATGTATGTTAGTCCAGTCCAGCACTTGGAGAAGAGAGGCAGGAAGAAATCACAACAACCTTGACTCCTTGAGACCCTATCTCAATAAACTAATCAACTGCCCAGAGCTGGTGTTTCAATGCAGGCCTTGAATCTCAGTAATCTCAGCGCTCAGGAAGCTGAGGCAGGACTGTAAATTTGAAACCAGCCTGAGATACAGAGGGGGTTGATGGCTGGCCTGAGCTATGAAGAAAGACAAAAACAAAAGCTGGGCCTGGTAGCCCATGGTAGCCCATGCCTATAATACCAGCACCGACAGCTGGAAATAGGAGTCCAGAGTTTCAGGCCAACCTCAGCCACAGCAACTTCAAGAGCAACCTGGCCCACATGAGACCCTGCCTCCAAAATAAAAATTCCCAATACAGGGACCAACTTCCCCCTATACCTCCTTCACCTTGTCCCTCAAAGCTACTTGCTTGCCTCCTAGGCCACTTCTCTCTCAGGGTCCTTTCCTTCTTATTCCCATCATCCTTGATTCGTTCAATCTGTGTCACCTGGTTCTCACCCTCCTGACCCCATCTTCCTTCCAGCCACACAAAGACCATGGGACTTCTGTCCCTATAGGAAAATCTATTTTCCAGAACATGACTCAGTTCACTCTCTGGACACCAGGATGCAAAACTATCGTGGCCCCAGCCAACCTTGCAGCCTGATTCACTTAGTAAATATTTACAATCCATTCCTTTCTCCCGAGCAACTAAGCTAGGTGGTAATTACAGTAGCCCTGCCTTCCAGAGGCTTCTATTTTACAGAAGTAGATGGTCACCACATTTAAACATAAATAAGCAGAACGGTGTATAAACATGGTATCTACCCGGGACAGGTCATAGCTCATGTATACCAGAGGCAAATACAAAGGGGTCCAGAGCTTCATTGTAACAGGACAAATCTTGAAATGCTGAATACAAACTTCAGAATATAAACAGCAGTTTATATTATTAGCAATAAAAGAATCAGAGTACTCAGGCAGCTGCATCACCAAGGCAAGAACTGACACAATAATCTACAAAAGTCTGCCAAGTTCCTTTACAAAAACAGCTTTGTGTATGGATGGGTGTCAACAAACAGGTACCCCTTCCGAAACAGACCACCACAAAGATCATGAGACAACAAAAGTTACTAAATCTTGAATGAAAAATCAAAACAGTTGATGGTAAATGTTTTCATTTCTTTTTCTTTCTTTTTTTTTTTTTTTTCCAAGACAGGGTTTCTCTGTGTAGCTCTGGCTGTCCTGGAACTCACTCTGTAGACCAGGCTGGCCTCGAACTCAGAGATCCATCTGTCTCTGCCTCCCGAGTGCTGGGATTAAAGGCATGCAGCCTATAAGACATATAATTGCATGTCATAAGCCAAACACAAAAAGATCAACACTCTGTCCTCAAATTGTATCATCTGAAAAATTGAATTCAGAGCAGAATACAAATAAATAACTAAATCAGGTGTGGTAGGACACACCCATCATACAGATTGGAGATTAGAGGATCAAAAGTTCAAGGTCATCCTAGGGTAGAGCACAACCTTGAGGCCAGCCTGGACTATTTGACAAACTGTCTCAAAAAGGAAAAGTACCAGCCTGGTCTACAGAGAGTTCCAGGACAGCCAGGGCTACACAGAGAGACCCTGTCTCAAAACAAACACACACAAAAAAGATATCAGAATGGGGGTAAGGGGTGTCAAAGGATAGAAAAGTGAGTTAGACTGGAGAACATTCCTGGGAATCTACCAAATAGCATGAATGGAGATGATTATGAATTAATGTGTAAAGTAATATCATGGTTGGGTTTGATAGTACACACCTTTAATCCCAGCACTCTAAGTGGAAGGAAGCAGATCTCTGTGAGTCTCTGTGAGTCTAAGACCAGCCTGGTCTATTCAGCAAGTTCTGGGACAGCCAAGGTTACATACATAATAGAGATCCTGTCTTTCAACACTAATATATTATATATATGTATATATATATGGTGTGTGTCTGTGTGTGATGTATTAAGAGATTTTAAATATTCTAAAAGCAAGCCAAGCATGGTAGTACTGGCATGTAATCTCAATACGAAGCTGAGGCAGGAGGATTACCAGATGTTCCAGCCAAACCTAAACTATCTAGTAAATTCCAGGCCAGGCTGGGCGACATAGCAAAACCTTGTCTAAATATATACATATATATATATATTATTTTAAGAAAAAATTTTTGGGCCGGGCAGTGGTGGCGCACGCCTTTAATCCCACCACTTGGGAGGCAGAGGCAGGCAGATCTCTGAATTCAGAACTCACACTACAGAGCTAGTTCCAGGACAACTAGGACTACACAGAGAAACCATGTCTCAAAAAAAAAAGAAAAAGAAAAGAAAATCAAATTTAAAAAAAAGAAAAATTTCAACACACCAAAATAAATATATATGATAATGTATACATTAATCAGCTTCAGTTTCTCATTCTACTGCATATACCTGTAAATAACATGACATTGGACCCCACAGATAAACACAATTATCATAGGTCAATCAAAAAGTAGTTAAGTTTGCAAAAATCCCCAGTTTGAAAACAGCCTGGGCTACAGTGACACCCTGTCTCTAAATGTGTATGTGTATACATGTATATATGTTCATAAATATGCTCACACACACCACATATCTAGAAAAGACCTAGAATACCTTTTTTTTTTTTTTTGGCTTTGCATCCAGGGCCTTGTACATACTAGACAAGTACTCTGACACTGAGGTACACCCCAGCCCTAGAAATATAATTTTATAAACACTTGATGAGCATTGCATTCACTCCTTCCCCGGCTTCCAAGTTCCCCTAACACGCCAAGTACCCCATACATGCACAAAGCAATGTGCAGGGCTTCGGCAGCTCAGTGGTTAGGGCTTGTATAAGATCCTGAGTTTAATTCCAGCCCCTAAGAAAAGTGAAGTGTTTCTGGGCTGCTTAGCATAGCACTGGCCCTGGCCCCTTCAGTGCCCCCATTCTTCCCTCAATACAAGTTAGGATCTAACACTTCATATCAAATGTCCATTGGGCAAGTGGATCTCTGTGAGTTCAAGGCCAACCTAGTCTACACAGTGAGTTCCAGGACAGAGCTACACAAAGAAACCCTGTCTTCAAGAAAGGAAGAAAGAAGAAAGGAAAAAAAAAAAACCCAAGCCGGGCAGCAGTGGCACATCCCTTTAATCCCAGCACTTGGGAGACAGAGCCAGGTGGATCTCTGTGAGTTCGAGGCCAAAGTCCAATATGTGTGGGGATAGGCACTTTGTTATTTCTGGTTTCTTGCTGGTCTCCAGCACCTAGAAGAGTGTGTGGCACACAGTAGGTGTTTAGAGTACTTGTGTAGCATATACAAAGGTCCTGGGTCCAACCTCCTGTGACTTTTTTTTAAGGGACTCACTATATCGCCCTGGCTGTCCTGGAACTCAGATCCACCTGCCTCTGCCTCTCTAGCATTAGGATTAAAGGTGTGTGCCGCCACACCTGGCCTTTAACATTCATATTAAGTAGGAAGAACCTGCATGAGTGACATATTTATGTAATTACATAGAAGATCCAAAAGTCCACAACATGGAGTAAACAGATCTCCCCTTCAAGACCCACCTTCTAATCGGAGGATTGGGTTAGTCCACACAGCCAGGGAAATAGCACTCTAGAGAATGGCAGGAAAGCTCTGAAGCAGGGGAAGGCCTGAAGGCAGAGTCTGGAGAGGACCTCCAGGGACAGGTGGAATGCCTATAGTCTTCTTTCTTTCTACAGAGGTTGGAAGATGATAGTGGGAGCCCCAGAAGTTAGATCACTCCAGGCTTCAGGACCAAAAGCTCCAGGGACAAGTCCAGCCTGGCATGGAAACCCATTGAAAAACTGACCTATGTGTATCAGCTGCCTGGAGCCTCCTGGCCATGGTACGGACACAGTAACAAACTGGCTCAGTTATTAAGTGACCCATTTCCTCAGACAGTAACACAGACCACTCACTAACAACCACTCAGATAAGTAAGTGTGTCCAATTTTCAGGTCACTTTTACAGCAACTACAATAACTAGTAATAAACAAACAAACAAACAAAAAAAGGGCTGGGTGTGGTGAAGCATGCCTTTAATCCCAGCACTCAGGAGGCAATGGTAGGTGGTCTCTGTGAGTTGGATACCAGCCTGGTCTACAGAGTGAGTTCCAGGACAGCCAGGGCTGTGACACAGAGACATCCTGTCCTGGGAAAAGAAAAAGAGAAAACAGGAAAGCATGTACTGGGGCCACACTCTGAGCCAGTGCTAACTCCGTGACTTGGGTACACTTAAAATCCTAGAAGAGACTGAGGCAGGAGGATAGAAAATCTCACACTTGCCTGGGCTACAGGCTCAGTTCTCTGAGTAACTGATGTCTGTAAATCCTTCTCCAGCCAGGCCTGGTGGCACACACCTGTAATCCCAGCACAGGGAGGTGGGAGCAGGATTAAGGGTTCATATACAGCAGGTGGATCTCTGTGAGTTCCAAGCCAGCCTAGTCTACAGAGAGTGTTCCAGGACAGTTGAGGCTACACAGTGAGAACCTGACTCAGAAAAAAAGAGTTCATGGTCACCTTTGACTGCATCATAGCAAGTGAACTCCATGAAACTCTGTCTTAAAAAAAATAATAATAAATAACCTTATATAGAAAAGAAAAGAGGCGATCCAAGATGACCAAACTTTCCAATATACTAACTTCTCTTATTTAAGCCTCTCTGGCTGAAATGAAGGCGTATGGCATTTCAGACCCCATTAAAGCATCAATCACAGTCAGCAAACACTTCCTAAAGAGGTCTTCCCGGTCCAATCAAACACAGTTTGAGGCAAAGTCAGAATGGGCTCACCGCTATGAGAACACCTCCTTTGCATGCCCTTGATATTGACTCAAACTTCTGAGGTCCAAACTAAGACTTCACTGCCCAGCTGGGCCACCTTCACCATCTGGAGAGCTCGCTGCCTCTGTTTCGCCCATTTTACAGATGAAGGAAAGGGTGCTTGGAGACACTCATATCCTGTATCGGGGTTTTGGCACACACCATTACCGTAAAGACCACTGACTCTAGGCCTGGTGGTTCAGACCTGTAATCCCGCCACTCAGAGGCAGAGACAGGGTGATTTCAAATTCAAGGCCTGCCTGGGAATTAGTTCAACGCCAACCCTCTTATAGTATAGCCCATCTTAAAGTAGAAAATGAACACAGACCCGGGGAGACATTGGGTTCACTGCCCCCAATACTCAAACTGACACAGAATACCACTGACTCCACCAGAACATCAAACCGGGGCAGACGCCCACCGACTCCTTCTTGTTCACTGTTGTGGAGGGTGGGGAGGTGTGCGGGGGTAGGGGTGAGGGTGTCGGGGGGGGGGGGGGTCAGCGTCAGGTGTGAGCCTAGATTGGCTTACTCAGACAGTCCTCAGCTAGATGCCCGGTAAGAAGAACGCAGGTGCCACTGTCCGCAGCACATACCTCAGTGTGGGCAATCTTCTATGCTTCAGTGTGGGCAATCTTCGATGCCTCGGTGTGGGCAATCTTCGATGCCTCGGTGTGGGCAATCTTCGATGCCTCGGTGTGGGCAATCTTCGATGCACCGGTCGCTCGGGAGCACCAAGGACCACCTCCGCAATTAGGACCCGGGAGAAGCGAGCCCAGCTTATATATGAACAGGAGGGCGGGCCCGCAAACCTGCTACCCAATGGGCCTGCAGGAACACGGTTTGAGCCAACCCCCAGAGCGAGATTAGGGTGGGGTCCGCACGCTCCTCCCTAGGATCAGGCAACCGGAAATGAGCCCGACCGTTCTCATGGACTTCCGGAACTCAATCCTGCCTTTGCTGCTCAGCCTGGCCGTTTGCTCTAGTTGGAAGAACAGGGGTAACGGGTGGGCACTGAGGGTGGAGACCTTTGGTGACTGCGAGGTTAAGGCAATGTCTTAGGTCGCCCAGGCTGGCCTCCTCGTCACTGTGTAACTGAGACTGCCCTGTGTGGATACCTCAGCTTCTGTAGGCCTGCGGGGTGGGGGTGGGGGACCCAGGACGGCAAAAGCGCTTACCACTGAGCAACATTCCCAGCAAGCCCTGAAATCTCATAAGATGGGGCCTGCAATGACGACCAGCAAAATAACGTCAGCCATGAATCTCTGCCTCTTGCCCAGTACCCAAAGAACTTTCTGGTTCAATCCCTCTGACTAAACAAATAAATAAATACATAAATAAATAATTGTTGATATATTTTTACTTTTTTTTGGAGCTGAGGACTGAACCCAAGGCCTTGTGCTTGCAAGGCAAGCGCTCTACCACTGAGCTAAATCCCCAACCCCATTATTTATTTATGTATTTATTTATTCATTTATTTATTTTTAAGATTTATTTATTTTATTATGTATGACAGCAGCTCAGAAGAGGGCCCCAGATCTCATTATAGATGGTTATGAGCCACCATGTGGTTTCTGGGTCTTGAACTCAGGACCTCTGGAAGAACAGCCAGTGCTCTTAACCTCTGAGCCATTTCTCCAGCCCGAGGGATGAGATTTTGTTGTTGTTTTTGGTGTGTTTTTTGTTTTTTGTTTTTTCCAGACAGGGTTTTTCTGTGTAGCTTTGCGCCTTTCCTGGAGCTCACTCTGTAGCCCAGGCTGGCCTCGAACTCACAGAGATCGGCCTGGCTCTGCCTCCCGAGTGCTGGGATTAAAGGCCTACGCCAACAACCGCTCGGAGATACATTTTTACAAAGACTAAGCCAGGGCGTCTTCTGGAAAAATATTTTAAGAGATTGGGTTTTGTTGTACTTCCTGGAAGGGTCAAAACACCTGATCATTGGACCAACTTTCCTGAACTGTTAGACAAGGTTGGCCTTGAACTCAAATCACCTGCCTCTGCCTCTGCTGGGATTAAAAGTGTGCGCCACCACTGCCCGGTTTAAGAAAAGGGAATTTAAAAATTCAGATACTGGGTTTTTGAGAAGTAGGAATGATACATATGTAGGAAAATGTCAAAGATTTAAAAAATATTTTTTAACAAAGAACTACTGCCTTGGTATGTTATCATTGCTCTTCCCACCCCCTCACATAAACACCACACTAATGAGGAGTTTTCTTTCTCTTCCTCAAAGGGGTGGGGGGAGGGGTGCAGTCATAAACCTCCAAACCAATAGAGCTGACTTTCCTACAAGACCTTGTAAGCCAGCCACATATCCCTCGAAGGAAACAAGAATGCTAGGAACAGAATAAACAGTGTGATTGGAAGTCCACAAATAAAAACAGTGTGTCCCCAAGAAAACAAACGAGAATTTGTCTAAATGGCTCTGGCTTAATCCTCTGCTAGCCAGCACAGTGGGGCTGGAGAGGAAGCCTCCTTTCAGAAGGGTGTAAAAGTGTTCGGCAGTGTTGATGTATCATGAGCTCAGCCACATGGGAACAAATACGATATTCACTGTGTGTGTGTGTGTGTGTGTGTGTGTGTGTGTGTGTGTGTGTGTGTAATAATAAAGTAAATGGAGAGGGCGCTGGACCATGTATTGCAGGCCTGGTCACACTGCTGAGTGGCCTGTGTACCCCAGGGTCATCTCTCCTACCCTCCCAGACCCAGGTGGAAAGCATTTCATTACCACATTTTCAACAAGTCCTCCGGTTTCCCCTTTTAATCCAAGTTACTTTGTGGTTGTTTGGCAGTGCTAGAAGCCCATGTTTTTATAGCCAAAGAAAATGTGTATTTACTTTCAGAAGAGCACGGTCACGTGACTAACACGAGCCAGCCTCCTGCAGCCAGTGATTTATAGGAACTCCGAAAGGCTCCGCCTGCAAGCATCTTCCTAGGGCCTCCCTCAGCCTTGGTAGATGGAAGGGTAAATTGGTACAGTCCTTTGTACACATAACGGGGAGACAGACCTATTCATACATCTGGATTCAGCAGTAACAATGCTGGGATGGAGGCTAACAACACAGACCCCAAGGGAGAAGAGTTCTTAGGAGACAAGATATTCCCAGCAACAATGGCTGGGGGGGGGGGGGGGAATGCACTCTTCCCCAAGTCAAAGGAGTTAACCTACACTAGTACATAGCCATTTTCCAGTCAAAACTCGGACTCAAAGGCTCAGCCAGTAGGAAACTTGCAACTCTTGCAGAGGTCCCGGGTTCAGATGCCAAAACCCACCAATGACCACTCATACCCCGCCTGTCATTCTAGCAACATGGGATCCCATGATCTTCTGGCCTCATCTGGTACCTGCATACCTGTGCACATACACACAGAGACACACACATCCCCATAAATAAAAATGAGGTAAATCTTTAAAGATGAAATCAGAACTTTACATAATCCCAATATTTAGGAGACAAGAGGCAAAGCTATCCCAAGTTTCAGGTCATCCTTGGCTACACAGAAAGTACCAGGACAGTTTGAGCTACAGGAAACCTTTTCTCAAATTAATTAATAAGTTAATTAACTGAAACTTTATCTTAATTTTTAATAGTCCACTGGGAAATAGTTTTGATAGCAAAACTATTTGGAAAATCAAAAATGCAATCACACTATTTAAGTTTTACAAATCAAAGCCCGGCAGCGGTGGCGCACACCTTTAATCCCAGCACTCGGGAGGCAAAGATAGGTGCATCTCTGTGAGTTCGAGGCCAGACCAGTCTACAGAGTGAGTTTCAGGACAGTCAAGGCTACACAGAGAAACCCTGTCTCAAAAAAATATAAATAAATAAATAAATAATACGAATTAAGCGAGGCATGGTAGCACACACTTTTAATCCCAGAATTTGGGAGGCAGAGGCAGGATCTCTGAGTCTCAAAAAAGCATAGCAAAACAAAAAAAACCTACAAATCGTTTTCTTAGAAAGCAAACCAATCAAACAAACAAACAAAAAAGAATGTTGGCACACATGAAAATGTTGAAATCCACCATGCAAGTCTGAAACCCCAGCCTTTGGGAGCCTGAAGCAGGAGGATCAGCCCTGGCTTCATAACATGACTCTGTTTCAGAGAGAAAACCAAAATAAAGAAACAAGAAATTTAAATCAGCTACCAGTAGTAGTGCATACCTTTAATCCCAGCCCTAAGGAGGCAGAGGCAGGTGGATCTGTGAGTTCGAGGTCAGCCTGGTCTACAGAGCTAGTTCCAGGACAGTCAGGACTACATAAAGAAATCCTGTCTGGAAACACCTCCCCCACCGCTAAAAAAGAAAAAAATAAATAAATAAATCAGGCTGGGGAGATGGCTCAGCTGGTAAAGACATTGGGTGCCAAGCTGCATATCCTACGTTCAATTCCCAGGACCTACAAGGTAAAAAGAAAAAACTCACTCCCAGCCATGCGATGGTGGCACACGCCTTTAATCCCAGCACTCAGGAGCCAGAGGCAGGCGGATCTCTGTGAGTTTGAGGCCAGCCTGGTCTACAAAGCAAGTTCCAGGAAAGGCACAAAGCTACACAGAGAAACCCTGTCTCCAAAAAAAAAAAAAAAAAAAAAAAAACTCACTCCCAAAAGTTGTCCTCTGACCTCCACATGTGTCCCATGGTATGTACATACCGATGAAGAAGTCAATGTGATGAACAAAAAAGTAATTCAAGACATTTTCTTATTATGGAAATTTTTAGTACAGATTAAATATGTGATACCAACAAACTCTGTGTAAAATATATAGCACATGGGAAATTCCCTAATAATTCATGCTTAACTATATACATGTGTGTGTATTTAGAGATATATACAGAAATCTATAGAAAACTGACATGATAAATAAGAATTTATAATACTCTCCCAAATTATAAAAGAAGAGAATTGAAACAGTTGCTAACACATTGAAATTACAGAAGCAGGTATTGGGTTTGGGAAAGACCATTCTACTATTTTTACTATCTTATTTACACACGCTCCAAATTTGCTCAGAATACTTCTAAAAAACTTCTAGTCATTTTTTTTTTTAAATAATGGGATATGAATGACCTTTTCTCTACTTCCTGTCTTTCTCTAATTATTTTCCACAAACCTTCTGGTAACAACCTTTGAAACGAAAGAAGTCTTTGCCCAAAAAGAAATTTAAAACTCAAATCTAACAACCTAGTGAGATGTTTTCCTTGTTATGAAACTCGAGTGACTGAAAACCGGTGCTTGTTACCAGTGCATGCAATGTTCTTTTGGGACAGCATGTGCCATCAGAATCTATGCTGTAAAGACAATCAGACGATAAAAGGGCAAGCTGCCGGCGAACCTTTCCAAAGACCAGGAACCATTTAAACCACACACACACACACACACACACACACACACACACACACACACACACACGCTGCACCGCCTTCCTGCTTCTTAAATGTTAAATGGCAAGACACTGTGGTTTTATTTCTAACCCTCCATGCAGCAAGCAGAGAGCTGGGCAGAGTTCTACATACCTCGGAGCTGACTCAGAAAGGAAGGGTTCCACATTCCTTAATTAGCAGTATCAGAAGCACTCCACTTCCGTCAGCGCGGTTCCCATTTCGCCCGACACACAGCACGCTCAACACCCTACAGGTCCACAGACAGGACGGTGATGGCGCTGCTTAATTTACTGTGTTCTGCTCTATTCTGTTCCACACCACTCTCTCGTTCCTAGTGCTTACCGGATGAAGATATCTGAGCTTCAAGACTTCAGACTTACCCCATGTATCTAGAGATCACAGTAAGAAACAGATAAACATTCGACCAATTTGAAAATATAGCTGTCTTGGCAGGGTGTGGTGCTGCACGCCTTTAATTCCAGTACTCCAGAGGCAGAGGCAAGGGGATTTCTGTGAGTTTGAAGCCAGTGTAGTCTAGTGAGTTCCAGGCCAGCCAGGGCTACATAGTGAGACACAGTCAATAGTAATAGTAATAATAGTAATAATAATAATAGCAATAATATAATATTAATATTTAAAAACAAACAACAACAAAAGAGCTTCCTCAGCTATTCATAGGCAAATTATTCTAAAGTGTGGTGTCCAGAAGTTTCTGTTTTAGTACCAGTTACTGGAATCAAGTTTATGATCTGTCTTCTGAAGAGAAAGCCTTGAGGAAGATTTCCAAGAGCGATTACATGACCATCCAAAGTGGCATATGTGATCAGATTGGGAAGGTAGGTGGTAAAACCATTGCAGCCTAAAAAAATATCACATTCTCACAGAACATTTTTTTCCTTGTAAATATTGGATTTGAATACAGCAACGGTTACTTCAGAGAGTTCAGAGGGCTTGTTAAACAAACAACAACAAAAACAGTGTATCACTGTGTAGCCCCAGCTGGTGGAACTCATGGCAATTCTCCTGCTTCACCCCCTAAAATGGAATTACAGTCAACCTCAAAAATACTAGTATTATACTAGTATTTCAAGGAAAGGATCACAACTCCTGGCCAGAGTTTTGTTTGAGTTTTTCTTTGTTTATTTGTTTTTGTTTTTCAAGACAGAGTTTCTTTAATCTCAGAGTGCTGGGCACAAAGGAGTGTGCCACCATACCCAGGCAGGCTACAGCTTTTCAGCTTTTTTTTTTTTTTTTTTTTTTTTTGGTTTTTTTTTGGTTTTTTTGAGACAGGGTTTCTCTGTGTAGCTTTGCACCTTTCCTGGAACTCACTTGGTAGCCCAGGCTGGCCTCAAACTCACAGAGATCCACCTGGCTCTGCTTCCCGAGTGCTGGGATTAAAGGCGTGCGCCACCACCGCCCGGCTCAGGCTACAGCTTTTTAAGTAATAGAGAATGGCCCTAAGGAGAAAATCAACAGACTTGACAAAATATTTTACTGATAAACTATTTTGAAAAATATCATTTTGTACATTGATGGAGCCCAATTCCCCAACATATTGTGTTCCATGGTCCGTGCCTGTTTGTCTGTTTATTTAGAGATAGGGTTTCCCTCAGGCTGGTCTGGACCTTGTGACCCCTCTGCCTCACAGTGTGCTCCTTCATAATTGCCTGTTTCCTCACTTCGATCTGTTCTTCCTCAAACTGTGTGTTTTCCTCTTGATAGATTTCTATTTGTTTTAACTGTGAATAAGACAGAATGACTTGTTACTGTTATCTCCACACTTAAATGACAGAGGCAGGAGGAAGCCAGCCAGGACTACACAGGAAGACCACATCTCAGAACGTAAGCACGTACACACACACACACGCACACATACACACACACAAACGTTTAAGCCAGGCATTGAAGTACATGCCTATTGGTGAGGAGGAACACAGGACTGAATAAAGCCAGCCATCTGGGAAATATTGGATGATCTTGCCTCAGAACAAAAACCTTTAGGTTGGGTGTGGTGAAACGAGCCTTTAATCTCAGCAGTGGCAGGTGGATCTTCCACACAGCAGGTTTCAGGCTAAAGCTAGGTAGTGAGGCCAAATCTCAAAAAAATAAAATATTTTATATGCACATATATGTGTATGTGTGTGTTTTATATGTGTATACTTCACATACATATTTGAAACACATTTAATTTATTTTATTTTATCTGTTTTTCTTTTAATATATTTTGAGACAGAGTTTCACACTGTAACCCAGGATGACCTGGAACTCAACAATTGTCCTGCCTCGACCTCCCTGGTGCTGGGATTATAGGTGTGAGCTCCCATGCCCCTCTGAAATACGTGTACTCAACATAAGAACTATGTAAGCTTTAACAGACATAACTGTGTAGAGCCAATGACCTCGGTGGGTCGAATAGGCCTTGAATTAGGAAGTAAGTTAGTAGCTGAATGTCAGTTTAGAACGTCCAAGGTCCTGGTTCAACCTCCAGCACCAAAATAAATAAATAGGTATATAGATGAATAAATGGATGGATGGATGGATGGATGGATTCTGGAATTTTGTTTGTTTGTTTTTTGTTTTTTGAGACAGGGTTTCTCTGTGTTGCTTTATGCCTTTCCTGGAACTTGCTTTGGAGACCAGGCTGGCCTCGAACTCCCAGAGATCTGCCTGCCTTTGCTTCCTGAGTGCTGGGATTAAAGGCGTGCACCACCACTGCCCGGCAGATCCTGGAATTTTGATATTAGGTGATCGTGAAAAACCCATGGTTTGTCACATGCCCTAACTCAGTTTCCCTTATAAGACACTATCACAGGCCAAACATGGCGGTTTATGCCTGTATCCCAGCCCTCCGACAGGCTCAAGAAGCATCCCACCACTAAGCTATCACCTTTGTAGAAGCATTAAGTCACAGACTTGGGTTTTTACATCACTTATTAATTTTTGTAAGCAGACTCCTTGCATAGACCTTACATATTTAATATACTACAGGTCCTGGGAGGGTGGCAAAGGGCAGAGTACCTGTAGGACACAGGAAGGGCCTTGAGTTCAAATACCAAAAACAAAATAAAAACACTGGAAAATACAGCACATTGTTGGACAGAATCCTTAACCAAAGAAGTGAAATCTTTCAAGGTCAAAGAAATCCAGCTTGAAGTGGAACTGATCTAATCAATATTCGGGGGATAATACTTGCATCTAACAGAAGTTTTGCTCATCTAAAACAACAACAGCAACAGCAAGAAGACTGTGTTGGTGGTGGCACAGCCTGTCATCCCAGCATTTGGGAGGTAGAGGCAGGCAGATCTCTGAGTTCAAGGCTGGCCTGGTCTGCCCAGCGAGGGGCCGGAGCTACAGAGAAACACCAACATGATAGGGGCTAGTTTAACTCTCAGAACTAGGCTCCTTCCACCCTGTGGATTAGAAAGCATTTCATTTTTTTTTTAATGAAGTAGTTAGGGATTTTATTAGAATTATTTTAATGTAAACCTAAGGATGAGGGTTAGGAGAAAAGGGGTGGCTCAGAAGTGTGGGTACAGACTCCTTAAGAGAGAAGAGCCAGAAAGCAATTTTTACCCTATTCTTTATGTTTTCTTAACTACTAAAAAACTTCCACAGCTCTCTTCACTTCCAAGCTTGGTAGAATATGTCAACCATCAGGGAGGCACTAAAATTTAGACCTGTCCTATAATAAACAGTCAAAGCTTTTTTGTTTTGTTTTGGTTTTTTTTTTTGTTGTTTTTGGTTTTTCGAGACAGGGTTTCTCTGTGTAGCTTTGCACCTTTCCTGGAACTCGCTTTGTAGACCAGGCTGGCCTCGAACTCACAGAGATCCACCTTCCTCTGCCTCCTGAGTGCTGGGATTAAAGGTGTGTGCCAGCATAGCAGTTATGAATCAGAGCTTTGAGACTTTCATATCCCTGGGTTCCATCTAAAGCGATGCAAAACAATAATAATAAATAATAATATGCAGTCTGGGGCTGGGGAATTATTGCTTACCATGCACAAAGCCCTGGGTTCTACCCTTAGCACCAACCACATAAATGGGGCCTGTTAATAATCCAAGCCTTGAATCCCAGTGCTAGGGATTTGAAAGCCAGAGATTTAGAAGTTCAAGGTCACTCTCTGCTTTATAGAGTATTTGAAGCCAGCCTGGGCTACTTGAGATCTTGTCGCCCAAATTAAGTAATTAGTTCTAAGCTGTACTGTCTCGGACACAAGAACACCTACCACTGCTGGTAGCTTCCGTTCTGTTCATCTAGAATCCGGTGGGAAGGGTGCTCATTTGCAGTCCTTCACTGAGGCTCTCAGCAGCTCCGCCACGCTTTGGGCTCAAGCCCTGATCCTTCGCCGGGCAGCAGAAACTGCAGATGTTGTCGGGAGTGTTAGATAGCAACCTCCGGCCTCCTGGCTGTGCTGATATTTCTTCACCAATCTTCATTGGTTGGGGTTATTTCCTTAGTCACAGACTGGCAGTTATTTGCGAGGCTGTCAATAGGAACTATGAAGATAAACAAATTATTTGAACAAGAACACGGAGTTTATATGCACTCTATCTTTGGGGGGGAACCTATGATTTTTTTTTTTCTGTTCCTTAAATTTTAGGTGGTTTTCAGAATAGTGATCTGTTCTTTGCATCTTTCCCAGGACATCTGAAGGTTTAAGTCTTCTGCAAACATTTACATTTCTGACCAGCCAGCAGCACTTAATATCTTCGACACTTCCTAAGATTAGAAAAAGGAGGAGAAAGCTTAGGGAGATTTGGCAAACAAACCTGTCATAATCTGGCAAGGAAGTGCTGAGCAACAGTATCTGGGTCTGACTTTATTGGAACATTTGAGAGCAATTAAAATGTCTTTTCTCCCCACTTATTTTAGAATGTTTTAAAGCACACACAGGCACAGAATTGAAAACTGCTTTGACAGTGGAAATGAATTATCAAGCTGATCAGAGATGTTCCTAGCACTCGGTAGACTGTCTATAAACAATCCATTCTCATACTTCCTGACCTCCCTAAGCTCATAAACAAAACAAACAAACAAAACACAGGTATGGTGGTGAAAGTCTGTAATCCTACCACTCTGAAGGTGAGACAGGAGAGTGAGAAGTTCAAAGCCTCCTCTGCATGAGGCCCCAGGTTCAATTCCTAACACAGCAAAAGTTAAAATATAAATAAGCCCTTAGCGGGAGGTGCTGGTGCCACAGCCTCTGGGGGTCAGAGGTCTTCCCTTTCCCTCCGCTATGTGGATGCCAGGGTGCACTTCATTTGCCTTCCTGAGAAGCCCCCTGAGCACTGAGCCCTAAGACCAGCCAGTCCTTGCTGGGTCTAAGTCCGGATAACCGATCTGTACTGTAGCTTTGCTTTTGGGTAAGGTTTTTTCTTTCTTTCATTTCTATTTTGTTTTTGAGACAGGGTCTCACTATGTAGCCCTGGCTGCTACATAATTCAATTTGTAGACCAGGCTGGTGTGTGCCTCTGCTTTGAATACAGTTTGTCACTTTGTAAAAACAAACAAATAAATAATAAATAAATAGGAATAACTTAAAATGCTGTTTAAATTAAATGTATTCTCTTCCTGAATAAGTATGGCCCTTGCTTACCCTGGTGTGTCCTTGAACTATTTCTAACGCACACACGACAATTTCATGTTTTTTGTGGCTTTGTTTGTTTTTTTGTTTTGGTTTGGTTTTTTTTCTTTTCTCATACTACCAGCGATTCCGGTTTCCCTTGCCGGGATTAAAGGAGCCGTGGGTGAAAAGGGAAACGCACAGGGGCGGGCTCCCGAGAGTCCTCCCTTCCGGGTGTCCATCCGCCTGCACGCGTCTGAATTGCAGAAAGATGCTACGACCCTCTTCGACCTTGGCTCCACGCAGAGGCAAAGCTCACGAGTGGAAACCGAACCAGTCCCGACTTAACCCGGCAGTCCCTAGGGACAAAAGTGGGGTTGTGCAATTTTCTCAGTAAGATGACCCGAGGCCAGCGGCATGCTTGCCGGTCACACTGGAGACTGTTTCTGGTGTGTTTTGGATTCTCCACACTCAGCACTTAGGGCCTGTGACCGTCGTCTTAGGCGACTGTATTTTGAGAACATGTGGTAGAAATTGGGATTTTTTTTTTCCTTCTTCCTCCTCCTCTCTCCACCCCTCTTCTGCCTTAAAAACAAGATAAGCCCGTATGCAAATAGATTCCGGGTAACCTCAGAGACGTCCTCAACCTTATTTGCTGAGTTACAGAGTCTTCCTGCGACCAGACTAATTTTTATTTGCATGCCTATAACATTACCAATATTCCATGTCTGAGTCACTGAGGATGGCTCTGGATTTATCACTTCGAGGCTGCTTTCAACCACACCAAAGGGGAAATGGGCGTCCTCTGTGTCAGCGTAAGACTGTTTATATGGAGGGACACAAAAGAGAAAGGAATTTTTAAATTTTTCTTTATTTTTGCATTTTAAAAACGAATCTTTCTAGATTAGCAAAGAAAGTAATGGGTTTCCTTGTGGCATTTTCATTTTCCAGTGTCATGACATTTAGTTCTTATTGGTTCGGGGATATTTAAGGAGGTTTTAAAATTGAAGTGAGGATTGGAGGGGGATGTGCCTCAGCAGCAGAGTGCTGGCCTTGTTTGCCACAAGAATAGATTCATTAAATTTAAAAATATAAAATGGTAATGTGGACACATGACTTAAAGGTAACATTTGAAATAGTTTTATTCATGTAGTTTATATGTTTAAAGAAGCATACAGTGTGCCATTCCCATAAATACAGCTATTCTTCTTTGGGGGTTAAAAACTCGAGTTTTTTTGGGGAAAAAGTATACTTTTCTATGCTGAATAGTTGAAGATGGAAAAACACCCCTCGCCCAAACTCCTGCAAACAACCCTAATTAAACCTATTGGGTAATAAACAAAACAGAATGGACCTTTAAAAGTAAAAGGGGGACTGTTTGGAAGGTGAGGGGGTGGGGTGGGGGAGGGGCGGAGATGGGAGGAGTGAGTGACCAGGACCAAATGCATTCATTACATTCGTGTCTGAAAAGGTCCTAATGCAACTCGTTCTTATAAATAATTAACATATGCCAATTAAAAAGACAAATCAGTGAATAAATTTTTGACAAGAAAACAGAAAAATAATAAATACATGAAATAACAGAAAAGAAAAAGGAGGACAACGTCAAGGCGCTTGTCAGAGGGAGCAGGAAGTCTGAAGGAGAGTATGTGACAGTTTATTTTTCAACGAGCCCGCGTTATCAGGTGAATGAACTCCCTCTGCAGGATGTAAACATGCAGCCGGGGATGCCTGGCTGCTCCAGAAGCTCCTGGATATTTAAAAAGCTTCTCAAAGCCAGGTCTTCTCCAGCCCCAATTACAGCGCTTTTCTGAAGGGAAACACTGAGTCGCTCATGAAATCATCAAGCTTTCGAAACCTGCTTACACCATTTTTTTTTTTCTCTCCCTCTCTTTCTTTCCTACCTATGCCAAAAGCAGACAGTAGCCCAAACCTGGAAAGGCTGTACCAGATTTGCTTAGGACTGGGTGTTTTGGCAGAGTGGGGGTGGCTGAGGGTGGGTGAGGTGTTCCGCTAAGGCAGGAGCTCAAAACCCCTCCTTAGCCTGCTGGTCCACCGTGGAGGGGCTTATCGCTATCTCCCCGGGGCCTGTGATTAACTAACTCTGGTGCAGTAACTATTTGGCCATACTCCTGGCCAGCCTCCAAGTTTCATGTAGAACTGTAAATGGGCGTGGCCCCCACATAGGCTGGCCTGTGTTCTCAGGAAGCCTTACATACAGCCTCAGCCCTGCAGGATTTGTCCAGAGATGGGTTACAGAGTGTTTGGCTAGGGAGTACCATCTTCTTGATCTGTTTCTCACTACTGTGTGAGCTCAGGCTAGCACATCTTGACCAAAGGATGGTCAACAAATATTTGTGTCAGGAATAAATGTGAGAAAGGTGGTTTTTAGCTTGAAACAGCTTTATCCTGTCTTTTTTTTTTTTTTAAAGGGAAGAGTGTTTGGGGATACTTAATTTTAAATAATTATTTATATTTACTTATTTTTTTAGATGAACTGCTGTGAAAGCACAGGCTGCCACCTATAATTTGCTTTGTAGCTGAGACAGGCTTTGAACTCCTGATCCTTCTGTCTTCCCTTCTTAGAACACAGGTGCACCATCGTTGGGGGTTTATGTTATGCTAGGCAGTGGAGCCCAGGTTTTCTCACATGCTGAGGAAGTACTCTCCTAACTAAGCTGTATTCCTAACATTGTTTATTTATGTATATATATATATTTGAGACAGGGTCTCTCTGTGTAGTCCTGGCTGCCCAGAACTCACTTTGTAGACCAGACTGGCATCGAATTCAGGGATTCTCCTGCCTCTGCTTCTGGAGTGCTGGGACTAAAGGTGTGCGCCATCACATACAGCCCTCAATGTCCATTCTTTAAAAAATTATTGCCGGGCGGTGGTGGCGCACGCCTTTAATCCCAGCACTCGGGAGGCAGAGCCAGGCGGATCTCTGTGAGTTCGAGGCCAGCCTGGGCTACCAAGTGAGTTCCAGGAAAGGCGCAAAGCTACACAGAGAAACCCTGTCTCGAAAAACCAAAAAAAAAAAAAAAAAAAAAAAAAAAAAAAAAAAAAAAAAAATTATTGCCGGGCGGTGGTGGCGCACGCCTTTAATCCCAGCACTCGGGAGGCAGAGCCAGGTGGATCTCTGTGAGTTCGAGGCCAGCCTGGACTACCAAGTGAGTCCCAGGAAAGGCGCAAAGCTACACAGAGAAACCCTGTCTCGAAAAAAAAAAATTATTATTATTATTATTTTTTTTATTTTTATTTATTTTGTTTTTTGTTTTTTGTTTTTCGAGACAGGGTTTCTCTGTGTAGCTTTGCGCCTTTCCTGGGACTCACTTAGTAGCCCAGGTTGGCCTCGAACTCACAGAGATCCACCTGGCTCTGCCTCCCGAGTGCTGGGATTAAAGGCGTGCGCCACCACCGCCCGGCAAAAAATTATTTTTATTTTATGTGTTTGAATGTTTTGCCTTCATGCACATTTTGGTGCCTGGGGAGGTCAGAGGGCATCAGAACACTGGAAATGGAATTCTAGATAGTTGTGAGCCAACGTGTGGGTGCTGGGAACCAGACCCAGGTGCCAGGTCTCACTTATTCTTAGAATATAATTTTAGCTAGGCATGATGGCATGGACCTCTAATCCCAGAAACTGGTAGGTAGAGGCAATTCCAGGCCAGCCAGGGCTATGCAGCAAGACTAAAACAAACCTCTACCACATAAATTTATGTAAAATCAGTAGCTGGGGGTGGGGCTGATCCAGCATAGTTAAGCAGCAGAAGTTTCTGAATAGCTACTGCTAGAAGCTTCCGTATTCTGTTTCTAGCAAGAAGGACTGTAAAATCCCTCCTTTGAATGGCACCTTCTGTTTGCATCACAGTGTTAAGAGGATTTCACAGATGACTTCAAGGCAGAGAGGGAAGGAGAATGCCCCACTTGATAGACCGACAAACAGTGGCTCAGAAGAGACAAAATCAGCCCTATAGGATTCCAGGACTCAGGTCTTGTCTTTCCCAAAATTTGCATATTCTCATCTTGCAAGGGAAACCTAGGAGACTGTGTGTCTTGCTTTCCTATGAAACCTGTGTTTGTAACTTCCGGAATCCACAAGGAAGGTTTCTGCCGGTTTCCTCTCTGCCTTGAAGCTTCCTGTTCCCCTCCCTCTCCTCCCTCCCTCTGTGTCTCTTGTTCTCTCTCTTCTCTCCCTCTCTCTCTCCCTTACATCAGACAGATCACCTGTAAGAGGAGGAAGTGGCCTAGAGTAAGGGTTTCCTGTGAAATGGCGTCCTCTTTCTTTTTTCTCCCTGAGTGCATTCTGGTATTATTTTATCCCAGCTCCTCCCCCTTGAGACCCTCTCTCTATTCCATCCTTGTCATCCACGAACATCTTATTAATGATCCCCACTGAGTTTTAATTTCCTTAGTGTGGGTAGCTGTGTGTCCAAGTTCACATTTTTAACAATGATGTAAGACTTCAGCTTTTCCCCTATCATTTAGGGAGAATTTTGTTCTTTTCAACTCCGATCATTATTGTAGTAATTCCCCCAGTGGGTGGCTGTACTGACACCATGGGAAACACACTGTAGAGCTCTCGGACAAACTCAGGCTAATGCTTAGGATGACAATCAAGGAGGGGGTGGGGGTGGGGGGCAGGTGTATCTCACGTGGGTATATAGAACACCTGGGAGACCGGACATTTTTGTTGTAGTTTTTACAATCTTGGGAAGAAGGAGGAAGGCTATGTGCGGAGGAACTCTGCTGTATTACTCAGCTAAAAGTCCCTGTGCCCTGCCCTCCTGCTGGGCTGAGCTGGGCTGGGCTGGGCGGGGTCAGCCTTTCCCTCTCCCCCTGGCATTCTATTGGACTGTCTTCCAGTTCAATTTCATTTTCTTTTTTTTTTCATTATAAATATTTTTATTTTATAATTAATTTAATTTTACATATCAGCCACGGATTCCCCTGTCCTCCCACCCCCAGCTTTCCCCCCCAATCCACCACCCATTCCCACCTCCTCCAAGGCAAGGTCTCCCCTGGGGAGTCAGCCCAGCCTGGCACATTCAGCTGAGGCAGGTCCAGTCCCCTCCTCCCTGCACCAAGGCTGAGCAAAGTGTCCCAGCATAGGCCCTAGGTTCCAAAAAGCCAGCTCATGCACCAAGGACAGGTCCCGGTCCCACTGTCGGGGGTGGGGGGCGGGGGGTGGGGGGGGCTCCCAAACAGTGCAAGCTCATCAACTGTCTCACTTATCCAGAGGGCCTGGTCCAGTTCCATGGTGGCTCCTCAGCTATTGGTTCATAATTCATATGTTTCACTAGTTTGGCTATTTGTCCCTGTGCTTTTTCCAATCATGGTGTCGATATCTCTCGCTCATACAATCCCTCCTCTCTCTCGCCAGTTGGATTCCTGGAGCTCCACCTGGGGTTTGGCTGTTCAATTTCATTTTCAAACCATGTGAAAGAAAACCTATTCTCTGGTGTATGATGCTCCTCTCTGAGATGCAGACCCCTCCCTGTAGAGCTGGGTTTCTCTGGGTCCCATTTGCTGAGCACTGGCCATTTGGGGGAGAAAAAGGACTGTCACCAACCACACGGCTTAGAGGCACTTCTTTATTCCTGGTGCCACCTTCTGAGCATCACTTGTACGCTTTAGTTAATCCTAAATACAACCCTAAGTGGGACAGAAACTATGAATGTCCTCAATCACAGAACGAGATCCAGGACAGGCTCCAAAGCTACACAGAGAAACCCTGTCTCAAAAAAACAAAAAATGCCAGGAGGTGGTGGCGCATGCCTTTAATCCCAGCACTTGGGAGGCAGGGGCAGGCGGATCTTTGTGAGTTCGAGGCCAGCCTGGTCTACAGATCGAGATCCAGGAAAGGCGCAAAGCTACACAGAGAAACCCTGTCTCAAAAAACCAAACCAAACCAAAAAAAAAAAAGTTAATCAGTTTGCCAGGCAGTGAGGGTGCACACCTTTAATCCCAGCACTCAGGAGGGAGAGCCAAGTGGATCTCTGAGGTGGAGGCCAGCCTGGTCTACATAGTGAGCTCCAGGACAGGCACCAAAACAACACAGAAAAACCCTGTCTTGAAAAACAAAACAAACAAACAAACAAACAACAACAACAACAAAAAATGCAATGAGGAAAATCCAAGGCCCAGGAATGGCAAAGGAGAGGACCAGGGTCACACAGCTAAGCTTTGCTGTATTCAACTCATTGACTTCTCCAGGCTGGGATTGCCACTCCATTCTTATCCCAAAGGCAGAATCGATCTATCATTCTCCCCTCTTCTCCTTTTTCCCCTCCCCCAGTCTCACAGGAATGTAGGAGGAAGTCAGGGAGAGTCAACTCTAAAATAGGCTGAACACGGAATTGGAACCTACCTGAACGGAACTTCTCTTCTTCTTTTAAGGTTGACTCCATAGCTGGTTGTGTCACACGTTCACGTGGTTCTCTAGCCAGGTCAGATCAGCCGGAAAAGAAGCTATATATCCTCTATTAAGAAACAGGACAGAGGCCCAGCAAGATGGCTGGGACAGTGGGGACGGGGACCGGACACTTGCCTGACAACCTAAGTTCCATCCCCAGAACCCACATCCACACGGTGGAGGAGGGAACTGACTCCCCAAGTCATCCCCTGACCTACACACTTGAGCCACTCACGTAAACAGAAAATAAGCTTTTCAAAAATGTGAAATGAGTGTTTGTTTGAGACAGGGACTCTGGCTACGAAGTCCTGGCTGTCGTGGAGCTCTTACTACCTAGATCAAGCTGGCCTCGAACTCACAGAGCTCTATATTTCTCTGCCTCCCAAGTGCTGGGATTAAAGGCACCACCACACCCAGTTGTAAAGTATATATATATTTGGTTTTTTGAGACAGGGATTTTCTGTGTAGCTTTGCGCCTTTCCTGGAACTCACTTTGTAGACCAGGGTGGCCTCGAACTCACAGAGATCTGCCTGCCTATGCCTCCCGAGTGCTGGGATTAAAGGCGTGCACCACCACACCCAGTTGTAAAGTATATTTTTAAAGCAGCAAACTTGTATAACCACTGTGGAAATCAGTATGGCGGTTTCTCAGAAAATTGGGAATCGATCTACTTCAAGACCCAGCCATACCACTCTTGGACATATACCCAAGGAATGCTCAATCATACCACAAAGATACATGCTCAACTATGTTCATAGCAGCATTATTCATAATAGCCAGAACCTAGAAACAACCTAGCCTGTCAACTGAAGACTGAATTAAGAAAATGTGGTACATATACACAATGGAGTACTACTCAGCAGAGAAAAACAATGACAGCAGGAAATTTGCAGGCAAATGGATGGAACTAGAAAAAATCATCCTGAGTGAGGTAACCCAAACCCAGAAGGACAAACATGGTATGTACTCACTTATAAGTGGATTCTAGATATAAAGCAAAGAACAATCAGACTGCAACCCACAGAACCAGGGAGGCTATATGGCAGGGGGGACCCTAGGATGACTGTGGCTTAGAATAAGTTTTGGTTTGCTCAATCACTGGGCAAGCTTCAGTGAAACATTTCACTACTAGGATAAGAATTTGTACTGATAATAGAAAAAAATAAAATAAGCCGGGCAGTGGTGGCACACACCTTTAATCCCAGCACTCAGGAGGCAGAGGCAGGCGGATCTCTGAGTTCGAGGCCAGCCTGGTCTACAAAGCAAGTTCCAGGAAAGGCACAAAGCCACACAGAGAAACATTAAGATGTTTCTCTTAATCATAGCTTCTATTCACTCAGCCACTAACAAAAAGGCGGGTTTTTTTTTGGGGGGGGGGGAGGATGGGGAACTAGGGGCTGGAGAGATGATTGGCTCTGTGGTCAAGAGTACTGGCTGCTCTTGTAGAGGACCCAGAGGACCAAGCTTGTAGGTTTGATTCCTAGCAGCCACGTGGTGGCTCACGGCCACCTGTAACTCCAGTCCCAAGGGATATAACACCCCCATTGGGCACCAGACATGTGGTACACAGACATACATACACAGGAAAACAAATAAATAAATAATTTGTAAAAGTTTTGTTTAGTTTTTCATACATTTAGACATATTAAAGTATATTCGCATGTCCATGTAAATATTTCTCATCCATTTTCAGTATACAAGAAATGTTTTTCAATCTTTAAATATCCACAGTATGGTAACAATGTTCTTTGTTATGAGGTGAGGTCAGAGGCTAACCAACTAAGCTGCAGGCAGATCGACATTTCATTTTTCGTGGAGACTTTACAAGCCTGTAGTGTTCTCATTCTGAATCCATGCAATTGGTCCTGGTGGACGAAGTCCAGGAGGAAACACACACACACACACACACACACACACACACACACACACACACGGACTTGATAGTGTTCCGGAAGCTTCTTATTCTATCCTCACTATCACTTCTCTTCTGGCGATTTATCCCCACCTACTCTGAAGAGGAAGGGAGTAACAAAAGGTTCCCTTTTACACAGACAAACACTCTTTCCTGTTCTTTTAAATCTTTCTTCTTTTGTTTATTTTGTTTTTGTTGTTCTGTGGTTCTGGGGATAAGCCCACAGCCTTGATCTTTATAAACAGTCTGCCACTAAGCTACACCACAACTTTCTGTGTGTAGGCTTTCCTCACATACTTGTTTTTTTCTTTCCTTGAGATGGTGTCCTGTGTAGCCTGACTGGCTTCAAATTCACCAGGCTGGCCTCAGACTCACAGAGATCCACCTATCTCTGCCTCCTGAGTGCTATGTTTAAAGATATGTACCCTACTACACACGTTTAAAAAAGCAAAGCACCCACTATATGAAATAACATTGCAATTGTTTTGTTTTGCTTTTTTTTTTTTTTTTTTTTTTGAGACAGGGTTTCTTTCTGTAGCCTTGGCTGTCTTGGAACTGGCTCAGTAGAATAGGCTGGCATTGAACTCACCAAGATCCAATTGCCTATGCCTCTCAAGTGCTGGGATTAAAGATGTACACCACCACTACCTGGCTAGTGCAATTTTTTTATAATGATAATTTAAATGTTTTCCCCTCAGATTTAACAGATTTATTTATTTTATTTTTATGTGTGACTGCTGTTGGTTAAATCTGCGTTGCTGCTCGCGGCTGGCATGCTGGTGGAGGAGAGTGCTGATCAGAAGAATCACAGCCATGGTTACCTTTTTAGAGCTTTATTGGAAGAGAGGGGGCGGGAGAGAGGGGGGTGCAGACGGAAGGAGAGAGTGGAAAGAGAAGAAAGGGGGAGAGGGAGAGGGAGAGAGAGAGGACAGACAAAGGAAGGCGCAGAAAGGAAAGAGAGGGACGCACAGAGGGCCCACCCGCTTATTAGGCTGGGACGCCGTCGCAGGCTGATGACGTATTAAGGTCAGAATCCTTACAACTGCTTTTCCTGCATGTATGTATGTATGTGTATTATATGCATGCCTGGTGCTCTTCGGACCCCCTGGAACTAGAGTTAAGAATTGGTGTAAGTCAGCCGGGCGGTGGTGGCGCACGCCTTTAATCCCAGCACTCGGGAGGCAGAGCCAGGCGGATCTCTGTGAGTTCGAGACCAGCCTGGGCTACCAAGTGAGTTCCAGGAAAGGCGCAAAGCTACACAGAGAAACCCTGTCTCGAAAAACCAAAAAAAAAAAAAAAAAAAAAAAAAAAAAAGAATTGGTGTAAGTCGTCACATAAATACTAAGAACTGAACCCAGGTCTCTGCAAGAACAAGTACTCTTAACCACTGAGCTGTCTTGCCAGCCCAGCTGTATGTGGAGATTAAAAAATAAATAAAAACAGCAAGGGAGGTGGGTGAGGAGAAGCAGCAGACTGGGAGAAACCGGTCCAGTTTGGCTTCTGGGGGGTCGGTAGGTGGAGTTTTTTGCTTTGTACTTTTCCCTCATTTCTAGCTTTCTTCCAAAAGGACACTAATCTTTCAGAAGTTATTTATTTCATCTAACTTCAAAGGCTGTGTCTGTACTATTTTTAGACATTATTACTACTACTAATTGTTATTATAGTTTGTTTTTCTTTTCTTTTCTTTTTTTCCAGGCAGGGTTTCTCTTTGTAGCCCTGGTGGGCCTGGAACTCACTGCAGACCAGGCTGGCCTCGAAATCACAGAGATCCACCTGCCTCTGCCTCCTGAGTGCACCACCATAGCCTGTCTGTTTTTCTTTTTTTCTAGAGTGGATGCATGTATGTGTGTTTGTGGATATGTGTGTGGATAAGTGTGAGCACGTGTGTATGTTTATAAGTGTGTATGCCCGTATGAGTGGAGGTCAAAGGTCAACCTTGGATATTTAACTTTCTTCAGGAACTATGTACCTTATTTTTGGGTCGCTCACTGAATAGGTCAGACTGGCCAGTCATCACACTCCAGGATCCTCCTGTCTCTACTTTACCAGAACTGGAAGCGTGTGTGTGTGTGTGTGTGTGTGTGTGTGTGTGTGTTTGTCTGTCTGTCTGTCTGTCTGTGTTTTGGGAATCTGAACTCAGCTCCTCATGCTTGAAAGGCCAACACACCGTACCAACTCAACCTTCTCCCCAGCCTGCTTGTTTCTTGTTTGTTTTGGGACAGTGTCTCACACTGGAGGTAATCCTGCTGCTTCACCCTCCTGCGTGCTAGGATTTGAGGTGGGAGGTACCATGTCTGTCTGTCTTTCCATTTTTCTTTCTTTATCTGTGATAGACTTTCAATCTGTAGCCCAGGCTTGCCTCAAACTGCCATTGTTCTGCCTCAGCCTTCTAAGTGCTGGAATTTCTTGTTCACTCTATTGTACTCAGCTCTTTTTATTTGTTTATCTATCTGTCTGTCTGTCTGTCTGTCTATCTGTCTATCTATCTATATATAGTCTCACAGGACAGACTTGGCTGTTCTGGAACTTACTATGTAGACCAGGCTGGCCTCAAACTCAAAGATCTGCCTACCTCTGCCTCTTGAGTGCTGGGATTAAAGGCGTGTGTCACCCCTACATCTGGCCTGTTAATTATTTTTAAAATGTTTGTGATCATTTCCTTTCTTGTTCACTCATGTGTTAGGTTTTAGGGATGACTTCTGAAAAAGCAGAAAATATTCAATATGTTTCTTCATATGGAGGAAACCAGCTTCTGGGTCCTACAGGTTCCTTGGTCTTTTGTTTGGCTTGTATAATTTTTTTAAGACAGGATCTCAATTAGCCCAGCTTGACTTTGGACTCACTCTGGAGCCAGAAGATGACTTAGAGCTTCCGAATTTCCTGCCTTCACATCTTGAGTAAGGGACTTACTAGCATGGACCACACTTGATTTATGGGGTGCTGGGATGAAACCCAGGGCCTCATGAATGCTCTGCACACTCTATCAAGTGAGCCACATCTGTTCCCTCTCCTTGGGCGTCTCTGAACGCGAGGCTTGCCATGAGCCTGAACATTTGTATTGGTGAGTCTTGATTGTCAACCAGACTGGATTGGGAAATGCCTGGAAGATTAGTGTAAACACACCTCTGGGTGTGACAGCGAGTACTCCACTTGATGAACACTTCAATCCACAGGCAGATTCATCTGAAGAAATTACTGGGAGGCAGTGGCCCGCCTCCCTGCCTATAGCAAACCCTGGTTCCTTCCTGTCTCCATGATGGGAAGTCCTCTGCTCCACCCCCTCGCCCCACCCCACCCCACCCATGACCCAGGAAACTGCGAGAAGCAGAGCAAACACATCCTTCCTCTCCTAAGCTGTTTCTGTCAAGCATTTCGTCATAATGTGGAAAAATAGGAATTAATACAATCATGTTGTCGCCACTGGCACCGTCATTTGGAAGATTCTTGAAAGCCTTCTAAAAATCATTTACTTGGTTAGTGTGTATGGGGGCAGGGGGAGGGAGAGAGCATGTGGAGGTCAGAGGACAACTTCTGGGCGTTTGTTTTTTTCCTTCACTTATGTGGGCTCCAGGGATCAACTTCAGATCGTCAGTCTTAGCAGGAAGTGCCTTTACCAACTGAGCCATTTCACAGGCTTCAGACTTTCAAATGATTCTAAATATATTAAGAGGTTTTTTTTTTTTTTTTTTTTTTTTTTTTTTTTTTTTTTTTTTTTTTTTTTTTTTTTTCTGAGACAGAGTTTCTTTGTGTAGCCCTGGCTATCCGGGAACTTGCTCTGTAAACCAGGCTGACCTTGCACTCACAGAGGTCTGCCTGCTTCTGCCTCCTGAGTGCTGGGATTAAAGGTGTGCACCACCACCACCATCCCCCCCCCCCTTTTTTTTTAGATAATGTTTAACTATCCCTGGTGTAGTCCTGTGTCTACCTTCTGAGTGCTGGGATTAAAGGTGTATACCACCATGTGGGATGTTGGGCTTCTTTTTAAAATTCTTTTTTTTTTGTTTTTTGTTTTTTGTTTTTGTTTGTTTGTTTTTCAAGACAGGGTTTCTCTGTGTAGCTTTTGTGCCTTTCCTGGAACTCACTTTGTAGACCAGGCTGGCCTTGAACTCACAGAGATCCACCTGCCTCTGCCTCCCGAGTGCTGGGATTAAAGGCATGCACCACTGCCGCCCGGCAATGTTCAAGTCGCTACTGTGGTTCCACTGGGACTTGAACCCAGGACCTTCTGCGTGTAAAGCAGACATGATGACCACTACACTATGGAACCCTCATTAAAATTCTTGTTTATTGATTTTATGTTTATGGGAATTTTGCTCGGATGTACATCTGCATACCTTGTATGTGCCTGGTGCCTGCAGAGGCCAGAAGAGGGAATCAGGGCTCCTGGGTCTGGAGTTACAGTGGGTTGTGAGCTCCCATGTGGGTGCTGGGAACCGAACCCAGATCTTCTGAAAGAGATTTTCTTCACTTCTCAGTCCTCCCCAGCTGGGCTTCTTTTCCCAAGAGAAGTTGATGTCTTGGTTTCTTTTCCTGTTGCTGTGATAAAATATCCTGGCAAGCCAGGTGGTGGTGGCAGACACCTTTAATCTTAGCACTTGGGAGGCAGAGGCAGGAAGATCTCTGAGTTCAAGGCCAGCCTGGTCTACAAAGGAAGTTTTAGGACAGCCAGGGCTACACAGAGAAACTCTGTCTTGAAAAACAAAAACAAAACAAACACACAAAAAATCCTGGCAAAGGCAATTCAAGGGACAAAGGATTTATTTCAGCTCACAGTTCAATAGAACAGTTGATTCTAGAGGGAACATCCAGGAGGCAGGAACCTGAGCCAGCTGATCACATTGCACCCACACCCAGGAACAGAGAACGGCAAACATGTGCTGATTTCTCCAAACAGTCCCGAATCCCAGCCTAGGGAATAGTGCTGCCCATAGTTGAGATGAATTAACCTAATCAAAACAGTCCCTCCTCACGGGCCCCAAGGCTAACCCAAGCTACATAGTCCCATCCACGCATGCCTAGAGGCCATCTCTCCTGCCCAGCTGACAGCTAACACTAACCATCATATTGGTAAAGCATGTCCCAGCTGTGAGGTTTGCAAAAGCACTGCTCTCCATCCATGGTATGGCCAGTCTCCTGGTAGGCAGACCTCTGGGCGTGCCCAGGAGGGGGTTGCTAGACACAAAGGCTTATGGGAGAAGATCCACCGTGCATGGGGGTGTCATCTTCCTGTGGGCTGGGATGCAGGGACCACCAAAAAGAAGAAACGAAGCTGAGAACCAGCATTCATCTCTCTCTGCTTCCTGACTCTTGAAAACGCAATGCAGCTGGCTGCCATGGCTTCCCTGTCACGATGGACTGGACCCCTCAAGCCGCGAGTCAAAACAAATCCTCCTTCCTTTCTTCCTTGAGTTTCCCATGTCAGGCATTTAGTCACCACCGTGAGAAAAGTGGAAACACAGATAGACTGAGTGCCGGGGCTGTAGCTCTATTGCTAGATGCTTGCCTGATGTGCACAGAGCCCTGAGTTCCTCCCAAGCACGGCACGAACTGGTCCATTCCTGTAATCCCAGCACTCAGGAATGGGGGTATCCTGGGCTACAGTGCAGTGTAGTGCGTTCAAGATCATCCAAGGTTAGAGGGATAGAAACCTTTTCCAAAAGCAAGTAAGTAAAAACTGTAATGACATTTTCATCTTTTATAATGGTGATCTTCTATTTATAAATATCAGTACAGCGCTGGAGAGATGGCTCAGCAGTGATGAGCACTGGCTGCTCTTCCAGAGGAAGGGAGTTCAGGTTCCAGCATCCACAGAGGGCAGTTCACAACTGCCTGTTACTCTTACTTCAGGGAATCTGATGCCCTCTTCTGGCTCCCTCTGGTACCTACACTCACTTGAGAATACTCACATGTGGACATACACATAAACATAATTAAAGATTAAACAAATAAATCTTTAAAGAAATACCAGGGCTGGAGAGATAGCTCAATGGTTAAGTACACTGAATGTTCTTCCAAAGGATCCACTGGCTGGATCACAATCTATAATTGCTCTTAACTGCTGAGCCATCTCCCCAGACCTCTGTTTGTGTGAAAAGGTCTCATGTAGGCCAATCTCACTATGTAGCTGAGGATGACTTTGAACTCCTGATCCTCCTGCCTCTGACTCCCCAATGCTAGGACTATAAGGGAATGCCACCAAGCCTAGATTTTAGGTAGAGCTTCACACAGGCTAGGCAGGCACTCTTACCCGAGCCACACCTCCAGTTCATGTTATTGTTTTTTTGTTTGTTGTTGTTGTTTGTCTAGTACTGTGTGTTGAATGCAAGGCCTCCCACATGCTAGACAAAGCATTACTGCTGAACTGTATCCTTAGTGAGAACTTTCTCTGTCTCTGTCCCCCACACACTTGGGGTGTGTGTGTGTCTGTCTGTCTGTCTTTCCTTCCCTCCCTTCCTTCACTTTTGAGTCGGGGTCTCACTAGATAGACCAGGCTGGCCTAGAACTCGAAGCAGGGGCTGGAGAGATGGCTCATCAGTTAAGAACATTTGCTGTTTTTCCAGAGGACCTGAGTTCAGTTCTCCAGCTCTAGAGGATCCAACACCTTCTTCTGGACTCTTCCAGGACTACACACGTTCACTCAGCCACACACACAAAAAAATAATAACCTTTAAAAAAACCAGAGAACTTAGTGATCCTCCTTCTGATCTGCCTTCTGAGTTCAGGGATGGCCGGCTCCAGCCACGATTCTTCATCTACACCGGAGAAGAAATCGAACCCAGGGTCTCCAGGCAAAGCACTCTACTGACTGATCTACACCTTCCAGTCCTACTGCTGCTTTCTATAGCGCCACTAAGAATGACTTGATGGCGGGAATGGTGATGAAGCCGTCAACCCCAGCACTTGGGGGACAGAGGCAGGGGGATCTCAGAGTTCAAGGCCAGCCTGGTCTACAGAGTGAGTTCCAGGATAGCCAGAGCTACACAGAGAAACCTGTCTTGAAAAATTATAAACAAGAAGAAAGAAAGGAAGGAAGGAAGGAAGGAAGGAAGGAAGGAAGGAAGGAAGAAGGAAAGGAAGAAAGAAAGAAAGAAAGAAAGAAAGAAAGAAAGAAAGAAAGAAAGAAAGAAAGAAAGAAAGAAAGAAAGAAAAAGAAAGGCTTTGTATTTTGAGGAAGGAAATCAAAAGAAAGTAAATTTTGCAACATTATATAAGGTCCCACTTAGTATCCAAACATTAAGTTATGTTAAAACAGCTGCCTTGGTTCTGCATTTACTTATTTTTTCCACTTGATTTTGCTATCACAGAATTGAGTAGATGCCACAAAAACAAAACCCCTAGAATATTGATGGAAAATACTTGCTGACCACTATCCTCAGAGTCATTTGAAGAGAGGTTTGATGTAAGTGAGCAAGCTACTCTCACATTCAGCAATACACAAGTGTACACACACAGGAATCAATGATAAATCTTAAAAAGAAAAAAGAGGCCCGGCTGTGGTGGCGAATGCCTTTAATCCCAGTACTCGGGAGACAGAGGCAGGCAGATGTCTCCGAGTTCAAGGCCAGCCTAGTCTACAAATTGAGTTCTAGGACAGCCAGAGTTATTACACAGAGAAACCCTGTCTCAAAAAACAAACAAACAAACAAACAAACAAACAAACAAACAAACAGACAGACATGTCTTTTAAAAATGCCCACTGTAGCGCCGGGCGTGGTGGCGCACGCCTTTAATCCCAGCACTCGGGAGGCAGAGCCAGGCGGATCTCTGTGAGTTCGAGGCCAGCCTGGGCTACCAAATGAGTTCCAGGAAAGGCGCAAAGCTACACAGAGAAACCCTGTCTCGAAAAACAAAAAAACAAAAAAAAAAAAATGCCCACTGCCACAGTAATATCATGAGTGTTATTCAGATAGCCAACCACTTTCTGTTCAGATTTGAAACCCACTCCGCAGGAAGGAATACCAGGACCAGGAGGTCATAGGCCCCAGTGGGGAAATCAGCTACTGAGGTTTTGCTGTGCAGTTAAACTGCAAAATTGTAAAAACAGCGACAGCAACAAAACATTTTAAAAGTAACATAGCAAGCTGAGCTTAGAGGTCTACGCAGTAGAGCAGTGGAGAAGTCCAGGTGGAAAGAATATTGATTTCCAGGCCAACTGAGAGTCCATGAGACCCTGGCTCAAAACAACAGTTGGATGTAGTGGCGCATACTTTTAATCATAGCACTTGGAGGCAGAGGCAGGTGAATCTCTGTAAGCCAGCCTTGGCTACAGAGCAAAAGAGTCTCTATCTCTAAGTCAATAAAACAAAATAGTTAAAAACTGTTAAGATCAGGGCCAGGCATGGTGGTACACACCTTTAATCACAGCACTAGGAGGCAGAGGCAAGGGGATCTCTGTGAGTTCAAGACCAAACAAAACCAAACAAAACAAAACACAAAAATCAAAACAACAGCAAAAATCAGTTAATAGGACTGTAAAGACTGCTCTGAGGTTAAGAGTGTGCAACTATTCTTACAGAGGAAGCAAGTGCCTGGAACTCCAGCTCCCAGGAATTCCGTGTCTTGTTGTGGCTTCTGGAGGCACTTGTACAAAGTGACATAAACTCCAGACATATATCTTTTGTTGTGGGATATTTGTACACTATGTGAAGGTGTATTGTGGTTGGTATAATAAAAGGCTGAATGGCCAATAGCTAGGAAGAAGGTGTGGGTGGGATTTCCAGGGAGAGAAAAGAAGAGGAGGAGGAATCTAGGAATGCACAGGAGACAGGAGAAGAAATAGGAGGTGCAAGAAAGGTAACACCATGCTATAAAATGTAGATTAGGCCAGGCAGTGGTGGTGCACGCCTTTAATCCCAGCACTTGGGAGGCAGAGGCAGGCGGATCTCTGTGAGTTCGAGGTCAGCCTGGTCTACAGAGTGAGTTCCAGGAAAAGCACAAAGCTACACAGTGTGAGTCCAGCTTGGTTTATTTATTTATTTTTTAAATTTGATTTTATGTACATTGGCATGAGGGTTTCAGATCCACTGGAACTGGAGTTACAGACAATTGTGAGCTGCCATGTGGGTGTTGGGAATTGAACCCAGGTCCTCAGAAAGAGCAGCCAGTGCTCTTAACCACTGAGCCATCTCTCCAGCCCCTAGTTTGGTTTGGATAGCAGGCCAGTTAGGACTACATAGTGAGACCTTGTTTCAAAACAAAGCAAATGAACAAAAAAGAGAACACATTGGAAATGAAATATTTTTTCGGGGGGGGGGGGGGGGGGAACAGTTTCCAGACAGGGTTTCTCTGTGTAGCCCTGGTTGTCCTGGAACTCGCTCTGTAGATCACGTTGGCCTCAAACTCACAGGGATCTGCTTGCCTTTGCCTCCTGTGTTCTGGGATCAAAGGTGTGCAACGCCACTGACCAGCTATGGATTAATGTTTAAAGCCTGCTATGATGTGCCTCCCCCTCCTCGTGTGTGTGTGTGTGTGTGTGTGTGTGTGTGTGTGTGTGTGTGTGTGTGTGTACAGGAATGCACTAGCCACCCTTGGGTGTTAGTACTCAACAACTGACAAACCTCAGACTTCCTGTCTTTCCGTCGAGTGTTTCTGTCACTTGCCCTTCCTCTTTCCCCTTCTTTAATTTGCTGACACTCTCTGGGGCCAAGGCTGTGTCTGCAGCAGTTTCTAGGTAGATCAGCCCATGGGACAGTCTTTACTACATGGTTTCAACAGTGCATTAAGCTATTCAGAACAGACCTGCAGGGTTTTCCAAAGACACCAACATTTTAATTTGACCATGGAACACCCTAGGAATGCAATCTATGATACACCCGGGCCAGGCGGCATTTCCAGCCCCTCTACAGTCCTTGTTCAGTCACTGTTGTCGTTACTTTTCTATGGCTGTGATAAAACACCATGACCAAAAGCAGCTTGGGGAGGAAATAGATTAGTTCATTTTACAACAGGACACACTCCATCACTGAGGGAAGTCAGGACAGGAACTCACGCAGGGGGGAAATCTGGAGGCAGGAACTGGTGCAGAGGCCATGGAGGGTGCTGCTTACTGGCTTGTTCCCCATGGCTTATTCCGCCTGCTTTTTTTTCCCCCTTCTTTTTCTTTATTCTTTTGTATTTTGCTCTTTATTTTTCCTCTATAGCTGATAAACGCAAACAAAATCGTTCATCAGCCTGCTTTGTTATAGAGCCCAGGACGCTACCAGCCAGGGGATGGATGGCACCATCCGCAGTGCATCAATCACTAGTTAAGAAAATATACCACAGGCCAATCGGTAGGGGTATTTTCTCAGTTGAGGTCCCCTCCTCTCAAGTGACTCCAGCGTGTGTCGAGCTGACATGAAATCAGCCAGCATAGTCACGGGTTCCTGTGAAACAATAGCCCCCACAAACCCACACTTCTTCCTTCAAAAGGAATTCTGCCATGAAACATTAGAAAAGGAAAGCAACACTCATTTCTTATCCTAAAGAGGACTTAGTTGGGGCTGGGGCAATCAATACTAAGTGGTCAAGAGCATTTGTTGCTCCTCCAGGAGACTCAGGTTCAATTCCCAGCACCCACACGGCACTGGCAACCATCTGTAACTCCAGTTCCAGGGATTCCTACACCCTCTACTGACCCCCTCAGAAACTGCATGCATGTGGTGCACATACATACATGCAGGCAAAATACTCACACAGAAAAAATAAATGGGCTGGGTGTAGTGGTGCACATCTTTGAATCTCGCACTCGGGAGGCAGAGGCAGGCAGATCTCTGTGAATCTGAGGCCAGCCTGGTCTACAGAGTGAGTTCCAGGACAGCCAGGGCTATGTAGAAAGACTATGTCTTAAAAAAATTTTAAAAATCATAAAATAAATAAATCTAAAATTTTACAAAAGATTTATTCGTTATTTTTATTTTATGTGTATGGGCGTCTTGTGTTCACGCATGTTTGTGCATCCTGTGCCTGGTGTTTGTGGAGCCAAAGAAGGCGTAAGATCCCCTGGTCCTGGAGTTAGGATGGCTGTGAGCCATCATGTGGGTGCTGGGAATTGCACCCCAGTCCTCTGCAAGAACAGCAAGTGCGCTTTACCCCCGAGCCAGCTCTCCAACCCCCAAACACATTTCTTTGAAATGCAGTTTTTTAGTATTGTCTTTTCCTGTGCACATTCCCATTACACCCTTAAGAGTCCTGTTTTATTCTTTCTTTCTTTTCTTTTTTTTCTCTCTTTTTTTTTGTGGTTTTTTTGTTTTGTTTGTTTTTGTTTTTGTTTTTGTTTTGTTTTGTTTTTTAGAGACAGGATTTCTCTGTGTTGTTTTGGTGCCTGTCCTGGAACTCACTCTGTAGCCCACGCTGGCCTTGAACTCACAGAGATCCACCTGCTTCTGCCTCCCGAGTGCTGTGGTTAAAGGCATGCGCTGCCGCCGCCGCCACCACCACCACCACCACCACCACCACCACCCGACTTGTTTCTATTTTTTAAGGAACCCATTTCTTATGCAGTCTGTTTTGAATTTCTGGAACGAGGAACTCTTAGCGTGGACAGTGTTGTTAAAATCTAGACTGGTGACAAGCCTTGAGACAATCATCCTGAGTGTGGAAGGAAGTGACTCACCATTGTCCTGCAACCGAAAGTGTTATTCACTGAGGTGCCTGCACAGCGAGGCTCACCACGGCTCGCCTCACCTGGCTGTATCCAGGCTTTTCTGTTCTGCTTCCTCAAACAAGGAGCTGGGAGCTCCCACTTCTACTGTGTGTGTGTGTATATGTGTGAATGTATGGTTTGTGTGTGTATGTATGTATTTATGATTTGTGTATGTGTGTATGTATGTATTTATGATTTGTGTATGTGTGTATGTATGTATTTATGATTTGTATATGTGTGTATGTATGTATGGTGTGTGTATATATGTATGTATGGTTTGTGTGTGTATATGTATGTATATATGGTTTGTGTGTGTGTATTTGTGTATGTATGTATGTATGTATGTATGGTTTGTGTGTGTGTATGTATGTATGTATGTATGTATGGTTTGTGTGTGTATGTGTGTGTATGTATGTATGTATGTATGGTGTGTGTGTGTGTGTATGTATGGTTTGTGTGTGTATATGTATGTATGTATGGTTTGTGTGTGTGTATGTGTGTATGTATGTATGGTTTGTGTGTGTATATGTATGTATGTATGTATGGTTTGTGTGTGTATGTATGTATGGTTTGTGTGTGTATGAATGTATGTATGGTTTGTGTGTGTATGTGTGTGTATATATATGTATGTATGGTTTGTGTGTGTGTATATGTATGTATGTATGGTTTGTGTGTGTATATGTATGTATGTATGTATGGTTTGTGTGTGTATGTATGTATGTATGGTTTGTGTGTGTGTATGTATGTATAGTTTGTGTGTATGTATGTGTGTGTATGTATGTATGTATGTATGGTTTGTGTGTGTATGTGTGTGTATGTGTGTATGTATGGTTTGTGTATGTATGTGTGTATGTATGTATGTATGTATGGTTTGTGTGTGTGTATGTGTGTATGTATGTATGTATGGTTTGTGTGTGTGTATGTATGTATGTATGTATGGTTTGTGTGTGTGTATGTATGTATGGTTTGTGTGTGTATGTGTGTGTATGTATGTATGGTGTGTGTGTGTGTGTGTGTGTGTGTGTGTGTGTGTGTGTGTGTGTGTATACCACAGCCAGCTGGCTGGTGGATGTCAGGGGACAGCCTTCAGGAGTCAGCTGTCACCTTCCACCTCACGTGGCCCCTTCTTTCTTCTGCTTCACCGTCCAGTCCAGGCTAGCTAATCACTGAGATTCCAGGCCATTCTCCTGTCTCCCATAAAAGCATTGGAATTACCCATGCACGTGCCTTTTTGTGGGCTTAGGGGATCACACTTATGGGTCAGGCTTGCACAGCTGACATTTTAGTCAACGCCCAATCACGGCAGCTTGAACTTCATTGAGGAAAATGATGAAGTTCTGGTTGCAGGGTTTGGTTGAAAAAGTCATGCCATAGGTAATATTCCTGGAGTAGTCCATTTTAAGGTTGTCAAAGTGGCCAGTGTGTCTCTTTTGGCCCTATGCAGAGGCAAGAAGGAAAAACCAAGGTCATAAATTTTGATGATAGAAACATAGTAATACTTTTTTTTTTTTTTTTTTTTGGTTTTTTGGTTTTTTGAGACAGGGTTTCTCTGTGTAGCTTTGCACCTCTCCTGGAACTCACTTGGTAGCCCAGGCTGGCCTCGAACTCACAGAGATGCGCCTGGCTCTGCCTCCCAAGTGCTGGGATTAAAGGCGTGTGCCACCACCGCCCAGCTACATTTTTATACTTTAAAATAAATAAATAGAGGGAGAGAGAGAGAGAGGGAGGGAGGAAGAAAGAAAGAAAGAAAGAAAGAAGGAAGGAGGGAGGGAGGGAGGGGGGAGGGAGAGAGGGAGGGAGGGGGGGGAGGAAGGAAGGAAGGAAGGAAGGAAAGAGAGAGAGAGAGAGAGAGAGAGAGAGAGAGAGAGAGAGAGAGAGAGAGAGAGAGAGAGAAGGAAAGAAGCTAGTGCTGGAGAGATGGCTCAGCAGCTAAGAGCACTGGTTACTTTTTCAGAGGACCTGTGTTCAGCTCCCAGCACCCACTTTGGGTGACTCACAGTCTGTAAGTAACTCTGGTTCCAGGGGATCTAAGGACCTTTCTGCCCTCTTTTGGCACCTACATGAGTAATAATAATAGTCACGTTGACCAACACTTCCCCACATCTGCCTCTACCTCCCTCCTGAGTGCTAGGATTAAAGGCATGCTCCACCATTGCCAGGCAAATTTAAAAATCTTAAAAAAAAAAAAAAAAAAAAAAGGCGAAGCCGAGCCGGTGACTTTGCTGCTCCTCAAGGACCACGAAAGCCAGGATGTCTGTTTCTCCTGTGTGAGGATGGAAGACACAGTGACTCCACAGAGGTGTCCTCGGACCTCCACGTGCGTGCTCTGGCATAGGCACACAATAATAACTTTTTTGATTAGCAAAAAAGCTGTCAGTTAAAAAGGGAAACATTAGCTGGGCGGTGGTGGTTCATGCCTTTAACCCCAGGCAGAGGCAGGCAGAGCTCTGTGAGTTGGAAGCCAGCCTGGTCTACAGAGTTTCAGCACAGCCAGTGCTACACTGAGAAATCCTGTCTTGAAAAACTAAAAACTTAAAAAAAAAAAAAAGAAAGAAAGAAACATTATTATTTCCAGGAATTTCCTAAGGGGAAGGCTTGAGCAGACACAAGCTATTTTCCTGCTCCTGTAGAGTTAATTTTTGTTCTCTCTCTTTTCTTGGAGTTAATTTTTTACAGTCACCATCTTTAGTTACATGAGCTAGTTTGTCCCCCGGTGTTAGTTCTGGGGGGGCGGGGAGATCGCTATCTAAATCACCTCGAGATCCTATGAGCGTTGCATAGATCGGCCCAGTGAAGCACATACCCCATCATCTACGACATTTGCTAAATACTCTTCATGAAGCCTTCCGGTGAAGTTCTTTTGAAAAAGGAAGCGGGAGGGCATGTACCTTCCATGTCAAATTAGGAGTCCCCCTCCTTTTTTAAAAATGCATTTTCGTGGCTGAATACAGGCACAACTTCAGCTCACTCACCAAATGAGAGACAACACACTCTTGAATCTCCTGTTTGTTCAGAACAGAAAACTGTCAGGGTTGAGCCAAACAGAAGAGTCCTTTTCTAAATATAGCAACGTCATCTGACCCTCGCTGGTCTTTGTACTCGGAGGGCTAAGGTATTAGACACATGGCTTCGAGGCTAGAGCGTGTAATTCCTCTTGGGGAGAGGAGACAGTTGGCCATAGCCGATCTAAATGCCGGGTTTGTGTCTGTCCTGTTTGATCTGAGGAAACAGACGAGAATGTTGTTGGGGCATTTCCACATGACAGCTTGTCATTCTGGTAAACTTTCCCACTCTGCACAGGAAATAGTTCTTCCAATCCTTTGGGTTAATGTGTGTGTGTGTGTGTGTGTGTGTGTGTGTGTGTGTGTGTGTGTGTATCGAATCCAGGGCAAGTGGTCTGAGCCCATGTTTATTTTTATATCCTGTTAAATAGCAGTCAGTATTTAAGAACTCTCCATGCAGACAGATTTTTTTTCTTGATTTCCTTTTCCTCCTCCTCTCCCTTCTTCTTCTTTTTCTTCTTCCTCCTTCCCCTCCCCCTTCTCCTCCTCCTCCTTCTCTTCTTCCTCCTCCTCCTCATCTTCTTAAGACAGGGTCTCTCTACATATCCCGGGCTGCCCTGGAGCGCACTATCTCCTGCCTCTGCCTCCGAGTGCTGAGATTAAAGTGAGTGCCATCATGCTCAGCCTTTTCTTCTACTTTTAAAGCTACAAGTGTAGACACATCTATGTCTGCATATGTGCAGATGAGTGCCCTAGGAGGCCAGAGGCAATGGATACCTGGAGCTGGACTTGCAGGAGTCTGTGAACCACTCCGTCAGGGCGCTAGGAACCAAATCCTAGTCCTCTACAAGGACAATCCCCCTGTCTCATCTTCCCAAGTGTTGAGATTACAAGGCATGCATCACCACATCCTGTTTTATGTGGGGCTGGAGATATGGTCTAAGGCTTTTTCATTCTGGGCAAGTAGTCCATTGACTGAGCGGCACCCCAACCCTCCCCTCTGCTTGCGTCCTTAGCTATGAAACCTCACACTGAGGCTAATTCAATTTCCTCAGTTATGACTATTAGGACTATGTCCACAGATCTCAGTTTCCATCCCCTGCCACTAATCTCTGTTCATTTTTTTTTTAAGACTCTTTATAGGGATCGGGCAAATGGCTCCGTAGGTAAAAGCACCTGCCTCCAAGCCTGATTGGCTGAGTTCAATCCCTGGGACCCACATGAGGGAAGGAGAGAATCGACCCCTGTAAATTGTCCTCTAAACTTTTCCACACTTGCACCAGGGGCATGCGATAAATAAATAAATAAATAAATACAAATAAATAAATAAATGTGATTAAAAACAGTGAAAACTCTTCACAGGAAAATGTGCACACATATCCTGACAGTTTATAGTTCAACATTTTCATCTTTATTCTTAAAGAGCATTTTGAGGTTTCAGAGTTTTTAGGACAAATAAAAGATTAAGTGAAGGGAAATCCTTTTAAGAGTATTTCTGTTTTGCCAGAGGTAGATCTTTCTAGCCAAGTAAGGGTTTGCCAAACTTGGCTAAGAACTAAGGCTCTAATGTAGGGCCGTGGGGGTGGTGGGAGTAATGGTGGGGGGAGTGGGGGGAGGGGTGGGGGGGGGAGAGGATGGTATTGAAAATGAGGAAAGCCTGCCCAGGCTGTGTTTCCAGTCTTGCTCATAGTACTACATGTTCATGTGGAGAAATTTTTACATTTGCTCCCTGAGCCCTGCAGGAGGGGGAGGAGGAAGGGAAGGAAGGTGTGTGTTGGGGAGGGGGGAGGGAAGGCGGGTGTGGGGGGAGGAAGGAAAAAGAGGAGTGTCACCCCCTTCACAGAAGGAAGCAGAGACATCAGCTGGCTGCTTAAACATCCATTTAAAAGCATCAATAAATAATGGAGCCAGGCGTGCAGCAAACTGGGGACCAGAACCGACTCTGGTTTCAGGATTTGGATGTTGCTTCTTGGACCTTCTCTTGCTGCCCCTGCAGCTTCCCTGTCCTGTCCTTGGGCAAGCTCTGAGGGTGACTGGTGTCTATTGGTCAGTTTTGGACACTCTTTATACAATCCTTTTTTTTCCCTAGAAAAATTTTAATACTTTCTGAATTTCTTTTTACAATTAGGATGTATTTCTATATCGTTGTATACTTAGGATTATCCCTAAGATATGTTTTCTTTCTTTGTCTGCTTATTTATTTGTACAATTTTCACAGTGTTGGGATGGGACCCTGAGTTTTTATGCCTGCTAAACACACGGTCCAGCCCTGAGCTGCATCCTGAGCTTCCAAACAACGCTTTTGTTGTTGCTGTTTGTGGCTTTAGTTTTACTTTTGAATCAGGGTTGCTCAGGGAGATCTCTTAAGTCTTGGTACTTCTGCCGCAGTGCTGGGATAGCCTGTTTGTATCATCTAGCGAGTGTTCCCTTTTGACAAAGCAAAGAAGCCTCCTCCCAATTCAGTTATGTGATGTTCTGATTCATTTTTGTACCAGAAACATCCACATGCACTGTAATAGACGATCAATCACTTCTCAATTCCCAATGTTACAAAAATATAACATTTCCCCCAGAAAGCTTTGTGTATGCCTCTCTTCAAAACAACCCTCCCAAGGCTGAATTTAAAACTGGAGCTGGTCCCTGTGACCTTTGCATTATGTTGTTTCGAAGTGTCCCTTGCCAAATGATAAATCATAATTATCAACTTCCCCAGAGACTTCAGTACAGACAGCAAAGTCCACCAGAGTTCCGTGGTTCTGTAAAATCACACCAAAGGGGAGCACTCCCAAAATGCGCCCCCCCCCCCTTTGCCAAAGGCCATTTCTTTCCCTGGGAGCACTGAAGGAGGATGTCAGGCCAGAAGCGGCCTTGGGCAGACACGGGTCATGATTACAGGGGTTGCCTGGGTTCTTCGGGTTTTAACTCCCTTAATTGCAGAACTGAGGCTGCTGAGTGACGAGTGTTGAAGCAGCAGGCAGGGATTCAAAGCCAAGGAAGCCGGGCCTGCATTCTCAAGGCTTGTCTTTAAATGACGTCCGCTTCCAGGATGGCGTCTTCTCCTCTGAGATCTCTGTCTCAAGAGCACATCAAAAAGGCGAATGGTGCCCCAAATAACACTGTTATGACACAAGCTCACCCACCAGGCGATTTTTCCTCTCTCTCTCTCTCTCTCTCTCTCTCTCTCTCTCTCTCTCTCTCTCTCTCTCTCTCTCTCCTATGTGTATGATTGTTTTGCCTGCGTATATGTTTGCACACCACATGCTTGCCTGGTGTCGAAGGCATTCAGAAGAAGGGATCGAGTGCCCTAGGACTGGAGTTACAGACAGTTGTTAGCTGCCTTGTGGGTGCTGGGAATTGAACTCAGATGCTTTCGAAGAACAGTGGTGGGTGCGCTTAACCACTGAGCCATCGCTCTAGCCCTAGAATTTTTTCTTTAGACAGGGTCTCACTCTACAGCTCAGGCAAGCTTGGAAGTCATTATGTGGTCCAGGTTGGCCTTGAACCCCAAATTCACCTGCCTCAGTTTCCTGAGAACTGGGATTACGATCAATCGCTTCCAGCTCCCTCCATTTTGAAACAGGCTCTCCCTATAAAACCTGGCCTCAAGCTCACCCCTGCCTCTGCCTCCATGAGGCCGCACCCTCCAGCTTCTGTTGCCTTTTTGGAAACTCCTTGCATTGCCTGGGGCTCACAGGTAGCTCAGAAGCACAGCTTTTTCTTCCCTTCCCTAGGTATCTTTTCAGTGAAAGGGGGGAGGGGTGTGGAGGGCTTTTTGTTTTGTTTTGTTTTGTTTTTATCTTACTAATTCCCTAGGACTCTAGTAATTTTCATTTTATCTTAGATATGTAGAATTTTATTCTTTCTTTTCCTTTCTTTTCTTTCTTTCTTTTTGTTTTTGTTGCGTTTTTTTTTTTTTTGTTTGTTTTGTTTTTTTTTTTGAGACAGGGTTTCTCTGTGTAACCCTGGTTGTCATAGAACTCGATCTGTAGACCAGGCTGGCCTCAAACTCAGAGATCCACCTGCTTCTGCCTCCTGAGTGCTGGGATTAAAGTCATGTGCCACCAACACCCGGTTAAGTATGCAGAATTTTAAATCTCAAGAAATATTTAGCTTCCTTTTTTCCCCTGATGTAGTCAGTAGAAAGAAGAGGAGGAGGAGGAGGAGAGGAAAACCCACTCACATGTAATAGGAAGTAAACACACAGTCTTAGACACAGTTAAAATCATTTTTCGATCTCAGCTGGATGTGGTGCCTCATGCCTGTAATCCTGGTGCCTTGTAGGCTGGAGGCAGGAAGGTGCTTGCAAGCTCAAAGCCAGCCTGATGTACACAGCAGTTTCCCAGGCCATCCTGGTCTAGATAGTGACATCCTGTGTCTAGAAACAAACAAAACAATTTGGCCTCATAGAGATCATTTAAACTTTCTCTATTCCCTGCAGAGCGTTCTGTTTGGCTGTATAGCTCAGTGGGTAGTGGAGCACATGCTAACACGCCAGAGGCCTGGGTTTGGTCTTCAGCATTGCGAAACAGAATCAAAGGAAGTACAACGTATGCGGAACTTCTCAGTGTGTGGTATTTTCATTTTTTGTAGGTCTGGAATAGAGACACACATACACTCGTGATTATATACACACATACATATAGACACATATATACCTACATGCACACATAGATGCACTTATATACATATGCATATTCATATAAACACATGTGCATAAACATAGATACACAAACATACACAGTACATGTGACATTTATATGTTTAAATAGACATATCTGGGGAAGTTACTAAGAAAGCTGACTTGGAGTCTGATATACTAAAAGCACCACGATTTTGAGTTGGAAACCATACAATTTTGTTGATTCCAGCTCTTTAATTATGTAAGAAGATCCCCGGGGGCTGGAGAAGCTCTTTGGTTTGCCCTGGGATCTTTGAGACTCCCCCTCTGGACATGCCATATAATTTTGCACTTAACCTCAAGGGCTTCCGTGTCCTTATCGGTAAAACAGGCTCCCTGGAACACAGTGAAATGTGCAGGGTTTGAAAACTGTGAGGTTGGGAGCAAAGAGAAGGAGCATTTAGGAGTGCAAATGGCTGGTGGAGACTTGAACTTGTGACCAGCGCATCAGTGTGCTTGGTCCCTAGACAGCTTTTAAGTGTCTTTCACTAAAAGGGTAAGATATAGGAGGTGGGGTTTCCTTCCCCATGGGGCTCTGTGCATTTTTCACCAGCCCCCAATCTCAGGAGACTCCGACTTGAACTGCTTCCTTCACTCCAAGTGGTGGCAGACACTACCCCATCCCCAACTGCCAGCATCCAGCTTCCTGCCTCCTCCAGCCTCCTCGGCTCCACTTCACATAGCTTTGGGCTTTGCCAGAGTGTGGCTGTTGTACTTTTTGGAATTTCCTCCCCAACACTTATCATTTCAGGCTGTGCTTGCATTAATGATTTATCCAGCCAGGGTTATTAAAATTGACTGCAGCCTCCGAGGACAGGGTAGTTTGTCAAACCTACATCGTAAGACTAATTGGATACATTTTGCATGAATTGTGATTAATGCAAGGTAATTTCAGAGGATGGCTCCTGCTAATTAATAACTCAACCACATTTGACTCATCTTGGTAGAGCAAACTTTATAAGCGCATCACAAACTTGCTCAGAACAGGGTCTCCCACACATAGGTCAGTGGTTTGAGTTGGTTCTTAGGGAAGCAGACAGTTTGAGCAACATTTTAATTCAGAAACAGTTGCTTAATATGGGTCCTCTAAAAAAATAAATAAATAAAAAACAAGCCCAGGAAGAGAAACTGTGAAACGGTCTCATGTTCCAACACATTTTTGTTTCTTGGTTGATTTTACATTTACAACACAGCTCTTGTTCTCAGGGAGGCTTGGGAAAGGTCAGCTAGAAGCTATACACCGTCAACAAACCGAGGGGACATTAGAAAGCTACAGATCATTTGAAACAAAAACATTAAAAAACAGATCCAAGGGCTGGCAAGATGGCTCAGTGGGTAAAGGTGCTTGGCGCTAAGGTTGGTGACCTGAGTTCGGTCCTCAGGCCCCACATGATAGAGGAGAGAACCGACTCCTGCAAGTTGTCCTCTGACCTCCACGTGTGCGCAGTGACACACGAGTGTTCTCACACCTACATACTACTAACAAACAAAAATTCAAAACAAAACAACTGATCTTCGAGGTTACAGGTTGCATGAAAGTCCTAGAATGTTTATAAAGCAAATGCAGGTGAAACATGTCCTTCCCACAACCAAGTTTTAGTGAGCCAAAAAGCCACCGCAGTTACAACTTCTAGAAGGGACCGTGGCTTGTGCTTCTCCTCTCAGGCCAGGAGGGACACAGATGCGCCTCAACAGAAAGCAGTCAATCAGCTGTCACTCAAACAACCTTGCTCCTCTCTACCTCAACAGTGGGGAAGTCTGACTCAGGTAATAGACACACTTATAAACCGCCAGGACCAAAACAGCAGAAAAACAAAGCCCGGCGACTGCTCCGCTGAAGTCATGGGCGGATTCATTAAACACAGTCGATGTAAAGAAGGAGTGTTTTCTGTTTCCTGCTTCCTCGATTGGGAAAGCCTCTTCAAGGAGGAACAGATATTTAATGAATACCCAAAATACAAAAGAGGGTGGAGCCTGGAGCCAGGCCCTCCTGGGGCTTTATAACCTCATGGAACAGTTAGAAAAGATCAATCCTCCCTTCTAGAATGTCCAGTGATGTCAGGCCCAGGACCTTGTCCACAAATTCCTTCCATACTTCAGAAGGATCCCAGTTAAACTATGACCGGGAGATATACAGGTGTTCTCTGTGGATGGGGGTGGGGCAGGCATGAAGGGCAAATAGCCACATAAGGGCCAGCTGGAGAAGAACGGCCAGAAACTCAGCAGGATCCTGAGCCCCAGGCATCCCCCTCATCTTCCTACGTAGTCCTCACAGCCAATCAGGTATGTGAGTGGACGGGGTGTAGTTAAGTCATTTTGGTAAGGGTACTACGAAGAAGGAGAAAGAAGAAAAAATAAAGATAGAATAAAATGGGCCCATTCGAAGTATTTATTTACATATGTACTTTTTTTTTTTTCCCAGAGCCAAGGACCGAACCCAGGGCCTTATGCTTGCTAGACAAGAGCTCTACCACGGAGCTAAATCTCCAACCCCCCCCCCCCTTTTTTTTGAGACAGGGTTTCTCTTTGTAGTTTTGGTGCCTGTTCTGGATCTCGCTCTTTAAACCAGGCTGGCCTCAAACTCACAGAGATCCACCTGGCTCTGCCTCCCAAGTGCTGGGATTAAAGGCATGTGCCGCCGCCGCCCGGCCTCATATGTACTTATTGAATTAGCTTAAATGATTAAATGAGTATGAGGTCTCTTATGGCTTTGCTAGACACTTAGTTTGGGTTGATCCTTCTCTCCTAGCTCCTCTGCCCCATCCCTGCCTCACTCTCAATTAAATCGTTTTATGGGACTGGAGAGATGTTTAGTAGTTAAGAGCACTTGCTGTTCTTCCACAGGACTCAGGTTTGGTTCCTGTCACCTACCTTGGGTGGCTCACAACCACCTGTAACTCCAACTCCAGGAATCTGATGTCCTCTTCTGTTCTCTTCAGGTACCTGAACTCAACTACACAAACCCACATACAAACACACAAAGAACACAGTTTCTTGTTGTTCTTTGAGACAGAATCTCACCGTGTGACCCTGGCTGTCCTGGAACTCAATACATAGACTGGGCTGGCCTTGAACTCAGATCTACCTGATGACACTCACCGCCAAGTCTGGCACACATACACATAGTTAAAAATAAATATTAAAGAGCCTAGAGAGATGGCTCAGAGGTTAAGAGCACATGCTGCTCTTACAGAGGTCCTGGGTTCGAGAGTCCCATCACCCATATGGGGGTTCACAGTCATCTATAGTTCCAGTGGATCAGGAGCCCTCTTCTGGCCTTTGTGGACACCGCATACACATGGTGCACACACAAGCTGGCAAAACACCAATATACGTAAAACCTAAACGTTAGAAAAAAATTCACACACTCCTAGCATCTCTTTCTGCCTTTATTTTTAAACTTCATATTATTATTAATGCTGTTATTATTGGATAATATATTATCCAATATTAATATATTATTATTTTTTATGTGAAACAGCATCATATTACATAGTTCTGGCTGTGAAAAGTTGTCTGTGAGCTTATGTTTTGCATATGGATCAGCCTTGAATAAGGAACTACTGAATATGCAAGGACAGGTGTTGAGAACCTCCATGGTTTTTCTGCAGAGGACGGTTAATGTACACCACATTGAACAAGAAGGTGAAAAGTAGGTTTTTTGTTTTGTGTTTGAGACAGGGTCTCTCTAGGTAGCCCTGGCCAGCATATAACTCTCTATATAGACCAGCTTGGCTTTGAACTCACTGAGGTCCCTCTGCCTACTGGATGCCAGGATTAAAGGAGTACACCACCACACCCAGCCCCCCTTTCTTTTTTTTTAAAAAAAATTACATTTATTGATTGATTGTATGTAAGCAGGCACGGATGGCTTGTAGGAGTCGCCTTCCACCCTGTGGGATCCAGGGATCGAACTCTGGTCTTCGGGCTTGGCAGTTAGCTCCTTCAGGCATCGAGCCATCTCACGGGCCTCTGTTACTGTTTTTATTCTTGGCCAGCAATCCTTCTCATTGGACTTCTCCAACAACCAGTGATTGCTTTTCTCGGTCAAAAGTACTGGTTGGTTATGTCACAATCTTCAGATTTTACGTTGATAATTCCTTTCCTCCTATTTATAGCTCTATATAATGGGCGTATGTCTACGGCTTGGACATCTACCAAACAGAACACCCGTTGGGGTGTGGGAGAGGGGAGGGGGAGGAGGAGCAGGGTTCGGGAGGGGAGGGGGTAGAGGTGGAGGGAGGGAAGAAACAATACTAGCAAGAAGTCACTTTACAAGCGCCCTTTTTGTTTACACGAAGAACATCCAGGTCTGACCTGAATAATTAACAATACGAGGAAACGCCTCCAGGTCCCCAGAGTGCGTTCCCATTCGCGGTCCTCACCTGGGGGTCCAGGGAACAGGACCCGGGATGCCGAGGAGAATGAAGTGCAAAGGCTAGGTCGGGCTGTCAGGTTCTTGGCCGTTCTCTGCACTTTCTGGCTCATCATCGCCCCCCCTCCCCCCCGGCTCCGTCCCCCCCTCCCACACCCCGCCCTCGAATTTGCCCTGAGTGTGCAAGGCTGTCAGGCTGCAACACGCAGCCGCAGTACGTTGTGCAAACGGTGTGGCAGGAGGGGATGGGCTGGGAGAGAGCTGTGAAGGAGGTGGGGGAGGGAGGCACCACGTGATTTTCTGGAACGCAGCCTCCTGGCTTCTTTATTTCGATATGGCAGTAAACTAATTTCCTCTCTCCAGAACGAGTTGGGTGAATGGAAGAACTAAGTCGCGTTCCTCTGGAAAGAATTGCTTTTGAATGTTGTAAAGGAATTTGTCTTTGATTCCCTTCCTCGCTCTGAAGAATTGCTCCCCGTTCAAATCAAATGATTTATTTCTTTCTCCATCTGAGAAACGCTTTCCAGCCGGGATTTCCCTTTCGAAAGAAAAAAGAAAAGCTTCCACTTTTTTTTTTTTTTTTTTTTTTTCCCTACAAAGCTTTTCTGAATGGTGTGAATGGTGTAAGGACCAGAGAGTTTGAAAAGTCACTTTACATACTCTGCCCCTTAGTGGAGTGACAACTAGACCACAGTTGAATCCCGGAACCCGGAGGTGGTGTAGGAGATTCTGAGTTCAAAGTCATCCTGGGCTACATAACAGAATTTGAGCCGGGCGGTGGTGGCGCACGCCTTTAATCCCAGCACTCGGGAGGCAGAGCCAGGCGGATCTCTGTGAGTTCGAGGCCAGCCTGGACTACCAAGTGAGTTCCAGGAAAGGCGCAAAGCTACACAGAGAAACCCTGTCTCGAAAAACCAAAAAAAAAAAAAAAAAAAAGAATTTGAAGCCAGCCTGGGCAATATGAGACCCCATAGACCCCACCATAGACAAGCAAGTGTTCATCACTCTAGAACGGAGATAACTTGCTCCTAGTGTCCAATACACTTCCCTCCTTAAGCTCATTCATAGAAATAAAGTCACTTCTATGGGACAGATAATAACTGGCTTTTAAGTTCACGTTCTTTTCTTGAGTTCTACAGAGCCAGCTGTGGGGGCCTATGCCTGTCAACCCAGCACTTGGGAGGGAGTTCAAGGCCAGCCTGAGCTATCTAGCAAACCCCTGTCTGAAAGACAGGACAGCAGAGGGCGGGGTAGGTAGCCTGGCTGGTAGGATTCTTGTCTATCACGAAAGAATCCATGCAGAGATGGGAGTCCATAATCCTCGTACCGGGGGAGTGGAGGCAGGAGGATCCATTTCAAGGCCAACCTCAGATACATAGAGAGTTCAAGGCCAGTTTGGGCTGCATGAGACACTGTCTTAACAAATAAGCAAATACATATGTATCACATACATACATACAACCATGCAAGCCAGTGGCGGTGTATTTCCTGATATGGCTGGCCAGGACACTCCTGGTTCATGGAATGTCACTTTAATTCCATTTTGCAGCAGGAATGTCGGCTGTGGTGGCTTGTGTACCCAACCCACGGTGGCTCAAAACACCAGCAAGTCAGGTAGGTCTCTCGGCGCTGACTGTGGCGGTTGACCCATCCTCAGCTTGTCTCAGAAGCTGTCTGATTGTCACTGGGCTTCCGGTGGGCAGCAGAGGCCTCCACACCTCAAACTGGGCTGTGTTCGTTCATTCAAATGCAGCATTTTCTACATTTTCTATTTCAAAAGTTGCCTGTGGCTCCCGGAGGCCGAGCTCCCCAACTCCTCACAGATTTTATTCTTTTATTAGCTCTCTTTGCTTTTTCATTTTCTCTCTCTCTCTCTCTCTCTCTCTCTCTCTCTCTCTCTCTCTCTCTCTCTTTCTTTCTTTTTTTTTTTTTTGTTTTTTTTTTTTGTTTTTTTTTTTGGTTTTTTCGAGACAGGGTTTCTCTGTGTAGCTTTGCGCCTTTCCTGGAGCTCACTTGGTAGCCCAGGCTGGCCTCGAACTCACAAAGATCCGCCTGGCTCTGCCTCCCGAGTGCTGGGATTAAAGGCGTGCGCCACCACGCCCGGCTCTTTTTGGTTTTTCAAGACAGGGTTTCTCTGTGTAGCTTTGCGCCTGTCCTAGAACTCACTTGGTAGCCCAGGCTGGCCTCGAACTCACAGAGATCCGCCTGCCTCTGCCTCCCGAGTGCTGGGATTAAAGGCGTGCGCCACCAGTCACCACCGCCCGGCTCTCTTTGCTTTTTCAAGTGACACCAAAGATGAGTTCCTTTCTTTGTATGGGATATTTTATTAGGTCAAGAGAAGGGATTGTGTGGTTGAAAGGTGTCCTGTCAGAATGATTTTGAAAGGAGTGGAAATGTTTGAACAAGCGAACAAGAAAAGCCACATTGCGTGACATGTTCATTCATAAGAGAGGTGGGTGAAAGGGAGCAGTTTGGTGGTCTTTTCTTAAATTACTCTCATTTTACTTCTAAATTTTTATTGTATTTCTATTTCTATGTATTTGTGTGTGTGAGAGCACATCTATGTGGGAAGACTGGGGAGTGGGGAGGCTCTGGAACTAGAGTTACAGGGGTTGAGATTATCTTTTTATTACATTTTAATTTACTTAGTGTGTGTGTGCTAATGTTTGCGTGGGGGTCACAGCTGTGGCTCTCTTCCCACCAAGTAGGTCCTGAGGACCAGATTCAGTTGTTAGACTTGGCTCTAAGGTCCTTTAGCAGCTGAGCCATCTCACTGGACCTCGGTGTTCCCTACCTTTTTTTTTTTCTTTTTGGCATGTGCGAAGTGTGTTTGCACATGTGGATGTCAGAAGACAACCTTTTAGATTTGATTCTCTCCTTCCGGGGATCAAACTCACCTGAGCTATCCGACGCAGCAGAGTCTAGACTGCTGAGCGTCAGATTTTTTTTTTTTTTAATTTGGCTATTTTTTTTTTAAATAATTGAGTAAAACTGAAATTTATTATATGCCATAGTAGTCCTAGGGACCTCCATGCTATATATATAGCCTCAATGGTTCTATGGGTTGTGGTCTGATTGTTCTTTATTTTATATCTAGAATCCACTTATGAGTGAGTACATACCATAACTGTCTTTCTGGGTTTGGGTTACCTCACTCAGGATGAATTTTTCTAGTTCCATCCATTTGCCTGCAAATTTCATGCTTTCATTGTTTTTCTCTGCTGAGTAGTACTCCATTGTGTATATGTACCACATTTTTTTCATCCATTCTTCCGTTGATGGGCATCTAGGTTGTTTCCAGGTTCTGGCTATTACAAATAGTGCTGCTATGAACATAGCTGAGCATATATCTTTATGGTATGAATCAGCATTCCTTGGGTATATGCCCAAGAGTGGGATGGCTGGGTCTTGAGGTAGTTCGATTCCTAATTTTCTGAGAAACCGCCATACTGATTTCCACAGTGGTTGTACAAGTTTGCATTCCCACCAACAGTGGAGGAGTGTTCCCTTTGCTCCACATCCTCTCCAACATTGGTTGTCATTGGTGTTTTTGATCATAGCCATTCTAACAGGTGTAAGGTGGTATCTCAGAGTCGTTTTGATTTGCATTTCTCTGATGATTAAGGATGTTGAGCATTTCTTTAAATGTCTTTCAGCCATTTGTAGTTCTTGTTTTGTGAATTCTCTGTTTAGCTCTTTAGCCCATTTTTTAATTGGACTGTTCAGTACTTTGATGTCTAGTTTCTTGAGTTCTTTATATATTGTGGAGATCAATCCTCTGTCAGATGTGGGGGTGGTGAAGATCTTTTCCCAATCTGTTGGCTGTCTTTTTGTCTTATTGACTGTGTCTTTTGCCCTGCAAAAGCTTCTCAGTTTCGAGAGGTCCCATTTATTAATTGTTGTGCTCAGGGTCTGTGCTGTCGGTGTTTTATTTAGGAAATGGTCTCCGGTGCCAATGCGTTCAAGAGTGCTTCCTATTTTCTTTTCTATTAAGTTTAGTGTAACTGGATTTATGTTTAGGTCTTTGATCCACTTGGACTTGAGTTTTGTGCATGGTGACAGATATGGATCTATTGGTAATCTTTTACATATTGACATCCAGTTATGCCAGCACCATTTGTTGAAGATACTTTCTTTTTTCCATTGTATAGTTTTGGCTCCTTTGTCAAAAACCAGGTGTTCATATGTGCATGGATTAATGTCAGGGTCTTCAATTCGATTCCATTGGTCCGTATGTCAGTTTTTATACCAGTACCAAGCTGTTTTTATTACTATAGCTCTATAGTAGAGTTTAAGGTCCGGGATGGTGATGCCTCCAAGGGTTGCTTTATCGTATAGGATTCTTTTAGCTATCCTGGGTCTTTTGTTTTTCCATATAAAGTTGAGTATTTTTCTTTCCAGTCTTTGAAGAATTGTGTTGGGATTTTGATGGGGATTGCATTGAATCTGTAGATTCTGAGCGTCAGATTTGCTGTGCAGGTATCCTGTGGGAAATTCCCCTCACACTTAAGATCCAGGGGACCTCAGAGAACAGGCTGTCCTCCACGACTCTGCTGCTGCCCTTTGGCATTTTGGCTTCTCTCTCAGATGAACTTGTTTACCTCAGAAAGTGATGCACACATTTCCAGAGGGCATCTGAGTTTCCATAGCAACTTTCAGTTGTCTCTGCTGAGGACTTCCTTATTCCAGTGTGGTGATGCGATGCTGACTTGGGCCACACACACACAGTCTCATGTAGCACAGGCTGGCCTTGAACTCACTACGTAGCTGCTGGATACTCTGCCTCTATCTCCGGAACACCAGGATTACAGATCTGCTCCACTGTGCCTGGTTTGTGTGGCACTGGGGATGGAAGCCAGGGCAGGCATTCCACAATTGAGCAATATCCCCAGGTCAATAAAGGAAATATTTTATATTTCACTTTTGGTTGCTTCTGACTGTCTAGTGCAGATGTATTTCATCTTACCCGCTATTGTGACTCCACATCTGTTAGGAATGACACAGGAAGACTGTATTTCACTGCTGGAAGGATTATGATAAGATTATGCAGGAAGTAGGCAGACTTGGTAAACAAAACCCGCAAAGCATTTTAGCAGGGCCATGGTGGCACATGCTTTTAATCCTGGCACTGGGGAGGCAGATGCAGACTGGTCTCTGTGAGTTCAAGGCCAGTCGGGCTTATATTGGGAGTTTCAAGACAATCAGGGCTATAAAGTGAGGCCTTATCTAAATCAGGCAACCAAACAAACAAGCAAACATCGTAGTATACAGATGTAGCTAGACTGTGCTTACTGCTGCCTCACACAATGTGCTTTTCTTTTTAATTAGAAAAAAAAATTTTTTTTAGCCGGGCGGTGGTGGCGCACGCCTTTAATCCCAGCACTCGCGAGGCAGAGTCAGGTGGATCTCTGTGAGTTTAAGGCCAGCCTGGTCTCCAAAGCCAGTTCCAGGAAAGGCGCAAAGCTACACAGAGAAACCCTGTCTCGGAAAAAAAAAATTTTTTTTTTAAAGTGTGTGTGTGTACGTATGTAGGCCTTGGAGTCAAGTGGAGGTCAGAACACAACTTGGGGGAGTCGGTTCTCCTTCCACCATGTGGGTCCTGGGGACTGAATTCTGTTCAAGAGGCTTGGCAGCAAGCGGCGTTATAGGTTGTGCCTCTCACTGTGTTAGCGTTGACTATCTTTTTGGCCTTAAATGTCGATTCCAGCTGGATGGTGGTGGCTCATGCCTGTAATACCAGTACTTGGGAGACAGAGCCAGGCGGATCTCTGTGAGTTCGAGGCCAGCCTGGGCTACCAAGTGAGTCCCAGGAAAGACGCAAAGCTACACAGAGAAACCCTGTCTCGAAAAACCAAAACCAAAAAAAAAAAAAAAAAAAAACAAAAAAAAAAAACATAAAACAAAACAAAAACCACCCAAACAAACAAACAAAAACTTGGTGAATGAATGATGCAACCTGTATCACCATCTTCCTTTGCAGTCATGATTCAGGGAGAAACGGAAACAGCTGAATAATTCAGACTCGAGATCAGTTTCTTGGACGCTGGTTATCCCTGGGACAGCAGTCCGACTGTGTTTGCCACTGTCTTCAAGAAGCTTTGAACAGCGTTTGCCTCAGGCATTATGGAGTATGGCACGAAGTTGGTGTCTCTGCAAAGCCCCAAACAATGTCTGCTTTATCCATCCAAGTTATTGGGTAATTCCTTGAAAAGCAGGGGCCTGCGTTGTTTACTGTCATGAACTGCTCAAACAACATTTTCAAGTCTTTCTCTGGTCTGGGGTGTGTGACTTAGCAGTGAGCAGAAAGCTTGCCCAGCGTGGGTGAGGCCCTGGCTTCGCTCCCATGCACTGCAAAACATAAAAACCCAGGGGTTTTGCTGAAGCAGAGTCAGGGTTAACGACAGAGAACTGATCTGTGTTCTCAGGTTGAACAGAAAACTGCATTGACGCAGGCATGGCGGCACACGTCTGGGAGGGAGCCCAGCATTCAGGAGCTGGAGGGTCAAGAGTGGCTATCTAAGACCCTCTCTCTAAACCCAACATGTTCTAAACGGAACAGCTGGGGTCACCGTCTAACTTGAGTGCTGACAGTGGAGTTGCCAGGAGCATAGGATGAAGGGACAGACTGAATATGTGTGGGGGCTCTGAGGAGGAAGTGGGCATGCTCTCGGGCTGGAGCCGGTGCTGCTCACATCAAAGGCCTCGCTTCTTCACTGCTTCAGGCTGTTGTAAACCAGGCTCTAGTGCCCGTCATCTGGGAGACGGAAGTCCAATTTAGCATAGAGAACCGTATCCCGAAGTAGGGCCCGATGACGGCTGTCTAGGGAGGCTTCCTCAAAGCTTTTCGGGGTTGACATCTGAGTCCTTGGTTCAGAGGCTCTCATTCTAATCCTTGTCTTCTGCTCACTGCTGTGTGACTTTGAATAGCTTCTTGACTGCTCTGGGCTCTCATTTTTCACCAAGATCATGGGGCTTTAAGAGTTCTTGTATTTTTTTTTTAAATATTTATTTTATTTTATGTCTATGAGTGTTTTGCCAAATGTATATATGTGTGTCTGCTGCTCAGGGATGTCATAAAAGGGTGTTAGATTTCCTAAAGCTGGAGTTATGAATGGTTGTGAACTAACATGTATGTGTTGGTAATCGAACCTGGGCCTTCTGCAAGAGAAAGCAGTGCTTTTTTGTTTGTTTGTTTGTTTGTTTGTTTTTGACATAGGTGCCATCATGCCCAGCTGTAACAAGTGTTCTTAACCACTGAGCCATCCCTATAGCTCAGTTCTTGTAATATTCAAAAAATTAATTTTTAATTTTTGTTTTGGTTTGGTTTTTTTGGTTTTTCGAGATAGGGTTTCTCTATGTAGCTTTGTGCCTTTCCTGGATCTCACTCTGTATAATTTTTTATTTTTTATTAGGTGCATATGGGTGTGTCTGTGTGTAGGCATGTGCACATGAGTGCAGTACCCTCAGAGGCCAGAATAGGGTGTGAGATCCCTTGGTTTACATCTGCCTTATTCCCTTAAGCCGGAGTCTCAAGGACCTGCACAGGCTGGTGGTCTTCCTGTGTACACTCCTCACCACACTGGCTTATAGGTGCAGAAGCCACATCTGACGTTTTAACATGGGTACTCGGGATTTGAACTCAGATCCTCATGCTTGCATTTACTCACCGAAACGTCTCCCCAGCTTGCTGCTGTTGGCTTTTTGAGATAGGGTTTAGCTGTATAGAACAGGCTGGCCTCAATCTTGTGCCTCCAGAGTGCTAGGATTATAGATAGATAAGTGTCACCACCACACCCAACCTGCTCTGGGGCTGTCTTAATCAAGTCTCATCAAGATTACCATCTTCATAAGAATAGCGATGTTTGTATACTACTGATTATTACAGGTTCTGGACTTTGACCCAAAATTCACACGTTGAAATCTAGTCGCTAATGTGATGATGTTTGTAGGCAGGGCCTTTGGGAGGCAATAGGTCACAGGAGTGGAGTCCCCCTGAAAGGTGTAATGCACCTTATAAGACAGATTGATCATGTTGACCCCTGCCTGCAATTCTAGCATTTGGGGAGGTAGAGGCAAAAAAACAAAAAACAAAAAAACCACCATGAGTTCAATGCCATTTGGCTACATAGTGTATTTGAGGCCAGCCTGGGTTACATGAGAGCCTATGTCAACCAAGAGGAAGAGGGAGAGGAGGAGGAGGAGGCCAATAGAGCTCATTGCTTTTTTTTCTAGCCTGTGGGGACACAAGATGTCTGCTGACTGCAACCTGGAAGAGGGTCCTCAAAGATGCTCCCCTGCTGGTCTTGTGTTTTACCCTCCCTGGAAATAAATTGGAGTTATTAGAGCCCCCGGGCTATGGTAATATGTCAGTTTGAACCAAGGCAGGACATTTTATGTCTCAGACACTTGCCTACTTCAATCATTACTTCCAGAATCCATCAAGGTAGGTGAGTCAGTCTGGAAACAGACCCTGCCCAATGTAATAAAGCAGGTTCACTTTGAAAGACGGCATGGATCCTTGCAAAGCTTCTCTCTCTCTCCTTCCCTTTCTTCTCTTCCTCTTCCCCCCTCCCCTCAGTCTGTCCCCGACATTTCCTGTATGCAGCAATCTTTACACACTCCTGCCTAAGACACAGTGGGAAATGAATAAAAGAACGGCTGTGGATTAGTGGGAATATTAAATATATATATAAGGGGTCAGAGAGATGGCTTAGTCAGGAGTTAAGAGCACTGAGTGCTCTTGTAAAGGACCAGGTTGGGTTCCCAGCACCCATACAGCATCACACACTTATCTGTAATGCCAGTTCCAAGGGATCTAATATTCTGGCGTCTGTTGGCTTCAGGCACACATGTGGTTCACATACACACATGCTGGCAAGACATTCATACACAGAAAAATAAACCTTAGTTAAAAAATTATTATGTTGTCAGGCGGCATGCTGTGGATATTGCTCTATATAAATAAAACACTGATGGCCAGTGACCAGGCAGGAAGTAGGTTGCCAGGCAGGAAGTAGGTGGGACAAGGAGAGAGGAGAATTCTGGGAAGCGGAAGGCTGAGGAGGGAGACCCTGCAGCCACCGCCAGGACAAGCAGCATGTAAAGACGCCGGTAAGCCACCAGCCATGTGGCTAGATATAGATTTATAGAAATGGGTTAATTTAAGATAAAAAAACAGTTAGCAAGAAGCCTGCCACAGCCATACAGTTTGTAAGTGATATAAGCGTCTGAGTGATTATTTTATAAGTGGATTGTGGGACTGCGGGGCTTGGGGAACCTGGAGAGAAGCCCTCCAGCAACAGCGGCGGTGGCTCACGCCTTTGATCCCAGCACTGGGGAGGCAGAGCCAGGTGGATCTCTGTGAGTTCAAGGCCAGCCTGGGCTACAGAGTGAGTTCCAGGACAGGCTCCAAAACTCCACAGAGAAATGTTGTCTCGAAAAAAAGAAAAAAAAAATTAAAGAAATGTATTTGAAAAGTGTGGCACAACATTCACTAAGAAGCAGAGACATCTTGTAGGAGGCAGAATCTCGAGTGGGTTTTTTTGTATTTTTTTTTATTTTTCCTTAAAGTTGAACTCTGTTGTTTTAAACAAAAGCCTCAAGAAGCCCAGAAACAACATAAATGCACAGTGGGGCTGAAAAAAAGGAACAAAGAAAGAATCTATTAATAAGAATTTGGACTACAGCCAGGCATGGTGGCACGCCTTTAATCCCAGCACTCAGGAGGCAGAGGCAGCCTGGTCTATAGCGTGAGTTCCGGGACAGCCAGGGCCACACAGAGAAACCCTGTCTCTAGCCCCCTTCTTCCTCCCCCCCAAAAGAACTGAATTATAACTTTCTCAGCTCCACTACGGAATTGACTCACGCTGAGTGACAGCCCGGGCTGAGATTCCCCGAGGGCGGGGCACCTCTCACTGTAAACAGCCACCACACTCAGGGTGTGCTGTCTGTTCGGCTACTCACTCCGCTAGTCCCACTACAGAGCAATACAATGCCTCTTTTTTCTGTTGTTGTTTTTTCTTCCTGGCTTGAGCTACTCATCAGGTCTTCTGTCTGTGTGACTCACTTCTGAAGCCACATCTACATATAACCACAAGAATGAGTTGAAAGATGATTGAGGGCCGGCAAAATGGCTCAGCAGGTAAAGGAGCTTGCTGCCAAACCTGATGACCTGGGTTGGATCCTCTCCCTGGAACCCACATGGTGGAAGGAGACAGCTGACTCCTACAAGTTGACCTTAGACCTCCACACATGTGCTGTGGAGCACACCCTACACACACACACACACACACACAAATAATAATAATAATAATAATTTTTTATTTTGACTTGGTTGAGGAGACATAGCTAGTTAGTAGGGTATACAGGGTATACATAACTAGTTTTAGTCCAGCCTGGTCCACACAGTGAGAGCCTGTTTAAAAAAAAAAAAAAAAAGAACTAATAGCTTTTTAAATTTTCTGTCGTGGTAGCATATCTTTAATCTTAGACTGGGGAGCCAGAGGCAGGCAGACCTCTATGTGTTTGAGGCTAACCTTGTCTATATAGTGAGTTCCAGGACAGCCAAGGCTATACAATGAAATCTTGTCTCAAAACAGCACCTCCAAATTTAAAAAAAAAATATTAATTTTTTTTTTTTTTTTTTTTTTTTTCCGAGACAGGGTTTTTCCGTGTAGCTTTGGAGGGTGTCCTGTAATTCGCTCTGTAGACCAGGCTGGCCTTGAACTCACAGAGATCCCCCTGGCTCTGCACCACCACCGCCTGGCTAAATTTACTTTTTATGTGTATGAGTGTTTTGCCTGCATGCATATTTGGGCACCGTGTGTGTGTGGTGCCCAAAATGGCCAAAAGAGTGCATGGGATCCCCTAGAACTGGAGTTACAGGTGGTTGTGAACAGGTGCTGGGAACTGAGTCCAGGTTCTCTGCAAGGGCAGCCAGTGTTCTTAACCAGTGAGCCTTCTCTCCACTACTTACAAAATTTTATTAATGGGACAGTGAGGTGGCTTAGTAGTAAGGCACTTGTGACCAAGCCTCATGACGTGAGTTCGAGTCCTGGGACCACAGGGTGGAAAGGAGAGCACCATTCCCTCATGCTGTCTTCTGACCTCCACATGCAGGGTGCGGCATGTGTGCACCGCTCCCCATACACACATTTTTTCACACACACACACACATGTGGGGAGGTCAGAAGGTACCTTGGTGAAGTGCATTTTTTCTTCCACCTAGACAGGGCTTTCAAGGGTTGAACTCAGGCCATGAAGCTTGTCTGGCAAGGGCTTAGCAGCTGAAGCACCATTCCCCGTTACTTACCAGCACAATCATGACCTGCCGAACTGTGTGCTTCGACACAAGCCTTTTCTGTGTTAACCATCATGGGGACAGGACTTAGTTTATGTGACTTTATGTGACCTTTTGGCTGGTTCTGAGGGACAGCCAGGTTGTGTGCTGTTGAAATTCCCAGTTGGGCTCTGTGCTAGCATCCTGTGCACTTAGTTTTTCACAAGTGAGAGGTACGCTTTTCCTAAGGAGAATCCCGAACAGTAAGGTCGATACACTGAAGTGCACCCCCCTCCTAGCCAGGTAGGGTGCGCACACCTGTAATCCCAGCACCTGGGAGACAGAGGGAGAAGGCTCGGAGTTGAGACTGCACCATGAGTTGGAGGCCAGCCTGGGCTAATGAGACTCTGTCTCAAAACAAAAGGACCAGCAAGGGGAGGGAGAGAGGAGATGGGAATACTTGCCAGAATTCCAGAAGATTCAAGTTTGGTTCCCAGCACCCACATCAGCTGGCTCACAACCGCTCGTAATTCTAGCTCCAACGGGCACTACGCATACCTGTACATACACACACACACACACACACACTCATGCTCACATGCACACACATGCACTTAGGCACACATATACTCACACACAGATACACACAATTAAAAATAAAAAAAATTAAAAATAATTTTTAAAAAAGGTTTTTGGTAAAAAGATCTTTAATTCTTTTTTTCCCCCCAAGATAGGTTTTCTCTGTGTATCTCTGGCTGTCCTGGAATTAGCTCTGTAGACCAGGCTGGTCTCCAACTCAGAGATCCACCTGCCTCTGCCTCCCAAGTGCTAGAGTAAAGACGTGCGCCACCACCTCCTGACTAAAAATATTTTTTAAAAAAGACAAAAGCAAAATTTACTCTTTATCCTTCGTGGTTGCATTACCCTCTGGGCAATTATTCCAAATTATCCTCATTTTACATGTGCTATACTTTCATTTATTCAGTTATTTATTTTGACATAAGGGTCTCCTGCCTACAATTCCCTATGTAGCTGGAGAGGGACTTGATCTCCTGACCTTCCTTCCTTCCTTTGGTGAGGTTAGTGCTGGAGACAGGACCCAGGTCTCTGCCATGCAAGGCAAACACTCCACCGACTGAGCCACACTCCCTACACTTAGGCTCCCTCTCAGGAAAAAGAATGTCTACAACACAGCAGACCCCTCAGTGTAACCCCCAAAGAGACGCGAATTTCAAGGAACTGACCAGAGTTTGTGTGACTTGGACGTAAAATCTGGGCTCAGCATCCACACAGAGACAACAAGGAAAGACCTTCTTTCCCAGCTCTTTGGAAACCCTTCAGGAGTCTCTCCAAGTAGAGACGAGTCTAGTAGATCTAAGACTTAATTATGTGATGCACGACGAACAGCCTGCTCCTCCAGTAGAAGATGGAGCCTTCTGAAGTTTTCACTTTCAAATTCCTGCATTTCTTAACAAGGCCAAATGAATGGGGTTCAGAGATGTTTTCTGTACAGACAAGAGCATGCTAAACAACCCTGATTCCCAGGAAACAGTAGACATTCGGTTAAAATAAACAAGCAAAAAACAGTTGCTAGGCGTGGTGGCTCATGCTTTTAGTATCAGCCAGGGCTACCCAGTGAGACTCCATCTCAAAAAAAAAAAAAAAAAAAAAAGAGAGAGAGAGAGAGAGAGAGAGAGAGAGAGAGAGAGAGAGAGAGAGAGAGAGAGAGAGAGAAAATAGCGGACCAGTGTAGGCTCCAGAGGAGAGGTCTGCCTGATGACCTGAACTGTTTGATCCCTGGGACCCATAAGGTGGTAGAAGAAGACTTCCACACCTAGGCTGGTGGCATGGGTCACACACTTCCCTCAGCCTGTCTCAAATAATTCATTTATATTTTCTTGGTGTGTGATTGTGAGTGTGATTGTGAGTGTGATTGTGCGTGTATAAGTTGAAAGCCTAGGGTAGAGGCGAATTCACACTTGAAATCCAGGTACTTGGGAAGTTGAAGAGGAAGAATCAGGAGTTCAAGGATAGCCCTAGCTTTATAGCAACTTTGCCATCAACTTGGACAACATAAAATACACACACACACACACACACACACACACACACACCAAATTGAATAAAGTAAAGTCATGCAGCAAAGTTAAAAAGCACACCGCAGCTTTATCATCACAGTGAATGTAATGCGACAGAATTATTCAGTGACAGTTAATAGGTTAGCTGTTGTATAAGAACATACTTTAAATAACCTCCGGCTCTCCAAAAGTGGGGACAGCAAGCCGAGGACTACCCGCACCTCCCATCAGGTTTTGTTCAACTGAGGTGGTATTTAAACAGTCTGAAAATAGTGGTCAGCATTTCTAACGTAAGCTCGTACAGGGAAGCTCCAGTTCCTGGCTTTCCAAAACGTACGCCCTTGGAGCCACACGGAGCCCAGACCGCAATCTCCACGGCAGTGGAGGGCCTCGGTGTGGTGCACTGCGCGTGCAAACAGCCGGTCCTGGTGCACTGCCACACCCCATCTGCTAGGCCAGGGCACCCTGGCTGCCCGCCCTCTTACCTGTTTGGCACCAGTGGGTGTTTAGACTTCACCACACCCTTTTCAAGTTGGAAGTGTGTGCTCGGCAGGTCTCTTTATGGCAGGCTACTCCTGCCGTTCAGAGAAGCTGGCCTGGTCTCCCTTCCAGTTTGTAAGACCTGCTAGCTTGTACTTTGTTCTTTGTGTTCAGAAAACCAGCCAGGAGTAGAGAGGAGGTCTCTCTCCTGTGACTTGGTGGCATCAGGGACATTGAAATCCTGGCTCCCGAGCACATGGGGTGGGGGAGGGGAAGAGCCACGGCTGGGCAGAGCAGGGGATTTAGGGAGTAACAGAAACTTACTATATTATTATGTTCTTTTGGGGGAAAACAAAACAAAACAAAACAAATCTCGTTTCTACTGCTTTTATTTTATTTTTTCAAGTTGCCCCCTTTCTAGTTGTAATTAGACACCGGGACGTAGTTTGCTGCTGTTAGAATGGCAGACGTTTTAGACATGGCAGATTCTCCTTAAGATAAACACGTTGCCCAGTTCCTAGCACAACCGCCCAGCTTCTGGTGACTGGAAGGTGGCCTGGACGGCCTTGCAGTGTGTTCTTCTCCAGCCATAGGTGTTGCTACCAGCGCCTGCTTTTTCCTGCTGTAATGCTACCAAACTCTGAATTTTGTCTTTATGAAGAATACAGCTTCCCCATTATTATTTAATTCGATTGTATGCTAGCCTCATCCTCTGCATTCTAATTTAAATGGAACTGTGAAGGAAAAATGCAAATCCCCTCCATTCAAATCCAAAAGAAAATAAATGGATTTTTTTATGGCCTAAAGGAGCTATTCATTACCAAATCATTTATCTTTTCAGGAAACACGGCTTATATATCCCATAAGCCAGTGTGCTGTCTTTATTTTCTTCGCTTCTCTCCCTCCTTTGATACGTTTGCTGTTCTTCCAAATCTCCCCGAATCTCTGCCGATGGGGGCGGCCTGTATCAGGCAGAATAAGAATGTAATTAATATCGCTGAACAGAAAGCAAAGCTTGTATGAAAGGCTTGGCCTGCTCACAGTAAAAACACAATCATACGCAGACCTAACATTTACTAAGCTGAATCTCCTCCTTCTTCTCACAACAATCACAGTGTTTAAATGGACTGGCACTTGGCTTCACAAGGTTGGTAAAGGTGGAAGAAGAAAGGGACCTCCCCCCCCCCACTCTGAGACAGGGTGTCTCTGTAACAGTCCTGGCTGTCCAGGAACTGGCTTTGTAGCCCAGGCTGGCCTCGAACTCAAGAGGGCATTTTTTTTTGAAGTTTTTTTTTCTTTAATATATATATATATATTATATTATATTATTTTATTTTATTTTACAATACCATTCAGTTCTACATATCAGCCATGGGTTCCCCTATTCTCCCCCCTCCCACCCCCTCCCCTTACCCCTAGCCTACCCTCCATTCCCACCTCCTCCAGGACAAGTAAGAGGACGTGTTTTTAACTGGCTGCCTTTTACTTCCTTGGTGCGGATCTCCTGGAGAGCTAGAGGGACTGTGTGTTTCTCACTGTTGGGGATTTGGCATTAGTAAACCAGGATGGATTTTTACGAAGCACTACCTTATATTTATCTCTTGATTAAAGAATCCCGTTTGGAGGCATGGCTTGGAGAGGGTACCCCAGCACACGAACAGCTGGGGTGTCCCAGGCTGCACACCTCTTACCTTGCTGGCCCCAGAGTGTCCTCCATTTATATATATATATATTATATAAAATAGAATATTATTATATATTAAGATTTAATTTTTAAATATCTTTCTTATTATTTATTCTATTTTAGTGTGTGTATGTGTACATGAAGCCATGGCCTATGTGTGCAGAGATCAAGGAACAGTTCTGTCCTACCATGTGGGCTCAGGGACTTGAAGTCAGGTGATCAGCCTTGGTGGTAGTGCTTTTATCTACAGAGTATGTCACTGTAGACCTGATTCCATTTTCTTTTTCTTTCTTTTAAGATAGAGTCTCATTTTATGGCCCTGGCCAGCCTGGACTCACAAAACTCTGTTTGCCTTAGCCTCCCAAGGGCTGGGATTAAAGGTGTGTGCCATCACTGGGCAGCCTAAAGATTTATTTTTATTAATTTAACTTATGGATCCAGAAAGATGGCTCCATGTTAAAGAGTACTTTCTGCTTTTCCAGAGGACTGAGTTTGGTTCTCAGCACCCATGTTATCTACCGCTCACAATTGCCTGTAACTCCAGCTCAGGGGATCCAACATGCTCTCCTGGGCCTCCTGGGCACGTGCTCACCTGTACAAACCCACACACAGACACATTCATATGCACATAATTAAAAAAATATTTTAAAACCACGTGTTAGTGGCCCTGCATGTAACCAAGTGCAGGCTTGTGGAGTCCAGAGAGGCGTCAGATCTCCTGGGGCTGGAGTTACAGGGTGTTGTCTGCCCCAGACAGTGCTGGCAACAGAAGCCTGGTTCTCAGGGAGACAGGCCTTCTGAACCCCTGAGTCGCTTCTCCATACCCTTCCCCCTTTTCCTTTTGAGACAGGGTCAAGCTGTCCTCAAATTCCGGATGCCTCGCTTCCCCAGCCTCCTGAGAGCAAGGACTCCAGGTGTGAGCTATGCTTTGAGGTGAGGAAGAGTTACTGGCCGGTACATGGTTTATAGTTTCAGACATCAGCCTTTCTCCGTCAGAGTAAAAATCATATGACTGTGTTGAAGTCACAGCACACTGACTTTCCCCATCTGTGTTTATATATTCCCTGGGATTTCGGAGCAAAGTGAATAGCATGACTCTGTTCTCACTAGATTAAGCCCTGATAGATAATCTGGTTTAGTTATGGCAGCATTGTTTAAATCTCGCTAATTACAGTGCAATACTGTACAGTAGCGGGCAGACAATTTAAATGCTCACTGGAAGAAGGGGGAAGATAGAGTAAGCTAAGAAACAGTTTCTCAAACCTGTCCCCCAGGGCCAATTTAAAGGCTGCTTTGCCAAGCTGTTTACATTGGAAGTCTTAAACACACCAGGCATGTTTCCACACAGGCAGCCATTTGGAGGAAATTGGGAGATCGTGGGGGCTGATCCTGAGCTTCCCGCTATCAAGATTCTGGTGTGACACCAAGCTGCCTTCTGTTCCCGGTCACTTAGGAGGAAAGGATCGAGGAGTGGACAGGCCCACGCACAGCTTCTTGGTTGAAGGCTTCTGAGATGAAAGGAAGACAGACAAGAAGAGGGTCTGGAAAGAGTGGGGGAGGGGACAGAGAGGGAGGAGCTGGAGGTGTGTGTGTGTGTGTGTGTGTGTGTGTGTGTGTGTGTGTGTGTGTGTGAGAGAGAGAGAGAGAGAGAGAGAGAGAGAGGCTCAGCTGTGCAAGCAGAAGGACATGAGCTCAGAGCCCTAGCATCCATGTAGGAAGCTGGGGAGTCAGTGTGCCCCTGGAACCCCAGACCTGGGGGAGGTGGAGACAGGAGGGTGGTGGGGGCTTATAGGCCTGACGCTCGGGCTTAGTGGGGTGAGCTTCAGTACAGGGAGAGATCTTGTCTCAAAATATAGAGAGTGATAAAGGAAGATACCTGGTGTTGACCCCCCCCCAACACACACACACACACACACACACACACACACACACACACACACACACACCAAACAGTCAACCAAACATGAGGTGAAGGAGGGAAGATTGAAGGTGTAGACACCATGGGCCAGGCCACAGAACCAAGTCAGCAAGAAATCAGCATTTAACAAGGTGCCTTGTGATGCGCAATGAGAACCTCTGGAACTGGGAAGAAGGGAAAACGGGCTGATTAACCAATGTTAACCTACACCACTAACAATAGATTCTAGAGGGTGGCTCATAACTTCCAATTGTCCTACTCATTGTGATTTATTTGGGGAATTCCTGAGGCGGGGTAGAGGGCACATCCAGGGCTTGGCATGGGGAACCAGACAAACCCTAAGTACATGGGGGTGTATTTAGCAGTGGACACTTCGTAGCACCAAGAACTATGCCTGAGAATAACTAAAAAGAAATACAAAGTGTTGTTCTGGTATGAAAATCCTGGAATGCTAAGCCTAAGGGGGTGTAGATTGTCTAGGAAGGCGTATAGATGCATAGATTGCTTTTTTTTCCTATAAATCATACATCACATGGTTAAGTGGCTTTACTAAGGGAGGGAGGGGGGCAAAGGCAGCATGTCAGAAGGAAGGAAAGAGACGACAGGAGAATCACAGAGCCAGTGTCAAGGGTGACTTGCTCATTTAACACCTCCAAACAGTAATGCGGAAAAACAGATTTTTTTTTTTTTTAAGTGGGGAGAGTTGACTTTCCCTTGTCCCCACATTTCCAGGAATTGTCCAGGATTCTAAGCTCCCATGGTTTCATGTAGGAGGAGATGTCTGAGAGGAAAGATTGCATTGCTTAGCTGTCGGGCTGACCTGCTCCCTGGTGCAAATCCTAGGCAAACAAATCAAGCCTTTTGCACCTCTGGTGTCTAGGCTGTAAAAAGTTCTTAATAACAACTCAGTCAGTCTGGCTGTTGTAGGGATTGAAATTGATAAGACTGGTTGAGCAATGGCTACACATAGCTTAAGGCCAGAGAAGTCTAATGTGGGGCTGGAGATGAAATATACTTGCCTAGTTTGCATGAGAGACTTGATTTAACCCCCAGCACTGTATACACACACACACACACACACACACACACACACACACACACACACACACGCACACACACGCACACAAGCACAAACAGGCACACTCACACACACATAATGATCTGGTATGATGTCAAAGTTACATTTTAAATTATTCCTAGTGGAGCATGCCGGCACATGCTCTAATCCCAGTGCTTGGGAGCTGGAGACAGGAGGATCAAGAGTTCAGGTCATCACTGTTTTAGGCCCGTCTGGGCTAAATGAAATCTGACCCCCAAAAATCAAAAGCAACAAACATAAAACTATTTTGGAATCTTCTGTTTTGATGAGCTGACTTTGGCACACTTGCTAGTTAACCTAAAGTAGCATGACTTTCCTGTAAACACGTGCACGTGGGATAAGTTTCAACACTTCAGAAAACATGATATTTGGAAGTTGGACTTAATTCCGTGTGTGTGTGTGTGTGTGTGTGTGTGTGTGTGTGTGTGTGTGTGTGTGTGTGTGTGTGTAGTTCAGAGAAGAACTAAACTGTTGGGAGTTGGTTCTTTCCTTCCACTGTGTGAGAACAGTGATCAAACTCAGTCAGGCTTGGCTGCAAATGCTTTAACCCGCTGAGCGTCTTGGTCTTGCTGGCTTCCCCCTTATTTTCCAAGACAGGGTCTCTCATTGAACTTACCAACTGGGCTAGATGGGCTGGCTAGTGAGCTCCAGAGAACCTTCTGGTTTTGTCTACCCATCTCTGGATTACAGGTGTTCATCATCAAGACCCTCTGGGGAATCAAACTCAGATCCTTTTGCTTGCACAGGAAACATTCTATCAATTGAGTCATTTCCCCAGCCCCGGGCTACCTAGTTTAAAATTTTATTTATTTATTTATTTATTTATTTACTATTATTATTATATGTGTATGAGTATCTTGCTTGAATATATGTCTGAGTCTGTGCACCATGTGTGCCTAGTGCCTGCAGTATTCAGAATGGGTCTCAGATCCCCTGGAACTGGAGTTAAGGATGATTGTGAGCTTCCATGTGGGTGTTGGGAATTGGATCTGGGTCCTTTGTGAGAACAAGTGCTTTTAACCACTGAGCCATTTCCTACCCTCAGTCTACCGATCTGATGCAAGTACTTTAAGGCTGGTATTTGAGTTGACCGTGACAACCCTTGTGGGCTGAGGCTACTTTAGATAGAGCCACAAGGTCACAGATATCTGATGCTCATGGACTTGGCAGGGAGCAATAGTTATTTATACCACCAAGGTACAGCGCTGCTCACCTGGCTCTTCCCGTGGTTAGTCTTGAGCTTACCACTCGATGACCTGAAACTCTGGTCATCCCAGGTAAGAAGAGAGAAAGAGAGAGAGAGAGAGAGAGAGAGAGAGAGAGAGAGAGAGAGAGAGAGAGATGGGAGATGATGACTCAGCAGTTAAGAACAAATATTTCCTTTCACAGGATCTGAGTTTGGTTCCAAGCACCATATAGGGACTTCTAGAACTGGGGGGTGGCACACCACACAAAATTTCATAGAAACTTCTAGAGAGGTGTTATACCTTTGCTATTACTAAAGGAACTACTGCATGTCACCGAGGTATGTAGCTAACACTCTTGCTAGTGCTTGCTGTATTTTAGAGTATTGGCCAGAGACTTTGGGCTTTTGTTTTAAATTAAAAATTACCCCTCAAAAGAGGTTTATTTCTTTCGTAGCAACTGTCCATACGTCATCCTTTTATTGCCAAGGAGGGCTGGCCAGGGAAGTTCTAGACAAAACTCTGATTGTTACAAAATGAACGAAGACTTGAGAGACAACTTGGTGCTTCCCTGTCTGTGGTGTGGGAGAGAGCACAAAGGTGCCTGAGGGCCTGTGCCTGCTGCACTGTTGACCCAGCCTGGTCCTAGCATGACTCTCCTCCGTGGCTCTCAGATCTCCTAAGGATAGAGCCAGTAGCCGGACCATGGTGGCGCACACCTTTAGTCCCAGCACTTGGGAGGCAGAGGCAGGCGGATCTCTGTGAGTTCAAGGCCAGCCTGGTCTACAGAGAGAGTTCCAGGAAAGGCGCCAAAGCTACGTAGTGAAACCCTGTTTCAAAAAAGCCAAAAACAAAACCAAAAATAAAAAAAAAAAAACGAAGAACAACTCCTCCTAAACAAAACAAAAACATGTATTTATATGACCATGTGCCTGTGGTGGTGGTTTGGGGGCATACATAGGACCTTTCCTCTCAGGGACTTTGACAAAAACGGGATTACCATGAGCCTCTAGCCTGTATCTTTGGCCAGCCAAAGTACCTGAGATAGGAATGTGAAGGTGGGGCTGTTCTGTTCAGTTTCCTTCCCGGAGTGGAGGAGCAGTTTCTTTCTCTGTTTTCTGTCTATCTGAAGGGAGCTGCTCGTCTCTGCTTCTGTCCACCATGAGGTGAAGAATCCTCTCTACCATGTGTTCACACACCCTGCTGCTCTGTGCCAACACCCTGGGTTAAATAGCCATGGACAGAATCCTCTGCAGTGAACCCTGATGAAGTATATCACTGAAATGAAGAAGTAAATCAAGAAAAAAAAAAAAAAAAAAAAAAAAAAAGGCATGGGATCCCGGAAGAGAAGCCAGAGTACAAGAGAAGGGGATGTCCGTGAGGAGGAAGGAAGGTCAGTCACCCCGTAGAAGAGAGCCAGCAACTTCAGGGCAGTCTGCCAGACTAGAGATTTTTAACTGTTGACAAGGAAGAGTTCTCAGAAAGATGAAGCCAAAGAAAGCTCTGACTTATAGCCTGCAAGGTGGCTCACTGGTAAAACCACTTGCCACACAAGCCCAATTCTGATGGTAGTGTGAGAGAACCAATTCCTGAAGGTGTTATAAATTATCTTGCATGGGGGAGTTGGGTGGGGAGGAACCCCCGAGAGTGCAGGGAAACATGCTGGGCAGATGCATGCCATGTGGGCATGGGAGCAGCAGCTGTGGCCAGTAACCCAGATGCTGCATCCACGTGGATAGTTTATTATAACAGAGATGAAGGGAAAGATAGGAAAGAGAGAGACAGAAGAAGAGAGACGAGTCAAGGGTGTACACCTCGTGGGAGGAAAAAGCAGAAGAGAGAGAGAGGAAGGGGAGGAGTCTTTCCTTAGAATGAGGTGTTGTTTGAATCTTAGATGGTCTTATAATAAAAAACCCAGAGCCAGATATTGGGGTGAAAGCTGAAAGATCAGAGAAGCAGAGCAAGCCTCAGTCACTACATATTACCTCACCAACTCCACGAATCCTCTGACTGAAATCCCGAGTCCTCACCCAAAAGGATCTTAGCTGAACTGATTTAGTTCCTATTTCCTCACACCTTATATACCTTTCTCTGGCCTGCCATTACTTCCTGGGATTAAAGGCCTGTGTGCTTTCCAGTACTGGGATTAAAAGTGTGTGCCATCACTGCCTGGCTGTTTCCAGTGTGGCCTTGAACTCACAGAGATGCAGATGGATCTCTACCTCCCAAGTGATAGGATTAAAGATGTATGCCACCACTGTCTGGACTCTATGTCTAATCTAGTGGCTGGTTCTGTCCTCTGATCTCTAGGCAAGTTTATTAGGGTACACAGTATATCACTACAATGAGGCTTTTACATCAGGATGCAGGATGGAGCCAAGGGGTGGATCAGAATATTAGCATTCCTCCATTTTGATTATTATGAAAGAGGTGAGTTATGGGAGCAAGTGGGGGAACAAGGGCACTGAATTCTCAAGGCTACTTCAAGCTGACAAGGGGCGAAGTGAGGATGGGGAACTGGGAGTCACGCATGGCGGAAGATCTCAGAAACATTCCTTGAGGGATCTGAGGGGGCAGGTTGCAGTAGTGCTGTTCCAGGAACTTGGGGGGAATGGCGTGCCAAATCAGGAGTATAGAAGCCATGGCATCTGCTGTTTCTCTGGAGGTCAGGTGGAAACAATGAATCTGAAAAATATGCTCAAAAAATAGGTGGGGTCAGAAATGGGCTCTGGAGAGTGTTAGTTTTCATCAGACTAGATTTCTTGATGCAGTAGCAAAACTTTCCCCAGGAACCTGTAGGTATCTGTGAGACAGCTGGAATGGATTTACATCATGGCAAAAGGGCTAAAAATCCATTTAAGGACTGTTAAGAACTCTTTATTGTCAATGTTCCATCAGTTTGTCAAAGCTGCATTTATCAGTATTAAAACTTGGAACCTCTGGAGTTATGTCTGAAACCTGTACCATGAAGTCTGTGAATGAGGCATGCCTGTCTGTAATTGGAGAGCATATATATATATATGATCTTGGGATTGGGGCTGTTAAACTGATACCTTAGTCAACAAACATTGTCAGATCTGAGAAAAATAAATTTAAGAAGTGAGACAGCTTTCCAGCTACCTAGACAGCAATCCCAGGTGTCTCTGCATGGTCGTTGCAGGGGTGGGGTGGGGTGGGCAGAAGCTCCAAAGGCAGCACTTGTTCAGCTGATAGGCCCAGAAGATCTGACATACTTTTTTTTTTTTTTTTTTTTTTTTTTTTTTTTTTTTGTGGAGTAGAAATTTGGGGAGACTGACCCACCTTGACTTTGCAGTATGGGGCAATTGGTCCTCCGTTGTTCCACTTATTCAGTCGTGACAGGATCTCAGCTTTTTGCTGTGTGGCCAGCCTTGCCATAAGCTTCCAGGTGGAAGTCTTTCTATGGCCATCTATCTTCTTGGAGGATATAGAGGATGCTGCCAGGAGATGACATGTCTCTTGATCATAAAAAGGCTTTTATATTAAGTGCCATAGTCTCAGCTCTCTACGGATGTTTGAGGACTGGGGGAACAAAATCTGTTAGATTTATTTATAACTTTGAGAGCATATATATGACTTAAATTTGAATATCCAGGTTTCCCAGTTAGTTACAGCGTAATGAAGTTAGCAAGGACAGGGGGGCAAGGATGATCTTTGAGTACAGCCAGATTATAATCCTGAATGACTTATATAGAAATAATATATTAAGCTTTCTCTGGAGAAGGCAGTGATGGGTGACAGGGAAAAGATGCCAGGGCTGAATGAGAACAGGAGAAAGGGGCTTGTGAGTCAGGGTGCAGCCCAGCTCTGAGAAAAGGAAAAAGACCCTTTTGGTGGACTCTATACCGGGGTTTCCATCCCTAACCTAGCCCTCCAGCCTGTCCTGGAAACAAGGAGCACAGGTTGATGTATTCTCCAGAGCTGCTTCAAGCTAAAAAAAGGGCAGACATGGTCAGGACTCTGATCTAGCTTAGAGAAAGGAAATAATTCTGTTTGGCTGGTCCAGACCGGCCTTCAGCAAGTCCATGTGTCACAGGTTGAAGTCATTCAGCCCGATGGAAGCCCACTGAAACAGATGCAGACTAGAGATAGAGTTAAAATGTATAAACTTATTTGAAATCTTTTAGCTCATGGTCTTAGTGATTGGGAAAGGGAGACCAGGAGGGAGAGAAATACCATCCTCAGGAATAGACACAAAAGGAAAAAATAAAAGTTTTAGATAAATTAGTATCATCAATCAATACTGAAATCCACATTGTAGAAAAGCAGGTAATACATAACCAAGGAATTTTAAAATCCTTTTAAAATCCTGAGCTTGTGACCCAAAGTGTATCAGAATTGTATTAATGTTAAAATCTAAAATTAAAAAACTTAATATAAGTAATCTTTGTTTGTTTCAAACAGGGTTTCTCTGTGTTGTTTTGGTGCCTGTGCTGGATCATCACTCCGTAGACCAGGCTGGCCTTGAACTCACAGAGATCCACCTGTCTCTGCCTCTGTAGTGCTGGGATTAAAGGCGTGCGCCACCACCGCCCAGGAAATAGACTTTGTGCAAGAAAGATGGAGAAGGAGCAGTGCAGCTGGGTGGGAGAGCGGGACCCAGGCTAGGGCCTGGCGCGAGCAGCCGCAGGTGAACAAACCCAAGCAATGGTCAGCGGCAGTGGTGGGGGCGGGGGGCATAGGCACATTTTCCCACAAGGCCCAAGAGACTGACCTCTGGCATTCCAGAGGGTCAGCGAGGGCCAACAATAATGGCACAAGACAGCCAATGGACCATCGGCACAAAGGCTATGTATGGGCCGTGGAATTGAGAGGGCACAGACTGTCTCCATATGCCATTTCATAGGAATTGGGGCTGAGGGCTTTAGAGCCCGAAAGGCATGTGGTACCAGTGAGCAAGGCAAGACGAATCCTCAATTGTGGGAAAATGGCCAGAAGGGAAGGGAGGAATCTTACCGATCCCGTATGGTGAAGAGTCCCCGACAGTGATCTAGCCTGAAAAATGGCAGGTGGTACAGGATCCCAGAGCTCCTCAGACTACCGGCGGGCAGGAGGAGGCAGTGGGATTGCCAGGCGATATTGGGCACCAATGTTATGAATTATTGTGTTGGGGACAAGGGTATCCCGAGAGTGCAGGGAAACATGCTGGGCAGATGCAGTGGCGGGCTGGGCAGATGCATGCCACGTGAGCATGGTGTCCGAGGTGGTAGTGGCGGCAGCAGCGGCCAGTAATTCACAGCCTAGACGCTGCATCCATATGGAGAGTTTATTATAATAGAGAGATGAAGAGAAAGATAGGAAAGAGAGAAAGAGGGGGGTGGTGGAGGATGGCACCTCATGGGAGGAAAAAGCAGAAGAGAGAGAGGAAGGGGAGGGGATTTTCCTTAGAATGAGGCTTTTCCATCAGGACACAGGGTGGAGCCAAGGGGTATGATTTCAAGGGGCGGGTGAGAATGTTAATAGAAGACTGCCCTTTGACGGCCACATGTGATGCGCCTGCACATGCACACACACGTTTTAAAAGATTTCTGTTTATTTTGTTTATGGGTTTTAGACAGAGTCTCTTTATGAAGCCCTGGCTTTCCTGGAACTCGATCTGTAGACCAGGCTGGCCCCAGACTCACAGAGATCCACCTGCCTCTGCCTCCTGAATGCTTGGAGGTATGTGTTCCCATCCCTACTAAGATAATTAAAAAAAAAAAAAAAAAAAGCTTGAATTTTCGGAGAGAGTCTGATACTAATAGCTTAGCAGCTGAGATTTTGGCATAAGCTAACTGTAAGTTTTGAGAAGACCGTTAGAAAATCAAGTTCTGGCGGAGGAAAAATCCCATGCTGACCTAGACCAAGACTAAACCATTACTGGCTTTTGCATCTTCCTGCAGTCAAACGAAACCTTGGAGATAGATTAAACTAACAAAGTTAAGTTAGGTTAAAAAAAGAAAAAGAGGGGCCAGAAAGACAGCTTAGCAGCCCCCTTGGTCGGCCGTCTTACCCAGGCCCGGGACTCCAGGACATCCGATGCCCTCCTCTGGCCTCTGAGGGCACCTTCATGCATGTGTGCAATCATACACAGACACACACATTTGCACAATTAAAATATAATAATAAGAAGAAAGGGTGCTCCAGCGAGTCTCTGGTTCAGCCGCCTAATCAAAAGGGTAACCAGAGAACAGCCTGGGCATGGCCAAGATTTCTGTCATAGAGGGGGATCTGGGGCTTCCAGTTGCTTCCTGAAGTGACCTGGCAACTACCTGGTTCTGGTTGGTTTGGGACTTCCCTGGTTTTAGCATTGAAATTCCCATGTCTTAGGGAAACCCCCAAGTACTCAGCAAACTGGAATTGTTGGCCACCTTATCAGGTTACCCTGAATGATTGATTGGGAATTCCAGAAGATTCTGACTTTTTTTTTTTTTAAAAAAAAAACACAGAGACTCATGTTGTCCAGACTGGCCTCAAAGTTGACATATAACTGGAATGAGTCTGATCTCTCTCTCTCTCTCTCTCTCTCTCTCTCTCTCTCTCTGACAGGTTTTTTGTTTTTGTTTTGTTTTTCTATGTAACAGCTCTAGCTGCCCCAGAACTCACTTTGTAGACCAGGCTGGTCTTGAACTCACAGAGATCCACCTACCTCTGCTAGGATTAAAGGCTTATGCCACCACTGCCCAGCAGCCTGAACTCTTGACCCTTCTACTTCCACCCCCCAAGCTATAGTTGTATACCACCATGACTGATTTTTTTATGTTCTTATAATTTTCTCCCTAAACTTAAAAAATTATATATGTTTTATTTTATGTATATGAGTGTTTTGCCTTCATGTATGTATGTATATCACATGTGTGCACAGTGTCTTTGGAGGTCAGAAGAGGTCATCATATATCCTGGAACTGGAGTTATCAATGGTTGCGAGCCATTGGGTGGATTCTAGGAACTGAACTCAGGACCTCTGGAAGAGTAGCCAGTGCTCTTAACCACTGTAGCTAGAGTTTTCCTGGCCCACAGTCAGGACAAATCTCTGTCACCCGCCAGTCCCACAGCCACTTAGACCCAACCAAATAAACACAGACTTATATTGCTTACAAACTGTATGGCCGTGGCAGGCTTCTTGCTAACTGTTCTTATAGCTTAAATTAATCCATTTCTATAAATCTATACCTTGCCATGTGGCTCATGGCTTACTGGCATCTTCACATGCTGCTTGTCATGGTGGCAGCTGGCAGTGACTCTTTCTGCCTTCCTGTTCTTTCTTTTCTCCTCTCTGTTAGTCCCACCTATACTTCCTGCCTAGCCACTGGCCAATCAGTATTTTATTTATTGACCAATCAGAGTAATTTGACATACAGACCATCCCACAGCAACCACTGACCCCTCTTTCCAGCCCCTCACTGTGCCTGACTATATCTGGTGTTGGGGGTGGAACATAGAGCTTCATGCATGCTAGACAAACATGTTCCAACTAAGCTCCACGTATAGCTCAGAATTCTAGACTACTAAGAGAGAGTGGGACAAACGGTCCTTAAGGACAGACTATGAATGTGACTCCTAAGTTACTACAGGTGACATTACCCAGTTCCCCTCCAGACTAATGAAGAATTGATTGAGATATGGTTCCCCAAAACAGTATGTTCTCTGGGGGACTTTTGTGCATATAACCAAGCTTCTCAAAGTATAAAATTCGATCTCCAAGAGGGAGATCCTGATACCAGCCACTGTGGTCAGGACCTGGCTTCTCATTTAATTCTGAATAGCAAGTAACACCCCCCCCCATGCCTCAGCTTCTAATGTGTTAAATGGGGTCAAGAAAGATGATTCTATGGTGAAGTCCTTGTGTGGGGGTAAAGTTCATACCATCTTCCTGAGAACTGGGGAATCCCTACAAGAAGTAGTTATGAGGGACAGTGCTGATCAACCAGAAATGCTTTACAGTGCTTCTCAAGGAGAACCCCAGTTCAAAGTTTCTTTTGGCATGTGTGTGCACATGCATGTGTGGTATGGGTATGTCATAGAGAACATGTGCAAGCCGGAGAACAACTTGGTGCAGTCAATTATCTCCTTCTACCTTAGCATGGGTTCCAAGGATTGAACTCAGTTCCTCATGTTTTGCAGCAAGCACTTCTGCCTGCTGAGCCATCTCGACAACCCCATGACTTACATTTGTTTGTTTATTTATTTGAGATAAGGTCTCAGGTGGGTCCCCCTAGCCTTGAACTTGGAGTTGAGCATGACTTTGAACTCCTGATTCTCTTGCCTCCACGTCCAGTCTGTTGTGAGACTACAGGCAGGCACTGCCATGTCCAGCTCTTCAAACTGCGTTTTTAAACCTCGCCTGGTACCCAAGCCAAAACCAGTTCCTTTTCCGGTGCAGTTCTATTTAGAGACTCGAGGATACACAAGAGTAATTGCCCACAGTCTCACGCTCGCCCGAGTTAGGCAAACTCTATTGCTACATCTCTTTCCTGAAGGGTGTGTTTACTTGGGTTTTCAAGTTCCTGGCCAGATCACAATTAGAGACTCAGTTTCCCTCTCATTATCAGTAGGTAGGGTCCAACATTAAATAGCCTTTTGTTTTAGGGCACACTTTGTGACTTTTCTAAGATTACAGCTCAGTCTCTGAAGTGTAATCAATGGAGGATAACATTCTTTAGGATACTCAAAATATTTCAAGAATCTTAAATATTCTATTTCCAGATGGGAGAACACAAGTTTCAATTCCAGGAGCCAAACCCTGCTGCTGTAGAATGTACAACTTCCTGTAAAAGAAGGAACCGCACCCTGCCTGCACTTTGCAGGCAGTGTGAGCTGGAGGCTGCTTTCTTGGGCTTCTGAGAAGCTGTCTGTCTGTCCGTTTCCTCTAAACCCCTCTGTGGTGGGAGATTTGCTTCCACAGAATCAGCACTCTGCTACAGGAAGGCACTTGCTCGATACTGAATCCCTTTCTGGGTGAGAGTTCAGCTAGAGTTCCTTGCTGGGAAGACAGACTGCCTCTTTTTTACAAATTCCCCATCGTAAGTAGGCAGTGATAACCCTAGGTCGGAATGACCTATAGGCACGTTCTTCTACCCAGTACCGTAAACTGCAGCCTCGTCACTTCTGACCACAAAGGTGCAGTTCACAAGAACAGAAAGAAACTGTTTGGGCATATCAGGGAAAGCATGAACTTTTCACAAAGCCTCAGCCCAGGGGAAGTTGATAGACACATTCAGGTGTGCAAAGGGGGAGCCTTCATTGTAGGCGCTAATTTTAAAGTAGGAAATATTTTCTATTTTTTATCTTTTTTAAGCATAATGCATGTGTTTCATCATGACATCTTTATACACCTATATAATGTATTTTTGTCGTATTTCCCCTAATACGTTCTCTTGCCCCCCCCTGCCCCCAATGCCCACGCCCCCCTTCCTCTCTCAGCTAGTTTTCCTCTATTTTCATGGTTTTTTGTTTGTTTGTTTGTTTGTTTTTTTGTTTGTTTGTTGGTTTTCTTAGGGACTCGGTGCCTTCTTGGGTTACATACATGAGTTATTACAGGAACATCCTATATCACTGAAAAAAATATTCCCCCATCCCCCCTACCCTGAACACCCCAGCAGCCACCCTCAGGAGATTCGTGGCCTCCTGAGCCTCTCCCTGAATTGACTGGTAATTGTGTAAACCCTCAGGGAGGGGTGCGGCCTCACGAGCCCCTCCCCTGCCATATCTGATTCAGTCTGATTCAGACTCCCACTGTGGTGTCCTTCAAGGTAGGAGCTGGGACAAGATGACTGAAAGGGCCTGGTGATGGCCTTCGCCTTTAATCTCAGCACTCGGGAGGCAGAGGCAGGCGGACCTCTGAGTCTGAGGCCAGCCTGGGCTACAGAGCGACTTCTAGGACAGCCAGGACTGTTCTACTTCACCTGAAGACAGAAGGCCTCCAGGCCTTTGGCTCACCTGTCTTTGTCTCCTATTGTTCTTCCTGGAAAGAATTAGAATTCGTTACGTCCACGCTTCCTGCCTCCACTATCAAACCCCAAAGGCTCTGCTCATTCTGCAAAGTACCAGAGGTCCTTAAACCATTTCAGAGTTCATCGTCAACCCAGGCTGTTGTTCAGAGGCAAGAGCCCAACACCCCGAGATCTGAAATGGCTGTGGTATAAAGCACACACACATGTGCACATACACTCTAAGCCTTTCATTGCTACCTCCCGCTCTGAAATGACCTTCTTTAAAAGTAACCATTACAAGCTGGGTGGTGGTGGTGGTGGTGGTGGTGGTGGTGGTGGTGGTGGTGGTGGTGCACACCTTTAATCCCAGCACTCGGAAGGCAGAGCCAGGCAGATCTCTGTGAGTTCAAGGCCAGCCTGGTCTAAGTGAGTTCCAGAACAGGCTCCAAAGCTATACAGAGAAACCCTAACCATTGCAGGTACTTTAGGAGAGATTTCAACAAAATGTTCTTGTCGGGTTGATGTCAAGCTAATGGCATGTCATGGGTATACTTGTTCTCCAAACAGGAGTGTCCCCAGGACCTGTGGGAAGGATGGTAGGTAGGGAAGCAAGAGCATATCATACTCCAGTATGAGGTTCTGGTTACCACCTCAGCTGAATGCCCTGGGTGATCCCAGTCTTCCAGGGAGGAAGTGCTTTCTGATTCCATGGTCCCCTCAGTGCTTTTGGTCTGGGATGCTCTGGTCTCCACCACTGATCAAGCAGATGTCTGTAGAGCTTCTCTTCGATATTTATGATTCGAGGTCGGTGTTAGCAATCTCTTATCTGGTTTTTTTTTTCTTCTGTGACTCTGGAGTCACATGCAGTGGCTCAGACTTGTAATTTCTGCACTTGGGAGGCTGAGGCAGGAGCCTTGCCTGTGTTAAATCAGTTTTCTGTAGACCTGCCTTTTTTTTTTTTTTTTTTTTTTTTATAAGTCAGTGCCATCCTGTCTCTTTAACACTCTTCAATGCCCAGAAAAGCTCCGGGCACCTGGCTTTGTGGAGGGAATAGCATTACCAAACCTAAACAAGATGGGCTCACCCAGAAGGGTGCTGGTCTCTGACCCACAGAACCCTGCGTTCCATCCCTAGCCCTGCACAGACCGGGCGTGGTGTTGCTCACCCAGCAGAAGGATTAGGAGTTCAAGGTTCAGATTGTCTGAGGTCAACCTGGATTACATGAGAGCCTGCCCCCACCCCAAAGAAACAGAAACCTGATTAATACCACTGAGCCCATCATTTCACAGACCGATCCTATCCATCCTGTGGTGCCTCTTTAACAGTCATGGCTGGGGTGGAGAAGCAGCTCAGTGGTTAAGGGGACTTGCTGCTGTTTTGGAGGACCAGAGTGCAGTTTCCAGCAAGTGCAGTGAGTCGTAGGTGGTGAGCCTGGGATAAGTATGAGACCTTATCTCAAACCAATCAACAAGCTAGGAAGGGGTGGTGGAAAATGCTAGAAAACTGTTAGGCAAACGATGGGCTGGAGAGATGGCTCAGTGCTTGCGAGAACATCCTGCTCTTGCAGAGGACCCACGTCCAGTTCCCAGTTGCCATGCCAGACAGCTTATAACCACCTGTAAACTCCACTAGGGGATCTGACACCCCCTTCTGGCCTCCTTGGGCACTGTACTTATATGTACATACATGTAGACAAAATCCTAAACAGTCTTAGCAAATAAGAAACACAGAGCCAAATACACAGTCAATAGCCAAAAAGACCAGAGAGCTATGATTACTTTATCTTACCACCTTGCCATTTCCCCAGAGAGCTTCTTCCTGTCTAACCCGTGTTTTTATTGCCTTCCTGTTCTGCCGTCTCATTGGCTTTAAGTCCAGCCACATGACTTCCTCGTCACTGACTGTCTATACAGACCTCCAGGTCTCTATGGTTGGTACTGGGATTAAAGGCTCGTGTCACCACACTTGGCTCTGTCCTTGACCACACAGAGACTCTGCCTGCCATTTCAGCACAAATAAAATATCACCACACATATACACAGACATATGTATACACAAAACTGATTTTGTTTTTTGTTTTGAGGTAAGGTTTCTCTGTGTAGCCCTGGCTACCCTGGAGCTCGCTCTATAGACCAGGTTAGCCTCGAACTCAGAGATCTCCTGCCTCTCCCTCCCCAGTGCTGGGATTAAAGGCATGCACCGCACTGCCTGGCTACAGACACACATATATACATAATTTTAAAAAAACTTTAAAAAAGAAAGAAAAACAAGACACCCTGATAAACAATTTAACGCAGGATAGTAATGTCTTCATATCTTACAGTTATTGTCAGTCATTAATAACTAATACACTGTCATCTGCCCTGAGTATGATCACCATGTCGTCAGGATCGTGGGCAGTTGAGAAAAATGAAGTGTGCCTGCTGCTGCGTGAACTCTGACCTACAACACTGACACTATAGTTAAAACTTAAAACTCCCCTCTCGGGGAAGTCTTCCCCACCCAACACCCACACCCCCTGCCACTCTCCAGCCCTGGGTTCAGCTTTTAATGAATTACTTTTCTTTATAGAAAGCCCCCTTTGTAGTCCAGGCTGCCCTTGAGCTTGCAGGGACCCTCCTGCTTTAACCTCTTGAGTGCTGGGATTACGGTGGTGCACCACCACGCCTGTCTTGGCTTTATGTTTCTAAGAGTTCCCGGCATCTTACATGACTTGTCTGCTACCTGTCTCCAAACACTGCTTCTAGGAGGTCCCGGGAGGGTGGGGACTTGGCTATTGTGGAATCCTAATGCCTAGAACAGTGCCTGGCACACAGTAGGTGTTCATTAAAACCACACTGACCCACTGAACTATTGGCTGTGTTACCTCTCCTTTCCACTCTGACCTACTCAGCCAGATCCACAGCTTCGGGACATAACCCCGGAAGTAGCAAGCAGTTCTGTCCCAGAGCCCTTTGGGCAGATGCCAGCCCCATGCATCTGCAGTCAGCTGAGAGCCACATACTTTCCAGGTGTTTGGAATGGCGGAATAAGGCAGGTGGTGAGTCACAACCCAGTGCTCTGCCTTTCTGAGGATTTTGCCTGACACATGACCTCAAGGTCCAGAGCCAGCTCTGACTCATGCATGTTAAGGAAGGCCAGGACAGTCTCAGTGAGGACAGTGTGTGATCATACAATCTTGTTTCAAAACAAACCAACCTCACCAGTTTGCTCACGATGGCTTAATGAGAAAACGTTGCCCTGTGTAGTCTGCTGGGCCAGCTGGCTGCTGGCTTCTTCCTCACAGATTCCTCTGGAGAACTCCAGCTTTTTATGGTTGCACCTTCTTTCTTCCCTTACTTTATCTCCTCTGGGTGTCATCCTTCCTCCCGGCTTTCCCCAAGGGTGTGACAATGACTGTCAATTAAGACAGTTCAGATAGGCCATTAAGGCACTTAGCAAAGCTTAAATTCCTGGCAAAGGGAGATGAGCCCCTGGTCCTTTCCTCAACTACTTGGACACGTTGTCTGAGGTCAGTGGGTCCAAGATGACCACTCTTTGCCAACTCAGGACCATGTGGTTTGCACTGTCATTTGGGCAGGTTAGACATGGATTATCTATTTGACCGTGTTCTAGTTGTTGAATTGGGTTCCTTACTGAGTTCTTCTGGACTGTGGCACCATTATTCTCATTTCTAGGTTAAAGCAGCTAGGTCTACAACAAACTCAGAAATAACCGGATAGGTTGCAAGCGTGGGCACAACATCCACGGGTTTGAATCTTACGACCTCATTCTGGAGATCAGCTGGCAGGGAGAGCCCAGGACTCCTGGGTGTCCCCATATAGATTCTGATGAGTTCAGCTTGGCTGTGTAGGTTCCCCTGCACACTGAGAACACTTGATAAAAGAAACTCAAGGGAGGAAGGATTTACTCCAGATTAGAGTTGAGTAGATACCATCCATCGTGATGAGGAAGACACGGTAGTGGGCGTGGCTGATGGCTGTACTGGCGGAAGGGTGAGGTTGTTGGTTCACAGCTGTGAATCAAGAAGCAGGGAGCTATGTTGAAACCCACTCAGTGGAAGGAGAGACTCCATCACAGAAAGCTGTCCTGTGACCACCACGTGAAGACCCTGACACACCCACACCCACAGACACACGCACATTCATAGACACATGCACACTGAATTAATGTAATAAAAATCTTTTAAAAATGTAAAACCTGCTGCAACCTTAAATAATAAAAAGGGGTATTGCTTCTTTCCTTCCAAAGTGACCAACACCCTTCCCTGGAGGAAGCCGGTGCCTGAAGTTTCTCATAGGCATTTTCAGATTTATTCCACAACCATTGGGGCAATCTGTGTGACGTGTGCTGTGAACCTGTGTGACGTGCTGTGTGCCTTCTGTTTGTTCTTATCTCCACTGAAGTCTCAAGTAGCCTCTGTCTGTGAAGTCCAGCCTCATTCTTTTTATTGCATCCTGGTATTCCTTTTAATTAATTAATCAATCTGTGAGCTGGTATTTCATGAGTGGATGTTTAAAATCACTTTAGACCACTGTGGGGAGGAAATATCCTTGGGCATTCTGTTGTGTGTGTGGGAGCTGGGGGAAGAGAACAGGAGGAATATGGTCTTTGTTTATTTTCATAGCTGTGACCAAAACACCGGACAGGAGGGAGGCTTATTTTGGTTCACAGTTTCATCAAGGCTTTGAACAGCTCACCCAGGGATCAGTGTAGCTCAACAGAGGAGCAATCACTTAGTGAGCTCAAGCCCTTTGTTTTAATCCGCAGCACCACAGAATAAATGCTTGTAAATTCATCCGTCACCTGACCGTAAGATTCCCTCTAAAGTGGAGGAAGGCCCTGCCGCTCAGAGTACTGGCACACTTGAGAACTGACGTTTTCCACGATGGACCCCAGAGCAGCCCACACTGGCTCATACTGCTTTCCATGTGACCCTAGCTTGCAGTGAGACAGATATTTATTGATCTTTCTTGCATGGAAAAAGGGAGTTTATTTATTTTAAAATTTTATTTATTTATTTATTTATTTATTTATTTATTTATTTATTTATTTATTTATTTACTTATTTATTTGTTTGTTTGTTTCTCGAGACAGGGTTTCTCTGTGTAGCTTTGGAGCCTGTCCTGGATCTCACTCTGTAGCCCAGGCTGGCCTTGAACTCACAGAGATCTGACTGGCTCTGCCTCCCGAGTGCTGGGATTAAAGGCGTGCGCCACCACTGCCCAGCTTAAAATTATTTTTTAACTAATTCACTTATATATTTGAGGGGCTGGAAGATGGCTAGGCCCATGCCTAGCTGCGTAATGCCCCAAGTTACATTCAGCAATGCTCCCCATAAACCCCACAGATAATTTAGACTTTTTTTTTTTTAGGTCAGATGGTCTTTGTAACCAAATTCTACCCCATTAGTGTGCAAGCAGCCACAGACAGTATGGAAATGAGAGAGCATTCCTGTTTCTTTTTTCTTTTCTTTTTTTTTTCTTTTCTTTCTTTCTTCCCTCCCTCCCTCCCTCCCTCCCTCCCTCCTTTCTTTCTTTCTTTCTTTTTTTTGAGACCGAGTTTCTCTGTGTAGCCCTTGCTGTCAGGGAACTTGCTCTGTAGACCAGGCTGGCCTCGAACTCAAAGAGATCCGCCTGCCTCTGCCTCCCAACCCAAGTACTGGGATTAAAGGCATGTGCCACTACTGCCCAGCTAACATTCTTATTTTTAAAAATCATTTATTTTGAGGTGAAAACTCCACCTACACACACACACACACACACACACACACACACACACACACACACACACACAATTTAATTAAAAAAAGAAAGAGGCAGAGGTGGGGGGCATAGTGGTACACATCTTTAGTTCTGCACTGAGAAGGCAGAGGCAGGTGGATCTGTATGCATTCAAAACTCCCTGGTCTACTTAGCCAGCTACAGCCCAGCCAGGAATATATAGTGAGACCTTGTCTTAAAAATAAATAAATAAATAAAAATAGGTGCTGGAGAGATGGCTCAGTGGTTTAGATCACTAAGTGGTGATACTTTGTTTGTACTCTAACAAATAAAGCTTACCTGGAGACCAGAGTTTGGAGCTAGCAACTAGAAGCCAGGCAGTGGTGGCACACACCTTTAATCCCAGCACTTGGAATCTCATGCTTTTAATCTCACCACTTAGGAGGAGGAAACAGGAAGTGATATGGCTGGGCAGAGAAAGGAAATGATAAGGTGGGGTGGAGATAGGAGCTCAGCCCTTTTCTCAGTCTCAGGATTCAGTAGAGGTAAGAAGTGGCTATGGCCTGATCCTTTGTCTCTCTGATCTTTCAGCATTTACCCCTATATCTGATTCTGGGTTTTTATTATTAAGACCAAATAGGATTCATGCTATAGGTTGCTCTTACAGAGGACCTGAGTCCAATTCCCAACACCCACATGGTAGCTTACAACCATCTATAACTCCAGTTCCAGGGGACCCAAAGCCCTCTCTTGACCTCTGAGGGTACCAGGTAGCCATGTGGTGAACATACATACACACTTGCAGGCAAAACACTCAAATATAAAATAAATAAATCTAAATAAACATAGAAAAACAAAATAAAGACTTAACTGTGAGAATGCACATATGCAGTGCTTGGCCCCTGTCTGCCTGGGTGGTGGCACTTGTCTGTAGCCCCAGCACCCCAGGTGAGGCACTGGCAGCCAAGATTGCAGAGCTGTGACAAGTACCTGACAAAGGGGACTTAAAGAAGCAAAGGGTTAATTTGGCTCCCAGTTTGAGGGAACACAGTCCACAGAGGCAAGGAAGAGTACAGTGGTGAGGGCAGCTCTGGCTTGGCGACAGGACTGTGAAGCCTTGTTCTGAAGTCAGGAAGTAGTTGGAGGTGAGCTTGCCTAGCGTGCATGAAGCCCTGGGTTCAGCACTGCCCCAAAAGACAGGCCTGGTGGTCCACAACTGTAACTTCAGCACTGAGGAGCAGAGGCAGAAAGTATAAGATCATCGTCAGCTACACCGGAAGTTTGAGGCTAGCCTGGGCTACGTGGAATCCTGTTTCAAAACAAAACAAAACAAAATGAAATGAAGCCAAAACCAAACAAACAGAAACACTCCTCCCTGAAAACACACACACACACACACACACACACACACACACACACACACACACACACACATAAAAAAAAAAGAATAAAAATCAGCCTCCAAAATAAATAAATAAATAAATAAAAATAAATCAGTCTCACTCGTAGGGTCATAACAGAATGCAGAAATAACGAACAGTAATGAAGCTAGGGAAAAACTGAAACCCCCACAGTGCTGTAAGGACGGTAGTGTGGCCATCAGGTTGAAAAGCAGTTGAGTAGGAACTCAAAAATTAAACCTAGAAGGTGAGGATATAGCTCAGTGGTGGAGTATTTGCCTAGCGTATGCAAAATCCAGGGATTGGTCATGATGGACAAATAAATAAATGAATGAATAAATTATCAAGAGGTAGCCACTCCACAACTCAGCAAAAATTCAAAACGATAAATTGAGGATGACTGAATGGCTCTGTGCTTGCACAATCCTGTGCCCAAGTGTTCACAGTTTCTCACAGAGGCAGAAAGAGTCTGAATGTTGCCCACCACAATGTGAATAAAAAGGTGGATTATCCACCTAGTGGAATATTACATGGAAATAAAAAGGAGGGAAGAATTAACACAAGCCAGGTTTAATCTTGAGAACACACTATCAGGATGGAGCCAGTCATGAAGACTTGCCTAGTTTATAATTCCTTTTATGGAATGTTCAAAAGGGGCAGATACCTAAAGACACAAAGAGGATTAGTGGTTGCCTAGGACCAGGAAGGGAGGGGGTGAGAAGACCTTACAATGGTGCAGGGTTTCTCTCTGGGGCGAAGGAACTGTTCTTTAATTAGGAAAGGGTGCTGCTTTCACAACTTCCAGAACATTCTACAAACCACTCAATTGTGTACTTTAATTAAAGGGGTAAAATTGGGCTAGCAAGATGACTCATTGAGTGAGGGTACCTGCCACCAAGCCAGACGACCTGAATTTGATTCTCACAGCCCACAGAGTGGGAAAAAAGAAGCAGTTCCTACACATTGTCCTCTGACTTCCACACACATGCCTGGGCTCGCACGCCCCAACTCCCACACACAATAGATGTCATTAAAAGGGCGCATGCCATTGCATGTGAATTAATCCTTGATTTTTTAAAGGAGGAAGGGCAGAAATGAAGAGTTGCATTATGTACTCATCAGGAGCCTCAAGAGAGAGTCCAAACAGAAGGAACACAGTGCTCTTGGCACACCTGTGAACCAGGTCCTTTCACCATGCTTTGTTCCAACATGGTGGCTTAAACCTTTTACCTCACCATTTAGGCAGTAGGGAATCAATAGGATCAATGGTTCAAGGCTAGCCTTAGCTACATAGTGAAGTCCAAATTAGCCTGGGCTTCATGAGACTCGGTCTCAAACAACAATGACAAAAAGGGCTTGGGAGATGGCTCAGTGGATAAAGGTGCTTGCACCACAAGACTGGTGACCTGAGTTCAATCCCCGGAACCCACATAAAGGTGGAAGGAGAGAATGCATGCCACAAGGTTGACCTTTGATCTCCACCCCCATTATTCATGCATTCATGTGTGTAGGAACACATACATACACACAGTAACAATAAATTTTAAAATGTAAAAACAACCCATATTTTGTCCAAAATGAAACAAATAAGGTTCAAAGGCTCAGACGAGGTGACAAGAACAAAGAATAGTAAGCATGTGAGGGCTGGCAGCCCAGCTCTGTGTGACATGGGACATATATGTCCTTCCTGGATGAAACACACACACACACACACACACACACACACACACACACACACATTTGTGTGTGTAGTGCTAGATTGTATGCAGGCCCTCCAGAATACTAGATGAGTGCTCTACCACTGAGCTACACTCCCAACCATGAAGGGTGGGGGAAATCATGAGTTATAGCTGGAAGTTGCTCACTGTAGTATCTAACATGGAATTATTATTATTATTATTATTATTATTATTATTATTATTATTATTATTATGGTTTTTCGAGACAGGGTTTTTCTGTGCAGTTTTCCACCTTTCCTGGAACTCGCTTTGGAGACCAGGCTGGCCTCGAACTCACAGAGATCCGCCTGGCTCTGCCTCCCAAGTGCTGGGATTAAAGGTGTGCACCACCGCTGCCCAGCCATGGAATTATTATTAACACTACTATAATGATTTGTGATATTTATGACACCCTGAGTTTAAGTAGGGTTGCTTACAGGAGCACCAGTGAGAGGTTGTTTGTTTGTTTGTTTTGTTTTTACTGGAGCATGAGCAACTTGCCATTGGCTATGGCATGGAGAAAAACAAGCTCCTGCTCCAGCAGCCATCAACTGCCAATAGCTCCTCAGCTAGGGGTGGGGCCTCATAAACCCCTCCTCCAACCATGCTGGAATGTTGATGGGCTTGGATGCATCTCCTGTAGGTAACTGTCTTAGACAACTGTGCTATTGCTGTGAAGAGGCACCATGACCATAGCAACTCTTATACAAGAAAACATTTAACTTGGGTTTGTTTACAGTTTCAGAGAGTCAGTCCATTATTATCATGGCAGAGAGCATAGTGGCATGCCAGGCACTGGAGTATCTGGATCCACAAGCAGAGAGAGGGGAGGGGGGCTGGCATAGGCTTGAAACCTCAAAGCCCACCCCCAGTGGCACATTTCCACCAACAAGGCCACACTTCCTAATCATTCCAATCCTTCTCAAATAGTGCCACTCCCTAATGGCTAAGTATTCAAATATATGAGCCCATTAGGGCCATTCTTATTCAAACTACCACAGTAACCAAAGCCACAGTGAGCTCATGAATACAGTGGTCATGCCATATCTAGAAGACAGCATTTCACAGCTCTCCTCCTATCTGTTGGACCTTATATTGTTTTTTCCCTCCTTTTCTTTTCTTTCTTCCTTTCCTCTCTCTTTTTCTTTTCTTCTTTCTTTCTTTCTTTCTTTCTTTCTTTCTTTCTTTCTTTCTTTCTTTCTTTCTTCTTCCTTCCTTCCTTCCTTCCTTCCTTCCTTCCTTCCTTCCTTCCTTCCTTTCTTTCTTTCTTTCTTTCTTTCTTCCTCTCTTTCTCTCTTTCTTTCTTTCTTTCTTTTTGTTTTTCAAGACAGGGTTTCTCTGTGCAGCCTTGGCTCTCCTGGAATTCACTCTGTAGACCAGGATGGCCTCGAACTCACAGGGATCTGCCTGCCTCTGCCTCCTGAGTGCTGGGATTAAAGGTGTGCGCCACCACTGCTCTACCCTTCTTTTCACTGACAAATTATTCTTGAGAAAGAGGGAAAAAATAGAGTCAAAGGTCGAGCAGCAGTCAAGCACTAGGAATTTAAACCTCATCATTCCCATTCTTTAGATGAAATGACTGTGGTCCCTGAGACATGAAGTCACTTGACAACAGCTTAAACCCAATACCAGACTGGAACTCACACTTTGACAGTCATTGGAAGTGCTAAGGATGGTTCAACTTCACTGTCAATGTGACGGGCTTTAGAATCACCCAGGGGACTCAGCTCTGAGTCTGTGTGTCGGAGCTTTTCCAGAGAGGTTTAGGTGAGGCGGGAAGACCTATCCTCGATTCCCTGCGGACTGGGGTTGCAGACTGAATAAAGAGAAGGGAGCTGGACACCAGCTCTCGGTGTTCTGCCTCTAGATTGTGGATGCAGCTGTCTCAAGTTCCTACTGCTGGGAATGCCTTTCTCTGTCAGCTGTCCCCTTAAACTGTGAGGGATACATCTTTTCTTCCTTATGTTGCTGTGATCAGTATTTTGTCACAGCAGTGAGAAAAGTAATACAGGTGTGTGTGTGTGTGTGTGTGTGTGTGTGTGTGTGAGAGAGAGAGAGAGAGAGAGAGAGAGAGAGAGAGAGAGAGAGACAGATAAATAGAGAGAGAAAGAGAGAAAGACATTATTTAGTATGTATCTGGTTATGGGCTTTAATGTGTGTGTGTGTGTGCGCGCGTGTGTGCGTGCGCGCGTGCGTGCGTGCGTGTGTGTTTAAAAGACAGGGTCTGACTATGTAGCCCTGGTTGGCCTGGAACTCTCTATTTAGACCAGGCTATCCTCATGAACATCCAACTGTTTCTGCCTTCCAAGGGCGGGCATTGAAGGTGTGAGCCACACACGCCTGACTGTGCTTTTGCTTTTGGTGTATTACTTTAAAAAAGATTTTGTTTATTTATTTATTTATCTATCTATCTATCTATTTATTTATTTGTGTGTGTGTGTGTGTGTGTGTGTGTGTGTGTGTGCCCTTGGAAGCCAGAAGAGGGTGTTGGATCCCCTGGATCTGGAGTTATCAGTTGTGAGCTGCCTGATGTGGGTGCTGGGAACTGAACTCGGATCCTCTGAGAGAGCAGCAAGTGTTCTTAACCACTGAGTCATTTCTCCAGCCCTGGTGCATTATTAATTTTTAATTATTTTGGTGTGGGGTGCATGCACCATTGTAGGGGAATGTGAAAGCCAGAGGCTGACACTGGCTGCATTTCTTTATTGCTCCCCTGTATTCCTTTAAGACAGGATCTCTCTCTTGCCGGGCGGTGGTGGCGCACGCCTTTAATCCCAGCACTCGGGAGGCAGAGCCAGGCGGATCTCTGTGAGTTCGAGGCCAGCCTGGGCTACCAAGTGAGTCCCAGGAAAGGCGCAAAGCTACACAGAGAAACCCTGTCTCGGAAAACCAAAAAAAAAAAAAAAAAAAAAAAAAAAAAAAAAAAAAAAAAAAAAAAAAAAAAAGACAGGATCTCTCACTGAACTGGAAGCCTGCTATTTGATTGGCTGGTGAGGTCTTGGTATCTGCCTGTCTATCTTTGCCTTCCGATGTTGGCATTACAAGTGTGTGCAAACGTGCTTGACTTTTTATGTGCATGGTGAGGATTTGAACTCCGGTCGTCATTCTTGTATAAGAAACTGCTCCTACCCAACAAGCCATCTCCTCAGCTCAACTTCTGTTGCTATATTACTTAAATTTTTAAATTAAATTTATGTGTATGTGTTTATGTATGTGCTTGTATGTTTATAGGTCAGAGGATAATTTGCAGGATCCAGTCCTTATTCTACTAAGTGGGCTCTGGGGATTGAACTCAGGATGTGAAGCTTAGCAGCAATCCTCTTGACTTGCTGAGCCATCTTGCTGGTACCAGGATAATACATTATTATCAATCCTTAAATACTACTTCAAATTTAGTTATTATCTTTATCATTTTGTAGATAAGAAAACCAATGTTTTAAGAGTTAAGGAAATGAAATAGATAAATGGTTGTTTTAGCCACTAAGCTTTGATTTGTTAGTAGGAAAGCTAATAGGTAAATCACAGTTGTATAAGACAAAGGTTTCAGAGAATGGATCTCAACAGGTAGATATTAAAAAAAAACAAAACAAAAACAAACTCAAGCTGGGCACAGTGGCCCAGGCCTCTAACCCTAGCATTTGGTGGAGGTGGAAGCAGACAGATCTCTGTGAGTTTGAGGCCAATCTGGTCTACATTGTGAGTTCCAGGACAGGCAGAACTATATAATGAGACTCTTTCTTGAAAAAAACAAAACAGACAAACAAACCAAAACAAAAAACCTCAGTGTAGGGGATGGAGAGATGGCTAAGTGGTTAAGAGTACATATTGCTCTTGTAGAGATCTGAGTTAGGTTCCTAGCACCCACATCCAGTGACTCATAACTGCTTGTAACTCATGTCCTGATTATAATAATTATTATTTACTTGTTTATTTTTATTAATTTGATGCAAACTAGAGTTATCTGGGAAGAGAAACCTCAAGTTGAGAAAGTGCCTCCATCAGATCTCCTGTGGACAAGTGTGTGCAGGCATTTTCTTGATTGATGGTTGATGTTTGAGAGCCCAATCCAATGGATAGTGCCATCCCTGGGCAAGTGGTCTTGGGTTCTCTAAGAAAAAAGACTGAGCAAACCATGAAAAACAAGTCAATAAGCAGCTCTCCTCCACAGTCTGTCTCAGTTCCTGCCTCGGCTTCCTGTCGTGATGAACTGTATCCTGTGAGCCAAATAAATTCTTTCCTCCCTAAGTGGTCTTTGGTCATAGTGGTCTATCACAGCAATAGAAAGCAAACTAAGACAGTCCAGTAGTGGCAAGGTGACCCAGTGCCTCTGGCCTTCTTGGGCACCTGTACTCAAGTGCACATACACAGAGTTTAAAAGTATAAAAATAAACCTTAATGAAAAAGCAAGGAGTATCTTATGAAGCTCAGTGTGGTGGAAAATGGCTTTAACCCTAGCACTTGAAGCAGAGACAGGCTTATGGAAGGGCCCTGACCCTGTTTAATATGGGATGAGGGCATGTTTATGTTTTCTCACAGAATGAAAATGAAACACTTTGGTTGCCTGAAAGATTGTTTTGGTATATGGAGGAGAGAGGTGCTGATCCTGATGTTGCTGATGACCATCCAGAGATGCCAGCGTGAGACCTATTGGGCCTATGTTCCTGATCCACCAGTTTTACATCCTGCAACTTGGGAAGGAAAAGAAATTGTGGTTGCAAGATACCAGGCTTTTAGATTGACTTGCCACCCAAGAGTTCCAGATTGCTCACCATTTTCTTGTATTGGATATT